>NC_136065.1:664566470-665857072 GCF_964261635.1 Lissotriton helveticus
CCCGTCGTGGGACGGGCCCACAAGTTTGTAAACAAGGCTGTCAAGACAAGGTGAAGCTTATAGTGATATTTACTAAACTGACTTTTGTGCTAGAACATGGCGTATATATTATGTACAAGGTGATTGAACCACAGTATATACAAGGGAACACATTTTTAGGGGCCAGAGTATTACAATAAAAACAATGACTTTGATGCATGTACAAATTATTCAATCAATTGCACCCAGAGGCTTGATGGATCTGGACCCTAAGAGATCATCGATGTCTCAACCCAATCAATGCTTAATTAAGAAGTCAAGGCGGGTCTTCATCAGGACAGGTGTAAGGGAGTAGGAGATGACAGCCCTAGGTAAATCACCTATTCAATCGTAAACCAAGTGATGCGATCAGCTGTGGTCTTCCTGCCGGCGTGGGAGATCTGCTGAATTAACACGACTTTCTGAATGTTCGGCGAAGATTAAATCAGGAATGCGCAACCAGGCGTTAGTCCTGGTAAAGCGCTGCCGTCTCGTACGTGCAGTACACATGCAATGTGTAAAACATTAGGTAAAATTAAAAGATTTTTCCTAGTTAGCGACTGCCTCAAACAGGTGTTATTTTTTTTTGCACAAAGAAATAACAATTTTAGTAGATAGGGCTTTGCGTCAAAAACCAGGGGTTTTGGGAATGCCTATAGATCACCTATGGGACGCTGCCTGGACGTCAAGTAATACGAAGCAGTGCATAGTGCTGTTTGCGTAACTTTAAGGGTTACTTTCTAGCACAAAACAAAACTTGCAATGGAAAGTGAATACTCTATCAACACTTTGTGCTGCTTTGCATGAGTTTGTGGTGGCGCCATATTTTGAAAAACCTGCCCCTGCAAAGCCTTAAAAACAGGCGCACAGGTCTGCTCTGCCTCAGCACGATGTGGACCCATAGGCCCATGAATGGTTGGTCCCTCTGAAATGCAAAAACTATTAGCAAATGTACACTTTAATGTGACGTGTCTGTTAGCAAGTGTACACTTTAATGTCACGTGTCAGAGACATTTCTCCACCGCACATTCAATGGAGCCTTACATTGGAGTGTGTTGGTGAGACGGAGACAATCTGGGCTGCTGGAGACCCGGGGACTTGTTTCTTGCGTAAGACTAATATCCTAATTTTACCACTTCTAAACGTAACAGGTGCCTACGGTTATCAGAACGGTGAAGGAATGTGGTGGTGTGAACGCTGGATTTGCATGTCCCGTACAGACGTCAACAGTGAATGATCAGCTCACTGAGACATCGTGAAGTAGATGAGTGAGACTGTGGTGCCGTCACTGCTGAAGAGCCAAGTAAAACTAAAAAAGAGAAATATCGTAATGCAAAAAAAAAATACGTAATACAAAAAAAAAACTTTTCCGAACACAGTTCAAATTATTTGCATAACAAACAAAACGGAGCTATTTACTGAAGTGATATGTAAAATAAAAAGTGTTGGGCAGAAAGGATGATACACGATAAATAAATCCAAGGCATTTGTAAGTTTGCAGCGCGCGTGCGACACACAAACCGCGAGAATGGATCTTTTGCGCGTAAATATCTGAGGTAAATACTTCAGCTCTCTTGTGGTGCCGCGGTGGGGGTGGTTTGGTGGATTTGTGGTCGAGGATAAGAGGCAGACAGGGGACTGCCTCGGAATACCTCAGATGTGACTCCTTTTGAAAGGTGTAAGCCATCAAAGGCTTCGTGCGAGCCCCGGGGCCCCGGCTCACAGGGAGGTTTGCCACAGGCGCAAACCCAGCCGAGAGCCCAGGCCGTGATCTCCTTCGCCTTCAAAGCAGATTATGCAAAGCGGGTGAGAAGGGGTGAAAAGGGAAGGCTGGGGTGGAAGGGCGCTTGATTTTTTTTTCTCTGCAGACAGCATTCAGAAAGAATTTAGTTTTTTTTTTTAACTTAACATGCGCCTGCATTTTTGTCCTACCCCGTGGTGCCAGCTTGCTCACTGGGGCAGGTGGGAAACTGAGCATTATCCTCATGTTTCCTGGGATGGCACAGACATGCTTAAAGCGATTATGGAAGAAGGACATTTAACATGCTACATTATCAATGTACTGACTTTAACGTACACATTAACTCGAAATATCTCAGAGTCAGTTCTTGGGCTCCGGGCATCAGAGCATGGAAATCCTACCAGTAATTGCCTCGTTGTGTTTCTGGGCTCTGCTGTCAGCACAACATGCTCTAACTTGGAGATTCTTTCAGTTAATGTATGAGTTGAAGACGCAGGCCTCGATTTGGGTAAAGACCTGCTCACTGCCGTACAACGATAAATAACACGTATGAACTGCAGGCCTCGCTTCTTGATCTTTCATTGCTGCCTTTGTCTTATGCAGCAGCCCCTCAAACAATATGGTACCTCATAGTGACGTGCTGTGCTGGCTCAGCGCACATACAGACATTTTTTTGCTTTTGTGGTGAAAAATGTTAGTAAACATAACTCAGAATTTCTCCAAGTTAATGCATGAAACTCAGTCAGCACACCTGGGAAACAGGAAGGGGCAATCCCTGCTCAGCCTTCCACACTTGTCATGTCTGCATTTCATGCGTTAATGTGGAGAAATTCAGAGTTACATGCAAGTCTGCTGGAATTATGAGACAGGATTGATTACATTATTTGGCAAGAAAAGGCAAATTATGCAGCCTAATGCTGCATATTTTGTAATAGTATTACTTCAATTATTTGTAATTTTAAAACTTCATAACTCTGTTTGGGCATTGGGTGCACCCCATTAGTTCCAATTTAACACCCAAATTTAGCAATAAGAAACAGAAAGTTGACCATTCCAGCTTTTCAAATGACTTCCACCACGCGGCTATGTATGTTGCTGCATTTTTAGTAACTTTTGAACCGTTTGAGCTAGAATTTTTTGTTGTTAAAATCTGCAGATTATGCAACAGATGATGGAATATGTGGCAAATGCAGCAACTGTATAATTATGTGAAAATTGCTGCCTCCGCATAATTCCAGTGGCCCTGGTTATATGTGTTAACTTTAAACACCTCAAATGCAGAAAAGGCGCTGGGCACCATGCTGAGCCTACGCAGCTCTTCATGCTATTATTTTCATGCATGATTTGTAGAGATAGCTACCTAAAAAAGTTTTCCCAGCGCTAGCCTCCTCACTGCTAGGCCCTTGAGGTCGCATCATGAACACTGCACGCAGGCACAGAAAGAAGCTGTACGTCTGCTTTCAAAGGAATCACTCTGCTTGCAGCAGGTATTAACTGGGTGGTTCCAGTACAGCATTATGAGCACTGCGCTCAGAACAGAGCTGTGCAAGTGTTCTCAATGAAACTGCGCAGTCTACAGCACATGGTGAGCAAACAATAAACTCAGTATTTGTGATTGCGTCCCGAACAATATGCACTGACACAGAAATTATCTTAAATGACATTTTAGTGCACACGCCAATACCAGAGGGAATATAACAAACAGTGGACCCTGTGTGCCTATTTTTACTAAAATTGGGTTCTCTACATTGCAATGTGTGCATGCGCTAACTCCGTTATTCCAGGAGTTAGTGTATGAGCTTTCGATATATTGGGCACATAGACTGCCAACCATGCTGTGTGAAGCTCATGTACTAAGTAAAAGTGTTACCAAGCTGATGTATGTGCTATAAGCTCTGTGATTTATTTCAGGAACACAGGCGCACAGCTCTGTGCTCCGCGTGTTTGCAGTGTTCATGAACCCAGCCATGAAAGTTAGAGCAATAGCTCTAGATAATGGATGTAAACATAACTCCATCTTTCTAGACTCCCGTGACTAGAGCTCATGCGCTAATTCCGGGAAGTACAGAGTTAGTGGCTACCTATGATGTGCTGTAGCCAGCACGATTTTGTTGAAAACAGGCGCAAAGCTCCTGTTTATGATATGGCCCTTGGACACTTTCATGTATTGTTGTTATGTTATGTGAATTTGTAGAGCGCGGCTTGTCACCCGTGAGGGAATCCAGGTGCTGTGGTACATAAGAGGCACATGTACAAACAACTGTTGTGTTTTAGTTGGAGACAATTTATGCACTGCAATGATATGCAAAATCCAGTTGGCATACCTCTTTAAATTGTGTATGTAAATAAAATGCAGTAGCACTGCATACACAAAAAGTGTTGCTACTGTGGAACTGTGCTAACTGCAATTCCACATTCGCAAAAGAACTGCTAAAAGAAGGAAAGTCATTTGCATATGCACATGTATTTTTGATGCAGACCGGGGCTTTTATATGGTGTTTGTAGCCTCAACCTGCTTCCATGAATAACAATGCCACTGTCAACCAGGCAGTTTGTTCTGTTTTACGTTCCACATAGTGATGATGTTAGAAATCGAAGGTTCGAGACCACTGGATTGTGATATGGGCTTTTGTGCATTTATAAACGAGGTTGTAAAGAGTTCTCAGGTTGTATGAGGTATATGGTGCAGCTACGCAAATGACCCTGTGCATGTGTCAGTTCACATTTTCCCCCTACCATATCATAGAAACTTGCATTTTGAGCTCCATTTTTTTTCACGTGTGCTGCCTATTTCTTTGTTCACATATGCAAAATACATTAGCGCTAATATGGATTTGTGCTAACATAATGCAAATACATTTGACACTGGGTAAACATTCGGCAATGCATATGTGAAAAATATTAAGTACCATAAATAGTTTTGCACGTGTGTTTTAGGTGCTAAATTGTGTACTCAGAATCAGATTACAAGTTGGCAGTAAAATTGCAATCCAAGTGCATACACCTCTTTGTGCAGACATTTCAATAATAAATGGTGTGATACATCTGATAAATTCTAAAAAACATTGTCAGATTCTATCCGGTGCGATAAAAAATGGACAACAATGGGTAGCCATAATCAGTCCATTAAATAAGCGCAAAAGTTGTTTGAAAATGTACACCTGTCCACGCAGTTTCAGAAAATTGCAACATTAGATTTTTATGCAACGGTTCAATAAACACATTGAATGAAGACAGATGTTATCAAAATATTAAGCCATCCAAGACGGTGACTCCGGTGTAAAACAGGTAAATTGTGCAGCGTTCTTCGATGCAAATACATTCACTCACTTAGTTATCTTACTGGGCTTACACACTTTAGATTGGAAAGAGATGCCCCTCCATTGTGACAACAAAATTAATGTATTTTACGTTTAAACCTGCCATTTAAACCACTTAGAAATTTAAAAACAAACTGCAGTTTGGAGAGCTATATATAAAATCAAGTTATTATTATTATGGCTGTTTTCGTCTGTACAAAGGCATCTAAGCACATTCGGATACTCAAAATTCTACGCTGTAAAAAAGTAGTTTCTCTCTGTCTTGCTGTCTCCCCGACATCTCTTTCTCTAGACATTCTTGTGCGCGCGGCATTATGTAAGCATCCGCAACTCGCAGAACAAACGAAGAAAGGCAGAAAGACCAGCGCATCAGAGTCCCTAACTTTACACGAAAACAGGGTGTGGTTTTGTAAAAACCAGTGAACAACCAACTGCTAATATGTGTAAACAATCGAATCGTCAATCGCAGCAGGAGAAAGCTGAGTTTACAGTGGAGATACCATCGGCAGCACGTTTAGAGCAGTTTATAACCAACCACATAAAAGTAATAAAATCTGCTTGAGAGTTCTAGTTTTAAAGTTTGAAGAAACTAACGTTATGTGTATCAATTAATAAATGAGAAACATACGTGCGCAGGGCGTTGCGTCGCACTTGAGGGTGGTGTCAGGAGCTTGCTGCGCACTTCACCCCGAGATAAATCACCTAGCCCTCAGAAAGAACTTGCTATCCCACCAATTCAGCGCACAGCCCTCTATATCAGCCAAGAAGCGTAGAATGGCAATTTAGCTAGAAAGGCATTCCTGTGAAATGTTTTCTTCATTCACTCATTCATCCCGTCGTTGCTGATAGCCATGGCTAGTGCTGACTTCACAACTACAGAACCACTGACAGTCGCACTGCTAGAAATATGCGGTACAAATATGAGGTACTGGAGTGTCGGGAAAAGAAGTCTGTGGTACCCGAAAATCCATCCGTTGCGCTACAGTGACCTATACATTTGCAGGCAGTCTAATAGAAGGGGTCACGGCCTACAGAATGTTGCTTTTTTAAGATGGACTAACAAAGTGACAATTCAATCTTGCCAAAAAACGTACCAAAAAAGACTTGTGAAAAACGTGTTTGAGTCAAAGCTCAGCTTTGCATGCTGTCATGTCAGCTCCTAGAGGACTGGCTGGCTGCCACCCATGGGCGCAGTCACTCAGTTCCAGGAGAAGGCGAAGGGCCCCACTGGCACTTACCAGGAGTGGCAGGTCTGAAGAACGCGAGCCAGGACGACGACGAAGACCGCGAGGCCCCTGTGACGCATAATCCACGCGCAGCAGGTCCAACCGCCAGCGAGAAACAGGTTCTGTTCTTTGCTCTGAACCGCGCCTCCGGCTAGACTCGGTCTAACTCGCAGCCACTGCGATGGGTGAGCGCTGGGTAAGCGATCCAATGCGGGAGCCAAAGGGGCAGCGAAAGAGAGCTGCAAACTTCCTAAGCAGAGATTATCTACTTAATTAAAGATTTTCCCCCTAAGCCCTTCAGCCAATCAGAACTCAAGTGCCAGAGAGAGATTGGGTTGATCAAAAGAACACCCCAGGCTCCTAGAAGACAAACACACCAAGTAAAGGGATCAGGATAAGCGAGAGAGAGAGGGGGACAGAGGAAGAGGAGGGAGGGAGAGCGCATCATGTGTATGCAGCCTGCCTGCCAGCTCCTAGAGTCCAGGCTTAACTTCCCTCACCATCCGACCACCCCCAGAAATGGTTCATTCCCACCGCTTCAACCTAGATGGGTTCTGCACCTCGTTTGAAGACAGAACCGGAAAACTGGAATTTAAACTGCGTCAGTGATACTCCGTTCTCTAGTCTCCTGGAGCGGCTGACAGGCCTCATAATCAAACTTCTAGGCCCAAAATATTGTTCCGATATCACACTTCAGTCATGACAGCCAATAATGAGGGTTTCAAGACCATGCATTTGAGCCATTGTATGCAAATTAGTTGCATAACCTGTGAAGTGATTATTCTGAAAGGCCGCCCACATTCGGCCCCTACCTACTCTCTCGTGTGTCTTGCTCATAGGCTTGCTGGCTTCCAAGCACGTGCTCCTTTTTTTGCCCCTTAGCTCTGCAGTGCACATCGCCAGAAGTAAAAATGCGGAAGTATGTTTCCTGCAGACTCCATCGTGCAACCAGCACATATTTTCTGCAGCTCCATTATACTCTTTGGGGGGCAGCCGAACTATGATGGCTTCGTGGTGAAAGGGTACTAATGAAAGTCAGGGACTCTGTCTGTCATTTCAAGATCCTCTTTACTATTTGTTGAGCTACAAAGCAACACGCAGCATACATCTCGAAATGCCGAAAATAGATTTCAAGAAATCTTCTTACCTTCGCTTCTTTTTTTTATTAGCCCAAGAGATCCTTACTTTTTTCTCACTCATCAAACTACATACAAGACTGCTCTTAAAATCCCTAGGTTGCTCTATCTCACCTTCTTCTTTTCTGCTCAGGTTTCTCAGAAAAGTAACATTGGCCTACATTTATTATGCGTTCGTGTGAGCGACACAAAGATCTGCAATAGGCACAACTAGGATCATCTTTCATACGCAAAACGATTTTGGCGTCAAAAAGTGACACAAAATGGTTCAATAGCCTAAACCCAGGGTCGGTCCTAGAATATGTGGGGCCCGGGCAGAATAGGAACATGTGAGGCCCTTAAGCAGAGACGGAGTGGGATTGGATCGGGCTGGCTAAGTAAAGTTTAAAAAAAATATATATATAATTAAAATTAAAACAACCCCGCGACCCCCACACCCACGACTCATGCTGGCCGCGACTGGGTTTTGTCAATGGTTGTTAGCTGTATAAGATAAATGTGTAACAACAATACATTATTTTCCTTTCACCTTGTTATTTTGACCAATAAGTAGCTCCTTCTCACACATTTGTATAGGATCACAACTGGAATGCAGGACCATTGCTCTTTGTGCTCTGCAAAGAGGCCATATTTTGAATGATCATGTAATCTGAAAACCTTTTTGACCTACAGACAGGTGCAGTGTGAAAGTTGTACTGCCTGCATCCTCAACTCCAAAGTGCTCAAATGTGGCCTGTTATAAACACCTGGAGGCGACTCAGTTCAAAGGGTATATCATCCAAGAGTAATATGCTGTGAAATGAAATACAAAACACACATGCTGGAAATAGCTAGCACACTTGGGGAATGCAAGATTAAGTAAAGCATGTGAAATATAAACAGGAACAAAACCACTGCCATCAGGACCACTGTTTCAGTTTCAGTTTCAAGTTTATTGTATGATTAATTAAAATTGTTACAAATATCCAAAACAATTAAATATCTTTACATCCACAGTTAAAACCAAACTACATTAAATACTATATCCTGTTAATTACAGTGTGGGGACTCTACCAACGCATAAAATACTAAAAATACAATAGTTAAAATTTAGTCCAACATCTATGTCACCTAACCAATTAAATTCTAAATAAATCTAATTTTCAGTCCGTTTATTGCAAAACTTATTCCAATTAAAACAGTGTCCTGTTGGTCAGACCTCTCTGATCTTCTCCTGATCAGCTTGGAGTAATAGTTTTTTTACTACTGCCAGGTATTTTACTCCTCTGCAGGCCAGGATTATGGAGGAACCGTCCATCCAGCGTATAACGACTTGCCTACACGTGCGGATTTTAAGTTCATCAAAAATAGCTCTTAAGTAGTATCTCCTCCAAGCCGTAACTGCTGAACAAACACAAAAAAGATGGATTAGGGATTCCTTTTGATAGCCACACAGGCGACACTGAGGTACTTGTTTGGGTTGTTTCCAGGACGGCTGTAGGTCTTTCGAATCGTGCAAGCCCAGCCTGTAGTTTATATAAGACTTTTTTAGCTGCCAGCTAAAGTGAGGTGTTAGGTATGCTTGCGGTTTCAATAATTTATAAGAAGAGATGATCGTCCACCCGGGCCTGCGTTTAGAAGTTATAATTTTGTCCTCCAGAAAGGATTTATTTTTTGCTGCGTCGTTAATCACTTTACTAAAAGTTGCTTTGTCTAGGCTTTTTCCCAGTCTGCTTGTATTTCTAGGTCAGCCAAACAAGTTCTCAGATAGCTTCCCCATAAGCTTGATAATTCTTGGCCCATCTGGAGCTTGATTTCTTCCCAACATAGGCTATTCATTGAGTCTGGTTCTGCGTAACGGAATTTGTGGCAAAGCTTTATAAACCCGCTCATGCTCCAAAATTTTTGATTTTGGAGGCCGAATTCAAGCCGGACTTGGGATGGAGAGGCTGACTTTGGCAAATTAAAAACGGCTTTGTAGATCCTTGTCTGGAGATCATTGAGTAACTCCGCCTCCTTGCCACACCAAGTGACTAAGCCATATGACAGAGTAGGCATACTTTGTGCTGACATCACTTTTAAAAGGTGGTAATAATTTGGGCAGTCCAATTTAGTTTTTAGTTGTCGGTAAGCAAAGATGAATGATTGGGCTTTTGCTTTAGTGACAAGTTTGTGCTCCTTGTGGATTGTACCCTGCCCTATTGTAATACCGAGGTATTTATATGACCCTTGCTCTTCAACCTTCGTCCCTTTTACTGTCCATTTGAACTTAATTTTGTGTGGATCCACCAGACGGACAACCTTTGTTTTTCCTTTGTTAAGTTCCAGATTTTTCTGGTACAGATAGGTTGCTAAATTATTTATCGCTCTTTGTAGGCCGATAGGAGTTTGGCTTAACAATACAATATCATCCGCATACTGTAAAACGGAGACCCGCTTATTGGCCATTATCGGCGGGTGGCAATCAGCTGCTTGCATGTATTTACTAAGATCTGAGAGGAACAAATTAAATAGGCTTGGTGCTAACACACAGCCTTGTTTTAATCCTTGCTGCGTGTCGATGCTCGCTGTCATACTGCATCCTTCGCCCAATTTTACTGTCGCTCAGGTGTCACTATGTAGGGCAATTATTGCATTTAATAATTGATTCGGTAGGCCCCTTGCCTTTAGCTTTTTCCAGAGTCTCCTTCTCTTCACTCGATCAAAGGCAGATTTTATATCAATAAAACATGCATACAGACGCGTTCTCCTTTTTTGTGCCTTTTCAGTTAGGATTGCCAGGATTGCCAAGTTTGTTATTGTACCCATCCCTTGTCTAAATTCTGTTTGAAAATTTGGAATTATGTTATTGTCATCCGTCCACTCTTGCAACTGAACAAGGAGGCAAGAGGCGTAGAGCTTGGCCTCAACATCGATTAGAGATATGAGCCTATAATTCCTTGGATTACGACGATCGCCTTGTTTAAATATAGGATGGATTATGGTCCCTTTCCATGAATCGGGGACATCGCTATGTGTAAAAATATGGTTGAAGAGCGGAGTTAAGTTGTTCGACCAATAATCTGGGTCATTCTTAAAAAATGCGATGGGTAGGTAATTCGGACCTGCCGCTCCTTCTGTTTTAAGCCTTTGTATTATACCTCGTAGTAGTTTTGTGGTGGTCAGGGTATTTTGATCATTGCCATCTATCACTTGTAGTGGATTTTGCAGAACCAATTTATCCTGCTTAGGTTTTATTTTCCTTTCTTCCACTACCAAAGAAGGCCCTTGAGACCCTTCAATGGACCCTAGTGCCGTACTGCTGTACATGTCCCGCACATGTTCGACCAACGCTTCCGCTCCAATTCCAGGTTCTTGTTGGAGTCTTGCTCCTTTATTCAGGCTATTTATAATGCCCCAAAAGTCCCTGCTATTTGGCAATTTACTTGCGCTCAATAGATTTATCCAAATTGATTCCTTATAAACCATTTTTGCGTGCCTCAATGACTTCTTGTAGTAATTCCTTAGTACTTTCAATTTACTTTTGTTTGGTTTTTTGCCCAGTCTTGTCGCCTGGGTTTGAATTCGTACCTCTCTTGAGATCCTTCTCTTTTGATCTCTTAGATCGTTACTAAACCAGGGTTCCCTCCTCGAGTTAAACCTTCTTTGGCTGCCAGGTGGTGCTGGAAATTTACTGGTAATTTCCTGGACCAGATATTCCCAGTGTTTTACACGTTTTTCGTCTGGTTGTATCCCCAGTTTGCTCACAAGCGCCCTTACTGTCTCCTGTATAACTTTCAGGTTTCCCCCTTGCCATTTTAGTTTCCACAAGATAAACCTTTCGGATGGTTGTATAAGGGTGTTGATTTTTTCGGCCCGTATGATGGAATTGGACACTGCCATCAGGACCACTGGAATTATGTGGCAGGAGAGGGATAAATTATGTGGCAGGGTGAGTAAATTATGTGTCAGGAAAAGGCAAATTATGTGCCATAATCTAGCACAGTTTGAAATAGTATTACTTCATTTTTTTGCCATTTTTTGGTCTCGCCTACGCAGCGCACAAGTGCTACTTAGGAGGGGACCTTTTGGAATCGATCACCACTTTTTCCTAAACGTGTGCACGTTTTGCATTGCTTTGTATTGCACCAAGTGCATGTTTGGTGTGTCCTTTGCAGGAGCAAGCATTGGCGCCATCTGTTTGTAATTATTTTGCCTGCCGCTACTCGCTCCCGCAAGGTAAACAGCCGCCCCTCTCTCCTTACCCGTTAAAGGCCTTGCATGGGGCTGCCTTTAGCTCTGCACATCCATTAAGGAGGTTTATGAGTGTTCCTTGCTAGATCTCTGCTGCCCTCATCAGGCAGCCTGCTGGAACTGCTTAGTGTCTATTCCACGTTGTACTCTGGATGGCTAGGGAACAAAGGGGCATTTTCTTCTTACGTGCTTCGTGTTTCGGCATCGGTTCCACAGCTGTGTGGGCAGCCCTGTGTGTACCAACACAGCAATGGGTACCCCAGGTCTCAGCTCAGAAGAAGGGTACTGCCAGAGGAGGTATACACCCCATATGGAAAGTGTTTTAAAAGTTTTTATAAAGAGAAATTACTGCCCTCGAGATGTTTTAGGTTCTCCCTGTTGCGACAAATAAGTGACCTGCGATACACAGAAATTAAGTGATTTGCCTAGGATCACACAACGTGGTCGAGTTGTGAGGCAGAGATAAGAACTCAAGCCCAATTTGTTTGCACAATTCTATGACAGTTTTGCAAAATATTCTTTCCGAAGGAAATGTGGTTTGCTGATATCTCGTATGACTTATTTTAATTGACTGCAGCTCCCTTAAAGAAGTCTCACTGGATCCTGGCAGGAAACTGGGTCGAACAGAAAATGTCTCACGGCCAGGAATTTCTGAACGGAGCAGTTTCCCGCTGATAACTCCTGAACAATAGGTGAGGTGCGGAGATGCATAATTCGATATTTTGAACAAATTATGTGAATTTCGCATTACATACGATTTGGGAATATAGTATTTTTTTTTAGTGGAATTAAGACTTGCAATCAACCCTTTACAATCAAAGGACCCATCTCCTACTCCTAGCATATGTAGTTCGGTGGATTTAACAATTTACACAATTTGCACCCTATGCTTCACCACTCAGGTGAGACAAGGTGGCACCTTCCAAGTGCCAGGAGCCTTCTACTAAAATTCCCTTTCAGGATTCGGTATGGTAAACAGTTAACTTTACGTCACCATGGCTGGGGTACTGCACCCTTTGAAGGCACCCACACTCTCCCTTTCTCTCTCGTCCCACCAGATACTGTGCTTGTGGGAGACCCCAGGCCTTTCATTGACAATTAAAAGACAGCGTCAGCGGATTTAATAACCCCTTTAGGCTATGTTAATAGGTACTTGGTACAGCACAGCGACTCGCCCCAAGGGCCGGACTATCTCCATAGGAAGGACCATTCCCAAAGAAACGTATTCTTCACTTGTACCACCTGCTCCACCGTCTCTGTCTCTGGACATCTCGTGTATCCCTGTGCAGCCCTCCTCTCTGTCAGTCTCCCCCCCCATCGCCCTGTCTTCTTCTCTCCCTCCCTCAGACCTTCTCTTTAATCTCCCCTTTAATCTTTCAGTTATTCAGAACCTCTTTGTCTCCTCCTACTCCTTCTTTTCTGTCTGTGGACATCTCTTGTATCCCTCTGCCACCATCATCTCTTTATTTCTCATGTTATCCCGTCCCCCGCCACCGTTTCACTCTCTCCATCCCTCAGAACATCTCTTTAATCTCCCCCTTAACCTTTCAGTCACTCAATGTCTCTTTCTCTCTTCATCTCCTCCTTACTCTCCTAGACAATGTATTCTCTCCCAGCACCGTGTATCCTTATTTCAACCCAATCTCTCTCACACACCTGCCCCTCCCCAGACCATCCCTTTTTATGCCTCTCATTCTTTTTATTCTCTCTCTTAGATCCTCTCATGTGGCCTATCCCACATGCCTCTCTTAAGCCACCCCTCCTAACCCTCCCCGCCTGCCTCTCTTACACACCTCTCCTAACCCTCCCCGCCTGCCTCTCTTACACATCTCTCCTAATCCACCCCGCCTACCTCTCTTACACAATCTCTCTTAGCCACCTGCGCCTGCTTTTCTTATGCACCTCTCCTAACCCTCCCCATCTGCCTCTCTTACACCATGTCTCCTAACCCTCCTCTGCCTGCCTCTTACACCATCTCTCCAGCCACCTCCACCTGCCTCTCTTACACACCTCTCCTAACCCTCCCCGCCTGCCTCTCTTACACATCTCTCCTAACCCTCCCCAGCCTACCACTCTAAAACATCTGTCCTAACCCTCCCCCACCTGCCTCTCTTACACCATGTCTCCTAACCCTCCTCTGCCTGCCTCTTACACCATCTCTCCAGCCACCTCCACCTGCCTCTCTTACACCCCTCTCCTAACCCTCCCCGCCTGCCTCTCTTACACATCTCTCCTAACCCTCCCCAGCCTACCACTCTAAAACATCTGTCCTAACCCTCCCCACCTGCCTCCCTTACACCATCTCTCCTAACCCTCCCTGCCTGCCTCTCTCACACCATCTCTCCTAGCCACCTCCGCCTGTCTCTCTTACACACCTTTCCTAACTCTCCCCGCCTGCCTCTTACACATCTCTCCTAACCCTCCCGCCTACCACTCTAAAACATCTGTCCTAACCATCCCCGCCTGCCTCTCTTACACCATCTCTCCTAACACTCCTCCGCCTGCCTCTCTTACATGTCTCTCCTAACCCTCCCTGCCTGCCTCTCTTCCATCTCTCCGAACCCTCCCCGCTGGCCTCTCTTACACCATCTCTCCTAGCCACCTCCGCCTGCCTCTCTTACACATCTCTCCTAACCCTCTCCCACCAACCTCTCTTAGTCCATCTCTCCTAACCCCCCTGCCTGCCGCTCTTAGACCATCTCTCCTAACCCTCCCCACCTGCCTCTCTTACACATCTCTCCTAACCCTTCACCACCTGCCTCTCTTACACCATCTTTCCTAGCTACCTCCGCCTGCCTCTCATACACATTTCTCCAAACCCTCCCGCCTGCCTCTCTTACACATTTCTCCTAACCCTCCCGCCTGCCTTTCTTACACATCTCTCCTAATACTCCTCACTTGACTCTCTGTCTTCATATCTTGTATCGCTCTCCCTCCTTACATTTGTTTTATCGGACATGCACTTTCACACCCTTTCTCTCTTTAGGCCTTTTCATGTATCCCTTTTCCACTTTCCTCTCCTCCCATCTCTTTCATCCCTTTCCTCTCTCACTTTCTCCTAGGTCATCTTATGTTTCCCTCCCAACTTATTCTCTTTCCTACCACCTCTTGCATCCCTTTCCTACGTCCTGCCTTATATTTCTCTCTCCTAGGCCACCTCATGCACTTTACTTCATCTTCGACCGTCTCTTTCAGCCCTCTCCAAAACCTCTCATTTTTCGTTTGTCTCATGGACCATCTGGTGTTTCTTTCTCCTCCCTCCCTCTCCGACCATCTATTGTTTGTATGATAGAGGCACACATGGCTAAACCACGCGTGCCTCTACCACGCAACCAACGTGTCTTAACCACGTTTTTTCGTGGTAAAGGGGTATGCGTGGCTAGGCTAGTGGCCCCCTCCCCCGCCCTAAGCTACAAACTCCCTACCTGCCTGCCCTGAAGTCCTAATACCAGACCCCCTCCCAACCCCCATGCTGTCCCTAACTCTTAACAAACACTACGTACCCCGACCCCCTCCACCCCCTTGCGGTGTCCCTAAACCTAGCCCAAACCTTTCCTCTGCCCTCAGGCTTAAAACCCAAACCCCTATTTTAAACAAGCATTGGCGTAGCCAATAGGTCTCACCTCTGGGACCTAATAAATGTTGCCATGCAACAGTTGATGTTGTTGCACCAAGGATATTGTGCTGGATAACTAAACACTTATAAGGTCCCAAAGGCGAGACCTATTGGCTATGCCAATGCTTGTTAAACTTGCTATCACTGTTTGGGCACTGGTTGCACCCCATAAGTACCAATTTAACGCCCACATTTAGCAGTTGGAAACAGAGAGTTGACTATTCCAGCTTTTCAAAGGGCCTTCCCACATGCAAGACGTGTTGCTACATCTTGTTGTTAAAATCTGTAGATTATGCAGCAGATGATGGATTATGTGGCAGATGCGTCAAATGCATAATTCTGCAGAAGTCGCCGCTGCCGCACAATCGCATAATTCCAGTAGCCTGGCCAAACATGAAGCATCAGACTGGGAAATAAATTAGGTCCAGTACCAAAATAAAAGGTACCCCCATTAGTGAGTTGGTTAGCTAGAAAAGTGTCCCATGTTTGCAAAATAGGGCAGTTTTAAACTTGTAAAGATATGCTGTGTAAGTTTTTTGTAAGGTATGGAAGACTGCACTGATTTAAGTTTGGTGCAGGCAATGTTTGCTTTAATATCATAAAAATCAATAGTAAAAACCAGCTCACTTGACCATAAAGCAGGTCAACAACTAGCCAAACAAGCATTTACAATGCAACGGTTTCGCCTTTGGAGAAGTTAGAGCTATTGGCATTGTAAATGACAAAATTTGTATGTATGTGTTGGTTTTGAAAACAGATAAATAAATGGCATTGTCATTTATATTGCCAATAGCTTAATCTCTCGCAAATGTGAGAACTATTGTACCCTACAGACGAGCTCAGCAGACAGCAATTACTACCACCCACACACACACCCAGAGCCAGCCACACACACCCAGAGCCAGCCACACACACAACCAGAGCAGTCACATACACACACACACTGGAGCAGTCACACACACACACACACACTGGCGCAGTCACACACACACACACACACACACACACACACACTGGAGCAGTCACACACACACACACACTGGAGCAGTCACACACACACACACACACACACTGGAGCAGTCACACACACACTGGAGCAGTCACACACACACTGGAGCAGTCACACACACACACACACTGGAGCAGTCACACACACACACACACACTCTGGAGCAGTCACATACACACACACACACCCAGGAGCAGTCACACACACACACACACACTCTGGAGCAGTCACATACACACACACTCTGGAGCAGTCACACACACACCCACCCAGGAGCAGTCACACACACTCTGGAGCAGTCGCATGCACGCACACACTGGAGCAGTCCCACACGCACACACACACTGGAGCAGTCACACACACACACACACTGGAGCAGTCACACACACACACACTCTGGAGCAGTCACATGCACGCACACACTGGAGCACCTTGGTTGGATGAATTGTTGATGAAAGAGGTGCTGTATAGTAAAAGAGAAGAGTGGCGACCTAACTGCACCTGATTGGGATGTGGCACAGGCAGAAGAGCGCCAATAAACATTCCAGTTCCATGCCTGAAATTCCTTGGTAGAAGCTGATCGGAAGCACGGAGCCGTAGTGGGCTGCTGAATATTGCAAATACCTCAAGGAGGGCAGTAGAGGGGAGGTTTTTGTGGTGGACTCAAGTGAACTAGCTGTCAATTGATGGTTAATTGCTGCGTGGTTTTGGACAAGTTGGGAAGTTGAGGCACTGCTGCTACAAGACCCTGAATTAAATGAGTGCCCGAAAACATCCCTTTCTGTTTGTTCATTATATATATATATATATATATATATATATATATATATATATATATATATATATATATTCACTGAAAAAACCATAGGTTATAGACCATATATAGTTAGGAATTAGCATTTAAAAAACCTTATTTTACTCACACAAAACCATTGAAATTCCATATATAGTTAGTTGCACTAACTATATATCGCGCACCCGTAATCCACTGCTGATGATGTCACATATTACATCATTCATGACATGGTCAGTGACATCACTGATGACATCACTGATGACATCTCAAATGACATCACTGATGACAACATCCAGTGATTATGTGTTTCTGTAAAGTTTAAATATGTTTTACATATTGAAGAATGAGTGGATGTATAAGTGTCTGAATGAAGGTTTTAGTAGGTGCGTGATTGACTGTATGAGTGAGTGATTAAATGCGTCTTACTAAATGCACGGGTTAGTGACTAAACTGTCTGAAAGTGTGCATCAGCATGTCTGTTGTTGTGCAAGCTGCTGCATGTGTTGATCAGTAGCTATATAAGTAGCTATATGGGTTATTGATTGGTTGCACAAGTATTTGTATGGGAGACTGAGTGTGTGTATGACTGGCTGGGAGGTGTGTGACTCTGTGCAGATCAATGTGTACTTGTATCAGTGATTCTATAAGAGAGTAAGTATGTGTTAGTATATGTTTTAAAATGTAAGGTACTCTATGTTTAACTGTGTAGATTAGAAAATGGAACTGTGATTGATTCTTTACAGGACTGACTAGGTGTGTGAGTAACTCCATGGATGAGTGGCAGAGTGTGAGTGTCTGTATAGGTGTATGAGTGCATATGATAGTGTTGTAAAGATGAGTGATTGTATGTATGAATGATTGTATGGGTGAATGAGTGAATGTGTGTGTAGACGTAGGAATCAGTGAGTGGGTATGTAGTAACTAGTATTGGTGTGTCAATGGTTTCAAAAATTATACTCTGTATTTAACACTGGGTGTAACAGAGGTTATATTAAAGTGTGAGGAGATGCATTGTATTGTCACATTAATGATATCATCATTGATGTGACCATTGATGTCAAATGAGATATCATCAGTGAGGTCATTTGAGATGTCATCAGTGATGTCATCAGTGATGTCACTGACCATGTCATGAATGATGTAATATGTGACATCATCAGCAGTGGATTACGGGTGCGCGATATATAGTTAGTGCAACTAACTATATATGGAATTTCAATGGTTTTGTGTGAGTAAAATAAGGTTTTTTAAATGCTAATTCCTAACTATATATGGTCTATAACCTATGGTTTTTTCAGTGAATTTTCAAGGTTTTGTAAATGCTAATTCCTAACTATATATGGTCTATAACCTATGGTTTTTTCTGTGAATTTCATTGGTTTTTTAACAGCTAATATCTGTAGCTGTAAAATGTATTCTTCTTTAAATCCAAAAATATATTTTATATGTTTATGAATAATTTTTTTTTTTAAATATTTTTTTTTCTTCGTTCCCGCTTCGCGAATCGGGAAGCTTCCCGTTAGCTGACCTTGATGCCGCGAAATAGACCGCGAGCCGGTAAACGTTTCTTTACCGCAACTGCCGCGTTAGAAAACAACATCGTGACGCCTCCCGTCCGCATGACGTTTCGCGTTGTCGCGTGATACGTCATATGACGTGCTACGTTAGCGAACTCGTACGCTTACCGAGTCGCAAAGCACAGGTTTCTGGAAGCAAACCGGGAGGCCCTGCAAAGCGCGTAACGTAAACACAGCAGGTCATGTGACTTGGTAATAACACTTTTCATTGGTTCATTTCACTTTCGGTTTCCTAATGATGTAAGACTAGGTCATATGATCTAAAATGAACACTTTTCATTGGTTGAGAACTATTTTTTTTCCCAAATGGTGAAAATCCCTCCTTCTTTCCTCACTCTGACTTTCATCATTGTGAGAGAAAGACCCTTTGTTACCAGTGAGCAATGGCTTCTTTACTAGCTTCAGCTGGTGCTTCCCCACCACCTCCACCACATCCAAGGAAGAGTGGACCACCTGCTAAAGTTATAATTCAGCAAGAAGAGGAAGAAGAGGAACAGGACGACCTAGATAATCTCCCTATTATGGCCAGAAGATCTGTTGTACCGGAAGTAACGGGACCAGAGGGCAGGGAGATGGTGCCAAATATACAAACGAGATTTCGTGAAGTAAAACAAGTCTGCGTACATTGCAGTGGAATCATTTGCTACGCAGAAAGTAGCATCACTCTGATCAACAGAGCTATTAACAATCATGCTCATGTTTGTCCGAAACTCCCCAAACAATAAATTCTTTTTTTTGTGTTCTTTCTCCTGTTGAGCCCTTTACAATGAATCGTTTTCGTTGCCCCCTCCGAAAAAAAAACAAAAAAAATATAAAACTGTTCAGAAAAATTCAAAAAAAGTAAAAAAATGTTCAGAAAAATAATAAAAAAAATATAAAACAACAAAAACAATTTAAAAAAAAGTTCTTTTCAGAACTACCTCCCCGTTATAAAAAAATTGGTACAATATTTGCAACTGTGCCAACCTCTATTTCTCTTAGTTCGCTTCCCAGTTCGCTCCCCGGTACGCGAACCGGAAGCGAACCAAAAATTTTTTTTTATAAAAAAGAACAGTAAGTATAAGGGAAGGAAACAGACAGTTATGTTAAAAGAAAGACAGCTATAGGGGAGTAAACTAGAGATACTATTACCCGTAATCCACTGCTGATGATGTCACATATTACATCATTCATGACATGCTCAGTGACATCATCAGCAGAGGATTGCGGGTAACAGTATCCCTAGTTTATTCCCTATAGCTGTGTTTCTTTTAACATAACTGTCTGTTTCCTTCCCTTATACTTACTGTTCTTTTAAAAATTTTTTTTTTAGATCTGTCAGAAACAGTGAAAGTAATGAAATATAAAAGACTACGTAGAATATGAGCACTGTATGCAACAACTTTGACACTGACAGAAGCCTCACCTTCTCCATGCCTCCTACACAGTTCTACATGTACATCATAAATGCAAACAGAACAGAATTAATTATACATGTTAAATGGTTTATTTTTGCTGTTCTCAGAATGTATCAAATTTCACTAAAACAGTGACTTGAAGGTATTCATCATATAACAGCGGGGAAAAAAAAACACAATCAAAATGATTGTGTTTAAAAAACCCATACATTACAAATCAGAATTCAGAACTCCTTAAAGTTAACTTACTTTCCATGACGGCCAAGGATGTCCTATGAACAGCTTACACTCTGTTGTGCTGTTATTACTTTCAACCCGCCACTTTCTGAAAGAAAACCTCCATCGTTTTCAAAAACATGTTACATACAATAAATGACTTCTCGCTCTCTACCACACGATTCCACAAGGCCAAATCGTGTCAGAGCCATGTATAACTCTTGGATTTCTTGTAAGCCAATCCCGTCTTTTCGCATTTCCGCAACTTTCAGAATTAAAATGTTGAAGATCATTTACACAATCCTGGACTAGTAATATCTTCCCCTTCTTGCTCAATCATGTTCTACATTTCCTATCACACTGATACTGCTTACTATGAAGCAGACTTACACTACCTTTATGACTAGTACAATTATTTAATTCTCTACATCACTTTTAATCACAAAGCAATGTAAAACAGTAAACAGCATTGCAGACTTACATTCCCTCTACTCCATGTTTTGATTCACTGCTTCAATTAGCTTATAAAAAGAAATAGTTTTTCTGAACTCATTCAAAGTGCACGTATTTCTCAATAACGTCCAGTGTTATGGTAAAAAGTTATGTCTCTGTACTACACTTATCCTCAAGGCCAAATAGTGTAGGAGCCATGAGAACTTCTTGAAATTCCTCAGAGCACATCCCGAGATTCTTTCCCTAAAATTTTGGTTTTAAAAACACCAGGTAAGAGTTTTTAAGGTCATATGGCAATTTGTTTTGGAAAATTAAAACAGAATCATTGCAGAATGACCAGCCATTTCTACACTTTAAATAAGCTGTATAATGTCCTGATGTTATTGAAGGACCATCATGATATATAATTGCTACAGTTACAAAAGTCCTTCCTGATATTGACAACTGTGAAGCCACAACATTTTTAATTAAAGTTGTCAATTTTGTTCCATCAGGCCTACATCGTTGGAACATTAAAATGACATACTGGCCATATGTTCGTATAAATAAAGTGGACATCATTTCAGATTTACATTGGCTACACTCCATGTTGTGATCAGCTGCTTTTACTAGCTTATTAAAAGAGACTGATTTACTGTCTGGCAAAGTTAAATATATAAATCTTTCTGAGTCTACACTAGTAGTAGCTGATACCCTACAGTTCTCGCAGTCATGCTGCCATTGATAAGAAAGCCCAAACAGGTGATCTACATCTACACCTTCATCATGCAATACATCAAGCATATACATTAAAAACTCCTGACAATCTTGCTGACTATTTTGAGAGAATTGTGTTTGGCCTGAACATCTGTCTAACAGATTTCGAATTTCAGACACACTTTCTATGTTTGTTCTATCAGTGCTACATTTCTCTAACACAGAATTTAACAAACTGCAAAATCTTTGATCCGAATTGACCACAATCTGTTCTTTTAAAGTTTCTAGAGAAAAGACAACATTAACCACTACATTAGCATAGCAGTTGACACCAGAACTGTTTTCAAATTGAAAACCAACAACATCTTCAACAGAATCCTTTTTGTTTCTGCTTATAATTTCAGGTTCATCAACTTTTCGTCTTTTTGCTACAACCTCCCCAGTATTGGTCACATTTCTTCGTTTCCGGCCTACCACACGTTTCTCAAACAAAGGATACTGAGGCAAATGTGGCGCATACTCTCTTCTCAACCTATTGTATTCCTTAACACAATCTAGATCCGCACAAATGTTTGTGACATCACACTCAATCAAGTACAATCCCGATAAAGTCCTAACTCGTGACAATGCCACATATGCCATACCCTCCTTGAACACAGAACTGCCAATATTCACCAATGCACAGTCTACACTTAAACCTTGCGATTTATGGATTGTCACCGCATATGCCAAGCAAACAGGAAACTGCTTACGACGAACATATAAGTCTTTTACAAGCAAAAATCTAGCAGAACAACGAGCAATTAGCTGTACTTCCTCAATGCCATCAAATTTAATTTTTAAAAATTCAATTCCATCTCTATTTCTGTATTTCACAAAATCAACAACATTACCCATTGATCCATTTACCAGACCTCTTTCAACATGTAAATTCCTTCTTAAAATTATACGGCAGTTCAAGCACACATTCAGAGTCTTTTCAAAACCCGCAGTTTTAGATATACTCTTCTCTAATGAATCCAATTTTGATTTCAGATTCTCAGACAAAATAATTGTTGATCCCATATGCTCTACTCTGTCAATAGCTTCCAATTTCACAATCTCTTGCTTTTCTAAATGCAACATTTTGTTGTTGAATTTGGCACATTCTGCAAGAGTTGGCATCAAACATATTCCAGATTTTTTCTCAGTAACTTTCTGAAAAATATTCTCAGGCACAACATCTTCGTCTGGATATAAATTTGTCAGTAATCGTGCATGTAAAGCTTCTTTCCCATGCTCGGTCACTTTTCCAATTCTAACATCTTGTAGAATAGTCTTGTAAACTTCATCCTTTGCCTGACGCATATTTTCATGCAGTTCAGCATAATTGAAGTTTAACCATATATTGACGTTGCCAATACTCCCTAAGCACTTCCTGGTATCTTCATGCGTGAGCATTTTGAACACAGGTTGCCCTTTCACTGGTGTCAGCTGCAGAAGATCTCCAAAAACAATGATGTGTTTGCCACCAAATAACACATCATACTCTGTTTTGAGAACTTCTTGCATTCTCAAATGCACAAAGGCAAGCATAACATTGGAAACCATGCTTACTTCGTCAATGATAAGAAGTTTCATTTTCCTCAAGACTCTTGAAACTTCAAAACAAGCATCTCCAGATAGCTTGTGATATTCTAATTTGTTGTCATGCTCCACTGGCAGCATCAGTAAACGATGTAAAGTAATCCCTTTAATGTTATGTGCTGCCAGTCCAGTTGGAGCGGTGACAACACAAGACAGCGATGACTCTGTCCTTTCCTGCAAATAACATGAAATTGCTTTAATAAGGAAACTTTTTCCAGTTCCCGCTTCTCCACTCACGTACAGTCGGACAGGCTTCAACGACGTACATGAGCACTCTTTCTTATCATGACTTAATCCATGATCAATTTGCATGGTAAGTTCGTCATATATTTTCCTCTGCTCAACGTTGAGTTGTCTTTCCAACTCTTCTAAGTTAACCGCATCCTCCTGAGCATGTGCCATGGCTCTTTCCACTTCATTCATAGCAGTGGCAGCTTCATTTTCGATAAGAGGTCCTCCTAGTGGATCCTGACTCAATGAAGCAGAACTCTGACTGTCCTGAGAACTGTCTCTGGCAATCTCGGCTGCAATCGTTGCTTCCTGCTCAATTTCCACATTCAACATTTCTACATATTTGGGAAAAGCAGGACATTCTATGGTCTCCTTGGCAGCATTGAAAGAGTCTTCGTAACAGAGGAAATCTCCAAGCAGTTCCTCTTCTGCACGCCAAGGCTTAAAAAGTTGCAAAAGTGCTAAATAGAAAAACTCCTTTTTTTCAGGAGATTCGCCACTCAATTTTCGATGGTTTATCAAGTGGCATTTTCTTTGCTTGACCAGACATCCCTCACTTCCTATTACAGCATACACTCCTTTCTCAGTATCTTCTTTGATGTTCCTCTTGAATATGTAATTTTGCAGAACCTCATACAGACAAACATTCTCGAGGTGACTGCTTCGATTTGGATAATATGTATCCAACATGTTGCTCTTCAAAATGTCGGTACTGTTTGGCTCCTTTTCCGCCAAATACTCAATTTCCCGCACAGGTTTCAGAACTCGATTACGCGTTGCAGCAAGACCAACACTCGCCCAAACGATACTCCTGGACTTGGCATAGAGACTTGCTGAAGACAACCGGTCAGAACATTCGTAAGCTCCGATTTCTCGATGCGACAACATCTTCAGACTGAAACTGTACAACTTCTTGCTGAGGCTCTTTTCATGGGAAATGTCCTCCCACATATCCTTCAATTCTGTCTTCTCTTTTTTGGTGATGTAAGATGTCACATACCTAGCCACAGCCATACAGTTATCAGCCACAAACTGTATATCCATGTTAGCATTCCACATGGACAAAATCACCGGGTTGTAGTCGTTGATGTACTTAGACTCTTCGTTCCTCTTCAAATTGTATGTGTTTTTAGGTGATTTCTTCATCACATTATGTCGCAGCGAAGACATCAAACTGTTCACTCTTCCTTTAGAAATCACCGATCGTGGAAAGCCGAAACGACATTTGGTGTAGAACTTGTCTTTGTTCCGGAATTTACGACGACAGTACTTTCCACATCGATGGCTTTGGAAACGTAGAACTTTTTCTCTTAGGCTTTTTTTCTCCTTTGCGTTTGGAACAGCACACGTAGAATACTGTTCTATGAAACTCATCACTGAGTCGTCTGCATCCGTTCCAAATTTAGGTGCATCCTTGATCCACAGCAACATATGTATATGAGGAGCACCTCTTGCTTGGTACTCCTTCCTCCAGAAGAAATCCAACACCTCTCCAAGAGGTGGATTCTTCTTATTCATGATGAAAGACATCATACCTTCAAATCTATGATTGAAGTACCTACATACATTGACTGGATCCAAAGAGCACAGTTCTCCGGGTGTCTTGAATTCGATGTTTTCTACGTTAGCATTTGCCTCTCGTAGAAATTCAAGTAAGTCTTCCCAGCCATACTCAGCACAGCTCAAAGTGAGGAACCATGTGGGAGTTCCTAAGTTCCTCAGCATACATTTTAAATCACCATGACGACGGTACCAGTACTCATTAGTACCACGCTGACACGCCATGAGATTAATCAGGTGAGAATCCAAAATACTGTCTTGGACATTGACTTTATCCATAAAGTCACTTGCCGAGATGTTTTGCATGTGTATACCACTTTTCAAGATGTGGTTCACTGCATATGACAGTCCAGACAGATCGCTTTCAAACAGGAGATGAAACAAATAAGGAATGCATTGTCGAAACCTAGGATCTCCTGCATACAATCGCAAAGTCCGGTATTCAGAAGCAGGAATTTGATGAGGTCGCTCATCATATCTTCCTCCCTGACCTGTTGGAAAAAGCTGTGGGAAACACCGAGCTTCCAAACTTTCCTCCCAAACACTAATGGGACTCCCTTTCGCTTGTTTCATTTGAAACAACTCAATAGCATTCCCCATGACTTCCTTGGAATGCAAAGGATGAACACTATAATGTTCATATATTTCTTCACTAGTACAGGGTTCTACTTTCTCAATTTGACCAGCACACAAATCGCTATCCTCTTCCTCACTTACTTCCTCTTCTGCAACATATACATTTTTATAGTATTTATTATATTTTTTCAAATACAATGTTGCCCTTTTGACTTTCCTAACATCTACTAAATCTTGCCATATTTTCTTATTCTTTGTCGGAACCCCATTAACTAAGATAACCAGAGGTTCCTCTTCCACTTTTTCTACTCCAATTGTGTTAATGTTTTTCTTCAAATCTAGAGGCAAATAAACAACTCTTCCCTTTAATCCTCTCTGTAAATCTGATGGAGGCAATTTCCCTGTCTTTGGCTCCATTCTTACAATAGCCTGAAAGGGATGGATACTTTGAATCAAAATAGATTCATAAGTATTTAAATCCTTCAATTCAGAAGGAATCTCAACCAATTCCAGATTATTATGAACTGCTCTAGCAGGCATCTGGTTTTGATTTAATTTGTTACAACAATAAGTACACACACGTTGATCCAATCCCAAATCAAAACAATTTTCTACCATCAAGTATGTTGTAAAATCCTTCCATTCACTATTATTTTCCCTTTCACTTTTTCCATATAAATCCACTAACTTAGTCTGATTCTTATAATAAGTGCGTCGACAACACACACAAGTGAAATTTGGCCTCTCACTTGATTTCACCTCAAACGTCGCAATTTCCCTCTGGAAATTATCTGTACTGGAAACCTGTACACTATCTTCCACATTACTCTCTTCTTCTTGGTCAATTTCAACATTCTCCTCTTTACTTCCAAAGTAACAAAACTCAATTTCTTCACATATATTCTTCACATCTATTTCAGAACCATGCAAAAGAGCAGCGCATAATTGTTTTAGCATAATTGCTGGACTCTTAGCATAATACAACATTCTAACTAATTTCCTCACTTTATTATGATGCACTGCTAGCATCCTGAAATGATGAAAAACACTCTGGCATACTCTCCTGGAAAGACAAGCCAGTGAATGACCATGCAAACCTATCACTTCTCTCACTCTGCAAGGATCTAATTCTTGCAACAACTTCATTTTCTGCTTCAAACTTTTCTTACTAAATGACCGTATAAAATCACAAAGCAAATTGATGGAATCCTGTCGTACACTGCAAATACTACTACACTTCCAGGTGTACACAGGACCCTTAGGACGTCTCCCTAAAACCTCATTACCTAACACCTCTTCTATCTCTGTTCTCACAAGTTTTTCTTTTTCAACTGGACAACCATCTTTCACTTCATAAGCTCGACCACTGGTGTCAACTGCATGCACCAAATCATTATCCTGGAAATAACTCTCCTCATTAAAAAATGCCTCAGAGCTTGAACTATGCATCCATTCTCCAGAAAAAACTTCACAAAAATTACTACGATTAACTATTCTCTTCCATCTACTATTTCTTTTGAAATCATAAATTACCTTGTTTAGCTTCCTAATTCTATTGATTGTCAAAATAAATAACTTACGTTTAATTTCAAATGCCTGATCAATAACTTTCTCAACTATTTTTTTTCTCTTATAAAAAACCACTTTCTGCTGACCTTTCTTAATATTTTTTAACAAATTCCCAATTATCCTGTTGCGGAACATTCGTTTACGAATATCCCTAAACTGTTGTTTCCTTCTACTTTCATGCATAGAGTTCTCTCTTACTCTAGCAGTAACATTTCTCATTGGCCTTTCCTTACCATTTGAATTCTGTCTCCTTTTCTGGAGTGAAACATTTTCTGTAGTAATATTTTTTTTACTACACATATTTCTTATGACTGTTTTTCGACTCTTACCCGGTGCTTTCTTGGTGACTTGACAAATCTTTTTGTTAGAGGACTGCTGCAATATTCCATGCTCCTGCTGTCTTTGACGTTTTCCAGCCTTACTCTTTCTTTGCTAGGCATCCTAAAATCTTGAAATAATCTGCAGTTGAATCTGTGGTAAAATATAATAAAAAATGTTATTAACCACTATTACCCAACAGTAAATTAATAACAGTCATCAAAAACTTAACACACTACTTAAGTATATAATATACTGAAGCCTATCTCCAATTTTTCACTGAACAGGACTCATCTCTTCTTAACCTTGGATAAACCTCACCTACTCTGTGTCCCCTGCACATAATTAAATGTAAAGGGGCAGATTTATATTAACTAGCACATCCCCAGGGATGCACCAGTTAACGTGCACCGCTGCTCTGCCACCCACGGTGTGCCGCATTTACAATCAGATAGGACAAAGCTACATCAAAACCCTGCGCCTGCTTGAAGCAGGCATAGATCTTGACGCAGGTAGGCTGAAAGCTAAAGCAACAACTAAGTGTCGTGTGCAGAAGTTACAAAAAAGGAAAAATGGCGTTTAAACCAGTAATGAGACCATGCTAACGTAATACAGAGTAAAAATATCCGGGATCTACATCAGTTTGGGGTTCACGAACCTGGCAGGTACAAGGCACTGAGGCTTTCCACCGTGCATGTCTCATCCCAAAACATATGTTGTTTGTGAATGAAACAATTTCCCAGACCAAATGCTTTGGATTGGCTACTTCTAAAAAATTAAACACCCCTACTATCCCGGAGTTAGAGGAATACGATGGTTGGAGTAATTTTACTCGTTGTCTATTAAAGATTTACAGGCCCTACTCCGTAATTCTTCCTTTAACATTTCCAGTATAAATCCAAAAGGTTGACTGCTTTGGCAACGTGCCTTATCCACGGTTTAATAACGCTGCCTTTTGCTTTATATAAGTTTTCAAATTGTATGAAATATATACCAATAGGTCGTTATTAACCTTTAGGTAGTGGTTTTCTTCATCAAGTCTGGTCGCTTCCATACACATACAGATTTTCAAAGATGATCAAGAACTTTATCTGAATGGAGAGGAATGCACTGAGACGCCAGATCATTCACTAATGTGTAGGCACAGACAGTTACACGGTTCATGCAACAAACACCGACCAAATATGGCTTGCGTGTTGCAAGGCACGCCAGTTCCTGCTATCATCCCCACGTTCAAGTTCTTGGAAAATGGTAGTTATTTGATGCTCAATAATGAAGATTGTTCTGGGTTAATTAAAAGTATTCATTTTATCGTAACAGTAAATGAACGGGTTATTTGCTGCAGAAATGTTCTATTTCCTCCCACACATGAACATAGGGAGTTTTCAATCTGGCCACAAATACCAACCTTGGGAGCACATTTCAACAGCATGGCAAGAATAAGAGCTCTTTTGTCTCAGAGAGAGGTGGCCTTGAGTTCGGCCCGTGAAACTTTCGTGCTTCACATAGCGAACACCCGTACAGAGGTGCAGACCCTTTTAAATACAGATTCGACTTTGCATTTCAGCAAGATTACCCATTCATTTCCATGCAGCAGGAGGCCCATAGGAATGAAGGTGCAATTTGCGATTAGCAATTACCTCATCGCAAATTACGAATTTTTCCGACGGTGCAGGGGTATCTCAAGAACACCCTGCTGCACCCCTGAAAAAAAAATTTGGGGTCATATGGCGCACATAAATTTTGAAAACATTCCTTTACCTCAAAAACGATTTTCAACTCATAATTTGAAAACACTGCACATGGGGAAATGACTTAAAATGTCCTTAAGACACATAAAAGCATTTTTTGATTGCCTTTGCAGCATGTTTCAGTCACCTTTAACATGCCTATGTAACGGAAACATTCAAAATCTAAATTTGCCATGCACAGGTGGGAGCATATTTACAAGCAATTTGCTCCACAGACAAACTTCTTACATTGAAATGGGAAAGACTCTCAATTAACTTATAAAGAAGCAGACACCATTATGTCCTTCTCATCAATATTAAAACCATTGCTTTTTCTCAAAAACGATTTACAAGTCATAATTTGAAAACACTCCACAGCTCCTATGCACATAAAAGCCCTGTCAGTACTAATACTTCACATTTTCTCCAATTACAATTTCTCAAACAAACAAAATCTATTTGTGAAACACTTGAGACAAAGCAACATTTGAAAAACACAACTTTCTTCATAATTTTCTCCTTAAAGCACACTATTTTCTATCTAAATTAAAGAAATTTTTTCTCACCTTAGCAAATACTTTGAGTTTCAAAACAGTCTCAGAAACACACCAATTTGTCTTCAGCAGAGCAAAAGGTATGCACTCCAGAGTCTGCAGCTATCAAAAGCACAGAAATGCTGTAATTCCTCACACAGATCTCTCATGTCACCCAATCAAAACTCTTCCCTCACTTTTTTTCAAAGCAAAACCCTTCCCCCCTCTGCCCCCTCTCTGCTTTTTCTGCATAGCAACCACCTCTTGCAAGACCTCTCACACAACAATGTTGCAATTGAACTCTGAACTCTCAGTGCACCTGCATATCCAAAGCATTCTTTCATTTAATGATTTTTTCTTCGCCACTCAAAATACATCTTTCAACGAACTCATCCATGCACACTAACTTTCTGTTTTCAGCAATCAAAATCCACCAATCACTCTTACTGCTTCATTAACACAGAAACTCCTCAGTTTTTTTCATTTTACACTCTCATTTTTTCAACTGCCATTTCATTGCCACACTTCATCTGACTGCAGGAGAACCTTCTCTCGCCATGTTTTCTGTCTGGATTGTTGGACATAGCTACATCTATTGGGCTCAAAGGTACGCTGAAAACAGGAATTTACCTAACCTCAATTTACAAGATGTGGAAATTAAGTGGTTTGGCCACAGAGGATTAAAATGTCACCAATTGATACCATTGGTGAAAACCTTTATGCATTTGCCAAAACCTGACCTGTTAATTGTGCACTGTGGAGGTAATGATTTGGGCACTTTGACTGGGGTAGGTCTGGAAATGCTTTTAAAGGACACCTTTGAGCAATTGATGGCACTTTTTCCTCAGACTGCCTTGGTATATTCAAATATATGCCAAAGACAGAAATGGAGGTGGTCGAACCAATTTTGTCCACAAATTGAGAAATCGAGGAAGCATGTAAACAAATCTGTTTCAGCTTACATGAGAGACCATGGAATGGGCTCCCTGTACAACAATAACTTGCGTTACTACATGCAAGATATCTACAGAGGAGATGGAGTTCACTTCTCAGATGAGGGCAACAGAGTTTTCACTCTGAATTTAAGAATGTGCATTGGTACCTACTTATAAGTACCTAAATGTACCATAAACCCAAAAGCTCTTCTCAGAGCTACCCTACATCTGATCACTCACAATTATTATTGTACTCTAACTTTTTTCACTAATTTTCAAGAAAGTACGCTCCCCAGAACGCTTCCCGGTTCGCGAACCGAGCACACTCCACGCAAAAAAACTAAAAAAACGGTATATATTTTTTTGCCCTGCGAGAACCTTTCAAAGCCTCCACATCAAACCTAGGGGGTCAGGGACGATCTACTATGCCCCCTTATGGTCATTTGCCCCTTCGCTTTGGCCTCCTCTTGTCTCTCGATCCTACCGAGAGACAAGATGGCGGCCGCTACGGACTGTTTGGAATGTTTACAGACGCCGAAAAACCAATCAGCTTCGCAAACCTCCGTAACGCGAAAAGTACGCGAAGCGGAGCGCTGTTACAGATATATATCTTTTTTTGAACGTTAATTTCTCAAAATCCACTGGAGCACATATATTGAGACCTAGCAAAGGCACATCGGGCTACCAGTCCCTACAATTTTGCCAAGTTTCGTGCAAATCCATTCAGCCGTTCGATTATTATTATTATTATTTTTTTTGCCCCGCGGGGCCCTTTTAAAACCTCCACATCAAACCTAGGGGGTCAGCGAGGATCTACTATTCCCCCTTATGGTCATTTGCCCCTTCGCTTTCGCCTCCTCTTGTCTCTAGATCCTACCGAGAGACAAGATGGCGGCCGCTACGGACTGTTTGGAATGTTGACAGACGCCGGAGAACCAATCAGCTTCGCTTCACAAAGCTCCGTTGCGCGAAAAGTCCGCGAACCAGACCGCTGCCTGGTCCGCGCTTACAGATATATATCTTTTTTTAAACGTTAATTTCTCAAAATCCACTGGAGCACATATATTGAGACCTACAAAAGGCACATCGGGCTACCAGTCCCTACAATTTTGCCAAGTTTCGTGCAAATCCATTCAGCCGTTCGGGCTAAAAGTGAGGCCAACCGCCCTATGGAAATTAACATGGGAAAAACGCGTTTTGGGACCCCCCTTTTTTCTCGGCCCCCCCTTGACGAACCCCCCCCAAATTTTCAAAGGCTGCTCAGAAACAAAATGTGCCATTTTCCAGAAAATTTCAGCCAATTCCGTCCACAAACGGCAAAGTTATTAGACATAGAATTTTCAAAAAACCCATAGAGAAAAAATCCTAACTATATATACCTACTGGCGACCGCCAGTAGGTAATATATATATATATATATATATATTGTTCGAAGTCAGTAAAAATTGCGTGGTTCGTTGGCTCGGATTTGAAATAGATGCCTTGTTATTCTGTCTGATTTACAATGCTTTTTATTTTAAAATGTTTCAAGTTGGATTTACAATGTTATTTTTATTATAATGTTTTAAATAACATTGAATGTAGTTGTTTATACAATATCTAGCACAACATTTTTAAAGACGAAAATATATTATTTAAACAGGTTTTATCATTTCAATCTATTTAACTTCTGTGAAAGTGAATATGAGGTTAGTGTACCTTCCTAAAGGGAGCTCAAACTACTAACACAAAGAAAGTAGTTTTTTAAAGTAACATTACTTTTCTAAACAGCAACTCATTTGAAGGTTTAAGTTTCTCTAAGAGTACAAATCTACTGTAAATATGAGATCAGATCAGCTAATAACTTTTTCCACCTCTGAAAGCTCTAATTTCATAAATGTAAATTGAAAATAAAAAAACAATAAATTCTATGTCTATCAAATTACACTTTTTTAAATTAAGAGGGTATGGATTGTCTGAAGAAACAGAGGTGGGAAGTTAATGCAGGACTTAAGTACCGACCTCTCTTGTTAATTGTCTTTACCCAATTAACATACAATATCAATATGGCATAAAGGCATACAAATCCATACTTCTCCTCACATTTGCAACCAGCTGAGTTAATGTTTGTAATTAACACCGCAATATTCATGTACGTCTTCCTGTTCCTAGGGCAAGGAGTTACATTTAACAGCTCATATTCCAGTAACATGGTGTCCAGGAGTGCACCCCTTATGTTTTGAAAGTAGCATGTTAGCACTCTAGTAGTCTATTAGAATTCTGTGGGATTCATACTGCTACCCAGTTCAGTAAATATGCACATACAAGAATCACATGCATGCCACCTGCCCCAGCTCAACACATTCCTCTGCATACCTGCACATCTGATATAATTATTTCGCTGTGCGCAAACAGCACACGAGGTTAAAATTGTAATGTAGCAGCATGACAACTATGACAAGGCGTGACGCAAACTTCTGCACGGGGGGGGGTGGAGGATCCTCAACCCTTTAGGTGCCCCCTATTGAGCCAATACAGATAGTAAGGTAGGAGACTTGGGGGGGTGTTTGTCACATTCTGTAGGGTGAGGACTGGAGCATCATATTGCGTCACGCCCGTGGCATGTCGCAGCAGTGCGGAACCACAGCAGATGCATTCAGACATTATGGATGGAAAGCACGCGACTAGCCTGGGCGCAGACAGCGGGGTTACAAATACACACCTCCAAAGCCTGCTGCTGCTAACAAGTTGCACAATGCGCACACCAGATTCAGAACAACACAGTGCAAAGAAAACCTTGTTGCACTAACAGCAAGGTCTAAATGCGACAATCTCCCGTGCCCCAGAATATGGCACCCGTGTACTGGATTAATATAAATAACAGGGCCCGAAGGTTAAAAGCACAAGCATTTGAAAGACACAAAGATCCCGTGTGAAAATGTAGGAAAAGTGACTACGAGGATTGCAAGTATACCGAGTGTGTGACTGGGTGCGTATATTAAAGAACTACAAACTCGTTTTCCTTGTGACCACGCGATACTTTTATCCACATTACAATGATCAGGGGAAAAATTAAAAAAAAAATCAAACTCCGTGATTGAATATTTGGGCAGAGAAAACAATTCAGGGACTAAATGCAGAAAAATAAAACATTAATATGGAAAAAGTTAAGGTACGTAAAGGGAATATTAATAAATAATAAAAAAATGGCACAAAGTTGCAGCTCAGGTGTGCAGCAACACTTAAGTAGCAACGGGGTTTTCCAGCCGTCCCTGGGACTTGCCAGGAACACAACAAACACCACAGCCGCTTTCCTAACCTCAGGGGTGCGCGTTTCTCCAGCTGACAGCGCTGGCTGCACGCACATATACACACATTCTTAAATACACAGAGTGCAACGGGGATAAGATGCACATAAACCTTGACGGGGGCTCTATGCTTACTTCTCGTCCACATGAATGCTGGGCGGACACTTGATGGCCAGGTCGGTCTTCCAATGGACGTGCCGAACTTTATACACCTGCCCGAAGCCGCCCGAGCCGATCTTTTCCCAGTTGGAGAACTCGGCGCAGTCGAAGGTCTTGAGCAGCCCCATCTCCCAGGAGGACGCGCCCTCTCCCGCCATGGTGCCTGCTCCAGTGCCCGGCCGCTGGGCGCCCGCCTGCCTGCTCGCTGCGCCTCTGTTGTCTTCCCCGCAGCCCTGCCCTGCCCAGGTGACTGGGGTGTGTTCATTAACCAGCCGCTGACGTTACTTCCTGCGCTGCCATTGCAAACGCACCTTTGCACCTGAGAGAGTCCGTGGGAGGCACAACAAGTTCAAACTTCTCTCCGCCCGCCAGGTACTGCCGGGAAGCCGAGGCTCGTGACTGCCACCTGTAGTTCAAACGCGAGCAACTACAATAGATGATTCTGCCTCATCATGTCATACTATACATTGCAAAAAAAAACAAGTCAGGTCCCGGGCCGCGCTGTGATTGGCTGACGTCACGGGGGTGTCCCGGCCGGCAGCCAATCACAGCGCAGCCCTGGAATGACGTCACGGGGGTGTCCCGGGCCGGCAGCCAATCGCAGCGCGGCCCGGGACAAAGGGGCGGGGCTTAAAAAAAGCACCAGAAACGCCCCCGAATCGCGTTTTCGAGAGAAAACGCGATTGACAGCCTCTGCCTCCCAATGGCTAGCCTCCATTTATGGAGCTAGCCAATGATAGGCAGAGGCGGGTCATCACCCCAGATAGAAAACAAGAGGTTTTGCTAGCGCATGCGTACTTCGTACGCATGGCTAAGGCAAAACCTAAAAAACGGCCAACATACTGACCTGACAGCAGGGCTTTAAGTGGGATGAAAAAAAACTGGGGTGAGTCTTTCAAAGGGGCATTGCTGATGTAATTAAGGGTGTGGCTGAAAAACATGTAAGCTATATAAATCTGTGCTTAGCATAGTGCCCGCCTGACTGTTATTTTGCTGCCTCTGTCATTGCCTCCAGATGCCAGATAAATATTGCAACAAGTAAAATTACACCTACAACAAGCCAGGACTATTGGCTTTGTCAGTGATTATTAGTTGCATAAGATGAATAAGCAACTTCTACGGCTTCCTTGTATATAATATTGAAAATGCCGCTGTTCTGACATGATGAGACTGTGAAAGAACTGATGGCGCGCTGGACCACCAGCTCAATTAATCATACTCACCTGGGCCCATAAACATTCACACATTTGAACCGGTAATCCTGCTTCTACTTCCTGCCTATCAGGATTTTAATTTCTTAGGATTTATACCTGTACACCATGACCTACTTACATTCTTGTCACCTATGCTATAAGTCATAGGGATTGAAAAGGGAGTTAGCATAATAGGTAGCAAATTAATAAATGTACCTTTCTTGAAAATAACCACAAACTCGGGAGAAGTTTAAACACTTAATCTAAGCAAATTTTTCGGAGTCAGCAGCCACAATACAATGACCAGAAATTTTACAAGTAAGAATATAATTAATAGGACATAAAGTTTGCAAGAAATCACAGCAACACCTTTAGACATTGGTACCTGGGAAGGGTGAGAAAGGGAAATAGCACAAGGACATACCACACAAATTATATTTACCTAGAATGGTGTGAGGACCAACCCTGACTATGGGCTTGGACAAAAGAAAGACTCCTGACTAATCAGGTGCCAACGGGACAGGACAGGTGTAGATCAGGACAGGTAACCTCCACTAGTGCAATGCCAGCTTCACACTCCTCACTACACCAAATTCTGATACCCGATTGGGTAATCGATAATTTTCCCTCAGCAACACCCCTAATTTTCTGCCAGCACCTCTGCTCTCTATCGCCTATAGCATGCGTTGGGTCAGTGACAGGTCAGATAATGGAACAAGTCGAACAATTTTCTCTAACTAAGCCTACCTTAGTTATACCATTTCCAGGGCAATGTACCACCCCTAAATGTTGCAAATCTATCTGCTCCCCTTCAGTGATTGGCCAGAAAGACGAGGAGAGGTCATCACACCATACTAAGATGAGGTAATTTTCATTGACTTATATTGATCAGGTTCCCGCCCATAATTTATTTTCCCATGGGTTTTGTTCCACCCAGCAATATTGGTTAAAATGTGTATACATTATATTTGTTACAGTTCATATTTCTTCCTCTCCTGAGGTCAAATGGTCAGTTTCCCAGGAACATCGTGGGTAAGATGAGTATTGGCAGCCATTCAATGACAGTGACTTCAAGGATTTCTGGGATCATCTGCGCAGACGCAGCTTTTTCAACATGGAGTTTATGTCACCCTTCAGGCCTAAATACGAGCTATTAAAGAAGTCAAAGAGAGACACATTAGCGTACAAATATAAATGAATGCACTGAATACCACTTATCTCTAGTCTAACCCCCTTACTTTATTTTAACTGTAGCATTAATAGTTAAGCAGAACAAACAAAGTTTAGTTGAAGCAGTAGCAGGTGATTTAATGTGTGAGACATGAAGCAGCCATTTTGGCACTAGTGCGCAGCTGTAAAAAATTCCCACCAGAAGCAAAGGACGTCACACCACGTAGATGTCGCAGACGCTTGCGCAGAGAGGTTCCCGCGTTCTTGGCGGCCATTTTAATGCATTCGGGTTACTGTTAGTAAAAACACATAGGAAAGCTTCCCCTAGATACTAAATATGTCGTGTAATGCAAATATTAGTAAACAAAACATGTTGATTAATTAGTTATATGATATTTTGAGAGGGTTGAGTACAAGCAAGTTTCTATACGTATGAAACCTTGCTCCATCAGAACTATAACGTGTCTCTTTGAAGTTTCATTGAAGGTAGCGGAGGGTGGCACTGCTGCAGAGTTGAGATTTGTTTTTTCACTCTGCGGGTGAGGGTAAAAATGGAGAGCGGGTCCGTCTCATCACCTGCTTTTCAGAATTTTCATTCATTGTGCAGACACTGGATCACTGTTTAAGGACATGAATATAGGGTCCCTTTTTAATGTCCATTTTAATTCACTATTGGGTCTGAGACTTGAGTGACTCAGTAGACTTTAAACCCTGCTGCAGCCACTTTTACATGCTGATTCTGCTCCTCTGCGTGCACCTCTTGTCTCACTGCCCTATGCACACCTATCTGCTCCCCCCTCCCCCGCACTCTATTCATTGTGTCTTAACCCTTTAATCCCCCTCTCTGCTCTCTTTACACCTATCCAAGGTGAGCAGTTACCATTGTGATGCCCTGTTCTATCTTTTGTTCTGCGCCTAGCAGGATATTCTGCTTTTCATTGATACAGGGGCAGGGCAACCTTCACAGGCAAGGGCACTTCACTAAACTGTCTAATTGCAGTCATCAATGTGCAGGTGCACCCATTAGGCCCACAGAGACAGGCCTGCAGGGGAAATTGTTCAAACTGAGAAAAACTATGAACTCTTAGGGGCCCCCTGGGCCTCAATAGTCTGCAGTCTGTAAAGGTGCGAGGCCCCACGGCTGCGAGCAGGAGCGGGGCCCTGGGCAGCTGCCTACGCAGCCCATGCCTAGCGCCGGCCCTGCCTAAACCTACAATAATTCACGCAAAGTGGGCATAACAACAGTGCTTAAAGTGGAAATGCAAATGGTGCCCTGTGAGTTGGCGATTTCAGTGCAACTGCATATGCTGCAATTCAATCATTTACACATCACATACCTCGCTCCCAGCGTTTGCAGCGCTTCTCCCCTGATGCCCCTGCCACGTGCGCGTAGTGTGCGAATCCGGCAGCTGATTTTTTCCATATGGCATGGGATTGCCAGCACTGAGGCCCTACTGGGAGAGCATAGTTCCGGAGCTTTCTTCTGTCCTGGGCCACACAGCGGAACTCACCCCTCGTAATGTACTGTTGGTGCTGGTGAAGCACTTTGACGGCCCGCAGACATAGCTGGAAGCAGTGAGCTCCACTGACTATCAGGTGCTGGCGTAAGAGGGTGGACTGGTGAGCATCAGAAAAATCTAGTTTTTGTGGCTCATGGCTGTCCCGATACGCTAGGTCGAAAATGGGGAAATGCTATAACTATTATAGACTGTCATTGTAACTCCATGCAGTTTGGCTATACTGATGGAAGTTCCTGCCATGTCATTGCCTCGCGTCAATCTCTGGTTTTGTGTCTTGCTGTGTGTTAGAAATGGGAGTCTCTAGTTGGCAGAGGTAGGTACCTTTGTCCAGGTAGGGACCCTTCATCCTAGTCAGGGTAAGGGAGTTGCACTCCTAAAATAACCCCTGCTCACCCCCGTAGTGGCTTGGCATGAGCAGTCAGGCTTATCTCAGAGGCAGTGTGTAATGCATTTGCACATAACCAACAGTAATACAGTGAAAACACCACAAAGGACACCACACCAGTTTAGAAAAATTCTGTATTTTTATATGTCCAAAACAAAACCAAAGCAACAAAAAAAATCCAACATACAGTCCTTAAAAATATGCACTTTGCAAGAATAACTTTAAAAATGCAGTTCCTTGAAGTCGGTAGCTCAGTGCGGTGCTACCGCGATACTGAAAACAACAGAATCCAACAGTTCCTGCTGACCGTGTCGGAGCGGGTCAGCGGTAGGGTCGACCGACTTGTAAACAGTACCTTCTTCATTGTGGCCGAGGCACCCGGGTGTGGCAACTGTCACAGTTGCGATTTAAAGCTAATTGGCGTGCTGTGCGGTGTTCTCAGGTCGCGGTGCAGGCAGCGGCTGGGTGACGGTCGTCCAGCGGCGTCAGTGAGACCAGGGCTACGGTAGGAAGCGGGGCGATGCTCGATGCAGTGCTTACAGATCGTGGTGCAGGCGACAGAGCCGATTGAAGAGCAGCGACGGTGTCGGTGAGAGCAGGGCAGCGAGGTGAAGTGAGGAAGTGAGGAGTTCGGTGCCCACAGGTCACAGTACAAGCAGTGGCTCGTGGTGTTGGTTGTCGCCGAGAACAGGGTTATGGTGCGAGATGCGGCAGTGCCCTCTGCAGTGCCTTCAAAATACGGAGTCAACTACGGAGTCGGTGACGGAGTCAGCTGCTTTTTCCCCTATGCGGCAACTGAAACCTATGGTTCCGGAGACGGTACCCAGGTGTGAGTGAAGTCTTTGCTGTCTTTGAAACTTCATGAACAGGAGGCAAGCTTGGTTACAAGCCCTTGGAGATACTCAGCAACAAGTTAGAGAAAGTTCAGTCCAGTCCTTTCACTTACCAAGGCAGAGGCAGCAACTGCAGGTCAAGCCAACAAAGCGACAACACAGCAAAGGGGCAGTACTCCTCCTGGCAGCTCTTTCAGCTCTTCTTCTTGGCAGGTTCCTTGATTCCAGCGAGGTCTAAAGTTCTAGGGTCTGGGCCCGAATATTTATACTCAAAATTCCTTATGTTCTCTTGTGGCAGAGAGTGTCTGTGCTCAGCAAAAAACAGTTCTGTTCCCTCTGGCCCAGCTTCTCGGCAGGAGGTTGAGACAGCATTGTCCAAGGCAGACCAGGCCCATTAAGGAAACACCTCCCACTAATCTAAATTCAGCCCAGCCCTGACTCATCCAGGAAAGGCAGGACACACCTCAACCCCCCCCAGTGGCTGTCTGAAGAGAATGCACATCCCCAGGCCCTGTCACTCCAAAGCCAGACAGTCAATCCACAAACCCAGCAGAGGCACACAGGATGGCTAAGCAAGAAAATACCTACTTTCTAAAAGTGTATTTTCAAACTCAGAACATAAAAATCATCTTTACTAAAAGGTGCATTTTCACATTCTGACTCCATTTTCCTATCTTGTCCCGATGGGAAGTTATGCTTATAATATGTTATAAGTAAACTCCCATTCTAACCTATGGGACAGATGGCCTTTCCATAGTGAAAAACGAAATACACTGTAAGTGATAAAGATCAATTTACAATGGTCAGGCGATTTCAGTAGTTGTTTCCTACGTTGAATTTGCCCGGCGTAAAACGCCTCTAATACCATACGAAATTACTCAATAAAGAGGCAGGCGCTGGAGACTGGAAGACAGGAAACAAGTTTTATTCCGACGGAGTGGAACACATCAGATCGGACAACAAGGTATCGTCTCGAGGTGCTCTCTCAACTTCTCTGAGAGCTGGTCTTTTATACACTGGTTTTAGACATGTGAACGTCCTTTATTGCAACAGGGACATTGTAGAGCATGAGAATGACATCAGAACGATATCCCTGTCACCCCCCAGTTCCGGCCCATTCCAACACATGACAACAGTAGAGACCCTTTCCCCTCATATGATTGGGAGGGGCTATCACGCAGCTGAGTGTTCTGCCGATCTCTTTGGAATGTGTGCGCCTGATCGAATCTCCGGGGGTGGGGATGTCATGATCAATAGTGGCCTCTTTCAGGAGAGGCGAGTGCATACAGTAGGGGGCAATAAACTGTATCCTCGGGCTAAAGGATGACCAGCGGTCAGTGCTGACATTAGGCTCAGAGGAAGGGTCATCAAAGGAGGGGTATTCATGGACGGAAAGGAGGTGTTGGTCAGGCGCGGGGTGCGATTCTCTGGGACAGAATCATGGGAGGGGAGGGCTTATGACTTGTGCATGAGAGAGCGGGGGCAGTTAGGGTGCATGGGGGACGCTTGCAGGGTCAGGGAAGTGCGCTGATGAGCGATCGTGAACAGGGAGACCATGGTACCTAAAATGGCTGTCGTGTATGCTCGTACGTGGGTCTGCAAGATGGCGTAGATAATGTTTAGTACACTAACTAAATTTCCACAGTCCTCCCTTTAACATGTCTCGCCAGCTTGTCAGTTTGGATCAATCCCCATGAGACCACGCACCTCTACCTCGTATAGGGGACTCATGTGCTCAGGTTTAAAGTTCAAAGTCTTAGGGCACATACAGTTGGAAATGAGTGCACATAAAGGTGGCAAACATTGAATACCTAAACAACATCCACATAGTATCGTGATTGGTATCAATAAAAACGTGAACAGTCTCCATCCCCAGTTCTTTAAAGTGTCCCAGAACCAGCCTCCAAGCGACCATCCTTCCTGTTCCTGGTGAACCTCCGAGGACAGTCTGTGGAGGTGTTCGATTGCTTTATAGACTGAAGGTGAGTTATCTGGCACGTAGGTGCAACAGCTGGAGCCGATGACACGGCATGCACCTCCACGGTCGGCCAGAACCACATCTAAAACAAGACGGTTTTGAAGAGCCACCAGGCGGACTGCCTGAAGCTCAGCCGTGTTGTTGGCGAGGACGCCAGCGGTGATGTTAATGGTTGTTTCTAATGCCTGAGTTAGGTGTCGGATAGCGCGGCTATTTGCCATTGGTCCCCACAGAGGAACAAGTCCCTTTGCTGCATCCAGGAACTGTGCTCCGGTGGAGTCGGCTTGTTCAACATCTCCATGGCGCTTTTGCCGGTGGTGGTTGGCTGGGGCCACATACGTGGGAGGAAGAATGAAGGCGATGTAGCACGTACCCTTCCAGCCTTTTGGGAGCCACGTGTAAGCTTTGGTGCCACAAACAAAGTACATATTCGGGGAAGCAACAAAGGAAGGGGGGTCAGCTGAGGCCAATGGTTTGGTGATGCGGCAAGAACTGTGACCCACCAGCTGTGTTCCTTGCCCTTCGAGGCATACGAGTCCTGTGACATTGATGACGGACAGGGCCGTAGTCAGGGTGGCAGCCGTTTGTTTCCGCAGGTGAGAGAAGGTGGATCTGGCTGGATTGTGGAGCACTTGCATTTCGACCCTTTCTTTGGCAGGGATGTTCGTAAGGAAGGTTGAACCTGAAATTGCAGGACAAAAGGGCTTTCCTGTGTTGTTCAACCAAAACCCATAGTAGAAGTGCGACACTGTCTGACCAGGAGCGGCGTTGTCCTTGTGGCTTTCTTGCATGAGGATCAACCAGGCAAGGCAAGAGCCGTGAACTGAGAAAGGTGAAGGAATAAAGGGGATGGAGTGTCCGGTAGCATGTGGGAGCAACCCACAGATCCAACAGTTTGTGGCATTTGCAGCAAGGTTGTGCTGGTGCAACAGTTGTACAAAGGAATTGTTCCAGAATTCCCTACGCCTTTCTCGAAGCTGAGGTGAAAGGGTGATCAGGTGGTGCTCTTTCACGGTTGGCTGGACAGTGGTCGGCAACATTTGGTGAGCGGGCGTGCTTTCCTCCAGGATCCAGAAGGAAGTCATGAGGAGGAGGCAGAACAGGGAGATAACGAAGAAAGCGATTGTCTTTGAGCTGTGCAATTTGTCAGTTTTTGGATTCCTATAGTAGGTATTTCCTGTTGCTTTCGATGTCTTCTTATCTGGCGCTTCCATCATCTTCTTATCTGGCGCTTCCATCATCTTCATCTTCAACTTGCTCGGTAGTGGGCAGAACCCCAGACTTAGTTTAGCTTCTCTCCAGGTAACCCTTGGTTGCTTTGGGTCACCGTTCTGAGACTTTTAACTTAGTCAGTGGCCTACTTAGCCGAAGCTCCCTCCTTTCGACGTAGGAAATACCCTTCTCGAGATGGCACAGTGGGATCAGAGTGTTTTGAAAGTTCAAGTATCAGGATAACAGTTCAGTGATGGTCGGTCTTCGTTCAGGAGCTCTTCTTGGGTGCTGACGTTGTCTGTCGTGGCCAGGGTTGAGGAGACCTTTTTGCAGTGATGGGCGTGCAGCCAGTGCTTCTTTCCCTCCACTCGAAGAGCCGTCCGAGTAGTGATCAGTACTTGCCAGGGGCCCGTCCACCGGGGTTCCAGACTCTTTGCTCGTTGAAAGTTCCGGATCAAAATATAGTCGCCCGGTTGGATATCGTGACCGGGACCCCTGGAAGCATCGGGGATGGCCTGCTGCACCTGTTGATGAATGACAGACAACGTTTTAGTTAACTTGTACAAATAATCTGATAGCAGGACGTCGGGGACATCATGAATGGAGGTTGGTTTGGGGGCAGTCCAGAGGTTCATAGGCCGCCCAAACACAACTTCGTAGGGGGTCAAGTGATGCTTAGTGGGGGTGGAGCGCATCGATAGTAATGCCAGTGGAAGGGCATCTGGCCACTTAAGTCCTGTGGTGGCCACTATTTTTGACAGTTTCAGTTTCAGTGTAGCGTTGTGTCGCTCAACCAGGCCAGCGGATTGGGGGTGGAAGACCGCATGGAACCTTTGTTTGACCCCCAACCCCTTCAGGATAAGTTGGATAACTTCAGCTATGAAGTGGGGGCCATTGTCGCTCCATAAAATTCGACAAAGGCCGTAGCGAGGGAAAAACTCCTTCAGTAGTACTTTGGCAGTAGTCATGGCAGTGTTATCACGGGTCGGATAGGCTTCCACCCATTTGCTGAAGGCACATACAATGACTAATACGTACTTCAAGCCTTGGCACCTCTCTAGCTGGATGTAATCCATCTGGAGGACCTCAAAGGGGTGGTCGGGGATCCCAAACCCTCCCCGGGGTACCACAGTTCCTTTCCCGGGGTTGTGTTGTAAGCAGATAAGGCACTGTTGGACTAGGCGTTTGGCTGAGTCGGGGATCTTGCCGTTGTGCCAGACTTTGGAAATGAGTTCGATCATGGGGGCAGAACCTATGTGTGCAGGGGAGTGTGCCATTGTCAGTATGGGGATCAAGTATGCATCAGGCAGCAACCATTTGTTTGTGTCCTTTGTCCGCCAGCAGCCTTCATCGTCCCTTAGACCCACCCGTGCCCACTCAGTCAGTTCGTGTGGTGTGCCGGTCGATTGGATATCCCTGATCGTTTCCCTAGCATCGGTCCATTGTTCTGCCTGTGACCTGGTCACATATATGCGCGTCGTGGCCCTATTCTCAGCTGTGGTTCGAGCAGTGATGTCGGCTAGTGCGTTTCCCTGTCCAACTAAATCTGTCACCTTTTTGTGTGCCTGGCATTTAATTACTGCTAATCGTTTGGGGAGGAGAACTGCTTCAATCAGGGCGGAGACTAGATCTCCGTGAAGGATGGGTGTACCATGGGACGTCAGGAATCCCCTTTCCCTCCACAGGATCCCAAAATGATGAACCACTCCGAAGGCGTACTGGCTGTCCGTGTAAATGTTCGCCGTGGTTCCTTCTGCTATGATACATGCTCGTGTGAGGGCAATTAGTTCTGCTGCCTGTGCTGATCGTTGTATGATGCAAGCTGTTTCAACTACTGTTCGAGCAGTCGTTACCGCATAGGCAGCAGAAGTGGTGCCGTCTGGGAGTTTGATGCAAGAGCCATCTACCCATAGTTCTCCGTCAGGGTCTGTGAGAGCAACGTCTCGGAGGTCAATTCTACTCCTAGTCTGTTCGTCTGTGAGAGTCACGCAGTCGTGTATAGGGGGCACATCGGGATCATTTTCGGGCAAGGGTAGCAGTGTAGCAGGGTTCAATGTCGTGCATCTCTTCAGTGTGATGTGGGGCGCAAGCAAAGTCAATTCGTATCCTGTCAGTCGTGCACTAGTCAGATGTTGAGTCTTTGTCTGGTTCAAAAGTGTGTCAACTGCATGGGGTACTAGTACTGTGAGAGGGTTCGAAAGTACAATTCCCTCACTCTGTTGGATAGAGACAGCAGCAGCGGCTACTGCTCGAAGACAGGCTGGTAGAGCTCTGGCGACTGGATCAAGAGTGGCAGAGAAGTAGGCACAAGGGCGCTGTTTGGCGCCGATGGGCTGAGTCAGAACGGACAATGCGCATCCCTCCCTTTCGTGAGTGTAGAGGGAGAAGGGCTTGGAGTAATCTGGTGTTCCTAGAACGGGTGCCGAGCAAAGGGCATCTCGCAGCTCCTTAAAGGATGCTTGGCATTCGGGAGTCCACGGGAGTGGGAACGGAACATCTTTGGCCAACAGGGAAAGTAGGGGTTTTATAATGAGACTGAAATTTGGTAGCCATTGTCGGCAGAAAGAAGTAAGGCCTACTAATGAACGGACTTGCTTCTGTGTTTTTGGAATAGGGGTGTCTAGGATGGTTTAGATTCGGTCGGGTGTAAGTTTTCTCCCTTCTTTGGACAGGAGATGACCTAGGTATGTTACTTGGGACTGACAGAACTGCAGTTTCTTTTTGGAGACTTTGTGGCCATTCTCCGCAAGAAAGTGCAAGAGTTGGATAGTGGCTGTGATTGCAAGTGGAGTGGTGTCGGCCGCCAAAAGGATATCATCGACATATTGGATCAACACCACTCCATCTGGTAGCTGGATGGCGTCCAGCTGCCTTTTGAGGGCCTGGCTGTAAATGCTGGGACTTTCAGTGTAGCCCTGGGGAGCTCTACAAAATCGGTATGAACGGTTTTTTAAAGTGAAACCGAAGAGATAACGGCTGTCTGGATGGATGGGGATAGAGAAAAATGCATTTTTAAGATCTATAACGGTGAAGGTGGTGGCAGTGGACGGGATGAGAGTCAGAATGGTGGCGATGTCCGAGACTACGGGGTACTGTGGCACCACCACTTTGTTGACTTCTCGTAGATCGATGATGAAGCGGTACGCTTTCTCATCCCCCTCACCTTGCTTCTTAACAATGGGTAGGATAGGACTATTGCAGACATTACTAACCACTTCCTCTACCACTCCTGCATCTACCAAGGACTGAATAATTGCCACCAATGCCTTCTCGCCTTCGGGCGATATCCGGTACTGTGGGAGTTTCGGGAGTATTGCATCTGGTCGAACAGTTATGTGTACAGGATCGATCATCATTCGTCCCACATCTGAGTCGTTTCTGGCCCATAGGTGCGGGGGTAGCGAATCGAGCAAGGGTAGGTCAGCATCTGTCAAAATGTATATGTGTCGTGCGGGGTAGGGTCCGGACATGTTCGGGTTGTCGTACAGGATGACTCGGACTCCTTCCGGGGAACACCTAATAGTAGCTCGGAAATGTTTCAGTAAATCAATACCCATAATAGCATCAGGGGAGTTGGAGGAGAGTAGAAACCTCGTGTCAGTGGGATTGTTTCCTAGGTCAAAGGAGATAGGTACAGACAGGGGGTTAGTGGAGGGCGTCCCATCGAAACCTATAGAGGTAATGTGTGAGCCAGACAAGGGTGCCCTTGGAATCAGTCGTTTTGATAATACACTACGTGTCGCTCCGGTGTCTACCAAAAATGGAGTCTTTGTACCCAGGACCTTAGCGGTGACATAAGGACCTTGCTGGTCTACACAGAGCTCGACTGGATCCCTCCCTTGCCCCTGGCAGTCCTATGCAGAGTCGTGATCATTGCAGTCATCGGACTGTTGGCACTGATTCTGTCGGGGGCGGTCAAATGTGTTTGGTCTACCAGATCGGTCATTGGTGGTGTCGTGGGTCTGTCCTCGTCCCTGCCCTCCAGTTTTGGGGCCATTTGCCACGTCCCTCGTCTCTTTATTTCTAATCAGTTCCCGAAGGGCTGGGCACTGAGACTTCCAATGTCCAAATTCTTTACAAAATGCACATTGGTTCTCATCAAGGTCGGTTCGTGGAGCGCCAGGGGCAGGGTTGCGGTCTCTAGGGGTCGAATTCCTAGGGGCATTCGACTGGTAGTTCCCCCTATACCGTTCCCTCCCTGTGGTCACTCCCTGTAGTTGTGCAATCATTACTCGTTCCTTTAGGTCCTTTTTCTTTTTCTCAGTTGCCCTTTCGTTCTCATTCTTTTGGTGTTCGTAATACTGAGCCATCTGAAGGATAGCTGCAGGTTTGGAGGCTCCCCAACTACTTTCGCTAGTCTGTAACTTTTGGGAGACCTCTTGCAATAGCCCTTTTACGTAGTTCTGCACGAATAGGTGTTGTCCGGTTGCGGTGGTCATGTCTTGGCCACTGTAGTCGGAGAACACTGTTTCAAATTGTGAGAAGTATTCTGATACGTCCTCCTGAGGTTTCTGGCGGCAGGCCGTGACTATCGACCAGTCTACCTTCTTTTCTGGGACCAACGTTTTTAGCTTCTGCACTATTTTGTCGGGGAGTTCCAGTATGTCTTTTAAAGGTTTCTTTCCGGGCTCTCGCTGCCTATCTAGTTCATCGAGTTTTGTCCAGGTGTGTCCGAACAGCTCTGTGTGGTCAGTTCTCCGGATTTGCTTCCACACATCAGCCGGCAGACACAACCCGAAAAATAAATCCATGTCCGCTAAAGTCATTATAGTTGAGCCCAAGGCTGTGCCTAATTCGGTATAGAATGCTGTAGGGTTTTTTCTTAAATCGGGCAGGGTTTGTCTAAAAGTTAAAATATCTTGCCGATCCCATGGTTGGTAAACCCAGTTGTACACAACCCTCCCTTTGGCATCTGCATGGTTGATATCATCGTTTGTTCCCTGACCTCTCGGGGGAACCCAAATTGGGGGCGGCTTCTCTGATAGGCATCATAGTGTTGGCTGCTCCTAGTGAGGGTTCAATCGTCTCAGGGACTGTGAGCTTGACCTCTGGTTTCTGCTCCGCGAGGTGGCGGAAGACCTCAAGCATTTGCATGAAGAGATCCGTCATATCGCTTTCAGCCCCATCTCCGACATCAACCTTTCTATATAGGGCCGTCAATTAAGCAGGACCCTTAGTCTGGTACCTATCCTCATACGCGTTCAGGGTGTGGTAGCTGAACCGTAAAATAAAATGCCGTCTGTGACTACCGGCATGCGAGTTGTGCATATTCATCGTATATTCTTCACTCTCCCTCCGTTCTACCAGGGTTTTTGCTATTTGGTCGATTCCATCCCGCTCATCTTTGCTCAACCTATTTGGTCTGGCTGTTATTTGTTTGCCAGTCTCAAGTTCATCTGGTGTTGTTACCGATGCGGCTGGTGCGAAGACCGTAAGAGTCGGGGCACTAGCGCTAGGGTTACCCTCGACTGCACTCTGGACTGGTGAGTGTTGTGCTAGAGGCTGGCAGGGAGCATAAGGAGGAGGCATGTAGATCATTGGAGGACCGAGCAGTAACTCGTCATTTGCCCGTTGTTTGGAGGGAACCTCCGGGTAGAGCGTAGGAGTGGTCCTGACAGGGCATTGACCTGTCAGTCCTGATTCTTGCGATTGTTTAACTTCCTCTCTTCTTCTTATTTCTTCATCTAGTTCTTTTGCGGCCAGATGGGCTGCTTTTCGTAATTCTTTTACTGTTTTTGCTTCCTCTTTTTTCCTGCGATGCTCTGCTTCTTTGCGCCACATGCCGATACTATCGAGCATAGTGGATGTTACCTTATTTATTTTTACAGCTGCTTCTAGTGTTTTTATTTTATTTTCATCAAAAGAACCTATCAGTGGCCACTGGCTTTCAGGATCCTTTTTTGTATATTTATGCCATAACTTACTATAAGCTATAGCGACTAGTCCTTGCTTAGTAAACATGTCCTTATTAGGGGTGCCCTCCAGTGGAGCTGGATGGTTCATCTCTAATAAGCGGTCCGGGTTGACCCAACTATGAACCAATGGGGAGAAGATAGGCATGACGAATTACCATAGGGGGCAAAAGCCTGCACTACCTATCTTTTCACTATTTGAAAAGGCTGGACAGAATATTCTATTCTACACTATTTGCAAACAGAGAATACCTCCCGAAAGACCCAATTCCAAACAGTCAATGTTTGGTCAAACAATCAATCAATGAGGAACGTAATAGGTACGACGTGTTAAAGGTTTGCGTTACCTACCCTTCACTTTCTGCAAAGGGAGAGAGAATATTCCTATTCTTCCCCGTTTGCAGGCAGAGAAGATCCCTAAGAGAACCAACTTCGAACAATTCAATGCTCGATTCAATCAATCAATCAATGGGGAGAAAAAAAGAATAAGCACGACGTGTTAAAGTTTTGCGTTGCCTACTCTCCCCTATCTGCAAAGACTAAACAGAGTATGGCGATTCTGTGTTTGTTTGCAAATAGAGAATTTCTCAGAGACAAATAAGTAATACTAGTATTATCAAACAATCAATCAATCAATTTCGCAATTTTGTCGTGTGTCACGACCTTACCCGGACCGTATGGACAGTTTCTCGTCTTCCGCTTCCAGCGCCCGATCTTCCTCTACTCTCTGTTGCTATCGCGGCACTCCTGGTGGTTCCCAGTCAGGACCGTAGATCACTCGGGAGAGGTCTGCTCGGAATCAGTGAAGTTCAGATGATCGGCTGTCAGACGAGGGTCTATTGGACAGGAGCTCTTCCGATCGTTTTAGTCGTTCACTCTGTCGTCGGGACCTCTCCCACTGGATCCACGTGTCGCTGATGGGCCCCGCGTTTGGGACGCCAATTGATAAAGATCAATTTACAATGGTCAGGCGATTTCAGTAGTTGTTTCCTACGTTGAATTTGCCCGGCGTAAAACGCCTCTAATACCATACGAAATTACTCAATAAAGAGGCAGGCGCTGGAGACTGGAAGACAGGAAACAAGTTTTATTCCGACGGAGTGGAACACATCAGATCGGACAACAAGGTATCGTCTCGAGGTGCTCTCTCAACTTCTCTGAGAGCTGGTCTTTTATACACGGGTTTTAGACATGTGAACGTCCTTTATTACAACAGGGACATTGTAGAGCATGAGAATGACATCAGAACGATATCCCTGTCACCCCCCAGTTCCGGCCCATTCCAACACATGACAACAGTAGAGACCCTTTCCCCTCATATGATTGGGAGGGGCTATCACGCAGCTGAGTGTTCTGCCGATCTCTTTGGAATGTGTGCGCCTGATCGAATCTCCGGGGGTGGGGATGTCATGATCAATAGTGGCCTCTTTCAGGAGAGGCGAGTGCATACAGTAGGGGGCAATAAACTGTATCCTCGGGCTAAAGGATGACCAGCGGTCAGTGCTGACGTTAGGCTCAGAGGAAGGGTCATCAAAGGAGGGGTATTCATGGACGGAAAGGAGGTGTTGGTCAGGCGCGGGGTGCGATTCTCTGGGACAGAATCATGGGAGGGGAGGGCTTATGACTTGTGCATGAGAGAGCGGGGGCAGTTAGGGTGCATGGGGGACGCTTGCAGGGTCAGGGAAGTGCGCTGATGAGCGATCGTGAACAGGGAGACCATGGTACCTAAAATGGCTGTCGTGTATGCTCGTACGTGGGTCTGCAAGATGGCGTAGATAATGTTTAGTACACGAACTAAATTTCCACAGTAAGTCACTACCAGGACATGTAACACACACCAGTACATGTCCTACTGTTAACTTACATAGCACCCTGCCCACAGGCAGGGCCGGACTGGCTACCGGGCCTTTCTAAGTAAAGAATGGAAAACCTAATGGTTTTAAAGTATGCTTTAAAACCATTTGTTTTGCTTTCTTTACTTAGAAGCAAATGCAGGTCCCCATCAACATAAATCAGCCCCCACGGCAGTACAATCGGGCCCCAGCTTGGCAGATGACTTAAACACCCGGTAGCCAGTCCAGCCCTGCCCACAGGGTTAACTTGGCCCTACCAGAAGGGTGACTTACATGTAGAAAAGGGATGATTAGGGCCTGGCAAGTGGGTGCATTTGCCAGGTCGACATAGCAGTTACAAACTGCGCACAGACACTGCAGTGGCAGGTCTAAGAAACCTTTTCAGGGCTGCTTGTATGGGTGGCACAATCCAGTGCTGCAGGCCCACTAGGAGCATTTGATTTACAGGCTCTGGCACCCTCAGTGCACTTTACAAAGGACTTACTAGTAAATCAAATATGCAAATAATGGAAGCACCACTCCATAACACAATTTACAATAGGAGCACTTGCACTTTACCACTGAACAGTAGTGAGAAAGTGCGCAGAGTCAAAACCTGGAGGTCAGAAAGCAAAAAGGCAGGGGAAACATGCAAAAAGATGCCAGGTCACACAATGCACAATTTTCAATATAATTGGTTATCAAATAAAAAAATTGGAAATGCAAAAGTGCTGGTACTCTATTCAGAGTACCTATTTGCCCCTATGAAGTGCAGGTACACACTATTACGTTTATTGAAGCAGGTCTGAATAGTGCTCTTTTGCAGCATCAGGGTTGCGAGCCTGAACCAGGGACTCCACTTCCCAGGCTCCCCACACCGTTAACAGTTCTCTTCGCGCCCGGAGGCGCATAAATCCAATGAGAGCTCCCGCTGTGCAGGATGCTCCTTCGCCGCATCGGGGATGCGAGCCTGGACCAGGGACTCCACTTCCCAAGCTCCCCCGCACCTCTGACAGTTCTCTTCGTGCCCGGAGGTGCATAAATCCAACTGAGAGCTCCTGCTGTGCGGGACGCTCTGTCGCCACTTCGGGGTTACGAGCCTAAACCAGGGACTCCACTTCCCAGGCTCCCGCACCGTTGACAGTTCTTTTCGTGCCCGTAGGTGAATAAATCCAACCAAGCGCTCCCGCTGCATGGGGCAGGCCCCCTCTGTGGCCGAACGAGGCTGGGCTGGGACCCGTCTCTTGGCTCGGTGTTACGGCCTTGCTCGTCCCCTGGTGGGGCACTTGATACCTAAGGTAAGAGGATGGGGAAACGTAAACTAGCAATGCCAACTGCTAAGGACTGCCCACTAATCTCCACTATTACCAACTTCCTCACCACGGCTATGGGGGCCATTAAAAGCAAGATTGAATGCGTAGAGGAGAGATAGGGGTCACAAAGCGGGCACTACGCACAACTCCATTAGTAGAATCAGCCCGTCCATCACAGAGTCAGCAACCCAGGGGCTCTAATTCACCCAAAGACGATATAACATCTAATGACCTAAAAGCTTGCAACATTACTCAGCAAGGTCGCTGCCTTGCCCCTTATGCCCCCCCTTCCAAAAAGGAAAAGACATGCAGCAAATCGAAGAGAGAGGTATTGCCACTAGTGACCCGTAAAAAAAGTTGGCTCCAACTGCAAGGAAGAGTGTTAGGGCGGTTTTATGTTGTAACTATGACTTCCCCAACCACGACTTCCCTAACAACGAGGCTGCAACGACGACCTCGTATAAACCACTATTTTTTTTACCACACATTCCTTTACCACGATTTTTCGCTGTAAAGGAATGCGGGTTAATAAAAATGCTTTTTTACCAGTACCCCGAAACCTCATCCCTTAAATGTTCATCCACACACACTAAACCAATTCCCCCTACTCTAAAAATAAACACAATTAAACTGCTGACATGAAAAACCAAAGGAGATGCAGGAAATACATACTTCGAAAACAATAGTGCTTCAACAAAAGTTCCACTTGCCTTTCAAGTGTAGGAATGTGACCGCTGTGGCAGTGGGCTGCAAGAGATACCATTACCTAGTGTGAACAACAAGGACCCCCTGATTAGGAATTGTCAGTTCCAGAGACAGGGACAAAAGATATGCGTGAATAACAACGTGAGTTGGACAGCTAACAAGGAAAGGTCTTAAATTAAAAGAAATACTAACAAGTTTGATCAGATAAAAGGCTTCTATTTCGTTTAATAAACATTTGGTTTAAAAAAAGAAGAACATATACATTTCACAAAAATTATAACTTCACAATAAATGAATTAAAAAACACAAGTCCTAAGCAATTATCCTGAAATTAATAACACAAATAATGTACTATATTTACATAAATTCACAATAAGTGGCAAACACTATTGCCTCTACCTAAAGATTAAAATAAACCATTTCACAGTAGGTGGCAAACAATAATCTTTCGACGCGCGTTTCGGCGTTTCAGCAAACGCCTTCTTCAGGAGCCACGAATTTTCACTGAAACACATATGTAAAAAAAGGTTTTTTCTATGAAAAGGCATTCTATTTCATTAGTATTACAATATTCAAATCATATTAAATTTAAACATCGAAGATAAAATGCAAACATTCATTTTCTATCAGTGCATATGAATTATTTAAAAATATACAAAAAACAAACAAAATTATGTGTTTAACATTTAAAAGAAACAAATATTTGCCTTTCCTCATCATTTCTTAGCTGTCTATGTACAAGACCTGATTACAAAAGAGATCCTATCTCTTATTTATATTTTGAGCAGTTGTTAGATAATTCAAAAAATGATGAGGGGGGAAAAAATATATAACAAGAAAACAGATGTATACCGGTGCCCTGACAATTATAAACTTATAAGTCATCTATTAGTATACATCAATCTATGTATTATTAAACACTCCTTGCTTAAACTCAAATACTCAACAATTATTTTCGGCCAAGGGGCGGATCATTTTTGGTTAGAGATAATCGCCTACTATCGAGACAGTGTACTTACTCGATAGAAAACTGGATCTTCGTTTGGTCTAAATACTTCTTGTTTGTTTACTAGATAATCTGTTTATGGTCAAGGAGATATGTCAAAGTCTCTGCAAGTTCAAAGGAATAGAACGTTATAATCGTCAAATATTTAAAAAAACACAAAAACGAGAAACCGGTGTAACCGGCAACCTAACAATTTAACTAAACCATAATTGGCAACAGGATGTTGGTAATATTAATCGTCTAGAAGGCCCATTTTAACATGAACAGATATTGCCCACTACGTCTCGTCTCCAACCATGTAATTTCCAAGTGGATAGAATGTAGCTAAAATAGCTGAACGCATTCAATTATACGAAACCAGTCCTAAAGATGACCCGGAAATACTCCCATTCTTTTCTATCGATACTCTTTATAAACAAAAAGGCATTTTAAATGGATAGAGTGCTTACCCAGTTAAAACTTTCAAAGGAATCATTAATTTCTCGTGGGTATTTTCTTCATTCTGAAATGCCCGCTAAGTGCTGTTTATAAAAGATACAAGATATACAGAAGATACGGTGTAAAATCTATGGAAAATTAACGACTACGTAGTTATTGTATTTAGTGAAAATCTGTTTGCACTTACATATATTTGTTGTTATAAGGCATTACTTCTTAGCCAATCGAGGTAATAGGTTCCGTTGCAAGCAGATAGGATATTCTCCACGTTCCCAGATAAGGAAACGATAAATCTTTGAGTGGGCTCTCCTAACCAGTAAGTCCTTTGGTTTGGACTTTTACCAGTGTTTCCTGAGGAGACATAATATATCATAGTAACCTATGTTATTGTCAGTAAAACTGAATCAATTTAAGGCTAGAGCAACCTACATCTATTTAAAGTTTCTAGACAGTTCTCTATCGCTGTTCCTACCTTTGATACGAAAATGGAGAGTCGATAGACGCGGGGCCGCGGAGCTGCGAGGTAGATCTGCTGGCGTCTCCCGACTGTTACAAATGATTTCATCTGTATGCTTAAGGCAGTCCTTCTTTTAACGTGTCCGCAGTCAGTATTGCGCGCAGCCATGTGGGCAAATTAGTCGTTTGTGTGTATAACGCGGAAATGAATGAGTTGTAGATTTAAAGGCATAGTCGTAAAAACCGGTCTATATTACGGGAAGTCAAGTTAATTGAGACATCCTCTATTCGGCAATGATATACACAAGGCAGCCATACTTGTGAAACCGTTTGAACCTATAGTTCGTAAATCTGATACCTTCAAATTACAATTTATTTATAGAGTAACCGAATTATTTTAAAATACAAATAAAAATTATCGCGGGTCTCCCAATCATAGGTTATAGGGATAGTTTGTAGCGGTCTTCTTGTCAGTGCTCACAGGAGACCTATATCCATATCCAATAACTTGTCATGTACTAGTAATGCGGGAGTTATATATATAACGATTGGCAGTTGACCCTAAATGGACTTTTAATGTACATCAGTCCTGGGAGGACCACGGAAATTACCCATAAATAACTTTTTTTGGTCAGCTCATATAGCAGACAATTAGGTTGCGTATATCATGAATTCTCAACTATCTCAATAAGAAATACTAATATTCATGGGGGGATATATACTTCATCTATGACAAAGTGCCATATATCTACAGAATATTTACATAATTGCGTTTTCCCAAGGGATATCACAATTCAACCCTCTCTTGAACGTATTAAAAACAAAAATCCAGAAAACTTCCTTTTTCTTCCTAATAGCACATCCCCCTTTACTGTCGGGTGTTCTTATTCTTTCAAGGATGCGCCATTGGAAGTCATCAGGTTTATGGTCGTTTTCAAGGAAGTGCTTTACCAGTGGTGCTGCTAATTTTTGGGTCTTGATCGCGGACCTGTGTTCAGTCAAGCGCACTTGGATGGACCTGCAAGTTTCGCCGACGTAACCTAGGCCACACACACATCTTATAAAATAAACTACATTAGTAGTTTTGCAATTCCAGATATCATTTGCCTTTGTCGTGAAACCATTATGAGTAAAGTCTTCGCCACTGATGATATTGTTACACGACTTGCACGAGGAACATTTCGTGGTTCCGCGTACAGGTAGATTATTCAACAAAGATCTCTGAATGGGACCCATGTTGGAAGATTTGGTATTAAATCTGGAGTGGACAATTTTGTCCTTTAAGTTCTTATTTCTTTTATAGGCAAATAATGGTTTTGGTAATTTGCTACTCGAGGTTGGGTTGCAGTTCAGTAAATGCCAGTTTGCATTAATGATCTGCCGTACACGCTCATTTAGTGTAGAATGGGTAGTGACGCATACAAGTTGATCTTTTACAGCTTTTTCTTTAGGAGTTAGCAACGCATCGCGATCGAAGAAACGTGCTCTCTTGTAAGAGCTTCTTATGAGCCTGTGTGGATACCCACGCTCTAAAAACTTCTTTCGCATAATCGATGCCTGTTTATCGTAGTCCGCAAGGTTGGTGCAATTTCTACGCACTCTTAAAAATTGAGAGAAGGGGATACTCTCGCGCTGGCTTTTAGGGTGGAAACTGCTAAAATGTAGCAGCGTATTACGAGCCGTACTCTTCACGAATAAGTCCACCTCCAGTTTGTTGTTGTTCTCACGGATTAACAGGTCTAAAAATTCGACCTGACTAGCACTATATTGAGCTGTGAAATGTAAATTTTCATCCGTCAGGTTGATCCATTCTAGGAACTCAAGTAAAGAGTCATTCCCATTGGTCCAGATAAAAAAGATGTCATCTATATATCTGGAGCAATGGGAAATAGACTCAAACAAGCATTGAAAATGCAATAGGTCTCGCAATAACGCGAGTCTGAACTATTAGCATTGTAAATGATTATGCCCTTTATTTTTGCGTTCTGGTTTTTGGAACATAAATAAAAGGCTTTGCCATTTACAAGGCCTATAGCTTAAATTTGCGTTAAAACGAGACCTATTGCATTGCAATGGTGGTGGTGCTGCTGAGTTTTCTCTGAATCTGCACCCACAATCTGCACCCGTGTGTGAGTGGCGTTGCGTGTGTGAGTGGCGTTGTGTGTGTGAGTGGCGTTGCATGTGTGAGTGGCGTTGCGTGTGTGAGTGGCGTTGCGTGTGTGAGTGGTGTTGCGTGTGTGAGTGGCGTTGCATGTGTGAGTGGCGTTGCGTGTGCGAGTGGCATGCGTGTGCGAGTGGCGTTGCGTGTGCGAGTGGCGTTGCGTGTGCGAGTGGCGTTGCATGTGCGAGTGGCGTTGCGTGTGTGTGTGGCGTTGCGCGTGTGAGTGGCATTGCGCGTGTGAGTGGCGTTGCACGTGTGAGTGGCGTTGCGCGTGTGAGTGGCATTGCGCGTGTGAGTGGCGTCGCGCGTGTGAGTGGCGTTGCGCGTGTGAGTGGCGTTGCGCGTGTGAGTGGCGTTGCGCGTGTCAGTGGCGTTGCCCGTGTCAGTGGCGTTGCGCGTGTCAGTGGTGCTGCGTGTGTGAGTGGCGTTGCGTGTGTGAGTGGCGTTGCATGTGTGAGTGGCGTTGCGTGTGTGAGTGGCGTTGCATGTGTGAGTGGCGTTGCGTGGCTGAGTGGCATTGCGTGGGTGAGTGGCATTGCGTGTGTGAGTGGCGTTGCGTGTGTGAGTGGCGTTGCGTGTGTGAGTGGCGTTGTGTGTGTGAGTGGCGTTGCGTGTGTGAGTGGCGTTGCGTGGGTGAGTTGTGTTGCGTGTGTGAGTGGTGTTGCTTGGGTGAGTGGCGTTGCGTGGATGAGTGGCGTTGCGTGGATGAGTGGGGTTGCGTGGATGAGTATGAGTGGGGTTGCGTGGATGAGTGGCGTTGCGTGTGTGAGTGGTGTTGCTTGGGTGAGTGGCGTTGCGTGGGTGAGTGTGGTGTTGCGTGGATGATAGTGGGCTTGCATGGGTGTGAGTGGCGTTGCGTGTCTGTAAGTGTTGCTGTGTGGGTGAAAGTGGCACAGAGCCTTTGATGTGACATTTCACCCAGTGTTTCCTCCTGAAATGTGAAAGGAAAATATAGAAGGTGTCTGTATTTTGTTGCAGAACTCAGAATCCCGAATCCAAATCTGGATTAAATGTCAGTTGAAATTATAAAGAAACTAAACAAAAAAGACATCTATCAAAATAAAACAAGATAAAATGTGTATTAACCTCATATCTTAAGTAGTTATGCAAGGAGAAATGCTGCTGCTGCTAATTAAATACAAGAGCGGCCGGGAAGCGGCCAGGAAACACAAGTACGGCCGGCCACATAATTAGGGGAGGAGAAGCCGCACAGCACACGCTGGGAGAAGCCCTTTGATGTGCTGTGCGGCCGCGATGCGCGCTCTGTGCTGGGGGAGGGCCATTAGGAACAGGAACAGATGGCCATGAAAGTGTATGGGCCAAATGCGCGTGCCTGTACGTGCACTCGAAGAAAACGCCACGGAAAAAAGCGGTGGTTTGACAATCCGTTTGAGCACTTGAATTCTCCCCCATTTCCTATTGCTTCGCAATGGTAAAGGACGAGACCTAATAAATACAAGAGCGGCCGGGAAGTGGCCAGGAAACACAAGTACGGCCGGCCACATAATTAGGGGAGGAGAAGCCGCACAGCACACGCTGGGAGAAGCCCTTTGATGTGCTGTGCGGCCGCGATGCGCGCTCTGTGCTGGGGGAGGGCCATTAGGAACAGGAACAGATGGCCATGAAAGTGTATGGGCCAAATGCGCGTGCCTGAACGTGCACTCGAAGAAAACGCCACGGAAAAAAGCGGTGGTTTGACAATCCGTTTGAGCACTTGAATTCTCCCCCATTTCCCATTGCTTCGCAATGGTAAAGGACGGGACCTAAAAAGGGGGCCACCTCATTGTCAATAAATTTATCCTCAAAGGCGGACATATAAATGTTCGCTATTGATGGGGCAACAGAGGCACCCATACTTACTCCTTTGAGTTGGCGATACAATAATTCACCAAATTCCATGATGTTCTCGGTCAAAACAATATATAAACAATCAATTAAAAACTTTTGGGGACAAATTATATTGTATTTGTCAATAAATTGGTCCGTTGCCCTAATGGCTTCATCGATAGGGATATTGCTGTACAAGGACGTGATGTCCATTGTAACCAATATATCTCTATTGGAGACAAATTCCAAGTTTTCAACAATGTTGATCATATGTCCTGTATCTTTGACATACGATTTGATTTTAGGAATGTGAGGTCTCAAAAAATGGTCCACAAATTTGGAGAGGGCTTCGGTTGGTGTACCAATCGTCGATACAATAGGCCTGTAGGGCGGATCTATTGCATTCTTATGTATTTTAGGGAGACCGTAAATACAAGCTGTTTTATTTTTATTAGTATTTAAGAATTCATGTTCCTTAGTTGTAATGTCTCCGGTGGCCAAAGCCTCATTCGTTAAGAGTTGAATCTTTTTTATGATGTTCTTTTGGGGATTGGTCTTAATTTTCTGATAGGTGGAATTATCATTTAGCATTGTAATCATACTGCACTCATAGTTACAGGAGTCCAATACGACAATGCCTCCTCCCTTATCGCATGCTTTTATGGTTAAGTCTTTATTTTCTGCTATTCTTTTTAGTGCTATTGATTCTTCCCTACTCAAGTTGTATGTAGGTTTGGTAATTAATTTAAGGGACTTTTCTAGTTTTTGGAGAATTACCAGTTCAAATGCAGCCACCTCGGGACCTAGCTGCTCTAATCCTGGACTAAAGGTGGAAGGTAGCATTATTTCTCTATGTCTAGTATCCTCATCATCATTTACATTCATATCTTGAAAGAATTTGTTTAGCCTAATTTTTCTAAAGAATGATATAATATCTCTGTGCAGATCAAATGTGTTTGCATGTGCTTGTGGCACATACGAAAGACCTCTAGATAACAAAGCTTCACTATGATGGTCAAGTTCCATACAGGACAAATAAAAAATGGGCATTACATTCCCTGGCCCCAGTACTGTCTGTTCCGGGTTTCCCTTATAAATTGGGGTTCCTGCTGAGGATGTTGTTGGTGTTGCTGTTGATGTTGGTGTTGTTGGTGTTGTATTTGCTGTTGCTGCTGGTTTTGAAAGTTCTCCCTGATTTGTCCTTGACCCTGGAACCTCTCTCTGGGGCGACCTTGTCGAGGCCCTCTGTTGGATAAAAAAGGGCGCTGAAATGGCCGGGGACCAGCATAGGAGTTAAACCCACCCTCTGGTTCGTAATAATTCCCATTAGTGCTTTCACCTTCAGAATCTGATGTGTCTGTAAAATTGTTTACTCTTTGCTGAACGTTTCTAGACTCGTCTCTATAGTGATTTTGTTGGTAGAAATCTTTACCTAAATAAGGATATGTTGTTTCTTCAGTATAATATATTTTATCTTTATTCAATTTTTCTGTTTTACGTTTGTTGAGATAGGCAATGTATGATTCAAGATCTTTATTGCAGTCTGTTATTTTTTTCATTGCCTCCTCTACCCCTTCATTTTCTTTAAGCTTCTCTTCTAGATCTTCAATTTCAGATTTAATTTCTACTGCTAATTGTTTAGATGTCTCAACGATCAGGATCATAAGATCGCGGGAACACCTATTAGCTATGAGACTCCACTTCTCTAAAAACGGTCTGTGATGTACAAATAGACCAGGGGTAATACGTACCCTTAATCCATTTGGAATTATGCCTGTTCTCAGGTACGACAGCATAAATTCCCCATGGGCTTCCATCCGGATCAATTTCTTTTTAAGTTCTATTAATTTTTTGCTATCATCATTGCCTCTAGTAATGGAGTTGATATTATTAGTGGGGGCCGTAATACCGACCAACGTAGCAAACTCATCATCGGTAAAGCCAAAAGTTTTTAAATTGGCCATACCTAGCAATACTGGGAAAAGGAATGAATGAGAGAATTATCTTTACACTAACAACTGCTGAAATAGATACTGATATAAAATAATCACCAATTAATGGAACGAATTTATGTAAATATAGTACATTATTTGTGTTATTAATTTCAGGATAATTGCTTAGGACTTGTGTTTTTGAATTCATTTATTGTGAAGTTATAATTTTTGTGAAATGTATATGTTCTTCTTCTTTTTTTAAACCAAATGTTTATTAAACGAAATAGAAGCCTTTTATCTGATCAAACTTGTTAGTATTTCTTTTAATTTAAGACCTTTCCTTGTTAGCTGTGCAACTCACGTTGTTATTCACGCATAGAGATACCATTACCTACATCAGTTACAGGTGCCCTGGTATGCATTATCATGACAGAAGGCCATCCCATTGCGATGATTGGCACCATGATGTCATCGGTGTGACTGCTGTTGGTGCGCTCATACCCTTATAAACGAATACCCCAAACTTTTAAAATAAATAAGTACACCCCTACCACAATAATCTAACCCTAAACCTCTCCACCCCCTTAAAATTAACTCCTCTTACCTCTCCCTCCGACGCGCATGCTGAACTCCACCCTGCCCGAACACTAGACAGTCGTTGTTCAGGCAAGTCGTTGTTTGGCTTGCGTGACTCCGGAACTCGTTGTTCCGGAGTCGTCGCTCAGGATGTTTCCCTGTTAGGGCACCTGATTTGGAAGCTGGCGTAGGATCAAAGGGCAAGGGAGATTCACTCTTGCACACTCAGTTTGTCAGTTCCTTGAAAACAGTAGTGAAATCCCTTCTTGACCCTTTTTAAGAATCCTCAACAGCATTGATACCTCTCTGAAAATTCTGATTGGCTCTAGCCTCTCGAGCTTAACTACTGGAACCAATAATGCAACAGACTTAGGGGTATATTCACAAGAACATGTGCTTAACATCACCAAAAAATGCTAATGCACCTTTACACATCACATCCGATCGCGGGAAAATAACCCAGTGTTAAAGTGGAATTCACAACAAGGCGGTAGCATGCGATAGTCTGCCAAAACCGTGGCCAATGTCCGTGATACAACCTCCTCGACGGAGATAAAAACACAAACCTCAACGCGAAAAAACATGTGATGGGCCAAAGAGCGATAATGAAATTAGTGATAAGCAGCGCCAGGCCTGCAATACACTCATGGAAATCAGGTAAAATTACTATAAAAGTAGAAAAAACACCCAAACACAAACTGACTAACACCCAAGCACCATGGAGGCAGCTGGAGCAAGCACAGAGGAAAAGCGCAACCCCACAAAGGCCCCGGATGACCAGCCTGAGACCTCGGGTACAGGGAAGGGCAAGGACAAGAAGAAGAGGAAGACGAAGTTCAGTATGCAGGAAAACAGGATCCTGATTACGGAGGTGATGGAACACCATCAACAACTGTTCATCACCTCCAACGTGTCATTGGGAACCAAAATGGGATCTGGCAGAACATCGTGGACGAGGTGAATGCCGTCGAAGAGCACAAGAGGTCAATGGACGAGGCCAAGAGGCGATGGATTGACATCAAGCAAAAGACCAAGGAGAAACTCGCAGCCAACCAGAAGGCAGCAATGCAGACTGGATGTGGGAGCCCAGTGCCACAGCTTGTGCTGGATGACATAATGGAGCTGGTGTGAACGCCATGTACTGGAGGGCCAGAGGGAGACGGCTGAGCAGGTGCGGGTGGGGTTCGGCCTCATGGCTACCAAACTGAATGCCATCCATGGGTGTATAGTTCCTATCAGGGACCAGCTCCAGTCCCTTACGGACACCCACGGCCCACTCCATGGTCTCCAACAAGCCCTACATCATCAAAAAAGAGGAGTACAGAGGGAATAGAGAATATGGGTTGCCCTCCACTCTCAAGTTATCAATACAAAAGACCCGTTCTCTTAAGGCAACAATATTTTCAAATGTGAGCCTGATAATCGCTTTGGCTATATGCTCTGCGAAGTGTAACTATCACATTCCTATCTACTGACAACACACCATCAGTTATTTTATGGTTTATTTGTGACGCTCTCCTGCCTTTAATTAAAAATAGTTGCCCTTAATCCAATGACAGTCCCTCACAAGAGACGGCGATGCCTGAATTTACAGTTCTTTACAGTTTATCCAGTGCATCAAATAAATTGCTTAGTAAGCTGAAATCCCACTTATTCGTGAAAAAATGTGGAAAGACAAATTAACCCCTCACGGGCGAACAACCCAAGGGATAACTGGCAGGTACTCACCAGATAAGCCCACTTTTCTCATCATCGGTGGTTACTTTGTCGTGAAAAGTAAGAGAAAGTGTCAAAACAAAATATCTGAAAGTGATAGAGTGACCAGCAGAGTCCACTCAAATCAGTGACGGAATGAGGTTAAAATTGACAGGCACACCTTTCTCACAATTACTTTATTACTTATTAGGAGTGAACTGCCAAATTAAAAATGTGTTTTGGTAGCTATACATGCGTACCAATTTTCACATGCCAACATGTTTCATTGCCTTCTTTTCTTTGGCAAATTCTTCAGGGCAAATCACCTCGTCACAGCACCCAAGTTGGACACACCGTTCTATAAGGACCTCCCACTGCTTGTGTCTCTTATACCAGCTAGCGAGGGGATACTTCAGTTATCCAAAACTCCATTTGTGAGTCTTCCTTATCGATTGAGCTTTTCCTTTGTGATGTCAATCGGTAGAAGCCTCACAGAGCGCAGTGTCTTGTCCTGCAAGAAGCCCTGACTGACATCGCTGGAGTCATGACGCAGAGAGGAGAACACCTGTCCACTCAGACTGGCTCCAGCGATTCCAGCCGTGAGCTGGCACACATGTGGAGGCTCATGGAGGACATGGTGCGGATGGAGGCGTAAAGGATGGCAGCCACCGCTGCACATCAGCGAAATGTAGCTTGGATCTACTATGCCCTGCAAATCCTCATCATGGCATTGCAGCCACAAGGCGTGGCGCTGATGAATGCTGCTGCCCTCACATCGTCCTCATTTCCGCCCCCTGATGTGTCAGTGCCTCACAGTGCGGCAGGCGTTTCCACTCCCGCACCTGATGTGTCACTGCCACACAGTGCGGCCAACAATCATCCTCCGGCCCCTGATGAGTCCGTGGCACACAGTGCCGCAGCCGGTACTGCAACACCAACAGGTGGGGCAGAGCACACATACGATGACGAGGACATGGATGTGATTGTTGTCAGAAGGAGGCACTAGCATTCATTTCCGCTACCTGGCCTGTTTCTGCTTGGTGCCGCACATGGCCTCATGACATCCCAATGACCCCCAATACACTCCGCTGCACTCACCTTGGACCGAGACCTAGACAGCCATATCCTGTTTGATGACCAATGACACGGCGACCAGACTGCGGACTGTACCCTTCCTCTTCCGCAGTACCTGACATCTCCGGATGGACTCCACCTGGCCCTACTGTTGTATTTCTATCTAGGACCCTAATTCGATATTCCTAATTTATGCCCTTGTATCGCTATGATAAATAATATCCTTATAAAGCCTTAAGAAAGATATCCATATTTAATCATAGCCCATGCAGTCCAAATTAAGCAAGGCTACTTCCCCAGAGTCCTAGAGAGTACAACGCGTTCTTTAAACAAAGCAAACCTCCAGCAACCTGGGAAATCCCCATGCTTCTGTTTTGATTTGTCCTAGAACTCCTGCGAGCACTGAAAGAACGGCCAGTTCTTAGTGACATCTTTATTGACGTCTTATGTCCAACCTTACGTCAAACCCGGCACCTTTCAGGTATAAATATACCAACGTTGCCTTAAGCAAACACACAGTGGTTTGGAGCAGAGCGGCTATCTACTTGCCCGAGAGCCCAGCTGATGCGAGAGCCCACGGACGCCGCCCCTCCCTTTTGACGCACTAAGAAAGACGCTGTCTTTTTCTCCAGCTGAGAAAATCCAGCTCCGGTGTTTCCAGCCGCCCGTGCGGGTTGCTGGGATATCGAGTCCTGAAAGAGAGATACCAGACCTCCTGCTTTCTATTACCCAGGTACGGAGCTGACTAAACCCTTAAAGGGAATTCTTGATTCAGATTCCTTGGCAAAAAACAAACTTAACTTAAACTGCTACTTACTTACTTCTTCCCACGTATTAGGCTTAGGTCAGGTACACCGGGGTAGGCGTAGATTAGAAGCACCAGTTGAGTACGTTAGTCAATGTATTTATGTATGTATATATTTAATCCATTTTAAAGTATCATGTGGCTAAGAAACCATATCAATGCTTTTACAGTATTACTTCATAATACTCCTTTTACTGTACGCACTTTACTTCATGTTAAGTATTGCAATTGTGGCAATTAATTTCTCTTGCATGAGAAAGAAGACTGCTCAATAAATAACACCTTTTATTGAAAACGCCCGTCTCTCTATTCTCTGCACTCTGGTGAAACTAAGTATACACGATTGACTGAGTGAAATAGCTGTCTATTGTTTTCACACGACTCTAGAGATACACTCTTATTCTGAGGGAGCAAAGTTGTCATGTTTTATGGTTGTAAGAAGCTAATCCCTTCTTGTCTATCCTGGGAAGTTAAACTCCTCCTTGTGTATTCGAGAAAGTTTCTAGTGACCTCTGAGCTAGCTGGCAAAACTAATTAAGTCTAATATAGTCAGTAGAGACCTAGTCGACCTCAGTCCTACGTCTACACTGCTGTTTATATTATTCCAATGCGCAGAGCCTATTGGGAATATAGGAACTACACGACATGGCGCCCAACGTGTGGTAAGGCGATAATCTAACGCAAGACACTAGAGTAACTCAGTCGTGCTTTTTCACACAGAACCCTTTTTCCAAAAGACGTCTGGAGTGGGTAAAAGGTTAAAATCCGCCAGAACTTAGTAAGAAGAGATTCCTATGTATAGTTTTTGGTTTAGTCAACGTTGAAGGATACAGTGTTCCAAAATATTGTGCACCTAATCTTTGTTTCCTTGAAACTTGCTCTGCAACAAAGAACTTTTCTGTCAGTAAAATGCCTGACGGAGACGAAGAAAGAGATACTACAGCGTCTCAACTGTTGTTAGATGACACGAATATCCAACAGAATGACCCGAATGTTATTTTAATTCTGGCAAATATAAGAAGAACTATAACTATTAAACTTATAGAAAATGGACTATCATCACGAGGTGGTACAGTCATATTCGTGGTAGAGGCCCATGAATATCGGCAGACAGAGGTATTCTATTCATGGATACACTTTCCATCAGCAAACGCTGTAACAAAAGAATTCCCCTATTACAAAATAGAGGAACCTCCGGATGAATACACTCCTTTCGAGGATGTTGAAATCCCATTAAATTACCAAGAGCACCTGCTCTGGTTTAAAGGCGCCCTAAAACATAAAAATCACATCACCAGGCTCGGTCCACTAGGTAGACCAGGAGCCACGTGGCCGGTTCTAGCCAGCTACACACCACATCCAGACATTGATAAAATGTCAGACCGGGAACTTTTAGCCCAGCTAAAAATACTAATTAGAATACATAGACAATTGGTCCAATATGTAATGCGTTCTTCAACAGTCCAACCAGCAATTAACATTCCACAGCTGACCCCTCATCAGGGGAGCACAAACAAAATTACACCACAGAACATACAATCATGTCTTGGTAAAATACCCTCAAAACGGGAACAAATTCCATTCTGGTTAGCACAAAAAATCACTCAAATAGAGGCAGTATTTCCTGATACTACGCCTACTGAGAAACACAGAATTCTGACTATCTGTCTTCCAATGGGGATCGCACCACATGTGGAGGACTGTGACACTTGGGGCACAGTCTTTGCTTCCATTTACACAAAAACACATGGTGTTCCGTCCATGGCGGTTATACCAGATGTGCTAAGACAGATTCAAAATGAATACGGTCCAGAACCTGCTTTAACTCTGGGTATGAAATTACTGAAAGACTTCAAGCAGGTCTCGGCTATATTATTAGCCAACATAAAAGGAGAAGCAGCATCTGTGGCGATCCGCCAGAAATTGAAAGAAACAGATATAGCAGAACAACCTTTTGAACTTGCCAGAATCATAGAAAAATCCTATGAAGAACTAGGAAGAGATAGTTTGGGTGGGAAACCAGTAAAACCCCAACTAACTGAAAATCCTGAAAAAACTTTTATTAAAAATAATCTAAATACTCCAAAAAAGAGTTGGGATGGTAATAAACAATCCACTCCCAAAGAAAAAAGATTCCAGTCCAGAGGAAGGTCTCCTCAACAGAGAGAAAGATCTCCGGACCAAGGAAACAAGTCTCCCCAGAGGGAGCCCTCTGAGAAAAGATACAACCTTAGAGATAGGGATAAATTAAGAAAACCTGATAGATATCAAGATATTGATACACGTCCCTCTCGATCTTTTCAGACTTCCTCACAGAAATCGGAAAGAAGAGGACGATCAGAACACAAGGAAGAGCACGTCAAGTTCAAAGACAAGGAACCTGCTTATCAAAGTAAAAAATTACAATTTCCAAGAAAGAAGGTAGCCAGTATTAAAATAATTAAACATGCCGAGGATACTGAGGACACAACTGAAAAACGGAGAGTGGGCCCAGACAATGCTAGACAGCGCAGCAGAAGTGACCATAGCTCGCAAGATCCTGATGAATCTTCTGGAGACAGTGGACACGAATGAATACATTCAGGTGGAAACTGCAGATACCAGAGTTAGCAAACCTCATAAAATATACGAAATAACACTGCGTATAGAAGGGGATAAGACTAGGAAAGTAAGGGGTCTCTTTTGGGATAACCTTTCGAAAGGCTATGACATCCTGTTAGCTGAGAAAGACTGGTCACCAGAGTTTGTCAGGCAGTGCCCTCATGGCGAAGAAATGATTATGCCCGCCTTCTCAAATCATATTTCAACTCATAAAAAATCCATATATGCAAGAAAATGGGCAGTGGCCCAAGCTCCTGCATTATACAAAAATCATGTAGGATGGGATGAGGACTCTCCTCCTCCCAAAATCCAGTTCAAATGTCAACCCACTGCACAAAGGCAGTACCCGGTTAAACAAGAAGCTAAAAAGCAAGTCAGGGAGATCTTAGATCAACTTGAATACCAGGGGGTGATTGAAAGATGCACCTCACAAATGAACAATCCTTTGTTTCCTGTCTCCAAGCCAGACGATTCATATCGTCTAGTTTTGGACTACAGACACTTAAACTCCTGTTGCAAAACATTTGCAGTACAAAACTCACGCAGTGCAGCACTGATGAATAACATCGTGCGCAAAAAATACAAAACGACATTAGACATCTCTAATGGATTCTTTTGTCAAAACATTGCACCTGAGTGCAGGTATTTGACCGCATTCTCAATCATGGGATCGCAAAAACACTTCTGTCGACTCCCACAGGGATTCAAGAATAGCCCAGGATTATTCTCAGCAAGAGTAACAGAGTTACTACAAATATATGATGATGAAGCATTATCCTATGTCGATGACATCTATCTAACAGATGATGACCTGGAGAATCACTTGAAAAGAGTGAACACCATAATACTTGGTTTCGCAGCTGAGGGTTACAAATTCAACTTTTAAAAAGTCAAGAATTGCCCATCTAACTGTCCTGTTTTTGGGATATGAATTATTAAGTGAAGGCAAAAGCCTAGCAGACAACTTCTTAGAGAAGTGTGCTGTACTCCAAGCACCTAAAACGCTGAAGAACTTACAATCAATGCTAGGTTTCCTGAATTTTGGAAGAACATACATTCTAAATTATGCAGAGAGGGTTAAACCTCTCTATGAATTAATAAACCCTGATTTCAAAACAATAAATTGGACTCAGAAACATACAGAAATTTTAAGATCATTGCAAACAGACATGTTAGCTAAAACAAAATTGCAAACTCGCAACCTTGTAATCCGAGTCATCCCAGGAAGATGCGGATTCACGTACCTGACCTCTAATGAGGGAGAAACAGTACCAATAGCTTACAAATCTCACTTGTATACACAAGCTGAAATAAAATTCAGTTCTACTGAATTTTTTTTTATTAGTGGTTCAAACTGCTGTAGCAAAAGAAAGAGCCCAAGCCCAAGGCAGAAGAATAACTGTTTTAACAGCAGTATCAGCCCTTGAGGCATTAACAAGCCCACGCAATTTGAATGCTGTGGCATCAGATCCAAAATGGATACAATGGGAAAAATTCTCTTGCTGCAGAAGACGTGAAATACTATTTTGACCCGAAAATGAAAAAAATAGAAAATCTAGAATATGAAGAAGAATATCCTCTGCCAATCGAAATTCTGCCTCTCGAACAATACACATGTGTAATCTACATGGACAGATTTGCACAACACTACGATGTAGAGAAAAAAATCCTACAACGCAGCGTGCGCGATTGTTAAAGGTCGCTGGCGCCTTGGTAAATTCAGACCATTAATTACCAAAACTGAATCACTTAGAAACTGCTCAACTCAGCGTGCTGAAATAAGATCTTTAAAGATGGCGCTTGAAAATGCCGATCGCGAATTCCCCACACTAATAGTGTGCGATTCACATTACTGCGTCAGGTCTTACAATAATGACTTGCAGAACTGGGTTCAAAACGATTACAAAGATGACACAGGTGCCACAATAAAGCATAAAAAACTTTGGGAACAGGTAGTTCTTTTGCAGAAAGAACTACGAAAGACTCACGTGATACACACACTGAGTCATCAACGTGATGGCGTTCACATTGCAGGGAATTCATTGGCTCACAGAGCCACAGCGGAAGCAGCTCAACCGGCTTCCGTAGCCACAAAAAAGCGTTCAGAAAAATACATAGATGGGGAAACCATGCTGGCGGTAAAAGCGTCTTTGAAAGGCGAGTGTGCAGCATTACCTCTGAACTATCCACTCAATTATACATACATAATAGATGCAAACTCCATTCCTTTTGCTCAAATCCCTGGAGTGGGGGATAGAGTAATTCCAAACACGAACAGCAGAGTCTTATTAATAGCAGACACACACATGGGAGAGGGTCTAAGGCACCAAGAGATCGTGAAATCTCTAAAAGAATTACAATCAGAATACTGGTGGCCGGGGATGAGCCTGCAACATTACAAATTTGCAAAGAGCTGTCCAAACTGCAACAGAGATCGCAGTCGTGAACCGACTGGAGTATTGCCAGGACTCCTTTTTTAGAAAGAATAAGGCTATCTATATGCAAAAATCCAGCAGGAGAAATGCGTCCCATTAATGTTTAAGACTAGATTCACTTAAAATGTAGACACCAGCGCTCGGCTGACACCAGAACTGTTATAAAAGATTAGCGAGTCTTTATCGGCACATACGCAATTGGCATGCTACATTCTGACTAGGGTCCTGCGTTTAGCTCTAGGGCTTACAAGGAGGCCATGGCCATCATGGGCATTGCATTGCGGTACTCTTGTCCCTTCCATCCTGAGGGAAATGCGGTAGTGGAAAAAAAAAAACGGGACATAAAGCAATCTATAACGGCGAGGGTATTAGGTTCGGGTGATGGGTGGGTTCAACATTTAACAAGTGTCCAACGTAGTCTTAATAATCTGCCAAGAAATTCTCTAAAAGGTCTCAGTCCGTACGAACTATTGTTCGGTACTAGAATGTACATTCAGGATCTTGATAGTCACACTTCAGTGGTAGAAGAAAAATGCTTTGACATCAAAGACCGTTTGGCTGTTTTACAGGACTTAAATGAAACAAGAAGAAACCTGAGCAACATAAAGTTAAAACAACAGCCAACAGCCACTGAAGAAAAACCACCTGTCCCAGCAAGACCTGTCTGGATTCCAAAGATTGGGGATCTAGTCAGAGAGAAAATCGCGGTGAAGAAGGAATTTGGGCCTTCTTACAGAAAAGCAGTACCTGTCTTAGCTGTCAGCGGAACAAGATCAGTTGTACTACCGCCCCTTGCTGGTAAAAAGGAGAACCGAGTTGTATCAATCGACCTGGTAAAACCACAATCATGTGGCCAATAATAAGTAGTAGGCCCAGTGGACTCCCAAGAAATAGCAGAGTTCCAAAATGTGCTACAATCCAAGAGGTTCAAACTGAGAGACTAATCACATTTGATAAACCTGCAGTGAATAATAAAGGACTATGCAACAAGCCATGGAACTTGTGCCTCTTGAAACCCAAATTGCAACAGTTCGTCAAGAAACACCTGTCTACAATGATATAGCGTCGGACTATACTAATGTCTCCAAGAAAGATCCAAAGACTAAAGAAAATCCGGAAGCAATTCCAACAATTGACAGAACTGCATCTGGCTACTTCATCGATTTCGATGACTTTTTTGAAGATCTAAGCGAGCCTGAAGAAACGCCAGCAACAAAAACTTTCAAAGACAAAGTAACTGAACTCTTTCATCAACTAAAAGAAACCTATCTGATTTCTCCATGGATTGAATTTTGGATTGTGTTAGGTGTACTTTTCCTCCTGCTTTGGCTCATCATGGTTCTTTGTTTGGGTAAATTCATTGAAGGAAAATACAGTACAATGGACTCAGCAAGTCAGAACATCAACTTGGTCCTAAAGCCTCACAAGTCATCTCACATCGAAAAAAGAGAACTATCATCAGTGAACGTCACAGCCAATCCAATACCCGGTGGGGTAGCATGGGACAGAACTGAGTATGACATTTTTGGCCCGATTGAGCTCTTGAAATATCCACACCAGTTTAAGGTTTCATTAAGTGACTTTGTAAAACCAAGTACTTTCTCTGATGATTGGGACTTTGAAAATATTAATAATATGATGTCAGATTTAGTAATGTCAGCAACATTTACAGAACATGATTACTTACAGGGTTCATCAAATTATGAAAAAATGTACTGCTATAATCATTTTGGGCATTATTATTTACATAAATCTGCTCAACCTAGAAATGTTTTTAATTTTAACCAATGGGAACATTGTGCAACACCGCCTAAAAGCAGCTCGAAAACATTTTATGAGAAATTCCCATACTTCTCAGGGTTTAACACAAGTGATGCAGAAACGTTTTATTTTAAAATGATAAATAAGACAGGAAATAAAACAATGTTGACAAATACTAAATTGATTTATTCTGAAACATTTTATGAAAAAATGACTACATTCGGTTTTGATTTCTGGAAAAACAACATTGAAACAAAAACCATCTGGGGTACAAAAGAATGGCAGGTCTAAGGTTTAGAAGTATTATTTAGAGCCTGCATGATCCCAGAACAATTAATATTCTTGAATGACACCATTCAACAGACTACTTGTATTGGCCTACCTAAGATTAAAGACTTAAATAAACCGTCTATTCCGAAGCCCATACCTGATAGTAATAACACTACAGATGTGGAGATAGACGTATCCCATATTTTTCACCAAAACAGAACACATCCTGATTGGAAAAAATGGTTGATCTGGCCCACAGACACAAATAACTGTCAAGATAGATTCCTGAACAAAATACAGGGGTTCCAACTGAACAGGCCAGACCCTAGATACTCCCAGAGACAACATCCAGGGATAGTTACAACATACAGTGTAGGGAAACTATGCCTCGAATGGCTACAGAAATCCACACTGGCTGAAATTAAGCAACACTTGACTTTACTTAAAGACTGTGCTGACTTGCGTGATTTCATATTGGGACCACGCAAACAGCGTCAAAAATGTTTCATAGCGGCAGGTATATACGCTGCGTACAACGAGGCTTGGAAAGTAATGCAAATTGAAACAGCATAAAAAATACGAGAAATTGATCGTATTAATTTGGAAAAATCACTTTCTGTTGTGGATAATGGGTCAACGACTCTGTCCTCCAGAATATATTCACTGAACAGTATTGTATCATCTGCTATTGATATAATAGAGCAGGACTTGCTAATGTTACAACATGGTCAGTCCCAATTACGTTCTATTGTACAGCTTGGCTGGACGTTGCAAAATCTGCGTTCAGGCTACGTGCCTAGGCGTTTAATCAACATAACGTCATTATTCTCTATCTTTAACCTTACTGATAAACAAATCAGTTTGGCACAAAAAGGAGCAGACTATACGATTCTGAGCATTGAAAAACTTGAGAGATTACCATTGACAATGTCAGAAAGACCTGTCATTGAATGGATAATACACAGGATAATTACAATTCCGATAACAACTTTCTAGTTTAAATATTGCCAAGAGTATATACCAGCGGGCCAGTATGAAAGGTTGGGTAAAGGCTACATCAAGTCAACATGGAAATTACCTTATACACACAAATATTATAATGAAAAGAAAAAGGAGATATTTCTTAGTGGTAACAATTGTAAGAAATCACTAAGCGGTACACTTCTGTGTCAAGGTATTAACTTGCATGGGGCTTGCGAAGGGTGTTCGAATAACCTTTCATGTCACCTGCACGGCACTCCTGCAAAACAGATAGAGCCATTTTTCAGACAGCTTTCCAACGGCAGCTATGTTCTAATAAATGACCACAGCTGTTGTTTCATGGTGCCAGGAAAAGCCTATCTCGTGAGCGTTAGTTCCATGGTCACTTGCTGTATGCAAGTATTGTATCCAAACAGCACTCCAGACATGGAGGCGGCAATATGGCCTTATTTGAATATCTCTTCCTTTCGAATTGATACTTTAAGCAGAATGAAATCCATTCTTTTACAGACAACTGTGCCTTTGACCTCGTCTAAAGAAACGTATGATCTGCAAGTCGCAAGGACAACAGCAGAGATACATTCCTTATTATCAACAATTGCCCCGTGCATTTCGTAGAAATGTTGAGCCAAATCTTAAACATGTCAGATACCAGTGGCATCGCACATGTATTTAACACAATTTTTTCGGGTCTGTTGACACCATTTGAAACAGTTCTGGGCATCTTTCCCAATTTTGTCCATTCTGTCTTTGGCGGCCTACCTCTACTATTGGGACTCGTAGCAGGAATTTTATTTTTGATTCTTCTGCTCCGATATGGCAAGCCAAGCCACAGACAAGACTCCAGCAACGATGAAAGAAACGATCCTAGCAATACGCTACTGGCACCGCATAACTAAAGTCCTTGGATTAGCCCGGCTAAGAGATCTGAATATGACCTGGTTTCTTTCATTCAGACCAATCTGGCAAAATTGCATCTTACCTGTGCTTCGATGTATGCTATGCGGAGAAGAATGCGTGTTGGACGTCTGTCTTACACTACCATCAGCAGTACCAATGGATACAGATACCTTGCTAGGTCCTGTAACGGCTCATGCATCGTGTTGTCCCCAGCGGCTACCTATTCTGATGACGGCATTCGTTGAGACTTCACCACTACGAGTATGTGGCAGTGGAGTACGAGATGAGAGCAACATCACACAGGTACAACCTTCTGTGAGCATTGCTGATCCTGACATCGATGCTAGCAATCATTCTCACACATACACTGTTACAGCATTTTCAAACTTGGTCGAACTTTCACCTGATGTCGTAGACCAATTTTTTGCGAGTCTGTCTGAAATTATGTTCTCCCCTGAACAACGGGAATAACTTTTAAAGCAATGAGCACACAGCGTTCCCTGAACTCTGAATTCGGCCTTCAGCTTTGATAAACAAAAGCTACTGAAAACATTTGGAACTATTTTTTCCCCTGAAAGCTAATTCTTTTTTTTTTCACTGCCAAAATATTTACAGTTTTCTGGCACAGAGTACTCTGCTTAAAGTAGAACTATTCTTAGAGAACAGAGCTTCTAATTTAGGAACTCTAGAGACAATATTTTACCTCAGCCTCTAGCATATGTACAGCATTTTGTATTAATATGTGATGGAATGGTCTCGACCTTCTCTTCTGTATTCAGAGCCATTTCATGTGTAATTTTCGCAATTCATTCAGCTGATATATATATATGCATTTTTAACTGAATGATGCCACTGCTTGAAAAGCGTACAGTACCAATACTCATTTTCGTGTATTTACCATATACCATTTCAAATGCGAATTATGTATTTTGGGGTGGGGTGGAAAACACACATGCTTCGTTATATGTTTACTATTGCTTAGTTTTAGTAATGAGGGACATTAGATCATGGAGTGGGTGTTGTATTTCTATCTAGGACCCTAATTCGATATTCCTAATTTATGCCCTTGTATGGCTATAATAAATAATATCCTTAGAAAGGCATAAGAATCATATCCATATTTAGTCATGGCCCATGCAGTCCAAATTAAGCAAGGCTACTTCCCCAGACTCCTAGAGAGTACAACGCGTTCTTTAAACAAAGCAAACCTCCAGCAACCTGGGAAATCCCCATGCTTCTGTTTTGATTTGTCCTAGAACTCCTGCGAGCACTGAAAGAACGGCCAGTTCTTAGTGACATCTTTATTGACGTCTTATGTCCAACCTTACGTCAAACCCGGCACCTTTCAGGTATAAATATACCAACTTTGCCTTAAGCAAACACACGGTGGTTTGGAGCAGAGCAGCTATCTACTTGCCCGAGAGCCCAGCTGATGCGAGAGCCCACGGACGCCGCCCCTCCCTTTTGACGCACTAAGAAAGACGCTGTTTTTTTCTCCAGCCGAGAAAATCCAGCTCCGGTGTTTCCAGCCGCCCTTGCGGGTTGCTGGGATATCGAGTCCTGAAAGAGAGATACCAGACCTCCTGCTTTTTTATTTCAGTAATTTTTATTGAAAATTATATTTACATGGTGCAGAGGATATACAGGATATACATGGGAGATAACTGAAGACAAGGGGAAAGGACCCCAGGGGGGGGGGGGTTGAGTAGTGATTTGCAGCCGTTGGTCTCTTTTCTTCTTGCTTCTTCTTCTGTTTCTTTTGGCGTTCCCCCTTCCCCCTTGCTGATTGTCCCATTGTCTTTTCATTCCCCTGGTGGCGTTGAGAGAGAGGTATAGAGAAAGAGAGTAGGGAGAGTAAAGAGGCTCAGCTAGTTAACAGAGTAGGCGATCTTGGTAGTCTATTCAGTGGTGTCTCATCTTGCTTGGGGCTTATTTCCCGGTTTTCTCTTTAGCGTTCAGGGTGGCTTGTGTGAGGACAGGTAGTTGTCAAGCGAGAGCCACATTTCGCTTTTCTTCCCTGCGTTCGGTAGCTGTTAGTTGTTATGTTGTCAGCCCCCCGCAGGAAAATGACCCAGTTAAACCAGGCTTTGAAGGTGGCTTTCGCTGTGTCTTTCCAGTTGGTCAATACCGTCTTGACCGCAGCTGTGAGCAGGAGGTCAATCAGGTCTCTGTCTGTTTCGGATCTTATGGAAGGATCGGTGTACCCCAGTGCTAGATGGTGGAAGTCAAGTGCCAGGGTGGCCCCTGTGACGTCGTTTATTAGTGTGTTTACCGAGTCCCATAATTTCCTGACCTTGGTGCAGTGGAAGAGGAGGTGTGCCAGGTCTCCTTTCTGATTGTTGCAGTTCCAGCAGGAGTCGTTTTCTCTAATACCCATGGATGCTAGTCTGGCTGGGGTCCAGTAGGCCTTGTGTATTAGCCAGAATTTTGTCTGATCTAGTGTTGTTGTCACCTTCCTTCTTGATGTGGAGGACCAGAGGTCGGCGCTCTCCGTGTCAGTAAGTTCCCTCCCTGCCACTGTTCCCCAGTGGGCTGTGATTCTGTTGTTAAGTTTAGAGGTCTTGGGGCACAGGGCTTTGAACATGTGTGCTACTTGGTGTCCTATTATGTTTAGGCTCGTGGCATATTGTAGTATTGAGGGTGTGAGCTTGTTTATATTTGCTTTGGTGATTGCAACTCTTATCTTTAGGAAGTTGTAGAGCTCCGCGCTGTCAAACTTATGTTGTTCCTTGAGTGTAGCTTATCTATTCTTAGTAGGGCTAGCCTTGTGTTCCTTAGTATTGGGTTTTGTTTTATTGCGGGGTGTTTCGTTGCCGTGAGCAGGGCCACGGGTTCCATCCCGCCTAATGTTCTCCTTTCCAGAGAGAGCCAGGCCGGGGTGTAGTCATTCTTCGGAGTTAGCCAGTACAGGCCTTGTTTTGCTATGCAGGCTGTTTGGAATAGTTGAAAATTTGTCAAGTTAAGGCCTCCTAGTGTCTTGGGCAGTCTGAGCTTTTGAAGGCTAATTCTGGGTTTCTTCCCTCCCCAGAGGAATGTGTTGATTAGCTTGTCTAGCTTTTTGAGGAAGTCCGCTGTATTGGTTAGTGGTAGCATGTTGAGCAAGTAGTTAACCATTGGCGTGACCATCATTTTGATGGTTTCTATCCTCCCCCACCATGTAGTGAATTTTGGAGACCATCCCTCGAGCTTCTCCTTAATTTTGTTTAGGATAGCTTGTTCGTTCTGGTCTAATGTGGTGTGCAGGTCTCTCTCGAAAAGGAGGCTCAGGTATTTGATGGCTTTCCTTTGCCAAGTCAGTCCAGAGGACCCCAGCATCGTCTTGTTGGTGTGGATATTTAGTGGTTTGCACTCTGATTTTTCTCTGTTCAATTTATAACCAGATACCTGGGCGTATTGATCTATAGTGTCCATTAGGGCTGCAGTGGATCTTTCTGGGTCTTCTGTTACAATGAGGACGTCGTCAGCGTATGCTGCTAACTTGAAGGTCTCTCCCTCTATGGGTATCCCTTTTATATCTGGGTTTGCTCGTATCATACTTAGAAGGGGCTCTATGGCCAGTAGGAAAAGAGCTGGTGAGAGCGGGCATCCCTACCTGGTTCCTCGTTTAAGATCTAGCAGCTCTGACGTGCCTCTGTTCACTACTACGCGCGCTTTGGGCTCGTTATATAGGGCCATTACCATCTTCCTGAAGTTGTGGCCTAAGCCAAATTTTTGCATGCATTGATCTAGGTACGGCCATGACACCCTGTCGAAGGCCTTTTCTGCATCAAGGGCGATCATTACCGCCGCATTGTTGCTTTTGGCTGTGTGGTTAATTATGTGGCAGAGTAGTCTTGTGTTATCTTGCGACATCCTGTTCTTCAGGTATCCCACTTCAGCGCAGTGTATGAGGGAGGGTAGGTACGAGTTGAGTCTGGTTGGTAGGATCTTGGCGTATATCTTACAATCCACATTTATGAGTGAGATTGGTCTGTAATTTTTGGGGTGTTGCGTGTCTTTGCCTTCCTTAGGGATTACGATGATGTTGGCCTCTGCCATCGATTGAGTCATACGCCCCTTGCGTACACAGCTTGTGAATACCGATGTCATTGTTGGCCTGAGTGTGGCAATAAAGTGTTTGTAGAACTTGGCTGTGAACCCGTCTGGACCTGGAGCCTTGTTATCCTTTAAGCTTTTGGCCGCTCTTTCTATCTGCTCACTTGTTATCTCAGTGTCCAGCCTCTCTCTTTGGGTTTCTGTCAGTTCTGGTGTCGTGATGCGTTCTAGCAGGTCTTTGCCCCCGTCTACACTTAGTGTTTCGTCTTCCTTGTACAGCTGCGCGTAGAAGTCTTTGAATGTGTCAAGTATCCCTATGTTCGTCGTGTGTGATTTGTTTGCCCTGTCTCTGACCGCTGCTATTGTGTGCTGTCTCTGTTTACCTTTGAGGTATGACGCCAGAGCCTTCCCTGCTCTATTGGCGGAGCATAGGTTTATTGCTTTGTATTTGTTGACCCAGGTCCCTGCCCTCTCGCTAAGGATCTTGTTCAGTTCGTATTTTTTCTTTGTTAGGGTCGTAAGGGTGTTCCTGTCTTCTAGATTAGCTATGTGTCCTGATTCTAGTGTCTTGATCTCTCTCTCCAGGTCAGTTATCTTCCTGCCTCTTTTTGTTTTGTCTTCCTTTGATGCTTATTATCGTACCCCGCACCGTGGCTTTTAGCGCGTCCCACAGGGTCTCCCTATCTATGTCTGGGCTGTCGTTGTTTGAGAGGTATTCCTTTATGGCTAGTTCTATTTCAGTACTGTTGTTCGTATTTTTGAGTAAGTCATCATCAAATCTCCATCTTCGTGTTGGGCGTTCGTTGTGTTTGCCTGTCATTGTTAGGCAGATGTGGGAATGGTCTGAGATGGTCCTTGGGCCTATCTCCGTCTGGTCTATGAGGTGCGTGTGCGTGTCTGAAATGAGGATGTAGTCAATTCTACTGTAGGAGTTGTGTGGTGTTGAGTAGAAGGTGTACTCTCTCTGATCTGGGTTTTGCAGTCTCCATGGGTCCCCGAGCCTTAGTTTTGTGCATAGGTTCCGCAGTGTGTTGCCTTTCTGTGTACTCTGGCTGTGTCTTTGTGGGTGTCTGTCTATGGCTGGGTCTAGGACCTGGTTCATGTCACCAGCTACTATCAGCAGCTCTCCTAGTGGCAGTGTCTCCAACTCCTTGCTAGTCTGTTCCCAGAATGCCTTGTCCTCGGTGTTTGGGCCGTAGATGTTTGCCACGTGTATGGGCTCCTCCCCTCTGAGCAGGCTCGTGACTAGTAATCTCCCCTCTGTGTCCCCTTTTGACTTAGCTAGTGTAAGTTTCGACCTTTTGCTGAGTATTGTTATCACCCCGTTTTTTTTGTTCTTTGCAGGTGACCCTATTACCTGACCTATCCAGCTGGCCTTTAGGTGGTCTATGTCCCCCTCCTCTAGTCTTGTCTCCTGCAGGACGTAGATGTCGCTCTTGAGCTTGGCCAGGTGGTCCAGGACCTTCCTTCTCTTTACTGGGTGGTTAAGCCCCTTAACGTTCATCGACACTATCTTGATGTCAGTCGTGAGATTGTGGTCTGAGTTGTGTGTCATCTCTCGTTTTGTCTAGGCTGGCTGTTAGTCTGGTTAGCTTCCGATCGTCTACCTGTTTTGGTACTGTGTTTAGTCTTCCATTGTGCGCTCTCTAGGGATAGGTGATAGATGTGATAAGATAGAAAGAGAGAAAAGAGTAGTGTCAGCCCATGTGTGTTCTCCTCGCACCCCCCTTCCCCCTCCATGACCCCCTCCCCCTCCTGCCCCCTCCCCCCTTACTTGCATAGTGGGTGTGCGACAACAAAGTTCCTTTGCTCCGCGTCTTCCCTGAGGTAGGTTGCTGATTCCTTATTCCTTCAGCGATCAGCGTTCGCTTGTTCTTTAGTCTCTGAGTCTCTTAGTCTCTAAGGCTTGTGCAAGTTCTTGTGGTTGGCGTCGGTTGTTGGGATGTGGGTCTTGGGGTTTCTGAGGTAGTTGGTGATGTATTTCTACATTGTCTATTGATGGTTCGTCCCACGTTCCTTAGTTCTATGCCTGTTCTTCAGGCTGGTTCTGCTGAGTTCCTTTGCTGGTGCTGTGAGGTAGGTGTAGGTTTAGCGTTGTTCCCCTTGGTCTCTTAGCTTTCTAAGCAGGCAGTCTTGTAGTGGGTCAGAGTTCTTGGTTATGAGGTAGATTCTTAGAGTCTGTTTTCCGTCTATAGTGTTTTTCAGTCTGATTTGCCCTCATTGCTTGGTGAGGCACTTCTTTTTGGGGCGGTTTGGCCCTGGCCCTGGCCTCTCACCTTCATCTCCTCGGTCGGTGGCCCTCTCATGTAGCGTCTGAGTTCCTCAGGGTCCTCGAAGACAATTGATCTGAAGTTGTCCGTGACTTTAAAGCGGGCCGGACCAGTGAAAGAGTAGCTGAGGTTTCTTTTCCGCAGTGCTTCTTGCATGGCTAGGAAGCCTTTCCTTGCTTCTACCGTCGATTTCGAGTAGTCTTGTGTGAGCACAATCTTGGAACTCGCCCATGTAAGTTTCTGGTTTTTCCTGGCAAAAGCGAAGATCGCGTCAGTGTGGTCTGCTCTTAGCGGAGAGCAGATTATCGCTCTCGGCGGTTTCCCCGTGGCCGGTTTCCCCGCCGGCACTCTGTATGCTTTGTTGACCTCAAACTGCCTCTCAAAGGTCAGGCCAGTGAGTTTGGGGATCATGTCTTCGAGCATTGCTGCGCAGGACTTCTCTTTGTCCTCCAAGCCTTCTGGGACCCCCAGGATTCTGATGTTGCCCCTCCTGGCTCGGTCGTCCTGCTCCGCCAGCTGCTTTTGTAAAGTCTTGGCTATCTTTGCGTGCTCCTCAGTGATCTTGATATTCTTGCTTGTTGCGTCTTCAACCTCACTTATTCTACTCTCTGCCGTTTCCAGTCTGGTGTTTGTGCTGTGTTGGTCAGCTCGGATTGCGGCCAGTTCTAGCTGCATGTTATTGATTGTCTTTTTTGTCTCTCTTGCCACATCCTTGACTTCGTTGATTCTTTTTAACACTGTTTCTAGTGTTGCTGTCTCCGTTTTAAGCTTTGCCGGGGACTCTAGATTGTCTTTCCTCAGTTTCTTCAGGTCGTTTGCGTTTTTCCCGTCCGTCATCTTCTGTGGCTGTGATCTGCCCAGACCCCGCGATCCGCCTTCTGCTCTTGTGGTTGCTAGCCGTCTGGTTTGCGCCTGTTCTTTGGCTTGCACTCCACAACTGTAGCGGAAACGGCTTGGTACCTTGATTGACCGGGTCTTTGTTTTTGTCCTTGCTCCCTCCAGCGCGTGCTTTGTCTCGTTCGCCTTTGCTTTTATTCAGCAGGCGTGCCGTTGCTTATCTGAGCTGCCTGAGACCGCCTGTTGCCTGTATGACAGCTTAGTTCCCACAATAGTTGTCAACCTGCTTCTTTGGTTCGCTGCTGTGCTCGCTCTCTAGTTGCAGCGTTTGGGGAGTTGGCAGCTTTCTGCACTTCTACGAGCGCTCTGCGCCCCTTACTTGTTGAGCGGTGTTAAGCGGCTCCTTTGCACTTAGTGTTAGCATTGGCTGCTGCTCTTGCGCTCGCGTCTCTACTGCGTGCTTGGTGCCTGCCGCGGGAGGGTTGCGCAATTCCTTTATTTCTTTCGGTCACGTTGGTCCCTTTCTCCGGTGCCAGTCTGGGTCCTTCGATTTCCCCCCTTTGATCGTGGATGGGGAGTTCGTAGCTCCCAGCACCGATCGTGGTCGGGTGCATCCTTCTCGTCCCTCTGTTTCCGCTTCCCCTCCCTTAGGCTCCTTTGGGCTCAGCCCTTCCGCTTCCGCCTTTCCCGGTTCCGCCTGCAGTAATGGCTGCCTCCAGCCGGTGCTTTCAGTTTCAGTTTCCAAATCTGTTCAGACAAGCCTCTCCCGGTAAATGTGCAGGGCGCGCTTTTCTCAGGTATAACCACCTGGTTGGTCTGCTGGTTCCGACCTCCCTTATTTGTGCTTACCGCGTTCTTTGTTCGTGCTTCTTGGCGTCTCTTCTCTTGCTTCCGCTCTTTTTCTCCGTTTTCGGTGATTACGCTAGTTCCCTTTCCTAGTCTTCTGTTGCTTGGAGTCAGCGGCGGCTATCTGGTTTGTCGCTGGTGTTGGTGTAGCCTCTCGCATGACCCGCCTCGCTTCTATCTTGGTCCGATCGCCATCTTGCTCCTCTCTTCCTCTCTTCTTTGCCGTGGCCTCCGCGTCCGTTTTAAACTGTTTCCAGCGCCTTTTAGGACCTCTAGTTCTTATCTCCTTTTAGCCTCCGTCTTCATCGCTCGTTGGTTGCTTTTCCAAGGATGACCCCTCGTGTTTGGCTGGTTAAAATCGCCTTAGTTCCTCAGGTTTTGTGGAGCTAACGGACCTAGACGACCATCTTCTTTGTCGTCCAAGCCACGCCCCCCCAGACCTCCTGCTTTCTATTACCCAGGTACGGAGCTGACTAAACCCTTAAAGAGAATTCTTGATTCAGATTCCTTGGCAAAAAACCAACTTAACTTAAACTGCTACCTACTTACTCCTTCCCTCGTATTAGGCTTAGGTCAGGTACACCGGGGTAGGCGTAGATTAGAAGCACCAGTTGAGTACGTTAGTCAATGTATTTATGTATGTATATATTTTATCCATTTTAAAGTATCATATGGCTAAGAAACCATATCAATGCTTTTACAGTATTATTTCATAATACTCCTTTTACTGTACGCACTTTACTTCATGTTAAGTATTGCAATTGTGGCAATTCATTTCTCTTGCATGAGAAAGAAGACTGCTCAATAAATAACACCTTTTATTGAAAACGCCCGTCTCCCTATTCTCTGCATTCTGGTGAAACTAAGTATGCACGATTGACTGAGTGAAATAGCTGTCTATTGTTTTCACACGACTCTAGAGATACACTCTTATTCTGAGGGAGCAAAGTTGTCATGTTTTATGGTTGTCAGAAGCTAATCCCTTCTTGTCTATGCAGGGAAGTTAAACTCCTCCTTGTGTATTCGAGAAAGTTTCTAGTGACCTCTGAGCTAGCTGGCAAAACGAATTAAGTCTAATATAGTCAGTAGAGACCTAGTCGACCTCAGTCCTACGTCTACACTGTTGTTTATATTATTCCAATGTGCAGAGCCTATTGGGAATATAGGAACTACACTACACTACATAGGTCTATATTGTGTGGTGTGCTTGGCATGGCCCTGTACCGGTCTAGCTGCAAAACTCCACTGGATGTGAAATAAACATCCAGTAACGCACTGCTCTCTCATGTCTTTCATTATTCATGTATGAATGTGTGGATGGAAGTAGGGACAGTGATTTTCCTTACGTCAATGATGCTCATCTAGTGGGATGCCAGTCACCGTGTGCTACATTGCCTATTGTGTTTGGGTGCCGTGGACACTACAACAGGGTAACACGCATTAGTCCCTTCCTTGTCCGGACATGGATTGAACCACGCCCAGAGCCCCATAGTCATTGACACAGGCCCTGCGCTGGTCCGGCGTACGCCAGGCCAGACCACTCCGCTTACGCTCTGAGTGGGGGGCCCACATAGCCACCTGCTGCAGGCGCACTCGCTGGTGGTGTACAGGTCACGGGTCTAGTTGTCGGCATGTCACGGCCACCCCCTGAGGGCAGGTCTGCACACACACTACACCCATCCGGAAGTGACCCCGCAAATATAAGGGGCCAACAACTTCACATTCTCCTCTGCCGGTGGGGACTGGATGACGGACGCTCCACTGTGCTCAATCATAAAGTGGCCATGAGTTGCTGCGCACAGGGTTGGTGGCACCCGAGGCCTTGCGGCCATCACGGGTCTACCACCACATGGTGCTGACTGGCATTGCACAGGATTGGTGGCACCCAAGGACTTGCGGCCGTCACAGGCCTACCACCACGTGGTGCTGACTGGCGTTGCACAGGGTTAGTGGCAGCTGAGGCCTTGTGGCATTCACAGGCCTGCCACCACATGGCGATGACTTGCGTTGCACAGGGTTAATGGCACCCGAGGCCTTGCGGCTGTCACTGGCCTACCACCACGTGGTGCTGACTGGCGATGCACAGGGTTAGTGGCACCCAAGACTTTGCGGCAGTCACAGGCCTATGACCACGTGGCGCTAACTGGCGTTGCACAGGGTTAGCGGCACACGTAATTGCTGAGTGGGTGTGCAGCCTGCAATGATGACATGTGCACTGATGCACTCATGTGAGGGACCTGCTGGGCCACGGGGCAGGCCCGCATGCATGACCGGGGCCTGGAGCTCGCACGGGCATGTAGTGTGCCTACTGATGGACACACAGGTGGTAGCAGGAGAACAGTGGGGCCTGTGTGCACAGGGGCAGTGGTGTCTCTCTCTCTCTCTTCCTTTCCTTCTCTCTCTCACTTTCTCTCCCTTCCCTCTGTCTCTCACTCTCACTCTCTCTCCCTTCCCTCTCTCTCTCACTCTCTCTCCCTTCTCTCTCTCTCTCTCCCTCTCTCACTCTCTTTCCCTTCCCTCTCTCTCTCCATTCCTTTTCTTCTCTAGCTTACACTCTCTGGCTCACTTTCCTTCTCTGTTTCTCTGTGTCCCGCTCCTTTGATGTGCGCAAGACACACATCCTGATTTTGTGCTTTCTTTTCCAGGCTGTGACTTCGAGATTGTCCCTGACGGACCTGACAGGAGTCTTCCGTATTGCTATTTTGCGTTGTCTTTCAATAAAAATTTTGGTTGTTACCTCAGTGCTGTGTGACTGTTTCTTGTTCTTCTGGCCACACATGTGTGTATTTATTATGGTACTGTGCGTCATCATGCGTTTGTTGTGGCTCTTGTGTCGTGCATGGTATGTGTATGTCCGGGGGGGCTGGGGGTGGTGGCGGGGGATGTTGTAGCCCTCATGGATATCGGAGCTGCATGATCATTGTTTCCATGGCATCTGTGGGTCTTCAGGTGTGGCCCTTGGCTGGGCTCCCTTTCGTGCTGTGGGTAGTCGTCCTGCTTAGCACCAGCAAAAGGCAGGTGTTAAATCCCTGGTGCTACCGTGGCTTATTTCCTGTTTTTGCTTTGCATCGCAGATCTGGCAGTTCGTTGTGAAAGTGGTGTTGTGTTTTTTTTGTGTGTTTTTACAAGGGAACACCTACTCTGCATCTCATTAGGGTTAGAGGGTTAGTTGGTGGTGTCCACTGTGGTGATAAAGTTTGGGGCAGTAATCGTGGGAATACAGGCGATGTCTGCAGTTTGCACCAGCTTGTGAAAGGGGTGTTAAATCTATCTCCACTTTTGATGCGATAAGGTGGGGATAAATCAGAGATAAGTCTGTGTGAATATCCCCCCTTTGATCCCTTGCCCATGTGTTGTGCCGCTTCCCTCCCAGCCCCCCCCCCGTGGCCTCCAGCCCAATACTGCATCTAATAACACTCTATATTGCTCTTCGCAATTTCGAGCACATGTATCCACTTCAGTGGCTGGTGGAGGCCACTCAACAATCTCAAATGGGTCAAAGGATGCCAGAACCTCTGAACCAGTTGCCGAAGGTCACGTCGAATTGAGGGAAAATCGTGATAGAGTCCTTCACCTCGCACCGGAAGCCACTCCGCTGGTCTTAGTCCTGACGAATGTTCCACCTCTGTCACCTAACAAAGAGGAAGCCTTGCTGCAGTTAAGGATAAAACTGTACATTGGTTAGCAATAGCCACGGACTGGTTGAATAGTGAAGACTTATTTAGGAACATAAATATTGTTGAACGAGTATCTTGGGTGGGCTCACAACCTAAAACTGATGTTGTTGTTAATTTTAAAAACATGTCCCTGGTACACTCTCGTATGGAACGAATCTCTTAGTGTGGAAATGCCAGTGGCCCTATTGAGGCGGTACACCTTGGATATTTTTATAAACCAAGCTCACATGCAGAGCTGAGGTCACATTATGTAACTCGCAGTGCCCCGCAAAACTTTGCTATTTCAACCTTTAATCATTTTTCTCCCCTAGATCATGTGGATTGACTACATGATAGGGTGGGGGAACTTTACCGATCATTAATTGTGACTCAGGCACAATAGACCCTGAGGGCAGCACTGGTATAACTGACATTTCAGTGACTAATGGTCTGGCACATGTAGGAAGCCCTGTCCTCCCCGACTCGGTAACAATAGCTCTGGTGGAACCCGTTAATACCTCACTAGCAGAGAAGGACCAATACATGATGTTGTCAAATATAGCCCAGAAGTCCTGGGATGATTGCCAGATAACTGCTTACGCAAGTAGTGGGAGAACACCATTTGGCTACAATAGTACAATTGCTAATGGAGGCTTGTTTTGGAAAATTGCAGGTTTATCAAATAAGCTGAAGTCTGAAACCTGACATGACCGCATAAATGATTATAGCATTATATGCCTCCAAGAAACCTGGATGAGAGAGATAGTTCCTATTAACGGTTATTCTTCCATACACACTCAGGCTGGCGCAGCTCTGGGTGGCCATATTAAGGGTGGCCTAATAACTTTAGTAGAAACAACATTACCCGATAGAGTAGGCAAGTCTCAGCTTTACTCACCACATTTCCAAATCATTAACATCCTTTATAAACAGAATGTAACTCTGGTCATTGTCAACTTTTATCATAATACCTTTGTCCCCAACAATACCGCCAATGCTGAAGACTTAGATAAATCAGTAAGCAGGCACATACAGGAACTACAACACACACAAAGCATAAGGGGTGGGAGGAAAATTAGCCCCACTTCGACCTCCACTTTCCACGTTTAGCACATAAAAGAAGGGGGACTATGTGTACAGAAACTCTGTAAACAAGGGGAGCACTCAAGTGTTGTTAAAACTGCCCTCACACACAGTGAACTGTGTCATGCTTCATCATGGGGCTGCTAACACAACTCTGCACAAGCCAACGCTGGAGTTGGAGCAAGAGGGATGGGGAAGACAATACATCATACAGTAATAAAGAAAAATGGGATCATAAGTGATTGAAAGTGCAGAAATAGTGATTAAAACTGGACACAGGATAGCCTCAACCCAATTTTAATCATGGTTTCCCTGCCCAGAGTAAAACGTTCAAATCAAGGACCAGTGGATGGTGGTATGGAAGGCTATTTTGAGTCACCTACCCTTCCATTCTGCAAAAACGTCGACATGTTTCAGCCAGTAAAAAAATACAATAATACCCTGGCTTTCATCAGGACTCACATATGATAAATCCCATGGGTACTAACCCTACCTCCTTAATCCACACAATCCACACAATAGATCTTATCCAACCACTAGGCCAAGATCATGTCTCCTTCACAGGCACAGGTCAAGGCAGCCTTATTGACTTCAGTGCCCTTTCGGAATATTTTAAACCTCAATCTGTGTTTTTTTCTATCCTTAAGGTTTGCCTTATTGACCACTTTCCCTTGGCGTTTCGCTAAGAGACCCAAACGTGCTATCTCTATGGGAAAACTAATCTACCTCCCATATCTTATAAAAAAATAAAGGCCTATTGCGCAAGTGGTCCACTGTAGATCCAGATTCTGTTCTTCAGCGGATTCTGATTACCAATATGGGACACATTTTGGAGTGTCTTGAACGTCGTATAAACCCCCCATCCATGTTAAAGGCTTTTGCCGTAATAACGGAGACCATTAAGGCTGCCTTACGAAGTGACAATAGACCGAGATCCCAGAAGTTATGTAAGTGGTTCAACAGTGACTGCTCACAATCTCACAATAATCTCATGAAGGCACTGAAAAAAAAACGTGGGATAATTTAGTGGTAAAACATCTCCAAAACAAGTATAAACGGGCTCTGGAGAAACGTAAAATGGACATAAGAAAAGAGGCCTCGGAACAATTGCATGAGGCAAGTTTAAATAAAGACCTTAGACTCTTCTGAAAACTTTAAATTTGCCACAATTATGACAGATGCTTGGGTACAACACTTCTCCAGCCTATATAGTGTCAATGGTGAGCATTGTCACACTTTAAATTATGGGACCTCAGAGCTGGCCCACCCAACGTTTGATGAAGTTGAAAGGGCACTGAATTAAACTGTAAAGAACAAGTCATCTGGCCCGATGGCGTGCCTGCCAATTTGTTTTTGGCCAATCCCGCTCTATGGCTCCCCCGTGAATGAATATTCTAGATGTATAGCTTCCCAGGGCCCCCCAAAATCATGGGGCCCCGTGATTATAGTTCCCATTTTTAAAAAAGGGGACAGGTCGGACCCAAGATGCTGCCGCCCAATCTCATTATTTGATTGCACTTGTAAACTGATGGGCAGGGTCATATTAGATCGTCTGGAGACCTGGGTAGCAGAAAGTGGGAAGTTTTCAGACATACAATATGGCTTTCGAAGGGGCCTGAGAACTGTTGAACAGTGTCTTAATCTGCACCTGGTCATAAGCAAGTATACAATAGCTTTGACCAAATCCCTCTATCTCAGGTTTATGGATCTTACGTCAGCTTTTGACTGGGTGCAGAGAGGGATATTATGGGGAAAATGCTGGATCTGGGCATTAATCCATCATTAGTCTATTTCGTAGCCCAGATGCATCAGGGTGTGAATGGGAGAGTCAGGTACGGAGCGGGCGGGGAATTTACAGCTCCTATTATAATTAAGGCTCCCTGTTTTCCATTTTTACAGATTTTTACAGATAAATACAGACAGAAAAACATTTATTTTCCTGTCTGCATTTATTTTTAAATGTGGATAAAAACAGAAATTGGGTTGTTTTTGGGTGATTCTAATTGCTGTAAATCATGACTGCTAGGCCAATAGCTGTGCAGATTGACAGGGAAGGGTATTACAAAAATATAGGGATCTAAGTAAAGAGCTTTAAACAACAGTGGATTTGCACAACCTTGATATTAAGACTTATATATTTTCTTGCAAGTGCATATTTTACCATTTGAGTGTGTATGTATCATTAAATCTGCTAGGCGTTCAGGCATGAGTGCGCATTGACTGGTTAAATAAATGCTGAAATATACACCTTTCAGCTTCATTTTTTCACAAAACCTAAAATAAATATGGATAAATACAGGTAAAGTTAGAAAAAAATAAATATGGATAAATGCAGACGGAAATGACAAAAATATAAATACCATAAAACCCGGAGCCCTAATTATAATGAACCTTGCTCCCTTTTTATTTTGTCTCTATATTAATGATCTAGAAAGCTGCATTAATCAAGAGCATATTGATGTTCCTAAGATAGGTACCAGAAATCTTCCAGCATTACTTTATGCCGACTACTGTGTCCTAATGTCCAGAACCAGTGTGGGCCTACAGAAGCCTGTCACTAGATTCAACAATTGTATGACCCAACTGGGCCTAAAGACTAACACAGCCAAGTCCTACACTATGGTGGTAGGTAAATGTCCACGCCTTTTTAAAATCATGTTTTATTAAAAACGAAATGTTGTCCTATGTTCCAACTTTTTCGTATTTGGGAATGACTTTTGACCAGAAAAGCACTTGGCATTATCTAGTTGAAACAAGAGTCAGTCGTTTTTTTTTTAACATAAGATTTTATTGAGGAAAAAGAAAAACAGAGTCAAAGAGTTAGTCACATCACCATTACATCTTCATAGGGCGATACAAAAAGCAAATAAAATGTAAATCAGCGCTACATTCGACCCAAGGGTCCAGCACGAGACAGAGCCAGTTCAGTAGTAGGCGAATCACAAAGTTCGCCCCGGTATCTGTTCCAGTGTCCCCACTTCGAGTCCCACTTCTTAGGGCAGCCTCTAATTTTATAAACAGTCTTCTCAGCAATCATGCAGCGGTCCATTTCGGCCACCCAGCCCACCACCAGCGGCACTTCCGGGGAGCCCCACTTCATTGCAATGGAGCGTTTCGCCAACAGAAACCCCAGCGCCGTCCACTGAAGTTCGTGGTCTGTCAAATCATTCGCCCCCCACATGTTGAGGACACATTCCCTTGGTGATGGCATAAGAGGCTTACCCAGGGATCTACTCATCTTTTGGACCGTGCCCTCCCAGAACTGTTGCACCACCGGACAATCCCATAGGATGTGGTAGAAAGTACCAGGCAAGCCACATCCCCTCAGGCACAGTGTATCAGGGCGCCTACCAATTTTGGCCAGGGTGAGAGCGGACATGTAGGCCCTATGCAAAACCTTCAACTGGATCAGCCGGAACCTGTGGCAGATAGCCGATTCCCTAGGGGACATCAGTGCCGAGCGCCAGTCCTCCTCATCCAAGGGACCCAAATCTGCTTCCCATTTGGTCCGTAGTGACTGAAATGGGTCGGGGAGGTTATTACAGAGCTTCCGGTAGGTGCAGGAAATGGCCTTCTCAGGGATAGGTTCGGACAATAACCTGTCTTCCAGGGGGGAGGTCGCGGGTATGGAGGTAAGATCCGGAACAGCGGCCCTAATAGCGTGTGTAATTTGCAAATAACGGAAGGATTCTGTGTGTGCAAGGGAGTATTTGGCCTGGAGTTCACTAAATGTAAGCAGTGTCCCTTTATGAAGAAGGTCTCCCACCTCCGAAATCCCTATGGCGTCCCACTTGTCAAATCCCTGGAGGAAGCACAGGGATCCCAGGCGCTGTGAGGACCAGAGGGGTGTCGCTTTAGTAATCTTGTCCGACCATCCCAATCGTTTAGTGGCCTTATGCCAGATTGCGACCGTGTGCGCCATAGGTCCTACATATCTGTTTTTAGCCGGTTTAATGTAGAGGGCCCCCAAATACCCCTCCCGCCCAGTTTGACATTTGTCAAGAAGGAAGGCCGGGTTCAGGGGCGAGCCGTGAATCCAGCTGTTGACAGCCACCAGTTGCGACGCCCAGTAATAAAGACGGAGGTTGGGTAGGGCTATGCCTCCGTCGTACCAGCCCTGAAAAAATCTACAAAGGGCAATACGGGCAGCTCCACCATCCCACAACAAAAGACGCAGCTCACTTTCCACCGCACGAAAATAGGAGTCCGGCACCAGGAAGGGGCAATTCTGCAATACGTAGAGGAAGCGCGGGAGTGCCAACATCTTAAACAATGCCGCCCTGCCTGGAAGGGAAAGCGGATGGGACCGCCAGTGGGCAACGTCGCTGTGGAGTCTACGCAAAGGACCCAACAAATTGCGGTCATAGAATAACTTAGGATCAGGCGTAACATAAATACCAAGGTATTGAAAGCCCTCGGTGTCCACCGCAATGGAAAAACCTCGAGGTAACCGGGGCGGGGGACCATGGAGCATGTACAGCGTGGATTTGGTCCAGTTAATCGAATACCCCGAGTACTTCCCAAATTTGGTTAGAACATGGAAAAAGCTGTTGATAGAGGACCGGGGGGAGGACACATATATGAGAATGTCGTCGGCATACAGGGAAATTTTGTCTGTTATGTTATCAGTCCAGCAGAGGCCTCTGATGGAGACGTCAGTACGGATCCAGTGGGCTAGGGGTTCAAGAGTGAGGGCGAACAACAGCAGAGACAAGGGGCAGCCCTGTCTAGTTCCCCTGTGTAGGGGAAACTGCAGAGACGTGTGGCCGTTGACCCGAACTTGGCCCAGGAGGTCAGTATAGAGGAGCCGCACCCAGCTAATGAAATGGGGCCCAAAACCAAAGCGGAGCAGGACCTCGAAGAGATAGGGCCATTCGATCGAGTCGAATGCCATCGTGGCATCGAGGGATAAGACGGCCGCATCCTGTTGTATAATGGGTTGACGGCTAATGACATTATGGACTCTCCGTAGGTTCAACGCAGTATTGCGACCCGGGAGAAAACCTGACTGGTCATCATTTATTAAGGAGGGAAGTACCAAAAGGAGGCGATTCGCCAAGAGTTTAGCCAAGACCTTTGCCTCCGCGCTAATCAATGAGATCGGCCTGTACGAGCCGCAGTCAATGGGTGGTTTATTAGGCTTGAGGATGACCGCGATGGAGGCTAGTCGTTGATCAAGTGGGAGAATGCCGCTGTCGCGGCTCTCCATAAACATATTCAGAAGATGAGGGACAATATCCGGGACCATGCCCTTTAAGAATTCGACGGGAACCCCATCAGGACCCATGGCCTTACCAGAATTGACAGCAAAAAGTGCCGTGGTGAGCTCATCCACCGTGATGTCGGCGTCTAGGGCCTCCCTATCTACGTCCGAGACGACTGGGAGGTGCATCTCATCCAGAAGTTGTCTGGATTCCTCCGATGTGTAACATGTACCAGCAGTGTAGACTAGCTCTAGGTGGTCGGCAAAAGCCTCCGCAATGTCTCGCGGATCAACAATCGATGATCCATCCGGCCCAGTCAGGGACGACACCCAGCGGGACCCTTGTTCTCGTCGCTCCAGCCACGCAAGCATCTTACCCGCGCTATCCCCAAATTCATACACCCGATGGCGCGTGTGAAGCAGTCGCGCCTGTGCCTTTTCCTGAGCTAGCGCCTTGTAGCCCAGTTGCTGGGTGCGTAGCCGGCGAGCGGTGTCATCCGAAGGGGTCGAGTTATGAGTCGTCTCAAGACAGGTGAGATCAGATTCAGCTTGAAGAATCTGCTCGTCGCGTTTACGTAGGTATCCCATCTTTAGTGCTAGTACTTCGCCCTTCACTACTGCCAGATACGCCTCCCAGAGCGTGACCGCAGATTCAACTGAGCCAACATTCTCAGCAAAATAAAGGGTAGTACGTTCAGTCAGGGCGTCTTTGATATCTGGAATCTGCATAAGCCAGGGGTTGATGACAATGGGACCACGCATATGTTGGCGATGGTATGTCAGGTCCACGCTAAGGGGGGAGTGGTCGGATATACCCCGCGGGAGACCCTTCAGGCGGACGAAACATCCAATATCCGTGATGGGACAAAATAAATAATCGATGCGAGACATGCTATTATGCGCGTTAGAGTAATGCGTGAAATACAACGAATCCGGATAATGGTGGCGCCAGATGTCTGCCAGCCCCATGGCGTGAGCGAAGTCGGACAAATCCGAGCTCGTCCGGTGGGAACTGCGCCTAGGTCTACGGTCGAGGTCATCGCACATAGTAGTATTGAAGTCCCCTCCAATCAGAAGCGTACCAGCGGGAAGGCCCAGCAGTAAAGCGCCCAGTTCCCTAAGGGAGCCTCGGACTAACGTCGGTGGGAGATATGCAGATATTATGTTCAGGGGACGCCCTTCACATGCCTTTTTGACTTCAAGAAAACTGCGTCTGCGAGCCTGACCCCTAACCTGCGCGTTCTCAAGCCGAAGGGGAGGCCCCGCCCGCGCCTGCTGAAGGATGGCGTCGCGGTCTCGAAAATTAAACACTCGGGCGATTATGGGGCGGGGGGGGGGCGCCCGGCTTCGGTCTTCCCCCAGGGACTCTGTGTGCCCGCTCAATGGAGAAATAGTTGGAGAGCTGTTTTGGCTGGAGATGCTTCAGGATGAGGTTCTCCATGAATAAGTCAGCGGTCGGCCCCTCCATCCGTTCCGGAACACCTAGAATGCGGACGTTGTTGCGTCGTGCACGCCCTTCGTAGTCGTCCAGGAGTTCTCCCATTTGCGCCTGACTCTTCTGTAGTTGGGTCACCTGTTGTTGGAGGGTGGAGGTATCATCCACGAGCGCCGCGGTTTTGAACTCCATGTCACGTACCTTGGAGTCCATTTTCCGGAGGTCCGCCCGCAGTAGGGTAACCTCTATGTTCACCGAATCAATCCTTGTTTCCAGCGACGAGCGGACCCCAGCTATTGCCTCCATCACATCTTCTAACGTGGGGGTACGGGTTGTCGGAGGGGGGGCGCAGTTTTGGGCGCTTCTCGAGAGTCACCTCCTTGGTTGCACCCTTCGAGCCCCATGACATTTTATTGATCTGTCTCTGGTTAGGCGGTTTACTGCCCTTGTTGGAGGACATTGTGGGCACCGGTACGGTCAGTGTAGCCCAGCGGCACGGGCGTGGGCACAGTGAGATGGGAGCAGGCACTCGCTCTCCTAGGCCAGCTGGTCCAGGATTCACGTCTCCGGAGTGACTAAGGCTGGGGTGAACACTGTACGGGGGCAGGCGGTGATGGAGAAGCAGAGCGATGGGGTGCCCACAGGGAGCACCCAGGCGCCACAGTGCAAGCCGCTAGCTCCAAATCCCGTGTAGGTGCATCTCCCGCTGTCAAGAGTCCAGTAGGGTGAGGTAATAGTGGAGGGCGAGGGTGCGCCTCTCTGGGTGGGCCAATGGAAGAGTCCGTGGGGGTATACACCAGAGTACAGCGGAATCAGTACACCGCTACAGGGAAGCTAGGGGATAGGCCGCTGCTGCTCAGGGTCAAAGGAAGTCCGGCCACTTGGTACGCCGCCGCAGGTCAGGGCCAAGGTACTACTGCGCACCAGTGTGGTGGCATCCAGTCGGCGTAGTCAGGGCAGGGGCGGGCGGGCCTCCTACAGTGTGTAGCACTCCAGCACCACTTCAGGCGGGGACCAGGGCGTTCACAGGCAGCATGCACATGGCCCAGCAGCTCGGACCTAAAAAGCCCTCCCCAGCGTCATCGGAATACACCACAGTGCTCACCAGCTCCGAAATGCACCACGGAAGTGCCCAGTGTTAGATAAGGGTCCCGCTGTACCTCTCGGGCCTCGCCTGCAAGCCCAACCTGTTTACAGAGAGGTCAGTGGCAGGCGACCGCAGTCTGCAATGACGGGGGCAATGTAGAGCGGTCCCCGGCGGAAGGCCCAAAGCCGGGGACTCGCGTGCCGGTCTCCCCGGGCACCAGGGGGGGTCGCTGCCAGTAGTGCCGGTCGGCGAGGCTTCGCTCCAGCGATGCGGGAAAGGTATGGGGCGAAAGGCAATCGGTGCCGCTAGAGCCGACACAATGCCATCTGCGGCGCCCAGGCCCTCAGGCTGCAGGATCCACTCCGCAGTCAGGCCGGCCGGCAGCCGGCCGTCACGGCCGCCATCTTGACGCCTAGGAAGCAGCCCGGCATCGGGAATCAGTCTTGGCAGCGGGGGCTCTGAAGCGGCCAGGGAGCAGGTGGCGGCATCCAGGCAAGCATACACTTTGTACCCCCCCTTTGTTGGGGGGATTGACAGCACAGGCTAGGAGCAGTATTGGAGAACCGGGCGAGGGCCGAGGAGCCGGTTTAGAACACTGCCATTCCCCACGGCTGTAGGCCACACCAAGAGTCAGTCGTTTTAATCAAAACCTGGAGGCCTTATTCAGGTTTACGAAGAAATTAGGCTCAAGACCGATCAACTCAAAAATGAATCTTTATAAGGCCCGCACGTGTTCTGTTATCGTGTATGGGGCTGGAGTATGGGGCTTCTGCAATCCGGCTCGCCTCCAATCATCAGAGAATAATTTCATGAGACGTTTGCTGACAATCCCTAGTAGTGTTCCCACTACCATCTGTCACAGTGAACTTGGTTTGACCCCTTTGTCCCATCACATAAAAACTGCACCAATTTTAGTGTGGCATTCAATTTGGGCAAAGGAGGCGCCAGCCCATAATCATGCAATTATTTTAGACTGTTTCAAACTTGATCACATGTTGAAGACACCTTGGCTTAGTTACATAAAAAAACTGTTGGAGACAATGGAGCTGGTGGACTGTTTTCACAACCCAGTGCACATTGCAAAGATCCCAAAAATCAAGTTGAATAAGGATCTCTTGACCAGTCTAAAGTTGTCTAGTGAGCACCTAGAGATGTTGAAAAAGAAAGTCTCTGAACACTCGCTTTTAGTACGTTCTCCAAGTATAGAGCCTTATCTCTCTTTTTTTTGTCACACCAAATTGTTTTATCTCATAAGATTCAAGTTTGGCAACTCGCACCTTCTGGTTTCTTATCCTCGTAAAGCCTACTGTGTTGCTAAACTGGATCTTTGACCTTGTGATTCTAAATCTATACAGAACACGCTGCACTTCCTGTTTTTTTGTCAATTTTATTCCAAGCTAATTTTATCATCCCCCTTTTAAAATCTTTAAATATCAGGAAGTGTCTGCCAGCTCTACATCACCTTCAGCTCTTAAATGATGAATTTATCTGCTTATTGGTCTACAGATATATCTCTAAAACTGTCCATTTACGTAATATTGTTGGCAAAGGATTTTTTTTTTATGAATTACTTGTGTATATGAAGGTTTATGGCACAGGGGTTTGCCACAAAATTCATCATACGCTGTTGTATGTCATGCTGCTATTTTGTAGAAATATTAATTTAATTATTCACCACCGTTATACTTTGATTATGAATTACCTCTGTAATGAAGTATACCAAACATTGTCTGTATTATATTTCTTTTGATCAGTTTTTAAACACTTTCATGATGTACTCTTTTATGGCTGCTAGTCAGCCGAATAAAGATATTTAACTGACTGACTATTGAAGCAGATCTAAAAAGTGCAGGTACTCTCCTTTACACATTTAAGAACTGCAGGTACTAAGTACCGGACAGCACCTGTGATGTAAATGATGAAAGAGCCAACATGATAAATTGAAGAGAAAGTTTAATAGATCCTTAACACAACTCCAAGTCGCAGTCCAACTGCTGTAACTGCCATTCTCTCAAATAACATTCCCGACAGAACGTACCAAGAATGAACAGGGTAAGGGCACAAGGGGGCATACCAAAGGATACAAGGTGAAGGAAATAACAAGGAGAGGCAATGAATACAGGAATAGTCTGCCAGATACAATTAATAATGATAACATTAAATGGTAATAATTTATTACAACAACCCGCACATTTGAAGCACTGCATAAAGGGGGAGGAACTGGGCAAGAGCCCTAGCATTCTATGCACAGCCCGATCAGCCAAAGTTACACAATATAGTGAGTGATTTTCACATGCAAAATAAAGTGCACTTTTTTACCAAAATTACACATACTAAACAAAATCACTTGTGTGAATGTCTGTAAAGATATTTGTACTCAAGGGTGTGCCTAAACAGGCTTCGCTCGTTATTGCACAGAAGTGTAATACTAAAACGTGCTTGGCATTGTGCCAAGATGGAATTCTTTGCACTATCATATTCGATGATATGGTAGGGCACAATACGTAGTAAAGATAGTGCTGCACTATACTTTACCATTTACGCAAAGCAGTGCTACAGATTTCCACCGTGTTGTGTTGCGCTAATCTTGGTAAATCAGTGGCATTCTCTTTTGCTTTGAAGGAGTTGTATTTATTTTTACAAGTGTGAGGTGCTCTTGTACACTGTAGCGTTTTGATTGCCATACTATAGATGGTTTCATAAAGGCTGCTGTTCTGGACCTCTCTCAGGCCCTGGTGCTGTTCCCAGGTACTAAAGCCCAGATCTACCAATTTCTCATGAAAGGAGAAGGAGAGAGCAGGAGACCACCAAATGTATCTCCTCCCCTCTCCCTAGAGCTGGTGCTGGAATTAGCTGCGGTTCGCCATGGATACACTTTTGTGCCATAGTGCAAGGGTGTCTCTGTGAGTCGAGCATTGGTTTTGTACAAAATACTATGCTTAGACTAATTTAAAAAAAATTCTCACTTTGTTTGTGTGCTGTACAGTGCAGCACACATGCGATGTTGGAAAATAAAGGGGAAACATAATTTCTCCTTCATAGCGCCTGGTTGAAGGGTGCTGTATTTTCTGACGCTAAACCATGTCTACTTTATTTAGCAAACTGGGTTCAGCATCAGAAACCTTGGGTGGTTGCCTGGGAATGCTCAAGCACCACCCATGGTATGCCCCCTTGGCACAAAGTAATGCCAGGCAGCAATATGTGCTGATTCGCGTTACTTTCATGTTATTTCCAGTGCTAAACAAGTTTAGCGCTAAAACCAACAAAAATATTTTGCGTTGATTTGCTTCACTTTTGTGATAAACACAGTGTAGAATCTTAGTAAATCTGTCCCCAAGTATGTGCTGTTGTCACTCATGGTGTACACATCAGCTGATGTGTATAAGTGACTAATCAGGTAAGTGGGTCTCGTGGATATGCAAATTGGAACTTCAGGAATGGCTGGGTAGACTCACATAGGAATCCCAACAGTGCAGGCACACTAAGCAAACGCTACAGTCATGCTAGAATCATACATTTCATCTCCCCACTGGTATTACATTTAGATGCATAATGATGATATGTTAATTGATCCAGGATCTACAACAACATCCCATATCCATCAGGACCGCCCCACGCTGCTCAAAATTAGGAAAGAGTTGAAGACTCACCTCTTTAAAGAACCCTACATCACAGTTCATTAACCATCCCTAACCAAGCTTCCTCTCCTCTTCAGTGGCGGCTGCCATGTAGCCATGTTGGTGAGGCGGGGCAGAAGACGCAAACATAAAAAAAAAAAAAAAACACTTACCTTGAGCGTGATGCACCGTCCTCCTCCACTGTTCATCTCTCTTCCAGGCTGGCTCCAACGTGGGACCAGAAAACTCCACTAACCAATCCTGGCGCTGCTCTCACTGCATGAGAGCAGTGCCAGGATTGGATAGACCCGGCTCTCTTAGTGCGCCTAAGAGCACTAGAGTCCTGCGTTATCTCTAACCCAGCTGTCTGTGATAGCTAGGTTAGAAATCTTTAAAATCTACATGTCTAGCTGGCTGTCCCAAGACGGCAGGCCAAAAAGATATGTGCATTTTAAAGTGCACAGCTCCTTGCTGCCATTCAGCAGCACTGGCCCAGCCCCTCCTGTGACTCAATTAAGGACGGGTCGGTTGCTGAAAAATAAAATGGTAATAAATAAACTTTATTACCATTTCATTTTTCAGCTCTGGCCTGTGGGGCAATTTTTTCGCTTAAATGGAGGAGCTGCCCCTGCGTCCTCTTACTCGTTGATTTTTTCCTTGACTTGGACAATGTACAGTGCTCTACTGGCTTTTGGCTATGTTTTTGTAGTCGGAATACCATATACATACATACATACATCAAAACTTAGCTGTGTCAATAGTAATGGAGACAAATCACTGGCAACAAAGTAGTCTCCGAAGCTGCCTGTTTGTGCAGTTGATAATCTTAACAGACGGTGAGTCATGCTGATTACCTTACCCAGTGTCTTTGTCGGATGATATGCAGGTGGCAAAGGACCCCAAAATGAAAAAGGGGGTCACATAGCAGTACTGCTGCATACACCACTGATTAGGCTAAAGCTCTGGTGTTGGTGCTAGGTGTACTTCACTGTTGGTGAATCCAGAAACCCAAGTCTTTTTCTTTAGCAAGATGGATCACATGATGTAAGATAATCATTGCTGCCATGAATTTAAGAGATGAAGCACACATGAAAACCCTTCTGATGTAGTATGTGAGACATTACATTGTTTTCATAAATCAGTACTGACACATACTGAAATTTGAAATACAGCCAGATGAAGTACTTCTTAATTTAAAACAACAGCTGTGAAGTATCCTTATAGGAAACGTAAGTGAGACTGTATCATAAAAGTGTTTTGTACAGATTATGTATGAACCTTAAGACCGTACTGGCTGGTCTCTTACTTATACGGACACCGAACCCTCACCCACAAAGGTGGCATATTTCATCACAACCTTTGCTGCTCAACCTTGCCATGGTGTTCTTTGACCATGGTGGGATCCGCACTGTAAGGTCTTCTTTGGGAACCTGGTAGAACACTGGTCACCAGGCAGAAGCTTCTATCAGAATATGATATCCTTAGCATGTCACATTTTTTTAGAGAAAAGGCAGCTCCTACATCAACATAAGACTCATTTTCAGTAAATAACATGGTTTTCTTTCAAGTTTACCGGGAGTAAGGTTAAAAACAGACAGGTCACTGATGGCAGTAATTATCCCTCATGACTTTGGCTGACATGTTCCAGTCAATGAAATAGCTTCAGACAGGGTCTCTTGCTTTCTGCAGGACCAGGTCTATGTTGCTATATCCACTATCTATCAGAGCAGCTACTCCTATCGTATGCTGCATTTATAGTGCCTAGAATAAATAAAAATGCATAATAATACAAAACCAGTTTTTGCTAGTGTCATCCAGTTTTTCATGTTGGAAGCATAAAATAAAAAAGTCTATATTTCCATTTTGTGGACTCATCTTACTGCTTGTAGTATGCAAGCGGCTTTAGAGAATATCAGTGTCTTTACATGTGATTTATATAAAAAAATGGTAAACTTTGGGCTTGGTGCTTGTAAGACCCGATTATACTCTCAGATTGATATCTGACCACAATCATATTGATATAAGAGATAGTCAAACTGTTTTCACAAACTATGCACTTGTGAAAACACATTGAGAAAAAGACAGGGTCTTGGCAGATGGGATACTCCGTCACAAACTTGGCCATTCTCCGATGCGCCATATTACAGGTGCATTATGACCTATGGCACTAGTAAAACAGTGGCCGGGATATCCGACACGTTTGTGATTTATCATGTTCGCCCAAAGCTGAATAAGGCCCTTAGTTTTATATGGTTGATGTTACTCACCCTATCCATAACCCTTTTTGATCTAAAAGGGGAGCAATATGAGGGTACAGCGGCCGCGAAGGCCCAATCATCTGTCATACCAACTAGCACTGTTAGATCGTTACCCAAAATAAAAAGTCAGCTTGTCATAATTAGAAGCCTCATGAATCTACTCACCTAGTGAAATGCTGGACCAAGTTATTTGCTATATTTGCACTCCAGCTGGGAAATGTTGTACCCTTCATGGATGAAGATCATTGGCTAGCTAATTCTTTTAAAAGGTGGGAAAGGACCTGCATAGTGTTGCATATGAAGTGAGGTGCCTGGAAAACCACGTCAATTAGTGGGTCCAGTAATTATGTTGGATCTACTTAGTTTGCAAATAGAAGCCTTTCTCGGCTCCTCAGGCAGGGTGGTGTGTAACATAATGATGTATTGGGTGTAATATGCATATGATTTGTGGAGTCGATTCCACAAGTATTAAAATATATAGAGAAAATAAACTGCCAGACACAGAGGCGTTGAAGGAGAACTTTCTTGCTATTGGTATTTGTGGACTCACGCTTGGTGGTAGTAACAGCCGGATCACTGACATAATATAGAATGACAAAATATAGACTTACCAAAATATAGTCACCAAAATATAGAATGCCAATATATCGAATTCCTATCTACAAACAGGTAAGTACAAAAATATCGAATCCAAAATATAGTCTGTAAAAAATATAGTCAGTCAAAATATCGAATTTATTTAAATGTCTTAAAAGTAATTTAAAATTAATGAAATAATAAATATAATTAACTAAAACATACTTAAAATACTCATATAACCTTAAAATTAAGATATAATTAATGTAAGTTATTAATAAAAAATGTACAATATTTTACCGTAGGAAAGCCGGAGGGTAACATTTAATATTACAACTCCAGTGAGTGCAACAGTAGGGAAAGCGTTGGATAGCGTAGGGGCAAAAAATACTATTCCCACTCCAGTGAGTGCAACAGTAGGGAAAGCGTTGGATAGCGTAGGGGTAAAAAATACTATTCCCACTCCAGAGAGTGCAACAGTAGGGAAAGCTTTGGATAGCGTAGGGGTAAAAATTACTATTCCCACTCCAGAGAGTGCAACAGTAGGGAAAGCTTTGGATAGCGTAGGGGTAAAAATTACTATTCCCACTCCAGAGAGTGCAACAGTAGGGAAAGCGTTGGATAGCGTAGGGGTAAAAAATACTATTCCCACTCCAGTGAGTGCAACAGTAGGGAAAGCGTTGGATAGCGTAAGGGTAAAAATTACTATTCCCACTCCAGAGAGTGCAACAGTAGGGAAAGCGTTGGATAGCGGGAGGGTAAAAAATACTATTCCCACTCCAGTGAGTGCAACAGTAGGGAAAGCGTTGGATAGCGTAGGGGTAAAAAATACTATTCCCACTCCAGAGAGTGCAACAGTAGGGAAAGCGTTGGATAGCGTAGGGGTAAAAATTACTATTCCCACTCAAGAGAGTGTAACAGTAGGGAAAGTGTTGGATAGCGTAGGGGTAAAAAATACTATTCCCACTCCAGTGAGTGCAACAGTAGGGAAAGCGTTGGATAGCGTAGGGGTAAAAAATACTATTCCCACTCCAGAGAGTGCAACAGTAGGGAAAGCTTTGGATAGCGTAGGGGTAAAAATTACTATTCCCACTCCAGAGAGTGCAACAGTAGGGAAAGCTTTGGATAGCGTAGGGGTAAAAATTACTATTCCCACTCCAGAGAGTGCAACAGTAGGGAAAGCGTTGGATAGCGTAGGGGTAAAAAATACTATTCCCACTCCAGTGAGTGCAACAGTAGGGAAAGCGTTGGATAGCGTAAGGGTAAAAATTACTATTCCCACTCCAGAGAGTGCAACAGTAGGGAAAGCGTTGGATAGCGGGAGGGTAAAAAATACTATTCCCACTCCAGTGAGTGCAACAGTAGGGAAAGCATTGGATAGCGTAGGGGTAAAAAATACTATTCCCACTCCAGAGAGTGCAACAGTAGGGAAAGCGTTGGATAGCGTAGGGGTAAAAATTACTATTCCCACTCAAGAGAGTGCAACAGTAGGGAAAGTGTTGGATAGCGTAGGGGTAAAAAATACTATTCCCACTCCAGTGAGTGCAACAGTAGGGAAAGCGTTGGATAGCATAAGGGTAAAAATTGCTATTCCCACTCCAGAGAGTGCAACAGTAGGGAAAGCGTTAGATAGCGGGAGGGTAAAAATTACTATTCCAACTCCAGAGCGTGCAACAGTAGGGAAAGCGTTGGATAGCGTAGTGGTGAAAATTACTATTCCCACTCCAGACAGTGCAACAGTAGGGAAAGCGTTGGATATTGGAAGGGTAAAAATTACTATTTCCACTCCAGAGAGTACAACAGTAGGGAAAGCATTGGATAGCGTAGGGGTAAAAATTACTATGCCCACTCCAGAGAGTGCAACAGTAGGGAAAGCGTTGGATAGCGTAGGGGTAAAAAATACTATTCCCACTCCAGAGAGTGCAACAGTAGGGAAAGCGTTGGATAGCGGGAGTGTGAAAATTACTATTCCCCCTTCAGATAGTGCAACAGTAGGGAAAGCTTTGGATAGCGTATGGGTAAAAATTACTATTCCCACTCCAGAGAGTGCAACAGTAGGGAAAGCGTTGGATAGCGTAGGGGTAAAAAATACTATTCCCACTCCAGAGAGTGCAACAGTAGGGAAAGCGTTGGATAGCGGGAGGGTGAAAATTACTATTCCCACTCCAGTGAGTTTAACAGTAGGGAAAGTAATGATTTAATATATTATTAAAAATAAATTAAATATCAATACCAATAAAACATTAATTGAAATTAATAACCAATTTAATATTATGTAATAATTAATTAGAAATACAACTACATATTAGTTATTAAAAATTAATAACCTATTCATAATTATTTAACAACTAATTAATTTTCAATAACAAAAACTAATTAATAATAAAAATTAATACCAATTAAAAATTAACAGTAAATTAATTATCGATACACAAAAAGTATTTTTAATATGTAATTAATTACAATTACATTACTTCCCACCCTATTCCCCTATAAACCCACATCCCCCTACAGAAAATGCATTAGTACAATTATCATAATTATCAAATATTTAATTATTACAAAATAATTACCAATTAATAAAAATTAAATGCCAATTAATAGAAATTAATTACCAATTAAAAATTAATTAACAATAAATTTAAAATCAATACCAATAAATGAAAAAAATGATTTACTTAATTACAATTAAATTACTTCCCACCCTATTCCCCTATAAACCCACAACCCGCTACAGAAAATAAATTTAGAAAATTAACATAATTAACAATTAATCAATTAATACAAATGAATTGGCAATTAATAAAAATTAATTACCAATTAAAAAATAACAATAAATTCAAAATGAATACCAATAAATAAATAAAAATATTTAATTAATTACAATTAAATTACTTCCCACCCTATTCCCCTATAAACCCACAACCCGCTACAGAATTAAATTACGCAAAAATTTATTAACATAAAATTCATTACTTAAAATACATTAAACATACATTACAAAAATTAATATACACTTTTCACACATATACTAACATACAAAACACTTTAAAAAAATTGATATTATTAAAAAATCGATATATTTAATGCCTATATTGTATACTTCGAGATTTTGACTTCTATATTTTGAAAATCGATATTACTTACCTTAAATTCGATATTTTTAACCACTATATTGTGTCCATTCGATATTTTGTCCATTCTATATTTTTACTTCGATATTATGTCCATTCTATATTTTGGAATCGATATTATGACTGTTTACCGTAACGGCCATTTACCTACAATGCAGTTATTGGCATGTGCCAGATTGTAATACAGTTGTATTTCATGTAATTTAAAAAATGTGCATACTGAGTTACGGCCGAATGTGCATTTTGTTTTAAAAAATTGTGTAGATTGTTACAGTATGATCTGCTTGGTATGGAGGAAATAAAAACAGTGGCACCAACACTGGTGATAATACCCTACAAGGCCTGTGGGAAAAACTATGTTTATATATACAAAATGAAGGGAGAATGTATGCCAAGCCTCAGTATGGAAATACTATTTATTGATTGCCAAGGTATGTCATAATTAAGGCCTGACTGGGTGTCTTCAATTTGAAAAAAACATTTATGTTTTTTCAATAATAGTATGTTGGTGATATTTTCTTGTATCAATGTTATAAACAAGATTTTCTAAAACAACCTAGCTCAGGTAATTCTCACTCTGACCATAATAAATAAAATAGGAAGTTATTCTTGTAGTAGCACGTTTACATAGTTTGTTCTCCTGTTTTCACCTGTACATATTTTGACTTTCTGGTGGTCTTGTACAATGTATTGGCATTTCTAAGGACCTTAAATGAGATAAATGATATTCACGCTATAGCAATTCATGTATTTATGTAATTCCCAGAGAGTGGTCATTCCCAGATTAATTGCCTTAGTGAGTTTGGTAAACCTACATACGCCACAGTTTCCACATAAAAAGTATCCAGTCACCGGTTGTGAAACCCATAGGGTAATTTACACAATGGTTTAGGTGGAATTATTTTCCTAAGTCTGTTGTGACTCAATTGCCTTCAGTGTGCATCCCTGCTTGAAGAGGGATTTTTCATAGGGTTAAACATCTACCAATGGCTTTTTACAATTTTCTTTAAGGTGTTGAGGAGGCTTAAAAAGATGGATACATGGATTCATCTTTTGATCTGTGGTTCATTGTTGGGTTTGATTAATGCTTCTAGGTTGTTATTGTGTGCTTATATTTTGTATGCTTTATTTGATGGCTTGGCTAAACTTTAGAAAGTAGTTTGCCTTTAAGCACATTATCATCATCATCATCATCATCATCAAACCAGGCTGTATCTATGAACTATGTCTCAGATGTAGATACTGTCCATTGGAACAGTTCTCTCCTGAAGACTTGTAATGTTGACTGCCAGTTCTTAACAAAGTGTTCTGGTCAGTGGGTTTATTACAAAACTCTACCTGTAGCGTCCCTTTCAAACCAATACTGAGTACATCTAGAAATGCTAATAATGCTCTGTTGAAGGTACATGAGCATTCTAGAATGGGATTCTTATTGTTGATCCATTGTAATGTGTTTTGCCTCTTTCTCTCTGCCCATCCAGATAATCAACTTTTTAAGCAATGGGGTCAATTTAGGTATCACTCTATCAAGCAAGTTGTGCAATTTCCACAATACCTTATGGTGCATTGTTAATACAATCAATGTAAAAGAAGGGCATGACTGATAACTAATCAGTTTGAGGTCGTTAACACTACCTAATTAATTGCAGTGTAAAGAATATTGAGATAAAAGAATGCAGAGTTTCTATAAGGAAAACATTGTGCTGAGAAGTGAAAAAATGTCCCAAACTGGTGATCACATCTATGAGAACAGAGCAAAGACAAAGATAATGAAAAGAAGTACTTACAATTAGTAAGATTTTACTAGAAAGTGTATAGTCCTCTGTATGGAGTGAATGAAAAATTGCCTTTTTGTCTGTCGTATTGCTGGCTGTCGATGGTGTTTCGACCCTAGATACTATTGCAGGTCATCAGCAGGACACAAGGGGGTCGATTCCGATTCGGGAAAAAGCGCTCCGAATTGCGGTTCGGAGCGTTTTTCCCCGTACGAGTCGTACCCGTAGGCGTCCCCGTACGATTCAGCAAGTACGATCACAATCTAAAGCGTCACTCCGTACGGCTCGTAAAAAACGCCGTACGAATCGAAAGTCCATACGAATTGCAGTCGGCTGACGCTTGACGCTACGTCCGAACATAAAAAGAGCGCTTCTCCCGAACCAGGAAGTACGATCCGTGTAGAACACACTCCGTACGGCTCTTTTTCTACGAGAGCTCAAAACTACCGTAAAACCACACTCCGGCACGAACCGCACCCCGGTACGCGACAAGCAGGACGTGAACGCAATCGTCCGTCTCATCCCTATCCTGTACGGCCACCACCTCGTACTTAGAAACCGACGACGGCGCAGAAGGTGAGTACAACGAAGTCCAACATACCTGTACGTGTTGCCACACGCACGCATCTCCATTGTATGACTGTAATCTCTGGGTACGTTGGTCCACACACTCCCGCACTTCACCAGTGTAATACGGAGACGTGCCGCACCTACGTCATCGAAGTACGTCACCGCACTTCACCAGTGTAATACGTGCAGCATGTACGCCATCCAGCTGGGGTACGGTACGTCAACAACCTCGGGGTACGGTACGTCACCGCACAACACCAGTGCAATACGGAGACGTGCCGCACCTACGTCATCGAAGTACTTCACCTCACTTCACCAGTGTAATACGTGCAGCATGTACGCCATCCAGCTGGGGTACGGTACGTCAACAACCTCGGGGTACGGTACGTCACCGCACAACACCAGTGCAATACGGAGACGTGCCGCACCTACGTCATCGAAGTACGTCACCGCACTTCACCAGTGTAATACGTGCAGCATGTATGCCATCCAGCTGGGGTACGGTACGTCAACGACCTCGGGGTACGGTACGTCACCGCACAACACCAGTGCAATACGGAGACGTGCCGCACCTACGTCATCGAAGTACGTCACCGCACTTCACCAGTGTAATACGTGCAGCATGTACGCCATCCAGCTGGGGTACGGTACGTCAACGACCTCGGGGTACGGTACGTCACCGCACAACACCAGTGCAATACGGAGACGTGCCGCACCTACGTCATCGAAGTACTTCACCTCACTTCACCAGTGTAATACGTGCAGCATGTACGCCATCCAGCTGGGGTACGGTACGTCAACAACCTCGGGGTACGGTACGTCACCGCACAACACCAGTGCAATACGGAGACGTGCCGCACCTATGTCATCGAAGTACGTCACCGCACTTCACCAGTGTAATATGTGCAGCATGTACGCCATCCAGCTGGGGTACGGTACGTCAACGACCTCGGGGTACGGTACGTCACCGCACAACACCAGTGCAATACGGAGACGTGCCGCACCTACGTCATCGAAGTACGTCACAGCACTTCACCAGTGTAATACGTGCAGCATGTACGCCATCCAGCTGGGGTACGGTACGTCAACGACCTTGGGGTGCGGTACGTCACCGCACAACCCCAGTGCAATACGGAGACGTGCTGCACCTACGTCATCGAAGTACGTCACCGCACTTCACCAGTGTAATACGTGCAGCATGTACGCCATTCAGCTGGGTTACGGTACGTCAACGACCTCGGGGTACGGTACGTCACCGCACAACACCAGTGCAATACGGAGACGTGCCGCACCTACGTCATCGAAGTACGTCACCGCACTTCACCAGTGTAATACGTGCAGCATGTACGCCATCCAGCTGGGGTACGGTACGTCAACGACCTCGGGGTATGGGACGGCACCGCACAACACCAGTGCAATACGGAGACGTGCTGCACCTACGTCATCGAAGTACGTCACCGCACTTCACCAGTGTAATACGTGCAGCATGTACGCCATCCAGCTGGGGTACGGTACGTCAACGACCTCGGGGTACGGTACGGCACCGCACAACACCAGTGCAATAGACGTGTGGGACATACCTCTGCTATGTCATTGTAAGTGTAAGTATCAGAGTGGGTGTGTGGACAACACCCCCACCAGTGCCCACCAGTGCCCAGCATCAGAGTGTGTGTGTGGACAACACCCCCACCAGTGCCCACCAGTGCCCACCAGTGCCCAGCATCAGAGTGTGTGTGTGGACAACACCCCCACCAGTGCCCACCAGTGCCCAGCATCAGAGTGTGTGTGTGGACAACACCCCCAACAGTGCCCACCAGTGCCCAGCATCAGAGTTTGTGTGTGGACAACACCCCCACCAGTGCCCAGCATCAGAGTGTGTGTGTGGACAACACCCCCACCAGTGCCCAGCATCAGACTGTGTGTGTGGCTGAGACCCCCACCAGTGCCCACCAGTGCCCAGCATCAGAGTGTGTGTGTGGCTGAGACCCCCACCAGTGCCCAGCATCAGAGTGTGTGTGTGGACAACACCCTCACCAGTGCCCACCAGTGCCCAGCATCAGAGTGTGTGTGTGGGCAACACCCCCACCAGTGCCCACCAGTGCCCACCAGTGCCCACCAGTGCCCAGCATTAGAGTGTGTGTGTGGACAACACCCCCACCAGTGCCCACCAGTGCCCAGCATCAGAGTGTGTGTGTGGACAACACCCCCACCAGTGCCAACCAGTGCCCAGCATCAGAGTGTGTGTGTGGACAACACCCCCACCAGTGCCCACAAGTGCCCACCAGTGCCCAGCATCAGAGTGTGTGTGTGGACAACACCCCCACCAGTGCCCAGCATCAGAGTGTGTGTGTGTGGACAACACCCCCACCAGTGCCCACCAGTGCCCAGCATCAGAGTGTGTGTCTGGACAACACCCCCACCAGTGCCCACCAGTGCCCAGCATCAGAGTGTGTGTGGGGACAACACCCCCACCAGTGCCCACCAGTGCCCAGCATCAGATTGTGTGTGTGGACAGCACCCCCACCAGTGCCCAGCATCAGAGTGTGTGTGTGGCTGAGATTCCCGCCAGTGCCCACCAGTGCCCAGCATCAGAGTGTGTGTGTGGACAACACCCCCACCAGTGCCCACCAGTGCCCAGCATCAGAGTGTGTGTGTGGACAACACCCCCACCAGTGCCCACCAGTGCCCACCTGTGCCCAGCGTCAGAGTGTGTGTGTGGACAACCCCCCCACCAGTGCCCATCAGTGCCCAGCATCAGAGTGTGTGTGTGGACAACACCCCCACCAGTGCCCACCAGTGCCCACCAGTGCCCAGCATCAGAGTGTGTGTGTGGACAACACCCCCACCAGTGCCCACCAGTGCCCAGCATCAGAGTGTGTGTGTATAACACCCCCCCACTGCCCAACAGTGGCCAGCCATTACAACAAAAACCTACCATTCTTAACCACATTACCACCAGGAGATTGACACGTCAACATACCTATATTTTAACATCACACCACCTCCCAGGCACACAGCAGTCACAGACATTTTCACACAAACTAAAGTTCAGAAAAGGAAAAAAATAGCTTTATTCAGCTGGTTCAAAATAGAAAAGCAAATAAGAGTCCTCGCTCATTAAAGGCCAATGGCCAGTCCAAAGATGTCTCTGCAACAGTCTGTGCCTCCATGGGTGTGCTCACACCCAAACTTGCCTGCACATGGCGTTTAATCCGCTGTGGAAACTACGGGGGCACCATCTGTGGAATCCTCCGGCACCGCATGGACAGGAGAGGGAAGGACAGGTGGAGTGGGTGCAGGTGTAGTGGATTCATCCACACTGGTTGGGGCATCGCAAAAAGTAGCTTCAAAAACCGGGCTGCACACCTCAGCCAGTGCCGAAAAACTACCACCTGAACCCGGGGACACATTGGGGGTGGAGGTACAGGGCTGTGAGTCAGTTCTACTGGGTGTGTGGATGCGTGTGTGAGGTGTCTCCCCTCTCCCTGGGGGTGTTCCTACTTCCCCTTGAGAATGGGTGCGTGGAGCTTTGAGCTTCTTATGCTGTGTGTGTGCGCTGGGTGTGTCTGACCTGTGGCGTGTGCGTGTATGCTGTGTAGGTATGTGAGAGGCAGAGGTGGATGGGTCTGAAGGATGGGGGGGGACAGATGCTGCTGGGTGTACAGAGCTGCCGTCAGTGTTGACTCCATGGCAGCCACACTCCGACGTAGATCAGACATTGTTGATGACATGCCCTCCATGAACGACACGACCTGTGTAAGCAGTTGTGTATGTCCATGGAGGACAGTCAGCATGGATGTCTGACCTACTGCAATCTGCCGGAGTAGGTCTACAGTCTCGGCACTGAGGGCAGCAGGGGACACAGGGGCAGGGGCTGCGGTGCCGGGAATAAAGGAGACACGGGGTCTAGCACGGACCCTAGGGACACTAACGACTGGGAGGGTGGAGATGGTACTGGAGGAGGGGAGGGCAGCCAAAGAAGAAGATGTGACCATTGCTGCATATTCCCCCTCCTCCTGAGAGTCAGACTCGGAGTTGTCGGCATGGTAAGATGTGTCAGTCACATGTCGTCCGGCCTGCAGACTCTCCTCACATTCCGTGCCACTGCCTCCCTCTGACTCCTCATAGAAGGTGGCACTGTCGTTGGGTCCCTCTGCCTGGTCCGTGCCTGTGTCTCCTCCAGATTCAGATGCTGCTGCTGTGGGCAAGGAGAACAACAAAAACATATCAGTCACCTGTACACATCAGACATATAAGCTACAAAACTTTTTGCCTCATTTCTAAACATGCAAAAAACACAGTTGATGGACAGAATGTAGAACAGTGTCTTACATTCACCCCAGTATAAAGATCTGGGCCTAAATCCATCGTTTTTTTGCACTCCACACCACCCTAGGTCAGACAATGGCTATATGCAAATCAGCCTTAACCCTGTGCCTCATGGGAACAGTCCAGCCCGAACTACCAAGCCATGTCTTTCCTAGACCGGAATCAAGCATCCAAGGACCGGTTTCTGGCTATCAGCCTTCTTCAGCCTGGATAGCTTGACACCAGTGGTGTGGAGAGCCTGGGACTCACTTCTGAGCATACCCAGCCCACTCGGGGCGAAAATTGCAAAAAACACAGTTGATGGACAGAATGTAGAACAATGTCTTACATTCACCCCAGTACAAAGATCTGGGCCTAAATCCATCGTTTTTTTGCACTCCACACCACCCTAGGTCAGACAATGGCTATATGCAAATCAGCCTTGACCCTGTGCCTCATGGGAACAGTCCAGCCCGAACTACCAAGCCATGTCTTTCCTTGACCGGAATCAAGCATCCAAGGACCGGTTTCTGGCTATCAGCCTTCTTCAGCCTGGATAGCTTGACTCCAGTGGTGTGGAGAGCCTGGGACTCACGTCTGAGCATACCCAGCCCACTCGGGGCGAAAATTGCAAAAAACACAGTTGATGGACAGAATGTAGAACAATGTCTTACATTCACCCCAGTACAAAGATCTGGGCCTAAATCCATCGTTTTTTTGCACTCCACACCACCCTAGGTCAGACAATGGCTATATGCAAATCAGCCTTGACCCTGTGCCTCATGGGAACAGTCCAGCCCGAACTACCATGCCATGTCTTTCCTAGACCGGAATCAAGCATCCAAGGACCGGTTTCTGGCTATCAGCCTTCTTCAGCCTGGATAGCTTGACTCCAGTGGTGTGGTCCCAGGATGCTTGTTTCCGGTCCATGGAAGATGTGGCTTGGCAGTTCGGGCTGGACTTTCCCCATGAGGCAACTGATTTGCATATAGCCATGTCTGAAATGGGGCGGCTGAGTGGGCTAAAGAATGGTGATGGATTAAACCCAGATCAGTTGACTGGGGGTGAGTGTTTGATTTGCTCAAACGCTCCGTCCATCATCCCCTTTTGTATCGCTTTGTTCGCCCTAAGTGTGGCAGGGTATGCTCAGACGTGAGTCCCTTGCTCACTTGGCCACTGGATTCAAGATAGCCAGGCTGATGAGGATTATGAATCCGAAACCGGTCCCAGGATGCTTGTTTCCGGTCCATGGAAGACGTGGCTTGGCAGTTCGGGCTGGACTTTTCCCATGAGGCAAGGGGTCAGACTGATTTGCATATAGCCATGTCTGAAATGGGGTGGCTGAGTGGGCTAAAGAATGGTGATGGATTAAACCCAGATCAGTTGACTGGGGGCGAGTGTTTGATTTGCTCAAACGCTCCGTCCATCATCCCCTTTTGTATCGCTTCATTTCTAAACATGGCATGCATCATGAGTCACATGACACAGAACTCTGCACAATGCAAAGTCTAGTTGTGGCCAATTGTGAGAGACACAACGCTCAATGTCTAGTAGGATACAAGCAACAGGCAAGGAAAACACTAGTATGAGAGACACAATGATGATCCACTGCCTGACAACAGGATAGCTGATTATGCATCCCAGCTCATTTTCCCACCCTGCCACCCAAACCCAGACCTGGACATGTTTGAATTGCTTACACCTTGTGCCACATGGGAAAAGTCCTGCCTGAACTGAAATGTGATGCCATCCTGGGACATGAATCAAGTGTAACATCACCTCACACTGGCATCACAGCTGTTGACACCCAAAGCCACATTGTGTGGCTGACCATCATTATTAGTTAGAAACAACATTTTAAGTATTTGGCGAATATGCACACACGCACTGCCCAGTGTGAGTATGCATAAGCCCAAAATATTGCACATGTACATTGTGCACCTGTATCCAACACATGACAATTCGAAAGAGTACCATGGACCAAGGCCACTGAGGCAGACTCGTGCAGAAAACACATGTTGAGACTCAAGATCAGTGCCAAAATATGAAGAATGGCAGACACAGTGAACATGTGGTGCTACATGTAATGTACCAACAGGTGTCACAGACCCACCTCCAACATGATGATGTGCAAAGAAAGATGCATACTGAGACATTGCACCATAGGAGTACATGTGAAAAACAAACATCAGCCAAAGCGCCGGGCAAATGTGGAGTACAGCAAACATATTTAAAGAAGCAGCTGCAGAAACTGGGACATTCTAATGCCAATGCATGGAGTGCCTGTCTGACCACACCACTCAAACTATGGGAGTGTTACCATGCCTTGGAGCACTGCAGGGAGCATGTGACACACATGACAACAAACAGACATGTACCTACCCCCTACTTGCTGCTGTCCCTCCTGCAACTGCCTATGGAGGTCTGGGAACACCACTTCCAGGACCCGGAGCATGTGGGGGTTGAGGTGGTGGGTGCCGCCATGCCGGCGTGGAGCTTCCAGATGCATCTGGACTCTGGCGATGCGGCGGGTCCAGCACCGGATGTCCTGCCACCTCTTCTTGATGTTTCTGAGCCTCCTGCGAGGCCCCCCCTCACTCCTGACAGCCCTGGCGATGTCCAGCCAGATTTCACCCTTCTCATAGGTAGATACCTGTCACAAATGTAAAGTAAAAGAGCATCAGTACACCTGGTCCATGTTCAAAAGACACACATATGTGCACAAAATACTTGATGACAACAGGGCATCGTAGGCTCCACACATTTGCATCATTGTCCAGGAGTATGTGGCCTGTGAGCAAACACTGCTGCAGTACATGCCATTGAAAGGCTACAGATGACATGACGTGCGCTAAACACTCTTAGAGCATGGCACTCACAGAGCAATGTATGCTACATCTGGGTGCACTGCAGCCCGTGACACGCTGTCACACACCCCACTACAAGAAATAACCCTCTTGACACAACACTGTACACCCTGGCATTCACTCCCAACAACATTGCATCTAAACACCATACATACACAGTGGCCATTATGTCACACACACAACAGGTGCACACTCCAAGGTATTGCCCACATCACTCACCTGATCCCCTTGTCTCCCATACAGCTTGCTGTAGTTTGGCAGGAGGGCATCCTGCAGGGCCCTGTTCTCAGCATCAGTGAATGGAGGTGCCCTCTCCATGCTCAGCAAATCAGGGTCCAGAGGATTCAGAGACAGCAGCCGTGGTTACCACACCAATGTTGTGCAGGCAAGTGCCCTCCCACAGCCACATGCTGCCTTATATCTGTGCTGCAGAGGGTCTGTGAGTCCAAAGAGTAGTGTGTGGCAGGCCACAATAGTTAGCATCCTATGTTCCCTCCAATCACATCACACATAAGGCCATGACACACATATGCATGGTTTGAAAACTGAGCCTGAGCTGAACAACAACATTTGCAACATTGTATACTTTAGCCCAACTGAATTTCCTAGAACACCTGTAGGAGGCTCAAAAAACTCTGTATCCATGACAACCTGGTTGCATTTTGATCAGTACACTGTTCCCCTAGATGTTGGCTATGTATTTATTCAAATACCCACACAAGTACGGTGACATTGCCGTTGCGTATGCAACCCATCCAATGGTGTTACGAGGCGTACACACGCACGTACCATTGGGGTACGCTTGGCTCGCGTATGGCTGAAATGCAATAGGGAAACGAGGCGTACACACGCACGTACCATTGGGGTACGCTTGGCTCGCGTATGGCTGAAAAGCAATAGGGAAACAAGGCCTACACACGCACGTACCATTGGGGTACGCTTGGCTCGCATATGGCTGAAATGCAATTAGGAAACGAGGCGTACACACGCACGTACCATTGGGGTACGCTTGGCTCACGTATGGCTGAAATGCAATAGGGAACCGAGGCCCACACACGCACGTACCATTGGGGTACGCTTGACTCACGTATGGCTGAAATGCAATAGGGAAACGAGGCGTATACACGCACGTACCATTGGGGTATGCTTGGCTCGCGTATGGCTGAAATGCAATAGGGAAACAACGCGTACACATGCACGTACCATTGGGGTACGCTTGGCTCGCGTATGGCTGAAATGCAATAGGGAAACGAGGCGTACACACGCACGTACCATTGGGGTACGCTTGGCTCGCGTATGGCTGAAATGCAATAGGGAAACGAGGTGTACACACGCACGTACCATTGGGGTACGCTTGGCTCGCGTATGGCTGAAATGCAATAGGGAAACGAGGCCTACACACGCACGTACCATTGGGGTACGCTTGGCTCGCGCATGGCTGAAATGCAATAGGGAAACGAGGTGTACACACGCACGTACCATTGGGGTACGCTTGGCTCGCATATGGCTGAAATGCAATAGGGAAACGAGGCCTACACACGCACGTACCATTGGGGTGCGCTTGGCTCGCGTATGGCTGAAATGCAATAGGGAAACGAGGCCTACACATGCACGTACCATTGGGGTACGCTTGGCTCGCGTATGGCTGAAATGCAATAGGGAAACGAGGCCTACACACGCACATACCATTGGGGTACAGTGCGTAAGACATGCTCAAGTGTACGATTGTGTAGGCTGCGTCCCTGTCCTACCCCATGTCACCATTGGGAGAGTGACTCCAGGAAATCACATAGCAGGGATGTAGTCTACACTCATGTCTAGGATGTGGATGCATACATCAGCATGGCATCCATACATCAGCATGCCCAAGGTGTGGCAGACATAGAAGAAGCACAGGGACTGTGACCTTGTGACTCAGTTGATGTGTGAAGAGCTGGCGAGACATGTCATCAACCATATTTCACATGTGCATCACATGCATTCAACACTTCACACCGGAGAAAAGTCTGCAACATATTGTGATGCACATCAACACTGGAATGCCACACCATTCAGTACAGGGAACTGGCACATGATGACAGCAACATGCCCTCTGTCACAGAGGTGTAATAGCCGCACAGCATGACCCTGTGTGACCACGTCATGTGTGTGCCATGTGCGACATTGTGCATGATGTTAGCATATGAAATTTACAGGTCAGTATCATATTACTCACCTTTGAGTATCCCCAAGTATCCTCCTGGATATGGCAATTACCGCTCAGCACTACACTTGTGTGTCGGTAGACATGGCCTGCGGCTCAGCATGTGTTGTTGGCGTTGTGTGTGCCGTGATGACGTTGTCTGAGTACTCAGACGTCACCTCTGCGTGCACACGTCATGAACTTTTTTTCACACCACAAGCGCTGGTCCCGTATGAGTGTAAGCTTAGTCATTTCTCAAGCAAAATCATAGTTTGTTCATTTCTGACCATTTCACTTGAATTGTCTGACTCCGGACGGTGCCAATATGGATGTCCGTTTCAAAGCCTGTTAGGAATGCCAACGACTCATGTTGGTGACTGACTCTCACCGTTGGTGTCTCCACTGTTTTCACGTCAAGCACAACAACAAGAGCTGCTCTGACTGCCGGGAACACACCTATGAATACAGGTGTGATTGGACCCACAAGCCGCTCAGACTCCAGCAGTTGGCCCTGCACCACTATAGCTCATGGTCTGGACGTAGGACGAGTGCCTGGGCGTGGGTGTTGAGACATCAGAGCCTCTGAATTACACATCAGTCCTCCAGGGCTGAGTCGTCACGTATCCCAAATGAGTCAAAGATATGTCATCCCACTTCCAAATCCCCACAATGCACGTGCAATGCTGCATGTGATCCGGGTGACACCGGCCATGCGGCTCTGTCAGATTAGCCGCCGTCGTAGCCTGCACCACGACCTCCGGGCCCTGCCCTGCATGTGAAGCAGGAGGAGTCAATGCACTTCCTCATGTCCATGATGTCCCTCAACCCAACAACGGCCTACGCGTCGGCTCCTGGCCCAGCGGACCCGTCTGGGGGCACGAACACATCTGGTGAATTGCCCATGACACCATCACTCCCTTTGTCCCTGACGCAGGCGGCGCATACGTCCCGGAACCGCAGGGACAGACAGGATGTGAATGGTCGCCCTGGTCCTCGCTGGTTCACCTCACAACCTCACTGGCAACAGTCCCCCAGGTGTCAGCCTTGGTGCCGTTCTTGGGTGGTGCTGTCCCCAATACCACACACTGTACGGCTCCAGCGTGGAGACTGTGCAGCTGAACACCGCTATTAATGCTGCATGGGGAGTAAAACTTAAATGAGCCTGCCACAGCTCATTACAATGGGTGTTAATGGGTATTGGTAGGGTCATGAAGACCCAGTGGCACGTGAGTGTCAGTCCCAAGACGACAGGACAGGTGGACTGGGGGATGCGAGTGGTCTGGACACCTAGCCTGACACTGGTGATGTCTCTACTCCAAACGTGTTTCTGGATGAGCGGGCAACGTACAGTGTAGTGTTTACGTGGGTGGCCGGAGCCTTGCCCCTTCATCTCCCCGTTGCCGCCGTGAGGACCAACCTCCTCACTGTGGTCCTTCAACTCCGCTGTGCCTCTGCAGGCCTATCTTCAGGAATGTACTGTATCTATATTGGCCAGCATGTACAGGCACGCTGCATGTTTGGCTGTAGATAGGCACGTTGTCAGACGCCCACACCCCTCCCCGGACTGACCATGTTCCCTGTCCTCCCACCCCACCCCAGAGGGCAGGGGCATCCAGGCCCCCAAATCACAGACCACATTCCCGTTAGCTCCGCTGTAGAGGGCATCCAAGAGGTATGAGCACTACGGAAACATGTCTTCATCCTCCCTGAGTCTGGGAGTGGGCTCTTCCTACATCACATGCCTCTTTGTCTGGTACCCACACTCTCTGTGGGACATGGTTGTGTAACTGCTGGCAGAGTGTGCGTTGTAGGTACGGGCAATACTTGGCCACACCCTTGTAGGATGCCAATCACCCACACTGTCTTTTTTCCGGTGTGGCCTGGATAGCCCCGACTCACTGGGCAGATCAATGGCATCCAGGGAGGCAAATTTGTCAAAAGCTTGTCAGGTATTCAAAGTCAGGATTATGCGGCTAACTACTGTTCCTTACTGATATCTTGTTACAAAACGTAAGTAACTAGTCAATACAGTTCTGTACATGTGCTGTAGGAGCATCTATGTTGTGTCCTTGGCGTGATGACCTGGTTTCTAATGTACACACACCATGCCCCGTGTGTTAATTACCCACTCATATGTTTGATGGCAGCACAGACCATATGTCACAAATCTAAGATTTATGATGTAAGATGATGGTCATGTAATAGTTAGGGAATGTAAACACCGCAACATTACTATGGCAGAACTGTGCAAATGATGGCACATGTGGTGTGTGTGTGTATTGCTGTCAGCTGTCTGGATGTGCAGACAAGCTGCTACTGACATTCACATGACGTGTGTCACTGACATGATACACTGTCAATGCTCAGTAAGACCTTTCCATCAGATCATTTGAATGCATGTCATATCCATTCCACACACCACAGGTCTTTTACTTTTCACGGAGGAGTGGCTGGGAGCTGGCACATGTTACATCAGTGTGTATCCCACGCCACACTCAAAATTGTCAAGATATTTTGAAGCAGTGTTGCTTGTGCCATGTACATTGTTATTGTCATAGTCAGACAGTTGAAGACATATTTGATAAATTGTGTATTGCAGGGCACCCCCTCTGGAAAGGCCGTTGCCTGACTTGGAAGCCATGAGGGAGCGGAATTGCATCCGTCGATATCGATTCAACAGACAGATGATCAAGGACCTGACAGACAGGCTGGAGGCTCACCTACAACCACGCCACAGGTATCCAACTGCTCTGACACCCAAGGTAAAGGTGATGGCAGCCCTCCATTTCTTTGCCACAGGTACGTTCCAATTCACCATAGCTGATGTGGGAGGGATGTCTCAGACTATTTTTAGCCGGGTATTGGGTGATGTATTGGCAGCTATGTTGCTGCACCTTGATGAATTCATTACATTCCCTACTCCAGAAGAGTTGACAGATGTCAAGGGGGAATTCTATGCCCTGGGCCGCATGCCACATGTAATTGGTGCAATTGATGGTACACATGTTACTCTAGTGCCACCACAGGCTCAGGAGCAAGCGTATCGCAACAGGAAACACTACCACTCGATAAATGCCCTGGTGGTGTGTCTTGCCAACATGATTATCTCACATGTTTGTGCACGTTTTCCAGGATCGTGCCACGATGCTTTCATCATGAGGCGTAGCAGGGTACCACAGATGATGCTGCAGCTGCACAACCACCGGGCATGTCTTGTTGGTGAGTAAACCCTGTCAGCTATGTATGTCAGCATGTCACAACTTCATGATCTGCATCATATTACACACTCATTTCCATGATGTCAATTTGCAGGAGACGCTGGATATCCAAACATGCCGTGGTTAATGACTCCACTACGCAACCCCAGGACAGCTGCAGACCAGCGGTACAACAATGCTCATGGGAAGACCAGGCGGGTGATAGAGCTAACCTTTGGACTCCTGAAGAGCCGGTTCAGGTGCCTGGACAAGACAGGCGGAGCCCTCCAATAGAGCCCACGCAAGGTGTGTGACAACTTCACCGTGTGCTGCATGCTACACAACATGGCAGTGGAGAAGGCCGTGCCACTCTACCTTGATCCTGATGAGCTGGAACATCCGCCCGTTGAGGATGAAGGCCTTGCCCAGGTTGCCAGTGACGAGGAGGGTGAAGATGATATCCGGAGTCACCTCATCCGCAACTTCTTTTCATGATGGTGAGTCATAGCAGCTGTAATCTGAAACATCGACTATAGAGTTGCATGGGTAGCATGCTGTGTATGCAACAGACTGTATGCAAGCTCACTTGGATGTTTGTTGTGCAGTGTCACACAGGTGCAGATGTAATACAACACACATACGTGCTATGTGTGCATTTTGAATGTACAGGTGTGTACTACAACATCTGGATAATAAACAGGCATTGTCAAAATGACATGAAACAGAACTTGATCCCTTGTGTGCCACTCTCATCCACAGCTCGCCCTGCCTGTTGTCCGTTGGGGTCATCGTGGTCATCCTGCTATTGCTCATCATGATTGCAACGTCTGCCAAATCAACGGAGCATGCATGGACATGTGGAGAAGCCAATTTGGGTAAGGACTCATATGAGGCTGTTTAGCGTTGGTATGTTTTGAAACGTGTGGTACATGTTCATGTGCATGTAGTGAGACAATGCATACATGCAACTACAAAATGTTACTTATTACATGTATGCCCACTCCCATGACAGGATAGTCGCCCCATCTGACTGTCATCTGTTGTAGTTAGAGACTCTGGTGAAATCATCTATGTGTGTAGACATTGACACTGCAACATTGCATATACCATGGCTTTACATTGTGTCAGAGGTCACTACCACGGACTTTGTGGGGGATTGCAGCCTCACTGTGTGCATTAGAATGTGACTGGATCTTCTCCTCCAGCTTGTGGGCCAGTTCCGTTTGATTACCATCAAACCATGTGGTGTAGGTGTGGCACAGTCTATGTTCCACATGTTGAGATAACTGTCCTGTCATTCTGTTTACATGGATGCATTGCCCCTTGTTGCAGTATATCATGTCACTGTCATGTCGTTACCGCTGTGCAGCTCGAAAATACAGCTACACCAGCCTTCACAGTGAGTAGCAGTTCTGTTTTGATTCACATGATGCCATGAATGTTTAGCATGAGAAATGACAATGTTTGGGTGATGCATATGTGATTTATTGTGTAGCACCAGTGGAGTGCGGTCATTGCCATGAATCTCTAGTCCCGTGCAGCATTACTGGGCAATGCTAGGGTCTCATTATGTGGCTTGGATCAACATCACTTGCACTTTATATCTTTTAAACCTGCATATCATGTTTAGCATAGTAATGCAAACTTGACAGATCAAAAACTGGCTACTGAGTGCCTTCATTGCATGTAGATCATTTGCTTCGTCATCATATGTGATACTTACAGCTGTTGTGGGTCAAGTCAAGTTGGGGTACATGGCCCTTATAGGTACCCATAATCACATGCAGCCATTACAGTTAGCGTAAGTAGCATTGCCATATGTTTCCATTTGTTTGTAAGGTCAACCTCATTTGAGCCAGTGAATGATTTGTAACAACATAGATCTCATTGCATGGTAGCCTACTTGAGAGCGTTACACATGACTCGAATGGATGACAGACTGTCCTAGGTTGTATGTGTCTGTGCCATAGCATCGGATCTCATGTGATACCTTGATTACTCATCTAAAATTGTATACAGTCAGTAAACTTCACAGGTGTGACTGGTACAGTGTAGCTAATGATGTTTTTGAAGTGTCAGTGACATGAGAATGTACTCCTAATGGTTATTTACCTCTGTTTCAGGTCTCCCTCCCAGCAGTTCCCATCCTCTCCTTCCCTTGCCTGATCAACCTTTTGTGTCTGTCGTTTGTACTCAGACCAAGGGGCTATTTGGAGGTGGAACCCTTTGAGCATCACACCACTCTGATGAAGAAAGGTACGGCCAGTCCTTGACAGGCTTGTAGCCAATAGTACTGCTGCATTACAGGTGACATCATTAATAGTGTTATTTGGAGTTCTTGCCAATGCTCATGTATGTTTGATAATGCTCTATGGGCTCACAATGTAAATAATCATGTTGTGCATGACGTCTGACTTCCACAGATTATTGTGCTGCCTTGATGTCAACGCACATGTCCTTCTAATGTGCATGTATACTATTTAGCATGAAGTTAGCTTATGCTTGTTATGTGTTTACCTGTAAAGTGACCACACGCATGGTGTGGGGGAGGCTAGAATACTATGTTGTGTGTGAGGTAGATGGCTTTGTAGTTGCTGTTTGGCTTTGAACACACTAGCTGTAGTCTACACCTGCTGACGCTGTGTGTCTTGTGCCCCACTTGTCTGTAAGGGCCCTGATCCAGTGGCTGTGATCTTTGGTGATGACTGTGCCATTTGTTTTTGCTGTGACCCTGAGTGAGGCAGACACTCCTGCCTTCACATACACATGTCACTTTGTGGCTTGCAAATGCCCTTGTGGTATGTGCTTGTTTTGCAAGTTGTCACACCCCTCCTGCCAGCATGTCTTCACTCATTGCTGCTGCTGCATATACAGCCACCATGCAGCGCACATTATCCAGGGACACAGAGACCTACAGGATGACCCTCCTTCCATCCATTTATAGACCATGCTCCTGCCACCCTACACACAGACAACCCCAGACATTCACCCTCCTGCTATCACAATGCTTCTAACTCATTGCAGCTGCTATGCCTGTGTGTGCAACACATACTGGCACGACTATGGCAGATTCACATGACATTGGGTCTATGTACCACCAGGTCACGTGCCGTGTACAGCACACACACACCTTCCATGGGCACAATATTGTACAGTGTTACCTTGTCAACGCCACAGCAGCAAAAACATAGCTGTCACTGTCAGTCAAGTAGCCACAGGGGACACACACCATGACCACGTCTCTTAGGTGTGGTGTGATTTCCCCGTTCTGGTGTAGGTATTTGTCAGATGTGGGTAGTTGTTCTGTATGCGTTGCTCCCATTACAGTAGTATAGTACTTGTAGCTACATAGGGGTAGGTCACCTATTCAGGTGTGCTTGTGTAGAGTGCTACAGGCCATTGCCCACAGTCTGTCCTGCCAACCTTGTCCTGTGCGCCATTCATCACATCCACAGTACTGCATCATGCAGAAGATAGTTTACATACCTGAGGACACAGTTGTAGGTACTCCCTACGTGGGCAACTACTTTTGTCACACTGATCTGTATACCTCAAAGAGACTCTCCTGGGCCTGCCTGTGATGGCAGTTTTGGGCTCCAAACCCCCCTCCAGCATTTACTATCCCACACAGGTGTGTCTTTCCATCCATGTATCTAGTTGTTAGGATTTTTTCCCCAATGTGTGTCCACACTCAGATTCTGATCCAAGTGTATGGTTGACTGCTGTTTGTTGGATACCCTTGCATTTCATACATTTGCACACACATATCAATTTATGCTGTGGTTCAAAGATAACTCACCACATGCTTATGAGGATTAGTATATTTATTGGGAGATCTTGTGCAGGAAACGTGAATAGGTGCTGTACAGAAAGGGGTGGAATCCAAAGTTCACTGCCGGAGATGAGATGCCTTACAGTTTCAGTCAACAGAGTCCAGGCCACCGTGCTTGGCATCATTGGGCAGACTGTGACCAGCAAGTCCATGTGGGAGAGTCTCATAGGGGATGCTGTTGCACCCAGGGGCAATATGCCAGGTCCAGTGTCCTGGGAGATGTCCATGGCCCACTGGCCCTCAACGTCTTCGCCGTGGACGACCCACCTTCCTTGGGGGACCCTCATGTGCAGGCATGGACGGTGCATGGGACGCTACGTCAGAGGGTTCCTCCTCCTCCTCCTCCTCCCTCCCTGTGGCTGGTGTTGCACTTTGCCGTGATGTTGCTGGCCTTGTGACACAGGGAGGGGGCTGCATGTTGGCAGCCATCTGACGTAGCATATGGCAAATGTCCCGATGCACCATCAAGAGCTGAGCCTGGTGTGCCTCCACCCGTCCATAATGCAGGTCTTGCCTGGCTATTTGCTCTGCCTGCTGTTCTTTCACCTGGTTGAGGGCCTCCGCAAGCTGGCCTATCTCCCTGGTGTCCCGCCGGTATGCCTCCAGGATGTTAGCGAGTTCAGGCATACCGGGTGCTGCAGCTGACTGGCCAGAAACTCGCCTCCGCCTTCCGCCACTCCCACCACCCTGACCCACACGAACACGGCCTGCGCTTGTGAGCACATCCAATCGACGGGCCCCCCGAGTGCTGCCAGGGTGGAGGTCGTCAGCAACCTCAGGGGCGCCCGTCAAAGGGTGTCCCTCATTTTCAGACTGGCTCTCTTGTGGATCATGGGCAGGGCTGTGACCTGTCTGCTGGGATGTGGTGGGAATGGGTCCGGTGGTTGGCTGAGATGTAGCTGGTACAGTTGCTGCAGGCGTTTGGGATCCAGAGGAGCCAGGTTGGTTGGGGTCATCCACAGTGCGTTGAGTGGCGTCGCTGTCGGTGGGGTCTGGGTCCTGCTGAGCCTGGGACTGGGGTCATTCTCCCCCCTGATTGGGGGGGGCACACGTTCCCCTGTGTGTGGGAGAGACAGACACTGTTAAGGCACTATCAAGTGACATCTTGTTTAGTTATCCATTATGAGCATCACAGTTCCACAAGCTTTACATTGTTGACATTGTTCTGTTGTGTATGTAGTGGTAGTAAATTGACATGTACTCTGGGGTATTTTCATTCTTCCATTCTCTTAACAATGACTGACACAGCCATTGCTGTGTCTTGTATTGGCGGCATAACACATGTAAGGCATTGGTCATGTTCACGCAACATCCAGGATACGGTGTAAATCCTTATGTCTGCGTCAAGCATGCACAGAGTTTAGATACAGCATGTTGATGTAAGAGACAGAGCATCATTAATTTGCATGACATCTACTACTTTGGATGTCTTTTGCTGTACCGTGATGGCCAAACAATGCCAACACCCCTGGACCTGTACACACACTTATAGATCATGGATTTTGAACTTGGCACTTCTGTAAGACGCATTACCTTGTCAATACCCATGTCCATGTTGTTACTTCAGTGCATCCACAACGTTCATGAGATGGGGCACGTGCATTGTTTGAGCGGCACAATGGACTTGAGCATCTGCTATGTGCATGTATGAGTAGTATAAGTTTTCATATGAGTGAGTGTTTTGTTATGGTACATGACAATTGGGACAGTGTTGCACTCCAAAGCCTGTCCCCAGGGGATGAGTTTCTGTAAGGCGGGTGTAGGATAGGCCATGGTAGTAGTTTGTGTGTGATTTGCAAGCGTCCATCGTTCATGATTTGGCTGCCCCCTGATTTTGCATGCTGGCATAATTGTGGTTTTGTGTTCATGCACAGGGTGTGTGACCTTGTCCTGGTGTTTGTGTTTGCTGTGATCACAGGAGGGACTTGTGCTGCCTACACCTGTGGCCATTGTGTAATACAGAGGTTTCTGATATGTGTGTCCTGACACAGTACAGTGTTGGCTGGAAATGGTGTGTGTGTTGCAGGCACTTAGTGGATGACTGCTGGTAATTAGGAGACATCCCTACACATTCTGCTCTATGGTGTTTGTAAGGCCTGTGCAGTGCTTGGGTGCAACTGTGTGTGTGCCCAGGGAGATGCGGTGAGGTGACAGTGGGAGGGAGGGCGACAGAGGGGGAGGGCGACAGAGGGAGAGAGCGACAGAGGGAGGGAGGGCGACAGAGGGAGAGGGCGACAGAGGGAGAGGGCGACAGAGGGAGAGGGCGACAGAGGGAGGGAGGGCGACAGAGGGGGAGGGCGACAGAGGGAGAGGGCGACAGAGGGAGGGAGGGCGACAGAGGGGGAGGGCGACAGAGGGAGAGGGGCGACAGAGGGAGGGAGGGCGACAGAGGGGGAGGGCGACAGAGGGAGAGGGCGACAGGGGGAGGGAGGGCGACAGAGGGAGAGGGCGACAGAGGGAGAGGGCGACAGAGGGAGAGGGAGACAGAGGGAGAGGGAGACAGAGGGAGAGGGAGACAGAGGGAGAGGGAGACAGAGGGAGAGGGAGACAGAGGGAGAGGGCGACAGAGGGAGAGGGCGACAGAGGGAGAGGGCGACAGAGGGAGAGGGAGACAGAGGGAGAGGGAGACAGAGGGAGAGGTGGACAGAGGGAGAGGGCGACAGAGGGAGGGAGGGCGACAGAGGGAGAGGGCGACAGAGGGAGAGGGAGACAGAGGGAGAGGGCGACAGAGGGAGAGGGCGACAGAGGGAGGGAGGGCGACAGAGGGAGAGCGCGACAGAGGGAGAGGGCGACAGAGGGAGAGGGCGACAGAGGGAGGGAGGGCAACAGAGGGAGAGGGCAACAGAGGGAGAGGGCGACAGAGGGAGGGAGGGCGACAGAGGGGGAGGGCGACAGAGGGGGAGGGTGACAGAGGGGGAGGGTGACAGAGGGAGAGGGCGACAGAGGGAGGGAGGGCGACAGAGGGGGAGGGCGACAGAGGGAGGGAGGGCGACAGAGGGAGAGGGTGACAGAGGGAGAGGGAGACAGAGGGAGAGGGCGGCAGAGGGAGAGGGAGACAGAGGGAGAGGGAGACAGAGGGAGAGGGAGACAGAGGGAGAGGGAGACAGAGGGAGAGGGCGACAGAGGGAGAGGGAGACAGAGGGAGGGAGGGCGACAGAGGGGGAGGGAGACAGAGGGAGAGGGTGACAGAGGGAGAGGGCGACAGAGGGAGAGGGTGACAGAGGGAGAGGGAGACAGAGGGAGAGGGTGACAGAGGGAGAGGGCAACAGAGGGAGAGGGCGACAGAGGGAGAGGGCGACAGAGGGAGGGAGGGCGACAGAGGGAGAGGGCGACAGAGGGAGGGAGGGCGACAGAGGGAGAGGGCGACAGAGGGAGGGAGGGCGACAGAGTGGGAGGGCGACAGAGGGAGAGGGCGACAGAGGGAGGCAGGGTGACAGAGGGAGAGGGCGACAGAGGGAGAGAGTGATAGAGGGAGAGGGCGACAGAGGGAGAGGGTGACAAAGGGAGAGGGAGACAGAGGGAGAGGGTGACAGAGGGAGAGGGAGACAGAGGGAGAGGGCGACAGAGGGAGAGGGCGACAGAGGGAGGAGGAGACAGGGTTGGAGGCAGGTCGTTTGTGCTTGCTCACTTGCTACACTGCCTTACTGTGTCACTAAATATTGTATCTCTGGAATGTGTGTCCACAACATGATATTGTTTACGAGCTGTGGTCTACTTTCTTGTGTGATATTTCCCTATCCCTGTACATTGGGCATGGTGCCTGGGAGAGGCCCTAGGGCATATGGGATGAGAGCAGCCTCCTACCCTCCACCTTCCACCCTTTGTGGGTCCCACTTGCAACAAACCACTTTTAGTTGTGTCGTGCTAGGACTCATGGCCACCCACCCCATGCTGCTGGGCACTGTTGTGAGTCCACCCATGTAACATGTATTTTTTGTACACTCACCAGACTCAACGGCTCCTTCTATTCCATGTACTCCCACCGGTGGCAGCAGGGCCATGACTTTCTCCTCCCAGGGCTGGTATACAGGAGGTCTGCGGGGACCACCACCTCCAGTGTGGTGTGCAGAGGCGTAGTCCTGGTCCATTTTCTTCTTGACCATCCTCCGCAGATCATACCACCTGGCCTGGCATTCCCCCCTGGTGCGCCGGATGGGTGCAACAGCATTGACCCGGTCTACGATCCTCTCCCACAGGCGTGTTTTTTCTGCCATGCTGGTCTGTCTGACCAATGCGCCAAACAGCTGTGGCTCGACTCTGAGGACTTCATCTGTAAGTATCTCCATCTCCGGGTTAGTGAACTTTGGATTCTTGGATGTGGTCATGGTGTGGGGTGTATGTGATTGAGGGGGTGATGGTGTGTATGGATGAGGGTGTGTGGTTGTGATTGTGAAGGGGGTGGTGTGGGTGTAGATGTGATAGGGTGTATGTGTGAAGGTATGTGGCAGCAATAGTTGGTGTGCTCTCAGTTTCTTTGCAAGAATGGGTATGTTGCAAAGGATGATGGGTTGTATGTGTGGACCCTTTTATTGGTCAAATAGTGGGTGTGGCTTAATTTGAATTGGTTGTGTGTGTGTTATATGTGGTGGGTGTTAGTGTTGACCTCTGTTTGGCTGTGACCAGGACATTGATTCTGTATGGTGTGTACACAGGAGACATGTTCAGTGTTGTTGTGCCACTTGTTTGCAAAGTCCTTGTGCTGGTTTGGGTGTTGGCGTTATGTGTGCGTGTCGTACTTGTGCGTGCGATTGACTGGTACGGGCCGTTGGCGGGTGGGGGTGTTCGCGTAGGCTTGTTGGGGGGGGTGTGCGTGTCGTACTTGGGTGTGCGATTGACTGGTACGGGCCGTTGGCGGGTGGGGGTGTTCGCGTAGGGGGGTGTGCGTGTCGTACTTGTGCGTGCGATTGACTGGTACGGGCCGTTGGCGGGTGGGGGTGTTCGCGTAGGCTTGTTGGGGGGGTGTGTGTGTCGTACTTGTGCGTGCGATTGACTGGTACGGGCCGTTGGCGGGTGGGGGTGTTCACGTAGGCTTGTTGGGGGGGTGTGCGTGTCGTACTTGTGCGTGCGATTGACTGGTATGGGCCGTTGGCGGGTGGGGGTGTTCGCGTAGGCTTGTTGGGGGGGTGTGCGTGTCGTACTTGTGCGTGCGATTGACTGGTACGGGCCGTTGGCGGGTGGGGGTGTTCGCGTAGGGGGGTGTGCGTGGCGTACTTGTGCGTGCGATTGACTGGTACGGGCCGTTGGCGGGTGGGCGTGTTCGCGTAGGCTTGTTGGGGGGGTGTGCGTGTCGTACTTGTGCGTGCGATTGACTGGTACGGGCCGTTGGCGGGTGGGGGTGTTCGCGTAGGCTTGTTGGGGGGTGTGCGTGTCGTACTTGTGCGTGCGATTGACTGGTACGGGCCGTTGGCGGGTGGGGGTGTTCGCGTAGGCTTGTTGGGGGGGTGTGCGTGTCGTACTTGTGCGTGCGATTGACTGGTACAGGCCGTTGGCGGGTGGGGGTGTTCGCGTAGGGGGGTGTGCGTGTCGTAATTGTGCATGTGATTGACTGGTACGGGCCGTTGGCGGGTGGGGGTGTTTGCGTAGGCTTGTTGGGGGGGTGTGCGTGTCGTACTTGTGCGTGCGATTGACTGGTACGGGCCGTTGGCGGGTGGGGTTGTTCGCGTATGCTTGTTGGGGGGGTGGGTGTGTCGTACTTGGGCGTGCGATTGACTGGTACGGGCCGTTGGCGGGTGGGGGTGTTCGCGTAGGCTTGTTGGGGGGGTGTGCGTGTCGTACTTGTGCGTGCGATTGACTGGTACGGGCCGTTGGCGGGTGGGGGTGTTCGCGTAGGCTTGTTGGGGGTGTGTGCATGTCGTACTTGTGCGTGCGATTGACTGGTACGGGCCGTTGGCGGGTGGGGGTGTTCGTGTAGGCTTGTTGGGGGGTGTGCGTGTCGTACTTGTGCGTGCGATTGACTGGTACGGGCCGTTGGCGGGTGGGGGCGTTCGTGTAGGCTTGTTGGGGGGTGTGCGTGTCGTACTTGGGCGTGCGATTGACTGGTATGGGCCGTTGGCGGGTGGGGGTGTTCGCGTAGGCTTGTTGGGGGGTGTGCGTGTCGTACTTGTGCGTGCGATTGACTGGTACGGGCCGTTGGCGGGTGGGGGTGTTCGCGTAGGCTTGTTGGGGGTGTGTGCATGTCGTACTTGTGCGTGCGATTGACTGGTACGGGCCGTTGGCGGGTGGGGGTGTTCGTGTAGGCTTGTTGGGGGGTGTGCGTGTCGTACTTGGGCGTGCGATTGACTGGTACGGGCCGTTGGCGGGTGGGGGTGTTCGCATAGGGGGTGTGCGTGTCGTACTTGTGCGTAAGCGAGGGGTACGCGTGTGGTATGTGTTGACGCTGCTAGATACGAGCCGCATATTGCCGTACGAATCATTATTCAAGTGCGATAACTTTGTTCCGTACGATTCGCTGTCAGGCTTCTCGTACAGGATCGTACTTGTGTGTTTGTACGGGCTGGTTACGATTCGTACGGTAGGATTCCCGATGCATGTTCGTACGGATCATCGACTGTGATTCGGACGGTTCGGTGATATTCGTACGGAAATCGACGGGAACGGATCGGAATTCGCAGGTCGGACGTAAAGTTCCCATTCGTACGGATTCGGATACGGATGCAAGTCGTATGGCGGAATATTTTACCGGATCGGAATCGAGGCCAAGGTGCGTTTTCTGCGCATGATTAATATGGATGCTGAATATAATGCAACAAACACAAATTAAAAACAACTTATTTCAGTCATTACATATACCCATGAGTAAGGTTCTATACAATAAGTATCCATATTTTCATAAGAAATTAAATTAAAATACATTTATAAAGAGCTTAAATATTAATTGGCATCAAGGCACTACCAGCCATATACACATTCTTGAGGCAAGAAATAGAAGCAACTCAGAAGAAAGTAAGATCAGTCTACAGAGAGAATAGCCAGGTTTTAAAGCCTTTCTACAGGCCAGATGATTTTCCGTAGCACTCAGAAAATGAGGAAGGAAATTCCACAGTTTTGCCGTCTCTTTAGAGAGGGATCTTCCTCTCCAGCTCACCTTCCAAAATTTAGGAATGACTACCAGTTTATCCTTGATAGAGCATAGAGGTCTTGCTGGTGGGTACCAATGAAATTTGATTCTCATAGCCCACGGTCCTGAACTATGCAATGCCTTGTGTGCAATACACAAGGCCTTAAAGGTGACTCACTTACCAATGCGCAACCAGTGGAGCTTGACCAATTCAGCCTCCACCAACTGATTCCTGGGAAGGTCTAGGATTAACTATGCTGCTACGTTCTATGCATTTTGCAATTTCTTGATGGAGAAGTTGTTGATATTTAGGTACAAGGCATTTTAGTAATCAATTCTAGATAAAGTTAGCACCACAACAACTGTTGTGCAGACTGCTAAAATAAGAAAAAAGTTTCCGCAATATTCTGACGAAGTTGAAACAGGAGGATACTGTTTTGTTTACATGTCAGTCAAAAGAAAGACGATCATCCAATATGACCCTAAGATTTTTTGCAGCTTTTACTGGTAAAGGCACACTTCCCAATGATTCGGGGCACCAATTTCTATTCCAGATGGAAGGTTGATTTTCAAAGATGACCACCTCTGTCTTCTCAGCATTCAACTTAAGACAATTTTCCCTCATCCAGGTGACAAGTGCTTTCACATAATTGTTAAAATTGATGTTCCTAGCTGCTCCATCCTCTAAATATATACAATGATTATTGTATCATCAGCAGAAGACCTGAGACCAAATGATCGAATATTTTGGGCTAATGGAGCAGCGCAAAGATTAAATAGCATTGGGCTTAATGAATAGCACTGAGGGAATCCACAAAGAAGAGAGAAGGGTTTGTATTTGAGCTGACCAATATTCACTATCTAAGTTGTGTATGTTAGAAAGGATCTCAGAATATTTAGGGCTGTGCTCTTAAAACTGCCCTGAGCTAAGCGAGATGTGAGAATCACTGAGGAGACCATGTCCAAAGCCGCGGACAGTTCCAGCAGGATCAATGGCGCAGCCTGACCCGCATCTACCATCGCTCTGCTGTTATCAACCACAGACACCAGCATGGTTTCCGTACTATGACCACTGCGAAACCCAAACTGTGAAGGGTCCAATAGCTCACAGTCCTTGATAAATGTCATCCCTTGCCTATTAAGATGTTTTTCCGAAAGTTCTGCTGGTGTCGGAAGGAGGATATGTGCCTGTAGTTTTTCAGCTCTTTCGGGTCTAAACTAGGTTTCTTTTTAAGCGGTCTGACCGCTGCTTCTTTCTATAATTTTGGGAAACACTCGGATGCAATAGATTGATTTAAAATTATATATATAAGCCAAATACAGAACACAGCCATGGGCACCTGCTTCACCCCCAGCTATGCGAACTTGTTCGTAGGCTGGTGGGAGAAGCAGGTGGCCTGGGCTGATAAGTATAATCACTGGGTGATGTATATCATGGGATGGTACAGATACATAGATGATTTATTCATACTATGGAAGGGTTCTCAAAAAAATGCAAAGAGTTATATAGCAGAACTTATCAACAATTCATTGAATCTACATTTCAGTGGGCATATTAGCAACACAGAGGTGGCTTTCTTAGATCTTAACGTCTTTATTAAGGATGGACAAATATGTACTTCTTTGTTCAGAAAAAAGACTGCAGGTAACTCCATATTAGAGGCTCACAGTAGTCACCCAAAGTCATTGAAAATCAGTATACTCTACGGAGAACTGGAAAGATTCAAGGTTCAATGTTATTCCCCAGATCTATTAGACAAAACTTTGACCAAAGTAGATAAAATTCCCAGGTATTGTTTGTAAAAGGACAAAGCAAGATCTAATACGCAAGGAGGTGAAACCTTTAGATTTATCACTACATTTTCTAATGATGCGGGTACATTAAGGAAAATAGTGTGTCAAAATTGGCATATATTACAAACAGATGTGGTAATAGGAAAAAAGTTTACCGGATTACCCACAGGTTACATTTAGATGCAGCTGATCCCTGAAAGATACACTAGTACATAGTCACTATGAGCCAATTCCATACAATCCTAGACTAAGTACATTAACTGGCTTTTTTCCTTGCTCTAGTTGCAAGGCCTGCAGACATAGTTCAAAGACCTTGACGTATAAGATTCCCGGTTTGGCACAACCCAGGATTATTAACAAATTTATGACTTGTAACATACCGTTTAGCGTGTATTGTCTGGTATGATCCTGCAATATGCAGTATATTGGGAGCACCATACACCTAACCAAACGCAGGATATTGGAACATAACATGGCAATAGAGAAAAAAGATTTTACTTACCCTGTGGCTCGACATTTTTCCAAATTTCATAAGAGTGATAGGAATCTATTAAAATGTTATTGTCTAGATCATATTCCTTCAAGTGAACGGGGTGGTAACCCGGAGCTAAAGCTACGCAGGTTAGAATCAAGGTTATAATTGATCTGCAACCCACTATACCCCAGAATACAGAAGAAGAACTCAGGATTCACCTAGAATGAGTTCATGCTATGTCAGAGAATTGCATGCATGATTAGCTGTTATGAGTCATTGAGAGTCGTACTTTATAAATGATTGTTAATCTGTATTTAGAATATGTGCTTAGATCAGCCCATACAGGGCATAATAATTTCAGTTGGATGTGCAGCAATTATTGCTGGAAATAACCAGGCGCCATGTTTTATTTAAAGTAGCATTACTTTCTGTTGACTGTCGTTTGCTCATCTAAGAGCTTAATAACTTGCTACCTTGATATATGATTGAATCATCAGTTGATGGTATTAACCATATATATATTACATCATTGAATTGTTATAAATTCCGAAATTAATTGTGATTTCCCGAAAATGGCTGCAACAGTCGCCAGTGATAACGATCATCATGTATTATTAAATAGAGTGTAAGATAGACTAATGAATTTAGGAACATCAGGAATGAGATGAATTATGAGCTCATTGTATATACATTCTTTTTCCTTTTTCAAACATAGTGTTAAGATGGCGCCCACGAAAAAGTATTGTTATAGTCTGTTTTCTATGTTGATGAAATTGTGCACCGGAAGTAATACATGCAAACAGGATATAATATCCATGAATTGACGGCACTGTGTACGGTGGGAAAAGGCACAAAGACGAAACACGGCCTGTGCTTTATCTCAGTAAAAATAAAATAACTGAGTTTCACCTTTGATGGAGTGCGGTCCCTTCATTTTCCTTGGGCGGAATATATATACACACACACACCCACACACATTTATATATATATATATATATATATATATATATATATATATATATATATATATACACACACACACACACACGCACACACACATATATATATATTTTTTCATTACTTGAAAATGATTACATGGTGTATAGATGAATATGGTTTCAAAGTTGTGTATACGAAGAATGGCTGAGCTAGGTGCAAAATTGCTGCCCATCAAGGTCTCTTGGAACCTTTTGAAGTAAAGTTTGCACACTTCATGAAAAAGAAGATTGGTGTCATGTATGTCAACTCTTTTTGTGGAAAAGGAGTGTCTTCCAGGGGGATATTTGTGTACAAAGTTTCAAATTCCAAGCTCATCTTTATCTCATGATGGCACTAGCAGGAAGTGATTACTAATTTTTAGATATTTCGATTTATTCCACACATTTTATGTACACCACACTGTTAGAACACTTACTCAGATAGGTAACAGATATTGCAAGAGGGTCTTATAGGGAGTCAGAGACTCCACCAGAGTTTTTTTGCATTGACTGAAACATGTGAACAAATCGACATGAGAGATAATTAATGCCCTTAAAATTGTGTGTGTTTTACCCATACCTTAGGTGGGCTAGGGATAGAGTATTCTGATACAAGCTTCTGCTTGGTGACCAGTATTTACTCTGGTCCCCAAAGAAGGACTCCCAATGTAGAGCGTGCCCTGGTGAAAGAACACTATGGCCAGAGTAAGGAACTGACTCTAAGATTAAGCATCTTTGTGGGTGATACTCCAGCATCCTTGTAAGGAAGAGACCACACAGAATGACTATATACCTCCCATTTAACCTGTACATATGCTTGTAGAATAAAGACTTGCATTCTTGTCCTATTAAGAGTCTATTATTCCTGTTGTTTTGAATGCCCAACATAGGAGGCTGGAAAATAGACCTACACAATACTATGGTTCTTGTTTGTCTCATGATTTAAGTATAGACACACTTCTTAACTCAGAAACAATCAGACTATGAGTATCTTGTCTTCCATTCTACACATATTAGTCTAGGTGAAACCATAGGATATTTACTTGCATGTTCAAATGTGTGCTTTAAATACAGGCAGTTTTACAAGTATAATTGTAAAATGGTGCTGAAGTGTTAAATCATTCTTGGGTGCTCCTCTGCGTTTCCTAGAAAAAGAACTGCTGCAGAAATCAAGGAAACTAAATGATATTATCAATCAATCAATCAATCATGGCATTTATATAGCGCACTACTCACCCGGAGGGTCTCAAGGCGCTGGGGGGGGGGGGGGGGTCCGCTACTGCTCGAGCAGCCAGGTCTTGAGCTGCTTCTTGAAGGCGAGGTGGTCCTGGGTCAGGCGGAGGTGGGTCGGAAGGGAGTTCCAAGTCTTGGCAGCCAGGTAGGAGAAGGACCTTCCTCCTGTGGTGGCTCTTCGGATGCGGGGGATGGTGGCGAGGCCGTGGCTGGTCGATCGAAGCTGGCGTTTGGGAGCGTAGAAGTTGAGGCGGCTGTTGAGGTATCCTGGTCCTTGGTTGTGTAGGGCTTTGTGTGCGTGGGTGAGGAGCCGGAAGGTGATTCTCTTGTTGACCGGGAGCCAGTGCAGGTCTCTCAGGTGTCCGGAGATGTGGCTGCGGCGGGGGATGTCCAGGATGAGTCGTGCTGAGGTGTTCTGGATCCGCTGGAGTCTTTTCTGGAGTTTGGCGGTGGTTCCAGCGTAGAGGGAGTTGCCGTAGTCCAGACGGCTGGTGACGAGGGCCTGGGTGACCGTCTTCCTGGTCTCGGTGGGGATCCATCGGAAGATCTTTCGTAGCATGCGCAGGATGTTGAAGCATGACGAGGAGACGGCGTTGACTTGTCTGGTCATGGAGAGGGAGGAGTCCAGGATGAAGCCCAGGTTGCGTGCGTGGTCTGTTGGTTTGGGTGCGCTGCCCAGGGCGGGGGGCCACCAGGAGTCGTCCCAGGCGGAGGGTGAGGATCCCAGGATGAGGACTTCCGTCTTGTCCGAGTTCAGTTTCAGGCGGCTTTCCGACATCCATTTGGCTACGTCTGTCATCCCTTCGTGGAGGTTGGCTCTGGCGGTGGCGGGGTCGTTGGTGAGGGAGAGGATCAGCTGGGTGTCGTCGGCGTAGGAGATGATGTTCAGGTTGTGTTGGCGTGCGATGGCTGCGAGCGGGCTCATGTAGACGTTGAAGAGTGTTGGGCTGAGCGAGGAGCCTTGAGGGACGCCGCAGATGACTTCGGTGGCTTCCGATCTGAACGGGGGAGGCGGACTCTCTGTGTCCTTCCGGCGAGGAAGGAGGTGATCCACTCTAGTGCCTTCTCCTGGATTCCGACGTTACTGAGGCGCTGTACTAGGGTACGGTGACAGATAGTGTCGAAGGCCGCGGAGAGGTCCAGGAGGATGAGGGCCGCTGTTTCTCCGTTGTCGAGCAGGGCTCGGATGTCATCGGTGGCTGCGATCAGGGCGGTCTCGGTGCTGTGGTTGGACCGGAAGCCAGACTGCGAGAGGTCGAGGGATCCGTTCGTCTCGAGGAAGGCGGCCAGTTGCTTGTTGACGGTCTTCTCGATGACTTTGGCTGGAAACGGGAGCAGCGAGATGGGGCGGTAGTTCTTGAGGTCGGTTGGGTCTGCTGATGGTTTCTTGAGTAGAGCGCTGAGTTCGGCGTGCTTCCAGCTCTCCGGGAAGGTGGCGGTGTCGAAGGAGGTGTTGATGATGTCCCGCAGGTGGGGTGCGATGACAGCGTCGGCCTTGTTGAAGACGTGGTGAGGGCAGGGGTCTGTCGGAGATCCGGAGTGGATGGAGTTCATCGTGCGGATGGTGTCTTCGGTGCTGATCGGGGTCCAGGCGCGGAGGGTGGTGGTGGGGGGCGGTGGTTCGGTTGTGGCGTGCGTCGGTTGGGTGCTGAAGCTGTTGTGTATATCTGCGATCTTGTTGTGGAAGTAGGAGGCGAGGGAGTTGCAGAGGTCTTGCGAAGGGGTGATGTCGTTGTTTCCGGCGTTGGGGTTGGAGAGCTCTTTCACGATGTTGAAGAGTTCCTTGCTGTTGTGTGCGTTGTTGTCCAGTCGTTCCTTGAAAGCGGTTTTCTTGGTGGCGTGGATCAGCTGGTGGTGTTTTCGGGTGGCGAGCTTGAGGGCAGTCATGTTGTCCGGTGTTGGGTCTCTGCGCCAGGTTTTCTCGAGTGCTCTGCAGTTCTTCTTGGAGCTCTTGAGGTCGTCATTAAACCATGGGGCTTTCTTGCTGCCGGGTCTGCTCGGCGGGGTCTTCAGCGGGGCGAGGGCGTCTGCGCAGTCGCTGACCCATTTCGTGAGGTTGGTGGCTGCTTGGCTGGGGTTCGTTGTGCTGGTGGGAGGGTTCTTGTTCAGGGAAGTAGCGAGCTGGGCCGCAGTGATCTTGTTCCAGCTTCTGCGGGGAGCCTGCTGCTGGTGATGGTGGAGCGTGGTCCTTCTGAAGCTGAAGTGGACGCAGCTGTGGTCCGTCCAGTGGAGCCCCGTGGCGTGGCTGAAGGCGATGTCCTTGCTGGAGGAGAAAATCGGGTCGAGAGTGTGTCCGGCGTAGTGGGTGGGGGTGGTCACCAGTTGCTTGAGTCCGAGGTTGGCGAGGTTGTCCAGCAGGGTGGTGGTGTTGCGGTCGTTGTTGTTCTCCAGGTGGAAGTTGAGGTCCCCGAGGAGGATGTAGTCGGCGGAGGGGAGGGCGTGTGGGCTGATGAAGTCGGCGATGTCCTCGCTGAATTGTGTGCGTGGTCCCGGGGGTCTGTAGATGAGGGTGCCTCTGAGGGTGGTCTTGGGGTTGACGTGGATCTGGAAGTGCAGGTGTTCGGCGGGTGCGAGGGTGTCGTCCGCGTCATCAGCGTTGGTCGTGATGTGGATGGTGTTCCTGTGGATGATGGCGATGCCTCCTCCTGTCTGGTTGACGCGGTCCCTCCGGATGATCTTGTATCCGTCTGGAATGGCGATGGCGATGTCGGGCGCTGAGGAGTCGTTCATCCAGGTTTCCGTGAGTAAGGCAACGTCTGGGGCTGTGGTGTCGCGCAGGTTCCAGAGCTCGACGGCGTGTCTGTGGACGGATCGGGTGTTGAGCAGGATGCACTTCAGGTGGGTGCTGCTGGAGGTCGGCTTGGTGGGTGCTGGTGTGGCGTGGGTCCGGTTGCAGGTGAACTTGCAGGTGTGGCAGCTGAAGGGTCCGTGGGTGCGTCTTGGTGTGGCTCGGTAGCAGCCCGTGGTTCGGCCGGTGTTGAGTGCGTTGAGCTCGGTGGCGTCGTAGGTCCGTCGGGTCGGTTTCCGTCGGTGGGGGCCAGGGGTCCTGGCACTGGGCGCGGGCCAGGCGCGGACGGGCGCAGACGGGCTTACCTTTGACGCACCTTCGGCGCTCAATCGGTGCTCCCGCTGCGCGCGTCCGCTGCGCGGTCGCTCTGAGGGCGTCATAAGTAAGGAGCCGGGTGGGCGGGTCAGCTGGGTGGCGGGAGCGGGCGGCCAATGGGCTGGTTGTGGGCGGGGCCGCAGGGAGGCAGCGGCGGGAACCTCTGGGCGTCCGGCGGCGGCTCTGAGTCCCTGGGTCCAGGGAGGTGGGCAGGGGGAGATCCGGGCGGCCCAGCGGCGGCTGGGGCGTTCAGCAGCGGAGAAGCAGGAGGCAGGAGGCAGGCAGCGGCAGCGGCAGGAAGCAAGGGGGTGACCCGGCCTAGTTAAAGGCGCAGTGGTCACTCCTAGTCATATTCCAACTACATTGCATGCTACTCATACGGCTAATCTCCAGGAGCTTGTCATGCTTTGCTTCAGGCATGTTGAAGCAGTGAATGGTAGAGTGCCTCCCTCAAGGCATCTTACATTGTCAGTTCCAAGTGTGTCTTACTGTTAAAAATGGGTGTCTCTAGTTAGCAGTGATTTGCACCCTGTCCAAGTAGGAACCCTACCATCTAGTCAGGTAAGGGGATCACACAGCTAAGATAACCCCTCCTTACCCCCTTGGTAGCAGTCAGGCTTATCTCAGAGGCAATGTATAAAGCATTTGTACGTAAACATACAGTGACAACACTACAAATGGAAACCAAACCAGTTTAGAAGAATAACCAATCTTTATCTAAACAATACAAGACCAACACGGCAAAAATCACATACACAGATCAAGATATCACTTTTAAAAGGTTTAAAACAGTTCAGTTCATAAAAAACAATGGATGTGTCATATTTAGCATAAAGTACCTGGGATGCGTCAAAATCACAAGAAAAACAGGCACAGGGTAGGTGAGACGCCGGAAAGCAAAGAGATGCATTGGTTCCTTACTCGCAGGGAAGGTGATAAATCGGTTCCTTGCTTCCAGGGGAGGGCAGGCATTTGTTCCTTACTGCTATGCAAGGAAGGTGATGCATCGGTGTCTTACTGTGAGAGGAGGTGATTTTTTTTGTTTGAATATCTTTTATTGCATTTTTTGTTTTAGTTATTCAGTTGGCAATTATACAGATGCGGAGTAAAGTCTTAATCTGTGTATCATACTGTCAGTGCATATCTCTACAGTTGTCAAGTTACATTTGTATATACAAATAAGAGACACTATGTTAAAGGCAAAGGTGGCATACACATTCATGACGAGATCATCAGTTATAGTTGCACAACAATTCTAGATATACTGTTGCATATTAACAACAGCAGTTCGCTGAATCAGTTATACGTTTCTCAACTTTCTGTCAAAGCAATGAACAGGTTGTAGCAACAGATATTTAATATCTCCGGTACTGTTGAAAATCAGATATAACAGCCATGCATTGTATATTCAAATGTTGTCCGAAACCAAAAACTGTGAACGTCAACCTGGGGATATAAAGACTAAAGACTGGGCGAGGTCATAACTATGAGTGTGTGGTTCAGGCGGGTCTGTCAAGCTCAGGCGTGTGTGGTGTCGCATTTATGTACGTGGCTGCGGGATGCAAAGCACCGTAGGCGGGATGTGGAGGGGGGGGAGAGGACAGAAGGGTCAATTTAGAGGTCCAGTCAGTGGCCCACAGGAGAGGGAGATCTGCACGGCAAGTGGGGGGGATAAAGGGGGTAGGTGGGGGAGGGGGGAAGGAGAAAGGAGAATGAATGGTTTGGAGTGGTGGGGAGGAGGTGAAGGACAAGGGGGTGTAGACAGATCAGCGGTCTCGTGTACTCAGATTTAGATGATACCTTTCTGCAGGCACACTCGGTGGTAAGCGGTCAAGGTATCATCCCAGTCTTGCGCTATAGGGAACATTCGCAGTCCCGCTGTTTCCTCCCTGTGCAGAGCCACACTCTCCGCCCTTGCCCAATTATCAAATGAAGAACGCCAATGCATGGCTTGTGGGGGCACTCGGCTTTTCCATCGTTTGGTGATCAGGCGTTTCGCGGTAATCAGCCCCAGGTCCCAGAATCTAGTCCGTACTTTCGTCCGCACCGTCCTCTTGAAAAGGCCCAGGAGGCAGGTTTCCCAGGTGTGTGGTAAATTGCTCCCCGTTGCCATTGCCAATGAGGTCGATACTAATTCCCAATATTCATTTAGAAGAGGGCAGGCCCAAAGCATGTGCAGCAGATGCGCATCTACGAGTCCGCATCTGGGGCATGTCGTCGAGTCGAGGCCAAAGTATCTATTGATTTTGTCTGGGGATAAGTATGCACGGTGCACAATATAATATTGTATAATCTTGAAACGGGAGTTGCGTGGGATACAAGTGGCCCCAGCTAGCACTAACGCCCATTCCTTGTCTGTCCAGGCGCGGCCTCTGTCAATAGTCCATTTGTCTCGTAGGCGTTGTGATGAGAATTGTGTGTGTGTATGTAGTGCTTGGGCGAGCCAATGGATCACGTGAGAGCCGTTGCCCATCACATGCAGGTATTGGATCAATAAACGAGTCGGTAGTTCCTCTGTTAGGTCACCCCAGGCTTGCGTCAGTAGTCGGATAAGTGTCGCATGTGTCAGAAATTGTCCAGGAGGTATCCCCGTGCTAGCCACCAGGGACTCAAACGAGAGTAGAGTACTCTCTGCATAGAGGTCTCCCAAGCCCTCCAAACCAGCGTTTGTCCAACCATTCAGTACTGCTTCCGTGAGAGCGCCTCCCTCCCAAGGCATCCCTAACAGTGGCAGATTAGGGGCATACGGTGCGACAGAACTCGTAAGCTTCAGGCTTCTCACGTAACACTTTCTCGCCACAGCAAGGTGTAACTGGTCTGGGCAGCGCTTCTTAGCTAGGGGATGGAACAGTTCATGTACCTGTGTCACTGTCATGACTGTGTTAGTCGAGGTCGTGTCGCTCAAATTCTTGCCACTGAACCAGTAGGCAACCCATTGTAGCTGTGCTGCTAGGTAGTACAGTTCATGATTAGGGACAGATAACCCCCCATGTACCGTTGCGGCGTACAGTGTCTTCAGGGCAACTCTAGGCCGCCCTGTGTTCCAGATCGGTCGCCTGGTCAGTGTTTCCAGTTCTCGGAAAATTCTGGTCAGAACGTACACCGGCAGGTTGGCATAAAAGTACAATAGCCTAGGTAGCACTATCATTTTAGAAAGAGTTATCCGGCTGGGGACATTCAGTGGAAGAGAATTCCAAAACGTTACCTGCGCCTGGAGCGATGAAATGGCCTTCGTGAGGTTACCCTCCAGCAAGTTGGCGGGATCACGATAAATGTGAATTCCCAAATAGCGGAAGACTGTAGGATACCAGGTGAGTCTCTCGCCCATCACTGTAATGTCAGTTTCTGGTGTGTCCTGAGCAAAAGAGTATACCCCCGACTTGGCCCAGTTGACACTAAGGCCCGATACGTCTCCAAAGTCGCTGAATATGGAGGTGAGCTCACATGGAAAGTGAGTTAGGTCTCTGATATAGATCAATAGGTCATCCTCGTATAATGACACTGAGTGTATCTCATCGGCCAAGGGGATACCCCATTCTGTGCCAGAGGCGCGAAGTTGTGCTGCTAGGGGTTCCATTATAAGAGCTAAGATTAAGGGGGAGAGGGGGCACCCCTGTCTAGTGCCTCTACGGACTCGGACCAAGTTCGACAAGAGCCGGCCCGTGCGCACTTGCACCACAGGACCTTGGTAAAGGAGCTCCACCGTCTGGAGATAATCATCTCCCAAATCAAATTTCTTCAGGACTTGCAGCAGGTAAGGCTATTCCACCGAGTCAAATGCTTTCTGTAAATCGAGGACCAAACACCCCGATCGAGGCCATCTGGACGTGGCAAGGCTTTGCACTCGTAAGAGACGTCTAATGTTGTAAGACGTGCTACGGGTTGGTACAAAGCGGTTCTGGTCAGCATGTACTAAAGTAGGTACCAAGGGCGCCAGTCTTTGAGCTAGGGCAGACGCCAGGATCTTATAATCCGTATTTAGGAGTGCAAGCGGCCTATATGAACCCATGATGAGTCCATCTCTACCCGGCTTCAAAAGTGATATGACATTTGCCTCATTCAGGGTGGGAGGGAGAGATGAGTCCTCTATTGCTGCCCTAAACATCCGCAATAGTTCGGGTATAAGGACGGCAGAGTAGGCCTTATAGAACACCGCAGGCAATCCAATTGGTCCTGGAATCTTACCATTGGATAGGGAAAAGATTACCGCTCTAAGCTCTTCAGCCTCGAGCGGTGCACCTAATTCATCTTGTTGTGCATTGGTGGCCGACGGGAGAGGCAGTGCCGATAGATACTCGGAAATTTCGTCCCCAGTGGCCCATATCCGAGAGCGATAAAGGCTCTCGTAAAGGCTCGTAAATGCCTCATGTATAGCTCTCTTTGTATAGACTGTATTGCCTAGCGTGGTGTTTAGTGCTAATATTGGCGTGGTTTGGGTATCTCGTCTTATCAGCCAAGATAATAGTTTGCCTGGTTTGTCGCCTGCGTGATGTGTGCGCGCTGAGTGGGCAGCGTAATTCAGGTTCTTTAGTCTGTCAAGGAGGCGAGTGTGCTGTTCTTTAGCTGCCACCAGTCTCGTGTCATCTCCCTCAGCTGCCTCGCGTTCGCCATCTAGCAGGGTAGTCTCTACATCTGTCAACTCCCGTTCCACCTGTCGCCTCATGCCTGCCTGCATGCCCAGGCAGTTGCCGCGTGTGACTACCTTAAACGCATCCCACTCCACTTGCGGAGTAGATGCGGTGCCGTTGTTGTCTTCAAAATATTGCAATATACGGTTCGAGAGTGCCTCCCTATATGGGGCATCCAACAACACGTCTGGTTGGAGCCGCCACGTAGGTACCGGTGGATGGGGGCATTCCCAGGCGAAGCCTAAGGTGTGTGGATTATGATCAGATACTCAGTGTTCGTAACATATGGGAGTAAATCGCTTGTGAGCAGGAACCTATCCAGCCTGACGTGCAGTGTGTGAGCTCCCTAGTAATACGAGTAGGTTCTCGTGTGGGGATTGTGAGTGCGCCAAATATCATGGAGGTCCCATTGCGTTACCCATTCCGCAAACGCCTTCTGTGCCCCACTCGCCGTTGCGTTTGCTAAGGGGGGGAATGAGCGATCTAGTGCAATATCCAGTACACAATTAAAATCGCCACCTAGTAAAAGTGGCATTCCCGGCCAGGGCGCGAGTACCGATGACAATCGGGAAAAGAAGCGTCCCTGTTCCGCATTTGGGGCATAAACAGAAGCAATGATAATCTGTTGTCCATCTAGCTTACACTGCAGAAGTACATATCTGCCCTCAACATCTATTGCACTGTGAGTGAGTGCAAAGGGAACTCCAGGGCATATCCAGACTAGAGCTCCCCGGGCAAACGCCGAAAAACCTGTGGCATATAATTGACCCCTCCACCTGAGTCCGTCAGGTGGGTCTCTTGTAACAGTGCTATTTGTATGTGGTGTTGCTCAAGATATGAATAGACCTGGTAACGGCATGAGGGTGTGTGCATGCCACGCACGTTCCAGGTACAGAAGTTAACCGCAGTCATGGTTTGTCCGCTTCACCAAGTTTCCCTCCATCCGCCCACCCCCAGCGCATAATTGAGATATATAACTTTGCAGGAATCCGCATAGGTCAATGCAAGTCATTTGCCCTTGATTCGTGCCCCGCGAACACACATTCGGGATATAGGAATAAACCATCAGTCTTACAAACAATGGAAACATCCACATAATACCATAAGGTCGACAGCGGAACATGATGTCGTCCAAACGCTCTAGTGAGCACTAAAAATCTGGAAGTTCAAGGGGGGGTCACTAGGCTCACAGTTCTCAGCGTAACAGGGTGTACATGCAAAGAGGGTGAGGGTCCTGTCCCCCACCACAGGTGTCCACAGTCTTCCGGCACAGTTCCAGCGAGAGTGTTCAATGCCAGGCGAGATTGTCACTATGTGCTCAGGGGCTCGCCACTCGACAGTAGCACATTTCAGATCACAGCCTGACACTCACCTTCGGGGGATTCGTCCACCCCATCAGTATAGTCCCATAGCTCACCAGTGGCGATCACAACCACGTCATTGTAGCAGGTTAGTGGACTGTGTACTTGTCCATGTCAGGCTGGCGCAGGCGTCCTTACAGGGCCAGGGTCATCTTAATAGTCTCATCACTGGATCTTGTAGTTCCGGAAGTGTGTCCACCCCAGCACCTGCAATGACTGTTCAGTGAAACTTCCGTCTCAGGACGTACTCAGTGTATCATATCAGCCGTTTGCAGTGTGACATCCGGAAGGTCTAAGGAAATCTGGGAGTTTGGTATGCCATATAGGTATTCATCATTGCTCATCTGGGCTTCCGGGCTGGTCACCAAGGCAGGATCCGCTGTGTGTGATCCGCTGATTTCCGCCACCATGTGGAGGGCCCCCTGTTGCTCACTCTGCATGCGCTCAGGCGTGGGACCCATTTCCGGTTCCGCATGCGTTGAAGTCGCCGACGAGGGCCTTCTGCGGCGTCGTCACCGGGGTCCGCGATCCCTTTGTGTCATCGGCGGCATCTCTCTAGGCTTCGTATCAACACCCGAGTCAAGCCAGGTTTCAGCCACTTCAGGGGTAGTGAAGAAGTGTGTTTTGTCGTGCGCAACCACCCGCAGGCGGGCCGGGAACAGTAGAGAATATTTCAGAGACAGGCGGCGAAGTCGTTGTTTTACCGCTAGAAAAGAGTGGCGTTGGCGTTGCACCTGCACTGTGTAATCAGGAAAGAACATGATTTTGGAGTTCTCTACCTTGACGTCAGACAATTTCCGGTTCTCACGCAATATAGTATTGCGGTCTCTGTAGTTCAAGACTCGGATGAGCATAGGTCTCGGATTAGAGCCTTCAGGGGGAGGACGTGTTGGCACTCGATGGGCTCGTTCCACCACGAAATGTTGTGATAGGGTACCTTCTGGCAGCAAGTTCATGTGCCAGCGTTCCATATGTTCCGCCGGCTCTCTGCTCTCCCATCTTTCCGGCAGGCCCACTATGCGGATGTTGTTCCTTCTCGCCCGCCATTCCGCGTCCTCCGCACGATCTTCTAGGAACTCCACTCTGTTGAGGAGGTCCTGGACGTGTTTGTCTATCTGTGAGATCTTGGGTGTCACTTCAGCCACTGTCGTTTCGAGGGCAGTCGTCCTATCTGAAAGCTTCGTATGGTCGGCCCGGAGGTGCGTCAAGTCAATAGCCACTCCATCAATCTTAGACTCTAGAGAGGCGCGGGTCTATTGCAGGGACTCTTCCACTCTCTCCATTGCTGCTAGCATGGTGTCCAACTTGGTGGCTGTCTGGTCCAGATCAGTTTGTTTCGCCATCTTCCCTTTCACCTGTGTGCCACTCGCGCCAGCTCTAGTTTTAGGTCCTCCAGACATGGGAATTGCGAGGGTGTCCCTGCGACAGTGTGGCTAGGATGGTCTCCCGCGGAGGCAGGGAAGGAGAGCACGGCCGAGGCGCGATACCAGCCAGTTGAGGAGGGAGCTCGGGTCATCCACTCCCCAGAGTCCCGCAGTAGCCTTCCTGTAGCAAGTATGATCCCATGTAGGGGAGGTGTCGACGCTACATCCCTGTCGGCGCTTCCAGTCGCAGCTAGTGATCGCCAGTGGGGTCAGGTGGGCCTCAAGCGGAGTGAGGCAGCCAGTGTCTCCGATGTGTAGGGTAGGGCAGATATTCTGTGCCACCGCACCTCTCAATGCACCTGCACTCGCCCGTCAGTGTCCCTCGGAGGGCAAGAGACTCCGCCTCCTCAAGAAATCGTGTCTGGTGACCCAACGTGATGGGCCACGGCTAGTATACCCTCCTCTCACTCCTCAGGGTCTCAATACAGGCAGTAGTGGTTTGTCACCGCAGTAAGACACAGGTCCAGTACAGACCCCAATTGTAATTGCCGCTAGGACCGTCGCAAAAAGACTCGGTGAGACATCCAGCGGTCTGTCTAGTCCAAAGTAGTGGGGTCCCTGTTCTCGATGTTGGGGTTGACAAGCACTGGATGGGGTGTGCCAGCTTAGGTGTCTCAAGGCACTCTGCTGCCGTGCGTCCCCTCATCCCCACTCCAAGGAGTTCCTGTGTTAGGATGTGGCGATACCGTGTCTATGCACAGCAGTTCCAGATGGGGGTATCTCCAGCAGCTATGTGTCAGTCCAGGAGGGGGGAGGGGGAGAACAAGACACAGCGGGGTGTTTAAGGAGATGCCCGCCTGCGCGGTCAGCAGGGGTCCGATCGAGTCGCAAGGGGGCCTCAGAGGTCTTAGTTCAGGCGATTCCTCGGTTGGTTCACATCTCCCGCCCGGTCCCGACTCTCCTTACCGCAAACAGCGGGCGGGATCCGGCCCCTCGATAGACCGCAGCGGCAGCTCCTCGCTCCCGGTCCGCGGGCCTTCCCACGCCGCCAGCACGGTCAGAGGCACAGTCGCTGTGCCAGTGGAGCCTCAGCAGGAGTCCGAAGGGAGCGGACGTGGTTTCGCGGTGCCAAAGAGCGCGCGGCGAGGTCCCCTGGTGCAGGGCCTAGTAGGCCCGATTCATCCCCGGCCTCTGTTAGGTGTAGGCGCCGGTCGGAAGGGGCTGTCGGCGGGATGCGCTAACTCTGTTTCCGGCGGTGCGGTCAGGAGGTGATATCCGGCTCCAAACTTCGCCAGCATAGAGAGAGGTGTTGCAGGTTACCCCGCTGGTGTTTTCGGCCAGTTCAGGATGTGTTTAGATGGATAAATGCCCTGTGGTAGGGGAGCTTCGCCCGGAGTCCTACCCAGGCGTGTCCGTCTCCATTGCGTGCCTAGCCACGCCCCCTACTGTGGGAGGAGGTGATGCAACGGTTTCTTACTGCATGGGGCGATGATGCATAGTTTCTCTGGACACGAAGCATCTGTTCACAGGTGTGATGCGTGTGAAAGCCAGACACGCTGGAGTCGATGCGGCGGTGAAACAGGCATTTGATTTTTCCAGTTGAGAACAGGTGATGCATCTTTTCCTTCAGCCGCAGCAGGGATCTTGGATGTCGGAGGCACGGTGCTGTGGACTTGGCTACAGTGGTTCTTTCAGCAGTGGACAGGCATTGGTCAATCTTTTCTGCTGCACCGTGGTGATGCATTGGTTTTTCAACTGCATGGCAAGCTTGCAGTGGGAAAAAATGGCGCTGAAAGGCGATGCATGGATTTTCAGCTCTTCTTGCAGCAGACGCCACCTCCCAGGGCCCAGAACTGGAATTGACACCACTTGTCAGGTCAGATCTCCCATCAGAGGAGACCAGGGGCTGCAGGTGAAGTCGTTTATGGCTCTGAGACCTCTTAACAGTAGGCAAATACACACAAGCCCTTGGAGAATCTTCTCAAGCAGGATACCAAAGCCAAAGTCCAGTTCTTAGTCTCTCCAAGACAGAAGCAAACTGTAGGCCAGCACAGCAAAGCAACACAGCAAAGGAGCAGTACTCCTCCTAACAGCTCTCCAGCACTTCCTCTTGGCAGAGTCTTCTCTTGATCCAGAAGTGTTCTAAAATTCTGGGGTTACAGGTCCAATAGTTATACATCTTTTGGCTTTTGATGTCGGCATACTTTAAAGACTAGTCTTTGTAGTGCACCGATCCTGCCTTACTCTGACCTGGCTCCTGACACACTACAGGGGTTGGAGATAGCATTGTGAGAAGCCTGATACAGCCATATCCTGGTGTCAGGGACAACCCCTTCCACCACTCTAGCTCAGGAAGACCCATCCGCCTGGTGATGGGCCATCAGGATATGCAGGGCACACCTCAGCTCCTTTGCGTGACTGTCTAGAGTGAATGCACAAACAGCCCAACTATCAGTCTAAACCAGGCATGGTATTCACAGGCAGGCAGAGACACAGAATGGTAAAGGAAGAAAATGCCAACATTCGAAAAGTTCTCCAAAAATGGGCACGACACTCGTGCACCCAACTATCGCACTGCTGAATGGGAAATAATCTCTCACTTTCAGTGTTTTGCTTCGCAACGTACCGTCTCATTAGAGTCTGCACCCCATGGAATACATTAGGACAGCGGAAACATAGAAGACTTGGAGTGGATTTTAAGGGAAGAACATCTTTCATGTGGACAACTACATTCGATCGGTATGGCAGCTGAACTTTAACTGCTCAATTTGTTTCTTTTCAACTATTTGCAATTTCAAGAGTACTGGATTAATTCATAGACTTTGAGGATGTTACTGGTGTTCACTGTATTTGCACTATTTTTATGTTTAACATCGTAAATTTGCTTTTACTTTAACACATTTAAGTTTTTGAGATGTGTGGGTTGATTGGGGGTGGAACACGTGTATTTTCGTTTTGATCTGTTGGGTTTGTTGTAGGGAATAGAATTGTGTGATTTAGAGTTAGTATCACTATTTTTTTTCTACAAAAGCACATTTCACAGGAGGCACAGGGCACAAGCATAGTTTGAATTAGCAAATCATAATAAAGGAAGGGGTTCACGTGGGAGAGCACTCGTTAAATAATGGTCAGCGTAACAGGGAGAGTTCACCAGTTTCTAGACAGATTGAAGCACAAGAGGTGGCCAGGCTGCCAGTCGAGGCTTGAAAAAGGTAAAAAAGTTAAAAGATAGATTCTGAGGGATATAGGGTAGGCAGGTTGGTTTGGCAGGTGAGGTTGAGTGGGGGAAATGAGGGGCAATTATTAGTGGGTACAACGTTTGAGGTTTTTTGGATTCATTGTTTTTAGTGATTTCACACATTGGATGCACTTTTGATGCACGCTTTGTTTGGAGGGATGCAGTGGGAATGGATTCATTATAGTTTTAATGCACGAATGCTGGTTGATCATAAGGGTGAGGAAGGGGAATAGGGGTGTTTTGGGTGCAGGTGTTGTGAGTCAGTACTTTATCTTTTACAGTATGTTCGAATGGAGTAGTACGTTGAGCTGTTCTTTTCATGTGTTACAGTGACCCCTGACAAAGAGCCAGCATGGCTCGAAATGCACTGGCCATGATACAAAGAGCCTTCTCTGATGTATGGTTGTATTTACGTGCCACTGATGAAAGCCTGGATGGGCAGCAGGAGGCATTTGAAAAAGATGAATAAAGCATTCAAGTGCAACCATTCTGTCTCCGTGGTAATATATGAAGGAAGACTGAGGTCACAAAGATTGCTAAAAGGTTTTAGTATATGGTGATGAATAATAGCGAATTTTGGATGAAGTGACTTACCATGAGGGATTATTTCTCATTCAGCAGTGCGATAGTTGGTGTTGTAATCTGTCACTGGCTTTTATATTTTCATATAATGCACTAGCATACATTTGGTACGTTCCTTCCTCCCCTCTCCCTTCCCTTACCCTTGGTTTGCCCTACCTTAGATTGTTGGTGAGGTGTTCACCTTAGAATGTTGATACTGAGCTGTTGGTGCTTGAGGACAGGACTGAATAAAACTGCCTTCTTCTTTACTTCAAATTGTTGCAGTTTATTTAACAGTTGGGTGCGCAAGTGATGTGCCTGTTTTTGGAGAAATTTGATATTAGTTGAGATCGGGAGGGTTTTCAGCCACTGTTCGCACGCACTACAAGCACACAATTTCAAGTTTAAATTAAAGAACAAATAAAGGGAAGGAGTGCACGTTCACTTTCAGTGTTTAACATTCTAAAAGTGGCATGTGCAATACACACAATTTAAAAACCACCTTCACGAAAGACGTATTTTTAAAATTCTGAGCTCCGGGAGCTTAAACTCAAATCTCTATCGCTTCCCATTTGAAAGTTACACTTGTAGGATTTTACAAGGCAGCTCCAATGATATTCTTTGGGAAAGAAGGTACTTGCCATAGTGAAAACAAAATTGGTAGTATTTCACTATCAGGATATGTAAAACACACCTGTACATGCCCTACATTTCATATTCCCTGCACCCTGCCCATGAAGCTACATTGGGCCTACCTTACCTTATATGTAGTAAAAGGGAAGGTTAGAGCTTGGCAAGTGGGTGCACTTGCCAGGTCGACAGTTTAAAACTACACTTGCAGACACTGTTGTGGCAGGCCTGAGATATGCTTTCAGAGCTACTCATGTGGGGGGCACAATAAGTGCTGCAGGCCCACTAGTAGCATTTGATTTACAGGCCCTGGGCATACATAGTGCACTTTACTAGGGACTTACCAGTAAATCAAACATGCCAATCATGGATAACCAATCCTAATCACAATTTACAAAAGGGGCACTTGCAGTTTAGCTCTGATCAGCAGTCGTAAAGTGCCCAGAATACACAAACCAGCAAACATGAAGTCCAGCATAGAGGCAAAAAACAGGAGGCATACGCAAAAAAAGACAGGGGGAAACTACCCCAAAGTTACCAGGATTAACATTTACAAACTCCACTAGCAAGGGAGCCCAGCACTGGTTTGAACATGTAATATATGGGGAGAAAAAACCTTTTTTGTAAAGTTATACAAGCCCCAGACAGCTATAGAAGATGGTAAACTTTTTCTGTCGCTTCTAAGTCCTTTGAAATGTGACCCGATCAAAAGTGGAGAAACAGACGAGCCAAAGCAGTGGATAAGGAGGGTAATGATGGAGAGGGGCTCATCAGGTGACTCGTCTTCAGAGCAGGCTGAACCCTCAAATGTTAAGGTGTCCTTTGTCAAGAGGAGTGTCTGACTGAAGACAATGACATAATAATATTGGCACTGGATATTCTGGAGGAGCATGTGAAAATACATTTCTTGGATGTTGTTAAATGATACTCCGAATCATATTAATAATTAACTTTTATAGGCATTATGAGTTTCAAGTGGCACTTGGATTAAGAACAGAAAATCACAATGAGTCGGCCAAAAGTATTAAGGATTATTTAGTTGTCAGTTCCCAGATAAATTCAGTTTGTACCGTTTTCCTAGCTATACTATCTTATACAGTGAATGTGCTACCTAACTCATAATGATTTGTGTGTTCTAGACGAAGTATAGATCACATTCCCTATAATTCAGAAAACGTAAATTTTATTTTCCAACAGAGTATTAGCATCAGCTTTTATAGGTTTGGTAAAGATTAAGTAATGTAAGAATATTTTAAAAGTATTTTCTTTGCAGCAGTAGCAGAAGTATTAAATTTCATACTGGGCTTAAAGGATTTCAATCAAGTTAATTCATGTAGTGATTCCTTTAATTGTATCTGTACAAAGAGAACAAGAGATTGTTTTTAAAACGACATGTACTAAGATAATAATTCAGAAGCTGAGTAACAATTTGAATAAGTGTTTCCAGACATGAAAGTTGCTGCTTAGCATTTGGTATGATAGACTTGGCACTGTAGAAAATATCAGTTTAGTTCAGGTGCAAGGATGATAATGCCATTTATACGCTTCGTCTGGCCTTGTGTCATCAGCATAGTATCTTCTAGCAACTATTCTATGGGGTTTACGCTATGATTGTAAACATCTAGCACACTAACCTCTAATTCAGAGAATTGCTGTTTACCACTCCATGGGTCTCTGTGTGCATACATTAAACACAATAAAATATGAATAATAAATAATAATAATAATAATAATGATAATAATACCACTCTTCAGAAAGGATGGGGTGCTGGGGCATGGAGAACAAGGGAAAAAGGGCACAGACCTCAGAGCTGGAAAAGACAGGTTTTTATTCTTTTCTGGAAAAGATTCTTCGCTGTCTCACTGCGTAGAGAGAGAGGCAATGCATTCCAGTTTTTGGCTGCCAAGTAACCGAATGAGCGCGCACCCAATCTTGCTTTTTAGACTTTGGGAACTTTGACCAGGTAAGTTCCGGTCGACCTGAGATGTCGGACTTGATTATAAGGGGCAAGTAAATCATGAAGGTACCTCGGGTCTTTGCCCTGCCTACTCTGATGACAAAAGCACAGTGCTTTAAAAATTATCCTTTTGTTATAAGGCAACCAATGTAAGGAACCAAGAGCTTTCCAGGAGGAAGCTTTCCTAGGTAGATTCAGAACTAAGTGGGCAGCCGCATTATGGATACATTGCAGCCCACGAACATAGTTTTTTGTTGCTCCCAGATAGGGGACATTTCCATAGTCATCATTAAACCTTTTATTTCGGCTGTAAGCCATAAAAAGTTACAATGACAAAAATGCACAATTCAAATCAATTTCAATAAAAAAGATCATGCAACATCCTATTTACAATTAAAAAGAATGTCTGTGGTTAAAATTAGTAGATGATAAGAACAGGTCACTAACCCCAACATTATAAAAAATAATCTTATTAAATGGGTATTCTTCATGAAAGTAAAAATTCATATACAGTTAAAAATAAATTCCGTGGACAGCCACAAAAAAATGCAGATCCCCAATGTCGATAATAATTGAAAAATGGGGTGATAGGACACTACATGGGCATACAGAGCCGTGAGTTACAACCTGGCTATCCTAGGGGACGCATTGTCTACAGGGCCGGACTGGCTACCGGGCTTTTTGTCATGCTGCCAAGCTGGGGGCTGATTTCGTTGATGGGGACCTGCGTGTGCAAAACGAAATTCGTTTTGCATTGTTGATTTCGAAACACACGCAGGTCTCCATCTACGAAATTAGCCCCCACCGACGTGACATCAGCCCCCAGCTCTGCAGAATGCCAAAATGCCCGGTAGCCAGTCCGGCCCTGATTGTCTATGATCTTCTTTCTCTGGATCACGGCACAGAGCAGATAGTGCAATACTGCAAGTGTGAATAATTCCCTAGTGTCACTCTTAAGGAGCCTTAGTGCTTCCCCACAGTGCCTCACTCCCCTCGAGTTAAATACTGCTTTTAGCCATTTCGTAAGCGGATTTCTATATTGTGGGCAGAAGAACATGAAATGTTCAATAGTTTCTGCGATGATAGGGCAGTTTGGGCAGAACTTGTTGTTTGTAGGTGTGTTGTCCCATTTCATTGTTTGAGTTCTTAGGGGCAATATGCCACACCTAAATTAGACATACCGGCGCTTAGAGTAGTGTGGAAACATGCGATCCATGTAAGGCTCCGGACAGGGAGAACATTTGTAGTGGAGAAACTGACCGGTAATAGGATTTTCCTGATGTACTCTTCACGTCTGCAATACAATATTCTCCCAGAACCGGGTTTTCACTCCACGGGCATCACTTTTGGTGATCTGCTCTGGAGTGTTCCATACATTTGCCATGCATATTCTGTGGGATAATGCTTTTATAGCCTTCAGCCAGGGTGTACCTACTTCCTTCTCCAGGGATACTAGCTCTTTTACACAATCTCTGTACGTTGCTAGTTCTCTGGTGGCCAAAGTCTTAGCCAGAGTAGTAGGGGTTTAATTTGAACCACTAAATGTATAGGGCTGTGTGCAAGATCAAACCTTAAAGGGGTGCAGACATTCATGGTGAACAGGTAATCACAAATCCTTACACCGTATGCTGCAATAAACAAAACACATAAGACTATAAACTTTGGAAAACCTATCTCACCTACAGATCCTTGTAGTGTGTGAGAAAACTAATTTCTAGGACTAAACACATACCCTTGATATCTGTGTAAGTAGAGCGGAAATACAAGTAACAAGGATCACCTGCTGATGACCACCCCTGTGGATGAACAAACACAATTCATGGAAATCTTTGATTAAATGTTGTAACAAATGAAAAGTTGCATTAAATATCATAGGCAAGCAAGGAAGTTGTAAACATGCAATAGCATATTTTCCAAGTAAAGTGTTTACCGCTGTCTGGAATCAGATAACAAAAGAACAGAGTTGAGAGTTAGTTATCACTCTCTGCGTGATAAAAGCCCAATCCTTTGTTAGGCTACAAGAACCTTCCCTGCATGAGCCACTGCCACGGACTCGCCAACAGGGAAGAAATCACGATAGCCCCACATGGGTTGATTGAAATGAGAATATGGGCAAATGTTAAAGCACCCAAACGATAATGTTATTCCCTTGCATGAGTCACACAATCCCAAACAATAAAGTAATAAGGACTCCGCCAACGTAGGGAACATATGTTAATGCGCACTGACACGACCATCCACTCCAAGCGTGTATGAGAAAAAGCCCTCCTTGGACTTCAAGTAACAAAGTAGAAATAAGCGGTGCCCAATGGCACCCTTACCCGACCAGTGAACTTTCTGACTGCTGCGGAAAGCAACTCAACAAACCGGACACCAGGAATAACCGGCAATGTCTCCTGCCAGTTCAGCGCTCTTCACCGGTCTCGGACGTCACGCATGACGGTGCGTCAGACGTCTGCCAAGGCTACTGGGTGTTGTAGTTCTCCAGCACAGCGTCTCGATCATCTGATGCCTGGAAGTGTGGGGGTCCTGTGTTCCCTGACAGTACATCCCCTTCTTGGAGAACACTGACAGGCACAGGGCTTGTCTGGGTGACGTCTGTGAAAAATAGAAACCATGTTTTTTATACACCCCCGTGACTAGGTACTATTGATGTGTCGTCGTTGTATACATCGATCCCACATGGAGAAGGAATTGAGGTAGTGGAGTGGATTTTGTTAAACTATTACTACGAAGAATCACTTAACATCTTTCTGTTGGAATTACTGCAATTCAGTCTTTACCATAGTTACTTCTCATGGAAACAGCAATTTTACCTTCAAAAGACGGGTACCTCCATGGGTTTTACTGGAGCACCGACGTATGCAAACATCTTTATAGTCAAGTTCGAAGACACACACATCTTGCACAATAACTCATGGACAAATCATTTGATTATGTACCTCCGGTACGTAGACGATATTTTGATACTATGGAGAGGGTCACAGCAACAATTAGAAAATGACTTACTCTTGTTGAACAACTGTCGTCCCCAAATCAAATTCAGGTATTCCATTAACTCTACGACCATCAATTATTTGGACATCCTTAATTAAAGAAAAGGCAATTGTTTGGTCACGAGGGTGTATACAAAACCTACTGATAGGAATAATACTTTGCATTATCATAGCTTTCACTCACCCACTCTTAAAAACCATTTTGCACTATAACAATTCATTAGAGTAAGTAGGATTAGTTCAGATGAAATCCAGTGTAAAACTTACATTCAGGAACTACCACAACAATATTCAATGAGAGGCTATCCATCTAAAGTCTTAGTGGCAAAACAAAAAGTTTTTAACTTACACAGATCACAGTTATTGCGAAAATCTGTTAAACCTGCATCAACTAGAGAAGTTTTTAAATACTCAACAGCTGCAACAGTGATAAAGAGTTGCATTTAAAAATGCTGGGAAATCATAGAGCAGGAACACGACTTTAAGGAAGTTTTCAAGGGTCGTCCAATCTTTGCTTTCTCTAGATAAAAGAACATTAAAGAGTTTCTTGGACAGAAAGATCCAGTACGCTCAGATACTGTAAAGCAGGGTATGCGGAAATGCCACAACTTCGGTCACTGTGGGAATGTGATTGTAGGTGACAAATTCGCACACCCACATACAGGGAAACAAATTAAATTGAAACATACATCTGATTGCAACACTAGTATGGTAATATATGCTATTAAGTGTCCGTGTGGACTAGTATATGTTGGGAGAACCACCAGGAAAGTTAAAATCAGATTGACATAGCATAAAAGTATGATCCGCACGGCTAAGGTGAAGTCATGTCTAGCATTACACTGGGGGGAGAAAAAATCCACTATACCTCAGTTGCGTTTCACCATACTGGAGCAGGTGTCAGTCTTGCTGCATGTTGATGCTGCCAGGTATCTGGCACAAAGAGAAACGTTTTGGATTCGTTTTTAAAAACCATAAGTCATTGTGGGTTGAATGACAAAATTGAGTTCACATGTTTTTTGTAAATTCTATTGCTTTTGGCTTTGAACACGTAACTGGTTGTGGTAAAAAATTATTTCAGTCATAATGTTTTTATTTGTATTGTTTATCTGGGTATGTGACAGATAGTAACTGAGTTCACCAATTTTTTAAAAACACGCAGAATGTCCACACATATGTTCTGGTCTGTCTTGACCATAGAGGGTACATGGGTACTTTTTTCAGTACCATATAGCACACAATGGATTGCCACATGGTATTCACACATATGCAGTTGCAGTGATGACTGGGTTTTAGCATCATTGTTTTTTTCGCCATGAAAAACATGGTTACACACCACTCATTAGCGTTTACGCACACGTTCATTTACTCTTTGCGTTTCACTTATATATTTGTTTTTTTAGCAGGGTATTTGCAGTTTCATCATAACAATGCAAGAGACTTTCGCATAAGGGAACCACATTTCTAATTTAGATTTAACAACATTGAGACGCTTCAGTTATTAGTTGCCTGGTCATTAGAGAGTCTGCTTTTTACCGCTTCGTGTGCATGAAGTTTACATTGGCAAGTCTGTCTTCTATATTTAGCGGCTGTTGCCGTTACGCACAAGTGGAAGTTATATTTCGGCAGGAAGAGCACTTCGGGGCATAGCGTGCACGGAGGAGAGAGGAGTTATTGCCATATGAGAATCAACTTTAGAGGTAAGAGCAGGAAGGAACGTTTGTTTCAGGGTCCCGATGAAGATAGGCGGCAATGTTCATATCGTCACTTTTTTTCTTGCAGTTCGACAAGTACAGTGGCATACCTTATTACCATAGGAGGAAAGGGAGACAACAAAGTTAGAAGCTAGAAGCTGGAAGCAGGTGTGTTTTTCACGGGTTTTATGGGTTGCCATTTGTATTTCTTTTTTGGTGTACCTGGATTGAACGGTTGTCTTTATATTCTTTTATTACTATTTGTAGCGTGCACATTTTTGGCCTGCGCATTGCTGGCGTTGTACAATCTTGCATTAGGCAGGGAAGACAATTGAGCATGTTTCTTCAGTGTCTCGAGTGTTTGGGTGGTGTTTACATCTTTACACATCATTATGACCTCGGTTTTCATCAGTTTTTCACACAGGGTGTTCTCACACTGCTCATTCTACGTGATTTTAAGGACTTGGTACTCCACACTTTAAACATAGTGTTTGCACTGAGACTGATCGTTTTTTCGTTTAGAGGACCGGTGATTTGGTCTGACACTGCTTACATTTCATTAAAAACTTTATTGAATTAATATTGTCCATTAGCACAAATGTGAATGTCCGAAACATTTGGATTGTATATATATTTTTGCAGCATTCCCCCGATGAAGGTGTCCTCACCAAAATGCATTGGGAAGTATTTTTGATGCTGTTTGGATCAACCAAGATATGAAAATATGAAAACGAAAATCAAGAAGAATACAGTGCTTTGAACTGTCACCATTTTGTTTTGCTTTTGTGATTAAGATTTCTTCTTGTACATTTATCCCAAGAGATCATGGATTACCAATTGTGGTTGGGCAAAACTGCTCGTATTGGTTATAGATAATACTGTGAAGCAGTTTGACTACCAGAGAACGCATGTATAAATCATTAGTTTCTTTCTCTTGAAATCACTTTGTAAACAAATTTAGAAAGTTACTGAGCACCATATTGGGCATGTGAAAAGTGCATACTTATTTTCAAACAGGTTATCTTTTGTACGGTGCCATATAATGGCTTGAGTAAGGAAACATGAAACAACTGTCCTGGTGTAGGGATCTGTTTGTAGGCAATAAAATATCCCATTTTAGTCAGATAATCGATTACCACCAGGATAGCCGTGTGTTCTTTATCCTTAGGCAGTACCACTATGAAATCTAAGGAAAATCTTTCCAAGGGAGTATCCGGAGGGGGTAGTGGTTGTAAGAGACATTGTGGTATTCCCTTAACCATTTTCATTTGGGCACAAACAGTACAGTTCTTTACCCACAAAGGGACGTGTCTTCTGAGGCTAGGCCACCAAAACTGTCGTTGAATCTCTTCACAGGTTTTTTCACTTCCATTATGTCCTGCACTGGGATTTACATGACACCACTGGAGGACCGTCTGTCTTAATTTGGGAGTGGGAACAAGAACTTGATTTCCCTTGACGTGAATGCCATATCAATTCTTCCATTCGGGATGTCCTTTCACCAATCCTTCCATCAAAAGGTCTGGAGTCCTTTAACGACCTCCTTTAAGAAGTTGTCGGTGTGATTCACTCCTATAACTCTCTTGGGTTCAAAGATCGCTCTTTCTGAGCCTTGAAGTGGTGCCACTGTGGACTCTTGTCTTGACAGTGCATCCGCCTTCTTGTTTATACTTCCGGGTCAAAACGTCACTATGAAAGTGTATTCCTCAAAAAATATCATCCATTGTAGTAACCGAGGGGTAAGCTGCCGGGCGGTTTCGATAATCTGTGTATATTGGGACCGTATGTCTAGCTCCCATCAACCAATGCCTCTGTTCCACAAAAGCTTCTTTTATGGCCAGCAGCTCTTTTTCCGAATTGCAAAAGAGATGGTTGTTTTTCAAGTCTTGGAGAATCAATCTCACATGTGTCATATGCTCCTCTTCTCTTGATGAATAGATCAGTATGTCCTCTATGTACACAAATACTATCCGATCCAGGTATTCCCTTAAGATATCGTTAAGAAAGAATTGGAATGTGGCTGGCACATTACATAATCCAAACGTCATGCCTTGGTACTCGTATAATCCATAACGAGTTTTGAAGGCTGTCTTCCATTAGTTTCCCTGGCGCATCCTCACCAAATGGTACGCTCCCCTGAGGTCTAACTTGGTGTATATCACAGCTCCATTAACTTGCTCCAACAATACAGATATCAATGGGAGAGGGTATTGATTCCGTATGGTAATGGCATTCAAGGCGCGAAAGTCAATACATGCCCAAAGCGCTCCATTAGCCTTTTGTATAAAGAATACAGGAGAGGCTGCAGGAGAGCTGGAGTGACATATAAACCCCAAGGCCAAGTATTTATCTAAATACTGACGCAGATGTTCATTTTCCAGCTCAGTCAGGGCATAGATCCTGCCACAGGGAACCACAGAACCAGGCATAAGATCTATTCGACAGTCATACTGCCTGTGAGAAGGAAGGACTTCAGCCATTTGATCACTAAAAACACTGGTGATAACAAGAAGGCAGTTCCATCTCCTTCTCGGCTACAGAAGCTATATGGTGGCAACATGCCAAAGCTTTGGTTGGAAGGTTGAATGACCTTAAACAATGTTTTTAATAGTCTGACTCCATTGTAAGGACTTTCTGACCCCAATCTTTGGTGGGGTTATGTGTGGACAAGCAGGGTAATCCCAGAATGTTCCCGTATAATGGTGCTCGAATTATGTTGAAGGAAAGAAGTTCCTGATGGTTCCCATCAAATTCTACAGTGTATGTTTTGGTGGCGTGACTAATAGGTCCAGATTCCAACGGTTTCCCATCAACTGCAAGACCACTTCTGGTAATGGTTTAGGTACTGTAGCAGGGATCCTGTTCTCCTACAGTACTGTGCATTGAGACTTGGAACCTCAGTAAGTTAGGGTGTGCCAAAACTCACCTTAGTACCCAAAATCCCCTTACCTGACTAGCTACAGTGTCTTATTGGTCATTACAAACTTCCAATATTTAGACAAACCAGAACATGGACTTAGATTACCTCAGGTAACGTGGAACACATGAACACTCTTTCGTTATACAATCATTTCAATTCAAAACAGGGAGTAAATGAGGACGCAAGCATATTTGAAATGTTTATTTACTAATGCAGGGTTCTCAAAAACAGTATATTAGATAATACTAGCAAACATATTAAAAAAAGAAAAGTAATCAGCATAGTTACTAGTCCATAGAATGCGAAAGGTGACAACATGCTAAAATGCTGAAATGAATCGGGTCTAACAACCCCTAATTCTCACCCTCCCTAATTAGTATATTATATTATATCTAAGAAGGTCTCATTGAGTTTTAGCAGGGCGGCCCCATACCTCAAGATCCTAGTGGTAAGGGATCACATCATCTTCCACCAGCTCTCTGCATGCAAAGCACCATCAAGTGTGTGTGTATGCTCTGTGCAAGGCAATATAAAACGCGCCTTGCGCCTCAATTTGGCCGCAGCTGCATGTATATTATGTCTAGGAAGGTGCGAAGATCAGACTTCACAACAACTGTGTCGAGATATCGTTGAAGGCTTCAGCACTCACTGTACAGACACGGCTCGCTAAGCAAAGCTGATATCAGAGTAATAACATATTATTCGTGTGTGAATCAAAAACACTTTACTAGGCTCAAAGCTATAATAACAGTTGTGTTGTGTGCAGAAGCAGCAGAAAGGTAAAATGGCGTTTTAAACTCTTAATAAGCACATGCTAACTTAACACAGTATATAGGCAAAGCATAACTATATGACAAAGTCAATAGTAACCCTGGGCGTAGTACGCGTAGTCGCGCTACGCAAAGCTACGCGAAGACGTCCTCGCACTACGCGAGCTTCGCGTAGCTTTGCGAGCGTGCGTAGTAGCTTGCTGGACCCGTTCACGAGCCGTTTTTCTTGCTCGGGAGCGCGTTGTGCTTGTTCGAGACGCTGTCTGCATGCTCGGGGGATTGTAGCGTGCGACCTTACCCATGCGGTGGGCTATGTGCGCGGCCATCTTGTTTTTTCAATTGTCCCGCCCGCTCGCGTCCCCTATTTCCTCTTCCGGGTCGCGCATAACGTGTTCGCGTTGTGCACGTCATGTTCGGGAACACAACTACTTGTTCACGCTGACAAAGTGCAAGTTCGCGTGAAATCGCGCGTGAACTTACCCACGTGGTTGCGATGGGCATGGCCATCTTGTTTTTTACACTATATGCTATGGTTCTGGGCCTAGTTTTCTATCCACCTTTTATCTTTGCAATCCTTACTTATTTTCACAGTTTTTCTTACTTTTTTTATTTATCATCTATCTCTCTCTGTCCCTAAGTTTATATTTTGCATTTTATTTCTACTTCTCCACCTTTTTTTTGTTACTTTTCTACTGTTTTATATTACTTCGTTATTTAAGCTCCTACGTCTTCCCCCTAACTTTTTTTCCTTTTGTTCTAACTTCTTTTCCACCTCCACCCCAGAACCATGGGAAAGGGGAGCAGCAGAACCAGCTCGAAGGGCAAGGCGCCCGCGCCCAAGAGCCGGCTACCTTGCGGCAGAATGCGACCTGCAGGGGTGCAGGCCCGGAAACTTTTCGGGGAGGCTGAGGTGGCCGCCCTGGTTTTTTTCATCCAGCGCCACCTCCCCTTGACCTTGGCGGCAGGCCAGGCTCCGGTTACCTTCCAGAGGAGCGTCACCGCCGTTGGGCGAAGTTGCGCCGGGCAGTCTTCCGCCGCTTGGATATCCGGCGCACCCACCAGCAGCTGGCCCACCGGTGGGCAGACATTCTGGACAGGGAGCAGGACCTGTTGGACCTGCTAGGTGTCGAGGTCGTGGGGCTTGGTGAGTAGCTAGTAATATTAATATATATATATATAGTAGTATAAGTATTGTGTATAATTCTTGGACGAATAAGTAACACGATTACTGGTGCGCTTAGTTACATTGCAGATCAATTCCGTCTCAAAATCTTCTGTTACCGTATGACACAGGTGCTGCTCGCCACTTCTCTTACTGGTTTGTAACTATGCGCTAGCTTGGGCTGGTGATTATTGATGTTAGAGTTTACTTTAGAGAATTGAAGTTAGTTATTGCTATTGCTAGAGTCTAGTCCTTACATTGTCCTTTAGTGAAATAGTGGTGGATGGATAGTATTAGTTCATATTTTTTTAACGGTCTGCATGACGCGGCGCCTCCTCTGTCACTGAATGCTTAGTTAGTTCTTATTTATCCCACCCCTCCATAGAACCGGTTTGAAGTTTGTTTACTGAGTGGTGGGCTTAGCAGCCATAGCATTGTCACGTCAGTCAGTAGCAGTTCATATGATGCAAGCAACCAACAATTTCGTGTATGCACAAATTTATGCATGTGTCCTCCATCTCATCTATGCATGTTTGCGGGCAAAAATAAAATGGAAATGCCGACTTACTGAACAATTGGCCCGTTTGGATTCTGGAATAGGTGGTGTAGGTCAGGTGGTACTGGCTTCTTTAGTTATTCTGCAATCAGAATGTTTATGGAACATTTGATTAGTGTTCTTTAAGTAGACGGTCTGTGAATCCTGCAAGCCAGTAGTCATTTAGACTTCTAAGTCAATTTTATTGCAATTATTGTTTCCTAAAATGTTTGAGAGGATTTTTGAATGATGTATTTGTTTCACAGCACTCAATGTTTCTCTTTCTTTATTATTTGTTACATGATCAGCACCACCCAGGGGCAAGAAGACGGGGTCCGAGTCGGCGGGACAACCACCAGAGGAGTGTTCCTCTAACGAGGATCCTGCTGCTGGCCCCAGTAAGTCCTACAGTGCTTATATTATTATCAATTATATTTCCCTAACTTTTTAGCGCACCTTATTTTTTCCAACCTATTAAGCCTCTTTCCTAATTAAATGTTAGCCAAACCTTCTTTGGTCTTCAATTTGTTTTCCAAATTTTGGGTATGTAATGCCATCCCTGACTTTCAATTCCTTCAAACTGCCTCTGCCCGATGACTCTCTGTGCTACTACTATTAGACTGTCTTTAGCTAAGCTTGCCCTGTTGGCCACTCTTTAGTTAAGGTATTCTTTGGAATAAAGCTGTGATAGAAAATAGCTGTAGCCACTGGGTCCACTCCTGTCTTTTGCGTTGTCCTCTGTAATCTCTAGTCTTTGTCAATTCCCACCCCAAAAATGCGCAACCAGATGTTTGCCTACTAATTTTTGTTAGGTTAGTATACTACTACTACTGTTGTGGTTATTCTCTGCACAGGCACATACAGAACTATGCACAAGAAAATAGGATGTTGGTGATAGGGCGGTTGGACCTTACTTACACCCTAGTCACAGAACTCAGTCAGAAGAACCCACAATTCAACGACCGTCTACCTACCTAAGTGTCTCAGTCATAGTCATTTGTCCCACTCCCGACCCCCACACGAAGATAGTTAGATATACCCAATGATTTTATTACACAACCCAGAACAGAAGAACATCCTTTCGCTCACTCACTCGTTTAAGTCCACAACACACCAGACACTCAAAATGTCAGAGGTACTCATGCAGCCATCAGTTAATTCCTGAAACATTAATCTGGTTGTGAAAAATGCCTTTCTAAATTCCTGTAATCTTTCCTTTCAATGTAAACGTTTTGTTGTAGGTAGCAATGCTTGTTGCTTTTCTGCTTCATGCTTGTGTAAAATCATGTGTATAACTCCTAAGAGGGCCCCCACGTGCAGCGCGTGCCTAATTACCCTAACCGTCATCCCCTGCCTCTATAAATTGAGCGCTTGCACTCGTGATGATGCTTCGCTTCTTTGGCATCGCATCACTCAAGCGCTCCAGCCCATTTCTCCCGTCGTTGTCCTCCATCCCGAGAAGTTCAAGAAGGAGAACAGAGGAAGCCAATAGAAATCCCCACTTACCTGGATCCTGGGTCTTCGTGTCTTCGGCTCCTTCACTGCAGACGTCCTCGTCCCTTCCATGAGACACCGGAACCTCTTCAATCCCCACGGAGCCTGAAACCGGAACAACAAGGAAAGGAAAGTAAGCTTCAAAGGTTGCCTAGCAACCCTAGAAACCTCTACTTAAAACGAAAAACTCTAGAAACTTTGGACATTGCATGCGCTAGTGTTTAGAAGCCATCGAAAGACTTTTAGCATCAAAACCAACATTGGGCACAATTGTTTGAGACTGTGACTGAGAGCAAAAACAAGCACAAGCTAATTCAATTTTGATTTTTAGTACTGTTGTTAGAGAATTCAGTCTCTTTTGTTAATTCTTAAACCTGAAAGGAAAAAGGGTAATCAAGGACAAGCATTGGTAAATGTAAAACCGAGTGTTGGAAACCTGTAAACAAGCACTGATCAATGCAATTAATCAAGTGTGAAGTTAACACTAAAAAGAATATTGATGATTATTGTTTATGTGCGGAATTACACAGTAGATTACAGTTTATGCACTGTTAGATTGTTAGGGTGCTTTTGTCTTTATTTTTTTATATCTTCTAGACAAAACATAGAAAACCAATTGCGACAAGTCTTCCTGCATTTTCAGGTATGTGCATGAATAGGTAAACACCCATTACAACGCATTTTTTACAACGCACTACCATTACAACGGAACTTTTACAACGCAAATACTATTACAACGCATTTATTTACAACGCATGTTTTTACAACGCAGGTACTTTTACAACGCATACCATTACAACGTAAGTATTGGTAAGTATATAATTATATTTAAAATGTTATATGTTAGGTTTTTTTTAAAGGGGTATTTTTAGGGTTCAGGGTCAGTTTTGGGTTTTTGGGTAAAGGGGTATTTTTAGGGTTCAGGGTCAGTTTTAGGTTTTTGGGTAAAGGGGTATTTTTAGGGTTCAGGGTCAGTTTTGGGTTTTTGGGTAAAAGGGTATTTTTAGGGTTCAGGGTCAGTTTGGGGTTTTTGGGTAAAGGGGTATTTTTAGGGTTCAGGGTCAGTTTTGGGTTTTTGGGTAAAGGGGTATTTTTAGGGTTCAGGGTCAGTTTTCAGTTTTTGGGTAAAGGGGTATTTTTAGGGTTTAGGGTCAGTTTTCAGTTTTTGGGTAAAGGGGTATTTTTAGGGTTCAGGGTCAGTTTTCAGTTTTTGGGTAAAGGGGTATTTTTAGGGTTTAGGGTCAGTTTTCAGTTTTTGGGTAAAGGGGTATTTTAGGGTTCAGGGTCAGTTTTCAGTTTTTGGGTAAAGGGGTATTTTTAGGGTTCAGGGTCAGTTTTCAGTTTTTGGGTAAAGGGGTATTTTTAGGGTTCAGGGTCAGTTTTCAGTTTTTGGGTAAAGGGGTATTTTTAGGGTTCAGGGTCAGTTTTCAGTTTTTGGGTAAAGGGGTATTTTTAGGGTTTAGGGTCAGTTTTCAGTTTTTGGGTAAAGGGGTATTTTTTGGGTTCAGGGTCAGTTTTGGGTTTTTGGGTAAAAGGGTATTTTTAGGGTTCAGGGTCAGTTTTGGGTTTTTGGGTAAAGGGGTATTTTTAGGGTTCAGGGTCAGTTTTGGGAATTTTAGATAAAGGGGTACAAGAAAAAAAAAAAAAAAAAATATAAATTAAATTAATTAAATAAAATTAAATTAAATTAAATTAAATTAAATTAAATACAATTACATTAAATAAAAATAATTTTAAATAATATACAATTAAAAAAATTATATATACTTACCAATACTTACGTTGTAATGGTATGCGTTGTAAAGGTACCTGCGTTGTAAAAAAATGCGTTGTAAATACATGCGTTGTAATAGTATTTGCGTTGTAAAAGTCCCGTTGTAACGGTATGCGTTGTAAAAGTATGCGTTTTAACGTCATACATCCGCATGAATAGTTTGGTGTTTCACTTTTAAGGGATGTATGACACTACAACGCATGCTTTTACCACGCATGCCTTTACAACGCGGTTTTTACAATGCATGCCATTACAACGTATAGCGCTTTGGGGTGCTGGATAGTGAATAGTTTAATTTACTATTCCAACTCCAGTCCCCGTGGATAGTAGGGAAGGTGTTGGAGAGTAAATTACATCTATTCCCTATCCTAGAGCGCCCCCCAGCGCAATGCGTTGTAATGGTTTGCGTTGTAAAAGTTGCGATGTAAAAGCACTGCGTGGTAAAAGTTGCGTTGTAAAGGATGTTTCCCCTTTTATGTACTAACACTACTGATCCAGTTCACGTTTAATTGGTTCGAAGACTGTCCATGTTAACAAAATATATCACAGAGTCTATGTGCAAGTTCAAAAACTTTATTTTTTTAATAACAAGCTTTGTATTGTTGTAACTTGTAAGTTCTTCCCTGAAAAACAGCCAGCTCCACCATGCAAAATAAAGAAGATTAAATACTATACATTTTTGTACAACTAGTGCACGATAGAGAACTGTGGGAGACCCCTCACCGTTGAACGTATACTGGTTACACATGCATCTTTTGAAAGCTCTGCTAATCTCTGGCTCGTAGAAGGCAATCTTCTCATCTGCCTATGAGAAAAATGTTGCACGTTAGACAGTGAATACAACTATGCCAGTTTTTAGCAGTCATGCAAAAAAGTGTAACATTATGGATAAGCAAAAGGGATTACCAATACTGGTTTGTCAACCTTTTTAGTTGTATGCAACACTCATGTGGCCTCCAAGGTGTCTTTCTTACTGTGCAACAAGCTGCGAGGTAACATGGGCAAAACAGTAGACCCGGATCATTCTAAAATGGTTACATGGCTCAGGCTAACTTTCCAAAGACTAGAGTAGGAGTAGAGATTAGATGACCCTAGGGACCATCTAATAAAGTAAAACTAAACTCTGTCTAATGACTGCTGTACAGTAGTACGCAATTTGGACTAGTTACACTTACAGCGCGTTATGTTGTACGTAACTGTTTTTTCAATCTTCCTTCCTGGTGAAAAAAGTACAACTAGTAAAATAGGGGGAGGTGTGCAGGCATCTAAAAAGGTGTACTTGCTTTTATAGGTGCACAATCACTACCAACGACCAGTGCCGACGGGGCCAGCGGCGATACTAATGCCATCCAGGAGGGGACAGTGGCTGCGGCACCTGCAGTAGCACCAGTGGGGGAGAAAACTTCAGCGGTGGACGGTGGTAAGTTATATTCATTACTTATTTGTATTACTAGGTGGAAGGGGAACATTTCCCTCACTGTGCTATGAGACTTATTAAGAAAGTATGAATTTGAAATTGTACTGGACAATATACAATGGTTGAAGAAGACACCCTTTGCAGCATTACCAGCGTGAGTTGAGTAAACAAGGCCTCTTCTATCAGACTCCAACTCAGCTGTGAAAGTTATGGAGAAGACTAAAAGTCAGATCAGATGACCTTGAGGGATGTGTTGAACAAAAAGGGAAAGTTGTGAACTAGGGTGGAAGGAGGAAGGACGAAAGAGATGTAATACGACTACCATAGAAGGATACTTTGGAAGGTTCATGCACGTGGCTGATATGAATCCAATGCATGGGTTGTTGAAGGATGGGTAGAACTGGAAGGTGAAAGAAGATGCATGCCTGGTTGGGCAAAACAATATGGGTGCATGGATATAGAGGATAGCAAGAAACATGAGCGGAGTTTGTGTCAATGAAACCCAAGGCAAGGAAGGAGTGGACGCATGGGTGGTTGTTGGTGAAAGTGAAACCAGCTAAGGCGATAATAAAGAATGATAGACATTTATTTTTATTGGTTGTTTTCCCCCTAAATGTATTGTATTCATCATAGGTGGAGACTGTCACTGGAAGCAGAGTCTTACTTTGAAAATATAAAAGGAGATACAAAAAAGACTGGTGATCTTCTGTATACTCAAGTCCACCCATAGTACTAGGGCAAGTATAATGCCAGAAAAAAATCCAACAAAAGTTACAGGCAGGGGAAGCAGGAGAATAGATTAGATAGATACTAAAAGTTGCCCCAATTGTATGTACTGCGCTTGGTAGTGCTACTATGCCACTATGTGTTGAATTAATTTGGAAGAGTTTCAGTTACAATTCTGTTTCTTTTTTTATAGATACTCATACTCCTTCCCAAAAACCATCAAGGAAGGAGTTGGCAGCCAGGGCCCGGCAAAGGAAACTGCAGGCCATTGTGGAGGAGTACCGCCGGCTGGTGGCTGAGGCCGAGGAGGAGGAGGAAGAGGCGGCGGCAGCAGCTGCTGCCTCTACCAATGCCCCAGGCCCCAGCCAGGCCCCACTGCAGGAGTACGGCGCCGTGGTCAGGGAGCCGCTCACCGCCGGCATTTAACAACATCTGCCTCCCCCCACATCATGGATGCAAATGTAGGTGCCGTGCATTTCAGCAACAGATTCTCCTCTGGGTGTCAAAGCTGGAGGATCAATTAGAGGAGCGTGTCAAGATATTGGTGCACAAACACCTTAAAGCCCGCCGGTTGTAATGGACCCTGTTCATTTGCCCATTTTTTAATACTTTTGTTGGTGGGTGGGAATTGGGTGTTAGGGTTATTTTTGTGGGACATTCTTTGGACTTGGACATTGGTTGGGGTTAGGGTGGGGATAGGGGTGGGATAGGACTAGGAAGATATTTTTTTATGTACATGAATAAATGTTATTTATTTTCAACGTACACATATGATGTTTTGTGGTGGGGTTATTGTTGTACGTCACAAGGTTTACTCTACATGCAGGGCAGCGGCCAGTGTTTGATTTAAATAATTTATTAATTGACCACATGTGTAAAAACATCATGCAAACAGATAGATGCGGTACCCCTCACTGAGTTATATTTGTCCTATTTGTACTACCAGTCTCTCCTCCATTATACCTCCCAGCAAACTTCTCTTCTTACCTGTGATTGATGATGATTAAGTTTGGCACTGCAAGGGCTGCATGGTTTCCCAAGACAACAGAGAATTTGCAGTGGTTGTGTGATGGTAGTAGTAGACTAGACACTGGCACTAGCATTGGAAAACAAAAACAAAGAGACAGTCATTTGCCTGATACAGAATGTGGGAGGAGTAGAAAAATACAGTACATAAGACTGACTCCAAAAAATACAAACAATATTGCAACTGCTAGTGCTAAACTCAAAGAAATCAATGGTGTCGGGGACTGCCAAGTACAAGAAGATAAATGTAGTTGTGTTGAAGGAGTCAGTAAAACACAATCCAATTCGTAAAGTTAAATGCTGTAAAATTAAATTCAAACAATGCCACCAATTATTTAGATGTATTTGTTGGGTCACTTTGGGAAATTAATTGCCTTGTACACTAGTACATACAGTGAGCTTGGGTGGTCAAGCAGAAGAGGATCCTCGCCCTGCCTCGTTGACATTTGTCTTCATTAATGTTGCTTTCACCACATCTGCCCCAGCAAGCGTGTGATCAATTGTTGGTGTAGATTTAATGTAGTAACATCACACCTCAATATAAAACCACACAGCCCGGGGGAAGAGGGTTAGGGTTTGATGAATGGATGGGAACGGGGGTTTGGGGAAAGGTTTGACAAAGAAAAACAGTACGCATGGAGACAACAAAAGCAAAACAATGAAGACGATGATTGATGATCCACTACTACCCAATAAATCTAAAGTTAAGTAAGAAAAACGAAATGGATGCATGATGAAGATAAGTTATAACTTGATGGTTAATAATAAGTGGTACTTACTTAACTACTACTACACAATTCAAAGTAAGTATTTCTAATATATGATATGAATATGACTTTTGCCTAGGCTGTATGCCCTCTGAGAAACCATAATATCTGATGTAGCGGGCTGAAAGCTAGCAAAGAAAATTAAGAAATAGTTTAAGTGAACAATCAGTTACCAAACACAAGCGTAAAATAAATGAAGAGGAAAAAGGAATCAAAGAAAATTACGAAAATGATGCTAAAGTTAATGTATTATCAAGGGCCAAATGTGTAGTTGTATCTCATCATTCATCTTTGACCTCCCTTCCATGGACACTGTGACTGAATATCATTCTTGGGCGCCTCTGGCTGGATGATGAGGAGGATTGGTAAGGTAAGTGTGAGTTGTTGCTCCACGTATAATAGCGCTGGGTGAAAGTCCGGCCTGTAAGTGTTGATGAAAGAAGAAATGGGGTATTATAAAATAAGTTAACTGAATGAAAACATAAAAATCAATTACGGTGTAGTGCAATAAGACAAGACTCTTGAGCGAGAAGATTTTCAGACTGAGGCTGCTTGGATACATTGATTAACTCTACTCTTCTAGTTGCACAGCAGTCATCGAAAAGAGCAACAAGGTAGGAGCCAGCACAAAACAGTTACAGGACCACACTACAACACCGGGCCGTGAGTCTGTGGCCCAAACTCCATTTACCTAAATTTTTCACAGTTTCAGACAAAAGGCATATACAGCAACCTAGCATTTTCCAAAACAAGTGATTAAATCAATGCGTCATTGTCAGTCAATCATACCACTATTCTATTCCACCACTACAGTGCACACACATGTAGCCTAGGTCTGCTGTGGTTCTTGTTGATTGGTTGTGTGTTTACCTTGTATTCCACTTCCTGAACATATTCCATCAATCATCTCAGAGCAAACTGACTGACAGCGTGCAAAGATGGTATGGTGGTCATCATCATCCGGTGTGGCACGTGTACGTGTTCTCCAACAGACCACCAACAGCAACTCAGTCTGTAGTGAGTGACTATGATTAAGTCCAGACTGCACCTGCAGTAGTAGGAGTACAATTGGATACACATTATTAAACAACATGGAAACATTGACCATCACTTGAGACACAAGTACTTTGTTATTATATTAAACTACTAGTATAGTTCTACTTCATGCACATTTGCTCTGAGTCAGCAAGCATCCAATGCAATGTATGGCATCATTCATTTCATATACCTGTCTTTCTCTTCTTTGTGGCTGTCAGATCACAGATGCAGCAGAGCCTTCTAAAAGTGATGACGAGTTTACTTTAATTTTGGAGCCCTGCTCAAGTTCTGACATTGAAGAGTTGTGTATGCCTGCAGACAGAGGTGTAGCCTTAAGACAGTGATGCATTTTAAAAAAAAACAAAATTCTGCCGCACACTTTTAGAAAAAATTCAAGTTAAAGTGATGTCTCAATGGACATATGATTTAAAGTTCATGAGCGAAGAAGTAGTCCATCATAGTGTCTTTCCTTCTTTTATTGTTCATACATGAGCCAGCCGACACGTGTTTCGTCGCAAGAAACCACACTGTTTCCGCGACTCCTCAGGGTTGTAGGAAGGTGGTATGTTACCACAGGTCGCGGTGCCGGTGATAATTCCGACCCGGCTCCGCTCAGGACCGGGTAGTGCTGAAGATCTGAAAAGGATTACACAAGTATGGATCTTGATTTTCTCCAGCAGTACGTTGTGGAAAACTTGCTACAGGTGTGTAATTTCAGAGTATTGATGGTAATCACTTGGTTGGTATCTTCAGAACGTAAAGAAAGTAGAGACTTGCCTGGAGATAAGTCCCCGGAGTGCGGGGATGATACAGCGTCCACTCTGTCAAGTGCGCGTTTCTGTTCCGGGTGCGGTCACCGCTCCGGGGACTTATCTCCAGGCAAGTCTCCACTTTCTTTACGTTCTGAAGATACCAACCAAGTGATTACCATCAATACTCTGAAATTACACACCTGTAGCAAGTTTTCCACAACGTACTGCTGGAGAAAATCAAGATCCATACTTGTGTAATCCTTTTCAGATCTTCAGCACTACCCGGTCCTGAGCGGAGCCGGGTCGGAATTATCACTGGCACCGCGACCTTTGGTAACATACCACCTTCCTACAGCCCTGAGGAGTCGCGGAAACAGTGCGGTTTCTTGCGACGAAACACGTGTCCGCTGGCTCATGTATGAACAATAAAAGAAGGAAAGACACTATGATGGACTACTTCTTCGCTCATGAACTTTAAATCATATGTTCATTGAGACATCACTTTAACTTGAATTTTTTCTAAAAGTGTGCAGCAGAATTTTGTTTTTCTGTTACTTGATGTGTCCTCAAAACACATTGTGAGGGGTTACAGGGATTTGCCTCTCATCTGCACGCACCTTATGCCTTAAGCATTCAGTTGTGCGTTAACCTAGTAGTGCGCCCAGAATTTCCCTCACATCTGAAACCCTGTTTTTTTTTGGAGTGATGCATTTTAGATTGGAAACAAAACAGAAGATGGCCATAGTCACGTACTTTTCACTTGTTATGGAGGGACTGTTAGAGGCTACATTATTGCACTATTGTCCATCTCCATTCAATGTATGGCAAGATGGAAATGTATTTAGGGTGAGTCAGGAAGATGGAGCAGGACTCTGATGAGTGGAGTGCACAGTAAATGCACAGATGTGCAACTCCAATAGGTAATTAAAAGAGAAAGGAAGATGGTGTTGGTTTTGAAGTTTGAACCAGAAAGACAGATACACACAAATAAAGGAAGGGAGAATGTAACAATTTAAAAGCCTAGTTGTCAGGGAAGAGGAGCTTGTCCTCAAACCCTGGTGGTTCTTCTGACAGAGTAGGTCATGTAACCCACTAGTTATATCTTCCGACTCGCTCTCCTCTTCCAGCTGTGATTCACATATTTTGTAGTCTGGTGGTATGAAGTGCTGAATCATTTTGATCATGGTTAACCTCGCCACGCTTTTGGGCGAGAGACTGTTCCTTTTCACAGTTACAATGGCACCAGCAGCACTGAAAACACGCTCAGAAGAGACACTTGCAACAGGGCAAGCTAGATTCTTTATCGCCAGCCGGCTGAGCACTGGCCATTGGTTTCTTGTCCTATACCAATACACCAATGGGCTTTGCTCCATGAACACCTCTGTTGTGTCATCCAGATAGGCCTGGACCAACCGCTCAATGTTCAGTGGTGCTCGGGTTTGCTCGTCCTCTTTTGGCTTTGCGACAACAACGGACTTACCCATCCCTTTCTGTAGAAACCAAGCAGCTATTTTCTTGGTTGTGTCTGATGAATCAGATCCTGTTGGTGCTGTTGTTGTTATTGGTTGTGTTAGTGACTGCTGGGAAGCAAACGCACTGCTCTCATGCTGTGAAGAAGAACTTGACTCTGTAGGATGCTCAGTAGTACTTGCACTGTCCTGGGCTGGCACTGGCAGGCCTCTAATTGAGAGCTGTTTCTTTTCTAAATCAGTGGCTTCCTCGGCTATTACAGTTTTGTACTTGACAACATCCCCTTCTGAAAAAGGAATTACTGCATTACTGTTCACAAATAATTTGTACAGTGGATCCAAAATTGTGGCAGTAATGTAATGTTGATGTGACACAATCTTATTTTGAATCCTTGTATTCTCAGATAAGCGGCCGGCTAAGGCCTTCGCCAAATAACATGCTTCAAGTTTTCCTTCAACACCTTCGTATGTTTCAGACACCTCCTTCAGCTCCTGCTCTAGCATGTACAACAATGGGATAGCTTGGCCCATAGTACAGTCCTCCCTGCTGACTGCAAGTGTGAAGACCTCAAAAGGAGGAAGCTTCTCTGTCAGGCATTTAATGAGGTCCCATTGCCACATCTCAACTGTCATGGCTTTAATAACAGTTGGATAACCCTGATCTTCTTGTCATTGTCATGACATAAGCATTAAGTGGTATGTACTACTCAAACAGCCGATCAAGCATGTAATAAGTAGAGTTCCAACGTGTTGGTACCTCCTGGATGAGTGCTTTGACTGGCATTTTATACTCACGTTGAATGACCCGTAGCTGCTTCCGGGCTTTAAAAGAATGGTTGAAATGCGTGCAGATTCTTCTGCAAATGGTCAGTAAGTTGCTGACTTTGCTTTCATTTTTCAGAAAGTCTTGAACCACAATGTTAATGCAGTGTGCCAAACACAGGATCCTGAAATAGCGACCATCTTGCATGGCCTTAACTACATTACTGCCATTGTCGGTGGCAACAAAACCAAGGTTAAGGCCTCTAGATACAATTCTTATGCCTCTATAAGGATAATATTTATTATAACCATATAAGGGCATAAATCGGGAATATTGAATTAGGGTCCTAGATAGAAACACAACACCCACTCCACGTATTAATGTCCATCATTACTAAAAAACTAAGCAATATTAAACATAACGATGCATGTGTGTTTTCCAACCCACCCCAAAATTCATAAGTCGCATTTGAAATGGTATATGGTAAATACACGAAAATGAGTATTGGTACTGTACGCTTTTTAAGCAGTGTCATCATTCAGTTAAATGCATATATATATCAGCTGAATGAATTGCGAAAATTACACATGAAATGGCTCTGTATACAGAAAAGAAGGTCGAGACCATTCCATCACATTTTTATACAAATGCTGTACATGTGCTACAGGCTGAGGTAAAATATTGTCTCTAGATTTCCTAAAATAGAAGCTTTGGTCTCTAAGAATAGTTCTACTTTAAGCAGAGTACTTTGTGCCAGAAAAAAGGGTAAATATTTTGGAAGTGAAAAAAAAACAATTTCGCTTACAGGGGAAAAATAGTTCCAAATGTTTTCAGTAGCTGTGTTTATCAAAAACTGAAGGCCGAATTCAGAGTTCAGGGAACGCTGTGTGCTCGTTGTTTTAAAAAGTTATTCTCGTTGTTCAGGGGAGAACATCATATCAGATAGGCTTGCAAAAAATTGGTATACAACATCAGGTGAAAGTTCGACCAAGTTCGAAAATGCTGAAACAGTGCATATGTGAGAGTGATTGCTATCATCGATGTTTGGATCAGTAATGCTCACAGAAGGTTGTATCTATTTGGTGCTGCTTACCTCTCGTACTTCACTGCCACCTACTCGTAGTGGTGAAGTCTCAACAAATGCCGTCATCAGAATAGGTAGCCGCTGGGGACAACACGATGCATGAGTCGTTACCGGACCTAGCAAGGTATCTATATCCATTGGTACTGCTGATGGTAGTGTAAGACAGACGTCCAACATGCATTCTTCTCCGCATAGCAGACATCGAAGCACAGGTAAGATGCAATTTTGCCAGATTGGTCTGAATGAAAGAAACCAGGTTGCACTTAGATCTCTTAGCCGGGCTAATCCGAGGACTTTAGTGATGCGGTCCCGGTAGCGTATAGCTAGGATCGTTTCTCCCATCGTTGCTGGAGTCTTGTCTGTGGCTTGGCTTGCCATATCGGAGCAGAAGGATCAAAAATAAAATTCCTGCTACGAGTCCCAAAAGTAGAGGCAGGCCGCCAAATAACGAATGGACAAAATTCAGAAAAATGCCCAGAACTGTTTCAAAGGGTGCTAACAGTCCCAAAAAAACTGTCTTAAATACATGTGCGATGCCACTGGTATCAGACATGTTTAAGATTTGACTTAACATTTCTAGGAAATGGAGGGGCAATTTGTTGATAATAGGGAATGTATCTCTGCCGCTGTCCTTGCAACTTGCAGACCATACGTCTCTTTGGACGAGGTTAAAGGCACAGTTGTCTGTAAAAGAATTGACTTCATTATGCTTAAAGTATCAATTCGAATAGAAGAGATATTCAAAGAAGGCCATAACGCAGCCTCCATGTCCGGATTGCTGTGTGGATACAATACTTGCATACAGCAAATGACCCTGGAAGTGACGGTTACGAGATAGGCTTTTCCTGGCACCATGCCACAACAGCTGTGGTCACTTATTAGAACATAACTGCCGTTGGAAAGCTGTCTGAAAAATGGCTCTATCTGTTTTGCAGGAGTGCCATGCAGGTGACATGAAAGGTTATTTGAAGACCCTTCGCAGGCTCCATGCAAGTTTATACCTTGACACAGAAGTGTACCACTTAGTGATTTTTTACAATTGTTACCACTAAGGAATACTTCCTTTTTTCCTTCACTATAACATTTGTGTGTGTAAGGTAAATCCCAGGTTGATTTGATGTATCCTTTACCCAACCTTTCATACTGGCCTGCTGGTATATACTCTTGGCAATATTTAAACTGGAAAGTTGTTATCGTAATTGTAATTATTCCGTGTATTATCCATTCAATGACAGGTCTCTCTGACATTGTCAATGGTACTCTCTCAAGTTTTTCAATGCTCAGAATCCTATAGTCTGCTCCTTTTTGTGCCAAACTGATTTGTTTATCAGTAAGGTTAAAGATAGAGAATAATGATGTTGTGTTGATTAAACGCCATGGCACGTAGCCTGAACGCAGATTTTGCAACGTCCAGCCAAGCTGTACAATAGAACGCAATTGGGACTGACCATGTTGTAACATTAGCAAGTCCTGCTCTATTATATCAATAGCAGATAATACCATCCTGTCCAGTGAATATATTCTGGAGGACAGAGTCATTAACCCATTGTCCACTACAGACAGTGATTTTTCCAAATGAATACGATCAATTTCTCATATTTTTTCCGCTGTTTCAATTTGTGTTTCTTTCCAAGCTTCGTTGTATGCAGCGTATATACCGGCCGCTATGAAACGTTTTTGACGCTGTTTGCGAGGTCCCAGTATGAAATCACGCAAGTCAGCACCGTCTTTAAGTAAAGTCAAGTGTTGCTTAATTTCAGCCAGTGTGGATTTTTGTAGCCATTCGAGGCATAGTTTCCCTACACTGTATGTTGTAACTATCCCTGGATGTTGTCAATGGGAGTATCTAGGGTCTGGCCTGTTCTGTTTAACCCCCTGTATTTTGTTCAGGAATCTATCTTGACAGTTATTTGTGTCTGTGGGCCAGATCAACAATTTTTTCCAATCAGGATTTGTTATGTCTTGGTGTAAAATATGGGATACGTCTATCTCCACATCTGTAGTGCTATTACTATCAGGTATGGGCTTCAGAATAGACGGTTTATTTAAATACTTTATCTTGGCTAAACCAAGACAAGTTGTTTGTTGAATAGTGTCATTCAGGAATATTAATTGTTCTGAGATCATGCAGGCTCTAAATAATGCTTCTAAACCTTGGACCTGCCAGTCTTTTGTACCCCAGATGGTTTTTGTTTCAATGTTGTTTTTCCAAAATTCAAAACCAAATGTAGTCATTTTTTCATAAAATGTTTCAGAATAAATCAATTTAGTATTTGTCAACATTGTTTTCATTCCTGTCTTATTTAACATTTTAAAATAAAACGTTTCTGCATCACTTATGTTAAACCCTGGGAAGTATGGGAATTTCTCATAAAATGTTTTCGAGCTGTCTTTAGGCGGTGTTGCACAATGTTCCCATTGGTTATAATTAAAAACATTTCTAGGTTGAGCAGTTTTATGCAAATAGTGATGACCAAAATGATTATAACAATATAATTCTTCATAATTTGATGAACCCTGCAAATAATCATGTTCTGTGAATTTAGCTGCCATTACTAAATCTGACATCAAATTATTAATATTTTCAAAGTCCCGATCATCAGAGAAAGTACTTGGTGTCACAAAATCACTTAAGGAAACCTTAAACTGGTGAGGATATTTCAAGAGCTCAATCGGGCCATAGATTTCATAATCCGTTTTGTCCCATGCTACCCCGCCGGGTATTGTATTGGCTGTGATGTTCACTGATGACCGTTCTCTTTTCTCGATGAGAAAGCGGTCAAATACCTGATTTCAGGTGCAATGTTTTGACAAAAGAATCCATTAGAGATGTCTAATGTAGTTTTATATTTGTTGCGCACAATGTTATTCATTAGTGCTGCACTGTGTGAGTTTTGTACTGCAAATGTTTTGCAACAGGAGTTTAGATGTCTCTAGTCCAAAACAAGACAATATGAATCGCCTTGCTTGGAGACAGGAAACAAAGGATTGTTCATTTGTGAGGTGCATGTTTCAATCACCCCTGATATTCAAGTTGATCTAAAATCTCCCTGACTTGTTTTTTAGCTTCTTGCTTAACAGGGTACTGCCATGTTCTGTGAATTTAGCTGACATTACTAAATCTGACATAATATTAATAATATTTTCAAAGTCCCAATCATCAGAGAAAGTACTTGGTGTCACAAAGTCACTTGAGGAAACCTTAAACTGGTGAGGATATTTCAAGAGCTCAATCGGGCCATAGATTTCATAATCCGTTTTGTCCCATGCTACCCCGCCGGGTATTGTATTGGCTGTGATGTTCACTGATGACAGTTCTCTTTTCTCGATGTGCGGGGATGTGTGAGGCTTTAGGACCAAGTTGATATTCTGACTTGCTGGGTCCATTGTATTATATTTTCCATCAATAAATCTACCCAAACATAAAACCATGATGAGCCAAAGCAGGAGGAAAAGTACACCTAACCCAATCCAAAATTCAATCCATGGTGAAATTAGATATGTTTCTTTTAGTTGGTGAAAAAGTTCAGTTACTTTGTCTTTGAAAGTTTTTGTTGCTGGCGTTTCTTCATGCTCGCTTGGATCTTCAGAAAAGTCATCGAAATTGATGAAGTAGCCAGATGCAGTTCTGTCAATTGTTGCAATTGCTTCCGGATTTTCTTTAGTCTTTGGATCTTTCTTTGTTTCACTAGCATAGTCTGAGGCTACATCGTTGTAGACTGGTGTTTCTTGACGAACTGTTGCAATTTGGGTTTCAAGAGGCACAAGTTCCATGGCTTTGTTGCATAGTCCTTTTTTATTCACTGCAGGTTTATCAAGTGTGATTGTCTCTCTGTTTAAACCTCTTGGATTTTAGCAAGATTTGGTCTTCTGCTATTTCTTGGGAGCCCACTGGACCCACTACTTATTATTGGCCACATGATTGTGGTTTTACCAGGTCGATGGATACAATTCGGTTCTCCTTTTTACCAGCAAGTGGCGGTAGTACTACTGATCTTGTTCCGCTGACAGCTAAGACAGGTACTGCTTTTCTGTAAGACGGCCCAAATTCCTTCTTCACCGCGATCTTCTCTCTGACCAGATCCCCAATCTTTGGAATCCAGACAGGTCTTACTGGGACAGGTGGTTTTTCTTCAGTGGCTGTTGGCTTTAACTTTATATTACTCAGACTTCTTCTTGTTTCATTTAAGTCCTGTAAAACAGCCAAACGGTCTTTGATATCAAAGGCTTTTTCTTCTACCACTGAAGTGTGACTATCTAAGTCCTGGATATGCATTCTAGTACCGAACAATAGTTCGTAGGGAGTGAGACTTTTAGAGAATTTCTTGGCAGATTGTTAAGACTATGTTGGACACTTGTTAAATGTTTGACCCATCACCCGAACCTAATACCCTCGCCGTTATAAATTGCTTTATGTCCCGTTTTTTTCTTTCCACTACCGCATTTCCTTCAGGATGGAATGGAGCAGAGTACCGCGATGCAATGCCCATGCTGGCCATGGCCTCCTTGTAAGCTCGAGAGCTAAACGCAGGACCCTGGCCAGAATGTAGCATGCCAATTGCGTATGTGCCGATTAAGACTCGCAAATCTTTCATAACAGTTCTGGCGTCAGCTGAGCGCTGGGGCCACATCCAAATGAATCTCGTGCAGGAATCCACTGCGACCATGATATATTTATAGTTGCCATCCCTTTGTAAGGGACCACAGTGGTCCAGGTAAACATAAGCTAATGGTTTATCTGAGATCAGAAGGGGCGTCTGTGCTGGTCGTTTCACTGTTGATACTTTCATTCTTTGGCATATTTCACATTCTAGAACATAGTTTCTAGTCTGTTTCCTCATGCGTGGCCACCAATATCTCTGTTTTAATAATGATATTGTGGCGGAAACACCAGCATGCGCAGAAGCGAGCCCTTCGTGTGCCGCTAAAATTAGTCCTAACCTGTGTTCCATGTTTGGAATTGCCCTATCCCCCACTCCAGGGATTCGAGCAATAGGAACATTATTCGCATCAGTTATGTATGAGTACTTTACTGGAAAGCCTTTCGGAAGTGTTTTTCTATCATCTTTTACTTAAGCACTGCCAGCTTGCATTATGTCGCTGACTATTTTTGTTTTTGACCGGGTGATAGCAGCTACGGAAGCCGTTTGCACAGCTGCCTTTGCGGCTTCATCAGCCAATGAATTCCCCGCAACGTGAACGCCATCACGTTGATGACTCAGTGTATGTATCACGTGAGTCTTTTGTAGTTCTTTCTGTAAAAGAACTACTTGTTCCCAAAGCGTTTTATGCTTGATTGTGCCACCTTTTGCATCTTTGAAGCCGTTTTGAACCCAGTTCTGCAAGTATTCATTGCAAGACTGGACGCAGTAATATGAATCGCACACTATTAGTGTGGGGAATTCGCGATCGGTATTTTCAAGCGCCATCTTAAATGCTAGCAGTTCAGCTCGCTGAGCTGTACAATCTCCTAGAGATTGGGTTTTAGTAACCAGTGGTCTAAATTTTCCTTCATGCCAACGACCTTTAACAATCGCGCACGCAGTACTGTAAGCTTGTTTTCCCCCAACTGCATGCTGTGCTGATCCGTCTGTATATATTATATAGCCGTAATATTCCAGAGGCAGAATTTCGGTCGGCAGAGGACATTCATATTCATAATAGAGAAATTCTTGTGTTTTTAAATTAGGATCAAATTCGTATATTACGTCTGTTGCAGCAAGAGAATTAACCCATTGTATCCATCTCGGATGTAGTGCTTTAGCATTTGGAATGCTTGCTTTTGTTACTGCTTCTAGGGCAGGTACTGGTGTAACGATTATTATTCGTTTACCTTGTGCTAAGGCTCTTTCTTTTGCTACAGCAGTTTGAACCGCAGTTAGAATTTTTTCAGTAGAACTGAATTTCATTTCAGCTGTGTGTACAAGTGTGATTTGTAAGCTATTGGTACTGTTTCTCCCTCATTAGAGGTCAGGTATGTGAATCCGCATCTTCCTGGGATGACTCGGATTACAAGGTTGCGTATGTTTTCGTGAGTTTGCAATTTTGTTTTAGCTAACATGTCTGTTTGCAATGATCTTAAAATTCTGTGTGTTTCTGAGTCCAATTGATTGGTTTGAAATCAGGTTTTAATAATTCATAGAGAGGTTTAACCCTCTCTGCATAATTTAGAATGTATGTTCTTCCGAAATTCAGGAATCCTAGTATTGATTGTAAATTCTTCAGCGTTTTTGGTGCTTGGAGTACAGCACACTTCTCTAAGAAGTTGTCTGCTAGGCTTTTGCCTTCACTTGATAATTCATATCCTAAAAACAGGACAGTTAGATGGGCAATTCATGACTTTTTAAAGTTGAATTTGTAACCCTCAGCTGCAAACCCAAGTATTATGGTGTTCACTCTTTTCAAGTGTGTCTCCAGGTCATCATCTGTGAGATAGATGTCATTGACATAGGAAATGCCTCATCATCATATATTTGTAGTAACTCTTACCCTTGCTGAGAATAATCCTGGGCTATTCTTGAATCCCTGTGGGAGTCGACAGAAGTGTTTTTACGACCCCATTATTGAGAAAGCAGTCAAATACCTGATTTCAGGTGCAATGTTTTGACAAAAGAATCCATTAGAGATGTCTAATGTAGTTTTATATTTTTTGCGCACGATGTTATTCATTAGTGCTGCACTGTGTGAGTTTTGTACTGCAAATGTTTTGCAACAGGAGTTTAGATGTCTCTAGTCCAAAACTAGACAATATGAATCGTCTGGCTTGGAGACAGGAAACAAAGGATTGTTCATTTGTGAGATGCATGTTTCAATCACCCCCTGATATTCAAGTTGATCTAAAATCTCCCTGACTTGTTTTTTAGCTTCTTGCTTAACAGGGTACTGCCATGTTCTGTGAATTTAGCTGACATTACTAAATCTGACATCATATTATTGATATTTTCAAAGTCCCAATCATCAGAGAAAGTACTTGGTGTCACAAAGTCACTTAAGGGAACCTTAAACTGGTGAGGATATTTCAAGAGCTCAATCGGGTCATAGATTTCATAATCCGTTTTGTCCCATGCTACCCCGCCGGGCATTGCATTGGCTGTGATGTTCACTGATGACAGTTCTCTTTTCTCGATGTGCGAGGATGTGTGAGGATTTAGGACCAAGTTGATATTCTGACTTGCTGTGTCCATTGTATTATATTTTCCATCAATAAATCTACCCAAACATAAAACCATGATGAGCCAAAGCAGGAGGAAAAGTACACCTAACACAATCCAAAATTCAATTCATGGTGAAATCAGATATGTTTAGACTGTGGAGTTTTAGGTTTAAACCTATAATAACTGATAAAACCCCACTGAAAGAAAAATAGCCCTCACCGGTGAAAACATATAAACACTGAAAAAACACCTGCACAACCACAAACTAAATGCCATTAAAAGAAAGGAAAAAGAAAGTGAAAGAATCATGTTGTTCTTACTGAAGGGGTTAATAAAATGTAACTTTGTTATACAAGCTAGCAGTAAGAAAGACTGGCTAATATTATTCTGCTTGAGTTTTGTTCTTTAGAGATGCCACTAAAATATTGTTTCTTCTTCCTTTTACTTTTTTCAGTTTTATGGCCTTTGGTCTAAAGATGCAGGGTTTAGTTTCAAGTTTTAGGTTTAGTTTAATTATTTTATAAACTGTAGAGAATCAGGACATATCAAACTCACATTTGATATTTTGGCTGCATTTGATTCTTTCACTGATAGGTAAAATGGCTAGTTTCATAAAAATCTTTCCTAATATGTGTCATCACATTTGCCCACAGAGAATGGGTAAAAACCCTAATATATCAGACCATAGTTTCTGGGTCAGTATTGATAGGAGGTGAATTGCCAACACCTCAGGATTTAAACATTAAATGCAAGGTATAGTGACAAGTATATATATCACCAAGCATCTGAGATAGTGGTAAAAACGTGGCACCAGACTTTTGGAAAACATGGAACGCAGTGTCACTAGTTATGCTCTGCAAAAAAGGTTCTTTCCAAGTTCAACAAAGATTGGAGTTATATTGTTTGTATTTGTAGTGATTCAGCCACGTATATAAAAAAATTGTGTGATGACGTGTCAAAATTGATACCCGAGCTGAATTGATTCCCTGTAGGAGATCCTTGCCACTTGTTAGATGGTATGCTGAAAGCATCTTTACAATCTTCAGAGTTAATCAGGGATGCTATTGACTTTTTAGTCCATTCTGGGTCAGTTTTCTTATGCCCAGGAACTAAAACGCAAATATTTATCATTTTGTGCTTTATGTGGCATCAAAGAAGAGGGGCGTGGCTTGGACGCCGATCGGGATGGCGGCGTGAGCTCGTAGCTCCGCGCAGGATCCCGCTAATTCTCCTGTTTTCGGAACCCTGGGCGGCCCGGAGACGACTCTCCTGCCCTCTGAAGTGTGAGGGGACAGCTGGGTGCACTTGATGAACTGCTGGGGGACTGCCGCCCCCGAGGAGACCGTGCTGAAGCAGCGGCTGAGGTGTTGCCGAGGGTGCGAAGAAAATGGCGGCGGGGAGGTCGGAAGGCCCCGAACTTCAGCCCTGAGCCGAGTTGTCGCCGACTGGCGAGGGACCCTGGCGAGAGATCCTGCAAGCCGCTGACTGGGGCGCTAGGGTCGGCGGGACTGTGATCTGAGGCCGTGGTGCGCTGCCTTGGCTCGTCCGGAGCTTGGGGACCCTAGCTGGATACCGTCTTGGGACTTCTCCTCTTCCCCTCAGGCTCCCATGGGGGCGGCCGAGTGGAGTGGGCCTCGCAGGCCGTGGCTCTTGTGCCTGTGAGTGTCGGTGGAGACATTGCACTGCCGGCGACCGGTGCTGCCCACGGGCGCTGACGGTAACCGAGCTCCTGGACTTGTGACGCAGCACCCTGGAATGGCGGCGACGAGTGGGTCGATGGCCGCGGGATGCACTGAGGGGGACTCGGCAACTTCCACCCAGCTGGGCGAGAGTCCCTCCTCGGAGCTCGATCGAGACCAACGGCTGAACCAGCGACTAGATGCCATACTTGATGCGATCGCCTCGACTAAGGACGTGTTGCACCAAGACATCGCCCAAGTGGCCGTGGGCCTGGGGCTGCTGCGCGCAGATCACGCGAAGCTAGCGGACAAAGTTAAGGACCATGACCAACTATTGCTGGACCTGAAACCGTCGGTGGTGGCCGCGGAACATAAGATCACTGATATGTTGGCCCGGTTGGACGCGTTGGAACGGAGGGCGGAGGATGCAGATGGCCGCAATAGGCGGAACAACGTGCGGGTCGTCGGCCTTCCGGAACGGATTGAGGGGGAGGATGCAGTGGCCTATATGGAGAACTGGTTCCGCACTGTGGTGGCGCCGGAGGGGCTCACTCCTTTCTTTACGCTAGAGAGGGCCCACCGGGTACCTGCTCGCCCACCGGGGCTTGGTCGCCCCCCCCGCCCGATGGTGGTGAAACTCCTCCACTACAAAGACCGGGATCTTCTCATTCAGCGGGCCAGGATGTCGGGCCCCTATGACGTGGAGAATAGTAGGGTTACGATCTTCCCGGACTACACCCAAATGGTCCAGAAAAACCGGGCGTCGTTCCTGGCAGTGAAAAAGGAGCTCAGGGAGGAAAGCATTCAGTACTCCTTGCTCTACCCAGCTAAGTTGCGGATCATGTTGGATGGGTCTACGCACTTTTTTCAGACTCCGGACGAGGTTTGGCAATGGCTGGAGTTATACAGGGCGGGTACGGACAGATCGCATAAAAGCAGGCGAGATGAGCCCAAGCAGCCCCGGGTGAGACAATCGCAACGCATCCGATCCCGCAACAGGCGCCAACGGGAGAGGCGGGAGGCCCAAATGGCGGCGGAAAAGAGGGATGCACTCGCAGCGACGGCGGCCATTACAGGGTCGCAACAGAACAGTGAACGTGCGGACACTGACTCGGGAGGAGAAGGCGGCAGGTCGGGAGAGGAACTTTCAGAAGCGGACAGTTCGAAGGGGCCGGAGGTGACCCCACAGACCTCGGATGGTATCTTTTGCGGCTGACATTGGGTTGGATTGAGCTAGATCGGGACTTCATGGTGGGGTGGTATCCTGTTGATAGGGGGCCGGGACGCCGGGAGGGGGGGATCTGTGCTTCAAGAGGGATGGAGGCGCGGGGCGTGGGCTCCGCTCGCTGAGGTCGGCGGTGACTCACCCCCCTTGGGCCCTTAAGGCCGCCTGTGGTGGAGACCACAGGGTTATGAGTGTGAGAAGTTGTTTCAAGGTTTGGATGGGGGCGGACATTGGGTTCGTGTGCTCTGTCCTGGGGAGCGGGGTTTGGGAAGTTTTTCTGTTTTGGGTGTGTTTGGGGGGGGGCAACTGCACTGGGGGGGTTATGAACATTCGTTATTTGATTTGGACTGTACGAAGTTGGAATGGGGACGTTACCTAATCTGAAATGCCTAACGTGGAATGTCCGGGGGCTGCGAACTATGGTGAAGCGTCATAAGGTCCATGCATATCTTGTACGCAGGGGGGTTCAGATTGCTATGCTTCAGGAGACTCATCTCACTAAGAAGGAATGTACTGCCTTGCAGAAAAGATGGCGGGGCCAGGTGTTTGGCACCACCTACTCAGCGTATGCCAGGGGGGTGCTGATCTGGGTGAGGGCGGGGATACCCTTTCAATTGCTGAATCAAGTAGTGGATCCGGATGGCCGGTTTGTGGCGGTGGAGGGGAGGTTATATGGCCGGGATGTGGTTTTCTGCTGTGTGTATGCGCCAAACACTGATCAAGCTCGATATCTTGATAGCCTCTCAGGGGCGTTAGCCTCCTTCCTGGCGGGCCCGATAGTGCTAGGGGGGGACTTTAACTCGATTACTGATGTGGCTCTGGATAGGTCCCATCCCCCTCTGGTGGACTCCCCGGTGCGCAGGCTGACCGCGCACAGGAAGGACTGGCAGGATAGGTGGGGGCTGCTGGATGTCTGGAGGGAGCGGCACAGGGAGACCAGGGATTACTCCTTTTACTCTGCGCTTCATGACCTGCATGTCAGGATTGACTCGGTGCTCTGTGGTGGATCCCTAGCTCCGTTGGTCTCCCATGCGGAGTACTTAGCTAGGACTATCTCAGATCATAATCCCCTATTGGTGCACATTCAGTGGCAGAGGGAGCGCTCAGTTATACCAACGTGGCGGCTTCGGCCGGAGACACTTGAGGATCCTGTCTTCCAAGACGTGGTTCGGCAAGGCATTGATAGCTATTTCGGAATGAATGCGGGCACGGCCACGAGTAGGTCCATTGAATGGGATGCAATGAAAGTGGTGGCGAGGGGAGTGTGTCTGGGCAGGTTCTCGAATGCTCGCACGGCTGTGTTGAATGACCTCGTGACAGCGGAAGATAGGTTGAGGGACCTGGAGCGCCGCAGGCCGGCTAGACCGGACTTACAAGCCCAGCTATTAGAAGCGAAGGAGGTGGTTGCCACTGAGACGGAACGTTTGCGATGCTATGACTATAAGCAGTATATCGTCAGGGCGCATGCGGAAAGGGACAAGGTGGGTACCCTCTTGGCCAGACTGGCCAACCCGGAACTTAGGGGCTCCCCGATCCTCGGCATTCGCACTGCGCAGGGGGAGATGGTGTACAACCAGGCAGCGATATTGGAGTGCTTTAGGGGGTACTATGAGGAACTGTACCAGAGTCAGCTGGAGGTGGGGGTCCAGGACATTGTGGAATACTTGGGGGAGAGGCAGCTTCCGGTCCTTGCTGAGGAGGACTCGAAGGAACTGGGCGCCCGGTAACGCTCACGGAAATACGGGCGGCCATACAGCATATGGCCCGCAACAAAACGCCCGGGGTGGACGGATTACCGATTGAATTTTATCAGCTGTATGCGGATATTTTGACACCCAGATTGCTGACGGTGTATGCTGAAGCATTCGAGGCTGGGGCGCTGCCCGGATCCATGCGGGAGGCCTTGATTGTGCCGCTCCTGAAGCCAGGCCGGGACGCAGCGGACGTGCGGTCTTACCGCCCGCTGTCCATGCTGACGGTGGATTATAAGATTCTGAGCCGGATACTGGCCACCAGGCTGGCCCCGTATATGACGGGCCTGGTACATAGGGACCAGGCCGGGTTCATACCCACGAGGAGCACGGCGCTGAATGTTCGCCGACTGGTGGGGATAATGGACGCCATCTTGGACGGGGAGGGTGCCCCTGCGGTCCTATCTGTAGACATCGAGAAGGCCTTTGATAGTTTGGAATGGCCGTTCCTGGACGGAGTTTTGGAGAGGTTTGGTATGGGCGAGGGGTTCCGCAGGTGGACAAGGGTCTTGTATGCATCGGCGACGGCGAGAGTACGTTTGGGCGGCCTGGTGTCTGCGGCGTACCCGGTGGGCAGGGGCACGCGGCAGGGGTGCTCTCTGTCTCCCCTGTTGTTTGCTCTGGCAATGGAACCTTTAGCGGTCCATGCGAGGTCGGGTGTCGTGTACTTGGGGATAGCCAGGGGCGAGCAGTGGCATTATATATCGCTTTATGCGGATGACTTGCTCCTGTACCTGGCTGACACCTCCCGGGCGTTGGCCGGTGCTATGGGGCTGCTGTCGGAGTTCGGCCGGTTGTCGGGCCTTAAGGTCAATTGGGCGAAGACTTGTGTGTTCCCGCTGCGAGCGGGTTCACCTGCTCCTGACGGAGACTTGGACGTGGTGTGGGAACCATCTTGTTTCACCTATCTGGGTGTTCGCATTTACCACGCTACCGCAGACCTATTGGAGGGCAACATTGGTCGTTGTGTCCGGGCACTGCGGGGCAGCTTGTCTTTCTGGTCGACCCTCCCGCTGACGGTTCTAGGCAGGATTGCCCTTCTGAAGATGGTGGCACTCCCCCGCTTTCTCTATTATTTCCGGACGCTGCCCATATGGATTCCCCAAGGGGTCTTCAGAGACCTGAGGTCGATGATTATTGGCTTTCTGTGGGGGCATGGCCGCCGTAGAGTGGCCCTGACCACGCTCCTCCGCCCGAAGATGGAAGGGGGTATGGCTGTGCCTGACTTTGAGCTGTATTACCTAGCGGCACAGCTGCAGGTTCTAACACAGAACGTGGCTAGGGTGTTCAGGGGTCCGGAGGAGGACCGGGATCGGGGGATGCAACGCCATGTGTTGTCCTATATTATCATGCAGCAGAGGCTTGAGTTGCGGGCCCTCACCGTGGAGGAAAGGACGCTCCGTTTGTGTTGGCAGAGGAGCCTTCGGAGAGCGAGGGCTTCGCGGCCTTATGCACCGGAGATTCCGATCGGCATGCTGACGGCCTTGCCGCACGGGGGTGATTGGTCCCCGTTGCTGGCTTGGGAAGAGATGGGATTGCAGGTGGTGGGCGACCTGTACATAGATGGGGCGTTGGCACCGTTTGAGGTGCTCCGGGACCAGTTTGGGCTGCCTGACGGGGGGTTCCTCCTACACGCGGCAGTGGTGGCTGCCGTACAGAAGCACTGGAAAGGGGGGCTCGTAGAACCAACGACGACTATGGCGTGCCAATATGTGGTGATGGCAGCTGGTACGGTTAAGGCTGTGACGTGCCTCCATAATAGGATGCTGCATGAGGGTCTGGAGCCGCTCCTGGGGCTCAAGTCTAAATGGGAGGAGAGTGTGGGCCGCCCCATACCGGATACGGCGTGGGGACACATCCTGCGGCGTACGTGGAAGGGCACGAGAAATGCGCGCTTTCAACAAGTGCATTTCTATGTGCTTCATAGGGCCTATTTAACCCCAGAGAAATTACAGCGGTACTTCCGGGTGCCGGATGCCCGATGCCCACGGTGTTCGTCTTTGGGTGCGGACATGGATCATTTGTTTTGGGGGTGCCCGCAATTGGGGACCTACTGGGCAGAGGTAGGGGAACTCCTGAATGAAGTGTCTGCCAGGGAGGTGGACTTTGATATGGCGGCGTGCCTGTTGCTCTGGTTCCCGCACACCAAACGCACCAAGGTGACGAGCAAATTTATTGACCTGGGTCTGATACTGGCGCAGAGGGAGATATCGTGGCACTGGAAGTCCAGGGGGGGGCCCTCGCTGCGTAGGTGGAGGAATGAATTGCTGCGGTGGTCTGCTTGCGAGAGTGTGCTCCGGATGAAACAGGCTGTTAAGTTGGGGAATGAGAGGGTTCTGGACGCGGCGCGTGCATGGGAGCAGGTGGTGCAGGCCTTGCGTGACTCTATGGTGGATGACGGGGATGGAGAGAACTGAGCCGGTGGACACCACGGGGCGCACACAGAAGAGCTAATTTCCGCGCTGTGGTAGATCCATCCAACTCGACAGGGCGAGGGGTACTCCTAGCAGTTGCCAGGGGGGGGGGGCCTTGGGGGGGACTGGTTTATGGGACTTGGGGTGGGACGGAAGCCATTAGGGGGTGGCTAGCCTGGGTGCCTAGGCTCTATTAGGGAGGTTGCGTGCTGGGGCAGTGGGGGAGGGCTGGGGGAGCGGCCAGGCGAGTTGGGGCGGGGGCGCTTAGCCGAAGCGCGGGATGTTACTGCATTAGTTTTGGGATGGCTGACGGAGATTTTGTTGTGGGGGGGGGGGTAAAAAGCAGATACGTACGATGGCTTTTCGACCATGGTCCCTGTGGGACTTGCACTGTGATTTTCTCCTATTGCTTGGATCAACATGCCGCCCGGCCTCCGGGATGCGGGCTGAATGGCTGTGTACAGTTTGGATTTATTATTGGACAGTGGGGTGTCGCGGGGGCACGGGTTGATTGTTTGCATCCTGTGGTTTCTAACTCTGCAATAAAAATATGTTTTAAAAAAAAAAAATGTGGCATCAAAGAAAGAGTCATCCCAACTCTGCCCCTTAGCTGACGGTTCTCAGCCCAAGGGGCTATGAATGCTGAGAGGGCCTTTTCACAGAAGTTTACATGGGAAGGAAAGCGCGAGCGCACATGACCAAAGACTCACTGAAGAAGTATTGTATGGTGTACTACACTAAGATTAATTTGCAAAAATCTCTTTGCACCTCATATACACTATACGTACACTGTCTGTATACCATGTTCTTTCAGTGCAGAAAGCAAGCAATGATAAAAGCAAAACGTTCCATAAACACTGGAAAAACACTTTTTCTGTTGTTTTTAGTGGCGTGAAAATGTGTAACCACTGATAACAACTGTTTTTTAAGATATTGAAAACACTGAAAAAACCCCACCAGTATTTACCAAAAATAGAAACTGAAAACAGGACAGGCTAGATATGTTTCTTTTAGTTGCTGAAAAAGTTCAGTTACTTTGTCTTTGAAAGTTTTTGTTGCTGGCGTTTCTTCATGCTCGCTTGGATCTTCAGAAAAGTCATCGAAATTGATGAAGTAGCCAGATGCAGTTCTGTCAATTGTTGCAATTGCTTCCGGATTTTCTTTAGTCTTTGGATCTGTCTTTGTTTCACTAGCATAGTCCGAGGCTACATCGTTGTAGACTGGTGTTTCTTGACGAACTGTTGCAATTTGGGTTTCAAGAGGCACAAGGTCCATGCCTTTGTTGCATAGTCCTTTTTTATTCACTGCAGGTTTATCAAATGTGATTAGTCTCTCTGTTTGAACCTCTTGGATTTAAGCAAGATTTCGTCTACTGCTATTTCTTGGAAGTCCACTGGGCCTACTACTTATTATTGGCCACATGATTGTGGTTTTACCAGGTCGATGGATACAACTCGGTTCTCCTTTTTACCTGCAAGTGGCGGTAGTACTACTGATCTTGTTCCGCTGACAGCTAAGACAGGTACTGCTTTTCTGTAAGACGGCCCAAATTCCTTCTTCACCGCGATCTTCTCTCTGACCAGATCCCCAATCTTTGGAATCCAGACAGGTCCTGCTGGGACAGGTGGTTTTTCTTCAGTGGCTGTTGGCTTTAACTTTATATTACTCAGACTTCTTGTTTCATTTAAGTCCTGTAAAACAGCCAAACGGTCTTTGATATCAAAGGCTTTTTCTTCTACCACTGAAGTGTGACTATCTAAGTCCTGGATGTGCATTCTAGTACCGAACAATAGTTCGTAGGGAGTGAGACCTTTTAGAGAATTTCTTGGCAGATTGTTAAGACTACTTTGGACACTTGTTAAATGTTTGACCCACCCATCACCCGAACCTAATACCCTCGCCGTTATAGATTGCTTTATGTCCCGTTTTTTTCTTTCCACTACCGCATTTCCCTCAGGATGGAATGGAGAAGAGTACCGCAATGCAATGCCCATGCTGGCCATGGCCTCCTTGTAAGCTCGAGCGCTAAACGCAGGACCCTGGTCAGAATGTAGCATGCCAATTGCGTATGTGCCGATAAAGACTCGCAAATCTTTTATAACAGTTCTGGCGTCAGCTGAGCGCTGGGGCCACATCCAAATGAATCTCGTGCAGGAATCCACTGCGACCATGATATATTTATAGTTGCCATCCCTTTGTATGGGACCACAGTGGTCCAGGTAAACACAAGCTAATGGTTTATCTGAGATCAGAAGGGGCGTCTGTGCTGGTCGTTTCACTGTTGATACTTTCATTCTTTGGCATATTTCACATTTTAGAACATAGTTTCTAGTCTGTTTCCTTATGCGTGGCCACCAATATCTCTGTTTTAATAATGATATTGTTGCGGAAACACCAGCATGCGCAGAAGCGAGCCCTTCGTGTGCTGCTAAAATTAGTCCTAACCTGTGTTCCATGTTTGGAATTGCCCTATCCCCCACTCCAGGGATTCGAGCAATAGGAACATTATTCGCATCAGTTATGTATGAGTACTTTACTGGAAAGCCTTTCGGGAGTGTTTTTCTATCATCTTTTACTGAAGCACTGACAGCTTGCATTATGTCGCTGACTATTTTTGTTTTTGACCGGGTGATAGCAGCTACAGAAGCCGTTTGCACAGCTGCCTTCGCGGCTTCATCAGCCAATGAATTCCCCGCAACGTGAACGCCATCACGTTGATGACTCAGTGTATATATCACGTGAATCTTTCGTAGTTCTTTCTGTAAAAGAACTACTTGTTCCCAAAGCGTTTTATGCTTGATTGTGCCACCTTTTGCATCTTTGAAGCCGTTTTGAACCCAGTTCTGCAAGTATTCATTGTAAGACTGGACGCAGTAATATGAATCGCACACTATTAGTGTGGTGAATTTGCGATCAGTATTTTCAAGCGCCATCTTAAATGCTAGTAGTTTAGCTCGGTGAGCTGTACAATCTCCTAGAGATTGGGTTTTAGTAACCAGTGGTCTAAATTTTCCTTCGTGCCAACGACCTTTAACAATCGCGCACGCAGCACTGTAAGCTTGTTTTCCCCCAACTGCGGGCTGTGCTGATCCGTCTGTATATATTATATAGCCGTAATGTTCCAGAGGCAGAATTTCGGTCGGCAGAGGACATTCATATTCATATTGGAGAAATTCTTGTGTTTTTAAATTAGGATCAAATTCGTATATTACGTCTGTTGCAGCAAGAGAATTAACCCATTGTATCCATCGCGGCTGTAGTGCTTTAGCATTTGGAATGCTTGCTTTTGTTACTGCTTCTAGGGCAGGTACTGGTGTAACGATTATTATTCGTTTACCTTGTGCTAAGGCTCTTTCTTTTGCTACAGCAGTTTGAACCGCAGTTAGAATTTTTTCAGTAGAACTGAATTTCATTTCAGCTTGTGTGTACAAGTGTGATTTGTAAGCTATTGGTACCGTTTCTCTCTCATTAGAGGTCAGGTATGTGAATCCGCATCTTCCTGGGATGACTCGGATTACAAGGTCGTGTATGTTTTCGCGAGTTTGCAATTTTGTTTTAGCTAACATGTCTGTTTGCAATGATCTTAAAATTTCTGTGTGTTTCTGAGTCCAATTGATCGGTTTGAAATCAGGTTTTATTAATTCATAGAGAGGTTTAACCCTCTCTGCATAATTTAGAATGTATGTTCTTCCGAAATTCAGGAATCCTAGTATTGATTGTAAATTCTTCAGCGTTTTTGGTGCTTGGAGTACAGCACACTTCTCTAAGAAGTTGTCTGCTAGGCTTTTGCCTTCACTTGATAATTCATATCCTAAAAACAGGACAGTTAGATGGGCAATTCGTGACTTTTTAAAGTTGAATTTGTAACCCTCAGCTGCAAACCCAAGTATTATGGTGTTCACTCTTTTCAAGTGTGTCTCCAGGTCATCATCTGTGAGATAGAGGTCATCGACATAGGATAATGCCTCATCATCATATATTTGTAGTAACTCTGTTACCCTGGCTGAGAATAATCCTGGGCTATTCTTGAATCCCTGTGGGAGTCGACAGAAGTGTTTTTGCGACCCCATTATTGAGAAAGCGGTCAAATACCTGATTTCAGGTGCAATGTTTTGACAAAAGAATCCATTAGAGATGTCTAATGTAGTTTTATATTTTTGCGGACGATGTTATTCATTAGTGCTGCACTGTGTGAGTTTTGTACTGCAAATGTTTTGCAACAGGAGTTTAGATGTCTCTAGTCCAAAACTAGACAATATGAATCGTCTGGCTTGGAGACAGGAAACAAAGGATTGTTCATTTGTGAGGTGCATGTTTCCATCACCCCCTGATATTCAAGTTGATCTAAAATCTCCCTGACTTGTTTTTTAGCTTCTTGCTTAACAGGGTACTGCCATGTTCTGTGAATTTAGCTGACATTACTAAATCTGACATCATATTATTAATATTTTCAAAGTCCCAATCATCAGAGAAAGTACTCGGTGTCACAAAGTCACTTAAGGAAACCTTAAACTGGTGAGGATATTTCAAGAGCTCAATCGGGCCATACATTTCATAATCCGTTTTGTCCCATGCTACCCCGCCGGGTATTGTATTGGCTGTGATGTTCACTGATGACAGTTCTCTTTTCTTGATGTGCGAGGATGTGCGAGGCTTTAGGACCAAGTTGATATTCTTACTTGCTGTGTCTATTGTATTATTTTTTCCATCAATAAATCTACCCAAACATAAAACCCTGATGAGCCAAAGCAGGAGGAAAAGTACACCTAACACAATCCAAAAATTCAATCCATGGTGAAATCAGATATGTTTCTTTTAGTTGGTGAAAAAGTTAAGTTACTTTGTCTTTGAAAGTTTTTGTTGCTGGCGTTTCTTCATGCTCGCTTGGATCTTCAGAAAAATCATCGAAATTGATGAAGAAGCCAGATGCAGTTCTGTCAATTGTTGAAATTGCTTCCGGATTTTCTTTAGTCTTTGGATCTTTCTTTGTTTCACTAGCATAGTCTGAGGCTACATCGTTGTAGACTGGTGTTTCTTGACGAACTGTTGCAATTTGGGTTTCAAGAGGCACAAATTCCATGCCTTTGTTGCAAGTCCTTTTTTATTCACTGCAGGTTTATCAAATGTGATTAGTCTCTCTGTTTGAACCTCTTGGATTTTAGCAAGATTTGGTCTTCTGCTATTTCTTGGGAGTCCACTGGGCCTACTACTTATTATTGGCCACATGATTGTGGTTTTACCAGGTCGATGGATACAACTTGGTTCTCCTTTTTACCAGCAAGTGGCGGTAGTACTACTGATCTTGTTCCGCTGACAGCTAAGACAGGTACTGCTTTTCTGTAAGACGGCCCAAATTCCTTCTTCACCGCGATCTTCTCTCTGACCAGATCCCCAATCTTTGGAATCCAGACAGGTCTTGCTGGGACAGGTGGTTTTTCTTCAGTGGCTGTTGGCTTTAACTTTATATTACTCAGACTTCTTCTTGTTTCATTTAAGTCCTGTAAAACAGCCAAACGGTCTTTGATATCAAAGGCTTTTTCTTCTACCACTGAAGTGTGACTATCTAAGTCCTGGATATGCATTCTAGTACCGAACAATAGTTCGTAGGGAGTGAGACCTTTTAGAGAATTTCTTGGCAAATTGTTAAGACTACGTTGGACACTTGTTAAATGTTTGACCCACCCATCACCCGAACCTAATACCCTCGCCGTTATAGATTGCTTTATGTCCCGTTTTTTTCTTTCCACTACCGCATTTCCCTCAGGATGGAATGGAGAAGAGTACCGCAATGCAATGCCCATGCTGGGCATGGCCTCCTTGTAAGCTCGAGAGCTAAACGCAGGACCCTGGTCAGAATGTAGCATGCCAATTGCGTATGTGCCGATAAAGACTCGCAAATCTTTTATAACAGTTCTGGCGTCAGCCGAGCGCTGGGGCCACATCCAAATGAATCTCGTGCAGGAATCCACTGCGACCATGATATATTTATAGTTGCCATCCCTTTGTAAGGGACCACAGTCGTCCAGGTAAACACAAGCTAATGGTTTATCTGAGATCAGAAGGGACGTCTGTGCTGGTCGTTTCACTGTTGATACTTTCATTCTTTGGCATATTTCACATTCTAGAACATAGCTTCTAGTCTGTTTCCTCATGCGAGGCCACCAATATCTCTGTTTTAATAATGATATTGTGGCGGAAACACCAGCATGCGCAGAAGCGAGCCCTTCGTGTGCCGCTAAAATTAGTCCTAACCTGTGTTCCATGTTTGGAATTGCCCTATCCCCCACTCCAGGGATTCGAGCAATAGGAACATTATTCGCATCAGTTATGTATGAGTACTTTACTGGAAAGCCTTTCGGGAGTGTTTTTCTATCATCTTTTACTGAAGCACTGACAGCTTGTATTATGTCGCTGACTATTTTTGTTTTTGACCGGGTGATAGCAGCTACGGAAGCCGTTTGCACAGCTGCCTTCGTGGCTTCATCAGCCAATGAATTCCCCGCAACGTGAACGCCATCACGTTGATGACTCAGTGTATGTATCACGTGAGTCTTTCGTAGTTCTTTCTGTAAAAGAACTACTTGTTCCCAAAGCGTTTTATGCTTGATTGTGCCACCTTTTGCATCTTTGAAGCCGTTTTGAACCCAGTTCTGCAAGTATTCATTGTAAGACTGGAACGCAGTAATATGAATCGCACACTATTAGTGTGGGGAATTCGCGATCAGTATTTTCAAGCGCCATCTTAAATGCTAGTAGTTCAGCTCGCTGAGCTGTACAATCTCATAGACATTGGGTTTTAGTAACCAGTGGTCTAAATGTTCCTTCGTGCCAACGACCTTTAACAATCGCGCACGCAGCACTGTAAGCTTGTTTTCCCCCAACTGCAGGCTGTGCTGATCCGTCTGTATATATTATATAGCCGTAATGTTCCAGAGGCAGAATTTCGGTCGGCAGAGGACATTCATATTCATATTGGAGAAATTCTTGTGTTTTTAAATTAGGATCAAATTCGTATATTACGTCTGTTGCAGCAAGAGAATTAACCCATTGTATCCATCTCAGCTGTAGTGCTTTAGCATTTGGAATGCTTGCTTTTGTTACTGCTTCTAGGGCAGGTACTGGTGTAACGATTATTATTCGTTTACCTTGTGCTAAGACTCTTTCTTTTGCTACAGCAGTTTGAACCGCAGTTAGAATTTTTTCAGTAGAACTGAATTTCATTTCAGCTTGTGTGTACAAGTGTGATTTGTAAGCTATTGGTACCGTTTCTCTCTCATTAGAGGTCAGGTATGTGAATCCGCATCTTCCTGGGATGACTCGGATTACAAGGTCGTGTATGTTTTCGCGAGTTTGCAATTTTGTTTTAGCTAACATGTCTGTTTGCAATGATCTTAAAATTTCTGTGTGTTTCTGAGTCCAATTGATCGGTTTGAAATCAGGTTTTATTAATTCATAGAGAGGTTTAACCCTCTCTGCATAATTTAGAATGTATGTTCTTCCGAAATTCAGGAATCCTAGTATTGATTGTAAATTCTTCAGCGTTTTTGGTGCTTGGAGTACAGCACACTTCTCTAAGAAGTTGTCTGCTAGGCTTTTGCCTTCACTTGATAATTCATATCCTAAAAACAGGACAGTTAGATGGGCAATTCGTGACTTTTTAAAGTTGAATTTGTAACCCTCAGCTGCAAACCCAAGTATTATGGTGTTCACTCTTTTCAAGTGTGTCTCCAGGTCATCATCTGTGAGATAGATGTCATCGACATAGGATAATGTCTCATCATCATATATTTGTAGTAACTCTGTTACCCTGGCTGAGAATAATCCTGGGCTATTCTTGAATCCCTGTGGGAGTCGACAGAAGTGGTTTTGCGACCCCATTATTGAGAAAGCGGTCAAATACCTGATTTCAGGTGCAATGTTTTGACAAAAGAATCCATTAGAGATGTTTAATGTAGTTTTATATTTTTTGCGCACGATGTTATTCATTAGTGCTGCACTGTGTGAGTTTTGTACTGCAAATGTTTTGCAACAGGAGTTTAGATGTCTCTAGTCCAAAACTAGACAATATGAATCGTCTGGCTTGGAGACAGGAAACAAAGGATTGTTCATTTGTGAGGTGCATGTTTCAATCACCCCCTGATATTCAAGTTGATCTAAAATCTCCCTGACTTGTTTTTTAGCTTCTTGCTTAACAGGGTACTGCCTTTGTGCAGTGGGTTGATTTTTTAACTGGATTTTGTGAAGAGGAGAATCCTCATCCCATCCTACATGATTTTAATATAATGCAGGAGCTTGGGCCACTGCCCATGTTCTTGCAAATGTATATTTTTTATGAATTGGAATATGATTTGAGAAGGGTGGCATATACATTTCTTCGCCATGAGGGCATTCCCTGACAAACTCTGGTGGCCAGTCTTTCTCAGCTAACAGGATGTCATAGCCTTTCGAAAGGTTATCCCAAAAGAGACCCCTTACTTTCCTAGTTTTGTCCCCCTCTATACGCAATGTTATTTCGTATAATTTATGGGGTTTGCTAACTCTGGTGTCTGCAGTTTCCACTTGAGTGTATTCATTCGTGTCCACTGTCTCCAGAAGATTCATCAGGATCTTGCGAGCTATGGTTACTTCAGCTGCGCTGTCTAGCATTGTCTGGGCCCACTCTCCGTTTTTCAGTTGTGTCCTCAGTATCCTCAGCATGTTTTATTCTAATACTAGCTACCTTCTTCTATGGAAATTGTCATTTTTTACTTTGATGAGCAGGTTCCTTGTCTTTGGACTTGACGTGCTCTTCTTTGTGTTCTGACCGTCCTCTTCTTTCCGATTTCTGTGAGGAAGTCTGAAAAGATCGAGAGGGACGTGTATCAATATCTTGATATCTGTCAGGTTTTCTCAATTAACCCTACCTCTAAGGTTGTATCTTTTCTCAGAGGGCTCCCTCTGGGGAGACTTGTGTCCTCGGTCCGGAGATCTTTCTCTCCATTGAGGAGACCTTCCTCTGGACTGGAATCGTTTTTCTCTGGGAGTGGATTGTTTATTACCATCCCAACTCTTTTTTGGAGCGTTTAGATTTTTTTTGATAAAGGTTTTTTTAGGATTTTCAGTTAGTTTGGGATTTACTGGTTTCCCACCCAAACTATCTCTTCCTAGTTCTTCATACGATTTTTCTATGATTCTGGCAAGTTCAAAAGGTTGTTCTGCTATATCTGTTTCTTTCAATTTCTGGCGGATCGCCACAGATGCTGCTTCTCCTATTATGTGGGCTAATAATATAGCCGAGACCTGCTTGAAGTCTTTCAGTAATTTCATACCCAGAGTTAAAGCAGGTTCTGGACTGTATTCATTTTGAATCTGTCTTAGCACATCTGGTATTACCGCCATAGACGGAACACCATGTGTTTTTGTGTATATCGAAGCAAAGACTGTGAGACCCAAGTGTCACAGTCCTCCACATGTGGTGCGGCCCCCATTGGAAGACAGATAGTCAGAATTCTGTGTTTCTCAGTAGGCGTAGTATCAGGAAATACTGCCTCTATTTGAGTGGTTTTTTGTGCTAAGCAGAATGGAATTTGTTCCCGTTTTGCGGGTGTTTTGCCAATGGCTGATTGTATATTCTGTGGTGTGATTTTATTTATGTTCCCCTGGTGAGGGGTGTTCTGTGGAATTATTATTGCTGGTTGGACTGTTGAAGTCCACATTACATTTGGACCAATTGTCTATGTATTTTGATTAGTTGTTTTAGCTGGGCTAAAAGTTCCTTGTCTGACATTTTTTCAATGTCTGGATGTGGTGTGTAGCTGGCTAGAACCGGCCACGTTGCTCCTGGTCTACCTAGTGGACCGAGCCTTGTGATGTGATTTTGATGTTTTAGGGCGCCATTAAACCAGAGCAGGTGCTCTTGGTAAGTTAGTGGGATTTCAACGTCCTTGAAAGGAGCGTATTCCTCTGGAGATTCCTCTATTTTGTAATAGTGGAAGTCTTGTGTTACAGCGTTTGCTGCTGGAAAATGTATCCATGAATAGAATACCTCTGTCTGCCGATATTCATGGGCCTCTACCACGAATATGACTGTACCACCTCGTGATGATAGTCCATTTGCTATAAGTTTAAGAGTTATAGTTCTTCTTACATTTGTCGGGATGATAATTGCACCCGGTTAATTTTCATTAAACCCTGTAATATCGAAACCCGGTTGATTCGCATCTACTGCAGCTTCACCGGTTTCGTTGCTTTCGCCGTAAGTTGACATTGTTTTAATGAATGTTTGCAGAGCAGGTTTCCAAGGAAACAAAGATTAGGTGCACAATATTTTGGAACACTGTATCCTTCAACGTTGACTAAACCAAAAACTATACATAGGAATCTCTTCCTTCTAAGTTCCGGCGGATTTTAACCTTTTACCCACTCCAGACGTCTTTTGGAGTTTTTACGGGAAAAGGGGTCTGTGTGAAAAAAGCACGACTGAGTTACTCTAATGTCTTGCGTTGGATTTTCGCCTTACCAAACGTTGGGCGCCATGTAGTGTAGTTCCTATATTCCCAATAGGCTCTGCGCATTGGAATAATATAAACAGCAGTGTAGACGTAGGACTGAGGTCGATTAGTTCTCTACTGACTATATTAGACTTAATTAGTTTTGCCAGCTAGCTCAGAGGTCACTAGAAACTTTCTCAAATGTTCAGGAAAGAGTTAACTCTCCGGATTTAGACAAGAAGGGATTAGCTTCTGACAACCGCATAAACATGACAACTTTGCTCCCTCAGAATAAAGAGTGTATCTCTAGAGTTGTGTGAAAACAATAGACGGTTATTTCACTCAGTCAATGGTGCATACTTAGTTTCACCAGAGTGCAGAGAAATAGAGAGACGGGCGTTTTCAATAAAAGGTGTTATTTATTGAGCAGTCTTCTTTCTCATGCAAGAGAAATGAATTTCCACAATTGCAATACTTATCATAAAGTAAAGTACGTACAGTAAAAGGAGTATTATGAAATAATACTGTAAAAGCATTGATATGGTTTCTTAGCCATATGATACTTTAAAATGGATAAAATATATACATACATAAAAACATTGACTAACGTACTCAACTGGTGCTTCTAATCTACGCCTACCCCGGTGTACCTGACCTAAGCCTAATACGTGGGAAGGAGTAAGTAAGTTGCAGTTTAAGTTAAGTTGGTTTTTGCCAAGAATCTGAATCAAGAATTCTCTTAAGGGTTTAGTCCGCTCCGTACCTTGGTAATAGAATGAAGGAGGTCTTGTATCTCTCTCTGGAAACACTGGAGCTGGATTTTCTCGGCTGGAGAAAAAGACATCGTCTTTCTCAGTGCGTCAAATGGGAGGGGCGGCTTCCTTCGGCTCTCGCATCAGCTTGGCTTCCGAGCAAGTAGATAGCCGCTCTGCTCCAAACCACTGTGTGTTTGCTTATGGCAACGTTGGTATATTTATACCTGGAAGGTGCCGGGTTTGACGTAAGGTTGGACATAAGACGTCACTAAGAACTAACAGTTCTTTCTGGACTCTAGGAGTTCTTGTGCAAATCAAAACAAGAGCAGGGGGATTTCCCGGGCTGCTGGAGGCTTGGTTTGTTTAAAGAACGCGTTGTACTTTCTAGAAGTCATGGGGAGTAGCCTTGCCGTATTTGGACTGCATGGGCTATTACTAAATATGGATACGATTCTTATGCCTCTAAAAGGATATTATTTATTATAACCATATAAGGGCATCAATCGGGAATATCGAATTAGGGTCCTAGATAGAAACACAACACAACAAAGGCATTTACAGTTTTTTACACACACCCAAACAGTTAACTACACCCTAAACACCACATATAGAAATTCAATGCATTGCCACACATGCCCTAAATGATGTTAAATTCAATAGACAAAATGGAAACCGCTATATCAAGCATCCCCGCTGACTACCTCTGGGACACTAGGCCTACTGGCAGAAGAAATCACAAGTTTGTAGGCCTGCGACAAAAAAAAATAAAGCACGATGGAAAGTCACACAAAATAGCCGCCCCCCCATGGCCTGGCCACCCCCAACAACATGAAGAGAAAGAGAAGACAGACAATACATGCCTATGGCAAAAGGACAATGCTTGGCTTCACAAAATGGCCGCCCCGCTGCCCACATGGTCAGACCACCCTCAAACAACAAAGTACATAGAGGACAGAAACAGTAAGTGGTCCATGCTCCAAAAACTACAACCAAGACAACCTGAGGAGTTTCTTTAGCAAAATGAACAGCATCAACATTTTCAGGAAGGTTTTATGCAACTCGAGACATATTGCTCGCGAGATTGCAAATTCGGCGTGTTCGGCAGCGCGAATTGTACAAAACGTCATTATCGCGTGCCCAAGCACGCACATTGAGCGCGCGAAAAAGACAAAAACTGTAAGGTCGCGTTGTCGCACTGTGCAAAGTTACCAAAACTACGCGAGCTGAATTCTAGGGTTACCTAGTGCGCAGATAAAGCCATATTATTCAACACACACCCAAAACCTGCAATACAACACCAAAAACACATTTTGCTAATCAATCCAAAGCCATCCATGACCTACATGATGTTACACTTACAACTTAAACACCACAATAACAGTTGAACAACTTTCATGCACCCATGATGATGACTCTAGTAGTACCCTTGGGCCTAATGGTAGAGTAGGCCACAAGCTTGAAGGCCTTTGGCAAAAACACAGAGGCTACTAGTACCAGAAAATGGCCACCATGACATGGACAGGCGGTCACAATAAAAAAAAGAAAAGGAATAAAAAAATGAGAAAGGAATAAAAAACAGACAAAGCAGGCCGATGGGAAAAGCAAAATGCATGGCTTCACCAAATGGAAATGGGCACCAGCCCCATAGTCAGCCCACCAACAAGAAAGTACATACAATTTAAATAAACTCAAGCAGGTCTATCTATAACCCTATATGGCCAGAAAAAGGAGGATGCCTGTTACACATCACAGCTTAATGCAAAAAAAGAAAATCCCCATGGCTAAAAGGTTTGAAAGTTACACAACAACACAAACAACAAAGGCATTTACAGTTTTTTACACACAGCCAAAAAGTTAACTACACCCCAAACACCACATTTGTGGAAAAGTCAGCCCATAACGCTCCTGATGCCCAGGCTGCTGGCGCAAGGCGCCTCTTAGTTCCCATCATAAATAATTACCAAATAAAGAGACGGGCGCTGGAAACAGGAAGACAAGGAAAAAGGTTTATTTCTCATGAGGAGAGCCTGTCATTTGGGACACTCGCATAGTGTCTTCGGGAGGGGCTCTAACAAGTTTCTCTGAGGCTTCGTCTTTTATACACAGGTTTGTGGCACACAGGCATCCTTTATTACAATCAAGACATTGTGAAGTACGAAGATATTCCAACACGTGGCTACAGTAGGGGCCCTTATCCTCAATACAATAGGAGGGGGCCGTCATGCAGCTGAGTGTTCTGCTGATTCCTTTGGAATGTGTGCTCCTGATCGAATCTCAGGGGGTGGGGAGGTCGTGATCAATAGTGTCTCTTTTTAAGAGAGGCGAGTGCATACAGTAGTGGGCAATAAACTGTATCCTCAGGCTAAGGGGGTGACCAGCGGTCCATGTAGACAATTAGGTTCGGAGGAAGAGGTCATCAAAGGAGGGGTATTCATGGAGGGAAAGGAGGTGTTGGTCAGGCGCGGGGTGCGTTTTTCAGAGACAGAGTCATGCGGGAGGGGAGGGCTCATGACTTGTGCATGTGAGAGCGGGGGCAGTCAGGGTGCATGGGGGAAGCTTGCAGGGTCAGGGAAGGGGCGCTGGTGATCGATCGCAAACTGAGAGACCATGGTACCTAAAATGGCTGTCGTGTACGTGTGTGCATGGGTCTATGCTAGCGGGATAACACAGTCAGTGTTTTAGCGATATCTGTTCTGCTTACAACAAGGGGTACTGTGAGCACAAATGAACGCCGCTTATGTACATACACATTGCTATTTTCAACAGTCGCCGCTTTTTTACATAAGCAAGTTCAATTTCAACCCAGTCGATGCTAGAGGCAGAATGCAATATATGTTAATTTACATCTGTTGGGTTCTTCATTCAAGCCTAGAGATCGGCATAATGTTTAGTCGGTGTAGAATCAAGGAAGAATGTTCCGACACATTAAAAAAAATCAGGTTCACATTTTCTCTCCAGTGACATCAACATACAGGAAAAATGCTCTGATACCTTCGGGTCTTGTCAGTACTATAAGAGACTTTTGAAAAACTAACCACATGAGTGACCGATGAAACATTTTAAAAGGCAATACAAAATGGTTGAGGGGGAGATTCAATTCGATACAAACAATTAGTCAAGGGGTGAGTAGAAAGTTCTGGAAAGGGGGAGGGTCTTTGTCGCAATGTCTTTTAACATAGTCCGTCTTCTTTTGTTGGCGCTGCTGAGCACCGGCGGTGGAGCTATAGGTCCAGCTCGGATTCATCCTTACACGTTGCAGGGTGCGATCAGTCCTCTGCTGTTAGATCACAGTCCTGTTTCCTAACTTATTTTCTTAGGGGTGCCTCAAGCTGGGCACCTGCGTGTCTTTTCTTTTTCCGTGGCAAAACCTCATTCTATAGTCAAAAGTTTATGCGAAAAGGGTGAGTTTGTTGGATAATCGAGGGAAGAGAGGGCGGAGTGGGGCCAGATCTTTGAACACACCAAGGGACCAAGGGAGCAAAGGACAACGAGCAGGCAAGCCCAACAGTCGCACTCAAAAGGGGACGGGGGACTTCAGGCACGAGTGGGTCAGCGAGTCGAGGGCTTCAAGGCAGCCCTTCATTCCTCCATCTGCTGAGTTTGAAAGTTATGCCTCGTCCCGCGTCTCGTTGCTCTGCAGTTCCACCTTTGGTCGTCACACGTGCTCCATGATCTGTGGCCAGGCTGTGCGTTACGTCCAGCTCCTCTCCTCCGGTGATTGTATCTTTGAATGGGTAGAAAACAAGTTTTAGAAAAACTGGCAGGAGAAGACATTTATACATCTCAATTCCGTCCCCAATCCTATGTAGGTGGGGAATAAGTTCATCGGTCACAGTCAGAAGTCGTCACTTATGGAGTCTGTAGAAGGGCATTGCTTATTGAATTCATAGACCTGCTTAGCGTTCATTCGCGACATATGATGAGAGAAGTTGGACTTTTATACACAGTGTATTACGTCAAATTCAAAATCGAGTCCTTATGTAGAGACTCGTCCTTCCCATTAACCCAAGTATCGACAATCTTACATCTCCCTTCGGGGTCGGCTATCTCTTGCAAGCAGGGGCGTTATCGTCATGAAGAAGGGGGAAGGGGGCAGATGTTGAACATGGCTTTCCTGGGAAATGACCGTTAATCAAGGTCATCAATTACGTTTCGTGGGTAGCTGACATGAGGCTACGGTTAATCGGGGGCGCGTGGGTGCTTTGGACAGGGAGCTGGGGTCGATCGGGAGAAGTGGGGTACTCTGGATATCCGCACTTAGGCGCAGGGGGGTGGGGCAATCGGGGCATTGGGGATCGCATTTCTAACGAACTGAGAAACAGAAGACCATTGACGTTATAGTTCCCTTATAAAAGGCCAGATTAGGGGATGTCCGTCGTCTTACCTGTCCTTTCCTTCATTACCAACTCGGGTTCTATCGTTTTGCAGAAAGGAGAGGTAGTAATATGGCAAGTCACAATCGTTTTGGTTTTGTTCAATTTTGCTGAACACCTTTGCGTTCGAGGAAACCCAATTATGTTTTGTGCCGGAGGGGCACAACATCATCATACAAGGAAAGAGGAAACAGGGGGCTTTTGGAGAGAGAAAGAGAGAGAGAGAGAGAGAGAGAGAGAGAGAGAGAGAGAGAGAGAGAGAGAGAGAGAGAGAGAGAGAGAGAGAGAGAGAGAGAGAGACCTCACCCTAAATGGTCCATTCGGTACACGTATGACATGGAGAGAGAAAGAGAGAGAGAGAGAGAGAGAGAGAGACGTGTACAATAATGGGCCATTCAGTGCGCGCACAACACAGAACAACAGGGGTTAAGTAATACGGAAACACAGGCAGAGGGATGACGTAGATTCATGCATCACGTACACACAAACTCAGACGGGGGAGACAGTACATGTATTATATACAAAAATCCAAGACAAAACATAGAACAGTTATTGGCCAAAATGATCTCCTCCTGTACGCTGTGCATTCTCAGCATCCTAAGCTCTCTTTACTTTTTCTTTTCTTTTTATTGTCGGCTGCCTTTACTGGAGGTTGTGGTTGCACACACTTACGTCTCTGCCACTTGGTCATGAACGAACCTGGTCGGGCTTGTGCTCACGGTGGTATTTTCGAGTCATTTTAGCAAATGTGTTTCCAGGCTGAGACAATAGTCGGTGTCAGTTGGAGAACAATGGGGCAGCTTTGAGTTACATGTCTATGAGGATGCGAAAAAAAGGGGGGGGTAGTAGGTTTTTAAATATTGGCAATATTCCTAGTCCTCTCGGCGGAGGATACTTGTGTAAACCTTACCTCGAAATATACCCTAAACTTCTCCCTATTTAGTTAAGTGTGGAGTGCTTAATCATGTGTGCACATTATTTTTGGTTGTATTATTCGGAATGCGTGGGCACCATAATCGAACGCCTTTTTCCCGTCTTCTTCGTCCGTTAGATCACCATTTTCCTTTTTTGTATTCTTAATCGATGTTCCAAAGTGACCTGCAGAAAGAGGGAAAAAGAAGGGGGGCGGGGGCAGCATTTAAGAACACATCAGCGCGCATAAACCCGAAAAGGCTTTTACTTACTACATACTCGGTCTATCTCCACGGAACGCAGTTCTTGCCAACTCGGCATTTAAGCCCAGATGAACCTTTTAGTGTGGGAGAGATGATTATCGGAGGCCGGTGGATAGCATAGGTCACCCAAGTGTGGTATTACGGATCGTATGTAGGGAGGCCAGATGGCACTCCTTCGGAGCGACTTAGGGGCATTTTAGCACAATTTTCCGGATACAGGTGGCATATAAAGTATAGACTGAATTCCAGGGTCTTTTAGCGGTTGCTTTAGGCTGTACAAAAATGTGCAAAGTACATACAACAAAAACCCTGACCATTCATGTTTGCAGTATTTCTGCGTACTATACCCTTTAACCCTTATCTAATCGAGCTGAGTCATTTCACCTATATTTTAGTTATATCGAAAATAGTGATCATTCATTCGAGACTTATCAATTTACGCGGGACAACTATATTTGCTTTCTCCAAAAATCTTTAATAAGAATGTCGGTGCACAAATACGGGCCTACAGCCCCGTGGGCCGGCCACGGAGCAGGCTGGAACTGTAGATGTGGGGATACTTTATTAGTGGAAAACTTAATGGAGTCGGTGGTCGTTAATTTCATAAAAAGTGCGAAAAGTGTAATAAAATCATGTCGAGACTTCAGTGTGAGCGAGTGTCATAATTGTTGGGCTTCGAACTTTCAATAATCATGATGCGTCAAACTTAACAACAATTCATTGTCCGAATGTTCAATCAATACCCATCTGATGTCAATTTACTGTCTGAACACATAATCAGTACCCATCCAATATCAATTCATTGTCCGAACATATAACCAGTACCCATCCCATATCAATTCATTTCCCGAACTGACAGTACACATCCTGAATCAATTAATTGTCCGAACATATAATCAGTACACATCCTATATCAATCCATGTGGTTAAAAAAAACCTGCATACATATCTCATGACACCAGGGCTGAACAATCGGGGTACAACAAGGAGTTGAAAGTTTCATTTGCATCGGCGCCATTTTGGGTGCAGTCAGGCAGAACCAGGCATAGTCTAAATCTCTACTAACTCGTGGTTGGCCCAGAGCTTCCTTTTGGCAGTCCAAAGAGTTCCGTCAAAGGGCAAAAGAAAGGATCGGTGGTCTGAACCATCAGTCAAAAGGGGAGGGAGGCAACAATCTTTTCTACCGGGTCATACTATGTTTTCACCGGAACTGATCCGAACTGTAGTCTGCAGGATTCTAGTCATTCAAACTGAGGCTGGCGCCAGCATGGGAGCGCCGACGTCCTGCGGCTACATTTCCATCGTTCCGTGGGCAATCATGGCAGTCATTCCCCATCGGGGGTATCTGCGGGAGTCGGGGACTCCCGCGGCTCCTCTAGAATCTTCAGGGACGAGGAGAACTTTTATGATGGTGGCATCCACAAGCAACCGGGACATTCCTTCATGCTGGGCCTGCTCTTGCAAGGTCGACCGCCATTTTGAGAGTTCGGCAGCTACCGGCGATCGCGGGGTCAAATGAGCAGACGGGCTCCAACCTGCCGGGCGAGGTGTTGCAGCATCGCCACAGTGGATGAACCCTTTTCCGAGTGCGTGGAGCGTCGCTGCACCGCAAGAGTGGACGAACCCTTTGCCGGGTGCGAGGTGCGTTGAGGGCGCAGCTGGGGAGCCTCCACCTGAGGAGGTGGGAGAGGCTCGTTCGCGCCGCCTCTCCCTCCCGGTGCACCCCACGGCGTCTCGTTTGACATTTGTTATGGCCGACCAGGCGATGAGGACGGGGGGGGGTCGGAGGCATGTGCAAGACATCCCCCCCAGGGTTGTTGCAGCCATTATAGAAGAAAGAAGAAACGTCCCGTCCGTCTTTGGGCCGGGCCTCTGGTTGATGGTGGCCGGACGCTCTTCGCTCCGGCCCCAGGAACGGGTTCCTTGGTTCATCCGGTGGGGCAGGCCTTGGCGTGTGGCGCCTCTCCTGGGCCTTTTGTGTAGTGGCCTCTCCACTCCCAGGCCCTCCATGGATGCTGGTCCAGACTGGGAGAGAGAGGGGGGGGTCGAGGACACGGACATTCCCCCCCCTGCAACTCTCCAGGGTTGTCGTAGCAGTCCCCTTGGCCGGGTCCCGTCGGCCTCGGCCTCTCCTCCGGCTACACCCCATGTGATGATCTCCGGCCGACGGTTGGCAGCAGGACCCGCCCTACATGTGTTGCTTCCGGCTGGGCGTAGCCGCAAACCTGTTGCACTTTGGGAGTTTCCAGAAAGGGGGCGGATGTCTGCTGACTTGTATCTTTCCCAGGTTGCCGTTATTTGGGCGTGGCAGGCGGTGGGACAGACATGTTTGGAGCAATGAGGGGCGATGAAGCCTTGTTGCCTCGTGGCCGTCGCAATGTCAAGCTTTGCTTCTCTTATCATTTTCAGGTTTCTTATTACGGGCTTATTTCTAACGTTTCTTGTTCCTAGGACAATAATAGGTTTTATCATTAAGTATTGTTATTGTTTCCTTGTTCGTTATTTAATAAAAAGTTCATCAGTGGCCTACTGATTTCGTTTTCCTATTCCTTTCTTTCCAGGTTGTTTCATGCTAAAGTTTCTGTTAACAGGATACAGTGATCACTTCGTTATTATTGCATATGTCCTTTTCACTAGGGGTGCTCTCTGGTCAGGCCAGATGACCTACCTCTAGTGAATGGTCCGGGTGGAACTGGTTTACCAATCAGTGGGGAGTAGATAGGCATGACAGATTACAACGGGGGACAAAGGTCCGCATTACCTACCCTTCACTACTTGCAAAGATTTTCCTACGTTATTTGCAAACAGGGAATACCTCCAAAAAGAACAATTCCAAACAGTCAATGTTCGGACAATCAATCAATCAATGAGGAACGAAATAGGCACGACGGGTTAAAAGCTTGCGTTACCTACCCTTCACTATCTGCAAAGGGAGAGAGAATATTCCTATTCTTCCCCGTTTGCAGGCAGAGAAGATCCTTAAGAGAACCAACTTCGAACAATTCAATGCTCGATTCAAACAATCAATCAATGGGGAGAAAAATAGGTATGACGGATTACAATGGGGACAAAAGTCTGCCTTACCTATCCTTCACTATCTGCAAAGACTAAACAGAGTATGGCGACTCTGTGCTTGTTTGCAAATAGAGAATCTCTCAGAGACAATAAAGTGAGTAATACTAGTATTTTCAAACAATCAATCAATCAATTTCGCAATTTGTCGTGTGTCACGACCTTACCCGGACCGGACCATGTGGACAGTTCTTCGCCTTCCTTTCTCCAGCGCCCGATCGTTCTCTTTCTCCATGTTTTTACCGCAGCATTCCTGTGGGATTCCAGTCAGGACAACAAGTCACTTGAGAGAGGTCCGTTCGGAATCGGTGAAGTTCATTCAATCGGCAGCCGGACGAGGGCCCTCTCAAGGCAGGTATACTCCAATCATTTAGATGTTCACCTCATCGTCTGGACCTCTCTTACCGGACCTTATGTCGCTGATGGGCCCAACGTTGGGCGCCAATTGTGGAAAAGTCAGCCCATAACGCTCCTGATGCCCAGGCTGCTGGTGCAAGGCGCCTCTTAGTTCCCATCATAAATAATTACCAAATAAAGAGACGGGCGCTGGAAGCAGGAAGAAAAGGAAAAAGGTTTATTTCTCATGAGGAGAGCCTGTCATTTGGGACACTCGCATAGTGTCTTCGGGAGGGGCTCTAACAAGTTTCTCTGAGGCTTCGTCTTTTATACACAGGTTTGTGGCACACAGGCATCCTTTATTACAATCAAGACATTGTGAAGTACGAAGATATTCCAACACGTGGCTACAGTAGGGGCCCTTATCCTCCATACAATAGGAGGGGGCTGTCATGCAGCTGAGTGTTCTGCTGACAGTAGTGGGCAATAAACTGTATCCTCAGGCTAAGGGGGTGACCAGCGGTCCATGTAGACAATTAGGTTCGGAGGAAGAGGTCATCAAAGGAGGGGTATTCATGGAGGGAAAGGAGGTGTTGGTCAGGCGCGGGGTGCGTTTTTCAGAGACAGAGTCATGCGGGAGGGGAGGGCTCATGACTTGTGCATGTGAGAGCGGGGGCAGTCAGGGTGCATGGGGGAAGCTTGCAGGGTCAGGGAAGGGGCATTGGTGATCGATCGCAAACTGAGAGACCATGGTACCTAAAATGGCTGTCGTGTACGTGTGTGCATGGGTCTATGGTAGCGAGATAACACAGTCAGTGTTTTAGCGATATCTGTTCTGCTTACAACAAGGGGTACTGTGAGCACAAATGAACGCCGCTTATGTACATACACATTGCTATTTTCAACACATTTGGAAATTCAATGCATTGCCACCCATTCCCTAAATGATGTTAAATTCAACAGACAACATAGAAACCGCTACATCAAGCATCCCCGCTGACTACCTCTGGGACTCTAGGCCTACTGGCAGAAGACATCACAAGTTTGTAGGCCTGCGACAAAACTAAAGCACGATGGAAGGTCACAAAAAATGGCCTCCCCCAAATGGCCTGGCCACCCCCAACAACATGAAAAGAAAGAGAAGACAGACAATACATGCCTATGGCAAAAGGACAATGCTTGGCTTCACAAAATGGCCGCTCCGCCGCCCACATGGTCAGGCCACCCTCAAACAACAAAGTACATAGAGGACAGAAACAGTAAGTGGTCCATGCTTCAAAAACTACAACCAAATGACAACCTGAGGAGTTTCTTTAGCAAAATGAACAGCATCAACATTTTCGGGAAGGTTTTATGCAACTCGAGACATATTGCTCGCGAGATTGCAAATTCGGCTTGTTCGGCAGCGCGAATTGTACAAAACGTCGGTATTGCGTGCCCGAGCACGCACATTGATCGCGCGAAGAAGACAAAAACTGTACGGTCGCGTTGTCGCACTGTGCAAAGTTACCAAAACTACGCGAGCTGAATTCTAGGGTTACCTAGTGCGCAGAAAAAGCCAAATTATTCAACACACACCCAAAACCTGCAATTCAACACCAAAAACACATTTTGCTAATCAATCCAAAGCCATCCATGACCTACATGATGTTACACTTATAACTTAAACACCCCAATAACAGTTGAACAACTTTCATGCACCCATGATGATGACTCTAGTAGTACCCTTGGGCCTACTGGCAGAGTAGGCCACAAGCTTGGAGGCCTATGGCAAAAACACAGTGGCTACAAACACAAAATGGCCGCCACCACCTGGCCAAGCCACCCACAGAAAGTAAATGAACTCAAGCAGGCCTACACTAACTACATGAACTACTAGGGTTACCTAATTTAACAAAAAAAAATTAAATTCCACTACAACAGAGTATGCAATTAAATCCAATGCCATCCATGATGTTTTACAGACACCACAGAAACATGGTTGGACCCGTGGGTACCTCTAGGCCTACTGGATGAAATTTCAAAGACATACCACTTGGCCCCTCATGAAAGTACAGGCCTCCCTCAATAATAATTTTTAAGAAAGATTGAGAAGCACAGAAAACTGTAGTTAAAGAAAACCCCAAACCAAACAAACATTTACAGTACACCAATTCTCAATTCTCAAACTTACTTGTAAAAGAAAAGTTCAAATCCAAAATTCCTCAATAAATCCAATTAAATGCTATTATACAGCAGACATACACAAAGAGTGATCCTTCCAGCTCCAAATCCAAATGAAAGTGAACACCACATGGACAAAGCACTGGGAGAAGCCTGGTGGACAGGAACAGGAAGTTGGAGACTCAGGGGCACTTCCTTTTTCTTGAAAAAAAGAGTAGAAACAAAAAGAGAACTCCTAGCCCAAAAAAATACAGCCAAATCACAATCTGAGGGGTTTTCCTGAGCAAAATGAAAATTTTTGAGAAGATTTTAACATGCTCGAGAGATATTCTGTGCCAGATTGCAGTTTCTGCGTGTTCGGAAACGCGATCTTACCAACATGGCGCTGCAAGGAAGATCGCGCGTCCTAATGACGTGTTCGCGCGTCCGAATGACGTTATCGCGTTCTCACAGTCGCATGGGATTGTGCGGCCGGATTCCAAACATCGTAGCAAACGCGACCGGGAGAGAAAAGCGAGAAAGCGATTGCAGAACCACGGTAAGTCATTACCGCGCACGCGAGAATGCTATTGAGCGCACGAGGAAGAAAAACTACTACGCTACGCTGTAGATTGCGAAGTAGTCGACAACTTCGCGCTCGGCGTGAAGTGCAAAGTTGCCGAAAATTCGCAAACTCCGCGAGCGGAGCGTAGTTCTCCGCCCAGGGTTAGTCAATAGTTCTGGGACCTGAAAATTTAGTCATAATTTCAAAACAAAATGTGATTTTGGAAAAAGTTTTAATGTTCACAAAAGCCTCGATCGGACTCAGCCCAGGACTGAGTATGCAAAATAAGCAGCTACAGCTTCCAAAAGGAAATCACTGTTATCATCCGAAATCAATTCAGCCATCCAATCTAATAGCAGGAATGAACAATCATGCTCTTCAATTACCGGAGCCTCTAGCAACAACAGAGGACAACTCGGTGGGTTCTCAATGTAGCCAAGAAATCTTGCGCCGCTGCAAATACATTCCATCGACCCAGTACTCCATGCATCGCTGCCAAGGCCATAATCTTTTCGTCGGAACAAAACAACTCGTGAGCAACTAAGGGACTCATGAGATGATTAAAATCCACGCCAGGAGAAACCATCTTGCAGAGACACAAATCCAGGGCCCAATCGAAATCGCAGCTCAGGCAATGAAAGACAGGCTGGACACATGTAAAATAGGAAAATCGAAACGATAATCCATATGCTGCACTTAAGGTGGCTAGTGGCAGCGCGCCATAGTTTTCAAGCATCCTGTTGCGAAACAGTGCCAGGCGGGATTGAGCATCTTGAAACACAGGACGGGCATCCATTTTTAATAAAACAAAATATCACCAGAACGCCTGCGGCCAACGCCAATAAAACAGGAAAACCACCAAACAGGCTTGTAAAGATAGAATGAAAGAAAGCAGGAATGACTCCAAATATATTTTCAAAGGAAGTCACAAGTCCACTGCTAACTATTTAAAAAAAATTAGCGAGGCCTGAAGTGGAGGACGCGTTGAAGATTGTATGAATCAGCTCACTGAAATGCAATGGAAGGTCAGTGTTTAACAAAGCCTGCACTTCTGTGCGGGTGTTGGCTACGTGAAGGACAAATGTTTCTCGAGCTGAAGTCAGGGCAACTTCTTTTTGTGACAATAGGGCTCTTATTCTACTCATTCCATTGAACTCTGACTTCAAGGTTGGAATTCGCGGCCAGATGGAAACATCCAGGTTCCCATGTGGCGGAGGATACAAAACTTTTTTACAGCAAACTACACGTTCAGTGACTGTAACCACATAGGCTATGCCTTTTATTAACCCACAACAATCTTCATTATTTAAAAGTAAATAGCTGCCGTTTGCCAGCAACTTGAAAGTGGGGACAATTGCGAGAACGGTAGTACCCTTCAAAACACAGGCTAAATTAGGCTGTTGTTGGTTGCAAGAACCGTCCAAATGAATATGTCTACACATTAATGAGTGATCAGGCGTTTCCGTGCATTCTTCACCTTTTAGAAAAACCTCCCTTCCTTCTCTAAGGCATCTGTATGTGAAAGGGAGTGACCAGGCTTCCTGGAGGTATGAACTACCCAGCGGTTCGTATCTACCAATGGCAACATATTTTTTACAATTTGTAAATTTAAATAAAGCAAACGGTAATGTAATTAAACCGTGGATAAGCCAACCCCAAGGACAGAAGTCGGAGACTGATGTCCAGCCCAAGACCAAAAAACAAAATTGTCCTAAAAAACAAAAACAGGGAAAGCAACAGCAACAGAAACAGGAGTCTCGTCCTGCGTCTCCAGTGCCTGCCCCCACAGAACGTGTTTATGACTTGCGCGATCGCGCGAAGATGAAATCACCTGATCGATTTCAGGTTTCTGATCGACGCTCTCCTCGTTCTTTTCAGGATTCATCGCCTCGGCGACCGGTGGTGGAGGAGGCGGCAGGGGTCCGGGTGGCCAGCAAGGACGCGACCTGCCCCGCCCAAAAGACGGTGCAGGAAAGCAGGACGGCTCTACACCAAAGAGACCCCAGTTTCAAAAGAAGAAAGTCGCCGCTTTAACAGCGAGATATGCCACAGATAGTGAGAACGCGGCTTCGGAACCTGACATGGGCTCTGACCTTGCTGGACAGCGCGGTGGAAATTACCATAGTGCGAGAGGCCCTGCGTCCACTACTGAAGGTGACAGCGACCCCTACTATTGCGGCCCACGGTTTTATAAGCCGCCACAATAATCCTCGCTGACTGACGGGGTTTCTCGGCATCGGGAAGCGCATGCAAAGCATTGGCCACCTGAAAGTACGAGATCGCAAACTACATCAAAGGAGCCACACAGGCGCATACTCAATTCAACTGCAGCTTCAGGTCCGTGCTCGTCCTGAACACGCTTAAGGACCGTAGGCAGGACAGTCATAGACGGAGTGCCGTAACACCTCGCATAGACCGCCGCAAATGTTTTACCCCAGGTCTCGCAGTCACCGATTTCAGGGGCCAAGTCTTTAGGTAAGCTTATTGTCAGAATCCTGTGTTTCTCACCAGGAGACGTGTTAGGAAATACTGCTTCCAGCTGGTCAAATTTTTTGGCAAGCCAGAAAGGAAAATCATCCTTATCTTGGGGACGCCTGCCTATCACTGCATTTACCATAACAGGACTGAGCTTCATGCCGCCCTGTCCGGCAGGAAGCGCCGCACCACCCGGGGCCCCGCCCAGGAGATTACGGGTAATGTATTGTACTAATGACCGAATAACGTTAATTGAGACTACATGTAGTCTTCTTAGCTCAGCAACGGTACAATTGCCGTGTTGAGGATGAGGAGTAAATCCAGCCAAAACAGGCCAATTTGCGCCCGGAATGGACAAAGGACCTAACCTCGGAGCTGCCAAAGTGTGGGGGAGGGCGACACCAAACCAAACGCGATGCTGCCAAGTATCAATAGGTATTTCCTGTGTTCTATATGGAGTATATTCATTCGGCACAGCAGTGGGAGTGTACACACCTGAAGTTCCGTCCACAGCCGGGAAGGTCACCCACGAATAAAATATTTCGTACGGGTAAAGCCACTTCTGCACTCACCACCATTATCACGGCCATGCCATACACGGGAACATTATACTGCAGCAAATGGTTGCGCACCGCAATGCGACTATGCTGCGGAATGTCCACCGCGGCCATAACGACACCGAAAGCTAAAAGAACAAAGTAAACTTTGTAGCACAACTGGGTAGTAATTCAAGGAAACCGTTTAGAAAGATTCAAGCTTGAAAAGACCTATTTCACAAATAGGTAGGTTTTTTCCGACACCACCGTTTTCCGTACACGACAGTGAAGGGGTTAAGGATTGAAAAATGAACTACTCAAGTGTCATGTAATAAGGCCACCGGAACGTTGGGCGCCATGTAGCAGGGATCCTGTTCTCATACAGAACTGTGCATAGAGACTTGGAACCTCAGTAAGTTAGGGTGTGCCAAAACTCACCTTAGTACCCAAAATCCCCTTACCTGATTAGCTACAGTGTCTTATTGGTCATTACAAACTCCCAATATTTAGACAAACCAGAACATGGACTTAGATTACCTCAGGTAACGTGGAACACATGAACACTCTTTCGTTATACAATCATTTCAATTCAAAACAGGGAGTAAATGAGGACGCAAGCATATTTGAAACGTTTATTTACTAATGCAGGGTTCTCAAAAACAGTATCTTAGATAATACTAGCAAACATATTATAAGAAGCAAAGTAATCAGCATAGTTACTAGTCCATAGAATGCGAAAGGTGACAACATGCTAAAATGCTGAAATGAATCGGGTCTAACAACACCTAATTCTCACCCTCCCTAATTAGTATATTATATTATATCTAAGAAGGTCTCACTGGGTTTTAGCAGGGTGGCCCCATACCTCAAGATCCTAGTGGTAAGGGATCACATCATCTTCCACCAGCTCTCTGCATGCGAAGCACCATCAAGTGTGTGTGTATGCTCTGTGCAAGGCAATATAAAACGCGCCTTGCGCCTCAATTTGGCCGCAGCTGCATGTATATTATGTCTAGGAAGGTGCGAAGATCAGACTTCACAACAACTGTGTCGAGATATCCTTGAAGGCTTCAGCACTCACTGTACAGACACGGCTCGCTAAGCAAAGCTGATATCAGAGTAATAACATATTATTCATGTGTGAATCAAAAACACTGTACTAGGCTCAAAGCTATAATAACAGTTGTGTCGTGTGCAGAAGCAGCAGAAAGGTAAAATGGCGTTTTAAACTCTTAATAAGCACATGCTAACTTAACACAGTATATAGGCAAAGCATAACTTTATGACAGTACGAGTGGAACTTCCCAACCTTCGAGCTTCTCCTTGGTCCATGAAACATCCAGTGGCTCCCGAATCTACCATGGCTTGCGTTTAGCAAGGTTCCTGGTTTATGTATATTACCAACAGAATAAAGAAATGTTTCTTACAAACAAATGGGTCTTTCTTTATGGAAGGGATATTGTTAGGAATTCCTCTGCCTCCCCCTAGTTTTGCATGCCTGTCTCTGTGGCCATGCATATGTAGGTCATCTGATTTGTGGGCTTGCCCTTTAAAAAGAGGCAGGTAGCATGTGTCAGGTGCTTGGTTTCTTTCTGTGTTATGACTCACCCGGAAGGACTGTTGTTTTTGGAGTTTTCCCCCGTGCTTTCCTGTGGATCCCTGGATCGTCTATACTGGCCGTTTTGCTCACTTTGTGCATTCTGGATTTTGGCTGAAATCTGGACACCGGGTGGCAACCTCGGAATTGCCCTGGTGGAATTGAGGAGCGACGCTGGAGTTCTGGTGTTTCCTTTTTTGGGACTTCCTTTTACCGGAGCGTTTGTGTTTTTGGACTCCTTTGTGCTATTCAATGCTGATACACAGCTGCGTGTCAATCCCTGGGAGTAGGCTGACTTCCTGGATTTGTGTATCCGCTCCATATCGTTGTGTGGAGTTCGGGCGGATATACGAACGTTTCTGATAGTAGCGTTTTTTCAGGTACCCTTCCTGTTTGTAGTGGCCACTATTTCTTTGTTTTTCGGGAATTTTGTTATTATATTTCAGAAACCTGAAGTGAGGTTTTTTTCTGCCTGAGACTTTTCCCCCCATACTTTATCGTCCAGTTGGAGAGAGGCATCACTGGAACTTGGATAAGTTCGACTTTCTGGATCCCCTAAGAAAAGGCACAATGATTTTGTATACCTGAACTGGTGCGGTCTGTGTCCTATGCCATTGAATAGTACCAGAGGAAGCCAGACGGGGTGTTGTTTCTTAAAACCTTTCCTCTCTCTGTATCCCACCCTCTCCTGGTGCTCATGTGGCAAGTTCACTGTTTGAGTATTTCAGTGGTTGCTACAGGGGTAGTGGTAGAGGACTGGGGCTATCGTCGTTCCTGCAGTGTTGGGCATAACTTGATGGTGTAGTTTTGACAGAAAACCAAGCCTACGTATAATATACACTGCCCGAGCGATGATGGATGAGACTGGGAACCCAGTGGGAGGGGACAGTGGTCCTACTTTACAGGATTTAATGGGTGCAATTGCTACTTTGCAGACACAAGTACAGGATTTGAGACAGGAAAACTTGGGATTACGTCAGGAATTGGGGGCGGTTAGAGCCAGAGATCAGACTAGAGGTCAGGGTCCAGGTCCCAAATTACAACCTGCTACATTTCAGTTTGACAGAGGGTCTGGGCAGGGAGCTGGCGGTAGTACCCCAATAGCCATTAATGTGACAACTCCTGTCCCTGTTCCCCTGGCTGTACCTGAAAGTTTTTCAGGAGATTGTAATAAGTATAGCACCTATGAATCAATGTCATCTGCACTTTATGTGTCGTCCAACTGCATTTCCGGATGACTCTGCTGAGGTGGCCTTTATTATTTCATATCTAGCAGGTACGGCTGCTTTGTGGGCAGTTCCATTGGTGGATAACGACGATCCAGTGCTGTACAATTATCAGGCATTAAAGGAACAGATGAGATGTTTGTTTGCTAAACATTTCTTTATGCAGGTTAGTGATGCTGAGTTACTGAAATTGAGGCAGGGCAAGAAGGATTTGATGACGTATGTCTCCTCATATAATCGTTTGGTATCAGAAACACAGTGGCCTATGGCTAAAAGGACCTCCCTGTTTTATCAGGCGTTTTGTGAGGAATTAAAAAATATTGTATCACAAGTTGTAGATCCTCCTGATGACTGTGTGGCTTTTATAGATCTAGTTGTGAAACTAAATTACCGGTTGTTGGAAAGACGGGGAGAGCGTATTTGTTATCAGGCTTCTCGTGCACTGCCGGTAAGGAATGAAGTGAGACTTCCTGTAGAGCAGAAACAAGGCCCTGAACCTATGGAGATAGGTGGAGTTAGAGGTCCTTTGTCAAATGAGGAAAAAGGGAGAAGGCGAGTTCAGAATCTTTGTCTTTATTGTGGAAAGGGCGGTCATTATGCTCGTGAATGTCCAGTCAAACCGTCCAGTTTTTCCTCAAAAAATACTGTGGCATTGTGGATAGACAAGGGGGATCTCTGAATGCTGTAGATCATAATGCATCGTATGAGGTGGCAGGGGCAGTACAGAGGGTTCCACGGCATTTCTTTATTACTGCTTGTTTGGTGATCTCAAACAGTAATAGAGCCACCTTACCAGTGTTACTTGACGCTGGGGCAACAGGGAACTTCATGGATATTCAATTGGCTGAGAGGTTGATGGTCCCATGTGTGAGAAAAGAACAACCAGAACCAGTACACGCTATTGATGGAACTGAATGCTCGAAGACTCTCCTTCTTTCTGTCTTGACCTTGTTAGTTTTCCGTCAATGGTTTGGTTGCACTTACAACAGCTGCTCCCATCCGTGGATGACAGAATTTGGGTTTAACAGTACACTCTCGTAAGTTATGCCCCTTCTTCCCACAATACAAACATAGACCATTCTTACGCCGGAAGTCCCTCTAATCTGGAGTAAGAGAAGCACAAACAGTCCTTATTTCCATGTGTTCAGGGAAGACGGTACCAGGATCCTGTGGTTTAGGTCAGGGAAAACGTGGGGTGTATCTTTCTTTCCTTCTAACGCCCCCCTTTCGTTCTCTCAAACGATGATCCAGACACATTGTCAACTCAATCAGGTCTGAGCAAGTATGAGGTTGTGGATCCACTTGAGCAATTACATCCTTCAGTTCCTCCCTAAAGCCTTGGTAGAAGATAGCCGCCTGTTTACTTTCGGGCCAGTCGGTTTCCACCACTAATCTCCGGAAGGTGTTCAGGTATCCGATCAGGTCCTTATTGCCTTGCATCGGGTCAAGCAGTTCTCGGTCTGCCGAGAAAGAATCAGCCCTACAATCAAAAGTTTTCTCAAACTCCTCCCTGAATGAGTCCCAGTCAAATAACATGGGATCATCTCTTCTTACAAAAGGGACTGCCCACTGGGCTGCATCAACTGCCAGATATGATATGAGAAATGGCACTGGTGATTGATTAGTGGAAAACGTCTTAGGTTTACAATTGCAGTGGAGAAGGACCTGAGTAAGGAAAACCTGTACCTTGTATGTCTCCTGTGAATTGTTCTGGTGGGGCGAGAGGTATAGGGGTAGGGATTTCTACTACCATTGAACTAGTCGTGTGCTGAGAAGGAGTACCTAAATCAAAAGGAGTCTGTTGCATCCTTTCCACTCTTGCCTTTAATGCAGCAGTTTCACTGCAGGAAGCTGTGAGGTCAACCTGCACTGCTGCTAGCGCTGCCAACATATCATCTAAGGTGGCCTTTCTAGTATCAGCTTGACCGGGAGGATTAATCTATTTGTGGGCCGATTATTCTGACCCAGGTCTGAACGTATCCTCAGGATCAAACCTCTTAGACAGCCCCAAGTCTGGATATAATTACACGCAGACTTTAGGATGGTCAAGCGGAAAAAGGAAGGGGACAGCAGGGAGGGAGACCTGTGAACACAAGAGAAAAGACCATCAGTTATGATCATTCAGATGAAATGACTACTACCCCTCCCTCTATATCTAGATGGACCCAACCTTCCACTAACCTGTAAAGTAAGAAAATGCTGCCGTGCACAAATGGGTGGTGAGCAGGTAATCACAAATGTTATGTTATGTTATCTGAATTTATATAGCGCATTACTACCCTGAGGCATCTAAGCGCTATAGCGGAAATAATGCAAAATATCAGGAGAGGGTCAAGTGATGCACTACATCCTGAATAACCAGGTTTTTACCACTTACCTAAAAGGAAGAAGGCTGGGTGCTGTTTTTATACCAAGAGGGAGTGAGTTCCATGTTCTAGATGCTTCATGCACAATTCTTTTTCCTCCCCATGTGCACGTTTGAAATTGGGAACTATCAATAGTTGTGCCTTTCCTGACCGAAGATTTCTGGTAGGGAAATATTTTGTAAAACTCTGCTTCTGGAAATCAGGCCCGAGACCATGGATTGCCTTATATGCTAGGCATAGAGCTTTAAAAGTAATTCTTTGTTTTATGGGGAGCCAGTGTACATTCTTTAGCTCCTGTGATACTGAGCAAAATGTGGGAATTTTCAACAGAGTTCTTGCCGCAGTGTTTTGTAGAATCTGACGTTTACTAATATTGTATTTATGGGTAGTCAACAGCAAGCTGTTGCAATAATCTATCTTGGACAGAATTAAAGAGGTAACCAGTCGTTTTTGTAAATTATCAGGGATGAATGGCATGAGCTTGTTGATGCTTCTAAGTGTGTTCAATGTAGAGGAGGTTATTTTGTTCACATGATCCGTAAAATTGATTTTAGTGTTGATAATGACTCCCAGGTTTCGGGCCTTATCCACTGGAAGAGGGATAGGTCCCAATTTTGCTGGCCAGACCGATGGACCCCAAAAAGATTCTTGTGGTCCAAATAATAGGACTTCAGTCTTCTCTGCATTTAACTTAAGACAGTTGTTATCCATCCAGTCATAGACCCTCATCATGCAGTCGTGAAAACGGTCTTCTATGTCAGTGTCCTTTTTTCCAATGGAAACGACAATTTGGATATCGTCAGCATAGGAGGTAAGCAAGAAACCAAAACTTCTTATCAAGTCTGCCAATGGGGAATCATAAATATAAATAAGGGTGGGACTCAAAGAAGATCCCTGCGGAACTCCACATGGAAGGGAAAATGGATGGGATGTAAACTGATCTAATTTTACTGTTTGCTCTCTATCTTTCAGGTAGGATTTTAGCAGGTTCCAAGCCTGTTCTCTAACCCCGAAAGTATTTAGACGATTTAACAATAATTCATGATTCACTGTGTCAAACGCCGCCGAGAGATCCAGCAGGACAAGGGCAGCCCCCTTACCATCATTCATAGCCTGCCGGATCTCCTCGGTGGCCTTGAGCAGGGCTGTCTCTGTGCTATGCCTTTTTCAAAATCCAAACTGCGTGGTGTCAAAAAGTGTATTGGTTACGATATAAGATACCAGTTGTTCGTTCACAAATTTTTCAGCTATTTTAGCTGGTAGCGCGAGATGGGAGATTGGACGATAGCTGCTCGGGTCATTTTCATCCAGGGAGGGCTTTTTTAGAAGAGGTAGCAGTACTGATTTTTTCCAGATGGAAGGGAAAATACCTGTTTCACACATTGATTTATAAATTGATTTTAATTTTAGTGCAATGATCATATGGTGAACCAGAAGTAGTTTTTCTAGCAGTTTTCTAATATCTGCAACTGATGGCACAACAAATTCAGTCATTGGTTTATTTACCTCCGATGGCTGTTTATCCATATTGGTGGATCCTTAAAGGATCTTATAGGCGAAGATAAGTTAGAGTTGGAAAATGTATTAAAAATTGATTCTACTTCATCCAAAAAGAAATCTGCTAGTGAACCACTAAAAGCTTGGTTTGCTGTCAGGATTTTTTTTTTACAGGTTTTTGTTAACTCTGTAATTGTTCGAAATAGCTCTTTTGTAGAGTCTTTGGCTTCCTCAATCTTCTTTGTGTAGTAATCTGCTTTTGTTTTTTGGATCAGATCTTTATATATTTCCAGCAGCTCTTTATATTTTTCTTTTTCTTCATCTGTGTAAGGTATTCTACATCTTCTTTCCTGTTTCCTACATTTCTGTTTACATATCCTGAGATCTAAGGAGAACCAAGGAGCAGACGGCCTTAGTTTTTTTATTTTAACTGATTTAACCGGGGTTATTTGATTGGATACAATTTCCAACCAATTGTTATAATGTTTTGCTGCAACCTCCACATCGTTAGTAGGTATTAAAGGAGTATTCTCAAGTATGCTAATCAAATGGTCAAGTTGCACATGCCGCCAGTTTTTCAAGTGTATTTCTGACAGTGGCTTTTCCCTAGTAAGTATAGGTTGCTGGGAAAGCAGCTAAAAAAAGACTGCTTTGTGATCAGACCATGGTATCAGAACAGTTTTTATGTTAATTATGTTAGGGTTATTGGTGAAAATTCCATCTAGGGTATGACCTGCCAGATGTGTTGGTTCTTGCACCCTTTGTTCTAGACCAAGTGCCGCAAAAGTCTGCAATAGCATTACATTTTCAGAGTCATTGCTCAGCTCTAAATGATGGTTAAAATCTCCGATAACTGTATAGTTGGATTCCAAAATGTAATTCTTCGAAATACGTGCAATTTCCTGAGGAAAAACATTTTTTTGGACTGGGGGGTCTGTATAACACTATGCCCTTAAAAGATTGTTGTCTGTTAATTTCTATGGTGAAAGATATGATTGTATGATGATACATCGCTAACTGCCACAACGCCAGCAATGACCACGCAGTTTTTACATCGCAAAAGGCATGACATCGCACGCATTCAGTGCGCATGCTCTCCACACACTATTGTGGTGTCTCTGCCGTTTCAGTCAAATACATCTCAGTTCATCAAATCGCATGTTATTAAATCATTTTTCATCTTGCATCAGTGGGTCTAAAGTGATATTTATGTAATGGAAAAAATGTTACTTTTAAATACAACTAATTGCTAATTGGATAATAATAAGGTTTTTTTCATATTCAATACAACTATTTGGTAATTGCATAATAATTTGTATCTAATACAAGTGATCGGTGCACCCATCTGTTGGTCTAAAGTGCGAATTTTGTATAGTTTAAAAGTAACGTTGTTTTCATATCCAATACAAGTAATTGCGGATTGATACAAATCTCCCATCTCATCTGATACTCCCATGTCATCTGTCTTTTCTGCACAGTCATGTAAGTGGCACGCATCAATAATTCCAAGTGGCATGCTATTAAATACAAGCGATCGGTGCACGCATCTGTCATCTCCCGTGTACCATCTCCCATGTCATGGTAGCACCCCTGTGACTATTGGTATCTCGGCACAGTCATCTAAGTGGCACGCATCCATAATTTTTATTGCTATTGGTATGACATCACCGCATGATGTTGCAATGTCCCATCTCATCAGCGCATACCGTTGAAATCTCCCATCTCATCTGATCTGAGATCTCGGCACTCCGCAATCAAATCTCCAATGTCATCTGATTTACTCCCATGTCATCTGTCATCTCGGCACAGTCATGTAAGTGGCACGCATCAATGATATCTCGGCACAGTCATCTAAGTGGCACGCATCCATAATTTTTATTGCTATTGGTATGACATCACCATACAAGCGATCGGTGCACGCATCTGTCATCTCCCGTGTACCATCTCGCATGTCATGTCAGCAGTGCACCCCCGTGGCTATTGGTGAATCCATATTTTTATTGCTCTTGCCATCTCTGCACAGTCATGTAAGTGGTACGCATCAATAAAACCAAGTGGCACGCTATTTGTATTTACTGAATTTTTATTGCGATGTACATCAGCATCAATATTTTTTATTGGCAATGATGTCACGGCATGCCGATCTCCCATGTACCATCTCCCATGTCATCGGCACAGTCATCTAAGTGGCACGAATCCATATTTGCTATTGGTATGACGTCACCATACAAGCGAACGGTGCACGCATCTGTCATCTCCCGTGCACCATCTCCCATGTCATGGCAGCACCACCGTGGCTATTAGTGAATCCATAATGTTTATTGCTATTGCCATCTCTGCACAGTCATGTAAGTGGCACGCACCAATAAAACCAAGTGGCATGCTATTGGTACTCACTGAATTTTTTTTGCGATGTACATCAGCATCAAAATATATTTTTTTGGGCAATGACGTCACGGCATGCCGTTGAAATCGGCCATGTCAATCTCCCATCTCATCTGACATCTCGACACTCTGTGATCTTGGCACTCAGCGTTGTTATGGCTAGTAATGTTAATGTGAATGCGCATTAGTAGCATGCGTTCTAAAATCATGCGTTGTAATGCCTCCTGCGATGTGAATGTCGCGTCGCGATGGCAGCGCGGGAAAACCCCGTCGTTGTAATGGGTGTTTCCCGAAAGATATCATTTCACCGAACGAGGTTAGAGTGGATTTGCAGCTTGAAGTAAGATCTTCTCTAGTAATAACTGCAACACCACCACCAAGCTTTTGTTCCCTGTCACATCTATGGATGTTGAAACCCTGTGGTACTGCAGATTGCATATCTATATCACAAGTAGCGTCAGCCCAAGTTTCCGTCAGGAAAACCAGCGTTGGTCTATGCATTTCAATAACTAAATGGAATTCACAGCTATGCTTTATCAGGGATCTTGTGTTTAACAGTGTACAGGATATTGCCTTTGTCCTATTTTTGGGATTCTTGTTTTCTGTTACACAGTATACTGCAATAAACAAAACAGACAAGACTATAAACTTTGGAAAACCTATCTCACCTACAGATCCTTGCAGTATGTGAGAAAACGAATTTCTAGGACTAAACACATACCCTTGATATCAGTGTAAGTAGACCCGAAACACAAGTAACAAGGATCACCTGCTGCTGACCACCACTGTGGATGAGCCAATACAATTCGTGGAAATCTTTGATTACATGTTGTAACAAACAAAATGGTGCATTAAATATTATAGGCAAGCAAGGAAGTCGTAAACATGCAATAGCATATTTTCCAAGGAAACGTTATACCGCAGTCTGGAATCAGATAACAAAGGAACAGTGTAGAGTGTTAGTTATCGCTCTCTGCGTGATAAAAGCCCAATCCTTTAATAGGCTACCAGAACCTTCCCAGCATGAGCCACTGCCACGGACTCGCCAACAGGGACTAACCGCCATATGTATCATCAAACAATTTAGCATTTCCTAAATAGCGAATTTTAAGGAATCGCTATTTAGGAAATGCAAAACGGTATGTATGTACAAAATCGCTATTAAATAGCGATTCTTTACCATTCCTAATTTGTGATTAGCAAATTGCTAATCGCAAATTACCCATTCATTTCCATGGGCCAGGAGGCCCATAGGAATGAAGGTGCAATTTGGATTAGCAATTAGCTAATCGCAAATTAGGAATTTTTCCAAGGGTGCAGGGGTGTTTCAAGAACACCCTGCTGCACCCCTGAAAAAGAAATTTGGGGGCATGTGGCGCACATACATGCCCTAAGGGCATGTATGGGCGTCATATAGCACCTTTTGTTTTTTTGAAAAAAGCTTTTTGAAAAGAATTCGCAAATTACCACCAACTAGAAGTTGGTGGTAATTTGCTAATCCTTAATGGCATTTTTTGCATATTTTTTGTTTGATACATTGCATTTAAGGAATCGCAAAATTTGCGATTCCTTAAGTGCAATCGCAAAATAAGGAATAGCAAATTTTGCTATTCCTTATTTTGCATCAAACATGTTTGATACATACCTTTTGTCTAATTAGCATTCGCAAAGGCCGAAATTCGCAGGGTGATTGAAATCAGAATGTGAGAAAATGTTAAAGCACCTAAACGATAATGTTATTCCCTCGCATGAGTCCCACAATTCCAAGTAATAAGGACTCGCCAACGTAGGGAACATATGTTAATGAACACTGACACAACCATCCATTCCAAGCGTGTGTGAGAAAAAGCCCTCCTTAGACTTCAAGTAACAAAGTATAAATAAGCCATCCACCCCCTTACCAGACCAGGGAACTTTCAGACTGCTGTGGAAAGCAAACTTAATGAACCGGACACCAGGAATAATCAGCAGCGTCTCCTGCCGGATCTGCTCTCTTCACCAGTCTCGGACGTCACGCACAATGGTGCGTCTGACGTCAGATGTCTACAGAGGCCACTGGGTGTTGTAGTTCTCCCACACGGCATCTCGATCATCTGAAACCTGGAATTGTGGGGGTCCCGTGTTCCCTGACATGCACAGTGTGGCAGGCACCATGGGGTACCCGCCATAGGGTGCAAGGTTTTCCGCACCCACACCTTCGACGGGAGTCTGTGTTGTTGGTCAGAACATAGGCTCCCATTGAAGTCAATGGGAGTCTGACTGGACAGTGTTCGGAAACATCGTAATCGGTGAGTCGGACTCCCCTAACCTGAGTCAGTCAGAAACCATTACGACCGACACCATAATGAGGCCCTTAGTGTGTTAGCTCATTTTAAATTTTCAGTGTTAACCTCAAACTTTAAGGCCTACAGTCCATAGATTCACAAATGAAAGCATATTTTAAGAAATAGAAGAAAATATGCTGTTAAGAGAGATTTACTTATGCAGATTGTGACCCTTGTGGGGGGAGTGGGGGTTGTGTGGCGCAGCAGCCAGGACAGCTGACTCTGGAGCATAGGGCCCATGGCTCGATCCCCGGCACTGGCGGCATCTCAACCCAGCATCATGGAACTCTGGGCAATAGCTCAATCAATCTCCCCAACAGCCCCCAGTGCCTTGAAACTCTTAATGGGGTGACATGTTTGCGCCTTACAAATATGAATTGTTATTATTATTATTGTGACTTTGTATACAAGTCACAATCTGTGAGGGCCTTAGCCATCTTCTAGCATGTTACGGAAGCTTGTAAACCAATGCCAAATATGTAACAGAATAACATAGATTTCTTTCTGGTTATTCTGAGAATTTGACATCTAAAAATAGGTATATTACAAAATCTTCGATTAATATTCTTATTTCTGGAATACCACAGGTTCAATCACTACTCTCTCATGTGCTCTTGGGTGGCCTTTTGTTAATCAAAGAAATAGATTGCTTCGGGTGAGTATGACGTTGGTATGGCCCGGCCATCTCCTCTGAGGCTCTTACCTTCCTGCTACTCTATGATAATACACCATGAATACTTCTGAAAGATACAAGCTACAGATTTTTATAATAACCGATTGTCAAATAGACATATGAAAAGGACTGTCTTCTTATAATTACGGGCTGATCTGCATGTGTTTGGAACTTTGTTTTTATGATATCGTCTTACCTTTTATATTTATTGTATTGTGCTTTTATGGTCTGATATCTTCTTGACCAAATAAAGATTATGAATGAATGAATGATGTATACCTCAAATAAAACATTTGCATGATGTTTAATTCAATTGTAAAACTAAATTGATTAATACAGTTGATTTCCTTCTCATTATTGTGGGAATGGGACAGCCAGAAATAACAAATGTCTGTTCATATTTATTCAGTCTAATGTGTTCAATTACTACTTTTTTTATCCTCTAGCTTTGCCCTTTGAAAACTGAAGCTATTGCATTTTTATTAATCAAGCATTTTTTTCCATCAAATAGAAAATTCACGTTAGTATCATTTGGCAGTAAAATATATTTCTTCATTGAGGCTTTTGTAAACCAAACTCGACAGAATTAAGTTTATGATTCCAAGAACCCTCATTTTCATAGTTGCTTCTCTCAGTCTCCAGCTATAAAACTACCCTTTTGGTCAATTGCAGCACACTTGATTTTTTCATTATCATCTTTGGTGTGTTTCTCAGTAAAAATCGTTTACTAACTTCATACTGAAACGTACACAGTTTCCAATCACACATTGAAGGTTATGTTATAGTAGCAAAAAGAAATACTAAACTTTATGAAATCATCAATTCTATATTTATTATGGTGGAAAACATCCCCAAACTCCAAGTGTTTGAATTCAGTGTATTGGCAATAAATACAAATGCTAAAGTTGTAAAACCTTATTAGGATTTTAGGTCTCATTACAGTTTTCTGCATTTTGTAAACAGCATTACATGAAGCTGTTGTGTGCTGCCTGGAAAAAAGCATACATATCTGGGAGCAGGCCCTGGCATCACAGACAGCTTGCATGTTGATTGAGTGCAGGCGATGTCTGTTGCTGAAAAGGTGTGCTGTGTGGTGAGGTGGCTGAAGTGCAGCTAGAACACATGGGTTAGTGGGCAGTAGCTATTGACATAGGGAGTAAAGTGCTAGTGCGTATAATTCTTAAGGCTTCAGTACTACTAGTAGTACCTAAAGACTTACACAGTGGAGTTAGCCAGATGCGTCTTGGTATTACATAGGCCGAACAAGCAAATAGAAAATGGCCAGTTGTTTCCTTATGTACTCCGCATGCCGGACAATTGCTGGTAGACGGACCGCCTCACCTACCAGTCAGAGCTTTAAGGGGTAGGGCTCCTGCTCTAAGTTGGAAGAGGAGCTTCCTATCCCTTGGTATAGTTATTGCATCCCAATAGAGCTCTAAGCTAGGGTTAAGCTTTTCTTCTAAAAATCCTCCAGCCATAGTCGAGGAGCTGGTACCACTCCAGTTTCGGTAAGCCACCTTCTCCCAATAAGTATCTTTTAAGACTTTTTTGGATGAAAATAATGCTGTCTCTGGATGTTCCCACAGCATTTGGAAACCTAGAACACCCAACGTTTCTCTAAGTTCATTCAACCAACTAACTTTGTGGAAAACGTCAGACTTGATAATGTCTAGGAATCCAACCGCATAGTGCGAAAGTTCTGGAGTAGTCCAGAGCCTACGCCAATGTAAGATTGGACAAAGCCTAGCTGAATCTACAATAGCCTTCCTGCCAAGATCGTACTTGAGTGGCAGCAGGGGAGTACTTGTGGGAAGACCAGTAATAGATCGGAAAAACTTGTTTTCTGAAATTTGCAGTGGCTGTAATTTCTCAAAACCCCACAGTTCAGCGCCATACAGCGCTGAGGACTTTAGCCTCATAGACCTGGAGTGCGGACTTTATTGGTTTAGTTAAAGATTTTCTATGTTCTATACCAAGTTCTCCTGCTGTTTGCCTATGCCTTAGTACCGCAGTGTCTATGTGTTGGGCCCATCTAAGATCCTTTGCCACATGAATCCCTAGGTACGCAAAGGCATTAACCACCTCTAGAGGGCGACCATTCATGGTGAGTTTATTTTTCAAAATACGATGAGGATTAAAAACGATGAGCTTAGTTTTAGCCACATTAACTTCTAAGCCATGATCCCCACAGCATTTTTAAAAAATGGATAGGGCATGCTGCAGGCCACTCGGGGTCTTCGATAAAATCAAACATTAAAATAGGTGTCTTGATGCCAGCCAAGGAAGGAGCATCCACATTTGCAGAGAGCATACGGGCAACAACACCATTAATGTACAACGTAAAAAGCGTGGGGGCCATCACGCACCCTTGGCGGACACCGCGCTGCACTGGGAATTCTGAGGTAACCATTCCCTGCCCTCCCCACTGTATCTTAGCAAAGTTTGCTTCATGGAGCCTCATCAGCATTGTTAGCAGTTCTACGGGCAGGCCCAGGTTCTTCAGGACTATTTATTTATTTATTTATTTATGACATTTGGTTAAGCGCGAACAATTACCCTTGGGCGTCTCGGCGCTGCGACTTCTGCAAAATTCTCCACAGCTGGTTCTTTGGAGGGTTACTGGTTAAACAGCCACGTTTTTAGTTTTTTGCGGCATGACCAGAGGGAGTGACTGGTCCTAATCGACTGAGGCAGGGTGTTCCACAGTCTTGGTGCCGTGACCATGAACCGGCGATCTCCCCAGGAGACGGTCTTGGTGCGTGGCACCACTAGTTTGTTGAAGGTAGTGGATCAAAGTAGTCTGGGGGGGCAGTAGGATGTCAGCTGGTCTTTGAGGAACTGAGGTCCTTGCTTATGCAATGCTTTGCATACGATGCATAGCGTCTTAAACTTGATCCGGTTTCTGATCGGGAGCCAGTGATAGTTTCTGATTGTATCAGCGATGGACTTATGTTTGGGGGTTCTGGAAAGGAGTCTTGTTGCCGCATTTTGTATGGTCTGCATTTTATTGATTACACGGATCTGAGCATTGGCAAATAGGCCGTTGCAATAGTCCAGTTAGGATAATATCAGGGAACTTATCAGGGTTTTGCCGGCACTATCAGGTAGGAAGGGGATGTTTTACTTACTAGTCGCAGCTTGTGAAAAGCTGTAGCCGCTATTTGGTTGGCATGGGCAACAAAGTTAAGGTTTTCGTCGCAGACAACTCCCAGGTTCCTTACTTTAGGAACGGGTTTGGGAAGGGTTCCGAAAGACGAGGGCCACCAAGCGGGCAACCAGCTTGGGGCTAGTTGTCCAAAGATGACCACCTCCGTCTTTTCAGAGTTGAGCTTTAGACAATTGGAGGACATCCAGTCTCCAATTGCCAGCATACCTGCTTTAAAACTCTTGCCCACCCTTTCTCCATCGTTTTTGATGGCCAGGACTAACTGAGTATCATCTGCATATGAGGTAAGGCTCATCCCATGCGCTTTGATGACTTTAGCTAGGTCCGACACGTAGATATTAAAGAGTGTCGGACTCAGGGATGATCCTTGAGGGACCCCGCAAGGCAGAGACAGATTAGCAGACTAGAATGCTCCCAAGGTGACAGCCTGTGTTCTTTCGGACAGAAAGGAGGCCAATAAGTCCTTAGCTGCCTGTCGAATGCCCATTTTTTCGACACGATCAACCAGGATCGAATGGTCGACCGTGTCGAAAGCTGCAGATAGATCCAGTAGCACTAGTACTGCTGTTCCTCCTTGATCTCGAATGACTCTGATGTCATCAGCGGCTTTGATCAAGGCGGTTTCTGTGCCGTGGAACGTGCGGAACCCAAATTGGGTGCTATCCAATTGGTGATGTTCCTCGATGAATTCTGATAACTGGAAATTCATCGCTTTCTCTGCAACTTTTGCCAAGAATGGGAGGCTAGCTATCGGTCGATAGTTTTTCAAGTCGTCCTTATCTAGATGCGGTTTTTTTAAGAGTGGTTTTAGGAGAGTTATTTAAAGTATGTTAGGATAGATCCCTGATCTAAACATAGAGTTGCAGATTTGAGTAATGACCATAATCAAGGAGTCCATGACCGGGGGAAGAATTTTAAAAGGGCAAGGGTCCAGGGCTGAACCAGATTTAATGGAAGTGATACTATCCGCTGTTTGGGCCTCCGTTATGTCGTTGAATTGGGTGAATGAGGAATCGTGAGGAGTGGGATTTATGGTATGTATGGGGTTATTGGTGTTGGAGGTGAAAGCTGATTAGGTATCGTTAACTTTTGTGAAACAGAAATTTGCCAGTGCGTCACAAAGGGATTGAGAGGGAGGAGGGTTTAAATAAGGGGTATTCCCTACTAGCTGCTTAGTAATATCGTAGAGTTGTTTATTGGAATTCTTAGCTTTCTCTATTTGTTCGCTAAAATACTTCCTCTAGCCCCAACTGAGACCTAGGGACTAGGTCAAAGGCAGCCCGCAGATCGACAAATGCCGCGTACAGGCTGCCCTTGCCCAGTAACACAGTCTTCCATTGCAGTAGGGTGAAGCGGAAGACCTGATCTACCGTACTGGTGAACTTCCGAAACCCCGCCTGGAAGGGCGACAAAGCATTATTCTCCTCGGCCCAATCAAGTAACCTGTTGACTACCATCCTCCCAACCATCTTTTGGATAGTATCGATAAGGCTTATGGGCCTGTAATTTCCAGGCTGTGATTTGTCTCCTTTCTTAAATACAGGTATTATCACTGCGCCCTGCCATGATGTCGGGACAGCAGCACCCTGAGCCACTGCATTGGCGAGGAGAAGAATATACTTGCCCCAGCGCTCTTTATCATGAATAAAGACGTCCACCGGTACCCCGTCTAAACCCGGTGCTCTACCACTAGCCACTGTGCTAAGAGCCATTGTGACTTCATTAATGCTGAAAGAATTTCCTTTATAAAAGACAGGCCTGGAGCCATCCATCATGTTATCAAGCTGATTTTGGGCGTACTGAGGTTTGAAATAATTCACCCAGTTCTCCTGTGATACGTTGTTATTAGGAGGGTCAGATGCACCCCCCCTACCCCACTTGACGATATTCCAGAATTGCCTGGAGTCTTTTCTATCACTGGCTTCCTTTAGATCTTGCCAATGGAGCTCGTCCCACAGTTTCTTGGCTTTTGTTATACACTTCCTATACTCCTTTCTGGCGATGCAAATGGTCTCCAATTGCCTCCCCTTGATAGCTAAGCCTAAGGCAAATCTAGCATTCCTACATTCAGCATTGTACCACTTAACCGGCTTAGGGGTTACACCAATATTCCTCTTAGCTGGTTTTAGAAAGTGATCCCTAATTTTTGAAAAGAGGCTATCATGGATTTTGGTTACATCATCCGAACTTAGATCAAATATATTCATTTGTTCAATGGCCAGTATGGCTTTATCAGCCTCCTCAACAATACTATCCAGAACCTGTTGATTGGCCATGACATGCACCCATTTTAACCTGCGCAGATTATTTGTCGGGACAGTTATAGGTGTGCATTCCACGTCCAGGTTCGGTTCTACTTGTTCAGATTTCCACCATTTATGCACTACACACAGCGGATTATGGGCCCTTTCAATTCGCCATTTGACCTCCATATCACCAACCAGATTCCACAATTTCATGCTACAGAGGACATAATCAATTCTGCTGCTATGTCGCCCATTGTCAAAAGTATTTGCCCCTATCTTATCGCCCTCAGTCCTCCCATTTAATGCCCTTAATCCCCTTTCGTAGCAGATCGCATTTATACATATAACATCCTCAGACCAGCGAGTAACAGGTTTCAAATCTAATTTGGGAACACCCCATTGCCTATCCTCCTCGTCACCAGGAAAATCATCATAGGTAACCAAAGGTTCGAAGGTTCGATTTAAATCACCAGCTATAACAATGTTATTATCTGCAGAGTTAGTTTCTAGGAGGGAATCCAAAGTCGCTAAAACTTCTGACCTCCCTCCCTTGTTACCCCTAGCATAAACATTGTAAATATCAAGCCATCCCAGGGGACCAAAATCAGCTCTAATGAGTTGGATATCTTTACTTTTGGTGGCTACCTCTTTGATATGGAGTGATAAACTCTGCCGGACCCATATGACCAAGCCACCCATTGGTCGCCCCTTGGGTCCTTTAGTTGCCGGGACAAAGTAATTTAGATAACCCTGGGCAAAATGAGGTTCACACAGCCAAGTCTCTTGGAAAATGCACACGTCGAATTCGTTAATAAATATTATCCAATCTGGAGACTGCTGTCAGAGAGCAAGCCAGCAATGTTCCATGAGATTAACTTACCCACACCCACCCTATTGCTGGCAATTGAAGTTGAGGAGGTGGCAATGGCACGGATACTTTAATCATGTGAGGGAGGAAGAAGATCTGATCCATTCAGCTTCCTGTGCTTAATGTATCTATTAATCAGGTGGGGAAGGATCACTGGTCCTGCATAACCAGGGTATGCAGGACCAGTGATCCTTCCCCACCTGATTAATAGATAAATGACAGGGATAGTACATGGCACCCTCTCTACCTCACCACTAGGTCTGGAATTTAAATAAGTTGGAGGATTCTCCCTACTTTCCTCACTTGTCTTTGTATTAGAATTTGGAGGGTAGTCAGCACCCATAGTTTCATTACCGGCTGTCAGTATTGCCCCTGTCACTCTCTCCCCGAGGATGGCCGCCATATTACCACTACTGCCTTGAATCAGGTCTGATGTTCGTCAATTGTTATTATCCAACCCGGAGGCAGAGAGCTTGTCAAAGTAATTGAAGGTCGGGATGTTATGTCTAGGTCTAGTCCCCTCCAGCAGTTCCATATTCAGTACACCCTCGTGACGCACGACTGTTGAGGGTAGGCGGGGGCTTTGAATATAGAAAAAACTCAAATCTTTAGTATGGATTCCACTTTCAACAAAGTGAATAGGCCAGTTACATATATGTTATGTTATGTTATGTTATGTTAAACTTAATTTCTATAGCGCACGGCTACTCGATTAGAGTGTCCCGGCGCTTTATTTTGGCAGCTCAGAGAAGAAACATAACACCACATAAAACATTCATGAACAGCAAAAAGAAACAGCACAACGGAAACACACTAAAGGGTAAAAAGCCAGGTTTTAAGGCCCCTCCTAAAAGACAAAAGATTGGAGGTACCACGTAAAGCCAAAGGCAAAGTGTTCCAGAGCTGTGATGCCCTCAGTCTGAAGGAACGCCCCCCGATACGGGCCCTCTTTACTCGGGGAATCACCGCGAGAAACGAAGATTCAGATCGCAAGGATCGGGCCGGGCGGTAGAAGACAAGCCTACGCTGCAGATATTTAGCTCCTGAGCCAAAAAGCGCCTTATGGGCCAGGGTCAACGCCTTAAAAATTATTCGCTTTCGGATAGGCAGCCAATGGAGCGACTGCACAAGGCCGGACACTCTGGCTCACCTGTGAAGGCCAAAGATAGCGCGTGCCGCAGAGTTCTGCACAACCTGAAGCCGCTGTACAAGATATTCCGGAAGACCCAGATAGAGGAAGTTGGCATAGTCCAATCTGGAGCCAATTAAGGCTTGAACCGTAATCTTCCTGTGCTCTTCTGTGAGCAGAGGCAGGAACTTCAGGAGCATCTTGAGAATGCCAAAGCATGTGCCCGTCAGACCGAGGATCTGAGATCTCAGCCTCAGACCGTCTATCCCTAAAATTTATAACAATGCAGTCCCCCGGGAGATCTTTTCTTCGGTGTCCCTCCCAACTTAATCTCCTGGAAAATAAGATTTCCCCGCTGACGTTTAGGGGGAGTGGCCTGTTGTTGTTTAGCCAATGGGCAACTTTGTTTCTTAGCTCAGGATAAGTTTCTGATTTTTGTAGGCCTAATTCCGGAACACCAGCTAGCACTACAGTGTATGGAGCTGATTGTGGAGGTAGATCAATGTGTGGAAATATCCTCTTAGCTTTAGGAGCTATGGATAGGTCCTTGGCTACGTGAATATTTATATTCTCCTGACCCGCGTGTTCTATGACCTTAAGCGAACCACTCTCACCTATTTGCACACCTTCGCCTTCGACCTCCCTCAAGTCCCTCAGAGAAATCCTACCATTCTTCTCAGTGTGATTCATTCGTTGGGCAGCTAAAGGTCTGGGGGCAGTTGGTGACTGGGTTATGGTATTAGAAACACTAGTTTGAGCTCTGGGACATGTTTGGGATACCATGGCCTTATTTTGGATACCATCCGCAAGTTGCCTTAGGGTATTGGAGCTAGATATCGTTATTTGCTCTAAGTGATCAATCTTTTCGGAAATCCGCTTTACCGTTTTAAAGAGTGGGCCATTAGGGATTTCAGGAGATGTTCAACTTTATCCATGAGTCCCTCGTTGTAAGTGGAAAGTGATAACGGGGAAACAGATTTTTCTGCTGGTAAACCATTTAGTGAGGGGATACTAGTCGGTGTGAAGTTTGGGGGGTAAGCGATCGTCTGACTGATTAACTCCACTTTTAGGTACTTGGGGGGTTTTATCTATTTTTGCAATTTTTGGGCATTTTCCCCTCTGTCTGGTCCCACCGCGTTTCCTTTTGTTAATGGAGCCTTGCCCTTGGGCTGTTGTTACTGATTTTACATTTGCTTTAGGTTTTGTTGGAAGAAGCATTAGTGACTCGTTTGATGTAATATCTAGGAGTAATTCCAGGCTTGAGTCAGTATTGCTGTTCTCCCTGATGATATTTAAGTTTTGAGTCGCCTCGATAGAACGGTCTGTTATGATTCCCCCAGTGGTCCCAACATTAGATGTTAGACTCCCATGTATCGTTGGGGAGATAGCTGTTGCTATGGGGCCCAAGGAGGAACGTTTATTGAAAAGGGGTTCCAAAGAGAAGCGATGCTCAGCAATGGCGATTTCCTTTTCCAGCGCTGATCTGGCCCTGGTTAGGAACTGGTCCAAGGTACCAGTAACATTCCCCCCTTTACGTGGCATTTTAACCCTGTCTTCAGCTAGCAAATACTTTCGATACAATCTAGGCTTAACTGTGTGTCCAAGTCAAATGTCACGGGTGAACACAGACAATTCAATAGGGCAGTGAAAGATGTAGAATCTGACGATAGAGTCCAGGTCGGAGATGGAAGTGGGGTGGCCCAGCCCAGCCTGCTTCGGGCTGTGACGGGCTAGGACGGGCCCGCCATTGGGCCGGGCTTCGCCCGGCGCGTTCCGTGAAGCGGAAGCAGCGAGGCGCTTTTGTAGGCGCAGGCAGTTCTGGCAAGCTGTCCCAGGTGCGGGCTCTCCTCACGCCCCCTGGGAGATGCAGTCCACATCTCTGGCAGCAAACAGGCAGGCACACGATGATGCGGCTCCCGCAAAGCGGGAGCGGCGAGGCACTTTTGTAGGCGCATGCAGTTCTGGCAAGCTGTCCCAGGTGCGGGCTCTCCTCACGCCCCCTGGGAGATGCAGTCCACGTCTCTGGCAGCAAACAGGCAGGTACACGACGATGCGGCTCCTCCAACCCCCCCTCCCCCCACCTTACAGCAAGAAAGGTCCAAGGATCCTTGTGATACCTCCTGCATGATACTGATTCCCACCACCACCCATCAAGCTCCACCGAGTAAACAACAAAAATAAATGTAAATAATTTTCGAGTATATCAGCCCTCAGGATCTTTCTGATTTAGGAATCCTGATATTTTATGTAAAAAGTCCTGTGCTTGCATCTCAGAAGAAAAACCCTTATAATTACCCGATGAATGACTTTCTGACGAGCTGGACTCAGTAGGTACACCTCACAGCCAATGTTCTGGAAGGGAATAATGAGTTGTCGTAGCCTCCACCTCCTTTCCACTGTAATATAGCAGGTCAGGCGTGACGAAGAGGGAATAACCCTCAGCCTTGTCAAAAATTGCTTGACGAAAAAGAAAGTTGCTGAAAAATATTAATATAGTTCTAGGTTTATAGTTCACATCATTCTGACCCTTCCTTTTTTTTCAGCATGAGTGGAAAACGGTGTACACGCTGAACTTCTGTGTCCCAATCCCAATGCGCAAGCTGGGGGAAGCCGCAATCGCCGCATAAACCCTCTAATGTCTTCTCCTTTCTCTTTTTCCAGTATACCCAGTAGTTTGTGATCATTACGCCTCTGCCGGTTTTCAAAGTCTTCAAGCTTCCACATGACATCCATCATCCTTGATTCGTTTGATGTAACTTGTTGGGCAATGCTCTCAGCTCCGGTCTCTGATGCCACAACTCGCTCCTCCAACACATTTTTCTTTCACCAATTTCTGTGCATGTTTTATTTATTTTCCGGGTGGCCCCTTGTAGCATCTTTGTTGCATGATGAGCCCTCTTATGCTCCTGTTGAGCTTCAGATTAGATCTGTTTAAGAGTAGAGTATATGAGGTCCATCATGGGAGATATCTCAATTGCAGACTTTATTAAAGAAAGCATATTATTTTCCCCTTGAGCATTGTCATCTGGTGCCAATCCGCCATCATCGATTCCAAAATGCATAGTAGAATAATCCCAATTTAATTGTCCAATTTGATTATGATCTGAATCAGTTTGCCTTGTATCATGCGCTTTTCTCCCTTTATTTCTATTCCGCTGTGTCTGAGAGGAAAGGCGCTTTTGTTTGCTGGGGTTAGATAATGAGCTGTCCGAATCCATCTCTGAATCTTCCAGCACAGATACCTCATTTCCACAAGGCGCGCAACACCCATTGGGCTGAGCGGGCTTCAGCCCCCCCCCTGTCGTAATCTCCAGCCCGGGCTGCCAAGGTTCAGATGACAGCACAACATACTTTCCTGATTTACAATGCTGTAAAATAAGGAAAGTATGAAAACCGTTTTCCCACTTTCATTTGCATTAAGGCTCCACATTTATTCTCGGATGATTTAGAATCCAAGATTGTGATTTTAATGACCCCTTCAGAGAGGCCCAGAACCAGCCGGAGGCAGCTATCCTCTGATGGTTTCAGCAACCCTCCCTGCCCCCTACCTTTTGTTTTCTTTCAGAGGGGTGCCACCGAGGTGATTTCCTTGCCTGAAGCAGGAGATTTCACTTAAGCACGTTTGATGTGCTGTGCATCATGGAGTGTGAAGATGTGCACAGCAGGGAGATATGACGCCAGCAGGAATTCCTTTACAAAGGAAAAGCGTCACCTGCACTGGCCATCCCTTTACCCCTGCTGTGCACATCTTCACACTCTCTCAAGTGAGGCCCCGCCTGCCCTGGGCATTTTGGACACAGCTTTTCGAGGAACACCTCAACTGATTTTTTTTCCTTAGGAGCTGTCCTTACTTGTATCCAGCCTGTACTTGGAGCGTTGCTCAAACCGCAGATCTACGTGAGGAGGGGAGACACATTGCAATGGGAAATGTTAGAGGGCTCTGTGAAGAGCACCACACTCGCGTCCTGTGGGTAATGTACGGTCATTCTTTATGCGACCCGCCGCTGTGCGCCATTACATCCCAGGTTTACAAGCATTGTCAGTTTCCTGACTGGACACAGTGAATAGGGGTGCACGATAGTGCTGCTCATTGCGTCCTATGGCCCCTTCATTGGTTGGAAGGGATTGTTGGGGTGGAGAGGAGCTGTGAATGTGCGTAAGCACGGATATAGCTCCTAGTGGGTTTTGGCACTGGTTTCAGTGCTCGTGCTGGCTATGAAAGCGGCACATTGAGGTAGGGAGAATGGAAGCACCTACAGTTGGTGCCTGGGGTGGGGCTGTCACCAGTGGCCCAACTTCTAATAGGAAGGTGCTAGCAGCCGAGGGGAAAGCAACTCTTTAATTTAATGCTTGACTGGTCCGTTCTATGATCAATCCGATTTTATTATTTTTAACAAATCTTGCCACTGAAGGGTGTTACTTGGTTGGAAATAAAATGTTAGGCCCTGGTTCCCCACAATGTTTGCATCGATGGATGTAGGTGCTTTGATTTGGTTTCTGCACTCCTGGGTGGGCTGTAGGGTAACATGGTGAAGTGAGAGCAGAGATCCTGCGTTGAGAATTATGGCTGTGAAGTTTTGCAACACCTGGTGTGTCCTCACCTTACACCACAAGTGTGATGGAGGTGGTGGTCAGGGGCGCGTGCTAGGCCTCAGTTCAGCTGTGTGGGCTTGGGGCAGTGATGCCACACATACCTGCCCCCGTGTCTGCTGAGTGGGCCGGACAGTGGTACTATGGATGGGTGTTACTTGCAAGTGATGCTGTTGCGAAGCAGAGGAGCTATGGATGGGTGGTACTTGAAAGTGATGCTGTTGCGAAGCAGAGGTACTATGGATGGGTGGTACTTGCAAGTGATGCTTTTGAGAAGCAGAGGTACTATGAATGGGTGGTACTTGCAAGTGATGCTGTTGAGAAGCAGAGGTACTATGGATGGGTGGTACTTGCAAGTGATGCTGTTGAGAAGCAGAGGTGCTATGGATGGGTGGTACTTGCAAGTGATGCTGTTGCGAAGCAGAGGTGCTATGGATGGGTGGTACTTGCAAGTGATTCTGTTGCGAAGCAGAGGCGCTATGGATGGGTGGTACTTGCAAGTGATGCTGTTGCGAAGCAGAGGCGCTATGGATGGGTGGTACTTGCAAGTGATGCTGTTGCGAAGCAGAGGTACTATGGATGGGTGGTACTTGCAAGTGATGCTGTTGAGAAGCAGAGGTACTATGGATGGGTGGTACTTGCAAGTGATGCTGTTGAGAAGAAGAGGTGCTATGGATGGGTGGTACTTGTAAGTGATGCTGTTGAGAAGCAGAGGTGCTATGGACGGGTGGTACTTGCAAGTGATGCTGTTGAGAAGCAGAGGTACTATCAATGGGTGGTACTTGCAAGTGATGCTGTTGCGAAGCAGAGGTGCTATGGATGGGTGGTACTTGCAAGTGATGCTGTTGCGAAGCAGAGGCGCTATGGATGGGTGGTACTTGCAAGTGATGCTGTTGAGAAGCAGAGGTGCTATGGATGGGTGGTACTTGCAAGTGATGCTGTTGCGAAGCAGAGGTGCTATGGATGGGGGGTACTTGCAAGTGATGCTGTTGCGAAGCAGAGGCGCTATGGATGGGTGGTACTTGCAAGTGATGCTGTTGCGAAGCAGAGGTACTATGGATGGGTGGTACTTGCAAGTGATGCTGTTGCGAAGCAGAGGTACTATGGATGGGTAGTACTTACAAGTGATGTTGTTGCGAAGCAGAGGTGCTATGAATGGGTGGTACTTGCAAGTGATGCTGTTGCGAAGCAGAGGTACTATGGATGGGTGGTACTTCCAAGTAATGCTGTTGCAAAGCAGATCGTAGCCGCATTCTCAGCAAGTGGCCTTGAGGCGGTGGTGGCCCTGGCATGTCCTTGCAAGAGATGTGATGCTGATGTGAAGCAGAACACGCCCCCTTATCTGCAGAGTGGCCCCGGCCAGTGGTGCCACAGGTGGGGTGTCCCTGTCCGGGATGATGTTTGAAGCATATGGGGCCCACTTCTACTACATCCAGTCAAGGGGTAGGATCGGCCTTTCTAAAGAAGTCTGCAGTACTGTAAAAACAGATGATGGCCGAATATGTCTACCATGTCCTAGGTTTGGATTGGGAGTATGTGTATTGTAGACAGGTTTGTAAGTTTATTTGTGGATTTTTAGTTTATTTTCTTGTTTTTCTTCGATTCACCCTCTATCTCAATAAAGACCGATAATACCTGCCAATCTTAAATATTCACTGTGCAGTAATTCAATTGTTACATCAACATAATACACATTTTAAGAACATGAAAATAAATAAAACAAATTTTGTTGTGCGCACTGCATCACATTTGGCGATGCAGTGCGTGCAATGAAATTCATTTTATTTATTTTTATGTTTACTTAACTGTATTTGGCCGTATTCCATAGTTTTCTACCCCTCACCCTGCCCCACCCCACATCACCGCCCGGCAGCACTCCCACCACCGATCGCTACTGGTTCTTTGTAAGAATTTCCTCCATCTGAAGCCAGGCCCAATGTGTTAAGCTGATATATAACACCAGGCTTGTTCCCAGGCCATGAGTCTAGACTGTGATAATTACTTTTTATTAGTTTCATTTCATATTTTGTTTACTAGATAAATTGGCTTGTGTGTGGTCTCATTTTGTTATTTTCTTCATTCTTTGGTATTATTTGGCCATTTGTTAAACATGTACGCTAGGAGCCTCTTGGTGCTATAGATATGAAACTTATAACAGATTCAGCTTGGTGGAAGGAACTATAGTGTGAAAATACAGGTTTTTAGCTTTTTCCTTTATTTCAGGCGGGATAGTGGTCTGTAATGGTACAGAATGATCTAACACCTTACATAAACACACAAGTACAACAACATTTGAAAGTCTTAGTTTATTAAATGCAACTTTATTCTACATAGATTTCCTTCCTTATGCATTTAGATACCTTTCATGTACTTAAGTATCTTTATGTTTATTACTTTGCACTACCCTAGATGTCACCATATATCTCTTGCAATATATTCCCTACATCCACCCGACTCATCTCAAACCTCACTCTACTACTCTCTACAATGCACTGCCCTATTTTTAACCCCATACCTCTATCAGTATATTCTCTACCTACACTCTTTCATTCATCCTAAACCCCATACTCTTCTATCCTCTACCCCTCCTTCCATCATCTCATACCTCTTTCAGTATTCAGATCGCCCAAATAAGCCTTTCTAAACCTTTCACTCTGACTCTTCCACCTCCATCCCAAACCCCTTCCTACTGCTGTTACCCCCCCAAAAAAACCACATTCCAGACCCTTCCTTCTTTCTTCTATTGCTCCACTATTCCTTTTCAATACAAATAACAGACTAAGATCTCCACCACTAAGATTAATTTCATATTTCCCTATATCAGTCCCCACTAATTCTGTTTGGGTTCCAGAGTAGTGTGCTACCCACCAAAAATCGCTTCAACGCCTCATATGGGGTAGTAAGTGCGAAGAACAGCAAATATAACATGATATTATCAAAATGTAAATGCTTTATTATTTCTCATGCACCTTCTGAATTCCAGCATGATTATTATGCCGGTACATTAAAGCACCATGCTTTAATGTCTGTACTGCCAATAAATTAATGTTTATTGATACTGTAGTTTGTAACAACACTGCAAATGTACACATTGCAAAATCTCAAATTCCTTCTTTGTCTTTGGGAGGTGGACAGAGTCCCCTTTTTTGTGTGAATTATATCTGTGAACAGTCTAGGTTTTTCAGAGAGTAGCATGTTGTTCTGGGCTCTTTAGACCCAGTTTCATGGGCATTCCATTAGAAAAAAGGGTGTAATTTTAACCGTCTACATAATATCGTTGTGAGACAATATAATGTATTTGAGTGACACTTTATTGCAAGATGAACAAATCCCTTGTCTGTTAAATAAATGGTTCACATTACCCTCTGTTCTCCAATTTACTTCTCATAAAACTGATTATTGTCCAGTTTTGAATGCAGAATTTGCCACTTCTTTTTCTTAGCTTGGCCTGAGCATTATCCGATCCTGATTGTCTGCCATTTTAGCCCCGCCCCCATTAACAATGTTAACCACGCCCCTTTTTATGCCATGTCAGCCCCCCCCGAACTTAAGACCTAGTTGCGCCCCTCATTTCCACTAACATTTGATAGCTCAGAGTCTTCATTGAGGGAAAATAATTTTTCACCTCCTTCAGGGGTCCCCCCGATCTTGTGCTGTATCTGAGAAAGTCTAGGATTAACAGGTACACTTTCATTAATAACATGCTCCTGCTCCTTATTCCCATGTTTCCCTGCCAAGGTGTTAACATCATATCACTCTAGTTCCCCCTGTAAGAGCTGGCCTTGACTTAAACATAAAGATGTATAGGGCACCAGTCCCGTACTTACAGTGTCAAGGGGTGAAATGCCATCGCCGCCTGTAACTGGCACTAGTGCAGCTTCAGCGTTAACCTCATTGACAACTTCACCCTTCTCATGCACTCTCCCACGGCCGGAAAACATCCCTGGGATCACTCACTGCTTGCCAGGGCCAGGGCCTGCCTCCTCTCCAGGACGCTGATCGCTGCCTTTCAACTTCGCCGGGACCGCCTCTACGCTTCCTGTTGCCACTGCGGGAATAGCATCACCTGCTTTCTTCCCACTCAGCGCCTTTCGAGTTGATGGGAGGGCCGCGCTGGGACCCCGTAGCTCCCGCTCCAATACCCATGGTGCCAAGATTCCCCTTGGTCCTGGCTTAGTTTAGGTGGCATGATGGCACGTTGGAGCTGGTGTCCACAGCTGCTCACACTGAGCAGAATCCTCACGGCAGCCCGAATCAGCAGGTGAGCCAGTTCTGGCGTTTTCACCTGCGTCCTACCCAGCAATCGCTTCAGGCAATATGATGTGTAGCGGGTGGCCATCTAAGGCAACTTTAGCTGATATTTACTCGGGAGTTCCATGGAGCCATAGATGGGTGGTGAATCGCAGCACCTCACACAGCCGCCATCTTGCTCCCAAACTCCCTTAATGTTTGTAATTTTAATGTGAATTTTAAGAGTCAGTATTATTGTAATCTATATTTTTGGTTTGGATACTTTCAAACTTTAGATATTTTTGTAAGATGCTAATTTGGATTCAATATTTGTGTTGCTTTAATTTTAAGTATAGACTTGTTGATATTATGGTTGCCTTTACCTTGACGTAGATATTTTTGTAGGTAAATAGTTTTGTTGTTGATTTTTAGTAGTGCAATCCATTTTAATTATGTTGATCAGGTGCTTAACAATATTCCTGCACTAAAAACTGAGAAGCAAGGGCACTTCTTAGGCACTTGACTTTCTGGGTTGTGAACTCAAGCACTCCAAGACTTTCTCATCAAGATGGTGTGGGTTTAGAGAGTCAGAACTCAGTGAACGACCAATACCAGTTAACAATTCACTGTCTAACCAATTCTTATTCTTTTGAAAAAAGACATATTTTAATCAAATGCATACAATAAGACTGTACATAATATTACAGAAACAACAAAATATTCTGGGTTGAGCAAAACCTGTTAGTAACTACTGGAACTTCCATGGGACAACCTCCTAAGATACTTTTTATGCAATAGTTCATGTCTTTGGGGCCTTTCTTGGAGGAGGTTGTTATCTGGAGGATCTCAGGGGAGTGCTTACCACGTTCTATGTCAGTTTGTTTCTGTCACTAGTGGAGATCTTGCTTCCCTCTTACTTGATTAACTTGGCATGCACAGTACCTTTTCTGTTGTCTCAGTTTGTTGGTGGTGCAGGCCATGCCTGCATTGTGCTGTTGGGGTGCACTACTAAACAAGGTGTTCATTCCACACATTGCAGAAAGTGAGGATATGATCCTGTCACTACCAACTGATGCGTGAGCAGCATCTTTGGTGCTGGAGCGAGGTGAGTAGGGGAAGTACCAGGCATAGTCAAGTAGGCTGCTGTGGAGTAGCGGTGCTCGAGGATTGACAGACTTGTGGCTTGTATTATTTCTGGGGCCCATACACAAAACCCACCCCACAAAACACGTTAACTTTTTCGGCGCAGATGATGGCTCCCGGCCTTCATGAGTCACGGTGAGCGTGTGCTGATGACGGTCGGGAGCTGTCATGACCACGCCCGCCATTGGAATGCTCAGCACTGCGGCGAAATTCGCGCCGCAGTGATGAGGTTAAGGTCTCACCACTCATAGACTCTGTGAAAGCGTAGTTCTTTATAAAAGCCTCTTGGTATATGTGCTTTGTTATGATGTTATATTTACTTCCGTCTTCGTGCTCCCTGCTGCGCTAGGTTGGCATGTCACATATGGAACACTGGTAGTGTTCTAGGTGTGTCAGGTAATTCTCGGAGAGGCGGTTGCTGGAGGCAGGAGTCTGGAGTCTGGGAGCCCTGCCCTATGAAGAAGCAGTAATAAACGTACCTCGTTGGATCTCCTGTGTGTCAGACTTCTTACTTGAACATTTTGGCAACGATCTCCTGTTGAACCTCTTCATCGGCGGGGAACAAATCCACTTTTGCCCGTCCACCTCAAGCCAAGAGTTGCTGACGTCCTCTACATCATCCTGCTGGAACCTCCCATTGACTTTGGTGGCAAGTGTCTGTGGCAGACATCTGGAAAGTACTGTTTTCTACATTTTCAATTATCCGGACTATATTTTGACGTGCTCGCGCACCTCCTCGCAACCTCGTCATACATTTGCTAGGCAACTACAACGCTCATTCCCAGTTTTCCAACCTTGCAGCCATCCTTCTTCCTGCCAACCATATCGTCATCACGCCCACACATCTTACGCTGCGTGCTCCCATTTTAAGTTTCTTATTGTCATTTTGCCAACCATTGCCAACCATGTTTTTGTTTCCTGACAAGCAACTGATCTTAACGACTACGCTTATTACACAGCGTACAGCTATTTTTCCTCCAGCCTGTTATCGCCCATTATCTCCACAAGAAACCAAGTATCTATTTTCTGGTGAATTATTTTTTTTATATACTCTTACGTTTCACCAGGGCAGATTCTACAGTGATCTGCACACCATTTCAATATTACTTCAAAGTTATTCATATCCTGGCAGATTCGACTGTGATCTGCACACCACTTTTACAGTTAAATCATACGAATATCTGTATTTGATTTTAAAATAATTTTTTAACGTTAATAATATTGTAGCAGATCTTACGGTGATCTATACACCATTTCATCGAACATATTCTACAGTGATCTGCACACCTTTTAAAAATTACTTCTACTTTATTCGTAGTTTGGCAGATCCTATGGTGACCTGCACACCATTCTAGCAAAGTAATATTTCGTAATCTGCATTTTGGCATTTTCAACAGTGATCTGCACACCATTACATTAATCCTCTTCCACGTTTTAGCAAGCACTTTTCATTTTATTTTGTTGTTTGTTTCCTTTCGCCATGGCTGCTAGCCAAATGAAAACCCCTCCTCCAGCTTTTCTTATTGAAGGGGATACTCCTTTGGTTTAATGGGAGGAGTGAATTGGAATTTTCGAAAAACTATCTTGAGGCTATTGATGGTCTTAGGTTCCAAGCTTCAAGAAAGAAAGCTATCCTATTGAATTCATTAGGTAAAGCTGGCCAACATGCTTTTAAATTTTTACCAGAATTCTTAGGTGCTAATGGCGAACCTACTGACAATCCATATATTGAGGCAAAGCAAAGGCTTTCTAAGTACTTTGGGAAACAAGTTAACATGGTCATGCAACTGCATACATTTTACATGTTGCCTCAGAAGGACAGAGAGACTGTTGACCAAATGGTTACTGGTTTAAGAGAGCTTGCAATCAAGTGTGATTTCGGTCCCATGACTGATCAACTCATCAGAGATCAGTTGATCGTTCAGTGTAAAAACAAGAGGATGCAAGAAAAACTTTGGGCGGCCAAGAATCCCACATTACTTGAAGCTATCTACATCGCCAAAGTTGGTGAGGAATCTGACAAGTGTATGAAGGAAATGCATTCTCTTGAATCAAAAAAGAAGACACTGTCAATGTTGTTAATAAAAAAGAGAAAGACTATTCACCTGACAATGATTCTAAAAACAGTGACCCGAAATACAAGTCATATACCTCTAAATATAAGTCTAAAGTTTCTTCTGATAACAAAAGCAAATTTGTTGGCTGTTATTTTTGTGGCAGTATGGGTCATGCTGCTGACTTTGCTGGGTGCTTTGCCAGAGATAAAATGTTTAAAAAATGTGGGAAGAGAGGTCATATAAGCAAAGTTTGCAGAAATCCATCCAAAAGTAGGGTTGCTTTTATTGATGAAGATTCTGTCCCTCTTGACATTTCTCTGTGTGTTGAAGACAATTGTTCTGGCTCTTTGCAGAGACTGAAAGTCACTTTTGTTTTGAACAATATTCCCATCACACTTATGGTTGACCCTGGTTCTATGTTTACTATTATTTCTTTTCACATTTTTAAAGAAGGTTGGCCAAACAGCACTCTTTCAGGTAGCGATATTACACCTAAAGGTTACGGTGGTGAGGTTATTAACATTAAGGGTGTTATGCAAACCAAATTTGACTTTAAAGGTAGATCTTCTTTAGGTACAGCTTAAATGTCACAAGATGGGCCTGCTATACTTGGCTGGGCTCAACACCAAGACCTTCACATTATTATAGACCCCAGATCTGATGAGAAGGCTTTGGTTGTAGAAGATTTTCCAAATATTGATTCTGTTTTGTCAAGGTTGTATTCTGTATGTTTGTAAACTAACAGCATTTTTGACTATGGAAGGCTGTTTCAATTTAAGAGACTTCCTTTCGGGTTAGTTTCAGCCGCTACCGTCTTCCAACGCATGATGCATTCTCTGTTGAAAGGTTTAAAACACACACATTACTTCCAAGATGACATTCTTGTTATTTATTTATTTATTAACAGTTTTCTATAGCGCGGACATGACCCATGGGTATCAGAGCACTTAACATCATAAGGTATAGGTTACAGATATATTGTACATATAGCATTGAGTCGTGCAGATTAAATAGTGTCGTTTCAGACCTAGTAATTACAGGCTAAATCGAGGAAAGTAAAGTCCACATTTGTAAAGCGCACAATCACCCGTAAGGGTCTCTAGGCGCTGGGGGGCCGTCGGGAAGATTAAGCGAGCTATTGCCCAGAGTCACATGGTGCTGGGCTGACCTGCCGCCGGAGCCGGGGATCGAACCGTGGTCCCCAGATTCCAGCGTCAGTCGCCCTGGCCGCGGCGCCGGAAGGCAGCAATGTGTCGGAATTGCTTAAGACCTGAGTTAATAATGTTTTGAGGAAGTATTCATTGCGGTTCACTCAATTCCTATATTGGGTATATGGTCTTAAAGTCCATGACAAGTCTTCGGTTGCGCTTAACTTGTTTATGGGAGGAACTTGCTCATAAAAAAGTTCTTAATTTCTTTCTTGAATGTTGTTGTGTTTCTAACTTTTCTAATGTTTGCAGGAAGGGAGTTCCAAATCCTGGGAGCTACGCCTGAGAATGTCCTTTCATATGTTTTTTTCTTCTTAAAGATAGGTGGTTTCAGGAGCAGATAATTGGCACTCCTGACAAGTCTATTTCTTCCTGTGATTTCTATTTTGTGGGTGAGATATTTAGGTGTGTTTTGATGAATCGCTTTGTAAGTGATACATGCCATTTTCATCTGTACTCTGGCCTCGTACGGTAACCAGTTTAAGGCCTTCAGGTGAGGTTTGATGTGGTCAAATTTCCTCGATCCTGTAATAAGTCTTGCTGCAGCATTGAGGCAGGCTTTTAAGGGTGCAGTTGAAATTTTTGGTAGGCCAGCAAGTGTAGTACAACCATATTCGATCCTAGATATAACCAGCGATTGCACCGCCAATTTCAGGTCTGTCTCCGTTAAAAAAGATTTTATCTTTCTCAAATAGTTCAAGTGGAAACGGGCATTTTTTGCCATAGAATTAATGTGGGTTTTCATATCCAGGTTCTCGTCCAGTGTGATTCCGAGGGATTTCGCCGAGTCAACTAGAGTTGGGATGCAATTTAATGCTGTAATCCTTTTGGACCATTCTTTGACTAAGGATTGATTTTTTTGTGGTGAGATGAGTAAGAATTCGGTTTTGTTAGCGTTGAGCTTGAGATGATTGTTGGTTAACCAATTCAGCGATGTTTTGAGGGCATCATCCATTGTAGTAATGTCTTCCAGGCTGACGATCTTGATGTAAAGTTGCGTGTCATCTGCATACATGTGATAGGATATTTTTGATTTCCGTAGAATTTCTGTAAGAGGTTCGATGTATAAGTTAAACAGAGAAGGAGATAATGTGGACCCTTGCGGTACTCCGAGTGTGTTCGGGCATGAAGGCGATAGTGTTTGGTTTACTAGGAATCTCTGTGTTCTGTTCTTTAGAAATGATTCGAACCATTTCAGTACCGTGCCAGACATTCCCATCCTGTCTTGAAGTCTGTTCAGTAATTTTTCATGGTTTACTGTGTCAAATGCTGCTGACAAGTCTAGGAGGATGAGTAAACAAGATTGATTTCGATCAAGAGCTTGAAGTGCATCATCGACAATGTGAAGGATTGCTGTTTCCGTGCTATGATTTGCTCTGAATCCCAATTGGCAGTCATCAAGTAAAGAGTAATTGTCGATATGTTTACTCAGTTGATTCCGTACACATTTCTCTATGAGTTTTGCGAGAAAAGGGATGTTGGTTACTGGGCGATAGTTGTTTGGATCTGTTGGGTCCACTGTGGGTTTTTTAATGATCGGGACTACTTGTCCCGTCTTCAGGCTATCTGGCAGGCATCTCTGTGTGAGTGAGGCGTTTATGATGTCTGTCCATATTGGAATCATATTATGGCTGATTTCTTTCAGGCATTTCGATGGTATAGGGTCGTTAAAGTGGTTATTGGGTTTTGTGGATGCAAGTGTTTTAGCAATTTCATTCTAGTCTAATAATTTGAAAGTGTTCCAGTGTGCATTGTTTTTGGTCGTCCTGTTCTCATAGTTTGGATCGGAAGGTGATGTAGGCGTGATGTCTTTGATGTTATCGGCAGCGGTCTCCAGCTCTTCTTCCAACTTATTGGCTTTGTTAATGAAGAAGGTAGAAAATTAATCGCAACTTAGTTGTGTTTTAGTGACCTCTTGGACAGATTTTGCCAGTTTGTTGGATTGTTGTTTTATGATTTCGAATAGTTTGCGTGGTCTGTTTTTGGCGTTATCCAATTCAGTTCTGATAAATTCCTTTTTTGTGTTGATGATCTTCTTGTGGAGTAGTGTGGCTCACTGGTTAGAGGCAGCAGGCCTGAGAGCGGAAGTCAGCCCGGGACCAGGGTTCAATTCCCGACGCGGCAGGGTCGTGGACCTTGGTCAGCGGACTTGATAATTCTCGCTTCGGTGCTTACTCTAATCAGGGGTTCCACTCGGCAACTCTGGGCATTAGCTTGCCTAATCTCCACAACGGCCCCACCAATTCCGGGGATGCCTGGCTCCACCTTGGGGACTCCCAGCAAGGGACCATCCCACAGGGAAAGCCAGGACGGGTTCCCCAGAGTTATACAGCGCCGGGACGCCCCGTTGCTGGGGCAGCTGTGCGCTTTACAAGTATACTACATTTACATTTACATTTACATTTGTTATATTCATTTCTGATTTTTCTGAGTGTTTTCAGTGTAGGGGAGGATGGGTGTTGTCTCCATTTTCTTTCTGCTCGTCTCAAGGTACGTCTTTCTTCATTCAGCATTCCATTGAACCAAGGATTTTTATTCTTTTCTGTAACACTTTTTAATTTGAGTGGTATGGTGTCATTGACTATTTTCGTTACTGTGGTATTGTAATGGTTCGTTACGTCGATCAAATTTTTCAAGTTGTCAGGTGGGTTGAGGTCTCTCTTGCAACTTTCAGATAGCAGATCCATATTAGCGTCTCTGGTATCTCGGATCCATTTTTTCATTTTGGTAGTTTGAGTTGTTCTTATTTTTCCCCGTGATTGTATTCGGAAGGTTATGGCGTGATGATCTGACCAGTCGCACTGTTCAATGGAGAGAATTGAGATGTCCTTGTTCTTCGAGATAATCCAATCCAGTGTAGCTCCTTTTGAGTGCGTTGGTTGAAGACATGCTTGGGATAGTATCAGATCATTTAGAAATTCTTTAAAGGCGTTGACCTGTTTGTCGTTGTTGTCGTTCCAGCGAAGATTGAAGTCACCTAAAAATATATTATTGATGTCAGAGTTGGCGTTAGCAGTGATGATTTCCATCATTTGGTCAATGAAATTCATATTGTTTCCTGGTGGATGATATAGGGCATGTAAGTTGCAGATCTGTTTGTTTGCCGATCTTATGTTGAGCCCTAGGTATTCGCATGATTCGAGGGGGTCAGATTGAAATTGGCCAACTTCTAAATTTGATCTATAGATACAGGCAATACCTCCCCCTGTCCTTATTTGCCTGTCTAGTCTTAATATGTTGTATTGCGGTGGGACCAGAAGGTCCATGACTGGCGATGAGGATTCAGATAACCAGGTTTCAGTCAGGATTGTTATGTCTATTTCTTGATTGATGATGATGTCAGCTATGTCCGAAGCATATTTCGCAGCAGATCGACAGTTGAGCAGCAGACATTTTAGAGAATTCTCCGATCTAGTTGTGGTCATGTTTAACGGATCCAAGGATATTTGGATTTGTTTTAAGTTGTTAATGTTCAATTCCCTTACCTTCCTAGTGGATGTTCTGTTTATGTCTATCGCTACTCTTTTTATTTCTTGTGCTATCATGGGGTTTGGTGATTCATATTCCTGGAGTAGTGATGTTATGTCTTCTTTGGTTAGATTGTTTTGGTTCCTAACTGGTCTGTTTTGTCGGTCTGTAAGTGGTAGCGATCTCTTATTATTTATCGCAATGGACGTATTTACTAACTCGTTGATGAGTTCTACTTCATTCTGAGTCATCTTAGAGATATCACATAGTTTTTCAATCCATTTCATGGTGTTTTGTAAATCCTGTGCTAGGTTGCAGATTTGTGTTTGGATCTCGCAGATTTTTCTCATGACCTTGGGTGTCGTCGTGTGAGTAATCCTCCGTAAGTTCCCAGTTTCATTATTTCTGTTTCTGAGTTTCCGTTTAGAGCCATGTATCGTTGATGTCTTGCTCTTTCCCTTCAGTCGATTATTATCTCTCTCATTTTCTGGGTTAGCCGATCTATCATACTTTGTTGAACCGCTGCTATGTTTGTTGTTATATGTATCTTGTGTTCTCTCTGATTTCTTCTCGCTTGATGATTTTTCTATATCGTCTAAGGCTCCAGATTGAGGGTCTTGTTTCCGTAGGTTATTCGATGGGATATTTGTTTGCACCGGTTCCTGTTGTTCTCTGGTTGGAGTAATGTTTATAGTGTTGTTTTCGTCTTTGCTTAGGTTGTCTGTTGGCGTCTTCTGGTGTTGTATTTGTGTGGCTTGTTCCGGTTCCAGTTGGTCTCTAGTTGTTGCGTTACTTGTAGAGGGATTATTTGATGGGACGGGGTTGTCTTCTGAGCTGCCCTGGTGAAGGGGTGGGTTTGAGTTCTCCACATTTCTTTTTAGGGTGGAGAAGATGTAGTCGAATTTTTCCAGATCATCGTTAGAGGCTTGGATCATCACTATTCCATTCTTAAAGATAGTTATGCAGATGTCCGTTCTGAGTATAGCGGATGCTGTGGTCATGAATTTCGTTCCATGTGGGATGCTGGTCGTGGCTTTAATATTTAGCAGGTTTGTGATGGGATTGCGCCATTTCACCCTTCTTCTAGTGAAGAAAATCATATCTTTTAAAATGATCCCTTTATCCATACAGAATGCAGTGTCAGCAATCAATGTGTCAGGGTTTCTCCTCATGAGGTTATGCTTACATGGCTGCATTTTTGGAGAGATATGTTGGGTATTGTATGTTGTAAGCGTTCATGCTTATTCGTTCCAGATAATTGTCTTCCATCTTGTGATATGTATTGGCGTTGTAGGCAATGGATTCCTTCTTCCAAGTGGCATTGTAAATATATTGTGTTAATTACAGGCTTATAATTATCACGATTATATTAAGTATTATAACAATGGGATTAAATAGCTGTATCCCGTATTATAACAATTAGGCTTATCTTAGTAATTGTGGTTACTTGATATATTCTTGTTATCGATTCCACTTCTCTGAAGTTTCTTCTGTATTCCACCAGAGTATGCTATCTTCATATCATATTAGATCTGTGAAGTTCAAGTAGACCTTTAAAGATGTCCGCCATTTTAGTTGTTTTACTATTGGCTGAGGGCTTTCTCTCTTTCTACTCTTTTATTTTGTCCTCTTTCCCTTTTCATCCTCTGTTTGGGATCTGGAGTTGGCTCCTTTCTCTCTGTCCATTAAATTCAAATCCGTCAGTTCTCTTTCAATTGTAACTGCCTCCGAAGTGGTGCCATTTTGATGTACTCTCTTTTTTGTGCAATAAGAGCTACATTTCCTTCCCTTAGAAGTAGATGGTCAAGTTGTCCTAAGCGGCCGCCATTTTAAAGTCAGGCACGCCGCTTCGAGAGTTTCCTACAATTTCACTTTCAGATCTTTCATAATACCTTTTTTCAATCCCCGCTTGCGTTCCATTCAGGGGCGCAGGGTCTCTTTAAATACTTTCCAGTGCAATACCGCTCTGATTGTGTTCCCGTCTCTTATCTCAGTTTCATGCCGCTACGCATCCCAGCGCTGTTCCCTCCTCGTTCCTCTTCTTACCGCATTGGGCGCTCCTCTCCACTCAGGCTGCGATCTTCATCCCGGTCCTTGGGCAGTGTAGAGGACACCCCGGTAATATCGCGAAGGGCATCCCGGTCCTTGGGCAGTGTAGAGGACACCCCGGTAATATCGCGGAGGGCATCCAGGAGCCGCTAATGCATTTCCATAGGGCGCCACACAGCCAGGGGCACCGCTGCAATCCGCTCCTCTATGTCCGGTGATATTAGGCGATATCTGCTGTCCTTGTCGGTGTGCGGCGATCGACGGAGTCAGGATGGATCGTCCCGTCGTGTTTGAGCACAACTGTAATCTAGCCAAAGTGTTACAAATCTTACTTAATTCTGGTTTTACCTTGAGAAAAGATAAATGTAAATTCCTAATGACGGCAGTAGACTATTTTGGCTACACTATATCCCAGAGTGGTGTGAAACCTAAAGAAGATTTGCTAAAAGCCATTAGATTAGAAGCTACTCCCTCTACCAAGGACCAACTTAAATCGTTCATGGGGTTAATTGAATACTACTCCAAATTTGTCAGCAATTTCACTCATAAGACTGAGGCACTAGGCTTGTTACTCAGAAAGGGTACTAATGTTTCTTGGGAGGCACCACAAAATGAAGCTTTTAACAATATCAAAGATGAGTTAAAAAATGCTGGTATTCTCACTACCTATGAAGCTGGGAAAAATACCTTTATCACAGTTGATGCAAGTGCTCATGGCATTGTTGTTGTTCTTTCACAGACAAAAAATGGGATTGAAAAAACTGTTGCTTTCACTTCATGTAAGTTCAGTAGCTCTGACGTAATTATGCAGTGATTGAATGTGAAACATTAGCTGCTGCATGGGGTGCTCTGCATTTTCGCATTGATGTGTGGGACACGCGTTTTACTCTTAGGACAGATCACAAACCCCTCATAAGGATGTTATGTCCAGGTGATATCAACAATGGTTCCCCTCGATTAATGAGATTTGCTGCCAGATTGCAAAAGTTTATGTATGATCTTGAGTATATTTCTGGCTTGAAGAATGTCTAAGCGGATTGTTTATCTTGGTTACCCCTTGAAACTGAGCAATGTTTTTTTAATCAGATGATGAAGTAGTGTGTGTTGTAGCAACTATGGAGGATGCATGCTCTGAAGAGTTTAAACTATCTCCAAGGATGAGTGGCATCAGGCAGCCATTGATGATCCAGATTTTGCTGAGTTGGTTAGTTCTATCCAACATGGTTGGAAGCGTGAAGGTGATGTTAAGTCATGACTACGCAGCTTTATCAAATTACAAAATGAACTCAGCATTTTTCCTTTTAGCCCATGAAGGTCACCTTGGACAAACTATAACTGTGAAGCGTCTCAAGAGCAATTTTTGGTGGCCTGGTCTTGATGATGATGTTTGTGGTTGGGTTGAAAATTGTACATTATGAAAGGAGAGTGAGAAAAGATTAAAAGTTAATTCACAAGATACAGGTTCTATTTCATGTCAAGCTGGTTTGCCATAGGAAAAGGTTTGCTTGGACTTTATTGGTCCTATGGATTTTCTTTCTTGTGAATATCGATTTGCTATGGTACTAGTTGATCTGTCTTGGAGGTGGGTTGCTGTTGAATTTTTGCAGAATAGTAATGTCATCAAACACATGAGGTCCATTTTTTTAAGGAAGGTTTTCCCCATGTTTTAGTTACAGATAATGGTAATCAACTTAGGTCGTTTGCCATGCGCAGTTTTCTTTCAGGCAATGGCATCAGGCATATGTATACCTCACTATATAACCCTCAAAGCAACGGCATGGTTGAACGCATGAATAGAGTGGTCAAAGGTACTATTCAAATAGATCATCGAGGCCCTCTTGATATTCAAAGATGTGTGGATGACAAGGTATGGTCTTACAATACGACTGTCCATAGTGTCACTAACGAAGTTCTGTTTGTAAAAATGAGAGGAAGAATATCTAAAACCAAACGTACTCCTCAGTGGACGCATGAAGAGAATATGTCTACTTCTCCTGTTGTTTATCCTAGCAAGAGTAGCAAAGTCGAAGTGGGCGATCTTGTAAAGGTGAAGCTTGGCAGAAGAGAGCATGGCAGGAACAAATTCTCTGAGCCCTTGAAAGTCAAAGGGGTACGTAGGTGGCATGTTGTACTAGAGAATGGGCAAAAGTGGAATTTTAGGAGAATTGCCCTTTATTCCAAGAGCAATGTTCGATCATTTGATGGTAATGTAGTTCTGCAGCAACCAACTGCTGTCAAAAATTGTTCTAGTGTTAGGCAGTTGAGGAAACTCGCAATCCCAAAAAATATGGTGATTTTATATTGTATTGATGTTCTTTTATGTTTCACATTTTTCATCTTGTATGTATGAACTTTCTATATTACCTATTCCTTTTCTGTTAAAGATGAATTGTCATTTATTCTGTCCTGTTTTGTTAACTTTACATTGTTTATTTTTCTTGTTTGTTATAAGAGAAGAAGATGTGTTATGATGTTATATTTACTTCTGTCTTCGTGCTCCCTGCTTCGCGAGGTTGGCGTGTCACACATGGAACATTGGTAGTGTTCTAGGTGTGTCAGGTCATTCTCGGAGAGGCGGTTGCTGGAGGCAGGAGTCTGGGAGCCCTGTCCTATGAAGAAGCAGTAATAAACTTACCTTGTAAGCAGATATCGAGTTTTCTTTCTTGAAGCATGGGAAGGTACTCCCTCTTGAAAGTCTTGTCAACATTTCCCTTGATCTGGTCCAGAACCTGGCAATGGAAATTGGCTGTGGATAGTCACAACCTAGATGGTAAACTTTTTTGTGACCACCACCGTTGGGGAGATCTGGGATTCTAGTAAAAACAATCTTGGCTCACTGTCTGGAAGGCATTAACTCCTTCAATATCTGCTGGATGTTTAGAACCCTTGGACAGCCGCGGCCCGTGGAGGGAGTTCATTGGGGCAGACAGGCGGGGCAGGGGAGGGGCAGGGTGGGGGGTGGTAAACAATGGAATATGGATGATTGCAGGTAAGTAAACAATTAAATTAAATAAACGAATATCGTTGCGCGTCCTGCATCGCAAAATGCGATGCAGGTCACGCTACAAAATTCATTTTTATTAATGTAATTGTTTACTTACCTGCAATCATCCATATTCCAGTATTTGCCACCCCCCATTCTGCCCCTCCTCCGCCCCGCCTGTCTACCCCACGGAACTCCCTCCACGGGCCGTGGATACCCTTGGAATTTCAGTTAGCAGATGTCCTGACCAGCTTTCCTAATTAGTAAATTGTTCCAACACCACTGCCGGCCATCTGAAATTCTGGTCCAGGACAGACATGGGCATTTCTTTCCTGGTTCCTCTCTGTGGCTGGTGATATAGAATAGGCTCTGCATGCCTCAGGTGTGCAATCATCTGTTGACCCCCCCCCTCTGCCCCGCCCACCACTGTTACCTGGGCCGGCCTTGTCTGGTTCCAGAATAACTTTCTATCTCCAGAAGCTCAGTACTTAGCTTACATCTCCTTTGTTTCATTCCAGTCATGAGAAACCTTCTGTTCAACTCCTTTGTTCATCCTTAGAGTCCGCATTTGATTCTTCCATTTTACACGCTGTTCTTTGCCCCCAGGGTGGCTGATTACACCTATCAGGATTAACACATGTGATTCCAAGAACCAAGGTCACAAGTTAAAACACCAGCCTACACTATTGAACTAGGCTTAAATCTGTGTAGTCTTATTTCTGTCTGCTTCAGGTGCATGGAATCTGCACAGCAGGGAAATGTACTCAATAAAGTAACATGCTTGTTAGAAGTGCACTCCTCGAGTTTATCTTGACAGGGTTATAATGTATATGTTTTGCAGGTTTCTGAAAAATAGGCATATATATAATTTACTTGGCCAAAGCTGGCATAAATCGAGTTTTATTTACTGTCATCTAGAGTAGTGAAGCATTGGGCCAGTAGGAGACCAAATTCCAAGTGACCATGCCCTGGAATTATATAACCTTATAATAGTAGTAGTAATAAACTCTATTCAGTAGCCAGGTACCATCAAAGTATACAAAAACATAACATTACAATAAATACATCAGAGTGCATTTTAAAATATCTTTCATCACAGTTTGTTTTCCTTTTTTTTTAAACAAATAGAGGCTATTCAAAATTCCTTCCGTTCTATTATTACTAGCGCGTAAAAACAAAAGCTGTGGACAGGTTAGGCTATGTGCAAATAGAGCAAACACTTTAAAACATGTAAAATTTACCGTTCTACTTACTACATAAGATACATAAGATTGGCACAAATAAAATCAAACAATCATTAAAAAAGAATTAATCTAAGCACTAGGAATCAATTTCATTAATCAGCTACGTTTGTGCCAGACTGCCTGTAGAAATTTGCTCACAGCAATAACAATAACAGGAGTGGTATCCCTTTTTCTAAAAGCCACTAAATATTTGATCACCTTCAAAATATGACACAAGGGAATAATACATTTCTGGCGTGGGCTATGATAGTAAGGACAGAAAAACAGTATATGTACCTCATCCTCATCTTCCAGGCCACACACTGGGCAAATACTTAGGGGCCCATTAAAATGGCTGGCGGATTGCACCCGCCAGGCCAGCGGTGGTCACCGCCGGCCTGGAGGGGGAAATCCGCCCGCCATCCGCTCCGGAATGACCCCCGCCATATTAGTATGGCTGGGGGGGTCCGCCTTTTCCGCCTTTTCCGCAAGGCAACCGGGCGGAAAATGGTTTATATGGTGGCGGTGTCTATCAGACACCGCCATCCATATTAGCATGGGCTTTAAACAATGCCTTTCCGTGGGTGGAAAGGCATGCGGAGACTCCCTGCAGGGGCCCGTTGCAGGACCCCAGGGACTCCGGTGGGGTGGAAGGTGCACATGGGGTGTACCTATGGTACCCCCCAGCAGTTTCATGCACAGCATGGCAGGCACCGCGCGGTGCCTGCCATGCTGTGCATAGAAGTGCATAGCATGCCTTTCTGCCATTGTGGCGGGCGGTGCTGAGTGCACCGCCTGCCGCAATGGTAGGAATGCAGGATGCGCCCGCCACTGTGGCGGGCGCATCCTAATGCTGCCCACGGGACCCCTGCCCGTATGGCGGGCGGTCCCTTTCACCGACAGGATGGCGGGCGGGCAAAGTCCACCTGCCATCCTAATGGGCCCCTTAGACTTGAAACCTTATGCCATTTATTAGTTAGAGATCTCAAGGGTAAAGGTCCAATTCGGAAACAAATATAAAGGCTTTTAGCTAAAGGAGAGGAAACAAAATCTAAGAATTCCTCAAAACGGGACAAAGGTTTAATGTCTAAAAATCTGTTCGTCAATGTACCTGCTTACTGGATATTAAGATAACTGTCTTGGATATACACCCAGTAGCTAGATTTCATAATATTAAGATCAATTTTGCTAATTTTGTCCAGGTTAGTCCATAATCTTGTTAAACCCACCTTATTGAACCAATTGAAAACATGTTTGACCCAGGATATCGACTTGGCACCCCTAAGAGACAAAACTTCAACAAGACAATCTCTAAATTCCCTTAATGCTGGGTGACCCAAAGCCGAATCCAGTAAACAAGTGGTCGTAGAGCGGCTAGCTCTGCAATTCTTTTGAGTCTTAAATCAAAGAACAGGGGAGTTAGCGGTGTACTACTAGAAACAGAGACCAACCGTCTTACAAATCTATTTTCTGCAGCAGTGAGTAAGGAAACATCAGCGCATCCCCATATCTCAGCTCCATATAGAGCAGCCCCTTGTGCCTTGCAGCGATAAACCTCTATAGCCAGCGAGACAGCACAAGAGCTTGTTTGTCTTTGGAACCTACTAATAGCATTTGCTCTATGCTCGAGTACTAACATGCTTTTCCTGAGCTGATCGTTCCATTTCAAGCTCTCTATTATCCTAACTCCTAAATAATCAAAGTTCCTCACCCTGTCCAGTGTTTCCTCCCCGGCATGTATGACTACGTTTTTGGCCACTCCCTTCCCAAACACCATCAACTTGGTTTTGCTAGCATTGATTATATATTGGTACAAAACAAAATAATATCAAACATGTTCCTGCTATACAAGGAAGACCACATAAAGATGGAAAAATAGAATGCTTAAAAATCAGATTCTAGAGTAACAAACACACATTTACTGACTCTCAGTAGTGTATTCACTTATCTTTTTCTCTCGCATATAATTCAGCTGCAATTCCAGCTATTTGCCAACCATATATTTTTATTGTAAGAAATGTAGTTGTTGGTGGACTGGGGTGTGAGCCCTGGTCAAGCAACAACCACAATTCTTGTGAGGGCGAGGCATTTGTCAAACAACACCTTTCAAGTTATCTAGAGGCCAATTGGCTCCTTCATTCAAGCCAGTCAGGTTTTAGATCCAGGCATAGTACTGAGATTGCCTTGATGGAGGTCTTGGATTGTAGAAAATGTACCATTGATGCGAGCAGCAGGGTAGTTCTGGTAATGTTGGACCGGTTGGCAGCATTTGAAACGGTCCCACATAACAGGCTGCTCACATGCTTTGGTGAAATTGACATGAGAGATAATGCCTGGAACTGGCTAAAGTACTTTCTTGAGGACAGGAGTCAGGAAGTCTGGCTACCCCATATTTATCTACCAGTCGAAAGGTGTTAGTTGGAGACCCCCAGGGCTCTGCACTTAGTCCCACTATGTTTAACATCTTCTTGCCCCCCTTAGCTAAGGTGGTGGAACTTTACTTACTGGGCAGACTTGTTTCCTGCGGGCCGGGCTTTGCTCCGCTCATTTCCTTTTGGCCGGGCATGACTCCGCCGAGCCCCTTCTTCGTTAGGCAGTGCCTGTGGGCCGGGCTTTGCTCCGCTCTCCCCCTTGGCCGGGCTTGGCTCTGCCGAGCCCCTTCTACTGGACTCCATCTCCCAGCTGCCCCCCTAGCGGCAAGGACGTTGCATTCGTCATCGCGTGGCGCCAGGAGGCGCATAAAGGGCACTCCGGGGCCGAGTCCCCTTTGAGAACTTTACTTGCTGGGCAGATTTGTTTCCTGTGGGCCGGGCTTTGCTCCGCTCATTTCCTTATGGCCGGGCTTGGCTCCGCCGAGCCCCTTCTTCGTTAGGCAGCGCCTGTGGGCCGGGCTTTGCTCCGCTCTCCCTCTTGGCCGGGCTTGGCTCCGCCGAGCCCCTTCTACTGGACTCTATCTCCCAGCTGCCCCGCTAGCGGCAAGGACGCCGCATTCGTCATCGCGTGGCGCCAGGAGGCGCATAAGGGGCACCTCGGAACCTTGTCCCGCGGGACAAGGGCGGGACCGTCTGTGACCGTCCGGGGCCGGAAGAGGCCGGGCTGGGCCACCCCTCTTTGACTTTGCCGACAGGTTCTTAATACTCATTATGTTGCATGGCACTAAATAGTAAATAGTGTCATCTTAGATTAAAAAGCAATCACTCTCCTGGGGTTTAATTTGTGTTTTATCCAGAGCTTGTTTAAGTGCTCTTTTTATTTATTTTTATTTAAAGTGTTAATTTATCTGGCGTATGGTTATATTGATATTTTGTCTTGGATATTTATACATTGACTATTCTATTTATATTTTATTCACACTCAGTGCTAAACAATGGGGAAGAATATCCCTATTCAACCTGCCCCAATAGCAAAACACAGGGTAGTTTCTAATCTACCTCTACCTAGTCTGACAGCTATTGACAGAATGCTACAGAAGACTATCGGGGTGGTTGCCTCTGCTATCGAAAGCACAGAAAGGCGTTTTTCACTCCCAGCTGGTACCCCTCCTCCCTTACCTGCTACAAACATTTCGATGTTTACCATTAACTCTCAGGATTCAATGTTAGCCGCATCTTTTGGTGCCTTACCTCGGGTACATCCCACTTTACCAACTAATGAGATATCTCTTGGGGTGGCCCCTGCTTCTACTGAACCCTTGCCCTCTTTAACAAGGCTATCTGTGACCCCCACAATATCCACTAGTGATGTAATTCTCGATCCTCCAGAAATGGTGGGATGTGGCACACCTTTAAGCCCAATTTCTGTCTCTATTTTAACTGATAATAGTAACAGTCCGTATGTCAGGACTAGATGGCAGAAGGCAAGACGTAAATCAAAGCACATCATTAAGGAAGGTCAAGCTGTGAGAAATGGTAAAGGGAACACTAGCAACAAACAAAGAAAGGTTGTCGAAAAGCCTAATGGGAAAAGAGGAAATAAGGTGAACAACCAGCCAGAAATTGTATTTCCATCAACCAGTGCTAGGGTCCCTATAGCAGAGGATCCCTTCTGGGAAAGAATGGAGACCCTTTTAATAATGCTCTTAGAACCAATTTGCTTAAAGGTTAGGAATATTGAAGCAAGGTTGACCAACATTGAGGGACAGCTTGTTACGAATCAGAAGCCTTCCCAGGATAAATCAATTTCTATACTACCCCAACCTACTTTTATTTGTTCGAATGTAAATCCCAATACTATTTTACCGGTCCCAGTAACCCAAATTTTAGATCAAACCACAAATTCCAAGGTTAATGGACGATCAGAGCATAAAAAACCAAGGGGGGATACTGGAACTAATATTCCTGGGTTATCTGTCTCAACCCCAGCAGTCCTCAATGTACCATCTAATCAAACTAGAAGAGCTGAGGATAAAGTTGAGACAACTGCAATTATAAGTTTACCTATTCTAAATTTGCCCCCAGTAGCGACACCATATACCGTGGTGTTAGCAAATGTTCCTCCATTACCCCCTAATGCCTTTGAACATTGGTCGACCTTAAGGAATAAATCTCTTCACTTTTTATCCATTAAGTTTGGGCTTAAAAACTACTTGTTCTCAGAATTTAAGATGGCCAGAAGAGTGAGCTGGCTGGGCACCTCAGATAAAACAGTGAGGGGTGACTGTGTAATTCTGTCATTCCGGTCACCACAATTGGTACGTACTGTAATCGAGAGAGGTTGTACTGGGACACTTGACCCAGACTTTGTTAACATTCTTCCTCTCGGTTATTTTTACTGTCCTCCTCGACCAACTAGGTGTTTAGCTCCCCCCTGTCCACTTTTAAACCATGATGGACTATTGAGTAGTAGATATGGCGTCCCAACATTTAATCCATTTGACACTCTTAGTGGCTTAGAACACAATGACTGACTACAGGTAGATACCGTTACCCTCATTCCTTTAGATGTAGAAGTTGACCCTATCCCCTATACTGGTAACAGGAAAAATGTAAGGGCAAATGGGGGAAAGTGCTCAGTATAGTTCCGACCATGTCTGGGGCTTTGGGACGTACGGGGGGCTCCGTGACTACAGACGGGGGATCAGAGGTGGGAGGTGACCACATGGTCTCTTCCCTACCAACTGGTTCCGCCTCTGCCGTCTCGGTTACCCCCCCGTGAGTTCCATTGGTGTGTAAAATTTCCTCTTGGAATATTGCCGGTATCAGATCTAAAATTGTTAATCCAATCTGGTGGGATTTCATTCAGACACAAGATATGCTCTGTTTTCAAGAAACCTGGAGTCTTGATCCGGTCCATTTAAATGGTTTTAGGACCTTTCACACTCCAGCTGTCCCTGTTTTACATGGAAGAGCAAAGGGTGGTCTGAGTATTTATTTGTCTAACAAATTGGACCTTGTAAGAGTAATTGAGCCTATCACAGACATTTATTTTCAATTTTTAGTACTTGTCCTGGCTTCTGATACTCCAATTGCTCTAGTCAACCTATATAACAATATTCCTCCTGATGATGTACCTATTGTTTTAAGTAAACTGACTAAAGCACTGTTTTTACAGGAAAATATCTACAGACATAAATTGATGATTCTCCTGCTTGGGGATTTAAATTGCACTCTGTGTAGTATGGTGAAGGATAATAGGTGTGGTATGATACAGGAAGACGGTCTGGGTCATTTACATTTTAATCACTCCTCCTTAGGGGAACAATTTAATAGCTTGTTAGCTAAGTTTGACTTAGGATTTGCAAATGAATTTGGTACCTTGCCATCTGTCCCATCCTCAACATTTAATGGAAGGGGTTGTACTACAGCCATTGATTATGCTATTGTTTCTAATAAATGCAGTGGTAGAATCTACTCCTTTAATGTCTCTGGCATTGCATTAAGTGACCACTTTCCGCTCTGTGTGGCCATCCAGCTTCCAACAACATCTACTCTGATTAATCATAAAGAAAGGGACAGCGTGGATGTGAATCTAGCTATTGGTAGCGTTAATGAATATACGTTAAAATGGGCCATGGTGAATCAGGCAGAAATAATTAAATTCGTGGTTGGTAAATGCCTACATGAAATAATGACTTGCTTAAGGGTAGATTCTACCCCTGAAATGCTTCTTGCTTCCTTCTCGACAATTTCAAATGAAATTAGGACCTCCCTTGTGAGACAATTTAAAAACCATAAGCAGGAGGGAGGTTGGTTCGATTCTAAGTATACTAGGGCTTATGCTCTCCTAAAGAAGGAATTGCATAAGAAACCTACGTGTGTCGGGGAGGTTGGTAGACGTAGGAAGGAATACAAAATAGCAATCAAAGATAGGAAGAATATGTTGAGAACTGAAGCCTGGGAAGCTCTCCACCTTGCTTCTACTAGGAATGATTGTGCAGGCTTTTGGAAACTCATTAGAACTCCCTTTCTTAGGGAAGAGGCTGGCCCGAAATTGGAAATAGCAATTCCTGAATCTGATTGGATCAGGCACTTTTCTAGAGTGTATGAGGGTGAGGGACAAGTGGGATCTGTGATATTTCCCTCTGAATATCTCACCTCTAGAAATTTGTGTTTTACCCTGGAGGAAGTTGGAAAAGCCCTGTCTGTAAGCCAGTGTGGTAAGGCCCCGGGCCCAGATGGTGTCCCCATTGATATTTTTAAGACTACCCCTTCTTTGTGGGGCCCTCTTTTGGTCCAGGCGCTTAACGCCAGCTGTGTTGCAGACTTTCTGCCCACTTGGGTGCAATCTGTAATAGTTCCTATTCACAAAAAGGGGGACAGACAAGATCCAGGTTGTTACAGGCCCATTTCCCTCTTAGATTCCTTTACCAAAATAGCGGGTCGAATAATTCTGGACCGGCTTTTGGTGTGGGCAGAAGAAAATTCCATTTGATCTGATCTCCAGTACGGCTTCCGCTCTGGTTTGGGGACAGTGGAGCAGGGTCTAAACCTACTAATGCTGGTCGGGAAGTACACTAGGGCCAAGAAGGGTAACCTGTTCTTGGCCTTCGTTGACCTCTCAGCCGCATTTGACTGCGTGATCCATTCCAAACTATGGATCTTACTGGGACACCTTGGGGTTGAAGAAAATATTATTTATTCTCTTAAACGTTTTTATAGCGACGCTTCAGCCCGCGTTCGCTTTGGCCTAAAGGGGGAACACACCGACAAAATTCCAATCAGGAGTGGGGTCAGACAGGGCTGTGTTCTGGCCCCTTTCCTTTTTAACTTGTACATAAATGGATTGGAAAAAGCTCTGTGCAATAATAGTTTGGATCCCCCATACGTAGCCGGCCGCCCAATCCCAGCGCGTTTGTACGCTGACGACGCTGTTCTTATGTCACATACTCGAGTGGGATTACAGCGTGTGGTAGATAGCTTTTTCCACTTCATGAATGAGCTGGGTTTAAAAGTTAATACAACTAAAACTTTTACTATGTATTGCGGCAGGCACTTTAAATCTAAGAGGGCCATATTTATTGCAGGACAGAAGCTTGAATCTACCAAGCAGTTTTCCTATCTTGGGATACTCAGAGTGAGTCGTGGTCGCAGGGTGTGTCAGCTAAAAAACTTGCGATGACTCAATCGACGGCCGCTTTTAAGACCTTTTCAAAGAAATTAGGCACCAGACCACCCATGGAGCTAATTAAGATCTATAAAGCTAAATGTGTGGCTGCTGCTACTTATGGCAGCGGGGTATGGGGTTTTGCTGACCCCACGCCTATCCAGGTGGTGTAAAATTCCTTCTTGAAGTTTATCCTTGCGGTTCCCAAGAGCACCCCAAAATACAATTGTCATACAGAATTGGGTCTTGCTTTTATATCTGATCTAATTAAGCTGGAGCCTGTACTATTATGGCAAGGCTGTGGACACAAGAAGCAACACAGCTTAATAGAGATATTTTGACAGATATCCTAAAATGAGAGGGAGCAATGAGGATACCGTGGCTGAGTTATGTCCGCAATTTTTTAAATGACATTGGAAAAGTAGATTATTTTACAAATCCTACTAATATCTCAGCTATCTCGCGTAAAGACTTGAAGAATGAGGGTTTAGCTTTCGTGGATTCTCTAAGAGTCGCAACTGAGGTCTTAAAACCCTCTGTTCTGCAACATCAAATGATATTAACGACTTTTAATATTCAGCCCTATTTAATCTATGTGCTAGATAATAACGAAAGATTTGTATTGTCTTCGTTTAGATTTGGTACCTTCCATAGATTGGTTAGTTTCCCCACAGTAAATAACTGGATGCACGACTTACCTCCCTGTCCCTGTGATGACACCTCACCTCAGAGTACTATTCATGTTTTTCTCTTTTGTAAATTTTATGATGTGATAAGACGTAATGTTTTATTACCACTCTTGAGAGAAATGGGCCACCGTCAATGTCGTGTGGCCATGCTTATTATTCAATGTCTTGATAATCATCTGTGTGTCGCAGCAATAACATTATATATGAAATATGTGATGCACAGTAGGAAAAGTATGATTATCTAAATGCACCTTAAAATTTATATTGTGGACTTTGAATCCCCTGCAATTGATGAATTTTCTGTACGCCAAAGATGAATTGTAAAATGTATTTCTTCTTAAAGATTTTAATGAATTGTTTTTATGTATTCTTTTATGATTGCTTTCTAACAATCGAATAAAGTTATATTTGACTTGACTTGAGGTGGTGGAATCATTTGTGGATAAGATTATCTCTTATGCTGATGACACCCAGTACCTTTAGCAAAGTGGTTTCAATGACTGACATGTAATCATTTGAAATGTAACACAGAGAAGACAGAGGTGCTTATTTTTAGACATAACTGTGTCTTAAACGTAGATGTCCATTGGCCTATAGGGGTACCTTCACCAGGCATCCAACCTGCTGTTGTACAAAACTTAGGGATCAAATTTAACAACAAAATGTCATTTTATAATCAAATTCTCTCAGCGGTTGGTGTTTGTTTTGGAATCCTGAATATTGCCAAAAAAGTTTGCATTTTTTATCATTTTCAACAAAGATTACTGTGCTATTGGCCCTGGTGATGTCCAGATTGGACTCTCCCAACACATTATATGGAGGGTTGCCAAAATACCATCGGAAGAAACTCCAGGTCATGCAGAATGCAGCAGCAAGACTGGTTTTGGGATTGCCAGGATGGGAATATATTTCCATTCATTTGCATAATTTTTTCGCAGTAATTGCTTTCTGTATCTGTTTCATTTCACAGACAGCATAGTGCCGGGACAGTCTTGAGTTGCAGTGCACTCCATAAATCCCTTCACCTTCACAAGCCAACCCTAAATTAACCTGCAATCAACCCCCTGGTAGCTTGGCACAGAGCAGTCCGGTTTAACTTAGAGGCAATGTGTAAAGTATTTGTGCAACTCTTCATACAGTAATAAAGTGAAAAACATCACACAAAAAGGATCCCACACTAAGGTAAAAGAAGTAGACTGATGTTTAATAATTAAAACAAGACCAAACTATCAAAAATCAAATCAGTAGAGCAGAAGATAATCCATTTTAAAGATTTCAGTAACAATTGCACCAAAAATACAAAGGGCCAACTGTGGATATCTGGTCGCGCCGGACCGGGACAATGTCACAAGTTCAGGCTGACCGCAATGTAGCGCCAGCAAACTACAGGAACCCAGTCAGGCCTAAGAGCGCGCAGGTGCAGAATTTATAATCTCTCATCTGATGGATCTTTTTAAGTTTACTGAGATGCGAAGGAAGTTAGCAATATTAAAACAATTCAACTTTCGTGAAGCCCATTAGCCCCACAGTAGGGACCAGGTATTGGTAATAGAAGTTAAACAGTTTTATTGCCAATTAATAATCAGACCATTATATATGCATATCAAGAACATTTTTAAAAAGATATAGAATTACAGCTGACAAGCTGAAATATGGCAATAGGTCCAGGCTCAGTAAACTAAGATATTAAATAATCACCGCCACAGCAATGCAAAAACTGATAAATAGAAATATGTGTAGTTTAAGCAGTGCCATAACAAAATTTGAGGGCCTCCCTTGCAAAACACATTGAGGGGAGCCCCCACACCCCGGCCCCCGTCAGAAGCTCTAAGGCCAGAGGCACAGTGGCCCCCTGAACCGTAGGGGCTGCTGAGGCTTTTGTTATGCCACTGCCTTAAAGAAACACCTATTCTCTCTCCTAAACATGAATACGTTCTAAAGCCATCTAATCAAGGCTCTAAGATTAGAATAAGAATGGTTCATAGACTAGGGTCTCAAGGACATTCGGAAGTGTGAGAAGGTGTCAGCATAGTAAAGACTATAGGAGAAGTCTTCCAGAATTGGAATAAGTGTTTAGAATGAAGCTTCACACTTGCACATATAAAGGAAGCAGAGAAGTCTGTATCCCTCAATTTCTAAGGAAATCTGCTGTCTTCTAACAGAGGGAACATAAATTGAAACCAATAATTTCAACAACAATCATATATTTTTCCACACCACTAGGAACCACTCATTTCCCTTCTCGCAGTATGAGTTGCAGCATTACCGGAGTTTCTCAACCCACAGAACTTGGACAGTTACTGCAACCTTGAAATTCGCTGTTGCTAAAAAGCGATGAATAGGAGGCTTTATATGCTCATTAGGTCTTCACATTTCTTGCCAAGATGTCTTTTCAACGGTCTTACTATCAAGAAACTAGTACAGACAACAATTCTCTTTTTCTTGAGCTAATGAAATCATGAGAATAAACCTGCAAAAGAAAAGAACACGCTAACCTAACAAAATAAGTTTCAAAATCATGGCCTTTAGTCAGGCTAACTTTAACTACATTTTTGAACCTGCACTTTGACTACGTTGTTATACTTGTGCACATATAACTCAGCAATAAATTGCAACATGACTAAAAGCATACATGATTACACATTCAAAGGTAACTCTCAGAATAAATGCAAAGGTGACAAAGCATAAATGCAAATGTGAATACAGAATACATCTTCATGTTAAACTGGACAGTAGCGCACACGTTTATAAAACTCTACGTTCTAAAGTGAATACATTTCCTTAATGAATTTAAATGTTTACTCACATTATTAAAGTTATGGCACGCAGTAAATATAGGGTAACATGTAGGTACATAAGGGCATTTCTGTGACGTGTATGGGTGGAGTCTAAATTGTGCTACTCCAGGCCCTCTGAACAGAGCACCTTAAATCCTGGTTTGCAGAGAGTTGCGAGGATCTACGTCGAAGTTGTGTCACGCATCTGAAGTGATGCATCGGTTCCGATGTGGAGAGAGGTAGCAATGTGAGGTCCTGCCTTGAGATTGAGGATCCCAATGATGAGGGCTTACGATACAAAGTATGGCTACGTCGTGCAGTCGGGTGATGTGTCGGGTCCAAAGAGCTGTGAGGCTGCGATGCGAAGCCTGTCGTCGAGGCTGCAGTCGATGAGGGATGGGAGGGGCTGTGCTAAGGATGCGTCAATCAGTGGCAGTTCCAAAGAGGCTGCAGGCTGTGGAGGTTATGCGGGTCTTTGTGACTGGCCCTATCCATCCAGCAGTGGCGATGAATTAGTTCTGCTTGGAGTTGCGCCACGCATCGGAGATATTTCAGTTCTCTTGGATCCACAGAGGCTGGCAGAGCACCTTAGGCCCACTTCCAAGAGTCCAGGACTGGGGCGGAACCACATGGCAGGGTAGACTCACAGATGGCAGAGTCCAGGTGCTGGAGTTGAGGTTGTTGGATCCTTCTGTCCCTGAGGCTCAAGTCAGGAGGCGAGACAATTAGCCTTTGGAGTCACCTCTTGTGGTACTGGGTTAAACATATGCAGGTCCAATCCTTCACACCCAGGCAGGAGGTCAGCACAGCAGGGCAGCAGTCTGAGCCCAATATTTTTGGGAATCATATTCAATGACCTACTGTTCATAAGGGCAGCCTTACATTGCACAGCATTGTTATGAAGCAATATTTCCATTGGGCAGCATTTCTCCTGGAACAGTAGTCTTCTTGGTGTTTATATCTATATGACAGGCACATTTCTACTGGGATTCTGGCCATTCTGAGAATTACATGAGCTCAGATTTTCAGGTGGACAATACCTCAACTGTTGTACAAGCATTTCCATATAGCATATCCACTATTCCCACAGGCAACACCTAATTATGTGTGGCTGCATGGATGGCAGTAGAGTTAAGTTCCACCAGCACAAGGATGCCACTCGAGCTGTGCTTGCACCTGATTTTCATTTTCCTTGATGTTGGATTTGATTTGTGGAGTGGTGTGGCTCACTGGTTAGAGGCGGTAGACCCGGAAGCAGAGAATGGCCCGGGACCAGGGTTCAATTCCCGACGCGGCAGAGTCGTGGACCAGGGTCAGCGGACTCGATAATTCTCGCCTCAGTGCCTACTCTAACCAGGGATCACACTCGGCAACTCTGGGCATTAGCTTGCCTCATCTCTACAACGGCCCCCCACATTTGCCGGGGATGCCTGGTTTCACCTTGGAGATACCCAGTAGGGACCATCTCACAGGGATAGCCAGGACGGGTTCCCCAGCGGTCTACAGCGCCACGACGCCTCAGGGCAGCAGTGCGCTTTACAAGACACATACATGCTGTTTTTCAGAGTCTGCCCCGGCCCCATTAGGCGTGGAGATAGAGAAGGATGCTACCTTCAAAAGAAGCAGTGTCAATCCCCAGCCCAAATGTGAATTCTGACAGGACTGTCAGTGGGCTCCTAGAACTGAGCGTAGGAGAAGAACCTTGCAGAAGTCCAGGGATGGGGTGCTCTAGTTGTTAACGTTTTAATGAGAGAGGATGGGGAAGAGCAAGAGTGTGTGTGTATGAATGTGTGTGCATCTTTATTTTTGTCTTTTTGTGTACACAATGCAGTGGACATAGGCCAGAGGGGTGTTGCAGTGTGGGGATCCACAGTGGCCCCTTATGAAATAATGTGGCCTTGTTTGGCGACAGTCTTAATTTCTCTAGCCATGACACTGGTCCTTCCAGAAGGTAATGTGGGCATTTGTATTGAAATGCTGGCTTTCCCTGTCATCCATAGTGCCTGCTTCATCAAATATTTTGGGAATTTTTGGAAACAATCTTGATTTCCCTGGTTTGTTAGTGATCATTCCAAAATATAATGTGAAGCATTTTGGTGAAATCCCTGGTGCTAACTGTAGCCTCTCCCTGATGTACTGTTTGGGATTTTTGGCAACAGTCTGCTATTCCCTATTATAATAATGTCCATGCCTTGACATAATGTGGACATTTTATGCAACTTAATGACTGTGCCTGGCATAATGATACACGTTCTTGGTTTATTTTGGGTGTACTTGGCATGTTTATGGCTCTGCATAATGGTTACTCTGGCACAACCGTGCCCATCCATGCTCTATTGTACCCATTCTTGACATTATTCTGGCTTTCACTTCCATAATGGTGGTAAAAATATCTGGCATATGGCAGGCATCTATAGCAATGAAAATGATGATGATAAATGGAAATAAAGGGTACTCTGTCCGTGTGAATCATTAGCATACTTGCTGTATGGTGAAGGTGATGAAGCTGCTGTTTTAGGACCAAAACACCAGAAGCGTGCTACTTGTCAAAAAAACTCTTCTATCCCTCCGCTCTCCTTCTCAATCGAAATAACTGACTAATATCCGTCACTCAAATTACTTTAAAATTTCACTATACTAATTTACCACTAATCCTTTATGGGTTCCAGAGTAGCGTGCTACTCGCCGAAAAAAGAGCTTCAACACCCAATCAGGGGTAACAAGCGCTATATAAATGCAAACCTTTTTCCCCTCTTTTACCCCTCTTTTACCCCTCAGCTATCCTTCTGAATCCAAATAATTGACTAACCTATCCACAACTCAAATTACTTTCATATTTCTATACTAATTCAACACTATTCCTTTATGGGTTCCAGAGTAGCATTCTACACAGTGAAAAAACACTTTACCACTTCGTCAGGGGTAGTAAGCGCTATATAAATGCAATTACAATACAATACGATACAATATTTACAAAAAAATGAATATTTGGTATTTTCTTGGTGAAGAACTCACCTCCATGTGCGCCACTCGATTAGCTTTCTTGATTTTATTAGGGATTTGGCGTTTATGTTATGTTCACCAGCCACCACTGTGTATTCATTGATATGATCATGTGCACAAGAAAAGGAGTAGAACTGCAACCCCTATTTCTCGTGTGGGTGAAGCTTTACTATCTTTTAGAGTTCGCCAATTTCTATTTGATTCAGCATGGAAAGCTGAACTAGGTGGGCTTCCATTGTATTAGGGATCACATGATTCCAAATGTATGTTTCCATTCCCTCTATGAGGAGCTATCTGTGGCCGAGAACACCATACAGGGGTATGAATTCCATTGTGCAAATGCACTTTAAAAAAAATCTCTGCAGTCAAAATATTTTTCCTGTGGAGAAACCCATTCCCCAGCAAGTTTAACGAATGTGGTGGAGATCTGTTTTCCTCCCACCATAGAGGAAGAGGTACACCAGCTTTTAGAATTGGGATTTCTGGTTGGCGGAGGTATGTACCCAGGCCAGGCAGGAACCACCACTTTAGTCAGGGTAAGTTAGATACACAATAAGATAACATATGCTCGCCCTCTGGTAGCTTTGCACAGAGTAGTCAGGCTTATCTACAAAAGCAAAATGTAAAGTATTTGTGCAACACACACACAGTAACACAATGAATACATTACATAAAGACTCACACAGTTTTAGAAATATAGATTATTATATTTTGAACAGCAAAAGACCAAAATGACAAAAGTCCACGCAGTGGATCTCATGATATGATTTTTTAAAGTATAATTGCAAAACAGTGCTTAAAGGTCACTAATGTTTAGAAAAGGTTAGTTGTGGTCATATCGACTGGGGTAATGACAATATCAAACCAGAAGAAGTGCCAATACTGATGCTCAGTCGAAATTCATTCTATACAATCACACGTAAAACTCATTGTGATCAGATCATCAATTTTTTTTCCTTTTTCATATCAATAGAAAAACGGTTGGTCAATTTTTGAGACAATATTTCAATGGTCAACACAAAAACATGGTTACTCAAATATTTTCATAGACTACACTGAACCACATATAATCCATAAACAATTATTTACATATATTTAGGCGTCACACTTATTAGACAACAAAAGACAAAACATTGACAACAAATTGTACATATTTGAACAAATAAACAAGCTCAAGTTCCAAAAACTCCAAAAGGAAAAAATGCAAAACTGACAAAAAAGAGGAAAGAAAAAAAGACAGAGCCCAAAGATGGTTAATAATTCTTTGAACAAGTGGTGTCTTGACAACCTTAATTCTGGGCAAAGACCAAACAGTGTACCGTCCAGGGCAACCAGATCATTTAGTCAATCTTTTTACAACCATTCATTCCAAAATGCAAATGGAGGTTGGTGTAGTGAAATATGATGAAGATGCATGTAGTTGATGAAGTATATTTATTCAAAGTAAGATGGTACAAGGATAAAAGTAGATTCATTAAGTAAAATACATGAAATATTAAAACCCCACCAGGGAGGAGGAGCTTCGCGCGCAACCGTGATGGCTGCGTGAGCACAGGGCTCCCGGACCTTCGCCACCTCCTGCACTTATCCTGAATACTATCCTGGTTATGACGACGGCAACCCAGCTGATATAATAGTTGTTTCCAGAAATCGATTTGGACTCCAGAAACCGATCTTACGATACTCTGAACTTTTGTGGCCTGCTCAACGGAACTGCCCCGGGCTCGAGTCAATGGCCTGCCCGGGCAGTAATTGAACAACATCGGCCTGCCTGATCCTGCTCCCTACCCAGGTCTTAGCTTTCGGTTTCGCTTTTGGCCTTGGACCCTCTCCCGCCTCGGTCTCGCTCCTGTTACCCATGGCGTAATCAACTCCGCAACTTCGCTCCAGTTTCGTGATCGAATGTCACTGGTCGTCGTATGGCAAGTTGTAACCTGTTCTTCTAGCGGACCCCTTTGGGTGAACTGAACGGAGCCATTTTCACCAGGTCTCGAGGACCCCTCGGGAGCGCAGCTTCCAAGATGGCCGGCAAACCGGAGATCGAGAATCGAAAGACCAAGTACGTCCACCGTGAGGGTACCGTACAATCGAATGTTATGGACCGATACACTCATCCTAAGGGATCCCCCGGTGGTGCGAGTAAGTCCCTGGGAGATGCGGGAGATGACTCGACGGCGGGAGACGATTTGACCTTACGTGATGTCATGGGCGCCATTGCCAGCATGAAGACCTCTATTGGCCAACAATATGAGACTCTGGCCCAAAAACTTGACACTGTGGCAATCAATGTCAACCTGATCAGGGCGGATTTAGCTAAGACCAATGAAAAAGTTAAATCTCTGGATTTGAAGACCTCCAGCCTCACGACTGATGTCTCCGATATACAAATGGAGGTCCGCAATCTACGGTCCTCCAACGATTTCTCTTCTCGCCGACTGGAGGATTTTGAAAGTCGAGCAAGACGAAACAACGTTCGTATTGTTGGGGTCCCTGAAAAACCAGAAAGCCCAACTGTGGATCTCCTCGTTGAGGATCTCATCGTAAACCATCTTGCACCTAAAGGCTTGAGCAACTTCTTTGCTGTGGAACGTGCTCACAGGGTGCCGGGAAGAAAGCCTAAGCTGAGTGCTACCCCGCGACCCATAATCGCCAGGATCTTCAACTTTCGGGATAGAGACGCTATCCTGCAGGCGTCGCGGTTGGGTGGCCCCACGAAATTCGAAAATACCACGGTGAGCTTCTACCCGGACTTCACCCAGCTCGTGCAGAAGCAAAGGATGGGGTACCAGGGGGTAAAGAGACGATTGAGAGACAGGGACATGAAATACGCAATGCTCTTTCCAGCTTGGCTGCGTGTGGAATATGGAGATCGGACGTTTTTCTTTGATCACCCTGAGGCTGCTAGTGACTGGCTCGACACGCTTCCCAGGCAGCAGGACCACTCTGAACATTCTGGCGGAGCTGAAGGTGGCCCGATGGAGCAGGAATGAGAAATGGACCTGGTTTTCTGGATTACATACAGACCTTCCAGCTGTGGTTTGCTGACTCTTAAACTGGCTTGATAGTGGTGATTACCCAGGGGTGGCGGGGGGCGGGGGGTGGGTCTCTTCCTCCTCCGGGGTTTCTTTTTGTAGTTTAGTTATATGTTAGGGCGACAGGCATACTGCAAGTTGGGGTGGCTTTTGAGTCTAAAGCAGGGGTGCAGGGTTGTGGGTCGGGTTTTGGGTATTTGTTGGGGGGGGGGAAGTTGTTGGTGTTTCGTTCATTTCAAGGCAATGTATTGATTGACTTCTGGATTTGGATGTCGCGTTCGTTGTGGGGTGGCTGCAGCAATTATTCCTGGGATGGGGGTAGGGGATTGAAATTACTGTGTTGGAATGTTAATGGGTTGGGGGATAGGATAAAAAGGGGTGTGGTGTTACAACTATTGAGACGCCTCTCCCCCGATGTTGTACTACTGCAGGAGACACACCTGATAGGAAACACATGCCATGCTATGAATCGGCGGGGCTACCGTCTTCTGGCACATTCTGGATTCACTACTGGCTCTAGGGGGCGGGCATCCTGGTCAGGGGTTCCCTCCCTCTGGAGGTAGATAATATCATCCTTGATGATAGGGGGCGGTACGCCGCCATTACTGGAAGATGGGAGGGGAAGACTATCAATCTGCTTTCTGTCTATGTCCCGCCTGGCCTTCAGACTACGACCTTTGCCGACTTGGGGAGGGTGATTTTGGGGCTTCCGGAAGGCATCCTGGTGGTGGGTGGTGATTTCAACTCGGTTGTCTCCGGAAGTGACGATTGCTACCCCCCAGGGAACTCGTAAGATCACGGTCCTGGCTGGGTGGCTTTCTGGATACGTTGGGATTAATAGATTGCTGGAGGCTTCTTCACCGGGGGCAGCTACAATACACGTTTCACTCTGGTGTGCACGGTAGTCTCTCGAGACTCGATTACATTCTGATGCCCGCGACACAGGCCTCTTCTGTCAGGGAGATTAGACATTTGGCTAGGGGTATTTCGGACCACTCCCCACTATGGCTTGTGATGGAAGCGAGGCAGGGAACTGAGGGCCGGGTAGCCCCGATTAACCCTTGGTATCTCCGCGATCCTAGGACCCGTGCGGAATTGATCAACTCACTGGATCGATACTTCATGGAAAATGTGGGGTCTGTGTCATCTTCTATCTCGCTGTGGGAAGCCTTCAAGACTGTTATCCGTATCCAGGCGCTATCATTAATCAATGGTGCTAAGAAACGTAAATACTTAAACTGTGGTCCGACTTGAGACCGAAATAACTGACTTGGAAGGGGAATTGGAGCTTGGTGTCACTCAGGACAAGCTCCACCTCTTCGGTCTCAAGCAACTCGACTATAGGGCACTGGTAACGGCCGCCGCCAAAGTGATGAGTAGAGAGCAGCAAGGACGTTTGTATGATGTGGGAGATAAGGCGGGAAAGTTGATTGCCTGGCTAGACAAGAAGGAGAGGGCGAGTCGTGTGGTCCCTTTGATTGAGAGAGTGGATGGAGTGAGAGTGACTGACCCTAATGAGATTGTGGAGTGTTTTGCGGAATACTTCCAAACTGTATATTCCCGTTGTATCCGACAGGCCAGAGCAGGACTCGCATCTGCTGTTACGAGACATTACACTGCCCGGCTTGTCAGATTTAGACAGGGAATCGATGGACGCAGCACTTTCCGTCGAGGAGGTGGCGACTGCTATTCGCTCCGTGCGATCTGGAAAGGCCATGGTCCCTAACGGACTCCCCATTGAGCTCTACAAACTGCGCCCTGATAGAATAGCACCGTATCTTCGGTCTATGTTTTTGGAGTCGTTAGATGTGGGCTCCCTCCCTTCTGATCAACGACTTGCATCTATTGTCGTGGTTCATAAGGAGGGGAAACCACGAGATCGTTGTGTATCGTACAGACCTATTTCGCTCTTGAACTCTGAGCCCAAGATCCTCGCGAAAGTGCTCGCAAACCGCTTGATAACTGTAATTGGCGACCTGATCCATCCAGATCAATCCAGTTTTATTCCACACCGTAACACGGCATTGAATCTGCGGCACTTTCATGGCGCCTTTGCGAGGGCTGCATCGCTACTTGAGCCAGCCATATTGACCTCCTTGGATGCCACAATGGCGTTCGATACGCTAGAATGGCCGTACCTCTGGGCAGCCCTTGAGAAGTTTAGTTTTGGCCCTGTTTTTATCGGCTGGGTGAGAATACTGTACGAGAAACCACTGGCCCAGGTGGTAGTGAATGGTCGAGTTTCTGGGCCGTTTACCCTCGGAAGGGGTACGCGCCAGGGGTGTCCGTTGTCTCCGCTTCTTTTTGCCCTCGCCTTGGAACCCTTGGCAGCCTGGCTGAGGTGGGAGCCATCGATGAAAGGTATTCGGTGGAGCCCGGATTTTGAGGACCGAGTGTCACTTTACGCGGATGATATCCTGTTGTACCTCACGTCACCTCGGAAGTCTCTGATAGTGTTATTTGATGTTTTAAATTCTTTCGGGAAGAATTCCGGCCTTGTAATTAACTGGTCTAAGTCTTGTGTATATGTCCTTTCGGGTGAATCTCCTCCCTTGCCGCGTGGTTGTCCCATACAGGTAGTGCAGGCGGGATTTAAATACTTGGGGGTCTTTATTACCCTAGATCCTGTGGTCCGCTATGAACGTAACTTGCTCCCCCCGCTTCAACGACTAAGGATTGATGTTGTGGCATGGCGCAAACTTCCGTTGTCCCCCCTCGGACGAGCAGCATTATTTAAGATGATGTCACTGCCCCGGTTCTTATATGCGTTACAAAATACATTTGACGTTATCCCAGCGAGCTACTTTCGAGAGGTGGAAAGTCTACAGAGACAGCTGATATGGGGCGGGCGATCCCGCATTGCCCTTGCCAAGCTGACACTCCCCTGGTACGACGGTGGAATCGCACTCCCAGATATTAGGCGCTATTATTGGGCCTCCCAGCTGGGGGCAATTAATCATGGCACGTATGGTCCTGCGTCGAACCCCGCGTTCGAAATGGACAAGTGTCTGTTGCCTGGCAGGGATTACAACAGGGTGCTCTATACAAAATCTGCTGGGAAGATGCTCACGGGTCCAACTAAGATAGCGGTGCAAGCATGGTATCGTGCAAATGCTGCAATGGGATGGAAGGATAGATTGACTCGAGCGACTCCACTTTACGCATCCGAGAGGCTTGGCTCCCTGTGGAAGACAAAAGGCTTTGTATAGGTGGGACGTGATTGGTATATGCAGAGTGAATGATGTCTGGGTCAAGGACAGGGTCAAGACTTTTGAGGAGTTGAAGGTGGAATACGAGTTGAGTGATAGGGAGTTTTTCCGTTATGCGCAGATTCGCCACACGCTGACCTCGGTTTTTCCGTCGGGTACCACTATTCCGGAGGCATCCCCACTTGAAGATCGGGTACTGGACGGGTACGTCCCCGACAGTACAATTTCGCTGATCTACAAAAAGTTGATAAATAATCGAGTTGACCTCTTAGACCGTATCAGAGAGGCCTGGACCGGCGATGGTCTGGAGTTGGACGATGAAGACTGGCAGTCGGCGGTATCTTCGCCGAAGGAGGTTGCAATTCCGGCTCGTCTCCGGTTTGTGCAGCTTAAAATCCTCCACCGGATCTATGCGACTGGTCCTCACCTTATTAGTATGGGATATTCCTCGGACGGGATGTGTAAGCGTGGATGCGGCCTACTGGGCACTTTTCTCCATATACTCTGGGTGCGCCCGGCGGTTGTGCGTTATTGGCACCGAGTGCATGCGGTTATGGAAGAGGTCACGGGTGTTGCGTTGTTGCCTGAAGCTAGGAGTTGTTTGTTGAATGTTTGGGAGCCGACTGACTATGATGCGGCTCAGACTCAGTGGGTGACCCTCGGGAATATGATTGCCAAGAGAGATATTGCGCAACTGTGGGGATCTCAGAGGCCGCCCACTGTTCTGGCATGGAAGGAAAACATGGACTGGTGTATGTTTAGAGAGAAGACAACATACGTGGCACGTGGCAGGCCCCGAAAATGGGGGAAAGTCTGGGGCCAGTGGAACTCCTATCGGGGTGAAATATGTACACCTCCCCTCACACACGTCGAGACCACTCCACCTTCCCCCTGACCCGACATTCCTACTACTGTTTCAGCTAAAATGCCTCCTGACTTGCAATTCCCCTTACTTTCCCCCATCCTGTATTGTTGATTGTATCAAAGTTGTATGCTTTCTTTCCTCACGGGACGCTTCACCATTTGTAATGATTGTATTGCCTTGTTTCTTTACTGTTTATGTTTTAAAATTTTAATAAAAAGAAATATTAAAAAAAAAAACACCCCACCAGGAGCAGGATGGCGACAGCTCAGCCCTAACTCTCAAATGAAATCCTAGAGCTATCAGCATTCTATTACATCATGAGAATGATAACATTCTACAGGGCTAGGCAGGAGACTATGGGGAAGGAAGTATGAAGTGAAGACAAAGACACTACACATCTTCCCCGTTTACAATATCAACAAAAAACATAAGGCTTAAATAATGCAATGTAGAGAAAAATAAGAAAAACTCTTAAAGAAAGGAACAACAAGAAAAGAACATCAAGAATGAGAATAGGAGACTGCAATAAAAGCATAAGGTGGAACAGGTATACAACACATGAACAAAAACTAGAAAACATGAAAGAAACAATGCTAGGGTGCACTGAGTAGGACAAGACAAAGCCAGGATGAAAGAAGGAAGACAGGACATCTTCTCCTTCAACGACAATATAGAAAAGAGAAAGAGGAAAACACAACGAAGAATGCACAGAAGGACGTAAGGTAACACGTATAGAAAAACGTTCAAGATACAGCGAGGCACACCAGTTGGCCATACTGGAATGGATGCATGAATCAAAGAACGCTGAGCGATGAAAAGAAAACAGAACAAATAAAAGCAAGAACATTACTCCAACAGGAGAACATAAAAGATCTCCAGCACATGAGTGAGAAGAAGGATGAGGAAAAGAAAAACACCCAACAGGAGTAACAATCATGAATGAATAAAAGGTAAAACTCTAATTGCCGGGAAAATGTATGAATGGGAACTTTGCGCAAAGTTGAAAACAGAATCTGGCAAAACTGTAGAAGAAACAAATTACAGGGGTTCCGTGCACAGAACTGCTGCTGAAACACTCATGAGTGAACATAATGAATGAATATGAAAATGCAGGAGTCGACATCCTAGAACAAGAAATTTTCATAGAACTATGTGAAATGAAACATTTTCTAAATTAAAACCTGTGAGAAAATACACAGTGCAAGATCTTCAGCAAAGGTGTGAAAAAATTCTCCATATGAATGAGCATAGTAAATACAATGCATCAATAAAATACGAAGAAAATGTGAACAGCTGTTTGAAATAAAAATGGAAAGTCATATCAGAACATAACCATAAGTATACATAGAAATTCTCAAAAGAAATATGTGTAGAATACAACATTCATCAAATAAACGAAGGTGCAGACATTCTGAAAACGAATGAGCAGTAAAACCTGTGAAAATAAAATCAATTCATCATCAAAGAAAACGGAAACTCAGAAAACTCTTTGAAATATGTATAGCAAATAAAATGGGAAAGAAACAGTAAGCCTTTCAAAATTAAATTGTTAAAGAATTTGAACGTAAAAATTCATGCAACATATTGAAATAAAACTAATAAATGGCACTACAAAACAGCGCACACAAAACACATTCAAGTAATCTGCACAGCATTAGATAAATACATATTGTAGAAGCAAACTCTGGTAAAGAAGTAAAAATAAAGAAATAAAATAAGAAAAGTAGTCACCGTTGTCATCAGCATAGAAATGTAGAAAGAAATAAAGTACTCACGCAATTTCGTGCCATTTTAATGAGGAAGGTCACATTCATTAAGCAGAAAAACACGAAGAGTTGTTAAGGTGCTCCATGGTATTTTAACTATATTGAATATTCAAGCGCGATAATACTGGAAAACCAATAGGTGGCACTGTTATATTAATTATGCCCTTGAAGTGTGTTCATGCGTTGTAAGAAAATACAGACTGAAGCACGAGAGAAATATTTAAATGCTGTGGACTACTGTAGAAGTTGAAGCCATAAAGCACACAAACGTATAAAGAAAAAAAACGTGGTTGGCAACACAAGGAGCTTACACAGAATAAAGTGGAAGAGCTGATAAAAAGTGCCACTCTTAAAATGGCGGCAAAAAAACGTGGTTGCAACACAAGGAGCATACACAGAATAAAGTGTAACAGCGGATGAAGAGTGAATCTCTTAAAATGGCGGCACGTACTCTTACGCACAACTGGGTGGTTCAAGGAATAAACGTGCAGCAAATGAAGAAGCAGTGTTGAAGCTGAAGGAGGAACGTCATAAGAGGCAAAATGACGAAGGGAGAGACCAGGTGAAGGTAAGGAGGCCCGTGCCCGTTTCACTCATGTCAAATTTGAAAACATCTGTCAATTTTTTTAAACTGCCTATAATGGCGCAGCAATATTACAAAAGTCAACAGCAGCCAGATGTATTGTAATTCGACAAGCTGAATAAAGACTTGAGTCAAATAAACGCTCGCTCCTAGCAGATGAAAATTGCTCCTCCACACGGCCAGGGGAACCGGGGTCTTTTCTCTCCCAACCACCAGTTCACAACATTAAAATAGAATCCTATAACACGGGGTGGAAGAGAAGGACTGCTGTTTCCAAGGTTGAAGCAAATCAGAACAACGTTGCTCATAGGAATTAGAGCAACGTGCAGGAAAGAAAATGACACTTGTTTAAGGGCAGCAGGAGAAATAAAAGGCATCGCAGCAAGCATGTAGAATGCAGGCTTGAAGAAAGCAGGACTGAAAGTGAACGCTGCTGTGGAAAACTGTGCCTTTGAGAAACATACTTCGAAGGTAGCAGGAAGGTAACAGGTATTCATCATGGCACTTTTAACATATTGTCAGATTAAGTCATTAAAATACTTTAAACACTGCCAGTTTGTTTTGAAAATGAATGCCAGATTGTAGTTCACAGAGTTTCTCAACTTGGCAAAACAAGCAGAAAAGCAGGGGAATCCTCACAAAGACAGGCAGTAATTTACAGCAGGAACTGAAATGCTTGCTTCAAGAAGGCATCAATTACAGCAAGAACTGGCAGTTTTAGGAAGAGGACGACGGGTGGATTGGTCACTGGTGGGGCTAGCCAGTATGCTTGAGAAAGAAGAGAAAGTTCATTACCTTGTAGTTGCTTGAATTTGAAGTAGATAACAGAAGGTCCGTTTCAGAAGGAGGCCCAAATCGTCGCCAAAATGTGTAGTGAAAGATGAGGAAGATCAATGTATTTGATGAAGTATATTTATTCAAAGTAATATGGTACAAGGATAAAAGTAGATTTATTAAGTAAAGTACATGAAATATTAAAACCCCACCAGGAGCAGGATGGTGACAGCTCAGCCCTAACTCTCAACTGAAATCCTAGAGCTATCAGCATTCTATTACATCATCAGGATGACAACATTCTAAATGCCTAGGCAGGAGACTATGGGGAAGCAATTATGAAGTGAAGTCACTACAGTTGGCCTGACAGTCTGTTTATTCACTTGAAAGGTCATATTATGGTCAACGCGTTTCGAACCCAGAAAAACTCTTTATTGGGTTCTCCTCAGGATCTAGAACTGGGAAGAGCTTGGTCTGAGATCAGCCGGTCTCAATTTTTAAGGGTAATCCTAAGTACAGATATATTCGTACTGTTTTCACAGTTTCGGAGCTCCAAAGTGGTGAAGTGTGGAGAGGCAGTACTTTGTTTTAGGACCTTCGTTGATTTCAATATGAAGAGAAACACAATAAATACGAAGACGCTGTGGAATCAAGCAGCCTTGTTTTTTTAATTTACTCAATTCTTGAAAGGCAAAGGTGGAGTTCCATCATGATGCAATCCTTTCTGTATTTTTTTTTATTCTTCCTGCGTCTTCCGTCTCAACAGCTTACAAAGCAATGCGACACAAATCCCTCAGAGGCTCACCAGAGAGACTTAATAATGCTTGCGATGGAATCATCTGCCCCAAAAGTCACTAGCGATTCAATAGTTAATTCTAGTCACTGACACCTAGGTACTTTGCACATATGGCCGCCCACGAGGGAGCGCAGGCTGGCTATAGACACCAACAGGTCCCGCAACACACAGTATGTTAGAGGCGGGGCCCACGTCATTGAGTCTCTTGGACTGGAGGGGGCCACCGCCGTAGCATGCACAGAGCTTGGATTCTCCTTACATAGGCGGGCTGCGGTGGTGTCGAGAAGGTATGGAGCAACTTCAGTCAGTGTGCATCTACAAAGCGCTGCTCCTGGACACAATCTGCTGCTGATCTGACATGAAGTGCTGATCATAGACAAACTCCACTGTCACTCGGACATGAAGCATTGATCAGAGACAAACTCCGCAGTCACTCGGGCACGAAGCATCAAATCGTAAACAAGCTCTGAGGGCTTGCTGAGTTGCTATAGCACAACTGTGGAAGTGACATGCAGGAAGTGATGCGGGAAGTGACGCACCGCAACAGGAGGGAGCAGCCGCGTTGGTTAAGCGGCTCCGTGCTCCATGCTCCCTGGCCTGCAGGGTGGTGTGTGGCTGAGGCTGGACATTGCTATACATATGAAAAAAATCAAGTTTTGGAGGTTAATTTAAAATCGTTGGTTGCCCCAGAAATGGCTCTAAGTCTGTCATCGCACAGTCCTGTCAGTCACCCTCTTATCCCAGCTATGTATAGCAATACTCCTTCAAATGCATCTTTTCCACACTTACTGGGACTAACGAAATTAGAGGCGTCCCCAAATAAAGGGGCTCAAGTCTTATGGCAACTAACAAATGAGGGTGTCACCCGGAATGGGGGAGGGAGGGCAAATTCGGATTTTGTTATGCTCTAGAGAGGATTATCTCCTCAATGTTAACCTTGTTAGATAAATCAACCGCTAATTCTGATTATGTGTTGGATGCATTGTGCCCAATTTCAAATGGGGTGAGGCACCTTACCTCTGCTGGTTCTTGTTTAGGGAATGCAGAAACAGGTATTGAATTGATATATCAGGTATCACAGAATAACACAGCGGCGTCATCTGGGGTGATGGAAATGGGAGTCCATGTCGGAACTTATGATGACCCAGGGTTTTTCTCATTTGGGCTGTCCGAAGGTATCACAGTGTTAGATAATATGTTCTGCTCCTCACCCCAAAATCCGGTATCCGGGGTCCTCACCCTGTTGTTCAAGGGGAAAATGTAAATGCATCTGTACCTAAGAATTCTGTGCTGATATTTACGATTTTTATAAAAGGGGTCACCTGTTTATCTCCGGATATAGGCCCACCAAAATGACCCTCCCACTGTTAATTAGTCAAGGGCCAAATTATATCATGTTCCTCCTAGGGAGGGTGCCTCTCATTCAGACTGTAATGGGTTAAAAGTATGGAGGGAGAAAAAGAAAAGGATTCTGCACATTACAAAACATAAGCCAAACAAATTGAGGTTTCTTAAAGCCCCTTAGGAACCTGACTTAATCACTGTGCCTCAAAATGGAAATGGGTCAAAGACAGTTGGGTCTCATTTTGGCTGGAGCTGTGGTGCCTGGAAGTAAATTCTCTCCCTTCCCCTACTACGATAGAAGTACCAGCATTAGGTGGACAAGGCCAAGAGAAAGGGCACAAAGGTACGGGTTTAACAGGCTATAACAAGTTGGGGGAATTGGGCACTGGATTGGCGATCGTTAAAGCATGAATAGACTTGGTTGATTCGGTGAGTATAGCTAGTTCTGCAATAGGTGGGGTGGACAGTGAATAGATTTCGACCAATCCTCTCTCGTATGGATTGTCTCCCTGTACGGATTGACCTAAATCAAGGGAGGTCTTTTGATGGGGGAACTGTCTTTACTTCTCCACCAGTACAAATCTCGGAACCAGGGGCTGAGCAAAGGCAGAGCAATAGGGCATTTGTAGGACCTAGGTTAGGACCTGGGTTAGGACAATTATCTAACACTATGATCTTTGTTTCCTTGTTTGACAGGGAATTGTGTCCATGCAATCAAAGTTTTCTACTGCAGTTATTATCTGATATTGAGGATCTGAGATTGGTAGCAAGTAGGGACAGTGAGTGAGTATTCCTAGACTCTCAAAGCGGACTCCCGAATTCCAGAGTAACTTTTAGCTGTGGTATAATTGCATTGCTAATCCTGGCTAATGTTGCTCACTTCAGGAAAAATGGGATATGTGTCCTCTTGTTCGAGGAGCCAGTTGTTGCTCAGATAGATTCTTATAGGAAACACTGCCAGGGCTTGGGTAGAGCTGTATCTAACTGCAGGGGGGTTGCAAATCCGAAAGATATTAAAATCTCGTTTGGCTGAATAACAGGGAAAAAAGTGATTAATATTGTGGGATATAATGACCAAAGGGTCAGTGAATCCAGAGGGCAAGACGAGTTGGCCCATTGGAGTTGCGTAGCTGGTTCCTTGGTTCCAAAGAAAACATAAAACTCTGCAGAGGTAGCCCCCTGGGAAAAATCATGTCCTGGAACATGGCAGGTTTAGGACATCCTAGCTCAGAGCTTTGCAAACTTTTCATGTTGGTGACACACTTTTTAGACATGCATCATTCCGCGACACGGTAATGCAGTTTTACTAGCAAACCGGAGGTTAAATTAACTGCATTTTTAGACGTGCATCATTTAGCGACACAGTAATTCAGTTTTACTAGCAAACAGGAGGTTAAATTAACTGCATATAAGAGATAAGGACAAATACATATGTCATAGAAATTGTAAATAACAAAATGTATGGGGACACACACAACATATCTCATGAAACATTTTCATTGAAAAATATATGATTTGTAAGATAACACACATACATTTTCAAGCTGCTGCTAGCTTCTGCGAATGCTCCAGTAAAGAGTTCTACCACTCTCCCTTAAAGGTGAACTAGCCTTTATGGGAAATGACTGTGTTGGCACATTAATTGCACATCCACTCGCTTGAAAAGTGATGTACTCTGCTATTGAAAGTACAGAATCCCTGCTGGGATCTCTTGTGAATGTTTCACCAACATGTAGTGCTCAATGCGGACGCTCTGTCACTCTCACATTAAAGTGAACCAGCTTTGCTGAGAAGGGATTGTGCGGGAACTTTAACATTAAAATATGCTGCCCGCTTCGAATGTGCTGCCTGCACCATTAAAAGTATGTAGTCCTAGTGAGAAGTTCTGTCACTGTCCCATTAAAAGTGAACCAGCCTTAGCTGACACCAGGGTCTGTGGAGTGGACAATTAATGACATACAACTCTACTTTCACATGTGTGATGTTTGTCGTCCATGCTCTGTATAGCACTTCCCCACCCACAATACATAATCACACACATGATGGCATGTGTAGCTAGGGCACCAAACGTACCTCCTCTTTCATAAGCAGCTGCACTCACCTAATTCCAGGTGGACCCTGGGCTCTGCCACCCAACATTTTACCAGCCCTGCCTTTCAGGACTTGTGCCTTGATCTGTGGGTCTCTGGTGAGAAAGGGTGGTTTTCCAGAGTCAGTGGAGAGCAGGACAGGGTTTTTTAGCTGGCTGTGGGTGTTCCACCCAAAACAGCATTTCGGCTCATGGTGGCAGTAGCGCCCGGGCAACTCCATGCCCTGGGGCTCAGACAGACAGCGGAGCCCATCTCCACTCGGCGGCCACCGGACTGTGCTCCCCGGGCTAACACTCTGAATTGCGCCATACCGAGCGCTGGGAATGGGGAGAGGAGGCGGCTCTGCGGACTGGACTGCGCATTCGACGTGCGCGGCAAGGTGAACGAGGCCACGCGCACACAGTCGCCCAATAGTCTCCCTCTCCTTCCTTTGCATACTGCGTCACTGACATGCACAGTACCGTCCTGCAATAAATAAATAGACCACGTCTGTTCATTGTCGCCCACACATGGCAGTCAACACAGTACTGTGTGGCAACACAGAGTTTTGAAAGCTCTGCTCTAACTCCAATCTAAGTTCATTAATGTTATTTGATCCAAAGATAATTTGCTTACAGGAAACATGGAGTTGTGCAGATTTTAATTTTGAGAACTATTTTGTTTTCCGTTGTGCAGCAAAACCTTCAGTTAGAGGTCATGCAAGTGGAGGTCTAGTTTTTTTACTTAGCAGCAGTATTAACAAACTTGCTGGGCTTGTTAACCCTTTCCGTGTTGATGACGGAACCGCTCCGTCATCAGCCGCGGTGGCGCTGTGCTGATGATGGAGCGGTTCCGTCATGGCCCGCCCGACGTGCCTGCGCGGCGCTGATTTCGCGCCTGCGCGGCTGGTTCTATTAAGCGGGCGGGGCCATGATGGAACCGCTCCGTCATGAGCACAGCTCAACCGCGGCCGCCCCCTTAGCGCTGCGGCGGAATAGCCGCCGCAGCGAAGGTGTTAAAAATGTGAGCTCTAGTCCCACTTAGGAAAATACCATTGTTTATTTTGAGAAACATTTGGCTTTATTCAGATCATGTGGAAGTAAGAAACAAGCTAATGATACTAACCACTTGGTGGCCACCTCCTGTGAGGTAAAAATGTTAAATTGGCAGCGGAATTCCTTAGTAAGGTACCAATTTAAGCAGTCATCATTGATGAGGCAAAGGGAAATCAAACGACTGAAGAGGGTACGAACGGGACTGAAAGCATCTGAATGTAGAGGAGTGGAGGATCTAAAATGGATTAAACTGAGAGAGGTTGCTCTTTCCAGTGACTCATGTATATATTGGGCTCTAATAACCAAATACTGTGACTGTAGAATTAAGGCTGAAGACATTTTAATATCTGATGTTGAATGGATCCAATATATCTCACAGTTATATGCATTAAACCATAGTGCCGGGTTCAATCTGGAGTCAGTCAGTGAGTCTCAATGTGGAATATTTATTGCCCCCCCTTCTTATAAGGAGATAGAGTGATTCATTAAAGGAGCAAGGTTTTCTGGGGCAATGGGCCTGAACGATCTACCGATACCCATTATTAAACAAGATAGCTCTGCATGGTCTCTTTTTCTCTATCAGGTGTTTTGTTACTACTATGCACACAGGACTATTCTGTCCTCTTGAAAAAGAGGCATAATGGTACCACTGTAAAAAATGGGTCCTAAAAACTCTCCTGCTAGTTTCAGGCAGATCGCCTTACTGGATGCGATCAGAAAACTATTGCTAAGAGTATACTTCTTCATCTTCAGGATTGGGTCTTTGGTAATGATCTTGTACCTGCAGAGCAAGCGTTCTTTTTTTAAGCATAGTGGTATCTTAGATAACATACCTGCCCTGCAAACCTTGGTTGAAAAATATCCAGTAGGCAAGGGTATGACCCTGTATGCTGCCTATATAAATTTCTCCTGGCGTTCTACAGGGTTGACCGAGGGACGCTGTGTAGGAAGTTGCCCGCAATAGGGGTTTCCTGCGCATCTGCTTAGTGTGGCAATTGCATTGCACTCCTCAACTTGGACTCAGGTCCTGATGGGAGGGAAACAGGGCCTGTTGAGTAAAGTGGAAACCCATAATAGGTTGAAGCGAGATTGCTTATTAGCATCTATCCTTTTTTTCTTTACATCAATGACTTGCCTAGTAGGGAAGGATACTGTAAAGGGGACCCACCGAAGCTAGGAACAATGAAACTCGGTTGTTTACTCTACGCGGATGAGGGCATCCTGTTAGATTTAACCCCAATAGGTTTACAAAGACGTCTTAATGAGCTAGGCCATTATGCCGATGAATATTTTAAAAAAACAAATCATGGTTTTTAGGTTGCGGGGACGCAGGATTAGAAAAAATATACACTGTTGTTTGGGAAAAGATAAGCTAAATGTAGTGAAGTTGTACCCATATTTAGGTAGAATTTTTCTTGCAGTGCTTTAGCAGAAATCAGATTGGCCAGTGCAGAAGTGAGGCAATATATCAGGCCTCCGCAATTGGTAGGCTATATAAATGCTGTGAGCAAAGACTTTTTGCACATGTTCTGTTGGTTTACAAAATTAAAATCCCACCCTCACTGAGTTACGCTTGCGAATTAGTGAAGGAACAGCACTGAGACTTTTTTGAGAAGGTGGATGGGCGCATTTGGTGCCAAATTTGTAACCTAAATTGTGCTGCTGCTCCAGCGACCCTTCGGCTCGAATTCAAACTCCTTTTGACCTATGTGTTTGCTTTAGCAGCAAGCCTAAGGTGGGGGAAATGCCTTACTAATAGTGATGCAAGTTCTATATGGGCTGCGCTAAAAAAGGAATTATTTTCTAGTCTAAAGGGAAAAAGCGTCATGACCTCCTCTACCATTTATTACATGTCCTAATGTTCCTTTTTATAATAAATTGTATTCCAGCCCATTGATTAGACTTCATCCAGCCCGAGCTGGAGCGCACGGCTGGAGCCGGAGAGTATGGCCCTGGTGCGGAGAGTGCGGTCCGGAGAATCTGGCCCGACTGCAGATGTAAAGATACAACTCGTAAATGACCTCTGTGATTACCAAACGTTCAGATTGCCTTTGCAAATCAGGCCCGTTGTCTTTAGAAATTATGAGAAAGCCTTAGACTTGTTTGAAATTGGGCAAAGTGGAGCATACCCTTTTCCAAAGCAGGTTTTGAAAACTCGAATAAAAAAACAATTTATGAAGTTAGTCGCAAAAGAGATAGTGTACTATGTTTAAGGCATTTTAGGAATGACATAATAGTGGAGAGTAATATGTGCAACCAACTTCAACCATATGTTGTATGGAACCTTCCCCATGGAGAGCGTAGAACTAACCTGTCACTAAGGCTGAACTTGCTCCCCATGCGAATTATAACAGGAGCATGGGAGGGATTAGCCAGGGAGGATAGACTTTGCGACCTGTGTGGAAACTGGGTGCAGGATTTAAATCATGTGTTAGTTGTCTCTCCCCTACTACAGCCATTAGGCACTGATTATTAAGACCAGTGTTTATAAAGTATAACATCACTACAGCAGTGGAGCCCTTATATTGTCTTTTGCCCCACCCTTTGAATCGGTAGGATTCAAACTTTTTTCATTTCTTTAAACATTTGTTAATTTTTTTTTAGAGAAGATTACTATATTGTTTTTAGCTATAGTATGTTGAATATGGCCCTTTTGGGTAACATAATTTGCACAATGTAAGTAGAATTTCAGGGTATTATGAATTGTAATGTTGAAGCTATTAGAGTATTAAAATTGTTTAAAGCCACTTGCACTGACCTTGAACTGTACTGTAATTGATGTGCACAATTGTCCCCATATACGTTGTATGTCGTTCAGGTTTTGAACTTTCTCAAAATGTTCTGGTGCAATTGCACTTTATATACATTATGGACTTTTACTATACGTGGAGTATGTTTTATCTTGATTATTGCTACTATGCATTTTGATTTTTATATAATGAGATCTCTAACTGTTAGGTTCCAGAACATATTTTATTTTGTTATTAAAGGACTGTATTATTTGTTGTCTTGGAGCTGTGTTTGTATCTTTTATGTGGAACTTCTCTCCTTGGAGTTCCAAATCATAATCAATTGAATTAAATTGTAAAAAAGAAATTTGTGACAAGCTCTTGGTCACCCGGGCAAGAAGTACAGCACCCAGCCGCCGTGTAGAGAAAACCAAAGTCTTTGTTGTCCCTAAGACTTCTTGAACAGGAGTCAAGCCAACAAGCCCTTGGAGATCACCTGGCAGAAGGCAGAGTCCAGCTCTCCTTTAACAGACTCAGGCAGCAGTAGACCGAAGGGCAACAAGCAGAAAAGCAGTTCATTTGTGTCCTTTAGGCAGCACAGCATTTCTTATGGCAGAGCTTCAGTTACAAGTCCGGTAGTGTTGGCTTTTTTGGGGGGTTAGATACCCGCTACTTATACCCAAAAGTTTCTTTGATGTGGAGGGTGACTTTAAAACAGCTCTCTGAAGTGCACAAATATCCCTTTCAACTTAGTCCGGTCTACCAGGCTATCTGTGGAGGAGTAATCGATGTTCTTTGGATGTCGTTTTTTTGTCAGCATACGCTTTCATCTTTTGTTTATGACCAAGTCCTTCTCACAAGTTGCGTTCTCGTCTTTCTCTCTCTGATTGGTCCACTGAGGTATCTTGTAAATGTAAATGTAAATGTAATGAACACTTATATAGCGCTCCTATCACTCCAAGGAGTATCTTGGCGCTCAACCAACCCAGATGAAATAGATTGGAGTGAAGAAAGCAGCTTAGTGAAACATACTTTACACTAGTGCTCTGCACGCAGCATCTGTGAGAGAAAACACCCAGGTTTTTAGGGCTTTCCTAAACTGGTTTTCATAGGACAATGACCGAAGATACTGCGGAAGCTTGTTCCAGGCCTTAGCGCCCAGAACAAAAAGAGATTTCCCTCCTTTTGTTGCCAGTCTAAATCTGGGGGTTATTAGCAGGTTCTGACTAGCAGACCTCAAACAGCGGGTGGGATGGTACCGTTTAAAGCCATTGGACAGATATTTGGGCCCTTGCTGTTGAAAGGCTCTGAAAGTGATCAGAAGGATCTTAAATAAGATCCTTTTGCCATTTGGTAACCAATGAAGCGCGTTAAGCGCGGCCAAGGCAGATGACTTGCGGGGCCAGCATAGCACCAGCCGGGCGGTTGCGTGCTGGACCATCTGTAGCCTGTGGAGTACGGACTTATTGGCTCCAGCTTATAGGCTATTGCAGTAGTCCAACCTCGAAGTTATTAAAGCGACTGCAACCGTTTTCCTGGCAGACAGAGGAAGAAGATCAAAGAATTTCCTCAAAGATTTAATTATGTGAAAACACATACCAGCTACGGCCACCGCTTGCTGTTTAAAAGACAATTGGTCATCAAATTTGATGCCCAAATTTCAGGCAGACGAGATGGTATTGGGGGGGGCTTCAGCATCATCAGGCCACCAGTGTTTCGGGGAAAACAGATTTTGATTTCCAAACGGCAGGATTTCCGTCTTGACGGAATTGCATTTGAGATTATTGCTAGTCATCCATTCAAACGTAGCCGTCAAGCAATTTTTCAGGTTTTCCTCGGCACCAGGCAGTTCCCTATCCAACACCAGAATAAGCTGCGTGTCATCAGCATATGATATTGTGCTAATTTGGAATGACGCAATTAGCTCAATCAGGGGTACCATGTACAGGTTGAAGAGTACGGGGCTTAACCTAGAGCCCTGAGGGACCCCAGAGATGATGATTTTAGCTTCAGATTGGAATGGGCCCAAAACTGTGACTTGGCGTCTGCTGTTAAGAAAGTTTCTGAGCCAAGCCAGAACCACCCCTCCTATTCCTGCAGTAACCATCCGGTCCACTAAGATGGTATGTGAGACCGTGTCGAAGGCTGCCGACAGATCAAGTAAAATCAGGACAGCCTTCTTTCCCTGGTCCATGGCCATTCGTAGGGTCTCTGCTGTGAACAGCAGGGCAGACTCGGTAGAATGTTTCGACCGAAACCCTGACTGGTTTGGGTGCAGGATGTTATTCTCCTCCAGAAAGTTAGTGAGTTGGCTATTCACGAACTTTTCCGCCAGTTTGAATACCAGTGGCAGCAGGGAGATAGGACGCAGGTTGGAGAGGGTGGTCGGGTCAGATAGGGCCTTTTTCTGGAGAGGCTTGACTGCTGCAAGTTTCCATTCATTAGGGATTTCTGGCGTGGCCAAATAATGAGTTTATGATGCTGTTTATGGTAGGATTAACCACCTCCACTAACGTCTGCAAAACCGAAGGTGGGCAAGGATCAAAAGGAGATCCAGATTTACTGATCAAAATGGCTTTAAAGGTATCCTCAAGGGAAACAGGGTCGAATGAATCAAGGCGAGGGGACCTAGTAAGTGATTTCTCCCCCTCTATCCGTTCTAAGTTCCCTGAAATGGAAGATACCGGAGGAAAGGTCTTCACAATATCGAGAATCTTATGTTCAAAATAGTCAGCAATCGTATTGCAGAGATTTTGGGACGGAGGAATCTCCTGCGATAGGGCTGATGGGTTAGTATAATCATTTACTATTTTGAAGATTTCTTTTTGTCCGTTACCCGCAGTAGATACAGCCTGCAAGTAGTGGGCTTTCTTGGCTAACTTAATCCCTGCATGGTATTTCCTTCTGGCTGATTTGTAAACATTGCGGGCTGCTACATCATAGTTCCTGCGCCACCTCCGCTCCAGTGTTCTCACCTCCCCTAGTTCTAATTTCAGGGCTGGCGAGAACCATGGGGCACTCCTTTTGCCTTTGGTGACACCGGAATTATTGTTACCAGTTGGACCTAATGAGACGCCAGCAGTTGCTATCCAGTCACAGAATTTCTGATTGTCAGTGGAAGTATCGCCCGTAAGAACGGGCGTACTTTCTCTTAACATTCCTACGATATCAGGTCTACTGGACAATTTCTTCCAGTTAGGTTTATAATTATCATCAGGTCTTCTATTTTTAGTAGCGTTTGCCGAAACATTGTATTTTAACGCAATGTCAAACGGAACAAGATAATGATCGGACCAGATTAGAGGACAGGGGGGTTTGACTATTGTTTCCATATATCTTGATTGTCATTGCTCTCCGAAACATCAATGTCGCAGGACTTTCATCTGTGGTCAACTGAGGTGTTGAATAATCAGCTCTTAGAATAGAAATTAACACCATGTTTAGATTGAGCTTCTGAATAGTAGCACGCTGCACTGCTTTCTTTAGTGTACTCATAAAGCACTTAAAAAGTCTGTTAGCCTGCGGCCACAAAGGTGTGCTCTTCTGAAGCTTAATATTCAGATGCTCTAATAAATCTTTGAACTCAAGGCTGTTAAAAGGCAGACTATTCTCAGATTTCAATGTGGCTGGAACACCCCATGTCACAAAGATGCCGTCCAGTCTTTCAATGACTCGGTCTTGAGTGGTTGATGAGAGATCCTCAATTAATGAAAATCATGAGTATTCGCCCACTACCACCATCAGGTGAGGTCCATTGTCAAGTGGAATGAAAAAGTCAATGATTACTCTCTACCAGGAATGCTTCAGGAGTTCTGACATGTTTAAGGTGTGTTGAGTAATTTTGTAGAAACTAAAGGCAGTTGCGTGGATGACAGGCCTTTAACTCCTTTTCAACCCGCTCACTGATATATGGAAACCAGACTCGGTCTCTGAGAACTCGTTTAATGGCAATAATTCCATGATGTCCTTTGTGGGCCACTTCAATCATTTTCTGCTGCAGTCTCTCCGGAATCAGGATTCTTGACCCTTGCAGTATAACTTCTACCTGAGTTATGGACAGTTCATCTTTGACATTTTTGTATTTTTGAAATTCACCATCGCTGGTGAGAGGTCGAGGATGTTGAGTCGATGACTAATTTGTTTTATATCTTTCAACTTAACATGTCACCATCATGGCTCAATGCACTGATAATCCATTCTAAGGAAATGACAGCTGGTGAGTTTGATTTTACAATGAAATTGATAAAGGCGTCAGCTGTCTTGAATGGAGTGCCATGACCTTATATAGGAACTCTGGAAAAGTAGTCAGCAATGTTCTGATGCTTCCCTGGAAGATGCATAATGTTATAATTGTACTCTTGTAATCATAGGCCCCATTGTTCAATGCGAGGAGGCATCTTGCCTTTGGATTGTCAAATATAGTTAGTAAAGCTTGATAAACAGTTACCAGCGTAAAAGGCTTTCCATACAGGAATGCATGGAAATGTTCACAAGCTCATACCACGGCCAAACGTTCCTTTTCAGGTTGGGCTAGCGTCGACAATAACCTCTGTATGAGGCTTCAGATTGAAATAAGTCATTTCAGTAGCATTCTCTAAGGCTTTTTTAATTTTCTTAAACTTTTCTCACATTCATCTGACCAATGAAATGAAACGTTCTTTCTCGTCGACTCTCTCAAAGGAGCACTTACAGTAGCATAGCCTTGTATATATCTGGAACAGTAGCTCCTTGGGGGATCAGCATTTGACATTGCTTGTACCAGGATCAGGTGTCATCAGTAAAGATATGGCCAAAGAATTTTAGCTTTGTCTTTTGGAACTCACACTTATTTTCATTCAAAGCCAAACATGAATCAGCCTGTAAACAACATACTTGTGTGAGAGCCTTATCCTGCTCTTTTTGTGTAGCTCCAAAAACCAATATGTCATCGCTATAATTGAACCAATTCATGACAGGCTGTATGATAGGTTGAATGGTGTCTTGAAGAGGTTCTGCAGCTGATGACACACCAAAACGTAGTTTTATGTATCAAAACAGACCAACATGTGTAGAAACGTTTGTAATGTACCTGCTATTTTTTTTTAGTTCCAGCTGATGATAATAACCTTCATTCAAATCAAGGCAAAAGAAGACCTTTGCACCATTTAATTGTGTTATCATGTCAGCAATGTGTGGACCTGGATGTCATTCTCATTCAATTGACTTGTTTGCCTGATGCATGACAATGCACATGCGTACTGCTCCTTCACTGTCCTTTTTGGGCTCTACCACTATGCGAGAAACTATTGGCTTGGGCCCAGTATTTCGCTCAACGATATAAGCCCTAAGTAACAATTCAAGTTCCTTTTCAACAGCATCGTGTAAATGAAATGCAATTAGCCTATGTCTTTGAGCAATAGGATGGACGTCCTCATTAATATGCAGCTTTGCTTTCATAGTCTTAAGGTTTCCTAAACCATGAAACAATGAATGGAATTGACTTACTATTCCATGGTGAGCTTTAATGTTGTAGTTTATGGACATCACTTCCATATCAACAGCTGTGCTGAAACTAGGTAGACAGGCAATTAATGCTGCACCTTGAAGCACATGGATGGATGCTTGCACCTTCGTTTTCTTGTGTTTCATTGTTGCTACAAATGAACCTTGGCTTTTTAAGCGTGTCAACGCAGCCCATGTGTGTACACCTTGATTCTCAATGATGTAAGCTCCGGTGATGGAAACAATTATATTTCTCCTCAGGCATAATGTTTATCGAAGCACCACTGTTAATTATGAAAGGTATTGAACAACCTTTTACTTTCAGTGTAATCTTCTGACAATGTTTAAATGACTTTCGGGCTTTGGCATTTTGACTTTTCTTTGACTGCCAATTTTCTTCACATGTGGCCAGCCCAACATGCTCATGCTTTACTGAGGTAAACACCGACATAGCACAGCCATCTTCTTCACTGTCACTAAATAGTGACCTAGAACTGTTTGACAATGATTTAGATAACAATTGACTTTGTTCAGTGTCGATTTGTCTTAACTGAAGCTGCCACTCAGTCTTGTGGGTGCGTGTCGAACTTTGCTTCTGGAACATTCTGGTAGCCATTTTGTCTTCGCGCTGTGAGGCACTTGCTTTTTCCTTTGCAAACCATCACAAAATGGTTCTCCTACGCACAATCTTTACATATCTGTCCAATGGTGGGACACTACCTTCGTGTGGAAACAAAAATCCACATGAAACTTCTTTTTACATGTAGACATTACCTTGTGTCATTCAGTCTTTTGCTTTGGTTTACTTTTCACACTCATGACTGATTCATTCTGGGCACCTCTAGCCTCCATGTCAGCAGCTTGCCTATCAGTATGCTCTTCCGCTCTGGCAGCCATTAATATTCGCTCCAGACTAAGAGTTTATCTCAGTGTTCATCGTCTGAATGAATCTGACAAGAATTCACCAATAACTAAAAGATGTATAGCTTCTCCATCATTGAATTGAACTTACAGTGTTTGATGAGTGTGTCAAGTCTCTCTTCAAGTTCATCAATGGTATCACCACATTTCTGTTGTTCTTGACTGAAAATGTCTCTTTCGTAATCCACATTGGGCATTGGATTAAACTGGAGATTCAAAGTTTCTTTAATCTGACTGTATGTGACTTCATCAGTTTGCGACATCTTCCATAGGACTACTTTTACACCCTCACCAGCAAGATTTTTGAGGTGTTTGATCATATTTATGTTATCAGTCTCTTCAAGTGTGTCAATGAAATCTTCAAACATTTCTTGGCAAGCAATCCATCTATCGCCAATATTTAATTTAATAGTTACATCATTGAGAAAGTCAATAATCTCCGACTAGTAACCAGACAGCTACGTACAATTCCTCACCCCCTCCGGCCCACATCTAAGGAAGGCAGCCGAGGCACCAGGGAAGATTCTATTAATCTTACCAGGCGTAAGATACGTCTGGTGTGCCAGGTAAAAATTAACCAGTGTGACTCAGACATTCCTTGACACCTTGGGGAACTGCTCCAGTATCTTCAACCAATCCGCATCACTGATCGGCAGTCCAATGTCCACCACCCAACGGTCTTGCAACATCGCCAATGGGCAGTGTTGTCCACACGGAGCAATCCATACAAGTTTGATACAGCCCTGTGTTTTCCTCATGTGGTGCAAAGAAATCAGCAACCCATATAGGGAGAATGCTCAGACGGACACCCCCACCCCCACTGCTCCTTAAGGCCAGCTACCAGCTCCCAGTGGAGTAGAAAGTATACCGCAGGGAGGTCAAAGTTGACCCGTTGCTCCTGAAATGGCAACAACAAACGATACTGAAAGATGGCACCCACTCACTCAACACTTAACCACTGCCAATCACCCAACCCCCTCCAATCGCCAGCATGAGTGTCATTGCTTGCAAAAGAATATCAGGTGAGTAAGGTGCCTGGGTTCTAGTCTTCTGCAACCACCGGATCCAGCAGTGTCTGGCCACTTCCAACAGGTCCCAGCACCAGGTTCTCAATTGCCTGGGGGCCAACAACACTGAGACAGTTCAACCCTCTCTGACGAGTATGCAACTACCAAGCAATTGGCTACATCTGGATCGACAGGTAATACACTACAAAATCTGTGTCCGCCGATCTACCCTCTGTGGTTGATTGCTGAAGCGTAGCTAACGCTACCTTGCACCAGTCCCAATTCCAGCTCGAACCTGTGAACAGGGTGTCAATATCACTGAATACGCTTCTAGGGGCAATCATAGGCAGAGTCATAAAATAGTATAACAAACATGGCAGGGCAACCATCTTGGAAACCACCTCACATACAACCACAGATAAGGACAGAGTCTTCCTAAGCTCAACCCCACCATCAAGGCAGCCACTGCCACCCCAGTATTGCCCTCCAGAAGATCCCAGTGTTTACCGTACATTCGGTAACCCAGATATTTCAGTGCCCACTGGACTAGGGGGCTGGGCTACTCCAGTGGAACCAGAAATAGGGTGGTCTTCTGCCAATTTATTACGGAGCCCCAAAACATCGCCAAGGCTGTCTAGCAAACAAATCACCTTCACCGGCTCCATCCACACGTCCTATATGAGGAGAAGCATTTCGTCTGTATATAAAGGAATATAATGCCATGACACTGCATACCAGCAACATCGATTTTCATACACGCCTACAAGCTAGGAGCTCCACTACCAGAACAAACAGCAGTGGGTATAGCAGGCTCCCCTGCTTGGTTCCCCTGCCCACAGCGTACAATTCAGTTAATACATCTCCCATATTGACTTCTGGCTTGAGGGCCAAATGTAATGGTATCGTCCAAGTCACTAACCTCCTCCCCAAGTTCTTAGCCCCATCCCCTATTACAGGTATGCCCAATCCCAGCTAACAAAAGCCTATTCAATGTCCACTGCCATAACCACTCCATCATCTCCAGGGTTGGCCTCTTCCGGCAGCACATGCAGTGCTTTACAAATATTGGTGGCCGTGTTAAGGCAAGGGACACAGCCCATCTTGATCCTTGTAGATCAAGGCAGTCATATGAGGCAATAACTGGGATATTATAGTAGACATTCAGAATCAACAGCGGATGATACACCTTCATATCTGAGGGGGTGTGACCAGGCTTGAGCAGCGGCACCACCAACACCTCACTTGAGGACTGTGATAAGAAACTACACCTCTTAGCTACTTGTTATGGTTCTACTAGTTTGGGTGTCAGTTGTTCAGAGCACATTGCTTAAAATTCTACAGCAACCCATCGGAACCCTGGATCTTCCTCCTGGCCATTCCCTTTATCGCTGCCCTAATTTAATGCATGATGACATCGGAACACAGGGCCTCTGCCTCCTTCCCTGTTAACAAGGGCAGTGGCAAAGCATCTAGGATAGACAACATTTGTTGTCGCCTAGCTCCGGAGCCCCCATCCTACAGCTCTGTAGGATGCTGTAGAAACAGCTCATTTATGCCACTTTGTTTACACACTTTCACCCCGATCTCCATTTCAAGGTCGATTATGAGAGACACGTTCTTCAAGGTGTTAGCCAGCCAAATACATGCTGGACTTATTCCGCTCAGCATGTGCCCTGGCCATGTATTCCCAATAATCAAAGCAGCGGAGTCTCTTGATATTCTCAGCCAGTCGCTCCTTGGAATCCAGCACTGCCTGATGGGGTGCAGGGCTTTGCGGTCACTGCCGTTCAAATTCCTGAAGTGCCTGTACCTACGCTTCAACCTCTTGCACCAGTGTCTTGTGCACCCCTTCTTCCCCCGCAAGCACTGACCCTGGATCACTGTCTTGAAGACATCCCATTCCAACAGTGGGGAAAAGGCACTATGTTTATTCTCTGCCTAATTTCTTCCGCTATAATCTGCTGGATAATCCTGGTCTTCCTTCATCTCCACCTTCAGTCCCACTCCTTGGTTAACACTATTGGATTGTGATCAGACATCCTCCTGGACAGATACTCGCCACTCATAATGGATACATGTACATTAGGAGTGCACAGGAAAGTGTCAAGAAGGACATGAAGCTCATAGAGGCCAGAAGAAAATGAATAATCGCTATCGTGGGGGTGAGTAACTGACCATCTATCTAAAAGTCTCCAGTGCTCCTGCCAGTGCTCCTGCCACTCCCTGTACTTTCTTGCCACCCTCAGCATTGGGGAATCTGGCAATGGCGGGTGAGACCGATCCAGCTGCAGGCCTGCCACACAGTTGAAATCACACCCAAATACCAGCATGATTCATATAAGGGGACAGCACAGTCGACAGCTCATCCTAAAAATGCCACTGCCCCATATTGGGGGCACAGACGTTAACTAAAAAAAAGTTAGTACACCCTAAGCGCCCATTAATCACCACATATCTTCCTGTCCTATCCGTCACCTACCTCAGTATCTGAAAGGGGACCCCCGGTACACTCAGAAAACTCCTCTTGCAAATGCGGAACAAGCAGTGAAAGATACCTGTTCCCAACAACACGTACATATCGCTACCCCTCAAACGCAGTCAGATGGGTTTCCTGAAGGAAAGCAATGTGTGTCTCCTTCCATTTCAGAAAAGCCTGGACCTTACAGTGTTTCAACATATTGTTCAGTCCCCTGACATTCCAGGCGACTATCTTATAATGTTGTAAGTTACCCATTGCAGCAACAAAGTCAGCACACCCAGCCTTAAACAGCCATGGAGCGCCCCCTGCAACCCCTCTCGACCAGGTCAAGAACTGAGGAACTTGAGGCTGCCCGATTGACTCAAGTAAGGCTCCCAACCCCGCACCCCAGGGCAGCAAAGCTACGACTCCCCATCCAAACTGTAGAACAATCAAACAACACCCCTGCAAACAATCACACAGTGAAGCAGCGAGGGAGATGAAACCAACCGTGCCCCCCGGCCCAAACTTATCGCTGAGCGCCCTTTCACAACTCTATGTGCACAAGATAATCAGCAATAACCAAATACCCCACTGGGGACCATTAGACCGCCAAGAATCTTAGCCACAGCCCGACCCAGCAGCTGCAGCCAACAGTGTTCAAAGAATGTCATCTGCTGATCTGGGGGTAACTCTTGGTAACACCAGGGTGGAGTCCATAGAGGAGCTCGAGGCACCATCAGAGTCAGTATTTCGTGGCACCAAATCTGCAGAAGAGGAAGAGGGGCACCCCCGTTTCAGTCAAAGAAACTGATGCAGCCAGTACCTCCTGACGATGCTGCTGCACCTGTATAAGCGTGACCCCTTCAAATCTGCACTGTCTTGTTCCCGGAGTACAGACATCCACCACCCCCTCATACCAAGCGAGCCCCCATCAGAGTCCCCCATCCTGCAACTGGTTGTCAATACAGTCCCACACTTCTTGGAGGGATGTGAAGAATTTAGCTCCCCAAAAAATAGCGGAAACATTCGCTTTTTTAGGTCCAGCATACATGGTCCTCAAATGAGTAATTTGTAATAAAAAAGGGTGTGCAGTTCCTAATGGCTAAGAAAAAACGGGTTAAGTGTTCAAGGTTAGGAAAATATGCTTCAATAGGAGCAGGTGCCCCCACACACCCCAGAGGGTAGCATGCTTTATCACTGGGCCTGCTCCTCAAAAGGCCGGTGCTAAAATGCCCGATGGGCAAACACTGGGGGGCTCTTTGCAGAGATCTTTTATATGCCATCTGATGAAGTGGGGGGTTGTGGGCTATTGTAGTGAGTTTAAAATAGGTCTAGTGATGTTCCCTTTCAAATAGGATTTTAATGGTTTGACTTTCGACCCTAATTAAACATTGTGATGCTTATCTAGGATGCAATGGTCCTAATGAGCAAATCAAAGTAATTATAAAACCAAGGTCAACATGTTTCTTGCCTATGTCCGTCAGAGTGGATCAATTACCAATTCTTCAGGACCTAAAATAAGTGAACACCTACACTACTCTATAACTTGACTCAGCAATTAGTGCAAGGTGCTCAGTCATGTGACAGGTCACATTTTTTTTATTTATTTTGTCTTAACCTTAAGGAACTGTACACCCTTCTTTATTGAGAATTTAACTCCCCCTTGTCTGGAGACCCATCTGATGGAGGCGCTATTTGGCACCCACAGACGACACCCGCTGTTTCTGCACCTCCTTAGTAAAGTTGAGAAAGACCATTATCTTGTGGTTGTCCAACATCAGGTCTCTGCAGACACCTGCTTTATAAAGTGCTGTTAATCACCAGTCGGGACCTTTACAAGGCAAAGAAGAGTGAAAGACCCTCTGGGCCACTTTGTTTTTCAACCATGCTTCCAAAAAGGATATCATGTCCGTCCCCTCAGCCTTCTCAACCTGTCCAACCACACAAGTGTTATTGCACTGGGCCCTGTTTTAAGTATCCTCAGCAAGGAACTCCAACACCTTCAAAAACACCCGCCGCTCCTTTAGTATGCTCAACTCTGGCAAGCAGTCCACCGGCATACATTCAGCAGTTGAGACCGTCTCTGTCAACTTGCCTTGATCTCCACGTAATAGGCCAACATCCTCCACCACCCCATCGATATTTTTCTCTATAGCTTCCTTAGTATCCTTGATGACCAAAGGGATAGTGTTAAGGGTTGTGACACAAAAAGGATGTACAAAGTTCCCCGGGAAGAGTGACGGAGAGGGGTGTGTGCTAGTAAGTGGGGGAATCCCCTAGTTGGAACTAGAACCCTCACACACCCAGCAAGCTAGGTGTCATGCTTCATCATATGGGTTCTGCTCCTCGTCAGACTGGCGCTGCAATGTCTGACGGGCTCCCGAAACCGGGGCTCTTTACCGGAGATCTTTTGTTCCCGCCATATGGTGCATGCGTGTGAGAGGGCCTGGGGAGTGTAGTCGTGACGTGAGTGCTAAATTAAAAAAGGTGAGTCGGTCCACAACCTAATTTTATTCTCGTGGTAGACTCCCTTGGTTAAAACGGGGGGTGGTGGTGTATGAGGGGAGAAAAAATTACCCTAGAACTATCAGAGTGAATTTAACTACTACCCTCAATTTATGGTCGACATGTTTCATGCCTGATGGCAATTCTTCAGGACCTAGTTAGATAGTACCACACAGTGAAAGTAATTAAGTGAAAGGTCAAAACTAGCAGAAAGGTATACGACCTTCTTTAGTCAATAATACCGGGGTGCAGGCCGATTGGTCCTGCTGCAGTATTGTTACCCTAAAAGATTCCCTGGCGGACCTCACAGTCTGCTCCCGTGGGACCGGCTGGGAAGGTATGGTACCTTCGGCGGCAACAGTCCTAGCCGATGCACCTACCCCACGAGCGGCGTCGGAATAATGACGCAGAGCAGCTGGCCATCAGGCATGAAACATGTCGACCATAAATTGAGGGTAGTAGTTAAATTCGCTCTGATAGTTCTAGGGTAATTTTTTCTCCCCTCATACACCACCACCCCCCGTTTTAACCAAGGGAGTCTACCACGAGAATAAAATTAGGTTGTGGACCGACTCACCTTTTTTAATTTAGCACTCACGTCACGACCACACTCCCCAGGCCCTCTCACACGCATGCACCATATGGCGGGAACAAAAGATCTCCGGTAAAGAGCCCCGGTTTCGGGAGCCCGTCAGACATTGCAGCGCCAGTCTGACGAGGAGCAGAACCCATATGATGAAGCATGACACCTAGCTTGCTGAGTGTGTGAGGGTTCTAGTTCCAACTAGGGGATTCCCCCACTTACTAGCACACACCCCTCTCCGTCACTCTTCCCGGGGAACTTTGTACATCCTTTTTGTGTCACTAGTCTTTGGACTCGTACACTGGACCCCGTAAAATATCGTCCTACCCCAGTCCCCCCTTTTGTACTGATAGTGTTAAGGGTGTCTGAGGGCTCCTGACCCTCTGGCCCACCGGTGGCATACTCTCTGTCCTCAGCATCACTAGGGGATGGAGTTGCTAAGCATCTAGGGATCTTACTCGCCCGCAGTCTGGAATGCCTGCCCATATCCAACGTGGTGGGGGTCAGGAAAGACAGCATCGCAACATCTCCTTTCAGGACCACAGAATCAAAATTGTGGGGCCCCCTACCAATGTGCTAACTCAGTAAGGAGACACCTTTGTAAGCCCAAAGGGCCCCCCAGCGCAGAAGCCAGTAGCACCAACACACTCTGGTACTCTACTATTGGCGGTTTCCTCAGTTCAGGGCTCCATCTGTGACCAAAAGACAGACAAAGTGGCCCACCACATAATAGGGTTCCCCGGCACAGTACATCAATCAGGGCCAGGGCTGGACAGGCCAGTATCAGACAGCCCTCATTGCCAGTCTACTGCCCATCTCCCCAGCCCATACTGGCAGGATTCCATCAAAAAGGGGTGGGGGCAGGATCATTCACTGCTATCCCAGGCCCCCGCTGGGGTACCACTGAAAGGGTATAGGGGCACCAGACAGCGCCCGCCACCATGGGCCGTACCCATTCTAATCACTCTGTGCCAGGACTATTGGCACATCTGATACACTATGCCAAAAGGCCCCAGTGGCCCGAGCCTTCACTATTGTGGCCCCATCTGTCGGGTGTAGCCTCCTGGGGATCATCCGGGTCACCCCTGCAGGCCCTGTTGTACCCAGGAGGCTTCCAGCTGTGCTCGCTGCTGCCATCTTGCGGCCAATGCCTCACAGCTGCCTCACACCCAGGGACTTGCTCCTCACCCGTGGCCCCAGCGCAGCTGGCACCGCTCTGTCACAGCCCCCAAAATTAGACAACAGGTTTTTAAGAATCCAAAGGGAGCCAGGATTAGTGCAGGTTGACTGCCTTTAGCTAGGACGGATCCGGAAGCTCCTCAATCTGCATCCGCTAGGATCGGTGTCTCTTCGTCTTGGCTCACATGTGCAAGGACGGAAGTCAGAGCATGAGCAGGAGTTTGTTGGTCAGGTATTTTTAAACTGAGAAGTTTACCATAATTGCACCCTCTATTGTTAATGGAATGGGTTTACAAGTGAAGTGTGATAGCGAATCAGTATGAAACTAGAAGGTTAGTTACCTGGCAGGAGATTAGGCCTACAATGCATATAATTCAAAGAAGAAAAAACATTTGTCCTTGATCTGCCAAGGAGAGGCGCTTAGACAACAGATAAGGACCCTCTGGTTTACCCCTTTACAGCCGCTGAAAGACAAAGTGCCACATGGATCTATGACAGAATTTCGACAGACAAAATATCGACCTACAGAAACATCGACGCGGGAATATTGAAGGCAAGTATATCGACATCCTATCTACAACATGGTAAGTACAAAAATATCAAAACAAAAATATCGATGTTAAAAATATCGTAATTAAAAATATCGTTAAAATATAATGTGTAAAATAAAGTAAATAATACTTATAAATAAAATAAACATTGTTAAAAATATTTAGTAATGTTTAAAATTAGTAAATAATAGATATATATTAATATAACATTAATTAAACACATATGTAAAATATATATTATATATTTACTTAATAATACATTTTAATAATTACTTTAATTACTTATAAATTATTTAAGAATACTATAAATTACAAATAGATCTCTACACATAAAATAATTACATAGAAAAGCAAATAATTATTTTTAATAAATTAAAAAATATATATATACTTTCGATATTTTTAAAATTAATAACATAATACATTATCTAAATTCATTCTAAATAATAAATAAAACTACTGTTTAAAGTCCCAAAAAACTACAGTATTAAAAACATTGGATAGCGTAAAACGTAAATTACTATTCCCACTCCAGAAAATGCAAAATTAGGGAAAACATTGTATAGCATAGAGATAAAAATGACTATTACCACTCCAGAGAGTGAAACAGTAAAGAAAACATTGGATAGCGTAGGGGTAAAAATTACTATTCCAACTCCAGTGAGTGCAACATTAGGGAAAGCGCTGGATAGCTTAGGGGTAAAAATTACTATTCCAACTCCAAAGAGTGAAAAGTAGGGAAAGCGCTGGATAGCGTAGGGGTAAAAATTACTATTCCAACTCCAGAGATTGCAACTGTAGTGAAAGCGTTGGATAGCGGGTGGGTAAAAATTACTATTCCCACTCCAAAGAGTGCAACAGTGGGGAAAGCATTGGATAGCGTAAGGGTAAAAATTACTATTCCAACTCCAGAGAGTGCAACAGTAGGGAAAGCGTTGGATAGCGTAGGGGTAATAATTACTATTCCCACTCCAGAGAGTGCAACAGTAGGGAAAGCGTTGGATAGCGTAGCGGTAAAAATTACTATTCCAACTCCAGAGAGTGAAACAGTAGGGAAAGCGTTGGATAGCGTAGGGGTAAAAATTAATATTCCCACTCCAGAGAGTACAACAGTAAGTAAAGCATTGGATGCCATAAAAATTAAATATAACATACTTAGAAATAATTTCAATATTTAAATGTATTAATATTTTAATTTTTAAATAACTAAACATCATTTCAAAATACCCATTAATATTTTTTTTAAAGATTTGAATAAATAATGAACAATAAATTAACAATAAATATCAATTAATAAATCATAGTTACCAAATAATAAATATTAAGCAATAAAATACTCTAAAAAAATAAAAAATATTATTAATAATTGATTGATTACTAATTAAAAAACATTAAACAATACAATTATTTGTATACCAAAAAAGAGTTTTTATAACACAGTAATTACCAATTATTTACAAATAATTTTCAATAATTTTTTTTTAATTACCAATTAAATAAATTAATTACCAATTAAGAAAATTATTTACAAATTAAATACATTAATTACCAATTACAAACATTAACTACCAATTACAAACATTAACTACCAATTACAAACATTAATTACCAAATAAATAAATTAATTACAAATATTAATTACCAATTAAACAATTAATTAACAATTAAAATTATTAATTGCCAATTAATAATTAATTAAAAATACATAAATTATCAATACCAATAAATAAAAATTATTAATTACTTAATTACAATTAAAATACTTCCCACCCAATTCCCCTATAAACCCACTACCCGCTACAGAACTTACACGCAAAAATGTATTAAAATTAATTTATAATTCCTAAAAAGTAATAATTAATTTAATATAATTAAATTACTTCCCACCCTATTCCCCTATAAACCCACAACCCGCTCCGGTACTAAAACATAAAATTAACTTAAAAATAACATTATAAATATGTGAAAATAGTTCACATATAACTTAAAACAAGTAAAATACTTAACAAAAAACATATAACACATACATATTAAATACATACTAAAATACATAACAATAGTACAAATATCGATATTAGTAACATCGAAATCACTAACATCGATATATTTGATATCGATATTACTGACTTCGATATTACTTACATCGATAAAAAAAAATCGATATTACTTACCTTAGTGTCGATATTCTGTCCAACGATATTCTTGACATCGATATTCTTTACCTTCGATATTTCTAACTCGATATTTGTGTAGGTCGATATTTACAACTCGATATTTTGACTGTGTACCGTGCCACATGTACTAACATTTAGGTATGCGATTTCCTAATAGAGAATTTTTGTGATTCGCTATTAGGAAATCATAAACAGCTATGTACAACAGTGTGTTTTACACTGTTTGCAATTCCCAGAGGGCCGCAATTGACCTACCTCATTAATATTCATGAGGTAAGTTGCAATTTGCGACCCATTGGGAATCACTAGAAACACGGGGATGGTAGCCTGCTTGAGACAACAGACCACAATGTCTGTGTTTGCTTTTAAATAAAGCAATGTTTAAAAAAAAAATGCAGCCCTTTTTCCTTAAAGGAAAATGGGATGCATTTCAAAAAGAAAAATTACATGTTTCAGTTTCATTTTTTAAGAGTAGGCAGTAGTCCCTGGGACCATTGTCGGCTCTTATAAAAAAGTTCTTCGCAACCATTCACGAGGGGAAAGGGTCCTCTAGGGACCCCTTAGCGTCTACGACTGGGTGACCACCTTCTTGAAGTAGGCGGTAAAATGCTAATGTTTTGAGACCGCATTTCGGTTGCAAAACATTCGTACATGGTACTGCAAGTCGTTATTAGGAATGGATGCCCTTAACAAGCCCCTTCCTAATACCAAATTGCAAAACCCAAATTGCGATCCGGTAACAAGTTATCGAATCGCTATTTGGGCTTTGTACATGGCAAAAAGCTGTCTTGCATTTGCATACGGGCCAATTCTACGAATAGACCCATTTGCAACTGGCAAAAAGGTTTGTACATGTAGTCCAAAGTCCCTGTTTTGTCTACTATTTGCCGTTTTCATTCTATGCCTCTGTTAGACCGGGAATCCCGGGTTGGCTGAGGTAGGTACCTTAGGCCAAATATGGATCTGCGTTTCCAAGTCAGGGAAAAGAAGGTTACCTTCTGAGATAGCCCCCACTCACCCACTTGGTTGCTTGGCACGAGCAGCCAGGCTTATCTTCAAGGTAAATAAGTAAAGTATTTGCAACCATGCTCACAGCAACCCAATGATGACACCACAAATAGATTCTTCACGAGTTTTATAAAAAACGAGTATACATTTTATATAAAAAGATATACGATAACACACAATATAAAACCAACATATGAATATGTGTACTATCTCTCCTGGCCGGTTGTTAGGCCAGCTAGCACTTGTAAGTTCTGGCGATATCAATGAGCTCTTCTAAACATTCCACTGCAATCCTAATACCATGATATGCAGTTTGTAATGCTATAATCAGTCACTTTTGCAATGTAAAAATAATACAATGCGTAACACAATAATCAGGCACTTTGCTATGTAAGAGTAATGCAATGCGTAATACAACCACCAGGTAGTACGTCGGTATGCAGAAATAAGGCAATGCGTAATACACTAATCAGGTGGTTCATTATGAAGGAATAATACAATGTGTAATACGCTAATCAGGTAGTTTGTTTGCAGAAACAATGCAATGTGTCATAGGACAATCAGGTAGTTTGTTAAGCAGAAATAATTCCATGCATCAGACACTAATCAGGAAGTTCATTTTGCGGAAATCAGATAATGCATAATACACTCCGGCACCGATCACAGTGCCTTAGGTGGTCTCTCCGCCCCTTCTTCTGACTCGCAGTCAGCCTCTGTCAACAGTTGCCCCCAACATGGGTATGGTGTAACAAAAAGTGCAGCTCTGCACTCAGACCCCGGTACTGCCACTCCCTTGGCAATACGGGTGGTGATACGAGCGAAGCAGAGGCTCGCGCTGCCGGAATGAGAGAGAGGTCGAGAGCGCTCCCTCCGAGCCCACATCCCGCCCCAGGAGTCGACACACGTTACCTGGGGGGCGCACACTTACTCTCCTCTCCTTGTCCAGTGGTTTGGGCCTTCGATGCAATATTTGTGAATTGTCAACTGCGGGCTCGGGCCGGCGGCTCAGCTCCTCCGGGGCTGCCAGTCTGGGCCGCTACTGCTACGAAGATCTCAGGCTGCCACAGGGCACACAGCGTCGCTGAGACTCCCTTGAGCTTTGGGTGCACGATCACAGGGCACTCCTCATGAAGGTCTCAGGCTGCAAGGAGAACACACACACAGCGTCGCTGAGATTCACTTTAAATCCAGGTGCACGTTAACAAGGCAATGCTCAATATGGTCTCACGCTGAACAAAGCACATGCATACATCATCGATGAGACTCACTTGGACTCCGGTGCACACTATAACAAGGCAATACTCACGAAGGTCTCACACTGCACAAAGCACACAGCGTCAATGAGACTCACTTGGATTCCGGTGCACACGATAACTGGACAATCCTCACAAAAGGTTCAGGCTGCAAAAAGCACATGCACACAGTGTCGCTGATCCTTGCTTGGACTCCAGGTGCCACGATCACAGGGCACAACTTACGAGGGTCTCAGGCTGCAACAAGCACATCCACACAGAGCTGCTGAGACTCTCCTGGAAACTTTTTTGTTCCTGTGTTTCTGCAACAGGGAGCCAGCTCACCTCGGGCCCTTGGGGATAAAATCCTTCAGGACACAGCAAAGCAAAGTCCTATCAAGCAGGGGGGCACAACACACAGCAAAGTCCATTTAGCCTTTCCTTCTTTAAAACAGTACACTGCAGACCAGCCCCAGAACGCACAGCAAGGGTCAGTCCTTTCCTTCAGTCTCTTCAGTTGTTTCTTCCGTGGCAAAGGTTCCTCTTGACCACAAAGTAGCTCCAGTCTTGTTCAATATTGATCAAGCCATTCTCCGAAGTTCAGGGACTTCAACTCTCATAGTTATACCCCTCAATGGCTTTGAATCTTTGTGTTCAGGGGGCGCTGACCCCTGTTCAAGCCAGTTCTGGGTGCCTCCCTGCCAGTGACACCTTCTTCCTTTGATTAGTGGGGTTCTGGATTCTCAATCACTCAGCAGGAGATGGGACATTGTTTTATAGCAGCAACCCAGGCCTCTTCACCTATAGGGGCTACTCCTCTCCCCTACACTCCAGATGCAGGTTAGCCTGATATTGTCTCACCTCCTCCCCTGGGTCAAGACATTCCCCAGATCCCATCGCCTTCAAATCCAGACAGTCAATCCACAACCAGGCCGAGGCACACAGAAATGTTAGAGCACAAAAACCCAGCTGTTGTATTTGCTAATGCTTTTATGTTTCCTCCTTGGAACATATGAAGTGTTGTCATGGTGCTACTGATGTTCTAATTCTATTTATTGTCAGTTGGTGGTTCCCTGTGCCAGTGTATGGTGCGGTGGCTCGTTACTCTGAGAATAAACTCTCAAACCTACTACAAATCATTTTACTGTGTCTTCTTCCAACTCACAACCCACAACATAATTTTGGAGACGAGGACTGGTGATTCACAAAGAAGAAAGCAAGCCACTGCTTCGAGTTATTTTTGAAAGAAATGAAAAACGACTTTCTACGACCAAGATTGTGCTTAAACTTTATGACCCTGCTCCCTTCTCCAGCGGCTGTTATTTTCAAAGGGAATTGACTTTCCCCAGCGGCAGTTTTGTTCAATTATTTATTCAAGGTGAGGAGGTTGTAGTGTGGGTCATTGTTTCTGTCATCGTGATTTGCGACGCTGAGAGAGCTCATCTGAGACGCTTCTGTTTGCTGAGTGTGTGCTCTGCTGAGATGCTTCTGTTTACCGTAACTTCCACTGTTCAAAGCATCTGCATTTTAACGCTACAACCCAGCAGCTTACCTAGCAAGCAGTGACCGTTACTCAGTTCTTCCTCCCCAGCGAGATCGTCTCCGCTCGACTTCTTCAAACAAATGATGACGCTTTAGAACGTTCATCAGGTATTGGTGATCTGACAGTGCGTCACTGGGGCTGTCAGCGTGTACGCATTGGATGGTTCGATGTGCGCTCAGTCTGACGCCTCAGGAAGCTCCGGATCTGTTTATTGTGAAACGTCATTCCGGTTTCTTCAAGAGTTATGCCTGAGAGTCATTGACATGATCTGTATTCTTGATATAAGCGCCATCTGAAAGACTGTTTGCTTGATCTCAGCACAAACATTTTTTTTTTTGCTTCGCTGCTTCCACCACGAGTGTATCATCGTTTGCGAGGAAGGGAAAGGATTACTTTGTTTTGTGTTCACTTAGAGTGTGTCATTGGTTATGACACGTTTATTATTTTAATAACACATTTCCTTTCCAGAGTTATATCGCAAGAACATGCACATCAGCATGCACTATCAGCAGTAAGACTTTGACATTTATCACTATTTTAAAGCGTTTTATTTTCTTCTTCAGTTTGTTGTGAGTAAGAGAGTTTTGGTTTCCTTCTTTCTCCTTCATATTTAGTTTGACATTTTTTGTCAAAATGCAAGCTGTAAATCAACCTCCCCCATTTTTAGAAAATCCAGGTACCCCTCAAATTCAGTGGAGGCAGTGGTTTGACGGGTTTGAAACCTATATTGGTGCCATTGGCACTTCCAGGTACAGAGCTGAAAGGTAGAAATCTTTACTTTTTAATTGTTTGGGATTTGAGGGTAGGGAGGTCTACAAACATTTGCCTGATTTGGTTCTTGCTGAAGGAGAGGTTATTGATGAATATCAAGAAACCATTCAGGGCCAGATGTAGGTAGCCAAATACCGGTCGGTAACGGCCGAATTCGGCCGTTACCGACCGGTATTTGGCTACCGAGATGTAGGAGGACAGAAAGGGTGCAAATCGGTAATTTTACCGATTCTGTAAATATATCGGTCGGTAAATTTACCGACCGGTATTTTTACAGAATTGGTAAAATTGATATGTAGAGTCCCACAAGGCCTAAGAAATCGGTATTTTACCATCAAATTCAATTTGATGGTGAAATACCGATTCAGGTGTGCATGCACATGTGTGCATGCACACCTGTGCCATATGACAGGCAGACCTGCCTTAGGGCAGGTCTGCCTGCCATATGGCCCGACCCTTTTTTGGGGCTGCTAGAGGGTGTCAAAGTGACACCCCCTGCACCCTTGTCAAAATCGGTATTTACCGATTCGGTAAATACCGACCGGTAATGCCCCATTCATTCCTATGGGCTTCAAAGCCCATAGGAATGAATGGGGCATTACCGGTCGGTATTTACCGAATCGGTAAATACCGACTTTTAAAGATTCGGTAAATCCACATCTGGATTTACCTACATCTCGGTACTTCATATTTACCGACTCTTAAATACCGAATCGGTAAAATTCGGTATTTAAGAGTCGGTAAATATGATTTACCTACATCTGGCCCTCAGAAACTCGTTATCAAATTTGATGTTCAACCAAGTTTGGTTGTATTAAGGCACAAGTTTTTTTAAAAGAGCACAATTTCAGAGTGAAGACATCGATTCCTATTTGAGTGCTTTACGTAAACTCTGTGCCGAATGCCAGTTCGGTGATTTTAAGGATCAGTTAGTGAGGGATCAATTCATCGCTCATTGTAGTGACAAACATATCCAACAGAAACTTCTTACCATGGGCAATCCTTCTTTAGAAGAAATTATTAAAGTGGCTAAGAGTCTTGAACTAGCTCAAACGTCAATTAAGGAGCTTTGTAAGACTGATGTGCATAAAGAGAATGTAAATGCTGTTGTGTCATCCACTTCTAGGTCTACTTTACAAAAAAAAAGAAAGGTTTAATGAAAGAAATTCTTCTAAGAAAAATATGTGCTATAAATGTGGTTATGCCCCACATTCTAAAGAAAACAGCTTTTGCCCAGGGAAAAACGCTAAGTGTTATAAATGTGGGAAGTTTGGGCATTTGGCTAAAGTTTGCCAAGCAAGCTTGAGTAAACCTGAAAAGGTCAGTTGTGTATTGGAGAATGAGCATGTTTCTGAGAGTGAAATGGTGAATGAATTTAAGGATATGATCGTTACTGTCACAGACGATGGTGTTGTCACTGGGAATCCTGAAGAGTGTGTAGATCCCTATGTGGATATTTTTGTAGGTGATGTTTGTTTAAAGCTTCTTGCAGATTCTGGTGCCAGAATAACCATGAATTCTCAGGAATTGTTTAATCAGTCATGGTCTGGCAGGGAATTGTTTCCTCCTGATAGAGCACCTGTTTCCTACGAGGGTCGCAAGATAGTTTTGGAGGGTTTCATTGAAGACATTTTGCAATTTAAAGATAGGAGGATACAGGGCAAGATATATGTGGCTGTGCGTGGTTTGAATATTTTGGGATGGTACCATCAAGGTCTTTTTGGTTTGTTATTGAGACCAGGTGCGAAAGAACAGGTACTTGTTGTGCTGGATATGCCTGATTCTTCATCTCTTGAGAAAGAGTTTCCCAGAGTATTTTCAGACTCACTTGGTGAAATTGTTGGTTTTAAACATCAGATCAAAGTTAAGTGCGATGCCATTCCTGTGAAACATAAGGTTAGGTCCGTACCTTTTAGCTTGAGGGCTGATCTTAAAGCAGAACTTGAGAGGTTAGAGAAGAATGGTATCATAGAACCTATAGAATCTAGTTTGTGGCTTAGTCCTTTGGTGGTCGCACGCAAAAAAAATGGGGAAATTCGTCTTTGTTGTGACCTCAGGAGTCTTAATAAGGAAATTTGGGTGGACGCCCACCCACTTCCTAAGATTGGTGATTTGCTGGAAGAGTTGAGAGATGCCCAGTGGTTCTCTAAAATTTATTTAGCTTCTGCGTACCACCAAATTGTCCTGGAGGAAGATTCAAGACATTACACAGCTTGTAATTCTCCCTTTGGGACTTTTCAGTTCTGCAGGATGCCCTTTGGGCTAGCCTCTGCGGCCTCTGTTTTTCAGAGAATCATGCAGAGTGTTCTGAAGGATGTCAAGGGAGTAGTGATTTTTCAAGACGATGTTTTAATCTTTGACAAATTCTTAGATCAACACGATTGCATCCTCAGGTCTGTTCTCAAGAAGTTTGATATTAAAGGCATTGTGGTTAAAAAGAACAAATGTGAATTTTGGAAAAGAGAAGTGGAATTTCTGGGTGATTTGGTGTCTGGTTTAGGTGTTTCCCCTAGACCGGGGTTGGTTAAAGCCGTTGTGGACTGCCCTGTTCCCAAAAACAAGGATGAGTTGCGGTCCTTCTTGGGATTGTGTGAATTTTATTCACGTTTCATTCCAGACTATGCAAGTAAGATTAAGTCTTTGTCTAGTATGATCAGGTCCAGTGTTTCTTTTGTCTGGGATGAGGTTTGTCAGTCAACTTTTAATTTGGTTAAGTCTGAATTATTGAATGCCAAGATTTTGAAAGCTTATGACCCCAGTGTCGGTTGTATTATTACTGTTGACGCCAGCTGTTACGGTTTAGGAGCTGTCCTCACTCAAATCATTGATGACAAAGAAGTCACCATTAGTTATGCCTCGAGGGTGTTAAGGGATCCTGAAATTAATTATTCAGTGATCGAAAAAGAGTTGCCTGCGTGCTATTGGGCTTGCGAAAAGTTTCGCACCTACATTTGGGGAAGAAAGTTTATGATTCAGACTGATCATAAGCCTTTGGTATACATTTTGTCTGGCGATCGTGTAAAATATGATACACCACGTATAGCGCGTCTTACTACTAAATTGTTGCAATATCAGTTTGTTGTTAAACACATACCTGGGAAAGAAAACTGTACAGCTGACATGCTTTCTAGATTACCTTTAGAGGAGATTGATGGTACTGATTTGGATGAGGATAAAGAGGATTGTTTTATTGCCACTTTGGATGCTGTTGATTGTGTGGGTTGTTCTGAAAGAGAATGGGTGGATGCCATGACTTCTGATGCAACTCTGTTGAGTGTCAAGAGTTACATTATTGCAGGATGGCCTAGGGAAAGAAGTCTACCTTTTCATATTCAACCCTTTTGGAAGGTTTCTGATGAACTTTCTATAGAAGATGGAGTTGTCATGCGAGATGACAGGTGTATCCCTCCTTTGAATCTTCGTGTGAAGTTGATTGACAGGGCTCATGAGGGACACCTTGGGCTCACTATGACCAAAAGACGTTTGTAGTCTGGTCTGCCCTGTTCCCATGATGCACTGGGCCAGGGACAGACTAATTTGCATACAGCCGGGTTCTGAAACTGGGATGGTGCAATGAGCTAAAAAACGGTGTTGGATCTAGCCCTGATCTCTTGACTGGGTGAGAGTATTCTGCTTAATTCAGAGACTCTGTCCATCACCACCCCTTGTTGTAAATAATTTTGTCCACCCTAAGCGTGGAAGGGTATACTCAGATGTGAGTCCCTTGCTCATTGCACCATCAGGATTCAAGCAAGCCGGGCCGAAGACGGCTGAAATGCCAGAAACCGGTCCCCGGAAGCTTGTTTCCTTCCCAGTGTAAGAATTGGCTTTTGTAGTCTGGTCTGCCCTGTTCCCATGATGCACTGGGCCAGGGACAGACTAATTTGCATACAGCCGGGTTCTGAAACTGGGATGGTGCAATGAGCTAAAAAACGGTGTTGGATCTAGCCCTGATCTCTTGACTGGGTGAGAGTATTCTGCTTAATTCAGAGACTCTGTCCATCACCACCCCTTGTTGTAAATAATTTTGTCCACCCTAAGCGTGGAAGGGTATACTCAGATGTGAGTCCCTTGCTCATTGCACCATCAGGATTCAAGCAAGCCGGGCCGAAGACGGCTGAAATGCCAGAAACCGGTCCCCGGAAGCTTGTTTCCTTCCCAGTGTAAGAATTGGCTTTTGTAGTCTGGTCTGCCCTGTTCCCATGATGCACTGGGCCAGGGACAGACTAATTTGCATACAGCCGGGTTCTGAAACTGGGATGGTGCAATGAGCTAAAAAACGGTGTTGGATCTAGCCCTGATCTCTTGACTGGGTGAGAGTATTCTGCTTAATTCAGAGACTCTGTCCATCACCACCCCTTGTTGTAAATAATTTTGTCCACCCTAAGCGTGGAAGGGTATACTCAGATGTGAGTCCCTTGCTCATTGCACCATCAGGATTCAAGCAAGCCGGGCCGAAGACGGCTGAAATGCCAGAAACCGGTCCCCGGAAGCTTGTTTCCTTCCCAGTGTAAGAATTGGCTTTTGTAGTCTGGTCTGCCCTGTTCCCATGATGCACTGGGCCAGGGACAGACTAATTTGCATACAGCCGGGTTCTGAAACTGGGATGGTGCAATGAGCTAAAAAACGGTGTTGGATCTAGCCCTGATCTCTTGACTGGGTGAGAGTATTCTGCTTAATTCAGAGACTCTGTCCATCACCACCCCTTGTTGTAAATAATTTTGTCCACCCTAAGCGTGGAAGGGTATACTCAGATGTGAGTCCCTTGCTCATTGCACCATCAGGATTCAAGCAAGCCGGGCCGAAGACGGCTGAAATGCCAGAAACCGGTCCCCGGAAGCTTGTTTCCTTCCCAGTGTAAGAATTGGCTTTTGTAGTCTGGTCTGCCCTGTTCCCATGATGCACTGGGCCAGGGACAGACTAATTTGCATACAGCCGGGTTCTGAAACTGGGATGGTGCAATGAGCTAAAAAATGGTGTTGGATCTAGCCCTGATCTCTTGACTGGGTGAGAGTATTCTGCTTAATTCAGAGACTCTGTCCATCACCACCCCTTGTTGTAAATAATTTTGTCCACCCTAAGCGTGGAAGGGTATACTCAGATGTGAGTCCCTTGCTCATTGCACCATCAGGATTCAAGCAAGCCGGGCCGAAGACGGCTGAAATGCCAGAAACCGGTCCCCGGAAGCTTGTTTCCTTCCCAGTGTAAGAATTGGCTTTTGTAGTCTGGTCTGCCCTGTTCCCATGATGCACTGGGCCAGGGACAGACTAATTTGCATACAGCCGGGTTCTGAAACTGGGATGGTGCAATGAGCTAAAAAACGGTGTTGGATCTAGCCCTGATCTCGTGACTGGGTGAGAGTATTCTGCTTAATTCAGAGACTCTGTCCATCACCACCCCTTGTTGTAAATAATTTTGTCCACCCTAAGCGTGGAAGGGTATACTCAGATGTGAGTCCCTTGCTCATTGCACCATCAGGATTCAAGCAAGCCGGGCCGAAGACGGCTGAAATGCCAGAAACCGGTCCCCGGAAGCTTGTTTCCTTCCCAGTGTAAGAATTGGCTTTTGTAGTCTGGTCTGCCCTGTTCCCATGATGCACTGGGCCAGGGACAGACTAATTTGCATACAGCCGGGTTCTGAAACTGGGATGGTGCAATGAGCTAAAAAACGGTGTTGGATCTAGCCCTGATCTCTTGACTGGGTGAGAGTATTCTGCTTAATTCAGAGACTCTGTCCATCACCACCCCTTGTTGTAAATAATTTTGTCCACCCTAAGCGTGGAAGGGTATACTCAGATGTGAGTCCCTTGCTCATTGCACCATCAGGATTCAAGCAAGCAGGGCCGAAGAAGGCTGAAATGCCAGAAACCGGTCCCCGGAAGCTTGTTTCCTTCCCAGTGTAAGAATTGGCTTTTGTAGTCTGGTCTGCCCTGTTCCCATGATGCACTGGGCCAGGGACAGACTAATTTGCATACAGCCGGGTTCTGAAACTGGGATGGTGCAATGAGCTAAAAAACGGTGTTGGATCTAGCCCTGATCTCTTGACTGGGTGAGAGTATTCTGCTTAATTCAGAGACTCTGTCCATCACCACCCCTTGTTGTAAATAATTTTGTCCACCCTAAGCGTGGAAGGGTATACTCAGATGTGAGTCCCTTGCTCATTGCACCATCAGGATTCAAGCAAGCCGGGCCGAAGACGGCTGAAATGCCAGAAACCGGTCCCCGGAAGCTTGTTTCCTTCCCAGTGTAAGAATTGGCTTTTGTAGTCTGGTCTGCCCTGTTCCCATGATGCACTGGGCCAGGGACAGACTAATTTGCATACAGCCGGGTTCTGAAACTGGGATGGTGCAATGAGCTAAAAAACAGTGTTGGATCTAGCCCTGATCTCTTGACTGGGTGAGAGTATTCTGCTTAATTCAGAGACTCTGTCCATCACCACCCCTTGTTGTAAATAATTTTGTCCACCCTAAGCGTGGAAGGGTATACTCAGATGTGAGTCCCTTGCTCATTGCACCATCAGGATTCAAGCAAGCCGGGCCGAAGACGGCTGAAATGCCAGAAACCGGTCCCCGGAAGCTTGTTTCCTTCCCAGTGTAAGAATTGGCTTTTGTAGTCTGGTCTGCCCTGTTCCCATGATGCACTGGGCCAGGGACAGACTAATTTGCATACAGCCGGGTTCTGAAACTGGGATGGTGCAATGAGCTAAAAAACGGTGTTGGATCTAGCCCTGATCTCTTGACTGGGTGAGAGTATTCTGCTTAATTCAGAGACTCTGTCCATCACCACCCCTTGTTGTAAATAATTTTGTCCACCCTAAGCGTAGAAGGGTATACTCAGATGTGAGTCCCTTGCTCATTGCACCATCAGGATTCAAGCAAGCCGGGCCGAAGACGGCTGAAATGCCAGAAACCGGTCCCCGGAAGCTTGTTTCCTTCCCAGTGTAAGAATTGGCTTTTGTAGTCTGGTCTGCCCTGTTCCCATGATGCACTGGGCCAGGGACAGACTAATTTGCATACAGCCGGGTTCTGAAACTGGGATGGTGCAATGAGCTAAAAAACGGTGTTGGATCTAGCCCTGATCTCTTGACTGGGTGAGAGTATTCTGCTTAATTCAGAGACTCTGTCCATCACCACCCCTTGTTGTAAATAATTTTGTCCACCCTAAGCGTGGAAGGGTATACTCAGATGTGAGTCCCTTGCTCATTGCACCATCAGGATTCAAGCAAGCCGGGCCGAAGACGGCTGAAATGCCAGAAACCGGTCCCCGGAAGCTTGTTTCCTTCCCAGTGTAAGAATTGGCTTTTGTAGTCTGGTCTGCCCTGTTCCCATGATGCACTGGGCCAGGGACAGACTAATTTGCATACAGCCGGGTTCTGAAACTGGGATGGTGCAATGAGCTAAAAAACGGTGTTGGATCTAGCCCTGATCTCTTGACTGGGTGAGAGTATTCTGCTTAATTCAGAGACTCTGTCCATCACCACCCCTTGTTGTAAATAATTTTGTCCACCCTAAGCGTGGAAGGGTATACTCAGATGTGAGTCCCTTGCTCATTGCACCATCAGGATTCAAGCAAGCCGGGCCGAAGTCGGCTGAAATGCCAGAAACCGGTCCCCGGAAGCTTGTTTCCTTCCCAGTGTAAGAATTGGCTTTTGTAGTCTGGTCTGCCCTGTTCCCATGATGCACTGGGCCAGGGACAGACTAATTTGCATACAGCCGGGTTCTGAAACTGGGATGGTGCAATGAGCTAAAAAACGGTGTTGGATCTAGCCCTGATCTCTTGACTGGGTGAGAGTATTCTGCTTAATTCAGAGACTCTGTCCATCACCACCCCTTGTTGTAAATAATTTTGTCCACCCTAAGCGTGGAAGGGTATACTCAGATGTGAGTCCCTTGCTCATTGCACCATCAGGATTCAAGCAAGCCGGGCCGAAGACGGCTGAAATGCCAGAAACCGGTCCCCGGAAGCTTGTTTCCTTCCCAGTGTAAGAATTGGCTTTTGTAGTCTGGTCTGCCCTGTTCCCATGATGCACTGGGCCAGGGACAGACTAATTTGCATACAGCCGGGTTCTGAAACTGGGATGGTGCAATGAGCTAAAAAATGGTGTTGGATCTAGCCCTGATCTCTTGACTGGGTGAGAGTATTCTGCTTAATTCAGAGACTCTGTCCATCACCACCCCTTGTTGTAAATAATTTTGTCCACCCTAAGCGTGGAAGGGTATACTCAGATGTGAGTCCCTTGCTCATTGCACCATCAGGATTCAAGCAAGCCGGGCCGAAGACGGCTGAAATGCCAGAAACCGGTCCCCGGAAGCTTGTTTCCTTCCCAGTGTAAGAATTGGCTTTTGTAGTCTGGTCTGCCCTGTTCCCATGATGCACTGGGCCAGGGACAGACTAATTTGCATACAGCCGGGTTCTGAAACTGGGATGGTGCAATGAGCTAAAAAACGGTGTTGGATCTAGCCCTGATCTCTTGACTGGGTGAGAGTATTCTGCTTAATTCAGAGACTCTGTCCATCACCACCCCTTGTTGTAAATAATTTTGTCCACCCTAAGCGTGGAAGGGTATACTCAGATGTGAGTCCCTTGCTCATTGCACCATCAGGATTCAAGCAAGCCGGGCCGAAGACGGCTGAAATGCCAGAAACCGGTCCCCGGAAGCTTGTTTCCTTCCCAGTGTAAGAATTGGCTTTTGTAGTCTGGTCTGCCCTGTTCCCATGATGCACTGGGCCAGGGACAGACTAATTTGCATACAGCCGGGTTCTGAAACTGGGATGGTGCAATGAGCTAAAAAACGGTGTTGGATCTAGCCCTGATCTCTTGACTGGGTGAGAGTATTCTGCTTAATTCAGAGACTCTGTCCATCACCACCCCTTGTTGTAAATAATTTTGTCCACCCTAAGCGTGGAAGGGTATACTCAGATGTGAGTCCCTTGCTCATTGCACCATCAGGATTCAAGCAAGCCGGGCCGAAGACGGCTGAAATGCCAGAAACCGGTCCCCGGAAGCTTGTTTCCTTCCCAGTGTAAGAATTGGCTTTTGTAGTCTGGTCTGCCCTGTTCCCATGATGCACTGGGCCAGGGACAGACTAATTTGCATACAGCCGGGTTCTGAAACTGGGATGGTGCAATGAGCTAAAAAACGGTGTTGGATCTAGCCCTGATCTCTTGACTGGGTGAGAGTATTCTGCTTAATTCAGAGACTCTGTCCATCACCACCCCTTGTTGTAAATAATTTTGTCCACCCTAAGCGTGGAAGGGTATACTCAGATGTGAGTCCCTTGCTCATTGCACCATCAGGATTCAAGCAAGCCGGGCCGAAGACGGCTGAAATGCCAGAAACCGGTCCCCGGAAGCTTGTTTCCTTCCCAGTGTAAGAATTGGCTTTTGTAGTCTGGTCTGCCCTGTTCCCATGATGCACTGGGCCAGGGACAGACTAATTTGCATACAGCCGGGTTCTGAAACTGGGATGGTGCAATGAGCTAAAAAACGGTGTTGGATCTAGCCCTGATCTCTTGACTGGGTGAGAGTATTCTGCTTAATTCAGAGACTCTGTCCATCACCACCCCTTGTTGTAAATAACAAAAGACGTTTGAGGCTGCACTATTGGTGACCTTCAATGGATGGTGATGTGGATGAAAGAGTTAAGCGCTGCAGTGTGTGTGTTACCGCGGAGAAAGGTTTGAAGGTTTCTGTTCCACCTTTGCAACCAATTGCTTTTCCCTTCAAACCCTGGTTAAAAATAGGCATAGACTTGGTTGGTCCTTTCAATTTTCTTCCTTCTCACTTAAGATTTGCTTTTGTGCTTATGGACTTTCACAGTAAGTGGCCTGAGGTTAAATTCTGTTCTAATTCCTCGGCCAGTACAGCTATTCTCTTTCTTAGAGAAATCTTTATGAGAGAAGGTTTTCCTGAGTCACTTGTTTCTGACAATGGCGTCCAATTTGTTAGTGCTGAGATGCGTTCTTTTCTGTCTGAATCTGGGATTAAGCATTTGAGGAGTTCGGTTGGACATCCTCAAACTGAGAGAATGAATCGCGTGCTTGTGGAGTGTATAAAATGGGCCAAGGGTAACAATTTTGATGTAGAGAGTTCTGTGAGGTCCATGATTTGGTTCTACCGCACTACCCCACATTCTGTAACTAAGGTCGCTCCCTTTGTTTCTCTCAGAGGCAGATTGCCAACGTCAACTCTTTATCCTGCCTGGCTTTTGAGAACTGTTTCTCAAAAGGTTTCTACACACCTTCCTGGTCATGATGAGTTGCAGTTGCGTGTTAAAAATGCTCAAGACAATATGGCATCCAGGTTCAATGAAAATAAATCCGCAAAGAGTATCAATATTTCTCCGGGAGATATGGTGTGTGTGAAGAATTATAGGTCTGTTAAGAAAGGTTCGGACTCTTTTGGTGAACCTGTTCGTGTTGAGAAAGTGTGTGGAAATGCTGTCATGGTGGAGGGAGGTCATTGGTGGAATTTGTGTAAAGTTATTAAGCTGAAAGTGAGTGATAGCGTCCATGTGTCTCAACCTGATGTTACTTGTTCTGAGGAGAGACCTGCACCGCCTTTTTTGAGTTATAATTCTGATGTGTCCCATTTGGGAGGTGGTTCTGTAAGGAAGTCCACACGTGTATCCCGTCTCCCTTGGAAACTTCGTTAGTTTGCTGAAACTCACGCCTGTTGTCTGTTCTCTTTGAAGATTTTGCTTGCCAAAGCAACTTTGTTTCTTTTTCTTTCTTTTCCTTTTGCCCTGTACTTTTTTGTTACTTATCTTTGGAAAAAAAGAGATAATGTTGTATTTGCTAATGCTTTTATGTTTCCTCCTTGGAACATATGAAGTGTTGTCATGGTGCTACTGATGTTCTAATTCTATTTATTGTCAGTTGGTGGTTCCCTGTGCCAGTGTATGGTGCGGTGGCTCGTTACTCTGAGAATAAACTCTCAAACCTACTACAAATCAGTTTATTGCGTCTTCTTCCAACTCACAACCCACAACACCAGCCACTTCTAAAAGAGTGGCTTCTAAACACATAATGCAAAAAACACCTTCATAAAAAGATCTTATTACATTGTGAGTTCAGGCACACTAATCCTCACCTCTCAATCTTAAGCCTTTGGGAAGATAGGCTGGAAAACATATTACACAGCCTTCCCATTCTGTCCCATGGGCAAGATGGCCTTTCAACAGTGAAAAAAACGAAATGGAGTTTATTTCACTGTCAGGACACACCTTGGTACATGTCCTACCTTTCACATGCACTGTACCCTGATCAGGGGGTACCCTGAACCTACCATATGGGTGGTTTAAGTGCATAGAGAGGGAAGGTTAAGGTCTGGCAAGTGGGTGCACTAGTCAGAACAACATGGCAGTTTAACAAAATGCGTGCAGGCCCTGCAATGGCAGGCCTGAGATCCCTTTTTAAGGCTACTTGTGTGGGTGGAGCAATTAGTGCTGCAGGCCCACTAGTAGCATTTGCATTACCAGCTATGGCACACATAGTGCACTTTACTAGGGACTTTACTAGTAAGGCAAACATACCAATCATGGACAACCAATTACCATTATACTTTACACAGGGAGCACTTGCACTTTGACACTGTTTAGCAGTGGCAAAGTGCCCAAAGCATCTAAGTTGGCAACACTATGTCAGAAAAAAGGTCTAAGGGGAAAGCAAAAAGATTAGGGAACTTTAGCCAAAAAGGGCCAAGTCCTACAACCTCCTATTCTGATCAAGTACTGGGCCTCCGTTAGCAGTGGATGAGTATGGGCAGCAGCGGTGCACAGACATAATATCGACTCCAAAATATCGTCTGGACAGAATATCGAGGAAAAAATATCGTTTGGACAAAATATCGACTGGACAGAATATCGACAGCCAAAATATCGTTTTAAGGTAAGTGCAGTAATATCGACTGTAAATAATATCGAAAGTGAAAATATGTAAGTATATACTATAGATAGTAAAAAAATTGTTTTTATTTTTAGGGTTCAGGGTCAGTTTTGGGTTTTTGGGTAAAGGGGTATTTTTAGGGTTCAGGGTCAGTTTTCAGTTTTTGGGTAAAGGGGTATTTTTAGGGTTCAGGGTCAGTTTTCAGTTTTTGGGTAAAGGGGTATTTTTAGGGTTCAGAGTCAGTTTTCAGTTTTTGGGTAAAGGGGTATTTTTAGGGTTCAGAGTCAGTTTTCAGTTTTTGGGTAAAGGGGTATTTTTAGGGTTCAGAGTCAGTTTTCAGTGTTTGGGTAAAGGGGTATTTTTAGGGTTCAGGGTCAGTTTTCAGTTTTTGGGTATTATTTTATTATATTTTATTACTATATATATATGTTTAATAAATATGAAATAAAAAAATATTTATTTAACTTTCATTAATTATTTAATTATTATAAGTTAATGTAAGTCATTTTAAGTATATTTTAGTAATTAATTATTAATATTAATTTAATTTAACACTGTTTTTAGTAAATACGATATTTTTTACAACTATATTTTTGTAAACGATATTTTGTACTCGATATTTTTGTACTTACCTGTTTGTACATACAAACTCGATATTTTTGCTGTAGATATTTTTTCCTCGATATTTTGGGTAGTCGATATTTTGGTAGTCAATATTCTTTCAGTGATCCGGCAGCAGCATGTTGAAGTGATGTGCTGGACACTTTCTAGTGTTCCAGCATATGCCCAATGTCCCGAACCACTCCCAGAGGGCTGTCCTCTACACTTACCCCACACCTATCCTTCAGAGGTGTCCCCGGTCAGGTAACCCTTCCAGAAAAGAGGGCCGGGCGCATGTGCCCTGGGCCAGCTCCAGACAGTACCACTATGTGTCAGTGTGGTTATTAGCGTTAGATGAGGGCCTGTGGCCCTCACCATTACAATGGCGGTGAGGTTGGCGATCCCCGCCTGTGTGCTGGCAGCTGCTTCGCTGTTCTTCCTGGGGGAAAGTGTAACCCATGGCTAGGGCAAGGGCACCCCCTCCACTTGCTGCCAGTGGCCGAGAGCAGCAAGCAACGCGCTCGAGGCACCTAACGCTGCCGACAATCACAGCAAGATGAGAAAGTCCTCGTTGCTGCTGAAAGCGCCAGCATAGGACGAGAAAAAGGCTCCCACCCTCTGGCAATTGAAGTGCCTGCAGAGAGGGAGGAAATAGTACCGGCCCTGCAACGGGACAAGAGCTATGCCGGCTGCGTGCCTGCCAAGGCTCCAACTGGAGCGGTTTTGGTAAGGAGACGAGCCGCCCGGACATATATGCATCCTGTGGCTCCTCATAACGGCAGTTGCTGTCCCTGCTTGGCCTGGAGTGTGAGACTGCAGCGACAGTGAAGCAGGTGTAGTGCCTCCAAGTGAGAAGACGAGCGCATCCAAACAGTAAGAGCCGTGTACGCTGGCAGACCCATAGTCTGCCCCTTTTAGTGCCTCCCCCTACCTGCTGAAACACCCGTAAGGTGCCACGCTTGCCATAATAGATCCCGACGAGAAGAGGAGTGAAAAGTACCCTACAGGCGAGGCGAACTGCTCCCAGCGCCAAGAAGCAGCTTCTGCAAACCGGAGCGCCATTAGTACCTGACTGCTGAGGTGGCTGCCGGCTGCCGCATCCTGATGTCTACGTGAGAGATGCCTGTAATTTAAGGGTAGTGGTGTAGCACCACGACCAGCAGATGCACTGTGGGTGAATAGATGAAGTGGCCTTGCGAGAGACACGCTGGCCTCCTGCCAATGAGCACAGTGCCCGCTGAGGAGAAAGAAAGGCTACCGGTTCAAGGCATAAGAAAGGCTGTGTGTGTCAATGAGTGCAGATAAAAAAGCCCCCCACCTAAGTTAACTGTCTCTGGCATTTAACCCACCTGCTGAGTTCTACGGTGGTGTGCAAAGACAGCTGATGCCTCAACGCGCGCCTGCCTGTCAAAGGAAGAAGCTTCTGTCAGGCCTGGTGGGCCGTGTCTGAGCCCCAAAGGAATTGGTATTTGATTTGCCCACCCGGTTGAGGCACCAGGACAGCCAGCAGGTAAAGGCCGAGCGCTAATGAAGTGGGTGCCACAGCGCCACCTGGCAGTGTCTCACAGCACTTCTTCCTGCACTGGAGATAGCAGCCAAGACCTGAAGTGACCCCATCGGGCCCATGCTTTTGACAGAGACACGCCCAAGCTACATTGCAGGAGGGAATACCAGCAAGTTCCCCATACCACAGTGAAAGCACATGAGGCCCCACAGAAATTTCCCAGCATAAACACACAAGCTGCCTGCATGCAAAAGGGTCTGCGGTCCCGTAGATTGTGAAAGGGGGTGGTGATGGACAGAGTATCTGAATTAAGCAGAACACTCCTACCCAGTCAAAAGATCAGGGCTTGATCCATCACCGTTTTTTTTAGCTCACTGCACCATCCCAGTTCAGAACCTGGCTACATGCACATTAGTCTGACCCTGGCCCAGTGCATCATGGGAACAGGGCAGACCAAACTACCAAGCCAATTCTTTACTGGAAAGGAAACAAGCTTCCGGGGACCGGTTTCTGGCATTACAGCCGTCTTCGGCCCGGCTTGCTTGAATACTGATGGTGCAGTGAGCAAGGGACTCATGTCTGAGCATACCCTTCCACACTTGTGGTGGCCAAAACGATTCAAAAGGGGGTGGTGATGGACAGAGTATCTGAATTAAGCAGAACACTCCTACCCAGTCAAAAGATCAGGGCTTGATCCATCACCGTTTTTTAGCTCACTGCACCATCCCAGTTCAGAACCTGGCTACATGCAAATTAGTCTGACCCTGGCCCAGTGCATCATGGGAACAGGGCAGACCAAACTACCAAGCCAATTCTTTACTGGAAAGGAAACAAGCTTCCGGGGACCGGTTTCTGGCATTACAGCCGTCTTCGGCCCGGCTTGCTTGAATCCTGATGGTGCAGTGAGCAAGGGACTCATGTCTGAGCATACCCTTCCACACTTGTGGTGGCCAAAACGATTCAAAAGGGGGTGGTGATGGACAGAGTATCTGAATTAAGCAGAACACTCCTACCCAGTCAAAAGATCAGGGCTTGATCCATCACCGTTTTTTAGCTCACTGCACCATCCCAGTTCAGAACCTGGCTACATACAAATTAGTCTGACCCTGGCCCAGTGCATCATGGGAACAGGGCAGACCAAACTACCAAGCCAATTCTTTACTGGAAAGGAAACAAGCTTCCGGGGACCGGTTTCTGGCATTACAGCCGTCTTCGGCCCGGCTTGCTTGAATCCTGATGGTGCAGTGAGCAAGGGACTCATGTCTGAGCATACCCTTCCACACTTGTGGTGGCCAAAACGATTCAAAAGGGGGTGGTGATGGACAGAGTATCTGAATTAAGCAGAACACTCCTACCCAGTCAAAAGATCAGGGCTTGATCCATCACCGTTTTTTAGCTCACTGCACCATCCCAGTTCAGAACCTGGCTACATGCAAATTAGTCTGACCCTGGCCCAGTGCATCATGGGAACAGGGCAGACCAAACTACCAAGCCAATTCTTTACTGGAAAGGAAACAAGCTTCCGGGGACCGGTTTCTGGCATTACAGCCGTCTTCGGCCCGGCTTGCTTGAATCCTGATGGTGCAGTGAGCAAGGGACTCAAGTCTGTAGATTGTGCCCATACGGTGTTACCAGTGACAATATAAGGCCATGCTGTGCCCCCTGTGAGAAGGCGGCAGCCGGAACGGTGGGTGAAAAGCTCAACAGCTCAACAGCACCGTAAATGTTACACGCCCCTTAGTGGCATAGGCCAGCACAGCAAGTGTAAAAACCCTTGTTGCCTCCAGCAGCGATTGTGTCGCAGTGACAGTGCCCTATTCCTCACTATGTGGGAGATGATATGTGGGTAGGCACTAGTGTTTCTCCAAAGACAGCACAAGGTGGGCCTAGTGCAGCAACAATAGAGCACGCCCGCCTAGCAGCTAGCTGCCACCTGCAAGGGAAAAGAGCTGATTTTTCAGTGAAGTAGAAGGTGATACTAGCCAAGAGTGCCAGCACACTCATGGTGTATACATCTCGTGTGGAGGGGAAATACTGTGAACCCCTGCAGAGGGAGTTCCTAAGTAGCACAAATATACTACAGCAAGAGAACTTAAACCCCTGCACAGTGCACCAGAGATCCCAAAGCTGCCCCAGCCTAGAGCGCTGCAAAGAGTTCTTTGGAGCCAAGGCCAAGCGCCTCAGAAGGAAAGAATGGGAGGTGCAGCATGGGTCACTATGCCACAGGCTGCCAGAGAAGGTTAAAGGTGTTACACCACAGGCTGCCAGAGAAGGCTTAAGGTGTATCGGCTTGAGAGAATAGACAACCACAGAGTGAGACTGTTTGACAGCCCCTGAAATGAGAGAGCCTTCTGAGAAGGAGAAGAAGGTGAAAAGGAGGGACCATACCAGCGGCCAACCCAGCACAGAATGGCCACCGTTGGCCCACCGAGCGTGTCACACAGAGTGACCGACCTTGACAAGCACACCTGCAATTTGGCAGGACCAAGTGCCACGACGGAGTAGCCCCAAGGTACAAGCAGTGCATCCTTGTGTGAAGAAGAGGCGAAGGAAGAAGGGTGACTCGCCAGCCATGGAGTGGAGCACCAAGAAGATCCTTGAGGGAAGACAGGACTTATAAGAGGTCTACAAGCATAAGAGTCAGTCATGTCCTACTGAGAGGACAAGACGCGACCAGGGTGGTCCCTTTGAAAAGAAAGTCACGGCAAGAGGCCTGGTCAGGAGATAGAGGAGAGGAGAATCAGTCCTAGGAGTAGGATGTGACCAGGGAGGTCCATGTGAAGTGCATGTCACATCGAGAGGCCTGGTCAAAAGGAAGAAGAGATTGACAAGATGGCACAAGGAAACATCTTGAAGAGGAAGAGAAAAGAGGAGAAGAGGAGTGTGGCACAATGCCACTAGGTGTAAGAATCAAGGGGAAGACTCTGGCAAGATGTTACATTCCCATGTCGCGAAGAAGATGAATAAGAAGAGGAAAGTGTCACAAGGCCACAGTACTAGATCACAAAGAAGAACATCAAAGAAAGAGGAGACAAGACGTATAACAGATTCGTTACACAGAAGATCACTGACAGTCATCACTAAGTGTAATCGTTATAAAGTGCAGAACATACATACGTTACCTAAGGAGCACCACACATCCAGCATGGAGCGGTATGTCTGAGAAACACCTGAAGAGTAACAAGGCATTCCTGGTGCCTTGGGAGGTTGGCCACCCAGAAACTTTCTGTTATACCCATTGAACCTGAGGCCTGCTGACGAGAGCACACTCGACCATTTGTACCATCCACCTTTGGGGCTGAATGAGCGACATGGTTGTGGTCCTGTTCGGACTTCCTCAGTGACCTCGTTGGGGGGTCTATAGGAGGCTTCGAACAATTCACACAAGGGGCAAGGGCCTCAGGGAATTCCAGTGAGAGGGGAATCCAGACACAAGAGATGCATCTGCAGCAGCTCCACGACAGGCACCAGGAAGCACTGAGGTCGCGGACGGAGACAGGTCGCACAAAGACTATCTGATGAAGGCACGTACACGGAGTCCCGAAGGCCTGAGCACACAGAACCGGAGATAACCGCCCTTTATGGCTGCACAAGCGACTTGGTTATAGTAGTTTTGGCAGATCCTGAGCAAAGCCTATGATAGGCCCCACACAGTCCACAGAGTCCCGTGGTTGCCCAGCAGAAAGTGTCTCAAGGAAATTCCTGTGAGATAGGAGTCATGGCACGAGAGGGAAGTCTAAAGCTCATAAACTAGTGACTTCTGGGAAGCACCAGGGCCGCTGAGGAAGACTTTCAACCACAGCACTGTCACCCTCCGTTTTTGCAGGTTGGCCAACCATGGAGACAGGGCGTTTTCAAAGATATCTCTGCAGCGGACTCCACCACTGCTCCTGATGCACCATCTAGGGGCCAGATGTAGGTAATTCTATTTTACCGATTCATAAATACCGAATTTTACCGAATCGGTATTTATGAATCGGTAAAATAGAAGGGGGGAGATGTAGGAAGAATCGGTAATTGAATTACCGATTCTGTAACAATCGGTATTTACCGAATCGGTAAATACCGATTCGGTAATGCCCATTGATTCCTATGGGCATTGAAGCCCATAGGAATCAATGGCATTCCCGAATCGGTATTTACCGATTCGGTAAATACCGATTCCAGCAAGGGTGCAGGGGGTGTCACTTTGACACCCTCTAGCACCCCAAATACTGGCATGTGTGCCATGTGGCAGACAGACATGCCCGGGCATGTCTGTCTGTCACATGGCATAGGTGTGCATGCACACATGTGCATGCACACCTGGATTCGGTATTTTACCACCCAATTGAATTGGGTGGTAAAATACCGAATCTGTAAGCCCTTAGGGACTCTGAAGAGTCCCACCTACATCCCGAAATTACCGAATCGGTAAAATTACCGATTCGTTATTTTACCGATTCGGTAAATTTACCGAATCGGTAAATGTAGCCCCCTACATACCAAAAACCCATTTACCGGTCAGTAACGGCGGAAATCGGCCGTTACCGATCGGTAAATGGCCACCTACATCTGGCCCTAAGTGAGCTGTGTAAATAGATGCCAACATCATGAGACCGGGCAGGACAGAGCAACAGTGCCCATGCAGACTGCCTGAAGAGACTAAGTGGTGTTTTGTTTTGTTGTTTGTTTTCTCTCACAGCTTAAACTTTCTTCATTTCTTTTTCAATATCGTTTGGGAGGAATGTAGTGATCTGAGGGACATATTCTAATGTTCCAGCATATGCCCAATGTAACCAGCCACTCCCAAAGGGCTGGCCTCTACACTCACCCCAAACCCAACCCATCCATCACAGGTGATACCGGTAAGGTGACCCTAGTAATAAAAGGGGCCAGGCACACATTCTCTGGGCCATTTTCAGATATAACCACTATGTGTCTGTGTGGCTATTAGATCTATATGAGGGCCTAGGGCCCTCATCATTACACACATGATCTACTCTCACCACTCTAAGTACTATGTGAAAACCAAGATTTCAGGAGACAGGATTCTGATGTCACTTAATCCAGATCCCAGCAAACAGGCATATTGGATCTAGAACTAACAGAGCAGTTATTTACCTCCCTGTGTCCTTGTCCAAAAACAGAGAGAAAAAGTAGAAGTGGAGCCATAGATGAAGAAGAGATAGAGAATGATATACAGAGGCACGTGGGCAACAGACGGAAGAAACAAATTGTGAAAAGAGGTAAAGTAGAGGGAAAAGAAATGATATAGAAAGAAAGGGAGATTGGACAGCTAGAACTAGGATGGTAATGGTAAGAAAGCTAGATTATGCAAAGGCATATGGTGGACAAAAAAGGGGATGAATTAGAAAGGAAGTTAGTTGAAAAGGGAGGGCTAGTGCAAGATTATTGGGAGAATTTATTTGCACCTGTTTGTGTTACTTGAATTGCTCTTAAATATCAAATATTATGATTACTTTATCCTTTCAATGTAAACATACCTAGCTCCAAATATAATAGGGTTTGCATGTGAATGGTAGAGAGCGTGAGATGTTGCAGGAATATATAATGGTGTCAGGGTTGAGGTAGGGGTAGCTGAGGATTGCGGTATGAGACAAGGGTGTAGATGTGGCATTCTCCTGGGTTCCAGTAGGATCCATATTGTCTGTTATATGGTAGCTGCTCCCTGCATATGACTGAGTCAATGGAATGACAGAACTCGAACATGTTATGGCAGCATACAAGAAAGTGATTATGTGTGTGTGTGATGAGCAGCAGGATAACACAATACATGTTGAAAATGACAAGCAGATTTGTTGTGACAAAACATGTTATTTTTTAAGAAAGAAGGGGTTGTTTGTGGTTGCAAAATTTTATTTTCAGAAAATGACAAACTGATGTTCGGGAACAAGTGCATTTTTTGCTAAAAAGAAAAAAACGGTGTTTGGGACAGAAAATTGTAATATCAGAAAAGCCAAACAGCACATAGATGTCAAAATGTAAGTGGCATTTTGTGTTCAGTTAGGGACATTTAGGGCTTGATTTAGAGATTCTGCTAATGGTTTACTTCTTCACAACTTTGACAGTTAGCATGTCCACATGATTACAATGCATTAGATCCCATGGGACTATCAGGCACAGTCCTTTAAATATTCAAATCCTTCTTGGAAATCATGACACAAAGGTTTATGATGAACAAGAATCTATCTCCTTCATCTCCTAGACTTTTATGAATACCACAAGGCCCTACCTTATCCCCTGTGCTATTCTACATCAAACCTCTAACTGACTTACTACAACAGTTGAATATCTCCTTCCATATGTACGCAGAGGACTCTCAGTTATACATCAAGGTCTCCTCCCTTGAAGAGATCAAGTTGATGAATCATGCTCTTGAAAAGACAGTCCACTGGCTAACCATCAACCACCTTAAGCTAAACTTGAAAAAACCGAATTCCTTCTAATCCCCACCCAAAAAAAATCTAAAACGTTGTTGGACTGGACCAAGAAGATCACTGCTTTAAACTGTACCCCGATCCTGTCTACTCACCAAATCACTTGGAATCACGCTAGATAAGAACCTTAACATGCAAACACACATTAACATGCTAGCTACAAATGCCCGCTTTCACCTCAGCTATCCCAGAAAAATTAAACCATTCATCAAGAGCCCGGACCTCAAAACCGCAGTTCAAGCGTTAGTCATCTCGAGGCTGGAATACAGATGTACATCACTATCGGGGCTTCCCAAGTTCTCCACAGCCCCTCTAAAATATTGTCTCCATGCAGCTGCAAGACTCTTAACAGGTTCTAGAACATTTGACCACATCTCGTCACACCTGAAAGCACTCAACTGGCTGCCCTATGAAGCGAGAATACAGCTAAAGATGGCCTGCATCACTCATGAAGCCTTACACCACAAGACACCTCCATACCCAGCCCAGAAACGTACGCTATCGGGTGAAAACAGACTCACCAGGAGCTCCCACAATGTGCTCTTAAAAACCTTCCTGCTTCAGCAAGAAAAAAAACATTTGATGGAGCATTCTCCAGAGCTGCACCAAGAATTTGGAACTCTCTCCCCCCGAGTATCAGAAGGATCTCTTCTACCTCAACATTCAAAACATAAACTAAAACCTTTCTGATGAGCAAATTCTTCCCTTAAATCCTTAGCACCCCCCTCCCACCTTGACTCATTAAACTTCAACTGATCTCCTCTCAACATTCCCTCTCTGGAGTTACTCACCACACTCCTTCATTCACTGCTTCCTGAGGAAGTTCTAACATACGGTGCATCTCTACTTACTTCTTACCTTGCCTGCTATTCCAAACTCATCTCCATGATTCCTTGTGTTTGTAGACTGCCTGACAGATAAGATGCTGCCTGTGCTGCCACTGCCTGTTTTCTGCTGCTGCCAGTTGGGGGACTCCAAGCCCCAGAATCCTCTGCTCTCCCAGGAGGGAGGAGCCCACATTCTCATGTTTCAAAAAGTGCCCACGACCTCCGGAGTGCGGGACGCTGTCTGTGCTGCCACTGCCTGTTTTCTGCTGCCAGTTGGGGGACTCCAAGCCCCAGAATCCTCTGCTCTCCCAGGAGGGAGGAACCTACTTTCTTGTGCTTTAAAATGCGCCCACGACCTCTGCAGTGCGGGACGCATGCAAGCCGCGCAAGTGTGAAGCCTGGGCCAAGGGCGGGCCCGTCCAGACCCGTCAGCGTCAGGAAGAGGCAGGCAAGGCCACCCCTCTTGGTTTTATTACATGCGTGTCCAGTTCTGCAGCCAAGGTTTGTCCTATTGCTGTGACTTTCCTGATCTGCCTACAGAGTCCCTGCTGCAACTGATCGTTGACTTTGACATCTTGGGATTTGCAGGGGGCCTGTTGTGGTCAACCTCTGTAGTTTCATCTTACTCTTGCGATCCATGTACATGTGATACTATGTACACATGGTCTTTTTACAAATTTTGGATATGGGAAAAAGGAAACATCCAGGGGGGTTGCCAAATTTCCGATCAGTGCCCCCCCCCCCTCTATTTTGAACTATATCACAGGTGTAATGGGGGTGCAGGAAAAACAGATTATGAGTGTGGAGGAGTCTCTAACAAATTGTACTAATACCATCTCTGGTTTGATTCCTACTGAAATAGGTGCAACTGTTATTCCTACCGCTACTCCTACTTCTGATAGTCTACTGGTAATGGGGCAGCGAGAAGATAAGGAACTAGAGAAGCGCACTCTAAAATGCCCTATTACAGCCACTTCTGAAACCCAATCTGTCCTTCAACCCCCTCTAGTGTCTGTATCTAGTGGAGCAGGTGGGGGAGGCCAATGTCCTAAGAAAACTTCACCTTAAAAGCAATCGTTGACCAAAAAACCTAATAAGATAGGGGCTGACAATCAGCACTCTGATCCCGCATCTCTGTCTGCCCTGGTACAGTCCTTTTCTGATTCAGTTAGGGCAGCATTTAGCTCAATTATGCAGCAACTAAAAGGGATAGAGAGGAATATCTTTTCTCGACTGGACCTGCTGGGTAACAATCAGACATCATCAGTAAGTCCCCCTCAAATTACGGATAATAATGCTTTAAACCAACCCTGCTCACTGCCTGACCCTATTCATAGCACTCAAGGCAATTATCAACCTTGTCACACAGTACCTGATTAGACAGGGGACATGATTAGCTCCACTTCAAGCACCAATCCTTTAGGGCACAGGGCCTCTATTTTCCTCCTCAGTCTCTATTACCCCGTCCCGAACTTAGTATTCACCCCACCACATCACATAATGTTCCCCAAAATCCAATTCTTACTGATTATGCAACTACTGACTCTATACGCTCCTTTCCTATTTAAAAAATGGACTGACTAGAGCGCCCACCTGCATTAACACCCTATGTAATAATTTTAGCTAACGTCCGCTGTGTTTCTAGCTCTGTACAGGAATCATGGGAATCTCTTAAGAATAAATCTCTAAATTGGTTGAATGCGAGGGTAGGGCTTTGTGGGGTAATCTTTGCAGACCTGAAAATGATTAGGAGAGTCAAATGGGTGGGTACAGAAAGCAAAACCTTAGAGGGCGAATGTGTGGTGCTCTCAATTACCTCCCCTAATTTAGTGAAATTAATCCTAGAGAGAGACAATTTACCATCTCTCACCACGAAGCAGATTGTGTTTTTACCACTTGGCTTTTTCTATCAGCCTCCTGCCCATTTCCCAATTTTGCCTTAAGCAGTCCGTACACACCATCAGGCTCAATTACTAGTGCATCAGCACCCAATTGAGACCTGCAATAGGTTTGATTGTCTTTCCACATTAAGCAGTGTGGATTGACTAAAGACTACTAATAATCAAAGTGGGGAGATTCAGAGTGGATCCGGGCCTCTTTTAGTCCAAGATAGGGGGCCACGTACAGAGCTAGATGAGGCCCTTGAGTCCTAACAGTTCCCTGGGCCTTGCATCGATGACAACTCCTCAGCTCCACAGCTACTATCCACGGCAGGTAAGACCCCCGCTGCAGCTCCCACAGTTCTTTACTGGAATGTAGCTGGTCTAGGCCACAAATGCACTACGAGCGAATGGTTTGATTTCATGTCTAAGTTTCACATTCTCTGCCTACAGGAAACATGGGCAGTGGATCCAATCCATCTTAATGGTTTTAAAACATTTCACAGCCCAGCGATCCAGTCCAATTATGGGCAAGCTAAAGGGGGCTTGCGCATCTTTGTGTCAAACATGCTGGCTCCCCTAAATACTACAGTGATTGCTACAAGAGTGTTCTATCAAATTGTTTCCCTCAGAATTTCTGCACATTCGACTCTGGCCATTGTCAATTTATACAATAACGCTTGCACATCGAAATCATTACAGTTCTCCATAAACTAGATCATGATTTGAAGAAAGCGTTCCCCAACAACTGTAGGGATCCAATTATCTTATGGGGCGGAGATTTTAACACACATCTCTGCCCTCAATCACCTAACAAGGTGTGTGGTATGACATCTCCTGATAATTGCGACATCACCCATTTCCTCCATTCGGAGTACGGGGATACTTTAAATGATTTACTTTTTAAACACAACTTGTGGTATTGTAATGTACTCACCCGTACACCAGTTACAGTGAGGAGCAGCTATAACGGTAAGGGCGAGAATAGCGTGATAGACGTTTTACTGTTTCCCCAGCGCTATTCAGCACTGGTTTTAGAGTTCTTTATCCATGACATAGCGATCAGTGATCATTTCCCCCAAAGTGTTGCCCTGAATCTTGACCTTGATGTCCAGACGGGATCCACAAAAAGTTACAGCATTAGAGGAAATTGATATTTTCCATTGTAATGGGTATGCGCTTATATGGTCCCTGGTGGATCCATCTAAGGTTTTAGTCAAACTAATTCATAAAGAGAGGGAGGCTTTTGAAGCATGTCTAGATGAAACTACAGAGGCACACACATTTATTTCAGCATTCAATCTCATTAAAAAGGACATTGGAGACCAGGAAAAAGCGAAGGCGGGTCATTGTGGCTGGTTCGATTCAGTTTGCACAAAAACCCATAGAAATATAAAACTAGCTTTAGTTAAACTATCGAGATCTGTTAATTAGGTCCAGGAATGCAGACTAGCATATAAACTAGCCATTAGACAACGGAAAAGAAACCTTAAGGAGGAAACGTGGAACAGACTACTAGAAGCTAGTCTGTCCAATGGTAACATCACGTTCTGGAGTGTCATTAACTCTCCTTCTTATAATTCCCCAGACTTCCCTCAAGCTGAGATAGCTATTACAGAGGCTGCATGAATAGCACATTTTTCTAATTTGTATTCTTGTAAGGAAGTTATTGCGATCCCCTCTCCTATTGGATCTACCCATACTGGGTCCGCGTCTCCCCCCAGCATTTTCATTTCTACGTGACCCTTGAATAACCTGAAATATCCAGAATTTCCCCTGGACAAAGTTGTTCTGGCACTAAAGGCTAGCAAGGGGGGTAAAGCCCTGGGGCCCGATGGGATCCCTATTGATCTGTTTAAATCTAACACTGACCGTTGCGGCCCTATCCTTACCTTGCTCTTCAGAGCCTGTCGGGAACTAGGATTTTTACCCACTTGGCCTGAGTCTCTTATTGTCCCTATATTCAAGAAGGGTGACAGTAATAACACAGCTCACTACAAACCAATTTCTCTTCTGGATTGCCTGGTAAAGGTGGCTGCTCATATTCTTCTAGGCTGACTGCAGGGCTGGGCAGAAACAATATCCTCTCGGATCTGTAGCACGGTTTTAGGTTTGGGCTTGGGACTATAGAGCAGGCCATTAATCTGGACCTACTTATTGGTAAATATATGCATAGAAAAGGAGCCAATCTGTTTTTAGTTTTCATAGATTTATCTTCTGTATTTTCTTTTGTGGCCCATGATAAGTTATGGTCAATCATGGCTAACATGGTTTATTATGTACCGCAATGATGACTAGCTGGAGTACTGTTTGAATGCTGGATTTTTTTGTGTATCTGCAATTAAAAAAAAATAAAAATCATGGCTAACATGGGAGTGGACTGTACTATCGTGAACTTTCTTAGAGATCTGTATGCCCAAGGCCGGGGTAGAGTTCACCACGGCCTCAATCGTAAGTGCGCTGGGCCATTTAAAATAGGAAGAGGGGTAAGCCAAGGATGTGTACTGACCCCCTTCCTGTTTAACATCTATATCAACATGGTAGGCAACACACTGGCTAGCAAGTGTGTGGACCTACCTCAGGTGGGACATCAGGCAATACCAGCACTTTTTTATGCTGACGACGCTGTATTATTTGCCCGTACTCCACTTTGCCTCCAGCGTCCCGTTGACGAGTACGCCCAGTTCATGCAAAACCATGGTCTAAAAATTAACATCAGTAAAACCTTTGCTATGAAAATTGGGAATAAGGCTTCCTGCTGTCATGACATCTTTATTGAGAGCTCTAAAATTCAGTTCACATCGACATTTTCATATCTGGGATTGTGTTTAGCCAAGCTGGGAACTGGCTAAGGGCAATTAAATCAAGGCAACTTCATTTTGTTAAAATGATAATGGCCCTACTAAATTTTGCTAGACAGCTTGGCATTAATGACCTGAGGGAACTGATGACCATCTATAAGGTCAAATGCAGACCAACTGCTATGTACGGGTCTGAGCTCTGGGGGTATGGGAAAATTGATACACTTCAACTTGAAGAAAATGCCTTTTAAGGAATCGCCTTGCAATCCCGAAAAGTAGCTCAACTTATGTTTGTCACTCTTAATAAGTAGTCCTTTACATACAGATCCAGCCAGTTCTTCTCTGGCATAAAATGTGATCATCCGAACATACCTCTTTCAGTCGACCCAATAATTGCAGACTGTCTAAAATCTACTCCCACTCTTAAAATCCCCTGGCTGAAATTTGTGCACCATTTCTTGTCAGACCTCGGCCATCCTGAGTATTTTAATCACCCGAGAGCCTGGTTACTGCTCAAAGAAAAACCTTGAAATTGAAGTGTATTTCGTTATTAGAGGAAATCGGAGTATCTTCCGAAATTGTGAAACCTTCGGTGTTGAGGAATCAGACAATTTTGACCAGTTATAACATGCAACTGTACTTAGTCATAGTGTATAACCCACGCAACTGGTTTGTGCTGACCCGCTTTTGGTTGGATATTTTCTACCATTTAACTAGTTTCCCTACTATCAACAACTGGTCACCTGCCTGGGGAATTGCACTTGTGATGATACCTCACCACTGTGCTTTTCTGTAAATATTTTTACGAGCTGAGAAAGAAACTCATCAAACCTTTGCTATTACAGCTGGGTTTTGTACAATGCCACCCAGCTTTTACATACTTGTAAATGGTACCAAATTTATACACATGTGTAGTAATGTCACGATTTCTGGTGGCCGTTATTAATTATAGGAAGCAGTTGTAAATATTGATTGAGTGATCGCACAGTCGATGATTGTTTTTATACATAACAGCCTTTTGTATTCTGTTTTAACTTGTATTCTGGTTTTTAAACTTTGTAATGGATGTATTTTGTAGATTTATGATTCACTTTGTGATTTTGAATACAGCTTATTATTGATTGACTGTACTGAAATCTGCAATATTGTCTGGAACTGAAATACTGTGTCTTCTTAACATGTCTTTATCGTATTGTACCTATCCGTTATTCATATGTACATAATTTCACTTTGTCTAGGACCTTTCTAAACTGTCTTGAATTTGTTTTACTCCTTACTGTTAAGCGCTCTGTCATCCTATGCTGGGTCTTGGTCGTCCTATACAAAACTCCCAAAATAAATAAAATAAAATAAATATCGCGCTTTTAGTTAGGCTGATGGGTTATCAACTATTTCCTTGATGTAGTACCCGTCCACCAAACTCTAAATCAGGCCCTTAGTATTGTTGGGGCCTCATTTGCTTAATCTGAAAGACATCTTTGTAGCTGACATGTCAGCTATTTCATGATCTATATTGTAGCTTTTATGACCTTATTATCAAGGTAAATTGCAGAAATCTGAATGCTGAATCTGTAACCTAAGTGTTATACATTATTTTAAGAATCTTGTATCTAGATATACCATGATCAGATAGGTCTGCCATCATTATCAATAGGAGCTGTTGGTCCGAGGATGGCCCTGGTGCCTAAATCCATGAGAGTAAAATCTATACAATATTTTGGTTTTCTTATCAAGCCCCTTCAAAGTTGAAAACACAAAAAGGGGGACCTTTCTAATCAAGCCCCTACATATGTTTCCAAGAGCTTGTAAAATGGCTCTGTAGCTGGCTTTTAGCCAACAGTACATTTTTTATTCCGAAGTTGCAGTTGGTAAAAAAACAAAGCCTGACTTACGGTGTCACATCGACTTAGAGTCAGTCTCCAACTTTAAACCTTTATTGCAGTGCACAAGTGAGATTTTTGGTGATAAAGAGATTTAATTATACCTGGTGAAAAAGAGGCTATTAAAGGATACAATTTAAATTCAGCCTTTCTGTGGTCTGCCATGATTGGTCACAGTTAACAGGATTAGCCAGGCTGCTTTAAGTGATAAGTGGCACCAAGGGATAGAAGCTATCTGGTATGGGAGGGCTCTGCTACACAAGAATGCCAGAGCAGGGGGGGAGGGATCGTAAAATATGAGCTTCAAAGGAAGAATGAGACAGGCAGAGAAGGCCAGGTCCATCTACTCCCATACCCATCTACTCCCATCAGCCAGATGGCAGGCTTAAGGCAAGGAATTTGCAGGTGTCAGAGGGAGGAGAGCTATGGAAATGAGCCATACTGAAGATTGATTTAACTAGTTCTTGCACCTCTGCTGAGATTTCAGCCATATTGAACTTTGGGGGAACATTAAGCCACACTTTGGAGGGAGTGGTGGTGCTCTAGCGTGTTGTCCTGCACCTCATTGGACAGGAGTGCCCTCCTGCTTGACCCCAGAGAAGACGGAGTAAGTATCTGAAAGGGACGGAGCCTCTCAGATCTACAGCTTGAAATGAAGAGAAGAAGGGTCCATGCTGGATGTTTGATTTGCACTAACCAGGTCCGGCACTCTGACTAACTGCGCCTCCTGCACAATCTGGGACTACAACCCTGTTGACCTAACTTGTTTCAAGAGGAATAAAGAGTGAACTCCCTGCAAGCTACAGGTTAACAGAGCTAACCAGGACCATCACAACCAACAATCCTCAGTCAGGAGTGCCTTATGACAATAAAAACATAAAAACACAGTTAATACTATGGCATTTCTCTTGAATACTTTCTATATATATTTTTACAGACCTTTTTTTAAAGAAATTTAGGGAGCAGTGTACAATGACCAATTTCTATACTGAGCGCAAAGTGTGATATTTATTTACCTGTGGGACAATCATGAATTGGATCACGTTTTTTGGAGGTACTTAAGTTCCATCAAGATTTACACTTAGAAGCTGATTGCATTTAAGTAGATTATATGTTTCTCGTGTGTTAGACTTATCAGCCCCCAAAACGTTTGCCTTTTTCCCCCCACGTTTGCTGAAATTAGTTTATGTTGGCCTTAGGACTCTCTGCACTTTACTACTGCTAAACAGTGCTAAAGTAATTGTACTCACTCCCCTAAACACAGTAAATGTGACTTACATCTGATTGGCATATTTAATTTACCCCATGTCCCTTGAAGAGTGGTATACCATATATCCAGGGTCAGTAAATTAAATGCTACTAGTGGGCCTGTAGTACTTATTCTGTCACCCACTTAAGTAGCCCATTAACACATGGCCTAGGCCTGCCATTGCAGCCTGAATGCAACTTTAAATTGAGAAGTGGACTTGGCTGTATAAACCCTTGCTGAGCATTTAACTCCCCTTTTATTGAATATAAGTCATCCCTAAGGTAGGCCCGAGGTAGCTCATAGGGAAGGGTGCATTGCAATTATAAGGTTGGAGATGTAATTTTAAGTTTTACGTGTCCTGATAGTAAAAAACTCCTACATTTGTTTTTCACTACTGTGAGGCCTGGCTGTCCATTAGATAAAATTAGGTTGCCTTAGTACATATAATAAGTGCTAACTTTTCATTGGAAACAAATAGGCATTTCACCTTTGATATATATGAAATTAGAATTAAATATACCCTTTAATGATAAAGTCGGATTTTAAATTACAATTTTGAAAATGCTACTTTTAAAAAGTTGAAAACACAAAAAGGGGGACCTGGCTCTGTTTTGTCTTATGCTCCTGTTACTTTAGAGCAACAAACAGACTGATACCTTTTCTGTTTGCATGGACTTTTTATTAAACCATTCTTTTTTTCGATTTTCACAGATTTTTTTTTATACAAAAAGTTCAAATGCATGAAAAATAGGGAGACACTCGCTTTTCAAACGACATAACAACAATACTTTTAACAATTCACAATGAACACAAGCATAATTGCACAAAATTACTATGCACAATGATTATACACAAAACAACATTTCACATTTGCATCATAACGCAAAAAACGACTAAAACAATAGTGTTGCTATCTTGTTTTTTAGACCAAACATATGCCTGACACAGGGAAATACTTTAGATAAACATGTGGGGAATAATATTCATATTAAATCCCTTGCATAATACAATATAATTATTCTAATTACTCCGTGTCACAAAGTGCCAACATGTTTCAAGTCCTAGGCCACTGGTACTGGGACTCTCTTCAGGGCTTCATATTAATGGATGTCAGCATTTTTTTATAAAATAAATAAATAAATGATGCAAACAACGCATCAACAAGATGTAGCCTCTCTCATACTCCAACCACATTTTACACTTACAGTCATTATGTACCTGATGTCCAAACGGTGCTACAACTCTACTTGTATTTTCCAAGGAGCCCGTACTCAAACTCAAAGCCAATTTCAGAACGCTGCAGAGCGCCTCGTGTTTACTCCCGGTATGAGTTTATACAAAATATCAAAGAGTAAACCCAGTTCTTATCTTGACCATTCTGATTATGTTAAGGTTGTGTTGGTCAAGTGTAAAAACTGCAAGAATTGTACCTCAAATCCGTCACAAGTCTCTCTCACGCGGGCGTGTTTTATCGCAATGCTGTCTCCCTAAAACAAATAGGGATGCATTACTTAAACCAGGAGCTTCCCAACAATGTTTAAAAACATGCTGGAAAGAGGCACGGGGTGCACTTACTTCTTTTGACTTGCACCACATCCATCCTTCTCTCACCGATGTGGACCGCCGCTTCACTGTCAAACAGGTATTTCAAGTGAGAACACTTGTGTTTGGCGCTAGTGGTCATGGGAAGTCATTTTTGACCAATCACATTGTCACCAGGACACTGTCATTTTCAGAACTGAAACGGTGTGTTGTGGGGCATGTAGTACAGTACTATGTTCTTGAAAGTTCCCATTTAGCCCAGTCACTGCGCTATTGAATTTTAGAATAAGGTAAGCTTCTTTCTGTAACAAAGCATGTCTAGGTCTATCCGTCATTTAGTTGTATCTAGGACTGGCAGTACTGTCCACTTGGAATTCCATTCACTATGGGAATTATCAGTGCTGTTTGAAACAACAAGAGGAACGGGGATAGGACGATATTTAATGGGGTCCAGTGTTCATGTCCAAGTATAGAGCACACAGAAGGGTACAAAGTTCCCCGGGGAGAGTACAACAGTGTGGAGAAGGAGAAGAAGTGCAGAGTCAGGGAACTAGAGAGGTTCCCTTATCGGAACTAGAGAGCCTCACACACCCAGAGCGCTAGGTGTAAAACACCCTGACTGTAGGATGTCCAGCTTCATCATCGGCTCACTGCTCCTCGTCAGACCGGCGCTGCAATGTTTGACGGAATGCCAGGAGGCACTCTTTTGGCGGAGTTCTATTGTTCCTTGCCGATGGTGTGTGTGAGTGAGAACAAGAAGTGTAGTCGGTGAAAAGTGAGTGAATGTTAAAAAGGGTAAGCAATCCACAATGTATTTTATTGGCGTGGCTGATTCCCTGATTAAAAGAGGTGAGAGGGGAGCTAGAGACTGTAGGGTATGCAGAAAACTAACTCAACCCCCTATTGTGGTCAACATGTTTCTCGCCAACCGGCGATTCGTCAGGACCTTAACAAGGTACTACACAGGAAAACGGTGATACACTGCTCATTCAAAAAGTAAAAAGCAAATGCAAATACAACCTCACTGGTTCGGGTACAAAGCGGGCCGGGGTCCTGCTCTAATTAGGCGACCCTAAGGGAGAGTAACACAGGCCTCGCAGCATGCTCCCGTAAGGCCAGCGCTGTCTGGTAAGAGTACCTGAGCGTAGACGCTGGGTCGGCGGCGACACCTACCCCTCACGCTCGCGGCACCTGGTCAGGGTGCTGTGTCTCACCATGGTTGCAGCAAACACCCTCTTTTTGATTTAAGAACGGTGTTGCGTGATGCGTTGGTTAATCTGTTGATTTGTCTTGCCAATATATAACTTGGTACAAGGACAAAGGACCACATAGACAGCATTTTTGGATTTACAATTAGTAAATTCTGAGTGCCGCCATTTGATATCCTTATGTGAGAAATCAGACCCCTCCATTGTGGATTTGCATGCAACGCAAGTGCCAGATTTATGATGACGCACCACTGGTTTTAATTTGCCACTGTGACCACAAATTGCTTTTGGTTTGGGATGGGAAAATATCAGCTCTTACAATTTGCTGGCCAATACTCTTGTTTATCTTCATAGCAAAGAGTGGTTTCGGGAACGGGCAATCCAGATTTTCCAACAAATGCCAATTTTTTTACATAATTTGCCTAAATGTATTGGTATCTGGACCAAAAGTCGTGACGCAACCAATCTATCCAATGGTAATTTTACTTTCTTTTGTAGCAAATCTTCCCGGGGCGTACACCACGCTCTGTTTATTGCGTGCTTCAATAGTTTCTTGGGGTATCCTCGAAGGATCATCTGTTCTTTGAAAATAGCGGCATGCTGTTCATAATCAGATTTTCTTGAGCAATTGCGCCGTATGTGCAATAACTGACCATACAGTAAATTTTCTTTCAAGCTCCTAGGGTGAGCACTTCTATGATGTAGAATGGAATTTTTGTCAGTGAAATTCCAATGTAATATGGTCGTCAACCTTTTCTTCATTGCGAGACACCTCCAGATAAAGGAATGTCGGACTGGTCTTGCTTATCTTCAGGCTGAAATTTATGTCCTCCTGGCGCGTGTTGAGGCAACCACGAAAGGTTTCTAACTCTTCTTTCGACCCACTCCATAGACCCCAAATATCATCTATGTAGAGCAACCATTGCTCGATTTTTTTCTCTGAAAGGGTTGTTATTGAAGATGAATCTGTCTTCATATTTGGCCATGAAGAGGACCTCCATTTCTGGAGCAAAGGGACAGCCCATGGTGGTCACCTTCACCTGGATGAAGAATGAATCTTCAAACTTAAAATAGTTCTATTTTAAAGCAACCTCCGCGAGTTGTAAAATTAATGTTGTTGTTACACTATGGGGACGTGGTCGATCTCCCAAGTACGCCTCTATCACTTTGAGCGCTTCGTCCTGGGGTATCTGTGTGTACAACGAGGTTACATCAAGGAAAAACATCCCTTGTGAAAGATCATCAAACTCTTGTTGATAAAATCGGGAGTGTCTCTCAGATATGATGGCACCTTCTCCAAAAATGACTTCAGGAAAAAGTCGACATATTATGAAATTGGAACCAACAGGGAATCACTCCCCGAGACTATTGGTCTTCTGGGTGGGTCATTTAGCTGCTTATGTGTTTTGGGCAAAAAGTAGATTACCGGGATCCTTGGAAACTTTTTAGATAAATACTCGAATTCTTTGGGTCCCTAAAATCCACAGTCCAGTCCCGCCTTTAATATACCTGAAATCAATTCTTGTGTAGATCTTGTTGGATCTTTTTTGACCTTTCGGTAATATTCCTGATTGTATACCTGGCTCCTGCCTTCTGTTATATACATTTCCCTGGGCCAAATCACTAAGGCCCCACCCTTATCAGCTTGTTTTATCACTACAGATGTGTCTTGTTTCAGATTATTAATGGCCATCTGCTGCTTTGTAGTAATATTGCGTTTAATGAAGGCTTTCTTCGTCTCCAACTTGCTAATCCCAGACAGAACCACCTGTTCATAAGCCATAATTTATTTGGGAACATTCTGCATTGGTGGAATAAATTTTGATTTATTCGAGAGACCAGATACCTCTTTTGTATTAATATATTCCTTTCCAGAAAAAATGCCTTTAGTCGAATCTTGCGACAAAACTCCACCGCCTCTAGTTTGAGTTTTGTGAAATCAGTTGATCTGTTACGAACAAATTTAAGGCCCAATTTCAACACTGCAGCTTCATCTTTTGTTAATTTACTAATTTACATTAATAATAGAAGTAGGCTTCATGACATGTAAAACTGCCGACTCGTTCTCATCTCCCATGGTTGGGGTCTGAATCTTCCTCTTGGCTTCGGTATGCCTCTGTCTAGAAAAGCAAACTGTTTTCTAGAGGTAGCCTCTCTTGAATCTGAGTCCCAGAAGCATCCGCAGACGATGTTGGCGAAAATGTAAGGAAGCGATTCCTGGAGCGTCCTTGGAAGTTCGACAGGGCTCTGCGATACTCAACTGATGTATAAAATTCATCCTTGAGGAAAGGATATACTTGATCTATATTAAAGGACTTTGAGTCTCTCTCAAACTTTGCTGTTTTGAAGCTGATATTATTGTCTTTAAAGGTAAGTATCTCTTTCTCAATTCTGTCCAATAAAATGTTTGCTTCTGAAACAGAGTGATTGTGTTTTATTGCCTGAGTTAATTTTTCAAGGTCATCAGCTTCTTTTTGGCACAATCTTCGGGCAGTTTCAATGGTATGAAGCATTAAGCCATGGCTGCATTTAGTATTTATATAGCCGAAACCCTTCCTATACTCTGGATCATCAGTAAATATAACAGGTATGTTCTTAACTTGGAGACCCCAGTACCAGCTCTCAAGTGTTCTAACAAGAAATGCCCGTGAAGTTCAGTGCGGATGTGTTTTTTATGTAAATTGGTCAATTTTTCAGGCTCGTTCTGTTGTTGCGCCGAAGTACTTAGCGTAACTGAGGAAAATGGAGACGGAGTTGATATCAAGTTTTAAAGATGCGCTTCCGAAAAAGATAGTGTCTCCTTCTCAGACATTATCTCACAGGAGAACCTGTATTGAATTAAGCAATCTCTTATTGCTAGTTGGGCACCAGAGCCCTGGTGTCCAAACCCACGTGGGTTAAGACCCGCTCTTTGTTGAAAAAACTAGAGGGGATAGGCCCATAGGACCGGGGCAAGGTAGGGCAGTAATAAATTAAAAACACGAAAAGGGGGACCTGGCTCCCTTTTGTCTTATGCTCCTATTACTTTAGAGCAACAAACAGACTGCTACCTTTTCTGTTTGCATGGATTTTTTATTAAACTATTCCTTTTTTCGATTTTCACAGTTTTTTTCATCCAAAAAGTTCAAATTCATGAAAAATAGGGAGACACTCATTTTTCAAACTACATAACAACAATACTTTTAACACTTCACAATAGACAACGAGCATAATCACACAAAATTACTTTGTACAATGATTATACATAAAACAACATTTCACATTTGCATCATAACGCAAAAACTACTAAAACAATCTTGTTGCTATCTTGTTTTTTAGACCAAGGATATGCCTGACACAGGGAAATACTAGGGAAGGGTGCATTGCAATTAAAAGGTTGGACATGTAATTTTAGATGTCCTGATAGTGAAAAACTCCTACTTTTGTTTTTCACTACTGTGAGGCCTAGTTGTCCATCAGATAAAAAGAGGTCCCCTTAGTACATAAAATACCTACTAATATGCAGGCAGGTCGAGGTGAGGTATGCAAAGTCTGCATCAGGTGTGTTACACTTTGGGCCATTAGATGATCTGTTGGGGTCTGCTCTGGAGGGTGTACTCGGGGTGACATATGCTCTATGTAGATATGTATAGTGTAGTAACTTGTGGTGGTGGTTAGGGGATATTAGTTTGATGCTGCTCATGGCAGTAATGCAATTTTTTATCGGATATTACACGACCCATGTCAGCATCCCATTTATCTAATTTCTTTCAGTCTCAGATGGGTTTCAGAGAGAGGTAGGCTTTATAGAGTCCAGAAATCAAGCAACCCCCTTCAGGGTCCTATGGCAATAATATTAGTGGGAGAAACATCCAGAGCAATAGGATATGTAGGGATACAAGCACGAAGAGTGGAATGAAGCATACGTAAATCTTGTGTCATCTGTATGTGAGACAACATGACCATTAGTGAAGACATCCCCCATTGTGTGTAGTACAAATTTCCTTAGACTGTGTTGAGCTACCAGTTCCCGTGTTAGGGGTATCCAGGGGGTGTTGACTAGCGGGAGTAAGGGAGAGTATAGAGGACTCTTCCCCAGGATTCGATTACTTTCCCGCCGTGCCCAGCTCATAGTAAACAGTGTTTGTATGTCTGCGAGGTTGAAGTTTAATTCCATTGGATAGGATAGAGGAAAAAAGGGTTATCTTCTGCCGGATCCTACTCCAGTATTGCGTAGAGTAATATGTGTCTGAATGAAACCAGTATGATGCAAATTGGCACTGCATTGTTAAATAGTATATTTGAAGATAGGGTAGGCCAAATCCACCTTTGTCATATGGAAGGATAAGTGAATCCCACTGAATTCAGAGTCGTCGACTGGCCTAAATGAGCCGTAGTAGCAGTCCTCAAATGTTAAGGAAGAAAGCAGTTGTGAGGGGGATGGTAATATTTAAAAATAGACAAAGAAATCGGGGTAGGACCACCATCTTAATGATGGCTATCCAGCCATCCATGGATAGTGGAAGGCGAGCCACCACTCAACATGGATTGTGAGATTCTCCATGGCCGTACCGTAATTTGAATGAATCAAGGTATTTGGTGGAGTCACTGCACCATTGGAGCGGGTATTTGCAGAGCCCCCTTGTAGTGGTGTTGGTAAGAGGGAATAACTTGGATTTAGCTCGATTAATATGGAGGCCGAAAACCCCCCAAAGTGGATAATTTCACGGATAATGGGTGTGAGATTGCTGGCTGGCTCACGTATAAATAATAAAATATCGTCTGCATACATAGACATAAGGAGTGGGTGGGACGAATAGGAGGTCGCGATGAAAGTGCTTTTCCTGCAGATGACGCACTAATGGGTCCATGGCAATAATAAAAAGGAGTGGAGAAAGTGTGCAGGTCTGTCTTGTGCCCCTGGCTATCACAAACGCATCAGTAAGTGTGCCATTAACAGGGAGAAGTGCCAGTGGTTCAGAGTAGTGGAGCATGATTAGTGCTATGAATTCAGTGGGGAGTCCAAGCTTAAATAGTACCACCTGGAGAAAGAGCCATTCCAGAGAATCAAAGGCCCTTTCTGCATCAAGTAATGCGATGGCTGGTGGCAGATCAGGGGAGATTCTGTTGAGCGTTGTGAATACTGTGCGAATGTTAAAGGACGTGGATCTGTGCAGGATAAATACTGTCTGGAGCAGAAGTCCTTTATTTGAGCGGTAAGGGTGTCTGGGACCTGGGGAAGGGAAATGCCTGAAAACGTTGCCCGTCCCTGCCACGTTCATCAATATTTCAAACAATAAGAACTGAATTAGGGATAACAACCTGGGGGGTCCAATCCCAAATAGCGGTGATTAGATTCTGGAAATGTCTAGAAAATGATAAAGGCCAGAAAGTAGCACACTGGTGTAGAAAAGAGATACAATTTAGTAATCTAAAATGGGCAAATGTAAGTAGGAAGAAAATAGTGCATGCCTGTGAGAGTATAAAGGTGGCTATCTGCCAAGAATCCCTACATGTAGAATGTACTAAAAGTGATTTGAAGTTTCATGGGCAAGAAGTGTCTAGAAGAACAGGCATGGAATATCTGGCTAAGAAAAAATCCGTACAGTATATGATGTACGCTTGGTCTAATGAAAATTGTTTCCCATACCTGGATATCTTACCGAACCATTGGTATAGACAGTAGATATTAAGAATGCGTATTGGTATTAACCCGTGGTTGGTAAACGAAGAATTGAAATCAAGAATGTTGGACCACAAAGGGTGTTGCAAGTGTAGACTGGGTACAAAAGGTGACTTAGTGCACATCCTGTTAGACTGTATAACTATTCTAGAACAGCGCAAACTATGACTCCGCCCAATATTTTGAAAATATGACATAAGAACACGGGCCCTGGCGGTCAATTTTCTTACAGAAATGCCCACTATTGAAATTGCAATCGCAATTTGAAAGTATATAAAGGTAGTACAAAGATTCTTAAAAATACATGAGTAACAATTTTTAGATATTTTACAAACTAATGAATTACATAGTTGCTGTAAGAGTAACGGTTGATTTAAAGTGTTTATAACTCTTAAATGATAGGGTCGTACAAAGAAGTACTGTTCTTAATGGTACTTCCTATTAATCTACGTATTTATTCTGTGAACTGTGTATAAATAGTGTCGAGGAATATTTTAACCTGTAATTAATTTGTTGTATTGTGGTTGAATATTTTAACCTGTAATTATTTCTTTGCATTGTTTAAAGACTATGATCTAAATAAACATAATTTTTGACTGACTGACTGTCTGGACTAGTGAGATAATCTGTTCTATCAATAATGCCAATAGAGTAGCTATTATTTTGGCTAAAATGTTTTTGTCAAAGTTTAGGAGGGATAGTTGGCGGTACGAGGTGCAGTGTCGGTGGTTCTTGCCAGGTTTTGATAATGGAGTAATCACTGCTTCCCTAAGAGTATACTGTAGTGTGCCCATTGGGAGGCTTTTGGAATGCGTGTCCATGAGGTGTGGAGTGTGAATGTGTTTGATTTTTTTATAGAACGTGCCTGACAGGCTATCGAGGCCAGAGCATAAGTGCCTTTTAGGGCATCTATGGCCTGGGATACCTCTTCTGCAGAGATAGGCTCATTTTTAAATTATCTTTGTCTGTCAGTGATCCACACCACTGCAATCTCTTTTAGATAGGCCACTCTGGCATCTTCTCCCCCCATCAGTCTGTTGGAAAATAATTGCTCATAGTATTGGAGCAGGGTGCAAGTTATATCAGAGTTACTGGTGGCCCATTTGCCATTTTCAAGAAGCAGCTTGGATACGAATCCCGGGCCACAAAGTGGCCGGAGGAGTCATGCCAGGGTACGTCCAGAGCGCTCCCCCTCCCCCTATTGATGGCTGTGAGTATATTTACCCAGGGATGTGGTCTCCCTTCCGGCTACTGAATGCAACTCTTCCAGCAATTTAGATAGTGGCCACAAATTGGCCCCCCTGTCCCTGCACGACTGCCTCATCCAGGTCCCTCAGTTCTGTTTCAATCCGCACAATACCATTCTGGTTATCTCGGAGGACCCCAGCATGCTTAGAAATGCATATTCAATAAATGTATGCTTTGATGGCTTCCCATAAGGTGGCTTGATGAGGAACGGAGCCAGTATTTAGTTCCAAGTATTCCAATATAAAGTCCCTAAGTTCTGAGCGGATAACAGTGTCAAGGAGTGAGGTGCTGGGGAAGCACCATCTCTTTTCCAGTCCACCAGCAACAGCCGCCGCCTGTGCTAGTAAGAGTGGTGGGCCCGGGTGGGGGGGGGGAGATTTTCGACAGACGACGACAAGGGAAAATGTATTATTTATTTAATTGTCCCCGTTGTCTGCTGAAATCCCCCCACCCGGCCCCACCGCTCTTACCTGCAGGGGCCGCGGCTGACCAGCAAGTGGGACATGTAGAGTCATCTTTACTGGGAAATGGTCCAAGATTGTGTGGGGTAAATGCTGCATGTCCTGTAACCACATAAGAGCAACGGCTGACGGATACCAGTAATCAATGCATGTCCACACATCGCTGTGTGTGGAGTAGAATGTATATGCTGGCTTGGTGTTGCATGTCTGTTAAGCAGTAGGTATCTCAGATGTCATGGAAAATCTTAACAGCTTAAGGTTTGCTAATAGTAGGGGTGCCCATAGTGTTAAACAGTGGGTTATGTACCATATTTAAGTCCCTCTCCAATACAACAGTGGTAGCGTCCAGGCGCTCCAATATGAATGAGAGGTCATAGAAGAAGTCTGGGTTGTCTGCATTAGGCTATTGCAACTTTGTCTCCATGCTCTTCCAAGTTTCTGTAACTCAATGGCCATGCATTCCCGATTCTTCCAAGACTCTGGATGCAGCTAAGCAAGAATCTCCCTTGGAGTGAAGGATTCACTTCCCTGCATCCGCAGGCACCTCAACATCGAAGACCGGTTTGCTGTTCCTGCTATTCCACGGACACCTCCCAGCTCTGCAACAAAGGCGATGGTTTGTTGGCTCCCCAGAGGCCTGACCAGTCTTCCCTATAACTTGGGAAACTTTAATACCTCTCCAGCTAACCTGAACTGCATCCCTAAGCACCACGTTTGGTTGCCGTTGCCAAGGCTTGTCGACTCTCCTGACTAAAGATCTTCAAGCTTCAAGAAACCCCACCCTCAAGCGTCACAGAGCTCCAAGAGTGTCATCCTCCCTGCATCTCCTGCGACGTGGGCGTCCATCTTCTTTGTACTGGTGATGCCTCTTTGCAACTCCCTGTGTCAGCTGCCAGAGGGTCCTCCTGGGGTCTCCATCGATTCCTCCTGGTGCACCTGCATGCTGAGGGCCAGGCCTGACTTACTCTTTCTGGCTTAGGCCCACAGACCTTGATAGTATGCACCCAAGCATTGTTTCCTGCAACCCAACTGCTGCATTTGCGAAGGCTTGTTGGTGGTCCTGCCCCTCCTGCATTCCTTGTCCGCCATTGGACAGCTCGTGGATGGCTCCTGTACTCTTGCATCTTCGCTTAGGCTCCACAGCTGCTTCATCAAGAACTTTGTGCTACAGCAAGTACCTCTGACAAGTGGTGGGATTGTGCTCCTGCTCCTCTTGGACATCTCCGGGTGGTTTTGGACTCTGTCCCCCCTGCTTTCAGGTACTCCTTGTCCAGAATTCATGTTTGGGTTCGACTGCCTGGTCCAAGAGATACTGTAGCCGGAGGACATCCAAGATCCTTCATTGACATCTACGTGTGGTCTGACACCAATTCACACCTGGGCTCGCTGGTGTAGGTATCCTGGTTCTCTGGGTATCCACAAGTGGGGTGGCTCGCCAACCTTTCTTGATCCTACTGGTTTCCTCTGGGTCCTTTTGGAAGGGTCCTGAAACTGAAAAATACCAACCGCATCTTTCCCTGTGTTACCCGATAGACGTTTGACTCTGTGTAACACCTCTGCGCCTGGGGGTACCTAGCTACTTATCTTTGATGGTCCCATACTTCCCCTGGCTTCTTCTCCTTGGGAATCAGTCTCATTTGGGTACTCGCTTCACATTTCATTTTTTTTAGTATATGGTTTGACCCATTCATAGGGGCCCATGTGTTTTCCTGTTCTGAAGTATTTGCACGCATTGTGAAGATTAAACAACGATTAAATCCACCCCCATGAGTGCGTATTCCTTTGCATGAGGAAAAGGAAGAGGAGCATTGATATATATTACCTACTGGCAGTTGCCAGTAGATAGTTATAGTTAGGACCTATTATCCATAGGAAAATCGTAACATTCTTTTCCCAGTAACTTTGGCGTCGATTGTCGAATCTTCCCGAAATTTTCAAAACTCTTGGGGAGCTCCGGTCAGCTCCTAGCTTAACAGTTTCGGGGTGATTCAGCAAGCGGGGGCAGAGAAAAAAGGAGGGTCCCAAAACGTGTTTTTTCCAAGTTAATTCCCATAGGAAACTTTAGACACAGCTACAGCCGGAACTGCTGAACGGAATTACACCAAATTTGGCAAAAAGGTAGCCCTTGGTTTAGAAAGATCCCTTTTTGTTAAATGGTGTAAATCCATTCAGTAGTTCATGAGAAATTAGAAAAAGAAAAAGTTTCAATATCTGGGCAGAGCCTAATGACACATCTCATCATGAGATCTGATTGGCTGTCAGCACTTCATACTGGAATTGCTGGCAGCCACCTTACGACCAATATACATGATAGTACCCCACTGAAATGCATTGTAGTGAATCGAAGATTTTGAGGGCTACCAAAAGGAGAACTATAAAGGGTGATAACAGACTTTAGTTACATTAGAATTCATTTGTTGATGGTACCATACTAATTTCAGGAATTGTGATGTGTTCTAGGGTGATTTTACCCTGTGAAAAACCTTCTGCTGGGATATCATGAATCACGTTTGAGCGAAAACTGAAGCTAAAATGAGAGCACATTTTCTGTAAATTCACATTATCTTTCTCAGTCATGTGAGAATGAAGTCTGTCATTCTCAGTAAATCATGTACACCCACCAGGGCAGAGACTGTCAGTTGATTCCTTTGTGTTCTACTGCAGCTTCCCAGAATGTTCTAAAGAACAACTAGAGCGCTAACAACCTTACTTATGACAAAAGTATGGCACACCTGAAGCCATCTTGATTGGAATAAACTGGTAACACTTAAAACATTTAATTTAAAAAGGAACAAAATAATGGGGGTCATTTTGTCATAGAAAGTATGGTTAGTGCTGTAGAAAGAAAAACTAGGACATGTTTCAAGTGTGATCTCAAATATCTTCCTGTTATATTTCAACAGGAGGAGCCTGTCAGTTGATGTCTTTGTGTTCTACTGCAACTTCCCAGAGTGTTCTAAAGAACAAATAGATGGCTAACAGTCTTACTTATGACAAAATATGGCCCACCTGACGCCATCTTGATTGGAATAAACTGGTAACACTTAAAACATTTAATTTAAAAAGGAACAAAATAATGGGGGTCATTTTGTCATAGAAAGTATGGTTAGTGCTGTAGAAAGAAAAACTAGGACATGTTTCAAGTGTGATCTCAAATATCTTCCTGTTATATTTCAACAGGAGGAGCCTGTCAGTTGATGTCTTTGTGTTCTACTGCAACTTCCCAGAGTGTTCTAAAGAACAAATAGATGGCTAACAGTCTTACTTATGACAAAATATGGCCCACCTGATGCCATCTTGATTGGAATAAACTGATAACACTTAAAACATTTAATTTAAAAAGGAACAAAATGAGGGGGTTCATTTTGCCATAGAAATTATGGGTAGTGCTTTTGAAAGAAAAATTAGGACATGTTTTAAGTGAGATCTCAAATATCTTCCTGTTATATTTCAACAGAAGCAGCCTGTCAGTTGATGCCTTTGTGTTCTACTGCAGCTTCCCAGAGTGTTCTAAAGAACAACTAGAGAGCTAACAGTCTTACTTATGACAAAATTATGGCACACCTGAAGCCATCTTGATTGGAATAGACTGGTAACACTTAAAACATTTAATTTAAAAAGGAACAACATGAGGGGGTTAATTTTGCCATAGAACTTATGGTTAGTGCTGCAGATAGAAAATGTAAGTCATGTTTTAAGTGAGATCTCAAATCCTCTTCTATTTCATTAGAAAATTCTGACATGCAGACTGAAACAATCACTTTCAATACCAGCAGTAGACTTCCAGTTAACTCCCTGGTGAGCAGTAGCTTTACTACAGTGATCTAATGAACAACTAGAGTACTAACATTCTGAATTTATGGCAGATGTGTGACACATCTGAATGCCTTCTTGATGGAATCAAAGTAAACAACTGAAAGCATTTCCTACTGAGGAGACTGCAGTAAATGAGGAAATTAAGAAACTTCATAACAAATAAGTCTCCCAAGATGGCCACCAGAGAAAAAAGAGCCCAAATGTAGCACAAATATCACCCAGATGTAGCCCACATATAGCCCAATGACAGAAGTGTGGAACACACTTTTTATTTTAAATCCTTCTGCAGTTTTATTTGGTGCTGACTGGTCAGGTATTGGAGCGTTGCATCTTACTTGGACCCCTTATTGCGTATTTTGCACGAAGTACATGAGATTGATCTTGCGAAACTTTGAACTTTACGATTCTGTTAACCTGAAGTTGCTCTGAACCGAGCTTTGTAACACCCATTTTTACCTACTGGTTTTAAATAATTCTCACTGTATTGTATTAGGAAAGAGGATTTACTGTTTTTGTGTACACTTTTATGATCTATGTTTCTAAATCGGATCGAATAAAGTTTAATGAATTCGATGGTACGACGGAGGTGAGGATTATGCATATCTTTTCTCACTTTATTTGCATAGCAGTTCAAAGAAAACGTAAGACAACAATCATTAAACAAAAGACTACACAACCCATGAACCATTAGGGGGGTAGTCTCCAAGGCAACTATAGTCCAATCATATCACAGTCCATCGTATATAATATTGTGACGTCCCTTCCGCTTCCTCTTTTTTCACTGCTCGTCAGTTAAGTGCATTCCTTACATTCTTGGCTTAATCTGACGTTGTTGCTCTTTGTATAGCGGTTTCCTGTGCACGTTATTAGCAGTATTGCCTTGATATTGTTTCATATTCCCTGCGCAGCAGGCTCTTGCCCGAGAGCGTTCTCCCTCTCGCAGTTTCTGCCGCTTTGCGCTCTGCACGCGGTGAGATCCTGTCAGGCGCGTCTGGTCCGAGTGAGGCAGCTCCATTGAGCGCTCCCACTGATCTTTACGCGCATTTGGGAATCCGGTCACTCCTTTTGTGTCCGCTTGATTCCCGACCAACCCTTGGCTAATTTTGACACCGCTACGCGGGGATTTCCCCACACGGCCACGCTAGTGACCAGCGCCACATGGTGGTGGTAATTGGTATTGTGCCTCGGTTTATTCTTATAACAGCTTCGGGGAAAGCCCAGCTGTTGGAGCACCAGCGAGGGGGCTGCCTTAAGGATTTTAAGGGCATTTGTTCTATGCTCACACCCTCTGCTATCATGTCTTCTCCAGAAGATCATTTTTACTCCTCCTACCAGGAAGTGGAGGAGGAATGCCCCCCCAACTTCTCCCTCCAGCAGTGGACCAAGCCCTCTCTCTGGCTAATTCTAGGGCGTTGGCTCCTCTTAGGGATCAGGTTGATAAACTAGCGAAAGCATCCCTGGGGTGTTCAGTTACCCAGATCTGGTGGTGGCAGGTCCCAGTAGCTCCCAGATGGGGAATAAAGGGCTGTTAAGCATAACGGGGGGCACTTGGAAGGATTTGATAAACTTAACGAGACCTTCCTCAAGAGTGCGCGAACGCTAAAACATGTACCCTGCCGGGAGGAGGAGGAGTCCCGAGAAAGTTGCGACGCTGTCACCACTATTGTAGACTCCGACGGCGGGTTTCCCTTAGAGGGAGAGGGTGTATCGGAGGACGATTTCTCCTCCGATGAGGATAAGGACTTGGGGAGTCACTGGCATCCAGAGTCCCATCCCTCTCAGTCTCGGGTTGGTACGGGGTCCACTCGGACATGTTCGAGCGCACCCAAATTTACCATCCTAGGTCGGTGGAGTGGACCCCTGACACCAAAGTGGCAGAGTATGTGGTGGGGAAAATCCATTAACCCCTTGAAAGGGAGGTCAGGAACAGGATGAGGGGAGAATGCCCCAGGCCCTCACTGAAGGGGAAGGTGGCACACACGCCTGAAATTGATGAGGAACGTACAAGCACATGCATCAATATTGCATTTTGCGATTCCTTAATTGCGAAAAATAAGGAATTGCAATCAAGGAATTGCAAAATGCAATGCATCAAGAAATCGCTTAATAAATTGCGATTTCTTAATATTCCTTAATTGCGACTCGAAAATTGCGAGTCGCAATTAAGGAATACCTCCCCATTCATTCCTATGGGCCTAGAGGCCCATAGCAATGAAAGGGAAGACATTCTCAATTTGCGATTAGCAATTAGCGAATCTCAAATTGAGTATGCGATTTCAAGGGTGCAGGGGCGTCCAAAGGACACCCTGTTGCACCCCTGAAATCAATCTGTGCACATATGTTGTGCACACACATGCCCTAAGGGCATGTGTGTGCACAACATGAAACTTTGAAAAATGCACAAAAGTGCATTTTTCAAAGTTTTCGCAAATTCCCATGAGGTTCAACCTCATGGTAATTTGCTTCCCCTAATTGCGAAATCGCAATTTTTTAAAGTTTCATGCATTGCATTTAAGGAATCGCAAAATGCGATTCCTTAAATGCAATCGCAATTTGAGAATTTGCAAATATTTGCGAATTCTCAAATTGCGAGGGCCTTCACCCTTCATGCATTCCAAAAGCAGATTTTGCGATCACAAACGGCCGATTTTTGCGATTCTCACCGTTTGTGATCGCAAAATCCTTTGATGCATGTGCCTGTATGTACCTTTTTCTCCAAGTATATGAGGGATCCCAAGAAAGGAATTGATAGGTCTTGGACATGGTAGGGCCCTTGACTCAAATTATTCAATTGGCGGAGCGTTCAAAAGAGTCAGGATCCCCTTTGTCCACGGATATTGTGGCTGGTAGGGCGCACTACCCTAAACCCTAAAACACTAACCCCTCCACTACCCAAACACCTCTGCAATACTCTAAAACCTAAAACACTACCCCCAGCACGATACCCTACACTACCCAAACATAACTGCACTACCCTACACCTTAAATATATCCCAGCACAACCCCCTACACTACACAAACACCACTGCACTCCACTAAACCCTAAAACACTACCCCCAGCACAACCCCCTTCACTACACAAACACCACTGCACTGCCTTAAACCCTAAAACACACCCCAGCACGACCCCTACACTACACAAACACCACTGCACTACCCTAAACCTTAAAACACTACCCCCAGCATGACCCCCTTCACGACCCAAATACCACTGCACGACCCTAAACCCTAAAACACAACCCCCTACACTACACAATAACCACTGCACTACCCTAAACCCTAAAACACTAGAACCCGGCACGACCCCCTACAGTGCACAAACACCACTGCCCTACCCTAAACCCTAAAACACTATGCCCTACACTACACAAACACCACTGCCCTACCCTAAACCCTAAAACACTACCCCAGCACTACCCCTACACTACACAAACACCACTGAACTACCCTAAACCCTAAAACACTACCCCAGCACTACCCCTACACTACCCAAACACCACTGCATTACCATAAACCCTAAAACACTACCCCCAGCACAACCCCACCCTAAACCCTAAAACACTACCCCGGCACGACTCCCTACACTACCCAAACACCACTGCACTACCCTAAACCCTAAATCTACCCCAGTACGACTCCCTACACTACCCAAACACCACTGCACTACCCTAAACCATAAAACACTACCCCCATTACGACCCCCTATACTATACATACACCACTGCACTACCCATAACCCTAAAACATTACCACCAGCATGACCCCCTACACTACCCATACACCACTGCACTACCCTAAACCCTAAAACACTATGCCCAGCATGACCCCCTACACTACCGCAGTACCCTAAACCCTAAAACACTACCCCAGCTCCGAGCTCTATGCACGGATTCTCCCCACATTCGAACGCGTCGGGCCCTTATTTTTCAACCCTCCCCAGCAGAATTGTTTCCCAAGTTGGGCACCCTCCACATGGAGCTGGTGGACACTCTTGCGGAACTTCTAAATCCAATTGCTCGGAAAGGGCCCCGCAGGGGGCAAAGAGCTTCCTGGTTCAACTCAGCTTGTAGGAGGGCAAAGGCTGACCTCCTCGCTGTACTGAAGCACCCCAGGGACACAGGGCTAATCAAGTTTAGGAGGGCGGAATTGAAGCAAGTAATCCACCATGCAAAGGTGGAATGGGACCATTCCAACTGGGAAAACATGCTGGCCTCTCTCCAGACCAGAGACGCTCGTACATTCTGGCAGATAGTGAGAACAGGGTCTGCCGAGCCGACTCCAGCCATGGAGGCCAATATAGCGGCTGGGGTGTGGGAGGACCCTTTTCGCAGCATTTATGAAGAGGTTATCCCCGGTTTGGCTGGGCTCCATGTTGGGCTACCGATTGATCACCTCCCATTTTCTGGTGGGCCAACCGCGCACTCTAACACTTTGGAGGGTGTTGAGGCAATGCAATTTTCGCTGGGGGAGGTTCTTAATGTAATATCTAAGCTGCCATCGGGTAAAGCTCCCGGGTTAGACAAAATCCCGGGAGATCTATTTAAGCATCAACCCAGGGTTTGGGCCCCCTACCTACTGGAAGTTTTCAATGCAATCCTTGGGGGAATGGCGGTCCCTAGTACTTGGCTGGGGGCAGAGATTGTCCCTATCTTCAAGAAGGGCTCTCCTCTGCTCCCAGCCAATTACAGGCCGATCAGCCTCATCGACGTTTCACAAAAAGTCTTCGCGAGGCTGATACTTGACCGCCTGCAGGAATGGATGAGAGATCATTCAATCCTAAGTACGTTCCAGGCTGGGTTCAGGAGTAAGGTTTCAACTACGGACCAAATTTTTCGTTTGGTCCTCCTTTTCTGGAAGACGGTACGGGTGCAGGACGGTACGCTCTACACCGTCTTTGTTGACCTCCGCGCAGCCTTCGATTTGGTTCCGTGGAGTAAACTATGGACGGTACTCTCCAACCTGGGTATCCCCCAGATCTTTTAGATATCATTGTTCGCTTGCACACTCACAACTATGCACAGGTTAGGTGCGGGAGGATGGGCAGCCTCTCAAAAATATTTCCCGTTGGCAGAGGGGTAAGTCAGGGATGTGTCCTAGCACCCACCCTGTTTTGCCTCTTTGTCAACGGGGTAATCGATCATCTAAATAAGGTCCCCAACACAGACGCACCAAGGCTCGGCGGCAGCAGGGTGCCCGCAATTATGTTTGCGGATGACACCCTGCTGCTGTCGAAATCCCCAATGGGGATTCAGCGTATCTTGGAGGGTTTTGAGGCATTCTGTGGAGAGCATGGTCTCGAAATTAATGCTCTCAAAACCAAGTATATGATTTTTAACCCCCCCAAAAAAACACGCCCTAACCCCTCTATAGGCCTGAACAGGTTAGAAAGAGTCTACACGTTTGAGTATCTGGGTGTGACCATGAATGACAAATTGGAATGGGGTGATCATCAAGCTAAGTCCCAGCTCAAACTAGCTCAAATAGCAGGGGGAATAATCAGGCTAGTTAATTCTAATAAATCATCTGTTAGACCGATAGGCCCCCGCTGGAGATCTATAGACTCCAGGCCAGAGGTGCGATTCTATATGGTAGTGAACTCTGGGGCCATGTGTGCAAAAAAGATCTAGTCACTGCTGAAAATAAGTTTCTTAGACAACTCTTAAAGTTACCGGCTAGCACCCCCCTTTTGCCCCTTAGGTTGGATCTGGGTTTGAAACCTCTGGACGAAGTACTGGGTGTAAAGCCCTTAACTTTCTGGCGAAGATTATGGTCCACTCCTGAGTTAGCCAACTATAGGCAGGAACTGCAGGAAATTCTTGCTCTTCCTACTATAGAGAACATCCCGTGGTTTAAATATCTAAAAACTGAGTTTGCCCGGCTGGGTCTTCCGACCCTGTGGAGTGATCCTGAATCGGCGAGTCAGGGACTATCTCACAAACATCTGGTGGCAACTTTCCACGCATGCAATCTTGCATCCCACACACAGGGTACACGCCCAGGTTCCATAACTAATATTTTCCTTGGGGTCAAAGATTGCTACAAGTTTGAGACTGTTCTAGATGACATTTTCCCGAATCTTGTCAGGAAATTATACCTGCAATGGCGGTATGGCACACTTCCGCTAAGAGCCTTCACCAGTAATTGGAAACAGCACTCCCTGGAAAATTGTCCCGGCTGCAATTGTAGCCTAGAAGACAAATTGCATTTAGTTTTCTTTTGCCCTGCCTACATTGCTGCTAGAAGGTTTTGGATAATTCCACTTTGTAAAAATCTAGGGTTTGCTAACTGCTCCGAGGCCTTCAGAATACTTAAGACTGACCTCTCAAGTGCAACTGTCTTTGCAGTGGCCAATTTTTCTCGAAGCAGCATGGCATAAGAGAATGTTTTTAATTTCCAGGGCACTCCAATCTTGATCCAGACCATGCACCAGTTAGTGTAACAAATTTTTATGTATTATTGTATTTTATGCAAGATTTTTAGCTGTTAGTGTTAAATCGCTTCTATTTTTTTTTTCATAATACTATAGATTGTTGTTAAATAACTAACTACTTCTGAATCATTCGACTGTTTTTAAATGTATAGATTGTTGTGTATTGGGGCCTTGTCTTTGAGAACCACTAGCCTGTACCTGTGTGCTACCCCACTATTGATGTAGCAGTGATGTCTGATTTTTTTTTATCTGTATTGATTTTATGCTGTATCTTTTATGGCAAAATTGCCGAAATAAAGATTAACGAACGAACTACCCCAGCACAACCCCTACACTATCCAAACACCACTGTACTACCTTAAACCCTAAAACACTACCCCCAGCACTACCCAAACACCACTGCACTACCCTAAACCCTAGAAAAAAAAACACCCCATGCCCAATCTAACTTAGCTCTCACTCCTTGTGGTTCCTCTCTCCTTGTGGTTCCTGCTTCACTTTGTCTCTGAGGGGCGGTGCAAGTCGTTGTGAGGAAAAGGAACAGCCTCTGTTTCCTTACAACAACGTGGATCGTCTACATGTTTATTAAAACGCATGGTCATTTACCATACATACCTTTACAACAAAATTTGTTGTAAAGGCATGCATGGTAAATGACCATGCGTTCTAATAAAATGTGTAGTAATGACTTCGCGATGTACAACGCATGCGTGGTAATGCGCGCATTGTGATGGTATCGCGAAGTAAAAAAGTGGTTGTAATGGCTGTTTACCGATCGAAGCTGGCCCCTGTTCTTCAGTGAGACGTTTATTTGATTAATTAGGAGGAAGGAATGTGTTTTTTTTACCGAAAAGTTCATTCCCAGCTATTGTATTGCGAAAGTGTCCGCGTGGCCTGGTTTCACTTCCAGTGAGAAAGTGGAAGAGTCTGTTTGGATCTAAAGGAGTTCTGTTGTTGGACGGGGCCGGCGCGACACGTCATCAGAAAACATAGCTAATGGAAAGCATCCTCCCTGAAGTGTGGAGCAGTGTCATGAAAGGTCAATGAGTGTGCGTCCCACTGCAGTCTGACGGTACAGGGTGACCCATGTGCCGCCTCCACGGTACGGGAGGCAGAAGCGGCATTGCAGGTCCTCTTGAATACCGTTGTAACACTAATTCTACATTTTAATACTAGGGCACTTTAACTTTGTTGTTCCTGCCAGAAAAGAGAAGAGCCTGTGTTATTCAGATTACTAGTTACCTTTTTTGTGGGTTATGGTGCTTGTCACTTCGCGGCCCCGCCGGTGCACACTACTGGGCACCCCACCTCGTGTGCCATCTGCAGGGCCTCTGCCCTAGGATCACTGGTTTCGGTTTCTGGAGTGGCAACATCAACAGTTGCTCCCAAAGGACTAGCCTGAACACTGAGGTGAATATCCCCTGCACCAGCATTCCACGGAAATTCTTTCCTAGCTCTCCCACGTCGACGAGGATGTCATAATAGCACGGCTCCGCTTGTAAAACCATATGACGTCATCGGAGCCATAAGAGGACCTCGTTGGCGTGCTGACGTCAGTTCCACCCATTTTTTCTGTGCCACCGAGGCAAACAGGCGGACCGAGACATTTTCACATGTATACATAGTATAATAAATATATATATATATATGTATATCCACGATAGCACCCCTCTGCTGAAGAAAGGTGAGAAGCCACACGAGGGAAACCTGTTGGAGGCTTTTTAATGAGAACAATGCGGCATAATGCATTTCGGCGCTACATGCGCCTTCCTCAGATGCCAAATTAAACACAGTCTCTGATGTCCCACATCTTTAATTGCCTCCTGGTGTGCTCCCATTCATCGAGGAGCACCTCCCCTTGCTCACATGTCTGCATACCTACTGCAGCACGATGGAAGGACTACAGGTCCCATTGTTCTCTGTATCGGGACAAGCTTTGCTGGGGGGAAGAAAGTTTGATGACCGTCCTGTTACCTACAGAAGCGGTCGCTCCTCACGCTGCTCCCCGCTCTGCCTGCCACCTGGACTGCTGTCTGCTACCTCGCCTCTCTCCCACATCTGCCATTGCCTGTTCGAATATCGCAAGTACCCTGTAGCGCTAGATTGCCTGATAGTTTGTCAATTTGTTGAGCATTTTAAAATCGTAGCGCTCTGATTGCCAAAGTACGCTATAATTATATTTTAAATAGTGCTGCGCTGCCTGTCAAATTGATTGCTGCCTGATTGCACCGGTGCCACTGCCATTTGCCTCGCGTTACTCCTGGTTGTGCCCCAATCCTGTTTCGCTTTTGTCTTGCTTCCATTTTGTTTTTGTTGTTGTTGTTGCTGTGCCTCCCTGCCCGGATCTCCACCCCGCTCCCGCCTCCCAGCTGACCCATCCTCCCACTGATACCGTAAGCCCCGCTCCCCCGCTGTAGCGGTGTGACCGTCCTGTTACCTACAGAAGCGATTGCTCCTCACACTGCTCCCCGCTCTGCCTGCCACCAGGACTGCTGTCTGCTACCTCGCCTCTCTCCCACATCTGCCATTGCCTGTTCGAATATCGCAAGTACCCTGTAGCGCTAGACTGCCTGATAGTTTGTCAATTTGTTGAGCATTTTTAAATCGTAGCGCTCTAATTGCCAAAGTAAGCTATAATTATATTTTAAATAATGCTGCGCTGCCTGTCAAATTGATTGCTGCCTGATTGCACCGGTGCCACTGCCATTTGCCTCGCGTTATTCCCGGTGGTGCCCCAATCCTGTTTCGCTTTTGTCTTGCTTCCATTTTGTTTTTGTTGTTGTTGTTGCTGTGCCTCCCTGCCCGGATCTCCACCCCGCTCCCACCTCCCAGCTGACCCATTCTCCCACTGATACCGTAAGCCCCGCTCCCCCCGCTGTAGCACTGTGACCGTCCTGTTACCTACAGAAGCGGTCGCTCCTCACGCTGCTCCCTGCTCTGCCTGCCACCTGGACTGCTGTCTGCTATCTCGCCTCTCTCCCACATCTGCCATTGCCTGTTCGAATATTGCAAGTACCCTGTAGCGCTAGACTGCCTGATAGTTTGTCAATTTGTTGAGCATTTTTAAATCTTAGAGCTCTGATTGCCAAAGTACGCTATAATTATATTTTAAATAGTGCTGCGCTGCCTGTCAAATTGATTGCTGCCTGATTGCACCGGTGCCACTGCCATTTACCTCGCGTTATTCCTGGTTGTGCCCCAATCCTGTTTTGCTTTTGTCTTGCTTCCATTTTGTTTTTGTTGTTGTTGTTGCTGTGCCTCCCTGCCCGGATCTCCACCCCGCTACCGCCTCCCAGCTGACCCATCCTCCCACTGATACCGTAAGCCCCGCTCCCGCCGCTGTAGCGCTGTGACCGTCCTGTTACCTACAGAAGCGGCCGCTCCTCACGCTGCTCCCCGCTCTGCCTGCCACCTGGACTGCTGTCTGCTACCTCGCCTCTCTCCCACATCTGCCATTGCCTGTTCGAATATCGCAAGTACCCTGTAGCGCTAGACTGCCTGATAGTTTGTCAATTTGTTGAGCATTTTTAAATCGTAGCGCTCTGATTGCCAAAGTACGCTATAATTATATTTTAAATAGTGCTACGCTGCCTGTCAAATTGATTGCTGCCTGATTGCACCGGTGCCACTGCCATTTGCCTCGCGTTATTCCTGGTTGTGCCCCAATCCTGTTTCGCTTTTGTCTTGCTTCCATTTTGTTTTTGTTGTTGTTGTTGCTGTGCCTCCCTGCCCGGATCTCCACCCCGCTCCCGCCTCCGAGCTGACCCATCCTCGCCCCTCCCCCTCCACTATCCGCATATGACAGATGCCTCAGCGAGCAGCGTTCACGCGCAACGGTCGCGCCGAAGGTGCGCCAAAGGTAAGCCCGTCTACGCCCGTCCGCGCCTGGACTGCGCCCAGCGCCATACCCCCTGGTCCTCGCAAAACTCACCCCACCCGCATAACGTATGACGCCGCTACCCTCTTTGCCCTTAACCCCGGACGCTCACCACAATGCTGCGAAGCAGTCCCCGGACACACCCACGGACCATTCGCCTGCCATTCCTGCAAATTCACCTGCATCAGGACCCACACCAAATCCACTTCCTCCAAACACAGCTCCGACTCTAACCACCTGAAGTGCATCCTGCTGAACACCCGCTCGGACCACAGACACGCCACTGAACTCTGGGACCTACTAGACACTACATCGCCGGACGTCGCCTTCCTTACAGAAACCTGGATGAACGCCTCATCAGCTCCAGACATCACCATAGCCATCCCGGACGCTTACAAGATCATCCGAAAAGACCGCACCAACCAAACAGGAGGAGGCATCGCAATCGTCCATAAGAACACCATCCGAATCTTGACCAGCTCCGACGATAACCTCCCGACCGCCGAACACCTTCACTTCCAGATCCACACCGACCCCAGGACCATACTTAGAGGCACCCTCATCTACAGACCACCAGGAACCCGCACACAATTCAACGAAGACATCACAGACTTCATCAGCCCACATGCCCTCACATCCGAGAATACATTCTACCTGGAGACCTCAACTTCCACCTGGAAAAGAAAAACGACAGCAACACCACCACCCTTCTGGACAACCTGGCCAATCTCGGGCTCAAACAACTTGTTGACACCCCCACCCACTTAGCCGGACACACGCTGGACCCTATCTTCACCTCCAGCAAACACATCTCCTTCAATCACACCACAGCTCTCCACTGGATGGACCACAGCTGCGTTCACTTCAGCTACAAAAAGACCACGACCCACAACCCCCCACATCCTATTCCTCGAAGAAACTGGAACAAAATAACCACCAACCAACTCTTCACATCACTTAACCAAAACCCTCCTACCATATCATCGGACCCAAACCAAGCTGCCACCAAACTTACACAATGGATCACCCACAGCGCTAACGAATTAGCACCCCTGAAAAACCACCAGATCAAACAAGGTAACAAAAAGGCCCCCTGGTTCAACGATGACCTTAAGAAATCCAAGAAGTTATGTCGTACCCTCGAGAAAACCTGGAGAAAAAACCCAACCACTGACAACCTGACCACCTTCAAGGACGCCACCCGCAAACACCACCAATTGATCCGATCCACCAAGAAATCAGCATTCAAGGATCAACTCGACAACAACGCCCACAACAGCAAGGAACTATTCAACATCGTCAAAGAATTTACCAACCCCACCGCCAGCACCAACGACATCACTCCCTCCCAAGACCTCTGCGACTCTTTATCCTCTTTCTTCCACAACAAAATCGCCGACATACATAACAGCTTTGAAAACCAGGCCGAAGAACAGACCACTCCACCCACCTCCGAAACCAAAACAGCACTCCCACAACCTTTACGCCTGGAACCCAATCACTACTGAAGACACCATCCGCCTGATGAACTCCATTCACTCAGGCTCACCAACCGACCCATGTCCCCACCACATCTTCAACAAAGCAGACTCCATCATCGCACCCCATCTCCGCGATGTCATCAACTGTTCCTTCAATTCCGCCACCTTCCCGGAAAGCTGGAAACATGCCGAACTCAGCGCCCTTCTGAAGAAACCCACAGCAGACCCCTCTGAACTTAAGAACTACCGCCCCAACTCACTCCTCCCATTCCCTGCCAAAGTCATTGAGAAAACACAGCACCGGAACCGCCCTCATCGCAGCTACAGACGACATCCGAACGCTACTGGACAACGGAGAAACAGTTGCCCTCATCCTACTTGACCTCTCCGCCGCCTTTGACACAGTCTGCCATAGCACCCTCATACAACGCCTCAGCAACGTCGGAATACAAGGAAAAGCTTTGGACTGCATCATCTCGTTCCTCGCCGGAAGAACCCAGAGAGTCCGCCTCCCCCCATTCAGGTCAGAGGCCACCGAAGTCATCTGCGGCGTACCACAAGGATCATCACTCAGTCCCACCCTCTTCAACGTTTACATGAGTCCCCTCGCATCCATCGCGCGACAACACAACCTCAACATCATCTCCTACGCAGACGACACCCAGCTGATCCTCTCCCTCACCAAAGACCCAAACACCGCCAAAACCAATCTACACGAAGGAATGAAAGAAGTAGCCGAATGGATGAAGAACAGCCGTTTAAAACTAAATTCAGACAAAACGGAAGTCCTCATCCTAGGATCATCTCCCTCTGCCTGGGACGACTCATGGTGGCCACCGGCCCTGGGTACAGCACCCATACCTACAGATCACTCACGTAACCTGGGCTTCATCCTAGACTCCTCCCTCTCGATGACCAGACAAGTCAACGCCGTCTCATCTTTATGCTTCAACATCCTACGCATGCTCAAAAAAATCTTCCGTTGGATCCCCACCGAAACAAGAAAGACAGTCACCCACGCACTGGTCACAAGCCGACTGGACTACGGAAACACCCTTTACGCCGGAACCACAGCCAAACTACAGAAAAAACTCCAACGCATCCAAAACGCCTCAGCCAGACTCATACTGGACATCCCCCGTCAAGCTCACATTTCCGGTCACCTGAAAGACCTCCACTGGCTCCCCGTCAACAAGAGAATAACGTTCCGTCTCCTCACCTACGCACACAAAGCCCTCTACGACCTAGGACTCGATTGCCTCAACACACGACTGTCCTTCTACACACCCACCCGCCAACTACGATCATCCAATCATGCCCTCGTCGCAATTCCGCGCATCCACCGATCCACCATGGGAGGAAGATCCTTCTCCTACTTAGCGGCCAAAACCTGGCACTCTCTCCCCACTCACCTCCGCCTTACACAGAACCACCCCTCCTTCAGAAAGCAACTAAAAACCTGGCTTTTCGATAAGTAATGCACCCACCCTCCCTCAAGCGCCTTGAGACCCTCTGGGTGAGTAGCGCGCTATACAAATTCTTGAACTTGAACTTGAACTTGAATAGTCTGTATTGCAGGGGGCAAAAGGTGCAGGATTCCCGTTTTTACCTCCGTGTTTTAAGCTTGTCCTCAAGCCCCCTTGGGTCCCCACAATCGTTCGATCCTCTCAAACAGAAATCAGGTGGGCCTTGCGACGGGATACAGTGATTTCCTCTGCTTCGTATAGTCACAAACTGCTTCCAGCAGAAGCCATGTCCCGCGTCTGTTCTCCGAGGTGGGCCAGAGTAACCAAATCCTTGGTAAAGTAACAACAGACAGCCTGGGCTGAACCAGCAAAACTCTGCCCTGCTTGCTGAACGAGGGCCTCTCAAGCACGCCACTGGCAGCGTGCAAATATACACGATAGCACCCCTCCGCTGAAGGAAGGTGAGAAGCCACACGAGGGAAACCTGCTGGAGGCTTTTTAATGAGAACAATGTGGCATAATGCATTTCGGTGCTACATGCGCCTTCCTCAGATGCTAAAGTAAACACAGTCTCTGATATCCCACATCTTTAATTGCCTGCTGGTGTATATGTATATATATATATATATATATATATTCACTGAAAAAAACATAGGTTTCAGGCATGTTATAGTTAGAAATTAGCATTTAAAAAACCTTAGAAATTGACAGAAAAAACCATAGGTTTCAGGGGCGTACAAAACCATAGAAATTCCCCCTTATAGTTAGTTCAGCTAACTATAACTAGCGCGCCCGCAATGCACTGCCAATGACGTCACATATTACATCACTCATGACATGGTCAGTGACATCACTCATGACATCACTGATGACATCTCAAATGACATCACTGATGACATCATCCAGTGAATGTGTGTTTTTCTGAAAACTAAATATGTTTTTGTTATGTTGGGTTTTATTATTATGTGTGGTGTTTCTTTTATGCACGTGAGGTCAAAGCGGTCAGAGCTACAGAATGTTATTATATGTATTCTGTGTTCTATAAGTCAGTTAGAGCGGAGCCTTGGGACTGTATGCTGCTCTCCTGGCACTCACCTGTTGTATTCCTTATCCTATGATTTTTTTATTGAATAAACACCTTATTCAATCTACCTGGACTCATCACTTCAACTTGGCGACGATGTGGGATGCTGAGCCTTAGCAAGGATTGGTTTTTTTTAATCTCATTTTGCAGTCTTGCCTTAAATGACCGCTGATACCAGAGACTGAAAGGATTACTGGATACCAGAGACTGAAAGGATTATTGCTCTTTTAATGTGCTTGGTGCTTCGTGGAAACTTGTTTACTCTATAGCGGTAAGACTCACCCTCAATTGGATTGCGCATTGGTGACCATTGAATCCTTGCTTCAGCTGCATTTTTCTAAGCAGCGGCAGGATTCGGTACGGGCGGTGCATTCTAGCAGAGACGCTTCGTTATTCCTTGCCTGTGAAACAGATCTACGCGCTAAAATGTATTACGTCAACGCGACTAGACGTGGGGTCACACAACGGATCTTTGACCCGGCGGCCATATTTGTTTTTTTTTTGTTATTTATTGAGAGGAGACGCCGGACAACAGGCATTTGTAGGAGCAAGGTAGAACGAGGGTTGAGAGTCGCAGCGGAATAAAGGTCATTGGCATTTTGTGCTCGAGGACAACAGGTGAGACAGTCGGGGGAAAGCTGAATATATATATTATTTTTTCTCTCTTTCTCTTTGCTGCATGTTTTAAAAAAACATTTACAACAACATTGTGCAAGAGTCCATTGTGTATGGAAGAAGGAGACTCTGTTCCTAGTGGAGACATGGCTCAACAGAATTTCTCAATTAGTTCTCCTGAACCATTCTGGGTTTCTGGTACACAACCTAACATCAGATGGATTGAATGGAAGGAGTATTTAATTAATTATATCGAAACTGTGGATGAGAGTAAAAAGATGAAAGCGGAGCAAAAGAAGAGAATTTTGTTGCATTCTTTGGGGCCTATTGGATTAAAGACACATTCTCGCATGAGTAAGCAACTGGATCCTGATTTGGATGTATTTGAAAATACTGTTAAGGATATGGACAAGTATTTTGCTCTTAAGGTCTGTATTGGAGTCGTTAGACACAAATTCTTTCAGAGGAAACAGACAAAGGAAGAGACTGTAGATGAGCGGATTGATGATTTGAAAAAGTTGGCGATTGATTGTAAGTTTGGAGGATTACACGATGATTTGATACGTGATCAACTAGTAATGCACAACAATAACACCACGTTGCAAGATAGATTGTGGGTTAATGGGGACGCACCCTTGGATGATATAGTTGCTATTATGAGGAAGTCAGAAATGTCGGGAAGGTGTGCAACTGTGGTAAAAGAATCTGACACTGTCAAAACGTCTACAGCCATATGTAAAATTCAACCACCAAGTAACAGTTTTCATCAACAAGCGCAAGGGAAATGGACAAATCAATCTACAAAATTCCAGAATAGAGATAAAGCGGTAGAAGAGAGGAGATGCTATCGTTGTGATAGTAGGACACATTTGGCTTTTAGTAAAAATTGTCCTGCCTTGAAAAAGAAATGTGGAATTTGTGGACAAATAGGTCATTTTAGTAAAATGTACCGTAGACGTTCAAATGTGAAATATATTTGGGATGAAGAGTATGGGGTGGAGGAAGAAGAGAATCCAGAGGAGATGTGTGTGAAGAATGTGAGGGGTAGTTACGTTATTAATATCACGGAGGGATCCATTGAGGGCAAGCCTGTGTGTGAGATATCCCTGGGAGGAGTTTTAGTTAGTGTGTATGCGGATTCAGGGTCTCCATACACCATTGTTAAATAGGAAGTGTGGAAAAAATGTTTGTATGGAAGCTTGGTCGTGAATTGAATGAGTCAGACATCTGTCCTGTGAGTTACACTGGAGAAAGAATTGAGATGTTGGGATTTAGATGGCTTACCTTTGTATTTAAAGGAAGGACCACTAGTGGGAAGTTATACATTGCAAAGGTAGGACCATCAGTGCTGGGGTGGATTGATAAAAAGAATTTAAGTATTATTTTGGATCCTAATAGCAAGGAGAAAGTTTGGATCATGGATGAGTGCAGCAAGTTGGGTGATAAGATGTGCAAAAATGTTCCTAATGTTTTTGGTGAGCAGTTAGGAATGTTGAAAGGCTTTGAACACAGAATCGTGTTGAAAGCGGATGCTGAATCGAAAGTGCATAAAGTACGACCAATTCCTATGTTGATCAGAGATGAGGTGAAGAAGGAGTTACAAGGTTTACTTTCCAAAGGTATAATTGAGGAGGTAGAAACATCAGAGTGGTTTTCTCCGATTGTGGTCGCGAGGAAATCCAACGGCAAAATCCGTTTGTGCGTCGACTTGCGCCACTTGAACAGTAATATTGTGGTGGAAAAATTTCCGTTACCAAAGATTAATGAAATGGTATCTTCCTTGAGAGGTGCTATATGGTTTTCGACAATTGACCTTTCTGCCGCATACCATCAGGTAGAATTGGAGCCCGAATCTAGAAGGTTTACAGCATTTATCACGCCTTTTGGTTGCTACCAATTTAAGCGTATGCCGTTTGGGTTGGCGTCAGCCGCGGCTGTCTTCCAGGATCTTATGCATAGGTTATTTGGTGATATGGACATGATTTTTTTCTTCCAGGATGATATTTTGGTGGTGGCTGAGAACAAAGATGTACATGATTCTAGATTGGAACTTGTTTTGAGTACTTTGCAGTCAGCGGGATTGACAATGGAATTATCCAAGTGTAAGTTTGGGCAAAGGACTGTATCTTACTTGGGTCACATTATCAGCGAAGAAGGGGTTAGGCCTAAACCTGCATTGGTGGATAATATTAAGTCATCAGCGCCTACCTCTAAGGATGAAGTAAGGGCATTTCTTGGCATGGCTGAATACTGTGCGAAGTTTATTAAAATTTTTCATCTAAAGTACATAATATTCGTTCCTTGCTCAAAATGAATACTAAATTTGAGTGGAGTAAGGCATGTGAGGAGGAGTTTGGTCTGATTAAAATTGATTTGCAAAATGTGAATGCTTTGGCGAGTTTTGATCCTATTGTGGAGTGTTTTTTGACTACAGACGCTAGCGATAAGGGTCTTGGAGCGGTTTTATCACAGAAGGGGTTGGATGGTAAGGAAAAGATAATCTTGTTCACTTCCAGAGCACTATCTCCTGCTGAAGGAAGGTATCCTATTATAGAGAGGGAAGCGTTAGCTTGCGCTTGGTCTTTGGAGCACTTCAGAGCCTTTGTGTGGGGTAGACCTGTTATTATTCGCACTGACCATCGGCCTTTAGTTAGGATTCTTTCTAGTGATGGTATTTCTGCAGCTTCAGCAAGGTTGGCTAGGCTATCTATGCGCATGAAGGAGTATATCTATAAAATGGTATATTTACCTGGCAGGGAGAACCTCATTGCGGATTGTTTATCCAGCTTGCCTTCACCTTTAGAAGAGTGTGTTGATGATCCTTGGGGTTACTATACGGTTGCTTTGGTACATGATTCAGGTGCACCTGCTATTACTAAGGATCAGTGGATGGAAGAACAAGCGAAGGATGTCATGTTGAAAGATGTTATGGATTACATTTGTAAGGGATGGCCTAAGAAATTTTTTGTCAAGGATGGTTTAAAGGCGTTTTGGGAAGTCCGCATGGAACTGTCTCTAGAAAAGAATGTACTGTTGAGGGGTGATAGAATTGTTCCCCCTGTTTCCTTGAGGATGAAAGTTTTGCAGTTGTGCCATGAGGGGCATTTCGGGATAGCAAGGAACAAGTTAATAGTGAAAGGTATGTTTTGGTGGCCAGGAGTTGATAAGGATGTGGAAGATTTTGTGAGACAGTGTGAGGTTTGTAATTCTGCAGATAAAACTCTTAGGACTTTAAAGCCTTCTATGAGTGATGGTTTGATCCCGGACCTCCCTTGGGAAACTGTGGCGGTGGATATCACTGGACCTATTGGGGAACTTAAAGAGTATGGTTTAGTGGCCATTGATTTATTTACTAAGTGGCCGATTGTTAGGTTTGTTGACAACATTTTCATTATGGAAGGTTTACCTGTCAGTATTTTAACGGATAATGGAGTACAGTATTTGTCTAATATGGCAAAGGATTATTTTGAAAAATTTGGTGTCAAACATAAAACTTCAGTCTTATATAATCCTAGTGGCAATGGCACAGTAGAGAGATTTAACAGAGTAGTTAAAGGAGTTATTCAGGCATCTGTTAACAAAGGATTGGAGTGGAGAGTGCAAGTGCAAAAGGCTGTTTGGTCGTATAGGATAACATCCCAAACTAGTACAGGGTTATCTCCAGTCGTCATGATGAGAGGGAGATTACCTAGGTGCAAGTTCAACCCTGAGGGGCTTCTTGATGGCAAGGTTACACAATGGTCTCCTATCAAAGTGAAGAATGATTTGGAGTGTGTTCATGCGAAGAATAAGGAGTTTTATGACATACATCATGGCACCAAGGATGTGGAGGTGACTGGGTACGTGTTAGAAAACCTTTTAAGGTTTCTAAAGGTGAAAGTCGTTATGAGCCACCCAAGCAGGTAGAAGAGGTTTTGAGGAATTCAGTGAGACTTTCAGATGGCAGAGTGAGGAATCTTAAAAACATTGCTATGAATCCAGTACAAGAAAAGAATATGATTTTTCCAGAATTCAACGATCAAAATGATTTTGAATGGATTGAAGACCACTTTGAAAATAGTTATTTGCAGTCTCAGCTGGCCACTGATACTGTAGACAATTCTGTCAGTGAGTCAGATTCTAATGACCTTACTTCCGGTAAGGGGGGGGGTTTGGTGATTGCAATTCTAATGTAGATTGTGATTCAAAAAGAGTTGATTCTTTACAGGGAAAAAGAATTAGAGTTTTACCTGGTTGGCTTAAAGAATTTGTCATGTAATGATTTTATCTTGAGAAGTGATGTAGTGATTTCAACTTGAGAGGTGTTTTACTATTTTAGGTAAACACAAGAGAGAGTACCCCACTATCACCAGGGAACAGGGTACAGTGACAGTTTAGACAAAGGGAAATCCCTGGGTGTACACTAAAGAGAAGGAGAAGAACGCGGCAGAAGCGCTGACAATTCTCCGAGCAGAACATATCCAGTTCCAAAGCAAAGAAAAATCGATATATGCCCGTTCATGAGAGCGTTTTAAATTATATAAAGATATTTACAAATTTTGACAAAAAATCGATAAAAAGAGGGGATCCTAGCCCACCTGATCATAGAACAGGAGAAAGATTTTTAATCTGTGAATTCTCATCACCCCGGAGGTATAACAAAAACCTACAGTGGACGTATGGAGAAGGCTTCCTGACGGCGGTGTTTCCTAGGGGAATCTTACAAGATTTATGGGAGACTTTTAAATATAAGTCTAGAAGCCGGTGACCCCAAAGAGACGGCAGGTTCTGATGAAGGTGTTACAACATCAAGTACTATAACACCGAAACGCGTCGACGCATTTGCTTCTAGAATCCAAACAAGGTCAAGGAGGTAGCAGATATCCATGCATTTTTGATACTGTCTACTGTACCACCAGCATCAAAGAAAAGACCAGTGGATCTATACTAGTAGTGGTGGGAAAATATCAAGGCCACAGTGATAGGGGGTTTGTGAAAAGGATCCAATTGTTTTTGTGTACTGTATTAGTGTTGATCATTTTTTCTCCTTTGTTACATAATTTTGATGATTGTGATACTATGTTTTTTATGTGTAATGAATTGTTATTACTTGCTCACTGAATTTTTATTGTACTTGTCCAAAGAGTGGTTTCTTTGGATTTTTAATTTATTTTTCTGTGAAAAGAGGTTTTACTTTTATAAAAACATTAAAGAGATTGTGAACGTTCACTTTTAGTGTGGAACTCCTTATCTAATGTTTTATTTTTATATGAATTTTCCCCTTAATGTACCTATGAGGAATGTTTGTATGACTGGTTAGAACCCATACAGCAATATAACACGCATATACTTTAGTGTACACCCAGGGATTTCCCTTTGACTAGATTTACTATTTTAGACATTTTAAGTATTGTTTTGTATTCTTTCCCTACTTTCTTTCCTTTCCTTCCTTTGTTCCTTCTTTGCTATTTCTTCCTTTTCATTATAAGGAGGGGGGAAGTGTTATGTTGGGTTTTATTATTATGTGTGGTGTTTCTTTTATGCACGTGAGGTCAGAACGGTCAGAGCTACAGAATTTTATTATATGTATTCTGTGTTCTATAAGTCAGTTAGAGTGGAGCCTTGAGACTGTGTGCTGCTCTCCTGGCACTCACCTGTTGTATTGCTTATCCTATGATTTTAATTGAATAAACACCTTATTCAATCTACCTGGACTCATCACTTCAGTTTTATATATGTATATCTCAAGGTTGATGGAAGAATAAATGGGTATCTAAGTGTCTAAATGGATGATTTTTTTGTGTAAAATTGATTGTATAACTGACTTATTGAGTGTATCTTAGTGAATACATGGGTTAGTGAGTAATGTTTAAATATGTAAATATCTGTATCAGTCTCTCACTATGTGTATAAGTGGCTGCATGGGTTGGTGAGTAGCTACATGATTGTCTATATGGGTTATTAGTTGGTTTTTTGAGTATCAGTGTGAGTGTCTGAGTGTCTGTATGGTTCCGTGGGGGGTATTACTTAGTGCAAAGATGCATGAATGAGTGACTCACTGTTTGTATGTGTTGAAGACAGCATGTGTGCAGGACTGTATAGGTGGGTGAGTGTGCGTATGGGTGTGTTAGTGAGTGAATGACTGTCACAATTGTGTCTTTATGAGTAACTACATATGTTTTAAACTAGTATATGTGAGTATTGGTGTATATAAGTGAGTATATGTGAGAGTGAGAGATTGGAAGAGTTCCTGTACAAATAAGAAGGTGTTTCTATAAGTGATTGTTTAAGAGAGTAAGTATGTGTAAGTATCTGTACAAGTAAGTGTGGTAGTGTGTGTATAACTGTATATGCAAGTAAATGGATATTTGATACTTTGATTGCATGTGTGACTATTTGTGTGAGTAACTCTATGGATGAGTGGTGGTGTGTAATAGGATGTCGAGGTGTATGAGTACATATGATGAGTGAGTACATGTATGAGTGACTGTATAGGGACTATTGGTGAATGAGTGGATGTGTAGATCTTGGAATTACTGAATAGGTGTGTTGTAACTGGTATTGGTATGTCCATTGTTTTGAAAATGTTAGTTTGTATTTTTGAGTGTGTGTATCAAAGGTTATATTAGGGTGAGAGGAGGTCTGCCACTCTATCACAAGGATGATGTCATCAGTGATGTCATTTGAGATGTCATCAGTGATGTCATGAGTGATGTCACTGACCATGTCATGAGTGATGTAATAAGTGTTGTCATCAGCAGTGCATTGCGGGCGCGCGAGTTATAGTTAGCTGGACTAACTATAACGGGGGAATTGCTATGGTTTTGTACGAGTGAAATGTCCAACTAACTATAACGCCCCTGAAACCTATGGTTTTTTCAGTGAAAAAATAAATATATATATATATATATATATATATATATCAATACACACACACAAGATAACTTGAATTAAGAATTAAGGAACAGGACAATGGACATGAGAAACATAGATTACTTTATCAAGGGAAAACCATGTATTCACCATCTGCACAATTATGAAAGCAGGCATTCAGTTGGCGTCATGAGTCTAACTCTGTGGGTATCCTAGAATTGCTAAATCTTTAACAGCAGTCAGGGGATAATTGTGGTGGCCAAACATATTTGTTGATGTGAAATAATGTGTTCAGACATTTTCCATTGGTTCTCAGACAAAGAATTTCCATGTTAAATCTGAGGCCCTTTTGAGACCGTTACCTGATCCACCCAAACCTTGTAATAATGTATCAATGTTTTTTTTAATAGTACAGTTACCTAAAAGTCAGAACTGTTATGTACTGATGGTGATTGTTGATTTTTTGACAAAAATTGGGCACTTTTTTTCACTAAAAGTGTCGGTGGTGTGGCACTCCGTAGTTATAGATATGTGGTTTATGAGATAGGTAGTCCTAGAAGTAGGTATGACGTTTCTGGGCGCCGCAAGGGAATCCCTTCTGGCAAGTAAGGGATAGGAATCTGAACAATAGAAAATGTGGGGGTGTGGGGAATTCCCACACCAAATCCAAGCGGTGCTCCTGGATGGGTGTTACCCTTCAATATCAATGCAGTTCAATATAAGTGCAATCCAATTCCAAAGGTTGTTATTCAAAATAGAATTTTAATCCGTTGTCATATATTTCAATCATATAGACTTCAATGTGATTCAACAATGGTTCATCGCCATGTCAATATCCACAAATTGATTTAACAAGGTCCCAAATCCCAATGCATTTCGGGACGATGTCCCTTCGTCAGGGGATGATCTATGGGAAACCAAACACTGTATCAGGGGGTGGTAAATATTCCAACCTCAATAACTAACAAGTAATACCAGATAATAAAATGCCAAATAATAAAGGTACATGTACCTCAAAGAAAAACATGCTGTTAAAGACCCAAAGTCTGAAGTATATAGAACTAGCGTGATGGCAAAGTAAAATAAGTAAAGCAGAGCGTGATGAGAGAAATGCATCTGTGAATGAACATGCTGGAACTATATTTAAAGGACCAGGGTCCGGGAATGTCATCAAAAGGGAATTGCGGGTTCCGGTGATTTACATAAGTGTGCACGCAATCTGGTAAGGCGTGTAAAGCAAAACATAATCCGAGAAGTCAATCGAAAAAAAGAATAAACATGCTGGAGGTGTAAGAATACGTGTAAAGAACCGAAGTCCGAACATGCCATCAAATGAGAATTACGGAATTTTACAAGAATGTGATTTACACTGCTCACTTCCCAAGGCGTTGATAACCAGAAAAGACTACTTATTTATTTATTTATTTATTTTATTGAATTTGTATTGCGCTCAGCTACCCGTAGAGGGTTTCCCGGCGCCAGGGACAGCCTAAAGAAGAAAGATAGGTAATTGCTGAAACAGGAGAAGCAGAGAACATTTGAACAACTAAAACAGAAAAGTTTTTAGCTTTTTGCAAAAGGCCAGAAGATTGGTCTCCGTTTTAAGCGTCAGCGGAAGAGCATTCCACATCTTCGGCCCCAAATGGGCAAAAGAGCGGCCTCCCATTTTTGTCAAGCGAATTCTAGGAATTACAAAATTGGCTTGATTTGATGACCTAAGGGAACGATTTGGCTGGTATGGCCGGACAAGATTGTGCAAGTATGTGGGAGCAGAACCCTGACAGATTTTGAACATAAGGCACAAAGTTTTAAAAGCTACACGGTCAGCAATTTTTAACCAATGAAGGTCACATAGGGCTTGTGTTGCAGACATTCTGCGTGGGACATTGCACAGAAGGCGGGCAGCTGAGTTCTGCACAACCTGGAGTATATTCATTGTAGCTCTATCAGCTCCCAGATAGAGCACATTGCCGTAGTCGATACGGGACATTACAAGAGCCTGGACAACAGTTCGACGAGTAGACTCAGGCAGCATCCATAGGATCTTCTGCAACCAGCGTAGAGTGTTAAAGCAGATTGCAGCGACCTTAGTTGCCTGTTGACGCATCGAGAGTTTCTCGTCGATTAGAAAGCCGAGGTTACGAACAACTGGCACGGGGGTAGGCAGTGGACCCATGTCACTAGGCCAGTGTCTAGAACCCCACAGATCTTTATGTTTGCCAAGTACGATAACCTCGGTCTTTTCACCATTGAGTTTTAGCAGGTTGACCTGCATCCAGGCTGCAACCCGAGAAAGGCCGATTTTAAGGGCAGAGGTGTCCTGAGACCTACTGTCAGACAGGGAGAACACGATCTGCGTATCATCTGCATAGGAATAAATAGACAGACCGGCGTCCTCTACTATCGTGGCAAGGGGTCTGATGTAAATATTGAACAATAAAGGGCTCAATATAGACCCCTGCGGAACGCCATAAGCAGATGAGCAGATCGCCGATTCAGCTTTAGTTGAAAATACCTGAAAGGTGCGCTCATGAAGAAATGAAGCCACCCAGGCAAGCGCAGATCCAGCAACACCAAGGGAGCGAAGGGACTCTAGGAGGATGGAATGCGACACGGTATCAAAAGCCGCGCTTAAATCCAATAGTATAAGCGCAAAGGTCTCACCACTATCAATACCGTGTCGGAGTCGCTCAGTCACCCCCAGGAGTGCGGATTCGGTGGAATAATTGGCGCGAAAGCCTGATTGGGATGGATGGAGATATCCCGTATTTTCAACAAATTCGTTTAGCTGAAAGTTGACATGGCGTTCTAGTATCTTAGAACAAGCTGGCAGCAGGGATATAGGCCTAAAATTGGCCAGGTTAGTAATGTCCATACCAGATTTCTTCTGTAAGGGAACGACCATGGCGTGTTTCCATTCCTGTTCCACCCGAGATTCACTAAGAGAGGTGTTAAGTAACCTCATTAGGAATCTACGTGGTTCAAGGTCAAGTTGTTTCAATATCCTCATAGGGACAGGGTCCAGAGGAGATCCTGACTTAATGCTTTTTAGGCACGACAGGAAGGAAACATCATCAAATAATTTCCAGTTGTGCAGAAACTCAGTAGGAGGGACAGAGACATTACAGCAAGAGCCAGATAGGAAGGGATCAGTAGGGGGCGGAAGGGAAACTAAGGATTGGTGAATGTCCTGAACCTTCGATATAAAAAAGTCCGCAATAGCGTTACAATGTTTGCCATCCAGAGCCGGCAACACAGGAACAGTGTCAGCACCTGTGAGTTTATTAACAGTAGCAAAAAGAGTCCGAGGACAATTTTGCACTGAAGTAATAGTAGAGGTAATGTAAACTGCCTTGGCCCGTTTACAGTTGGCATGATAGGCTTTTAGCTCATCCTTGTAAATCAGTTTAGAGGGAATGGAATAGAATCTCCTCCACTTCCTCTCCAAGGCTTTACATTTAGCACGTTGGATTTTTAACTCATCCGAGTACCAAGGTGCTGGGGGACGCAAAGATCGAAATTTACTGCCCGAACGGGGGGCATGCACAGATACTGCATCTGTTAGCCACCTAATAATAGGGGCATTCAAATTCTGCTCAGTATTATTGAGAGACGGAATAGTCTTCGTCAGATGCAGATTAAAAGTGGCTATATCGATTTTGTCCCATCGATAAGAGGGTTTTGTTTCCTCTACATAAACATTGGTTATGTAAAGACCGGGCGGTAACACAAAGTGTACGGCATAATGATCGGACCACACCAGCGGACGAGCCAGATGAGAGCACTCAAATGGAAGAGTGGAAATAACTGGGTCCAAAAGGTGACCGGCAATATGAGTAGCTCCAGTATTACAAAGTGTGAGATTAAAAACCTCTAAATCAGAAAGAAGAGATTTTGTAAGGGGATTGTTAACATCGTCTAAATGAATATTTAAATCACCAAGTATGGTGAAGTTATTTGATTTCAGGAGTATTGCTGATAGACAATCAACAAGTAAGGGAATCCAAGAAGCAGCATTCCCCGGGGGCCGATAAATTAACAGACCCGAAAGTGTCAAACGGGGATTAATCGTGAGTTTAAACAATGCAGCTTCACTACCTGGGAGATGTAATGCCTCCAGTTTGCATTGGTAGGTGGATTTAAAGATGATAGCAATTCCACCCCCTTTACCTGAGGGTCTATCCTGATGAAGCATAACATAATTAGAAGGAATCGCAGTAGCGATATCCGGACCTGAGCTGGCATGAATCCAGGTCTCGGTCAAGAATAAAACATCAGGAGATTCCTCAATTATGAAATCATGGATGTTTAGATTATTCTTAGGGAGCGATCTACAGTTTAGGCTCCATAAATGGAGCGGGGCGGGAGGGGAAGTACCACCCTTCGTAGGCTTCCGTTTCCCCCTACAGTGCTTAATATACTGTTGGGTTTTAGAGAGCTGCATTTTGCCAGTAGTAAAGCCGCAGCTGGGGCATAAGAAGTAATGGCACGGCAGAGTGCAGGTAGCGCAATGAGAGGAAGCAGAAGGTCGCAGTAAGTAGAGTGCCGCAGATGAATAATACACGCGACTGCCCTGAGTTAACGTACCTGAGGTCACGATGGCAGTGGACAGCCCGTCCTGCAGCCCGTCCTCAGTGCGGACGGGCGCAGACGGGCAGGACTCAGGCACGACTCCGGCTAAGCGAGGGCGACCCATCTGCGCGTCCCGCTGCGCGGTAGAGAGGAGCTTTAAATAGGTACTTCAGGCTCAACTCGGTCACAAGGGCGTTCCAAAATGGCGCCCGTAGTTGTAGTAGTGATCCCAACCTAAGATGGCCCCCAAGCAGGGCAAACCCCAGGACCCGGACTGTTTTGGATTAAATATCTGGACTCGTGTCAACCGAAGGATCTTAATGATAGGATAGAATACAGTTGCTACCTCTAAGCATAGTCTACGGGACATTTCCTTGTCCAGCTGCACCCTCAACCTGATTCTCTAATTTCTCTAGAGTAATTACACTTTTCCTATACTTGTTCCCTTCTCTCTAGCCTTTTTTCATGTAACCCATTAGAGAAACATCTATGATCATCTTATCTCCACCTAAACACGTTCCTTTTATTATTCTATCTCATCACGCTCTGCTTTACTTATTTTACTTTGCCATCACGCTAGTTCTATATACTTCAGACTTTGGGTCTTTAACAGCATGTTTTTCTTTGAGGTACATGTACCTTTATTATTTGGCATTTTATTATCTGGTATTACTTGTTAGTTATTGAGGTTGGAATATTTACCACCCCCTGATACAGTGTTTGGTTTCCCATAGATCATCCCCTGACGAAGGGACATCGTCCCGAAATGCATTGGGATTTGGGACCTTGTTAAATCAATTTGTGGATATTGACATGGCGATGAACCATTGTTGAATCACATTGAAGTCTATATGATTGAAATATATGACAACGGATTAAAATTCTATTTTGAATAACAACCTTTGGAATTGGATTGCACTTATATTGAACTGCATTGATATTGAAGGGTAACACCCATCCAGGAGCACCGCTTGGATTTGGTGTGGGAATTCCCCACACCCCCACATTTTCACTTTTTTTCACTACCATGATTACCTACTTTATGAGATTTAGCATAATTCTGTAAACAACATCATTCAACTACATGATGTACCCACAGGTTTTAATTACAGAAAGACAACCCCAATTCACCTCAGGATTTAAGCCTATCGTATACATGGAATGAAATCTGGAATTCCACTTGTTTACTAATTATCACCCCCCAGACAGAAGGACGGACTTAAAGTCTGAATTATTTGTCTTAAAAAAATGTGAAACATCAGGCCTTGCAACAAGAAGTTAATTCTTCTGCTCAGCAGAATTAACATACAACAATACTCAAGATACAGCTACTTTGATGACACCCTTTTTTCATATGTATGGACAACACACTAAAAAAATTATCATTAGATCTGTCTTTACCTTGACTGTTCCTTCAGTAAAATGTAACTGGGTTGAAGAGGGTTCAGATATCAATACAGAAAGCCTTAACACAAGCTAAAGTATAATCAAATGAGATGATGATTGTAAAAGAACCTCTGGCCCAAATAAAATATGGTTGAAATGCATGGATGCTCACACAAAATGTACACTTGAAAAAATCATATACAGTCCAATCAAAATTTTTTGGCACTTTCCAGTTAAAAAAAAATTGTGAATCCAGTTACTCTGCACTTAAAATTGCCTCAGTCTATGAAAATTGATCATGTGTTCCATTTTTATTTTTTGAAACCCTTTTCCACGCAAATATGTTTTGCTGCAAATCCACTTCAGGTCAGTGCTGAAAAGGAATATGAGGTACAGAAGATTTCAGGTGCAAGACATTTTAGGAACAAATTGCAATATTCTGTAGATTGGAAGGGGAGCGAGATCAAGGGTACTGGGTTTTAATCATCATGCTCCTCGCTTGTTATGGCAATTTTATGCCAAGAATCCGGACCAACCAGGAGCTCCACAACCGATATGGAAGTGTTTGCGGTGGCACTGTCATGATTTGTGGTGCACCTTCCTGCACTTGGTGCTGTGCAAACTCAATACTCCAAACTCACATGTGTTACCTTATTTTGGGGAAGGAAAAACTACTAGTGGTCCCAGAATGGCAGCGCCTGATGTATGGCTTTGTGTCTTTGGAGGACTACTGCACATTGGCACCCAAATGCAAACTATATTTACCTTGAACTCTCATGTGTTTGGAATTGGCAGTGGTCATTTTGAAGTTGTTGGGTATATGTTCCCTCATGGTACACAGCATCATTGCTAGGAAATCAAGATTCTTTGTTGTTTTAGCTAGAGCCTTGATTCATGAGCTTGTGAAAACATTACAGAGTGTTGGATTTCTTTAAATACTTGTTTTCAAATAGCAGCTGAACAAAAAGAAGTTTTCTGCGGATCTGAGTTCTATTTGGAAACAAACTTTGATAGTTTGAAGAATTAATTCTGAATCACCTTAGTGGAGGTTATAGAGATATATTGTTGTTGCATATTATCAGATACGATTTTAAGTGCGGTCGTGGAAAAGATCCTTTTCGCTTTAAAAGACTGTTTAAATACTCTTTTTTTCAACTTTTATTTTCATTTTAAACACAATAAAGATACAGGAGTTCATGCACAGCAACAATAGTATGTGAGTCGAGTCTAATTAAATTGTTGAATATTCTTGATGCATGTATTGTGTTTAAGGTAGTGGTGGGTGTTAACTATTTGTTAACAATGTGAGCTATATTATTCTTTTGAGAATTTGTTATATTACAGTTTTACGAAGAGACACCGTAGATGTACATCAGCACCGACAGGCCTGTAATCACACATTAGAAGGTAGTTTACCTTGCCAGAAAGAAAGATTAAGATTCTATCAAAGGATAGAACACCTGATTATATAAATATTATTTATGTTCTGTTTTTCAGTGCTCCGTGTCAACACAGAGGGACCAATTCACAAACCAGATTTTGTAGTATGCTTGCTAGAACTACAAAATGCTATTCACAAACCTAGAGGAGTAAATCTCCACGTTCACCTCTTCGATCTTTTCTATATGAAGATCCTCACACATGTAAGCTTACTTCTTAGTAGTAAGGGGCTCATTAGGATGGCGGACGGAAGAGCGACCGCAGCCCTGGAGTAAACGGAAAATGCCTTTTCCGTGTCCGCCTGCCGCGGACACTCCGTCCGCCATATCAGGATAGGAAAGAGTGTCAAAATTCTGTCCGCGACAGAAGAGCACGCACCGCCGCACAACTACACCCGACCACGCGGCGGACGTAACCAATCCAGAGACTCCGCCGTACGTACTGACGTCTACGACCGTCCCCCAAATCAAGATGGCCGAAAATACACATAAAACCGCTGCGGAAAAACAACCTGTCTGAACACGGCGGATTCCCCACAGCGAAGATAACATACATAGCAGAGATACCCACTGCAAGCTGCTCGCCACCATGGACCCAGCGCTACACGCTTTCCCGATGCTCTTCGCGATCCACCACGTCCAAGTCTTGGCCCACTATCGACGACGACGCAGGTAAGGCACAAACCATTCGCTGTCTAGAGGGGAATACCTGCAAGGGTCGTGACGTTGGGAGGGGGAGTGTCATGTTACCGAAACCACTGATTAGAAGCAAATACAAATACACAATTGTAGTACGCAAGCAGGAATGACTACGACAAACCACGACACATGATTGACTACCTTTATTACACATAATAGGGGTATAATCACAGTGTATGCGTGAGCATGGGCAAAGTGGGCACCAGAGCATGAACATCAGAGGCAGCACATCAGAGGGCAGGATGCAGTATCAGAGCATCAACAGGGCATTGTGGACAACAGAGCAGGTACATCAGAGGCAGTAAACGAGAGGGAAGAATGCAGTATCAGAGCATCAACAGGGCATTGTGGACAACAGAGCAGGTACATCAGAGGCAGTAAACGAGAGGGCAGAATGCAGTATCAGAGCATCAACAGGGCATTGTGGACAACAGAGCAGGTACATCAGAGTCAGCACATCAGAGGGCAGAATGCAGTATCAGAACAGCAACAGGGCATTGTGCCCAACAGAGCAGGTACATCATTGGCAGCACGTGAGAGTGGCTAAGTGCATCAACAGTCCATTGCACTGAACATGTCCATCAGAGGCAGCATGTGAGAGGGGCCAAGTGCATCAACAGTCCATTGCACTGAACATGTCCATCAGAGGCAGCACGTGAGAGGGGCCAAGTGCATCAACAGTCCATTGCACTGAACATGTCCATCAAAGGCAGCACGTGAAAGGGGCCAAGTGCATCAACAGTCCATTGCACTGAACATGTCCATCAGAGGCAGCACTTGAGAGGGGCCAAGTGCATCAAGTGTCCATTGCACTGAACATGTCCATCAGAGGCAGCACGTGAGAGGGCAGAATGCAGTATCAGAGCATCAACAGGACATTGTGGACAACAGAGCAGGTACATCAGAGGCAGTAAACGAGAGGGCAGAATGCAGTATCAGAACAGCAACAGGGCACTGTGCCCAACAGAGCAGGTACATCAGAGTCAGCACATCAGAGGGCAGAATGCAGTATCAGAGCATCAACAGGGCATTGTGGACAACAGAGCAGGTACATCAGAGGCAGTAAACGAGAGGGCAGAATGCAGTATCAGAACAGCAACAGGGCACTGTGCCCAACAGAGCAGGTACATCAGAGTCAGCACATCAGAGGGCAGAATGCAGTATCAGAGCATCAACAGGGCATTGTGGACAACAGAGCAGGTACATCAGAGGCAGCACAAGTACGTGTTCCAAGCAACCCGTCCCAAGGACCACAACAGTGCGACCACTGCGCCCACGGCCTGGTCGCCCCCACACCCCCCTGCCGCTCCTCCTTACCTGCTGCCAGACGCCGAAGCCGAGCCTACGCCCCAGCCGCCGCAGGGCCGCCCCAGCGCCCCAGCGCCCCAGCCGCCGCCAGCCGAGCCCCCAGCTTTTCCTGCCACAGTTTTTCCCGCCGTAGCAGCCCCGAACACGCCCCCCCGCCTGCCGATTGGTCCCCGCACTACCCGCCCCCCAGCGGACCCTCCCTCACCGCTCCCTTCTTATGACGCCCCCAGAGCGACCGCGCAGCGGACGCGCGCAGCGGGAGCACCGAATGAGCGCCGAAGGTGCGCCAAAGGTAAGCCCGTCTACGCCCGTCCGCGCCTGGACCGCGCCCAGCGCCAGGACCCCTGGCCCCCGCAGACCCCAGCCCACCCGCCGGACGTACGACGCCGCCACCCTCAACGCACTCAACGCCGGCCGAACCCCTGGATGCTACCGAACCGAGCCAGTGCAAGGCTGTTCTCAATGGACAATGTACACACCATGTACAATAACATGTGAGTGAAGTGAACAGCACCTCACATCACAGAATCAGGTGGACTGCGTGAACTACCTGCCTCGGACACACTGCCAGCACCAGAAACAGGAGTGTGAGACACAGCCACAGCCCGAGTGACTGACACATGGGCCACAGACCCAGACACACTGCCAGCACCAGAAACAGGAGTGTGAGACACAGCCACAGATCTACTGACTGACACATGAGCCATAGACCCAGATACACTGCCAGCACCTGAAACAGGAATGTGAGACACAGCCACAGATGTAGTGACTGACACGTGAGCCACAGACCCAGACACACTGCCAGCACCAGAAACAGGAGTGTGAGACACAGCCACAGATCTACTGACTGACACATGAGCCATAGACCCAGATACACTGCCAGCACCTGAAACAGGAATGTGAGACACAGCCACAGATGTAGTGACTGACACGTGAGCCACAGACCCAGACACACTGCCAGCACCAGAAACAGGAGTGTGAGACACAGCCACAGATCTACTGACTGACACATGAGCCATAGACCCAGATACACTGCCAGCACCTGAAACAGGAGAGGGCACAACTGACACTGTGCTACTACATGATGCATGACAGAAAACAACAGACACAGTGCCACTATCTGATACATGAGAGTCAACTGCACCTGCGCCACTGGGACCACTGAAATGATGAGCCACAGGGCTGTATGGGCCAGGAGGCAGGGTGGCCCTGGGAGCTGGGGATAGCTGTACTTGAGCGACATCGGGGTGGGCAGGTGTCAATGGTGTGTGTCTGCGTTTCTTAGGGATATGTGAGTGTACCCTGGACAGGACAGGAATAGCAAGTGGTGGGGACTCAAAAGATCTATCACCCACCATAGGTGGAGCATCTGCTTCCGGGGGTCGGCTTTCTGGGGACGTGCTGGAGCCTGCTTGTCGTTTGCTGTGTGCCTGCCGCCTGGACTCAGAATCATGTGTAATGGGAGATGCAACAACAGGGGACTCCCTCCTCTGCTTCTGACTGGCCTGGATGGGAGTGGAGGTATGGCGGGACTCCGCCGCGGAGACATCTGTTTTCCGTTCCTTCGACAACATCAGCCTCAGTGCAGCCAGGGGTGATGTATGCCTGTCCTTGATTGCGCCAGTGTCCATGGGAGAAGCCTTGTCCCTAGGATGTGCCTTTTCCGTAGGAGTAGTGTTGTCTCTGGACTTTCCCTGTGCCCTGGACGGTGCCCTGTTCCTGGCAGCAGACTTGTCGTCTGTGGTGTACCTGTCTCCAGAAGACACCTTCTCCCTGTGTGTGTCCCTGCCCTTGGGAGATGGCCCTTGCTCTGTTGTGTGCCTGCCCTTGGGAGTCTCCCTGCTCTTTTGAGGTGCCTTTGTCTTTTGACTGTCCTTGTCCCTGCCCTTGGGAGATGGCCCTTGCTCTGTTGTGTGCCTGCCCTTGGGACTCTCCATGCTCTTTTGAGGTGCCTTTGTCTTTTGACTGTCCTTGTCCCTGTCCTTGGGAGTGGCCCCTTGCTCTGTTGTGTGCCTGCCCTTGGGACTCTCCCTGCTCTTTTGAGGTGCCTTTGTCCTCTGACTGTCCTTGTCCAAGGGAGTGTCCATGGACTTGGGAGTATCCCTTGCCTTGGGAGTACCTTTTGTGTGGAATGCCTGTGTAGCATGTGAAGGCATGTCCCCCAAGACCACTTGTGGATCCTGTGTGTGTACTCCAGTGTATCTGACGTTGTCTTTGTGAACAGATTTTGCTGACCTAGGGGATGGTGTCTGTGCCCTCTGTGCCCTGACGTGCTGTCTGACGCTGCTTCTAGTGCAATAACCTGTATTAGAGTCCTGGTCAGAATATTCACTCCCCCCTGAGACATCCAGTGGTGTAGATGGGGAAACAGAAGTAGCACCCTGTCCATGCGACTGTACAATGACAGACGACACACTGCTTGCCAATGACTGAACTGTCCTGTGTAGACCAGCAAGATCGCCATGCATTCCTTCCATGAATGCCACCACCTGCCCCAACTTCCTATCATGGTCTTGGAATGCATTTGTCATATTGGTCTGCCCCACACACAGCTGTCGCAGCAGATCAACAGCCTCAGCACAAAGTGCATTTTGGGTCACCATGGCAGGGGCAGCGGTGCCTGCACCGAACGCCACTCTGCTCCCCCTACTCCTGCGTGCACGAACAGTACATGGTGCAGTTGGCGGCAGTGTGGGCCCTGTGTGCTGTGTCCCGACCGAAGGTGTTGATTGCCCACTCCCAGTCTGTGACAACAGTGCTGGCTCACCAACACTGTCGGAAGATGAGGACGATGATGTCTCCACATGCGAGTCCTCAGGGACGGTCCTGTCCCCCTCTCCGGCGCTGCCCTCCTCTGTGTCAGTCTGCGTGTGCGCGAAGTCTGATCCGGATGCATTGCCTCCACTCATCTCCGCCGTCTGTGGCTGAGTGCCCTCTGCCAAAGCTGAAATGCATAGAAAAGAGGTGTAAGTCATGGTTACCCTCACGTACAGAAGGACAAGGAATCCCTAATTCCATTGCTGACAAAGTTCTTCTAGCCCCCATCCTGCACACAGCCCACCTCTACCAGTCATCCTCACATGACATAAGCGTTGGTGGCCGTGACACATGTACAGCATGCGGACAGGGCAGGAGCATGTACATCTGCACACATGTCTTGCCATGGGGCCACGGACCACTACGGAATGTGCTTCAACACTCAACTACTAAGCAAGTGGCGTGTCAACATGCCGGACCTGGATGTCGAATTACACTCACCCAATGGCACCAACATGGCATCGCAGCGATACATACGCACCATGGAAGTCACTACTGTGTCTGGGCACCAATACATGCATTGCACTCCCAAGTAACATACACAGACAGTCTGCTCACCGCTAGTTTGCTGTTGATCCACACTCAGCCGTTCAGACAGGTCAGGATGCGTCACAGCAATGATACGGTGCATGAGAGGGGTCATGGAGCGTCGGGCCAGACGTGGCGTCCTTGGAATCATCCCCAGTGTCACTTCCGCTACATTCTTGCCTTCCTGGAAATGTCGTCCCAGCGTTTGTGGCAGTGTGTATGTCGTCTATTGCACACCCCCAATGCCCGTACATCATGTGCTATGCTCCTCCACACGTCCTTGTGAAGGTGCAGCTTGACCTACCATGATGGGAGACAAAAGGGTGCAAGTCAGTGGACAGTTGGCCTGTCACACAGATAGGGGCAACACGTATCTGTCAGCAGCCATGCACATTCCGACAAATATGTCGGGCCCACAGTACACAGCTAAGATTGCAGAAGCCAGGAGTCATTGACCACCTCATGCACACCAACATGTCCCACACTGCACTTACCACCTGTCCGGGTACGCCGTAGAGCCGTCCAAAGTTGCGGAGCACACCATCCACGAGGACAACAAGCTCCGCGGCGGTGAAGGGACGAGACCGGATCTCTTTGACTCTCGGCATGGCAAGATCACGGAGTATGGCACTAGAGCAGCAGTCGGTGGTCAGCTCAGCAGCAGCAGGTCGAGGTGATGGTCACAGGCAGCAGTCGGTGGTCAGCTCAGCAGCAGCAGGTCGAGGTGATGGTCACAGGCAGCAGTCGGTGGTCAGCTCAGCAGCAGCAGGTCGAGGTGATGGTCACAGGCAGCAGTCGGTGGTCAGCTCAGCAGCTGCAGGTCGAGGTGATGGTCACAGGCAGCATTCGTGGTCAGCTCAGCAGCAGCAGGTCGAGGTGATGGTCACAGGCAGCAGTCGTGGTCAGCTCAGCAGCAGCAGGTCGAGGTGAACAGGCAGCACTGGTTCCCAGGGTAGGATGTGTGCTTTTTGACATCACACATATATAGGGCCCTGACCACATGTCAGTGGCATACGTCGCCAGCAATTGGTCAGCCCTGGATGCGTGTTTGTAAAAGGGCCAATGACTGGCCCTGGTGTTGCGGTGCACTGCTTCCGCTACTTTCGATTGGCCATACGCGGCCAGCCTTTCCCTCTTCCCATTGGCTGCATGTGCACGGACCGTCACGGTCACACATCGGCAACCGCATGTGCAAGCTTCCGGGACGGATGCTTCTTTTGCAACAATGTTCTATCACTGGCGCCACCATGGCGGTGCACGTATTCGGCGGGGGAGGTGCAGGCCAACACACCCTTTAGATGTAGTCAATGGACATGGCAGTTCATGACCCCCCTTACAGTCACATTGCATCATCCACCGTACACCGGCTGGACCAGCCCGGCCTAGGACCGCCGTGCCAGCCATGTCCACAACCGCCGTGCCAGGCCCGGGCTAGGACCGCCGTGCCGGCCATGTCAGCCACCGCCGTGCCAGGCGAGTGAACACCCGTCGGTGGCTGACATGGCCGGCACGGCGGTCCTAGGCCGAGCCTGGCACGGCGGTTGTGGACATGGCCGGCACGGCGGTCCTAGGCCAGGCCTGGCACGGCGGTTGTGGACATGGCCGGCATGGCGGTCCTAGGCCGGGCCTGGCACGGCGGTTGTGGACATGGCCGGCACGGCGGTCCTAGGCCGGGCCTGGCATGGCGGTTGTGGACATGGCCGGCACGGCGGTCCTAGGCCGGGCCTGGCACGGTGGTTGTGGACATGGCCGGCACGGTGGTCCTAGGCCGGGCCTGGCACGGCGGTTGTGGACATGGCCGGCACGGCGGTCCTAGGCCAGGCCTGGCACGGCGGTTGTGGACATGGCCGGCATGGCGGTCCTAGGCCGGGCCTGGCACGGCGGTTGTGGACATGGCCGGCACGGCGGTCCTAGGCCGGGCTGTTCCGGCTGGTGTATGGTGGATGATGCAATGTGACTGTAAGGGGGGTCACTTATTTATTTATTTATTTTTGTAGTTTATAGAGCGCACAGCTACCCCTTACGGGGTGTCCCGGCGCTAGAACCCAAGGCCTCATGGGCAGAAGGAGGAGGGGGAGCCAAAAGGAAGTCAGAGTTCGGAAAACAACCAGGTTTTTAGCCTGGCCCGGAAAATTGGTTCAGAAGGACAGAACCTGAGATCAATAGGGAGACGGTTCCACAGTTTGGCAACAATCACGCTGAACCCCTTGCCGCCCAATCTGGCGCGTCGGAAGCGAGGAGAGACCAGAAGGCGTAAGTTGTTGGATCTCAAGGATCTAGTGGAGTAAGATATAGACACTCGCTTTTTCAGGTAGTTGGGCCCCAGGTCGTTGATGGCTCGGAAGGCGAGGGTGAGGATTTTAAACTGAATGCGGCTGGCAATGGGGAGCCAGTGGAGTTCCTTAAGGTAAGCGGTGACTGACTGGCGGTAGGGGATGTTTCCGATCAATCTGGCCGCCGCGTTCTGAACGATCTGGAGTCGATCGACTAGATACTGAGGAGCGCTCGCGTATAAGCTGTTAGCGTAATCTAGATGGGACGTAATGAGGGCCTGGGTAACTGTTCGGCGGGCGTCCAATGGAAGGTAGGGAAGTATCTTCCTGATCATTCGTAGCTTCATGAAGCAGGCAGAGGTGACCTTGTTGACTTGGGATTTGCATGAGAGAGAGTCGTCAAACTGATAGCCAAGGTTGCGGGCAGCATGGACTGGGGAGGGAGCGGGGTCAAGTGCAGTGGGCCACCACCGTGAAGGGGGGATAGGGTTTTTCTGGTTAAGAAACAGCACCTCTGTCTTGTCCGCGTTGAGTCTTAGATGATTATCAGTCATCCAGACACGGATGCCGTCGAGACAGTGGCGGAAGTTGGCAAATGTGGAGTCCGAGTGGTCATTGAAGGAGAAAATAAGCTGAGTATCGTCAGCATAAGAGACCACCCTGACTCCACAGGATTCTACCACGGCGGCCAGGGGAGCGAGGTAGACGTTGAAAAACAGAGGGCTGAGGGCAGAGCCCTGCGGCACGCCACACAGCAGAGGCTTATCCTCTGATTTGAAAGGCTTGAGTAGCACCCTCTGACTTCTCCCAGTAAGGAAGGATTCAATCCAGGTGAGAGCGGTGCCACCGATGCCGACCAGCTTGAGACGGTCTAGAAGGATTGAGTGGGAGACCGTATCAAAAGCGGCGGATAGGTCGAGGAGGACAAGCATGGCCTCCTCGTCCCTATCCACACACTCACGAATGGTCTCAGCCACTTCCAAAAGGGCCGTCTCCGTGCTGAAACCCGCACGAAATCCGGATTGGGAGTCGTGCAGCAGGGAGTTGTTCTCCAAAAACTCCGTAAGTTGCAGCTGCACAGCCTTTTCCAGGATTTTGGCGGGTTTGGGGAGAAGGGAGATGGGACGGTAATTGGCAAATATAGATGGGTCGGCGTCGGGTTTTTTCAGGATGGGCACCACCATAGCTTCCTTCCAAGAGGTAGGGAAGAAGCCGTGATGAAGGGAGCCATTCCAGATGGAGAGAAAGGAGTTGGCCAATATGGGAGCTAACTCACCCATGAGTTTGGCAGGGATAGGGTGTGAGGGGGCACCAGATCTGCATTGGGTGAATAGCCTGAGAGCGGTCTCTAGAGTCAGATTGTTGAAGGACTGTAGAGAGGCAGAACCAGGGGGGCTGGTGTTGGGGGACTGGGGGGGTAACCCATCGGGAAATGAGGCGGAGAGTATATTTATTTTTTCCAGGAAGTAGTCCGAGAGTCCATCACATAATGCCTGGGTAGCAGAATGCTGTGGGGCCCTGGCAGGAGGATTGATAAAATGTTTGACAATGGTGAAAAGGGTCTTGGAAGAGTTTTTGGCGTTGGCAATTTGCCGTGAGAAGTGATCTCGCATCGTAGTTTTTTTATTTTTAAGGAAATTTTTCAAGGCGGATTTGTAGATGGCTTTGGCTTCTGGGTCGTAGTTCTGCCTCCACTTGCGTTCGAGAACTTTCCATCTACTCTTTTCCTCACGGAGGGTGGTGGAGAACCAAAGAGCAGAAGGACGGGACCTGGTGGAGGAGAAGGAGTTAAGGGGAGCGATGGAGTCAATAGCTAGAATTAGTGAAGTATTGAGCCTAGAAACATTTCCATCAATGTCAGTGGAAAGGGGATCCGGGACAAAGTGGAGTAGTGGGTCTAAGGAGGCACAGGTGACCTTATACCACTTTCTCCCTGGTTCTTTGCTGAGTACCGAGGGGGCAGGTATCAAGCTCAGTGTAAGAACGAAAGGGATAAGAAAATGGTCAGACCAGGTAAGCGGGAGGGAGGGTAGGACTGAGATATTGGAGAAGTTGGCAAAAATTAGATCAAGGGTGTGCCCAGCTCTGTGAGTGGGGCCTTTGACAAGTTGACATAAATTCAGACTCTGCATAGTTTCTATCAGGTTACTCGCTTTAGGACAGAGAGAATTATCGACGTGAAGGTTGAAATCACCCAGCACCAGGAAGTGTTGGTGTTTAAGGGAGAGATCGGCCACCTGGTGAGTAAGTGCAGTGAGAGAAAGAGTGGAGGCGGTAGGGGGATTGTAAACTAATATACCCGCCAGAATTACTGCTGCGGAGTCTGAAATAGAGAAGTACATGGCTTCTATGATCCCGATTTTTGTCAGTTTTGTGGTAATCAAGTGCAAGTGGGATCTGAGTATGATGGCTAGTCCACCACCTGATTTGCCGCCAGCTCGATTGATGCCCTTTATGGCATAGCCTGGTGGGGTGGCCAGGTGCAAGTCAGGGGTAGAGGAGTCAGTAATCCAAGACTCGGTGAGGAATAGGATGTCCCAGTCCTCAGAGATGATAGACGTCCAGATCTCGTTGGCATGGCGGGGTAATGACCTGCAATTTACCAGGCCAGTTTTCAAGGTCAGGGAATGAGGCAGGCGGTTAGGCCTGTGAGATCGGGGAGGGGGATGGAGGCTCCAGGGAGGGAGCGAAAAGTTGCAGTGAGGACAGTGAAAAGGTGAACCCTCCAAGTGATCGGGACTACAGCGGGTGGTCGCGGAGCAGGTAGTGGGGTTTAACAGGAGTAATTGGGATTTGGTCCAGCTAGTGCGGGTAGAGACCGCAGGACGGGCAGGGGGACTGGCCCTGGGCACGGTCCAGGCGCGGACGGGCGCAGACGGGCTTGCCTTAGGCGCGCCTTCGGCGCGCAAACGGCGCGCCCGCTGCGCCCATCCGCTGCGCGTACGGAAATGACACATACTTTTGTACAATGAGGGGGCGTGGCCTCCAAGGGGGCGTGGCCTAGTCGCACACCGGCAATGTCGCCGTGAATGTTTGGGCGAGACCCGCTGTCAGCGCTGGGCGGCTGAGCGGTGGAGTGAAAGGCGGGTTTAGGGCAGCAAGGTAAGGCAAATTATTCAAACACAAGAGATCAGAGTGCATACAAAAATCACAATAGCAGCAAGTTTTTAAAAGGGTTAAAATCTCGGTCTCCCGGCTATTTTGCCTCAGGAGGTATTCAGGGTTCTGGCAGGTATCGCTAGTCCATCAGCATTTATACCTACTCGGAAGAAGGGTGCGTGGCCTCCAAGGGGGCGTGGCCTAGTCGCACGCCGGCAATGGCGCCGTGAATGTTTGGGCGAGACCCGCTGTCAGCGCTGGGCAGCTGAGCGGTGGAGTGAAAGGCGGGTTTAGTGCAGCAAGGTAAGGCAAATTATTCAAACACAAGAGATCAGAGTGCATACAAAAATCACAATAGCAGCAAGTTTTTAAAAGGGTTAAAATCTCGGTCTCCCGGCTATTTTGCCTCAGGAGGTATTCAGGGTTCTGGCAGGTATCGCTAGTCCATCAGCATTTATACCTACTTGGAAGAAGGGGGCGTGGCCTCCAAGGGGGCGTGGCCTAGTCGCACGCCGGCAATGGCGCCGTGAATGTTTGGGCGAGACCCGCTGTCAGCGCTGGGCGGCTGAGCGGTGGAGTGAAAGGCGGGTTTAGTGCAGCAAGGTAAGGCAAATTATTCAAACACAAGAGATCAGAGTGCATACAAAAATCACAATAGCAGCAAGTTTTTAAAAGGGTTAAAATCTCGGTCTCCCGGCTATTTTGCCTCAGGAGGTATTCAGGGTTCTGGCAGGTATCGCTAGTCCATCAGCATTTATACCTACTCGGAAATAGGGGGCGTGGCCTCCAAGGGGGCGTGGCCTAGTCGCCTGCCGGCAATGGCGCCGTGAATGTTTGGGCGAGACCCGCTGTCAGCGCTGGGCGGCTGAGCGGTGGAGTGAAAGGCGGGTTTAGTGCAGCAAGGTAAGGCAAATTATTCAAACACAAGAGATCAGAGTGCATACAAAAATCACAATAGCAGCAAGTTTTTAAAAGGGTTAAAATCTCGGTCTCCCGGCTATTTTGCCTCAGGAGGTATTCAGGGTTCTGGCAGGTATCGCTAGTCCATCAGCATTTATACCTACTTGGAAGAAGGGGGCGTGGCCTCCAAGGGGGCGTGGCCTAGTCGCACGCCGGCAATGGCGCCGTGAATGTTTGGGCGAGACCCGCTGTCAGCGCTGGGCGGCTGAGCGGTGGAGTGAAAGGCGGGTTTAGTGCAGCAAGGTAAGGCAAATTATTCAAACACAAGAGATCAGAGTGCATACAAAAATCACAATAGCAGCAAGTTTTTAAAAGGGTTAAAATCTCGGTCTCCCGGCTATTTTGCCTCCTGGAGGTATTCAGGGTTCTGCCATGTCCATTGATTATATCTAAAGGGTGTGTTGGCCTGCACCTCCCCCGCCAAATACGTGCACCGCCATGGTGGCGCCAGTGATAGAACATTGTTGCAAAAGAAGCATCCGTCCCGGAAGCTTGCACTTGCGGTTGCCGATGTGTGTCCGTGACGGTCCGCGCACATGCAGACAATGGGGAGAGGGAACGCGGCGCGCGTATGCCCATTCGAAAATAGCGGAAGCAGTGCACCGCCATGGCGGCGCCAATGATTGTATATTTTCAGACGCTGCACCGTGGTGTATTGTCTGCAGTTGCGTCATGAGGGTTGTGAGCGTGATAGGGAAACTTTATATGTCATGCACTATTCCATGTGTGTCCATACTATGCCCATCGGTGTGCACACAATGTGCAACACATGTGCATGTCGACGTGTTGACGTCGGGTGTGACCCTACAGACGTTTTAACTTCTTCACATCTACACAGTACATCACTGCTGTATCGCCACATTCTGAATCTGTTGTCAGTGTGTGGTTCATGTGAGGTCACTACAATGGTGGGGGTACACATGCATTCAGTGTATGTGTGTTGCCTGTTGTGTCACCATGCATGTAATGTCCGTATGCTCGCCATTATTGGTGTTGGCATTGGTGCATGATGACATGGTGTGTGTGTATCATTATCGTTTGTGTGCATGCACTTGCATGTGTGTCTGTGATGTGGCTTCTACACATTAGGGTCATGACACACGTCTTGTCAGTAATGTTGACATGTGACTAAGTTGCATTGTACGTGTTGACACACTTCCTGTTGCTAGTGGCTGCACATTGTTAATGGGGCACTCCGTATTGTAGTTACTATCAGAGATGTCACACATATGACCATTGTCCACAACATTTATCTTCTTGCTAATGTTGGCTTACATGTGATGGAGTTGCACACCTATGCGTCATTTGTAAGTTGACTCAAGTTACATCTCTCTCCCACACAGGAGGGCTCCAAATGTGCATCGGACATACACTGTGCTGGAGGATATGGTTGACGAGGAGATGATCAGGAAATTCTGGCTAGATCGACGTAGATTGATGGAGCTTGTTGCCCAATTGTCTCCTCATCTGCAGCCACGAAGGACGTATCCTGGTTCCATTACACCCACAGCAAAGGTGATGGCGGCACTACACTTTTTTGCTACTGGCACCTTTCAGTACACAGTTGGACATGCCGGGGGGATGTCACAGTCCATGTTCAGCATGGTACTTCGGGATGTTCTAAAAGCTATGATGCTGTACAAGGATACTACATCCATTTCCCACGGCCGGCAGAGTTGGCAGCAGTCAAAGCAGACTTCTATGCACTGGGCCAGATACCACACGTAGTGGGTTCCATTGATGGCACACATATCGCTCTCATTCCACCACGGGCACGTGAGCAGGTTCATAGGAATCGGAAGCACTTCCATTCGCTAAACGTGCAGGTGGTGTGCCTGGCCGACAACATCATCTCCCATGTGTGTGCAAGATTTCCAGGCTCCGCACATGACGCCCACATCATGCGGAGCAGCATTGTCCCCCAACTGATGGTAAATCTGCGTCCCGGTCATGCGTGGCTTGTTGGTGAGTATGCTGTGGGGACTTTTGTGATTTCTGTGTGGCATGGGGTATCCACCAATTCTGGTTGTGATATTTGTGTCTGTCATCCCCCTACATAGGCGACTCGGCGTACCCAAACCGGCCCTGGCTCCTGAGTCCCATACGTAATCCTACTACAGCGGGTGAAATGCGCTACAATGATGCATATGGAAGGACACGTATAGTGCTGGAACGTACTTTTGGACTGCTAAAGTCTAGGTTTCGGTGCCTGGATAAGACCGGAGGGGCCCTGCCTTACTCACCAGGCAAAGTATGCAGGATCGTGATTGCCTGCTGCATGCCGTGCGCAATGACATTGAACTGCTCTTGGACCCTGAAGACCAAGAAGTTCCTCGGCCTCCCATCCCACCCATGTCGACTGATGAGGATAGTGATGAGGAGGAAGGTGTGGACCAGAGGCGCCAGCTCATTGATCGCTACTTCCCTTGAATGTGAGTAACTACCTCCTGTGCCGGTTGACAATGCCTTATGTATGTTTGCTGGTGTTGTGTGGATGTGGTGTGCATCAGCTGGGTGTTCTGCTATGTGATGGTTGCATATGTGTGTGTTCATTTATTTGGACATGCAAGTCTCCATGATGTGTGTCCTCTCATCCAATGACTTTGTGATGAGTGTGGTTTGTGGAATGTTGCTGTGCAGTGTGTTGTGATGGGTGTGAATCTGTTTCCTGACGTGTGTTTGCTGTCTCTGAATTTCCCTAGGTCACTCCCGCAGCGGCATGATTATGTACGACTTGGATCCCTGCACCTGGTTACGTCTGTTTCTGAGGCAATCATGTGATTAAACATGGAAGCAACACATCATTGAGTGTGTAAGTGGCATTTATTTACAGGTTGTGCATTGGTGCTGGTGAATATTTACAAGTAAGTGTGGGGTGGGGAAGTGTGAGTTGAAGGTAATGGCAGATGAAATGTCCGTGCTGACACCACATTGGGTGATGTCAGGCTAGTCCAGCAGACCTGTGCCAATGATTGGCTATGTGGGACAGGATAGTTGGCAGGGTGAATGGCTGGCTCAGGCAGTGTCAGAGTCATTGTCGGCCCCTCTTGGTGCGTGTGGATGGAGCACCCCCACTGCTCTCACCCACTTCCAGCCTCGGACGGCCCCTCCGTCTTTGAGGTGGAACGGAGTCAGCTGGGGGGGCAGGTTGCTGAGGGGCCAAATCCGTCGCCAGGGGCACAGGTGGCGGTGGCGGTGGTGTTGCTGGCCGTGGCATCTGGACACTTGGTTGAGGGGGGGTGGGGTTGTTGCGGGCTATCCATTCCCTCCACATTGTTGTCTGCTGGCCCATGATGTCCACTATCTGGCCAAAGCGGCCCGAAATTTCCCGCAACATGTTAGTGTTGTCCACCGAGTCCTGGTGGGCACGATCTGCCTGTTCCTGGCCACGATCGTAGGAAGCCTGGCACCTGGCTAGGGCTTGAAGTGACTCTGCCACAGGATGGGGTGGGTGTCCTTCCTCAGCGCGACGGAGTGTGGATCTCCTGATTGACTGATGTGGCCTCGCCTCTCTCCTTTCTGGCCCACTCTCCCTGCTTGGGTGGGAGGCCGATGGCCCTGCGTCGTGCGGTGGGTTAGGCAGGGTGGTACAGGCAGGAGTGGTGGTACTGGTGGTGGTAGTGAGCCTGCAGCTCACTGTGGCCGGTGTTGCAGGAGTTACACAGGCGACGGTTGTCGGGCCGGGATTTCCTGTGAGCCAGATGGCCCTGGCTGTCTGCTTTGGCCCGCACCATCCTCCGCACCGGAGCTGCCTGTGGCATCGTCCCCAGAGAGTCCGGTATGGGTGTGAGGAGAGTCTTGCGGCCGGTTGCTGGTTTCACCAGTCAGATTACGATCACCTGAGGGACAAGATTGTGCAGATCAGTACTGTGGACATTACATGTTCATATCAATTTGATTACATTTCAGTGTCCTGTCGCACACACCCCACCCACCACCACCGCCCTCCCTGTAGACATGGGGGCCTGTTGGGAGTTGTAGTGGTGACCTCTCACACACCCCACCCACCACCACCGCCCTCCCTGTGGACATGGGGGCCTGTTGGGAGTTGTATTGGTGACCTCTCACACACCCCACCCACCACCACCGCCCTCCATGTGGACATGGGGGCCTGTTGGGAGTTGTAGTGGTGACCTCTCACACACCCCACACACCACCACCGCCCTCCCTGTGGACATGGGGGCCTGTTGGGAGTTGTAGTGGTGTCCTCTCACACACCCCACCCACCACCACCGCCCTCCCTGTGGACATGGGGGCCTGTTGGGAGTTGTAGTGGTGTCCTCTCACACACCCCACCCACCACCACCGCCCTCCCTGTGGACATGGGGGCCTGTTGGGAGTTTTAGTGGTGACCTCTCATTCACCCCACCCACCACCACCGCCCTCCCTGTGGACATGGGGGCCTGTTGGGAGTTGTAGTGGTGACCTCTCACACACCCCACCCACCACCACCCCTGTGGACATGGGGGCCTGTTGGGAGTTGTAGTGGTGACCTCTCACACACCCCACCCACCACCACCGCCCTCCCTGTGGACATGGGGGCCTGTTAGGAGTTGTAGTGGTGTCCTCTCACACACCCCACCCACCACCATCGCCCTCCCTGTGGACATGGGGGCCTGTTGGGAATTGTAGTGGTGACCTCTCACACACCCCACCCACCACCACCGCCCTCCCTGTGGACATGGGGGCCTGTTGGGAGTTGTAGTGGTGACCTCTCACACACCCCACCCACCACCACCGCCCTCCCTGTGGACATGGGGGCCTGTTGGTAGCCATTTACATTTTGGTGAGTATGTGGCCCACGTGCATGGTTTGGGGCCTTGGAGATGTGTCTTCTCAGTTGTGTGAGGCTGACCATGTCGTTCTGATCGTGGTGCTTGGTTTGTACTTACCAGCCTCTTCTCCTTCCTCAAGTCCTTCCAGGCTCTCTGGGTGCAGTATGCCCAGCACCTTTTCCTCCCAATCAGTGTAGGGTATGGGCTCCGGGGGTGTGCCGCCGCCAGTGTGATTTGCTCTCACATGGTTTTTGGCACGGATGCCTTTCACTCTGGTTTTCAGGTCATGCCACCGCCTCTGTATCTCGTGCTTTGTCCTTGGCACGGTCCCTGATGCATTCACCCGACTGACGATCCTGTTCTACATGTGATTTTCTTGCACCACAGTGGTCTGCTGGACTTGGGCCCCGAATATGTGGGGCTCAACACGGATAATTTCATCCACCATTACCTTCAACTCGGTCTCCATGAATTTAGTTTTTTTTTTGGGTGCCATGGTGTGTGGTGCTCAGTGTGTGGGTTGAGTGAGTTGGGGGGTGCAGGTGTGTGTTGTGTGGTGTGTAGGAATGGTGTGGTGGGTGTTTGTGTGGTGGGTGTGGTAGGGTGGTGGTTGTGTGTCTTCAATTGGTGTATGCTGTCGGTCGTATTGGGCCTCTTGCTAGCAGCTATGCTGTGATGCAAAGGATTGTGGTAGTGGGTGTGTGTCATTTTATAGTCGTGTCTCAATGGTTGTTGGCAGTCAGGTGGTAGGTGGGTGTGTTGACTAGTGTGCATTATTGGGTACTTGGGGGTGTGTCATTGTGGCTTGTGATTGGTGTTGGTGTTTCAGGTGGGGGGTTGTCCTTTTTCGTGTGTTTGCAATTTACTTCCGTCACACTTTTTGACATTGGTTTGACGGTAGGGATGTTGTTCGTGTTGGGCTTCCGCAGTGATGCACTGTTTCTCGTTGCATTCTTTCCGCCGCGGACGTGGATGGCGGTGCGTACTGGGGTACAGGTGGCGTTATCCTAATCGCAGACACGGAGCCTTCGCAGGTATGGCGGTGGATGTGGCTGTTCCCGCGGTCATGTGCGTCCGCGGCGGACGGGGTTTCGTCGGTTCCGTCCGCTTGCGGCGGGCTCTGGTGTACTCCGTCCGCCGCGGACGGACTGTGGTATTCTCCGTCCGCCGCGGTCGGGGGTTCGTTCCATTATTTTCCTAATCGCTACGGCGGTTTATCCGCGGAGCGGTCCGGAGTATCTTGCCCGCTTCCTTGGCGGACGAGACACGTTTCCGTCCGCGATCCTAATCGGCCTCTATATGTGGGAAGGACCAAGAGGAGTGGCTTAAAATGTGGGCATGCTTACTACAAAATAGATGGGGTTTAGAGAAAAGTAGAGAGGGGTAATGGAGAGATGTGCACCCACCCCTCAAAGAGTAAGCGTGTGGCTATTCACAAACTGCACTTCTATAGTTACTACCCAAAACAGTAGCAAATTACTCCAGCTGAGAGCTGAAGTACCTACAGCACCACACATGGCCACACACCGGTACTGCAACCTCCTCCCCTAGAAAATAATAGCGATAGGGGCTTAGGGCAAACCTCTATTTGAAATATTGGTAAATATTGTCAATGATTTAAAATAGTTACAAATGTGAAGTAGTTATTTTTAATTGCGTTTTAATGAGGCATGAAATATTAGAGTTAATGTCGTTTTTGCATTGTGTAATGCATTTAAACAAATCTAACTTTAATTAGAATAATTGCATAATATTAAATGGTGTTACCTGATAAATACACGTTCTTTTACATTCATGTTATTCGAACGTTACTTGATACTGGTCAATCCACCAATAAACAGCCTCCTACATTACAATTGAAAATACCTACCCTAAAACATAGTAAACTACTCTTTGTCCCTGTAGATATACTATGTATGTTGCTAGTTTGATGCTGTATACGTGGTCATATTATTATGAACATTAGCATGGACAACTGGATTGATTTGCTTAAACATGGCTATTTTAAAGCATTTTCGTATGAAAATAAAAGGCATACTCGAACCGTAAGAGGGTGCTGTTGCTTCATTTTTTCAGACACTGGACGGCTGTTGCTGTACTGGGAGGGGCTTCGCGTCCTCGAGCACAAACTTACAGCTGGGGCAGCCAACATTGCATCAGCTGTCTCTTGGCTGGACTCCAGCAGTCTTAGTCAATAGAGCAGCCGGCACAGCATCCGCCCATTATTATAGCTTTTGCAGGTTAACCGTAAGCGCCTCTTTTTTTATGCAGACGAACATAATGCTTATGTTTGAAGTCTTATTGAAATGGAAAACCACTTGTGTTATCATTATTCTGTCTTCTGACACGTGTTATGATGTTGAAATAAGTTGTGTAGTTTAATATTACATACTATTTTACATGTAAATAAATTAAATAATCATGCACAACGGCTTCTAGCTGTGCCGCGCCTCGTCCTGTGCCCTATTTTCAGCAAGGTGCAGCTTGTTTAGAAATTCTATTGATGTGCAGAAACAGAAGGGGTCTGATCAACACGTCTGCCAACGGTTCTCTTCTCGCACCTGCCTGCCTCCCCTATTTAAATGAGCATCACGCCACTAGGCACACGTTTCTTTTACAACCAATCATCTCTCGCGTTGTACTGACGTTCAACTCCCCCCTCCCGCCCAATACGGTTCATCTACGCACCATGAAATGCCTGTCACCGTGTGCTGCTGCCTGCTCACACTGAATTTTTCATTGGCCCTGCATCGCTTCAATACACGTTCTTCGCCACTCACCTGCATCATTTTGCATATCCTGCTTTAAACCCTGCATTCGTCACCCAGTCTGCACCGCTCACCAACCTGGCATTGCCTCCCCATCCTGCAGTGCTGCATGCTCTGTGTTTAGGTGCCACCGAGGCACAGCCGGTCTGTGTTAATATAGCGTCCTGGGCAAGAGATATTTTGCACGCTTGCTGATGCTAGCGAATTAAATGAGGCGGGGGTTGCTTTTGAGTTCACTGGTCAGTCTCTGGCTGGGCACTGACTGGCCCCTGAACACAAAGGGCCCTGGACTCCCCCCCCCCCCCCTCACACACACACACACACTCACCTAAATCACCAATAGCTTAGCCTCTTCGAATGCAGATGGTTTTGTTGGTGTGTGCCAGCAGGGGTGAGATGGTGAAGGGAAAGCTAAAAAAGGGGCATTGGGGTGTTAACAACATCGACCACTCTATGATAATGAAGGATTAACAGCACTTATTGGCAAATCAGTTAGAAATGAGCACCCTAGGACACAGAGCAAGAGGACAGGAGTGCTGGTGTTAGCATTACCTCAATGCACAGCTTTCCAAACTTTTTATGGTGGGGACACACGTTTTGGAGATGCATCATCATTTTGGGACACAGTAAGGCAGTGTAGCGAGCGAATGCAGGTTAGCGAGCCCAAACTACCTAAGGGTGGTTTGGGGGGGGGGGTGTCTCACTCACTCTGTCTGTCTCCCTCTCTCTCTCTGTAACTGTCTCCCTCACTCTGTCTCTCTCCCTCTCTCTCCTTATGTCTCCCTCCCTCTCTCTTACTCTCTCTCGCTCCCCCTCTCTCTTCCTGTGTCTCCCTCCCTCTGTCTATCTCTGTCTGTCTTTCTCCGTCTGTCTCCCTCTGTCTGTCTCTCTCCCTCTGTCTGTCGGTCTCCCTCTGTCTGTCGGTCTCCCTCTGTCTCTCTGTCTGTCTCTCTTCCTCTGTCTCCCTCCCTCTCCCTATGTCTCCCTCCCTCTGTCGGTCTCCCTCTGTCTGTCTACCCTCTCCCTCTGTCTCGCTTCCTCTGTCTCCCTCCCTCTGTCTGTATGTCGCTCTCTGTCTCCCACCCTCTGTCTCCCCCTGTCTGTCTCCCACCCTCTGCCTCCCTCTCCCTCCCCCTGTCTGTCTCCCTCTCCCTCCCCTGACTGTCTCCCTCTCCTTCCCTCTGCCTCCCCCTGTCTCCCTCTCCTTCCCTCTGCCTCCCCCTGACTGTCTCCCTCTCCTTCCCTCTGCCTCCCCATGACTGTCTCCCTCTCCTTCTGTCTGCCTCCCCCTCCCTCCCCTGACTGTCTCCCTCCCCCTTCCCTCTGCCTCCCTCCCCCTGACTGTCTCCCTCTCCTCCCCTCTGCCTCCCCCTGTCTGTCTCCCTCTCCTTCCCCTGACTGTCTCCCTCTGTCTGTCTCCCTCTCCTTCCCTCTGCCTCCCCCCTCTCCTTCCCTCTGCCCCCCTCTGTCTGTCTCCTCCTTCCATCTGTCTCCCCCCCTCTGCCTCCCTCCCTCTGTCCGTCTCCCTCTGCCTCCCACTGTCTCCCTCTGCCTCCCTCTGCCTCCCTCCCTCTCTCTGTCTCCCTCCCTTACCCTCTGTCTCTCTGTCTCCTTCTCTCTCACTCCCTCTGTCTCCCTCTCCGCCTGTCAGTCTCTGCCTGTTCCTGTCTCTATCTGTCTGTCCCTGTCTCCCTCCCTCTGCTCCCTCTCCATCTCTGTCTGTCTCTGCTGCTTGACTGCCCCTGTCTCTGCCTCTATTTGTCTCTGTCTGTCCCCGTCTCTGTCTGCATCTCTGTCTGTCTGTGTCTCCCTCCGTCTCTCGTAGTCTCCCTCCCTCTCTATCTCTCTCCCTTTCTCTACCTCTCTCTCCCTCCCTCTGTCTCACTCACTCTGTCTGTCTCCCTCTCTCTCTTTCTCCCTCCCTGCGTCTGTCTCTTGTCTGTCTCCCTCTGTCTGTCTCCCTCTCTCTCTATCTCCCTCTGTCTGTCTCCCTCCCTCTCTGTCTCCCTCTGTATCCTTCTCTCTGTATCCTTTCCTCTGTCTCTATCCCTCCCTGTCTCTCTCTCCCTCTCTCTGTTTCCCTCTCTCTCCCTGTCTTCCTCCCTCTATCTCACTGTCTCCCTCACTCTGCATGCCACCATCTGGCACCTCATCCCAGCTTCCAGGGCACACAGCTGCACCGCGATTACTACGCAAGTCTTTTAAGGACCATTTACTTGTTAACTTGTTAATGGGGCTTTGTTGTGAATCCCCCCCCCCCCCCCCCTTCCCCCCTCCCCCTAGAGCAGAGTGTCTCGGAGTCTGCGCTGCTGTGGCTAACTCCGAGACACTCTTTCAAAGGAATGCCTACTAATTAGCAGTTATGTGCTAAGTGCCTCATCCTGCGACACACCCACCACTTGCAGGGGACACAGTACTGTAAGGGTACTGTTGTATATTTATACTAGGAGACAAAGGTCACAGGAGAAGAATGTGAACAAAGGTTCGGAAAGGAGACAAAGGTCCCAGGCAAAAAAAGTGAACAAAGGTTCAAAGAAGAGACAAAGGTCCCAGAGGAAATAAAAAGTGAACAAAGGTTCCAACCAGGAGACAAAGGTCCCAGAGAAAATAAAAAGTGGACAAAGGTTCCAATCTATCTAGAAACGGACAACTTGTCACAGAATTACTACCGGGAGTGGACAAAGAGTGTCACAGGACCGGGAGAGTTCACGACCAAGATTCGTAATGGGCAACAGTTCCAGTCCCACGGGAAATCGTTACGTTCTCTGAACTGGTATAAATGTTCCGCGACTTGTTCCAAGTTTATACCCCACAGTACTGAGACAGTTTGTCCACAAAAGAAATACAATTTATGAGGGAACTTAGTGGCCCGAACTACAACCAGAGGCTCACAACCCGAGGAAAAGATCCAGAACCTAGACACCTGGTCCAGAACTTGTTTTTGGACTGTAAGTAAACTGGCTCCAAATTTTTCTTCAGGAAAATCCTTCCAGAACTGTTTGAGAATTGGAGGCTTTTGTTGAACTTTCCTATCTTCAACAATGAGAGGGAAGCCGTGGCAGACAAAGACTGATCGGAGGAAGTAAACTGTCTCTTCCCGTTTTTGCTGGCCACAATGACGGATTGTGGAGAGTAGACAGTCTCTTTTTGTTTCTTTGTCAATATAAGGGGAGAAGGTGGTCATAATGATCTTCATCATCTTCATGTTGATCCTTGTTTTGATCCTGTCCCTTTGCCTTCGTGATCTGGAAGTCCATGAGGTCGCTGACCTCCTACGTGTTATATGTTTACTTCTTTGTGTTTCTCCATGCTTTAACTCTTACTATGTGTTTGAGTCTTTCATTTTTGTTTTATCTGTAAAGGGAGAATATGTGTTGTATATTTATACTTTCTTCAATATGGCTACTTGCTGTCTGTAGTCCTTTCTTAGTGTTCTTATCTTACCAGTCTCCCATACCACCTAAGAGTGTTCTATCTGTGATGTGAGGATTCCAGCCTTGCCAGTTGATGGTCTGGTCAGCTGTGAGGTTTACTGCTCTGCTGTCTTATCTTGTGTAACTTAATAAATCTATCTTAATAACCTGAAGACGTGTCCTGCTGCCTACCTAATTGAAGTACAACAGGTACCAGATGGGTATCTTTCAATAATTCTGGAATCTTGTTTACTGACCATTATTTTTTTAGTCAATAGACATAGGGGCATATTTACAAGGCCCCTGCGCCACCGGGTTGCCACTTTTTTTTGATGCTCCGGTGGCGCACAATGCTGAGCTATATTTACAAGGCCACTCAAAGCCACTCTGCGTTTCATGGCCTTGTAAATATGGCCCTCTTTCACACATTACTTTACGTCAAAGGTGTGTTCCATGGGTGTTGCTGTTCCTACGCAACACCCATGGATTCTGACGCATTCCCAGATTTACAAGGTATTGTAAACCTGGAAATGCGTCAGTTTCTAACACCTCCCCAGGGGAGGCATTAAAGTGGCGCAACAAAGAGAAATACCTTTATTTCTCCTAGTTTTAAGCTCTTTCTATGTGCGCTGCATTTGTGAAGGAACATGTCCCTTCCTGCACTAAAACAATCATCCCTTCAATGCAGGCACCCTTGCACCATGGTGCAAGGGTGCCTGTATTTGCTCTAGGCGACCAATTGTGCGCCAGTGCAGAGGAAAGCACAGGGATGCGTTGTATTGCTGTAAGTATGATGCATCCCTGCACTTTCCTAATAACGCAGCTAGGAGCAGCAAATTGCTTGCAGCCCCACGCTGCATCATTTTCTAGTAAATATACCCTATAGTTTCTTCTCCCAGAATTCATGGTGCACTTTTAACATATTAATTGGAACAGCATTCTGACTGAGGTCTGACCATAACGTTTGTTGCTTCCCTGATTAACTCAGAGATCTCAGCAACAGTTATTTTTAACTCAATTACTTACTGCAATTGCTCTTCTTTTGATGACGTAGGACTAATCTCACAAAATTCATTTCCAAAGGGTGCCTCTCCCTAAAGATCATTCATATATATTGTCCCCATTGGTATTCTTATACATAGTGTGAGCACATCGTGACATTCCCTCCTCCCCAAATTCCTTCACCTTACTGCCCGCTACGCCCAAAAAACTCTCAGAATCATGATATGTTGTCCACGGCGTAGCCTTTTTATTCACATCAATCCAAGTGAATCATCATAGACCATTACCAAGGAAAAGTAACCTTCCTGGAAATATAAGAACAATTCCCAGCATCACACTTTATCGGCATCAACATGTCAACAGCAGTAAGTGAATTAGGTACGACATTACATTTAACTCGGCCGTACACTAGAACAACTTGGCCGTACATTTCGAGCTTACCCTTTATCTTTTAACTCGGCCATACACAGGAACTTGACCATACATTTGAACTTGACCGTCTAGGTCGCCAATTTCCCTCTGTGCTGGGCACATTGCGCCGTCAGGCCCCAACGCGCTACAGACAACAGTTGCATTATTTGACATCCAGGGCACCGCATACCGCACCGGCCCTCCGAGGTACCTGAAAACAGGCATCCTCCTCAAGATTGTACTCCGTCCATACGTGGTGGGTTAGGGCAGTAGAGTCCGGGACTACCGTCAGGTCAGTCCCTTCTCCCCGCCTATCCACTGCACTCGTGGAATCTACCCCTTCCAGGGGTCCCTCGAATGGCTGCACCTTTTGTCGCCTACTGAAAACTCTTCCGACCGCAAATGGAGACGCACCATTCCCAATCCACTGACACGAAGTTAGACGCATTATACCAGAGGCCACGAGATCCAATATTGGTGAGGGTGGAACCATGAAAAAACGCAACCCGACTTTCATCGGCCTCCTCATAAATGATTGGTGCGCAGTGAACTCCTAGCGCTGCGAACCCCTCCCTTCCGTAAAGAGCAGGCGCGCAGCGCTTTCCCCGCTCGCAATGTCATCTGCATCCTGACCTTGAGCATAAATAAATACAGGATGGGCGCAATGCGCCTTAGGTATTTCGGTGTTTCAAAACTCTTTTCCTTTTGCGACGGAGCTCGCCGCGCTGTAGCGCTGCGAGACACTCTCTTCTTCTAAAGTGCAGCCGCATCTCTTGCCTCTCTGCAGCTAATAAGCGCGGGAACAAGTAACCCAGTTAGTTGTAAAACGAAATCATATAAAAACCGACACACTTCACCAACAATCAAGCACTATTAAAAACTATGGATGTCTGACTATTCAGTCGTACATACGATTATCTCATTACCCGTCTTTCAATGTAAGATTCCATCTAAAAGGATATTCATGGTGACAGAATATCAGAAGACTCGGGCGCCGAATACTTGCACAGGCACCGAGACTCAACCCACCCCTTCGGGATGACTAACATACCTCACTTGGGCGCAGAATACTAAAGCAGGCACCGAGACTCGCCTGTTTCTTTGCCAGCGTAGTGCCAGCGAGCAACATTTATGTTACATACCGAAGTAAAATACATACTTGTCTAGAAATGAATAACGCTACGCCAGGCCCCCTCCGACTCAGCCCTACAGAAACTTCGCTCCACATGGACGATGCTCTCGACGACGTGCCTGCAGCCAGGCTGTGGTCCGAGGGGACAAAGAGAACGAAACCCCTGGATCACAGCCTTAAATACCTCTGGTAAGTTTCGTTTCCAATACCTCTGGTAAGTTTCGTTTCATATAAGTTTCGTTTCCCTTGCAGCCAGCCCTTATTTATCTGCCAGCCCCACCTCCTTCTCTGGCTCCCGGAGGAGGCTCAGTCCCGTGGCGCAACTAAGGGCGCCCCTCCCCTAGTTGTGGGGCCGCCTGTTCATTCCAGTCAGCTTCAGTTTTTATTTTCAAGCAAACCTTAGCTACAAGAGACCATCAAAGACATGGGGGTTTCACAAAGGCCTTATGAGTATGTGAAGTAGAACACCTGTGGTATTCCTTCCAGGCCTATTTAATGTCTTTGAAATTGGACCTAAAATATCTAACATGGGAATACAATGGGAACATTCAGGGAATATTTGTTTATAGTTAGCAAAAATAGGATGAGTGCACCCTTTTGCACTTTGACTGATTTGGAGTTGGTAATTTTAGGGTTGATGCGTAATGGTATTCGTGACCTAGTGAAGTAATACGCTTTTGGTAACCTCTAAGTGCATGGTCTCCCTTTTCACTTCTTAACATTTTGTTTGTAGTATTGTTGACATAAATTTCTATATTGCTTTACAAGCAAACTTTGATGTGGTGATCTGTGCTAGAAGACAATTACACATCAGTTTGCACCCATATATAATCCAAGGAGACAACTGAGTTAGTCAGTGTATTTTGTATGCTATCGTTATCTTTTAGATAGGTCAAAAGAGATCCAATGATGTATCCCACTCTGAAAACAAGATCTCAATGAAACAGTAACTATAAAAGGGGGAGTGAGCTACCTTTGACCATGATTATTAAAATCATTTCAGTTTCGTATTGGAATTAATTGACCATTTTATTTTTCATTAGTTTCCAGTTTCACCCCCATTCACCAAATGTTTGCTAGGCTTTCCATCTGTATTTGTCATTTGTAGTATTATCATCTGTTTATGATGGTGCACTAAAAATGGGCACACTTAATGAAAGTGTAAACAAGGAAATTATTAGCTCCAAAGTTGGATAAATGAGAGCTTGTTCATCATTAGGGAACCTCTCATTCAAGCCTCTCATTAGAAGCTAGTTGGGTTCTCCCTGAATCTGCAGTCCCCAACTGCCCTTATGTTGAAAAGGATTAATCCACAATAGGATGTCCCAATATTTTTCAATGCCCTCACGAATGTAATCATTGTATGGCAAAACCAGAGGCTAATCTTATTGCAATACTTCTTTAATGGTCCACACAGCAGCCCCTTTAAATAAATAGAACTTTACAACTTTAGAATTCCTACACTTTAAAACAGAAGGACACTCCTTCCTCTTCCTTCTTTTTTGCTGCTGCACGATGAGATAAGAATATTAAAGGAGCTCTTGGATTTTACTGTAATTAAATGTGTGATGCGATGTACTTTTTATGGATATTTGAAGAAAGAAATGGATTTATTTGTACGTGAAACATCCCAGTGCGATTGGTATCTTTATTTTTAGCAAGAATGTTTTAGTTAAGGAGGAGTTTGTGTTAACGAAATTCAGTGTAGGCTAATATTCTTTGTATAATGTTAGGTATGGGGATGGTAAATTATTTTTGAAGGTTAAAGTGATAGAGAGCTATGGTGCTCTTTTTATTTGTAAGGGTGCATCATAATCATGAGTAGGTTGCACCTGCATTTATTCTTTGTCGTATTAACATGAGGGTGTTAGAAATGTATTGTAGTGACATGGAAATGACACATGAAAGTCGTATTTACATAACGTGCACAAATCAATGTCGCAGAATAATTCATGCTTTTTTGAAAGCAGTAATGTGTAGTATGTTGTATACGCCACTTGCAATTATTGACATATTTCATGTGCTCATGGAACGTGATGATTTAGAAATGCTCAATAAAGTGTTCATTTATATGTACCGTTATGACACTTGTATGCCATTTTCCTATGTTGGCCGATTTCTGTAGACCTGAGAATGCTTTTCACCCTGGACGCTCTCTAAGAGGGGTTGAATGTGTTAGTTCAAATTTTATGTGCATGTTAGATTTTGTTCTTTCTCACGTTCTGGTGAGGTGGTGAATTCATCGTTGTTAGGTAGAATAACGCTTTTGTTTTAGGAGTTAGGTTAAGGGAGGAGAAGATACAATGAGCGTATGAGAAGCTGATAACGAGAGTGTTCTTTCTTGTTGGTGAAGGCCCGGGAATCAAGGTCATCGTGTCAGAAGCTGGGAGTGTCGAGGTGGAGTGGAAATTCACCTATGGGAAGGTGTCCAGTGGAATGAGTCGATCAGGAGACCCGAATGGGTGTGTTTTGTGACTCTGATGTTGGAGTTCGGGACAGTGCCCAGAGGGATGAGAGAGAGAAGAGGGGAGACACGAAGAGGAGAAGGAGCATCTTAGAACAAGCTCCGTAGCTTTTGGTACTTGACATATTCACCTGAGTGTACTTCTTAGGAAGCCTTCACGTGCTGCCACCTTTTCCCTGATCTTGCCTGGATAATTGTTAAGTAGGGATCCCACTTTAGAGATAGTGTAGGGATAGACTAATGCTTTTTACTTACAAGCCTCAGATTAAGTCTGACCTAGACGTGGGGACTCTCATTGCCTGTGTTATGGTTCTTGAGTTTGTCATTCTGTTTATGCTACATTGAGTTAACTTTGTTCATAGGGGCCCTTCACACATTACCTGCCTTCTTCCCTTACCGCCGGGAGCTGAGAGGAGACGCTTTTCGGTCCACGGGACGCCTGCCTGCTACCTGCTGACACCCTGGTGGGACCTCAGATCCCAGGGTGCATTGCCTCATTTCGACGGGCCAAAGTGTGCACAGCTGCTGCAGGGGGAGGCGCTGACATCGCGCTACAAAGCGCCGTCTTCCCCCACGCAGCGCGGGGCCCTTCACACATTACCTGCCTTCTTCCCTTACCGCCGGGAGCTGAGAGGAGACGCTTTTCGGTCCACGGGACAACTGCCTGCTACCTGCTGACACCCTGGTGGGACCTCAGATCCCAGGGTGCATTGCCTCATTTCGACGGGCCAAAGTGTGCACAGCTGCTGCAGGGGGAGGCACTGACATCGCGCTACAAAGCGCCGCCTTCCCCCACGCAGCGCGGGGCCCTTCACACATTACCTGCCTTCTTCCCTTACCGCCGGGAGCTGAGAGGAGACGCTTTCCGGTCCACGGGACGCCTGCCTGCTACCTGCTGACACCCTGGTGGGACCTCAGATCCCAGGGTGCATTGCCTCATTTCGACGGGCCAAAGTGTGCACAGCTGCTGCAGGGGGAGGCACTGACATCGCGCTACAAAGCGCCGCCTTCCCCCACGCAGCGCGGGGCCCTTCACACATTACCTGCCTTCTTCCCTTACCGCTGGGAGCTGAGAGGAGACGCTTTCCGGTCCACGGGACGCCTGCCTGCTACCTGCTGACACCCTGGTGGGACCTCAGATCCCAGGGTGCATTGCCTCATTTCGACGGGCCAAAGTGTGCACAGCTGCTGCAGGGGGAGGCGCTGACATCGCGCTACAAAGCGCCGCCTTCCCCCACGCAGCGCGGGACGCGCGCGGGTGGCGCCGGGAGAAGCCCGGGGCAAGGGCGGGACAGTCTGCGACAGTCCGCGACTGGCAGAGACTGGACTGGGCCAGGGACTCTGTTCATTTTTCCATCTGTGAGTTACCTTTTCTATTAAGTGCTTCCTGAAATATTGGATTCCCATTGGACATAGTGTTTTTTCTGTTGTTACACTCAAGGGTGAAACTGTGATAATTGGGGCAAATTAACGAAATATCTTTTAGAAATGTCAAAACCCAAAACACCCCAAACTGTTAACACACTTGATAATTATCTTGTCCAAGTTGTTACTAAGATAAATAATGAAAGGAGATCTTCCCTGGGTCTGAGTCTTTCCCCCCAAACACAATCACTAGAAATCTTGCCTCCTGATACATCCGTGTTTAACACTAGTAGCGAGGTACCTTCTCAGCCTTCTCAGGAAAACAACTCTCTAACACAGCTAGTAGTGGCCATAGCTGAGGTAGATGCTGATGAAATACCAGATGAAGAAATTGTACTACTAGAAGATGAGCCCATAGCACCAGTTCCAGCCCCTAGAGGCACTAAGGGGGGGGATAAAAACCTGCCAAAGAGGAGTGGGCTCCGCTCAGGTAAAAAACTTCCTGACATTTCCCCAGGTAAAAAGAGCAGGGAAGACGAAAGGGACAATACTGAAGGGAAGGTAACGCTGGACGTAGACCAATTCAAGAGGCTGGTAAACACCCTAGAAAATAAAATTAAGAATTTAACCAGACCCCTACTGACTAAAATTGATTATCTAACGGAAGAGGTAATTAGACTAGGGGGGCTCCTCGAAAAAGTAACCCAGGAAAAGGAAAATCCCCCTAGACAGGAGATCCCGAGAGTTGAGATGAAAGAAACCCAGACACCCCACAGGCTAGAAGCCCTGGTTAACATCCCCCCTATTGCCACGCTGAGTGATGCTCCTGGAGGGGGGGACCCGAGAGGACTGGGCGTAAGCGGGGCTCCTGAGGGGTTGGGAATAAGGGACAGATCTGAAGAATGTAGTATAGAAAAGGGCTCAGTAGAATTGATTGTTGAGGCCTCGCCCCTGGTACTGGTCCTGGCTAATGTTCCCCACTTGGAACCTGGGCACATAGAGAATCCATCTTCTCTGATTAACAAATCTATGCATTGGCTCTCGAGAAATATGGCTTTTTCCCCAGGGGGCATAGACCAATTGGCCCAAGAAGTGGTAAGGGCTAGAAGAGTAGAATGGATCGGGGGAAGTAACAAGAAGTTCAGAGGGGACTGTGTGGTGCTACATTTCTCTGATCCAGATGTGTTGCCAAATGTCCTGGCTAATATATATCCCCCACAGCGCAGATCCACAGAGATAGTCCCCCTAACTCTGGACTTCTTTTATACAAGGAGAGGTAATAAGCTTAATCCCTCTGTGCTGAGAACAAAATGGAATACGGTGGTACGGAGAGGAAAGCTTGCCGACGCTCAAAGTAGCTGGAGTATGCCTTTGGAGAATAGATTCTCAGCCCTATCAGGCTTAAACGAGTGCGATTGACGGTATAAGAAGCAGAGCGTCATAGTGGATCGCATAGCCAACATTTCATCTAGAGAGGCCGCCATTGTAGAGAGGAGAGCATCCAATTTCAATCTTCGACCTGCCATTAAAGATACAGAAGGGAGTAAACACCCTGGGGGTAAGGTAGAGCATGGACCGGTTAGGCATATAGCCTTTGCTGCCAGTTGCCCCAATGATTGTAGGGCACGTAGCCCCCCAGTTAATTTACAAAATTCTCCTTGCAGTCAAAATGTGTGGATACCACAAGAGTTGGATGGCGTAGCTAGTGAGGACCTCCAACTTCTATCATGGAACTTGGCGGGAATTACAAGTAAATTAGAGTCTCCAGAATGGGGGGAGTTTATTCAGCTCCATGACATAATCATGTTGCAGGAAACCTGGGCAGTGCTCCCTGTCCATCGGCAAGGGTTTCTAAATTTTTTTATACCTGCAAAAAAGAGCCAAAAGGGGCAGCCATCAGGGGGGCTGATTATATGGATACGGCAATCTTTACAATGCACTATAAGATTAAGGCCTGTGAATAACTGTGATATATTATCAGTTGTAATTGTTTGGGGGGATGGCTCAGAGATGGCCCTTTTTAACATCTATGCTAGGGGAATTCCTGGGGGTAGATGTTCAGATGTGGTAACTGCACTAGATAACAACATTGAAGACCTGCCACTGCATACAACAATCTTGGTGGGGGGTGACGTGAATACCACATTTGAACCCTTGGGTTCTGAAGATACTGAACTTTCCCAAGAAGAGGATACCAAATGGGGAATACTGCAGCTAGATTTACCCCCAATAAAAAAGTGGACTGAGGCAGCAGTTCAATTGAAGAGCATGTGTTTATTTAGGGGGTTGAGGGCGGTAAATGGACGCACCCTCTCAGACCTTCATGGTGCTCCCACTTTTGATAATCGTAGGGCAACTAGTAGGATTGATTACATCCTTATAGACGTTAGAGACTGGCACAGAGTTAGGGACATGAAGGTCACCCCTAGAATGGAGAGTGACCATAACCCGTTGTGCCTGCTCCTCCAACTAAGGCATGGGGGATCAGGGCCAGGCTTGGACATGGGTCTCCTGTCCCTGGACTTAATCTCCACAAACAATCGACGCCATTTAAAGTGGGCTGCATTGGTAGATAGGCCTGAAAAACTGCAAGATCTAAAAGCGGTGGTGGCAAATGAAGTGAGTAGACTGCAGAACCATTACAATGACACTGACTTTTATAAGTTAATCGAAGAGACACACCCCAAATTCTTTGAGATGATTCAGGGATTCTTTTCAAAGGAAGTCAAGCAGAAAAAGGGAGGGTATCCTTTGAAAAGGGCAGGATGGTATGATCAAGCCTGCAGAAGGGCGAGACGGAATCTAAGTGTAGCTTTGAGAGATAAAAATAGAGGAGACGTCCTGAAGGTAAGGGACGAGTATAGAAAAGCCCAGACTAGAGCAAAACGATCGTGGGATGAATGCCAGTGGCAGGAACTAAAGAATTCTTGTGTAGATAAAAACCAAAAAGAATTCTGGGCAATCATAAAATGGGGCAGGGGTGGAATAGCTGAATGCCCAAAAAATCATGTGGCAAAAGAAAGCTGGGTTGACTTCTTTAAACAGCAATATTCGTGTATAATGCCCCTTGAGTCTCAACCCACCCGCCTATAATATTCTTTAAATAAGAGGTATTTACAAAAAATGATGTAAGTATAGCACTGGACGGGGTGACAAGAGGAAGGGCACCGGGCATCGATGGCATTCCGGCCGACGTATTTTTATCGGACCGGGATAATTGGTGTCTGTACTTTGCTTGGCTTGCAAATTCTATAGCACACGGAGCAGTTATACCTGCCTCGTGGAAAGGCGCAGAGATTATCCCAGTCTACAAGAAAGGAGATAAGGCCTTAGCATCAAATTATAGACCCATCAGCCTTATCGATTCAGCGCAAAAATTGATGGGTAGAATGATTCAAAATAAAATACAAGACGGGATAGATGAAAATGGAGATCTCTCGCCATACCAAGCGGGATTTCGCCCCCTTACTAGCTCCATCGATCAGGTTTTCCATTTTATTACTCTGTATTGGAAAAATGTCACCCTAGTAGATGGCCCATTGTTTGCCGTCTTTGTAGATTTAAAACAGGCTTTTGACCTAGTGCCACGGCAAAAACTATGGAATGTGCTAGGAGAACTTGGAATTAGTCCTGAACTACTGTCATTATTAGTGCGCATGCATGAGGGCAATTACGCGAAAATAAGATGGGGGGTACAGGGGGAAGTCACTGATTCTTTCCCCGTAGAGCGCGGGGTGAGACAGGGATGTGTCCTGGCCCCCACTCTATTTTCCCTTTATATTAATGGAGTAGTGGATCATCTTAAGAAATCACCAACTGATGCTCCCATCTTGGATGGGGTGCGGGTCCCGGTACTCATGTTCGCGGATGATACCCTCCTGATATCGCGAACGCCAAGTGGGCTACAAAAGTCAATTAATGCCTTTGGAGACTTTTGTAGGATTCGGGGTTTGGAACTAAATACTGCAAAAAACAAATTTATGAACATGAATCCTGCTAAGTCGTTCCAGGGGGCAATGTATTATAATGGGGTTGCTCTAGAGGAGGTGGATGCCTTCACATATTTGGGCATTAATTTGCAGGGGAACATGCAGTGGAACTCGCACATTAATGCTACGGTTTTAAAGTTCCACCAGCTGTCGGGGGCAATAGCCCTGAAGCATAAATCTTCATCGACTAAACCTATCCAACCTGTTATGGAGATCTATAGCATGAAAGTTCTTGGTGCATGTCTTTATGGAGCAGAACTATGGGGGTTTGCTAACATCAAAGGGTTGACAATTGCTGAAAATAAATTTTTACGTAGGCTGATCGGCGCCCCGCAGAGCACTCCATCCATTCCTCTCCTTTACGATCTAGGGAGGAAAAAAATCGAGGACGAGGCTCGACTGCGTCCTTTACTTTTTTGGAGGCGCATAAAGGCTACGCCTGAACTGGCCCACTATGCTGCAGCACTTATGGATATTGTCAACTCTGATCGGTTTCATAAAATCATGTGGTTAAAAGAAATCAGGAACCTACTAAATAAGCTCCATCTTGACCACCTATGGACTACTACCGACCCTGCAGCTTTCCCCTCCAAGGATTTGTTAAAGAAATTGTATTGGGACATGACACTGAGTTCGGTTTTGACATCCAACCAGCCTTCGGTGTTAACATCCCAATACTTGGAACATAAACTAGTCCCAACATTCGAACATTATTGGGACTAGATCACAAAACCATTGGACAGAAAGCTGTATTTTCAGTTCAGAGTGGGATGCCTTCCGCTTAATGCATTTACATTAAAATGGTCCCCTGGCAATGTTAACACCTGTACTCATTGTAAGGATCATGTGGAGGACATTCCACATTTTTTGTTTGCCTGTCCCCTTTATGGGACCCCAAGGCAAAGATGGTTAAAACCTCTATGTAGTAATTTAGGGACTAGAATACACCAAGAAGCTCTTAGAATATTAAGAACAAACTGCTCTTCTAGCCTCGCCATTGCACTAGCCAAGTACTTGGGCTGGGCATGGATTTTACGTACTCGCTCCTCAATCTAATGAATTGTGGCTAAAAATTATTTGAACATTTTTAGATGATTATTCACGTACTTTTTGTATCAGGTTTCCATTTTATAGTGGTTGTATATTTTAAATATGTGTTCCGACAGCATTCTATGTTTAATGTGTATTTTAAATTGTTGTAAAATAGAATAGTATTTATTATGTATAGAGTAGGGTGAAAACGCTTTTATGACAATGCTGTCGAATAAAGCTTTGAAACTTGAAAAAACTTGTTCATAGGTTTGCCTTTGAATTAGTTCCAATGTATCTTTACAACCTCATCTTGAGGTGTCTGTATGTCCAATTAATTTTTTACTTTGTAATAAACAGACTAAACGTAGAACTGGAGTCTGTGATTCTTTGGAGTCATGACTTAATTGGGCCCGTAAATTGCTGTTTAAATTGTTGTTGTGAGATGCCTCTTCCCTCTACACTGCCAATCAGGAACCAACGATCCATTTGCCAGAGAGTTTTCCAGAAGTAAATTGTAGTGTGGAACCTCACCCCTAACATCCTTGTAAGTTTCCTCACATGGGGGTATCATTTGCCCTGAAGAAAGTCCAAGACCTTTACAGCCACTCAGGACTGAAATATGTTCGCACCAGGGTCTTAGGACCATAATACTCCAACAAAGATATCTTTAATTACCCAGACAGACCCAAGAATAAAGGGAAACCGGAGATCTGACTGAGGTATTTTAATCTTTAAACCCCCTGGCCTTTGTCTCTCTAAAGAGCTCCCAACACTGTGGTTGAGCCCACCCCGACTTTTAGGGGTCAGGGTGACCCGATGATGAAGCATGACACCACTAGGGGGTGTGAGGGTAATTAAAACAAAAAGAGTTTTTGTCCCATGATCACGTTTGTATTAGGTACAACCTTTCACTAGAGAGGCCACCACTTGTTTTCCTTCTTCTGTCCCCGTTCTCGGGCATAGCTAGTCTACTAGCACCACTGACCACCAGCTGGTCAATTGGAGTATTTATTGTGATTAATGTACTACTTAGGGAGGATATACTCGGTTGAGATTACCTCTCAAACCCCCTTGGCACTGGGCACTGGGACACTCCCCAGTACCTTTATGTGTTGATATGACCATATTAAGGGTCCAGAGAATTCAGGAAAAAAGAACGTTGAGGTTTGCAATCATTCCTCAGTGTTCTATGATGAATCCTCTGGCAGTGCCAAGCTGGAATTAAGTTGTTCTTTTGATTTTGAATCTGAGGAAGATATCAGAGCGAACATAAAGAAACCTGTAGATTTGACAGGTAATATGAGGGAGCAAGAGGCTCTTATGGATCCCTTGGGCGAGTTTATGTTTGACCCCATGTTAATAAAACACCCATTGTCTCCTGAATGGGTGCCGGTGACTCGTGTAGCAGACTACATGGAAGCTTGGTTGAGAAAGCAGATCCCAAAGGACGTTAGAATAAGTTTGAGATCTGAATGTCCAAGACCAAGTTTGGCAAACAAGGTCATGGTGACGCCTGAATTAGATGCAAAAATCATTGTCTTTATAAGTGAAGGATGCCTGATTCTAGGAAAGGTCTGGTTAAAGGCCTTAAAATGTGCCAACATGGGTTGCTGGACTTATCAGGTCCTTTGGCGAAAATATTTGAAATGGTATAAGAGACTTATGTGGGTAATAAGTCTTTGGATATTGAGGAATTATGACAAACGATTTAAAGGGCCGTTTGTTTGCTAGGGAATGCAAACACTGCTTTGTCTGTTAAACAAAGGGAAATTATTATTTTGAAGATTGCTCCTAAACTAGTGGAGCTAGCTAGTAACAAAGGGGGTCAATCAGCGAATGGTTTGCTGTTTGGGGACGATTTTATAAAGAAAATGTCCAAGTATGTAGGGGCTTTTAGCTCTTTACAGAAGTCACAGAGAGAGATAAAGAAAGTCTTTGGCAAACGTGTATTTGGTGAGGCCGGGAGAACAAGAGGTCGGTTCCTAAGCCGAGGTCAAGGTATTACTAGGGCATCATTCAGACCCAGTATATATCAGACCTCTTATCAAACAGGAAGTTTCTACCCACAAAGACAGAGAAATAGAGAGTGAGGTGGACGAGGTGATCGGTGTACAAGAGGCACAGGTTAGGCAAGACCCTTTTGTTACCCCCAAAAGTTGGGCGGCAGACTTGCTCAATTGTTTGAAACTCGTAGCATTAGTAGACGGGGAGGTTCAGGAATTGATGGCCAACTGTGCTATTGTGGAGAAAGGAAGTTGTAGGAGGTGTTGTCAGCAATATCTTTTGGGTGGAGAAAAAAAGACAAGGGTATGAGACCAGTAATACATTTGAGAGAGTTAAACGATTGGGTGGAATATCACCATTTCAAAATGGAAGGGATTGATTTGGTGACCGATATTTTACAAGGCGGGGACTGGATGACTCATCTAGATTTAAAAGATGCTTATCTGACAATCCCAGTTTGGGAGCCTCATCAAAAGTTCAGATGGGGAGGAAATATGTGGTGGTTTACTTTTCTACCGTTTGGACTGTCATATGCCCCATGGTGCTTCACAAAGGTGCTTTGACCAGTGGTGGCTTACTTGAGAGAAAGTGGGATAAGGTTGATTATTTATTTGGATGATATCCTTGATGGATCAATGCAAGTCAAGACTAGTAGAGTACACAGCTTTTACAGCAGAATTATTAGAAACTTTTGGATTTGTGGTGAACACAGGAAAGTCATGTCTGGTTCTAGGTCAGATGACTCCGTTTTTAGGCTTCATGGTGGACACAGTGGTTGGGCAATCGAAACTACAGAGGGAAAAATTAAAACATATAATGAAGGAAATTTGGAAGGTGTTAAATTCTGAAGGATTGTCGCTAAGAGCTTTGGCAAGGGTGATAGGTATACTTTCTTCCACTATACAAACTATTTTCCCAGGAACTTTAAATTATCGTGCCCTCCAGAGGTTGAAAGCAAGTCATTTGAAAAGTTGTTTAAAATATTCAGAGGAGATTGCTCTCACAGAGGAGTGCAGGGGGGAATTGGTTTGGCGGTTAAGGAACTTGAGGCATGGAATAGAAAGGCTATATTTGGGGAATATACAGAGATGGAGATAGAATCAGATGCAAGTCTGGAAGGCTGGGGAGCACGATGTGGATCTGTTACAATGGGAGGAATTTGGAAGGAATTTGCATATAAATTGTCTGGAACTTTTGATGGGGTCCTTGGGGATAGGGGTTTTACGAAAGACTAGGCAAGATGTTCAGTTTTATTAAACATGGACAATGTTTTGGCTGTAGGTATGTGAACAAACTGGGGGATCCAAAATCAAAGGATCCTGCAGATTTAGCAAAGGCTATTTGGGATTATTGTCTTCAGAGGGAGATTATAATTTAGGTGGAACACATTGCTGGACTGAAGAATGTGGAGGCAGACTGGTGTTCAAGACATTACAGGGATTCGAGTGATTGGAGGTTGGACAGTCAGGTTTTCCATTGATTAATGTACCTCAGAGGCCCTTGCGATGTGGATCTGTTTGCAAACAGGTTGAATATACAGTTACAGAGTTTCTACAGTTACCGTCCGGCGGCATTGGGAGTGGATGCTTTTCATCCGAATTGGAGGGGCCTCAGGCCGTATGCTTTCCTTCCATTTTCTATGATCACTCGGTTGACAGTTGAATTACGGAAGCAGAAGGGAAAATTGGTTCTGGTGATTCCTCTTTGGAGGTCACAGGTTTGGTGTCTAGTATTCCTGGAGCTAGCGATGGAAATGCCGATTTTGCTCCCTTCGTTTCAGTATATTTTACTGAATCCTTGGGGGGAGAAAGACGAGTTAATGATGTCAGGTCAAATGAGACTGGTGGCATGGAAAATTTCAGGTGTGTTTGGCCAGTGCTTAGACTTTTGCAGGCCGATACAAATCTTATTAAGGAATCCTGGAACAAGGAAGTTGTATAGATTGGCATGGCGAAAATGGGTATGCTGGTGCATGGAGGGAGAATTTGTTCCTGTTTCAGTTGATGTAGTTGAAGTAGTAAACTATTTGTCAAGTTTATTTGAGAAGGGACTGTCTTACAGAACATTAATTGTTATGGATCTGCGATAGCGGTAGAACACGTGTTGGTGAATGGAATTACGGTGGGATAGGATGTGTTAGTTAGAAGGTTGTTGCAGAGTATCAGAAATTCTAAACCTTCTGTGAGTAGATATCATTCAGTTTGGGATGTGTCTAGAGTATTGCAATATTTAGAAAGTTTGGACAGCTATGAACGTCTACGTTAAAAAAAATATCACTAAAGGTGACTATGTTGTGCTTAATTTCTTTTAGAAGAGTATTGGATGTAGGAGCTTTGGATGTGTCAAGTGGGATTTTTTCACCTGAAGGGATTTGTTTTCATTTGAGTAGGCGAACAAAAACAAATTATTTTTCTTTTTTTGACCCTTATTTTGATGAGAGGGTAAATTTATGTGTGGTGTAAGGAGTAAAAGAGTATAAGAGGAGGACAACTCCCTTAAGAGCGAGTGGTGAAAATGAGATACTTATTTCTTTCAGAAGCCCATTTAAGGCAGTATCTTCACCCACTTTGGCTCGTTGGGTGAAGGAAGTTATGAGATGCGCAGGTGTGGATGTGAGCGTGTTTGGGGCTCATTCTGTGAGAGGAGTGTCTGCATCCAAGGTTTTTCTACTGGGAGGTGCTTTGCAAGACATTTTGCGGTGTGCGGATTGGTCAAATGATGAGGTGTTCACAAAATGTTATTTTTAAACCTGTAGAATGTGCTGCTTCGTTACTTGTAGAAAGACTTTAAACTTGCAATATTGTTAGCCTCTAATCTTGCCATAAAATGTAGATTTTCATCAGCTTGGTGTTCAGAAAATCTGAATTTTATTAAAGACACAGAGGCTAACCCTGCAGGGGGATCCCAACTCTTCCAGGGGCTGCCCATTCAGCCAATAAATATCTGTGAGATCATTATGTGAGATACTCCACTGCCCCTAATCACATTCTGAGGTGGGGGCCCTGTCATTTTGCGTTATGCCACTGCTTCTTACAAATTACTTGTACCAGAGAGGGGTGTGTGTTACTTTGGGATATTGTAGCTTATTGAAATCAACATTTTGTCATTTGGGTGCATTTATTCTGCTTTTTTACTGATCACACATGTATCTAAAGTTCAAGATTTAAATAGTAGTTATCCATTACCTCTGCAAACTTGCCCTGCAGACAGTTATTTGATATGATCGGGCTCATTCACGCAGCTACTGATTTAACATGGATTGTGGGTATTTTATGAATAATTTATTCATTTGGTTTAGAGTGACAGACATAAGCTAATGATCACGGTTTGTTGTTACCTCAGCTTGAGAAGGTCACTGTGGCAGACATGAAGGAGACCCAGGCAGAAGTATTTAACTTCTGAAGAACTTTGAAGAATTTCAGGCACATTATAGGAGCAGAGGGTGGGACAAGCACAAGAGTGTTCTCGTTGACAATAACACTAGATTATAGGGGGGTCTGGTGGCTCAGGGTACTGATGCACCACACCAGGAAACTGTGCTTGGCCTCATGGCCACTGGTTCAAATGGTGGTGTGTACATTTAGCTTTTCATCCTTACGAGGTCGATAAAATGTGTACCACTGAGTCAAGTAAAAATAACCATCTGAGATTCAGCAGCACAAAGTGGCTGGGTGTGAACTTACTTTAAACAATATGTCATGCACGCTAATATTCTGCTAAGCGGGTGCGTTTTTATCATTAGTGGAAAAAGTGCAGCAGCACCGAAAATCACAGCCTTAGTGGCATAATGTAATCCAATTATGTTGTGTTCTAATTAAGAAAATAGACCAAGTGCCTGTTTTCCTGTCTTGCCCTAAGGCCCATTGCAGCCCTGCTGCGGCATTGCCGCTAATGTGACATACGTTCACCAGTTCACAGTTCATGCTTTCACTTTATCATTATTTTGGCACTCAATACATTTTAAAATATAAAAAACAAAATACATGTGTATGTTTTATGTACCTGTTCCCATATACATCATTTATGTACCTGGTCTTTGATGCATAATTTCCAACAATTTTGATTTAAGTAAATCTTGTCTAATAATGATCAAAGAAGGGACAATGATGAGGACTTTAATGAAATTTGAGGGATTTTTATAGACATATCCGGTACATAAAACTATCCACATGTTCTGTTTAACTGGTTGTAGTCAATGGTGAAAAATCTTATGAGTAAAGTTGTTTTCTATGATACACTGCAGATCATTTATATAGGTTTGTAGCTACATTAAAATAGACTAGGTTTAATTGATTGACATGTTACCAATAATGCAGTATTTACAGAAAGTGTATCTGCTTGAACCAAGCTCATTATTAATAGTGCAGTTTGTATGTCTCCGTGTCTGCCAAGGCTGAACGCAGTTTATCAGTAGTGTATTTACATTGGCCGTCTGCTGTGTCTGCAATCTGTCTGCCTGCTTGCCCATTGTTTACTCAGACTATTGATCAGAGGCAATACCACCTTTGTTTCTAATGTGTCTAGACAGACCCATGAAAGAAATTGTCTGGAAATGAGCTGTCAGCATAGCATGCCCTCTACTTGTAGAATATAATGCAACGAGGCCCTATTTACACACGTAAATTCAGTCTAAAACCTAGATTTACAGCCAAATGTACCTTTTTACACTTTCCAGGAATTCACAAAGGAATACTAGACAGGCATAAATTGTTTTACAAGTGCTAATTTCTTCACTATGAGTGTGGAGAAATCTGCACTTGTAAATAATAATTTTAATCCACATTTGTAAAGCGCACAATCACCCGTAAGGGTCTCTAAGCGCTGGGGGCCGTCGGGAAGATTAAGCGAGCTATTGCCCAGAGTCACATGGTGCTGGGCTAACCTGCCGCCGGAGCCGGGGATCGAACCCTGATCCCCAGATTCCAGCGTCAGTCGCCCTGGCCGCGGCGCCACACTAAATCTCACTCAAGTGGTGGAAAGAGGGCTTCCCAGGCGTCATTTCTTTCGGAAGTTTTAGAACAACTACAAATATGTACATTAGTGGGTGTAGGAGGCTGGCTTAGTATATGGTGCAAACTTATTCAAGTGATGCACCTTCACTAATACAGACCACCCTTATGGTGATTTTAGTGGTTTTTGATAACCATAGAATGCTCTCAAAGTAGTAAATGTGGAAAGCAGTCTTCAGGCTTACCTTGAAGGAATGTAAAGCAGCTTGTTTTAGAAACTTTAATCAATAGTGTAAATTAAATGAAAAAGAACCACACAGTGTTTTTATAAAAATAAGTCTACAACACAATCAGTAACACATTGATATATCACCCAGAAATATCAACACAATACACAAGAATACTTCGCAGTAATCAGGTAAGTTGCACAAATATATACTGATCTCCAGGTGGAAACCAAACCAATTATTGGAAAAGGGAAATGCGAACTGCAAAGGAGAACGGTACTTGGACAGGAACACTCAAAGGAGCTGAGGACACAAGGAACCACCCAAGACAAGTACCCAGGAACCCCACAGAGGCTGTTTGCAGAGTGGAATCACAGCTGCATGCCTGATGGAAGTCAATGGAGAAGTTTCGGTTGCAGCTCTACAACCTTCCGTCTTCTAAGAAACCCTTTGGAAGACAGAAGGTTGGAGAGCCACCCCACCCATGGATACTCCAGGAAGGATAGGAACCAGATTACCTGCACCAGGAGAGCCAGTTACGTAGGGGTGAAGTGACGTTGGAACCTGCCATAGACAACAAGGAGAGACTTCAACAAAGATGCCTCTAGAGAAGACTGAGAAGACGTCCTGTGGAATCCAAGGGTGGATTCTTGAAGTGAAGAACCTGAAAGCAGAGTGTACAGAGTCTGTGCCACTCTGAGGTGATTAGGATGCACAGAAACACAATGGCCACCGATGTCTAGAGGTTCATAAGAGACAATGGTGACCTTGTTGCTGCAGCTGTGAGGATCAGGCAATGTGGAGGAAGATCAGGAGCCATGCACAAGCTGTCCTAAGTGAGATGTCAGTGTCTAGGTGGTCAGTGTCTACCAAGGCACCCACAAGCCTTGGTAGGCACAACTGGTTTGGAGAACGAAAAGGAGCAAACATTGGGACCAGTAAGGTCCAAGGAACTCACCAAATACAGGAGAGTCAGGGCAGCCCTGAGCAAGCAGGGGAGCCCACTGAAGCAGGAAAAGCCCCTCAGGAGGACCCACAGGCCAAAGGCACAGAAGTCACATGAGGACCTCAAGCAGCTCACCAAAGTCGGAAGCCCACGATGCAGAAGATGCAGGCAGGACTCTGTTCTTCTGGAAGTGAGGTGCTGGAGACAGGAGCTTCGTGTAGCCCAAGATCTCAGGAGTGCAGAGCCAACAAGTCTTAGCAAGTGCAAGTCAATGTGGCGCTCATGGGTTCGTTCCCTGCATCCCCGACGAGGGACACTGTCCTCGAAATTGCAGGGAAGACAGGTCAGGCCTCTAGGGAGCCACACAGCCACCACCTGTGTTGCTGAACCTCCAGATTCTCGTGGGGCGCCAGGAGTAGCAGACCGGTCAGCTTCGTTTTGGTACCTGCAGATGCAGGGGAGTGACTCCTTCACTCCAAGGGAGATTTCTTCAGGGCACCTTGATGCCCACAGGTCTTTTGTAAAAGTAGATGAAGCACAGATACAGATGATGCAAAAGACTTGAAGAATAGCGAGACCAGGAGAAGCAGGAATCATTCCTAGGTGCTGTCTCGTTTCCAGCTGATGTTCAACAAAGTCTAAGTGTCTAGACCTGTGGTTCCCAAACTGTGCGCCGCGGCGCCCCAGTGCGCCGTTAGTAGCAGCCAGGGGCGCCGCGCACAATGTGGGAAAGATACCACAAGGCCGTGTGCTGAGGAAGCTTGGAATCATGCTGTTGAGAATGTGGGCTTGTAAAAAGTGTGCATCTTTTTACACCCTACCTTTCAGCCTGAAAGCTGCAAGTGAAGCTTATTCCAGTCACAGCAAAAAACAGCGTGGAGTTACAAATGCCTCCTCATAATCTGGGAACGTGGTTTAGCCCAGGAGTGCACTGCCACCAAACGCGCGTACGTGCTTTCACGTAGCTTCAGCATTCACAGCGTTATTCCTGCCCGTGTTCTGCCGCGCCTATGGGGACCCTCTTCACTACAAGTTGGTAAGAGGGCTGACAGTGACACTCCTCTGTCAGTGACGCCATTTATTTTGACATGTCGAGTTTAAAGGGAAAAAATAAACGGTGACTGTTTGACAATGTGCAGTGGTCTGCAGTCTCGCCATACAGGACAGCATTCTTAATGAACAGGGCGGCTCGCAGAACAAATAAGGCAAACAGGTACATATGTATGACATTTCTGGTGCAGTAAAGCTTCCTGGGGAACGAGAGTTATGTGGGGAGATAAACACAGACTCGTGACATTTCCAGTGAAGACAGAGATTTCAAAAACTGATACAGATACAACTTTACTCAGCACTTTCGTTATTTATGCTGGCTGTTGTTCTCGCACTTTGTTCATGTGAAGCAACGAGCACTGGATTTCATAAGCCAGCAATTCCAGTGGGCAAACTCGCTGTGGAAATAGGGGGACGTATTGCAGCCATGATTTATTGCCCAGCCCCAGTCTGATCCTCTGCCAAGGCCAGACAGGAAGCATGTAATAAAACTGAAATAACCGGTCAGTTTTTCATTCTTCACTCCGTGTATTTCTCCATATTAGTGACAATAGGAGACTGCAGTCACCAGGTCCAAAACGAGACTGTTCCTCTATGCAAATCTTCAGTCAAAGAAAATTATTTTCTATTCCCTCTTCATTGCTTAAGGAAAGCTAAACTTCAAATCTCTATTTTATATCTCAAAACTCTGTGATGCTTGAAGCTGTTTACTCTGATTAGCTGTGTTGCTCAATACATTATTCAGAGAGATTGTGCTGCTCATGTCAATATATAGTTATTGATCTTTCTTGTTAGCCATGCAGCATAAAAGATTAACATATTGCATGCACATTCATTTATATTAAAATAGTTGCAAAAAGTAGCAGTTCTCTTGTGGCAGTCTTATACTGCAAAACCTTCTTGGTGCAGGTATGGTACAAGAGGCCTCCCAAATTAAATGAGTATCAGTACCATATCTGGAACTAGTACTACTCTATTTCTTACACTAGCTAGCGCTTCCTTTCTACCTTGGATGAGACATTGCAGCGCTGGTATAAGTTCAGCTCAGACTGCAGCAAACTGGACATCAGAGAGGTTGGTAAATCACCCCATACTGGGCCACATGTGTTTTATTTCTGGGAAGAGGAGTGCGGCAGAGGGATGAGACATACAGGAAACTAAAGGTGACACCAAGACTTTGTCTGAGAAAACTAGGGCAAGCAGAAGGTGGAAGAAGGAATACACTGGGTAAAACAAAGTGTGAAAGAATCAAACGGGGAAGTGAAGCAAAGCAGGAGAAGAACTAAATGGATGAGGGAATCAATAGAACATGCTTTTAGCAGGCTTTTTCATAAGTGAACGTTTCACAAATCGTCATTAACTGACCATAAAACAGATACTTTTAAACAACAAGATTCTACCAATGTGCTATGGTGAATAAGTTAGTGATGATAGTCTATCTACTAAGTGAAGAAATAGGCTCTCTCTTGAGATGACAAGACGAGGGCACTATGTGCTTTTAAAATACCCCTCACACACTAAGAACCCCTTAGTGTCATGCTTCCTCATGGGGGTCTTCCCGTCCCTCTACGGGGCGGGGCGTGCTACGACCTACGAGCTACGTGGGAGCACTAGTTTATGTGACGATAGGCTATGTGTGGTGCAATGTGGGTGATATCAGTGAAGTGTAGGGACCTATATATGTGAATGCAAAATTAACAATTCCCTGACTAGTAGAAAAAACAATTTATTAGCTTCTCTAACTGGGAACGTTAAAAAGGGGTTTTTTTGTTGGTAGAGCAAATAGCTTGCTACCTGGTCAACATGTTTCGTAAGCAGTCCCCTGCTACTTACTCATCAGGACCTCTGATGGTCCCTACAGAAAAAAAGGGTATACTCAATTCTGAATACTAAAGGGTATGCCTAAAGTCCTATAACTCAGTAGCAAAAATCAGCTACCTAGTTAGGCTTCTGGGCTTGAGTGGGCCCAAATGGAAGCGTAGAAAAAACTGACCTATTGTGGTCTCTGTAAAGGAATGGGAGAAAAAGGAAGACAAACAAGAAAAATGTAAATTCAATGCTACCCGAGTCTTTGCACATAGTTTACAGCGTCTACTTAATACGAGGAAACCATTGTCATTGCGTGTCCTATTTCGACATAAGCCTTGACGTTAAGGTAGTCGTACTCATGATGGCAAACTTTGTCATACGTTTGTTTTAACCACATAGGTATGTGGGTAGGTTCATCACAAAGCGCACACACATGTCTCAATGCATCCGATTCATACACCTAACCTAAGAATGGAAAAAATGCTTTAACCGATAGTTGCGATGTAATGGCTCAGAAATATAAAAATGTTAAAAAGAATGGTACAAGGAAAATCGTTTTATATCTTATAGAAAGCCAATTTGTACAGAGACTACAGCACATGTAGTAACCACCCTTCTTGCCATGAAATTGTTTTTTCAGATACACATGCGCAGTGAATAACATTGGCCTCCCCATTACAAAAATGAAGGAATACCTACAGACCATACAAATTGTTTAAGAATTATCCTCTCCCCATATTAGACACGCTAATGAGTCTTTTAAGAAACCTATGCGGCATTAATGACTTTGTTCTATTCACTATTTCACCTATGCAACTGAATAATCTCTAGCAAAATTTACAGTACGTGTAGGAACCGCATTCTCCCAGTATGGTAAATGTCAATGAGTTTTCCCCGACTTAGGCGTAGAGAATAACTTTGGCCTTCCCCACAATTGACAATTAATTGAGAACATCAAGAATATTGAGAATTTCTGTCCCTATTATCATTGTAATTGAGTACAATATTAATTTCATCATGTCGAGATCTGTCGAGAACATAGAAGAAAGAATGCACTATCACTTTCTTTTCACACTGCAAAGCCACTCACGGCGGCCATGTTGGGTGAGCGCTCTAGTCTTTACCGGTGATACGAGTTGCGGATGACATTACAGTTTCTAGATCCGGTTAAAAGACGGCAAAAAACACGACCACCTTATTCCTCGGAGTGGCACAAGGGTAGGATTAAGGCATTGCTCCGAAAAAAGGTAACGTAAGTAATAGACTCTGACCACGAGTCTTTAAACCTTGGTCACGTACAGTACTAAGGCAATGTAACGTGCGCAGGTCGAAAAATGACAGAAGGATGCGGTTTCTCTTTTCAGTATACCGCATGGAGAACCCTTCGGTTGCCAGCTCATGAGGCACGCTAGATGTGTCTTACCAGTATGTATACTTATGTTATTCAGTTACACGCAAAAAATCGCGTTTCTATACAAATTGGCTTTCTATAAGATATAAAACGATTTTCCTTGTACCATTCTTTTTAACATTTTTATATTTCTGAGCCATTACATCGCAACTATCGGTTAAAGCATTATTTCCATTCTTAAGTTAGGTGTATGAATCGGATGCATTGAGACATGTGTGTGCGCTTTGTGATGAACCTACCCACATACCTATGTGGTTAAAACAAACGTATGACAAAGTTTGCCATCATGAGTACGACTACCTTAACATCAAGGCTTATGTCGAAATAGGACACGCAATGACAATGGTTTCCTCGTATTAAGTAGACGCTGTAAACTATGTGCAAAGACTCGGGTAGCATTGAATTTACATGTTTCTTGTTTGTCTTCCTTTTTCTTCCATTCCTTTATAGAGACCACAATAGGTCAGTTTTTTCTACGCTTCCATTTGGGCCCACTCAAGCCCAGAAGCCTAACTAGGTAGCTGATTTTTGCTACTGAGTTATAGGACTTTAGGCATACCCTTTAGTATTCAGAATTGAGTATATCCTTTTTTCTGTAGGGACCATCAGAGGTCCTGATGAGTAAGTAGCAGGGGACTGCTTACGAAACATGTTGACCAGGTAGCAAGCTATTTGCTCTACCAACAAAAAAACCCTTTTTAACGTTCCCAGTTAGAGAAGCTTATAAATTGTTTTTTTCTACTAGCCAGGGAATTTTTAATTTTGCATTCACATATATAGGTCCCTACACTTCACTGATATCACCCACATTGCACCACACATAGCCTATCGTCACATAAACTAGTGCTCCCACGTAGCTCGTAGGTCGTAGCACGCCCCGCCCAGTAGAGGGACGGGAAGACCCCCATGATGAAGCATGACACTAAGGGGTTCTTAGTGTGTGAGGGGTATTTTAAAAGCACATAGTGCCCTCGTCTTGTCATCTCAAGAGAGAGCCTATTTCTTCACTTAGTAGATAGGCTATCATCACTAACTTATTCACCATAGCACATTGATAGAATCTTGTTGTTTAAAAGAGTCCAGTAAGGAGGGTGTTTCTATCATTACCTCTACACTTCCTCTACTGTTGTTTTGTCATAAAACAGATACAGCAGAGGTTGCACCAATGCAAGCTTCCTTTAATGCACAGAACAGGCACACATATAGCTGCCCTTTGGCTCTTTTTTTTATAGTTGTTAATAGTGCATTCTTGGGCTTGTAGTTTGTCTATTTACATTCCTTCATCCCAATTAATTTTAGGGAGAAAACTGGAAGTACTCCCGATGTCGGGCTTACATACCCCCACCGGTAAAAAAATTGGTGGGGAGCCACGGCCAACTGCCAATTAGGTCAAGGGAGCCACAGGTCAAAAAAGTTTGAGAACCACTGGACTAGACGATTGAAGAGAGACATAGTTTCAGGGTTGAGTCTGGTCCGACGATGAATCTGAGGGCCCACCCACAGGGGAGCCCTTAAATACACTAAGGAAACGTTTGGGATGACTCTGAGGTTTTTCCCAGATGAGGGGCTGGACAGATGGAAGGATACTCCCTGTCTTTTGTCCAGTTTTGTGTCAGAGCGGGAACCAAGGGTTCCTCAACTGGCTTAAACTGAAGTATGCAAGAAGGGTACAATTTGTGCCCTTCAAAGCAGTCTGATGGCGCTGGCAAGCATCCTCACCCCAGCCCAATACACCAAGTCCTGTCTGGGAGGTGGTCGCACCACCCTATGACAGGAAGCCTATTGTTCTACCTTCCCCCTGCTCAAGCTTTGCTCAGCAGCCGGAGGGCAGAATCGTGTCTGTGCTCGGCAGCAGAACTAGCTTGCTGGCAGACCCTAAAAGGCTGATAGGGAGTACGGTGGGGTCCTCTAAGGGGTCCCCTGGTACATGGGATCATACTTCCAACACTGTTAGGCATTGTTTCCAATATGTTTGATACTAAACATGACCATGAATGGTGCAACCATTATAGAGTTAGACATTTCGTAATGACTGATGTCCACTATATGTTTTAAAATGGCTGACCGCACTTACAAAGCCTAGATAATCGACTCCGGGGTTTGTAGGCATATCCTGCTCATGCAGGGACACCCTCACACTTGTAACCAAGCACTCTGCCCTCAGGACTGAAGAGCCTGCCATAGGAGTGACTTATAGGCTTTAAGTGCAGTGACCTCAGATATAAGGAAACATATCTGCCGTGAGAGGTGCAATCACCAACTTACAAAATATGCAATGGCAGGCCTGTAGTCACAGATTAAGTGGACTCCCATTGGTGGCACAATACATGCTGCAGCCCATGGGAGACCCCTGGTGTACCTATGCCCTGGTAACCTTAGTACCATTTACTAGTGACTTATAAGGGTACACCAGTAGCTAATTGTGGAGGTTCCAAAGTACTTACCAAAACCAATTTAGGGGAGAGAGCACAGTTGCTGGGGTCCTGATTAGAAATATCCAAGCCGACTAGGTCAAAAACACACTGACACCGGGAAAAAAGTGGGTGTATCCATGAAAACAGATCCTACTACTACAGTCGGCATTCCCAAACTTCAACATGAGTGTTTGCTTACACAGTGGGGTCTATCTTCCGAATGTGGACCTCCTGCAAGAGAGGGAGAACACTGCACTGATGGAATTGGAAACTTTTTAAAAAGTCACATGATGTTCACAGAAGTAGGAAACCTGTGCCAGGGCATACTTCAGGTTAAACGTTTGTGAATTTGAAAAATTACAGAAAAGTACACACAGACGGAGTAGTAAATTTCCACCCATACTTTTCCAGTTTTTGTTATCATTATGGTCCAATATTTTTCAGTGTTGCAGAGAAAATTATTGCACTCTATACAGAGAATATTATTATGCTTAGCCTTGTTTGTAAACAGTGTTAATTATCACGTTCATCAGCTGCTGCTTCTTGTAACACATTGATGCTAAATGGAGTTTAACCATTGCACATTACCTCCTAGTACCTAGTCCATTTTCCCGCTACTTTTGCGAGATTTCATCTCTGTTCTGCAGGACCCGTTCCCTAGTTGACATCCAAAAGTATTCTCCCAATATGTTTGACACCACTCGTCAGGCAGTAGTAAAAGGGAGGAACCATTACATTAATTCCTGTTATTTTCTTTCTGTGTCCTGAACACTTTAACTAATGTCAGGTAAGTGAGTTTTTTATTTGTTTTATGTATCACAGAGTTATAATATGTTTTTATTTGTAGGGCTTGCTATAGCAGCCCTTACAGGATTGTTTGTTCAGTACTGCCTTGCATCAGCAGGCATGATTGAATTCCAGCCTATGCTCGGAGTTTCTGCCTGACCGTAACTGCCATAGCAATTTTGCAGTCGGGCGGAATATGGACTGTTCTTTTTAGTCCTCAGCTTCAAAGACAGTGGTTTTTCTGTTGCTTGCTGAGCGCGTTTTAGTTTTATGATCTATTTTGGGCCCAATACGGTTATTTCTACCCAATTCAAGATGGTGCGTCCGAGCAAAATCCCGCAAGGATTAATGTTGCTATGAAACCGGCCGAAATACAGTAAGTTTTCTGTCAGTTCCATTGCATTGAACATGCCTGATTCTTATCCTGTTTTCCATCTCGTTATGGAAGAGGCGACAGCAGAGATTTTCCAGGGCCCTCATCTGCCCCTCCTTCAATGGTTTCTATTCAGCTAAGGATAGAGCATGCTGTGGAAGCTACCTTTAGGGCTGGAGAAGGCCCTCCCCTGCCAAAATGTCTTGTATTCAGGACTCTTTGAATCCTGTTCAAGATGGTGAGGATGATGAGGAGCAGAAGGGGGGCAGGTTTATTCTGGCATTCACATTCTCTGAATTACTGTTACATTCATGAGAGAACATTGGCCTTCTGGTGCCCGATGCTGCAATTGGAGAGGAGGACATTTTTTCACAGTATATGCACCGTGAACCGAAGTCACTGTCCATGCATGCTGTTATTAGGCGTGTCTTGAGTCATGAATGGAGATATGTAGGCAAATCATCTTTTCCTCGTTTCTTAGCCAAATGTTACTGGATAAGTTTACTGATGAATTTCAGTGGTTGTTAAAGTTGATAATCTCATGGCAGGTCTGTCTTCTCAGGGCAATATGGGGCCAGCTGCTCTAGCAGATCCAACTGATAAGAAGGTGGAGGGAGCCATTAGTCACATGCTACACCTATTTGTTCATTCAGGGTTATCATGCATACCACCTGTACTGTCCTGTCTCTTATCAAGGACTTTCACCAGTTGACTAAGCAAATGTCAGAGGATACAGATTGTTCAGCCCTTTGAAGTATGATGGAACTGCAGGTCTATTTGCTTTCTGACTTATCATTTGATAATCTCTGGGCTTCTGCAGCTGCATCTGTGGATGCAAAATTGGATAGTTGATTCATCTCAGAAAACAATTCCGATGAAAATGCCATTGGATGGGTGTTCTCTTTTTAGGTCAGCATTTAGAGAACATGATAAGAAAGACTGCTGAAAGTAAAAAAATGGTGGCTCCACTTAAATCTTATTCTATGGGCAAGGGATTTGCTTACAAGAGAGTTTTTCCTGTCACTTCAGGAAAAGGAGGATCGCAGCCCTTTCGAGGCAGGGGTCATGGCCGGGGACCCCGAATCCTGAAAAATCCCGGTGCAAGAATCCTGGAGGAGTTCCTGTTACTCCCAATACCTCAAAGGCATGACAGTCATAGCCAGAGGCCAGTTTAGGGTCGCCTGACTTTCTTCAAAGGTATCTGGACTCAGACTGTGTCATACCAATGGGTCGTCAATTTTGGTATCAGAAGGTTATCAACTGGAACTCGCAAATCTACAGCCAAACCATTTTCAGCCAACCACTCTTCCTAGAGATGTGAGATGGCACCAGGCACTCTTGGAAGGAGCCCAAACCCTGTTAAAAAAATTGGTAATCGGTCCAGTGCCACTTCAGGAGCAGGGCATGGGTTATTACTCCATCCTGTCTGTGGCACAAGAACCCTCAGGCCCTTTTTGACCAATATCTAGATCTAGAAGCACTCAACAAGGTTCTTGAGCATCGCTCCTTCAAAATGACAACACAACAAAGTTTTTTTTCATTACTGAGATGGAGATTTCTAGGAATCACTGGATTTCAAAGATGCATACATCCATCTGCCAATTTTCCCAGCTCACCAGAGGTTTCTTCAGTTTACTGTTGGTTGTCAACATTTTCAATACTTGGCCCTTACGTTTGAATTAACATTGGGCCCAATGGTTTTTACAAGGATCGTGGATCCTTTGGTGGGTATTTTACACTCTCAAGGTATCTAAGTTAATCCGTATCTTGATGACTGATAAATCAGATCTCCTTTGTCCTCTAAGGTGGAACATGATGGCAGTGAATTGTGCACTCTTCTTCAGGATTACTCATTTCCAATCAATGTTGAGAAGTCCAATCTTCAAGAAAGCAGTGTAAGCACGGCGCACAGCTGTGGTTGAGATTGAAAATTTGTTAGAAGCTGGAAAGAGGTTAATCGATTTAAGGTGCTCCTTACAGGTGACGTAACTGTTCAGATGCGTCCAATGGGATTATGGGGTTGCGTGCGCTACTGGGGTGTAAGCGCATCCCTGTGGTGGGCACTCTTATATGGACCTGTGTGTTGTCACAACACAGTGGTTCCAGAAAAAGTCAGATTCAAACTTTTGGAGATTTTTCAAAGTTTTAATTCGAATTTTTATAGATGTATTTCATATTAACTTCATATGAATGGGTTAACAGGTGTAGATGTCTTCATTCAACATTAACAGAAAGCTCCAATGCATTTCGGACAGATGTCCTTTCTCAAGGAGCACTGCAACAAAGGATATACAAAAAACGCAATAAATGTTGCATCTTATTACTATAATGAGTCAATGAAATCAAATAACTGCACTCGGTGGTTTAAAACCGTGAGGACAACCTCATGCACCCATATCCGGAAATAACTTTGGTAAAGTGCAGGCGTAGTAATCCAAGCGTGAAGGAAAGAACGTGAGATACCAGAACCCTGAACAGTGGCTAACGTGCGAATAATAACCGTGTTTAAAACATTAGCCGGCGGAAAGTGACAGAATGTGCTGAATGGCGGGATTCCCAACGCGGAGCGGGTGTCATGCAAAGTAGATCAGTCGAGTAAAATCAGAAGCGGCTAACGAAGAGCATGCGACCAAGAGACACAGTTAAGCGGTGAAATTAACACAGGCATGACTTACTTAGTGAAGCATAGTTGAAGCGCAAAAGGCTCCAATGCAGGCAATGACTGTCTTCGCAGGGTGTGTGCGGAGTTATGGCAGATAGATAACAACGTGGTGGAAAGAGAAGAGGGGTTAGGGTGAAAGGAGTAGAAGGAGTGCAAAACGTGGCCATCTTAGAGTGGTGAATAATGGAACATAGGTGAAGTTGGAATGAGAAATACGGGTGTGCAGTTTATACAAAGCATACAGCAAAAACAGGAATAGGTGCATCAACAGATGCCCAAGTGGGCATTCATAGGTAACAACTTAGTTCTGTACGGTCATTAAGACCAAAAGGTTTTTGGGATTGCAATCTGTACATCCATGATGTTTCACGTTGTAGGAGGGTTTTGTTGTTGTCTCTCCCTTCAATTTTGGGGACAATTTCCAACACTAGATATTTAAGTTGTGCCACACTGTGGTTTGCTTCATTGAAGTGGATAGCGATGTTGGATTTGATGTTTTTCGTTCGAATATTCGACTTGTGTTCATTAAGTCTGGTTTTGATTTTCCGACTGGTTTTTCCCACGTAGGTTTTGCCACATGGGCACTTTAGCAGGTAGATAAAATTGGCGGAATCACAAGTAGCGTCGACATTGAGCTTAATCTTGAAGCCTCTCATTGGGTGACTAATAAAGTTGCCTTTGATCACATTATTGCAGTTACTGCAATGGTGGCATGGTCGTGTGCCCGTGTGTTGTGTAGAAATTGATTGACTATCGTTTTTCGAGAGAAGCTCCTTGAAGTTCATAGGTCTAGTGTAGGCAAAAATTGGGGGATCTTTAAATAGTTCACCGAAATCTGGTTCAGAAGATAGTATGCGCCAGTGTTTCAAAATAATCCTCTTGTATTTGCTACTAGAGGTGGAGTACCTCGAGACTAATACCATTCTGTCTTGGTTGGTTCTCGGTTTGTTCTGCAAAGCTGCTGTGCGTTGGATGATTGCGGTACGATCAATCGCTTCCTTCAAGATTGTTTCTGGGTAATCTCTTTCTCGAAATCTAGATGCCATAGATAGAATTTGGTTAGTTCTGGTGTCGGGGTCTGACACAATCCTGGTGATCCTTAACATCTGACTAAAAGGTAAATGTCTTTTGAGGGAATTCTGATGGAAGCTGCTAAAGAGCAGAGCATTGTTGCGGTCGGTGCTCTTACGAAAGAGGTCTGTCTGTATTCCCTGGGGGGTGATTTTGATAAGAACATCCAGAAATGCGATTTCATTGTGGTTTAGATTCCAGGTGAAGTCAATTCGATCATCTTTGGAATTGAGTTCAGTAAGAGCTGATTCTAGGCTCTCCTCAGTGTTTTTCCAAATGAAAAGTAGATCGTCGATATAACGAACATAACATTTAAGATTGTCCGTCCAGATGTTGTTTTGGTAGATGAAGTTGTTTTCAAAATTCCCCATGTACAGGTTAGCGTAGGTCGGCGCTGCACAATTGCCCATGGCCATCCCGGACAATTGCAGGTACCATTTCTCCTCGAATTCAAAGTAACTATGATATAAGGTGTATATCATTAATTCCAGGAGGAAAGGTTTCAAAGAATCATCAATGTTGGATTGGAGTAAGGCTTGCTCTACGGCATCAATCCCTCCTTCGTGGGGGATGGAGGTGTACAAGCTTCTCACATCCGCTGTACACAGAATGAGTTTCTCATTTTCAAAAAGTTGGAGATTAGACAATGTGCCCACCACAGGGATGCGCTTACACCCCAGTAGCGCACGCAACCCCATAATCCCATTGGACGCATCTGAACAGTTACGTCACCTGTAAGGAGCACCTTAAATCGATTAACCTCTTTCCAGCTTCTAACAAATTTTCAATCTCAACCACAGCTGTGCGCCGTGCTTACACTGCTTTCGTTATTCTCTCCTTCTGTTCTCCAAGCAGGCAGCACGCACCCAATCAGAATGCAGTACGAAGAAATTTCAAAATCCACTGAAGCTCGAGCTGAAACCTTAGCTTTCGATACAGACGCAACAGAGAGAATATACGCTCTTATCAATGAAGATCTCACCCAAACCGCATCCAACAAAACCAAGGAACAGTGCATCAAATAACTTCTTTATCTTTCAAGACGCCGCGTCAACCAAAAACTACACGCCAACACCTTAATAAAATATCACAAGGTGCTCCGCATTCCCCGTGGCCTACGGATTGCGTTAAAACCGTCACTTTGTAAAAATTCGAAAACATTCATTGAACGATGGAACGCCATCCTGAATAAGTGCAGTCTGGACCTCATTCTATTAATAGTGGAGGAACTATCAGGAATCCTAACTGAGCTATCTCACGAAATCACCACCATTGAAAAGGAACTCGAGGATTTAGTTACACCAGAGGAGCTTACCGCGACACTTGAAGAAATTCAAGCTCAATTAGACAAACACACGAAAGAAATTAACGAACGCAAACTACGTAAATTTCGCCGGGATACCCTGGACTATAAACTGGGAGAAGTTTATACATGGGCGGACATTTACGCCCAACGTCGTAGGAACAAACCTTATAACCCCAACACTGATACCTCGTCCTCTGAGAGTGATAGCACCAAACGTCCACCCAGGAGAACTCCAACTGAAACACCAACTTCAGCATCTCCATCTGATGGAACCCCTTCTACTAGTCATGTTGACTTAACCACCTCGGAGCCTTTTTTAGAAGTAGGCCCAGACAAAACCGCAGACCCAGACGGGGCAAAAGGGCAGGCAAAAACCAACTCAGGTACCCAACAACCACTGAAGGACACCAAGAAAACCAGGAGAAATCGCTAGTTATCAACATCTCTGACGTCCACTTGACGCAACATGAAACTAGAATCTTACAAAAAGGATTATCTTTTGTACCGACCAGCAACACCAACCTACTGGAATTGGACGTAAGCACGTTCAAACTCACGAGAAAGTTGAGATTGAGATATTTTTTTGAAAACATTGTAGAACCTGTCACGGACTCTAAACCTGATCAGCTTAGAGGCCTACGACTGTTAAGCACTTTTATGCCACCTGTCAGTCATAAAAGCATAGACACATTCGAGACCCTGGTCAAACAGGACATCTCCAAACTGAACTTCCGAAAAAAAAAAACAGAAGAACATCACGAACAAAGACATGGACACCTTAAAGAACATTGCTAGAAACCCAGCCATCAAATGCATTAAAGCCGACAAGGGAGGCGCCCTTGTCATCTTGAACACTGAAATATACAACCAACGGACCAGGGAACATGTCATGGACCCCAATGTCTATCTAGCCCTTGATGGAAACCCAACCAGTGAGTTTAAAAAGGAGCTCCTCCTTATTATTGAAAAGGCCACCACCGATGGCATCATTGATGACAGAACGAGAAAATACCTCACAACAGAACATCCCCGCAGCCCATCAATCACCATGCTACCTAAAATCCACAAAAACCTGACGGACCCCCCGTTCCGTCCAATCGTATCCACCAGAGGTTCCATACATGAACCGACCGGCAAACTCATTGACCGTTACCTTCAGCCCATGGTCTCGAATTTACCTAGCCACATCAAGGATACTACGGAACTACTTAACAAATTGTCTAATCTCCAACTTTTTGAAAATGAGAAACTCATTCTGTGTACAGCGGATGTGAGAAGCTTGTACACCTCCATCCCTCACGAAGGAGGGATTGATGCCGTAGAGCAAGCCTTACTCCAATCCAACATTGATGATTCTTTGAAACCTTTCATCCTGGAATTAATGATATACACCTTATATCATAGTTACTTTGAATTCGAGGAGAAATGGTACCTGCAATTGTCCGGGATGGCCATGGGCAATTGTGCAGCGCCGACCTACGCTAACCTGTACATGGGGAATTTTGAAAACAACTTCATCTACCAAAACAACATCTGGACGGACAATCTTAAATTTTATGTTCGTTATATCGACGATCTACTTTTCATTTGGAAAAACACCGAGGAGAGCCTAGAATCAGCTCTTACTGAACTCAATTCCAAAGATGATCGAATTGACTTCACCTGGAATCTAAACCACAATGAAATCGCATTTCTGGATGTTCTTATCAAAATCACCCCCCAGGGAATACAGACAGACCTCTTTCGTAAGAGCACCGACCGCAACAATGCTCTGCTCTTTAGCAGCTTCCATCAGAATTCCCTCAAAAGACATTTACCTTTTAGTCAGATGTTAAGGATCACCAGGATTGTGTCAGACCCCGACACCAGAACTAACCAAATTCTATCTATGGCATCTAGATTTCGAGAAAGAGATTACCCAGAAACAATCTTGAAGGAAGCGATTGATCGTACCGCAATCATCCAACGCACAGCAGCTTTGCAGAACAAACCGAGAACCAACCAAGACAGAATGGTATTAGTCTCGAGGTACTCCACCTCTAGTAGCAAATACAAGAGGATTATTTTGAAACACTGGCGCATACTATCTTCTGAACCAGATTTCGGTGAACTATTTAAAGATCCCCCAATTTTTGCCTACACTAGACCTATGAACTTCAAGGAGCTTCTCTCGAAAAACGATAGTCAATCAATTTCTACACAACACACGGGCACACGACCATGCCACCATTGCAGTAACTGCAATAATGTGATCAAAGGCAACTTTATTAGTCACCCAATGAGAGGCTTCAAGATTAAGCTCAATGTCGACGCTACTTGTGATTCCGCCAATTTGATCTACCTGCTAAAGTGCCCATGTGGCAAAACCTACGTGGGAAAAACCAGTCGGAAAATCAAAACCAGACTTAATGAACACAAGTCGAATATTCGAACGAAAAACATCAAATCCAACATCGCTATCCACTTCAATGAAGAAAACCACAGTGTGGCACAACTTAAATATCTAGTGTTGGAAATTGTCCCCAAAATTGAAGGGAGAGACAACAACAAAACCCTCCTACAACGTGAAACATCATGGATGTACAGATTGCAATCCCAAAAACCTTTTGGTCTTAATGACCGTACAGAACTAAGTTGTTACCTATGAATGTCCACTTGGGCATCTGTTGATGCACCTATTCCTGTTTTTGCTGTATGCTTTGTATAAACTGCACACCCGTATTTCTCATTCCAACTTCACCTATGTTCCATTATTCACCACTCTAAGATGGCCACGTTTTGCACTCCTTCTACTCCTTTCACCCTAACCCCTCTTCTCTTTCCACCACTTTGTTATCTATCTGCCATAACTCCACACACACCCTGCGAAGACAGTCATTGCCTGCATTGGAGCCTTTTGCGCTTCAACTATGCTTCACTAAGTAAGTCATGCCTGTGTTAATTTCACCGCTTAACTGTGTCTCTTGGTCGCATGCTCTTCGTTAGCCGCTTCTGATTTTACTCGACTGATCTACTTTGCATGACACCCGCTCCGCGTTGGGAATCCCGCCATTCAGCACATTCTGTCACTTTCCGCCGGCTAATGTTTTAAACACGGTTATTATTCGCACGTTAGCCACTGTTCAGGGTTCTGGTATCTCACGTTCTTTCCTTCAAGCTTGGATTACTACGCCTGCACTTTACCAAAGTTATTTCCGGATATGGGTGCATGAGGTTGTCCTCACGGTTTTAAACCACCGAGTGCAGTTATTTGATTTCATTGACTCATTATAGTAATAAGATGCAACATTTATTGCGTTTTTTGTATATCCTTTGTTGCAGTGCTCCTTGAGAAAGGACATCTGTCCGAAATGCATTGGAGCTTTCTGTTAATGTTGAATGAAGACATCTACACCTGTTAACCCATTCATATGAAGTTAATATGAAATACATCTATAAAAATTCGAATTAAAACTTTGAAAAATCTCCAAAAGTTTGAATCTGACTTTTTCTGGAACCACTGTGTTGTGACAACACACAGGTCCATATAAGAGTGCCCACCACAGGGATGCGCTTACACCCCAGTAGCGCACGCAACCCCATAAGTCCAATCTTCAGCCAGTTCTACATCTCGAGTTCATCTGGCCCTTTTCCACATTGACAGGGGGGAAGTTTTTCTCGCTCGTGGTATCAGCGACCTTAGGCCTCGGTAAGATTGTGGTTGCGGACACAGGGGGATATGGTTTCAGCTCTGGCCATAGTTCCCTGGTGTTGCCTCCATCTGTGTCTCTTGGTACATCATGTATTTGCCCCACTGGAAATCTCTGTATTGGAAATATGAAGCCTTAGTACCAATCACACCTCCGATTTAATTGGATCTCCAGTGATTTCTCAAACCAGAATCTCTTGCCAGGTGTCTTCAGTTGAGTTAGTTGTTCCCAATGACAATAGCAACAGATGCCAGCAAGTTGGGGTGTGGATTGGGGTTCTGTACAGTGCTGAGCAGGTGGGCATGCCAAGAGGCTTGGTCCTCATCCAAGTTAAGGCGAGTTGGCTGCTGTCAAAGCAGGGCTGCTAGCTTTTCGTCCCCAAATTAGGCACCATTCAGTATGAATTCAGTTAGAAAATCAAGTGGTGGTCGCATATCTTAACCACTGGGGGGAGGGTCTTTCCCTCTATCACCTTTCCAGGGTGAATTGTGTTTGGACAGCATCAAATCTCCAGTCTCTGAGAGCAGTTTATCTTCTGGGAGAGAGATTGGACCTGCAGAACAACTCAACAGGAAGTTCCCCTCCTCTGTAGCCCTTTTTCTTTCACACACAGGTTTTCATCAGAATTGTGGCAGGTTCGGTCAGCCATGGTTAGACCAATGCACAACTAAAGACAATACTCTCCTCCATCAGTTCTGTTCCCTTGTTCCAACCAGGGCTGTGTGTGTGATAAATGCTATCTCTGTGAAGAGGCCGAATGGGTCTTCTGTATTGTTCCCTACCAATTCCTTTGATTCCTTGGGTGTTACAGAAGATTTGCAAAGGCCAAGTTCAGGTTCTGTTGGTAGCCTTGAATTGTGTGTAGAGGCCTTGGTTTCCTGTGTTGATGGCAATGACTGTGGTTCCTCTATTGATATTTCCTCTCTAACCTTCCCTGCTGAGGCATCCTCTGTTATCTATCTTATGTCTCAGTCAGTTGAATCTGGAGGTTTGGCTGTTGAACACGAATTCCTATTAACAACGGCTGTTCATCAGAATAATAAAGGCTATTCAACAGTCTCGTAGACCTTCAATATGAAAGTCATACAATCGACACTGGCAGAATTTCTAAAAATGGTGCCTAGAAAAGGGCTTACAGAACTCTGTGTGTGATTCAGTTCGGATTTTAGATTTCCCGCAGGATGGTTTCAGGATGGGCCTTGTGGTCTCCACTATTCGTGATTACTGCGCAGCAATTTAGGCATTCAGGGCTGAGGTTACTGTAGCAGCGTCCCCTTTAACTTCCTGCAACGCCCTGTGCATTCCCCGGTTCCCCCTTGCTGTGCCGGTCTTTTGGGGCCCGGGCAGAAAGGGAATGTGTGGGGCCCTTCTAATTTGCATACAGTATGAAATCACAGGAAATGACATCAGTGGAAGTGCTATCAATTGACTATTGTTGAGTGGCTTTGCAAGAAGCAACTTTCTTGGTGCGGATATCATTAAAACAATAAAAACATAAATATTGAAACTAATAAAATAAGTATATATATTTTAAAGTTCTTCTACATGGAAATATATTATACTAGTCCTGTAGTTCACGGCTTGCCTCCCAGTTGGCATGTTAGCAAATGCCAGCCAGCTCTGCAAAGTGGTTGGTTCCTAGAGTCTATGCTATGATATTCTACTGGTTTGGGCTGCTCCAGCCTTGCCAGCTAAACTATTTGTTTTGCACTCCCTATTGATTCCGGCTTGCCTATATCAGGCAAGCAAAACAGTTGGCACCAACAGGAGCTGGCTGCACAACGCAGGTCAAACATCTAAAATGAAGAACAAGTCTCAGAGCACTGGACCAAAGCCATGAGGTCCAGGGGAGAGAAGGACTCTCTTGGGCCTCAGAGAACTGGATTGCGGCTGCGAGGCGCAGTAGAGTGGGGCCAGTTATGTAGCAATGCTGCCATGGGCCCTGGTTTAAGCAAGGTAAATGGTTCCTCCCCACTACTCTTTGGTCCTTAACTGGACAGCAAATATCAGCCATAATTTGGGTGCATGGGACACATAACCCCACAAACCATGCACCCTTTGCACTTCCTACACTATTTATAGCTATACCCTTCAGAGGGTGCCTCTTGCCCTGGACAGGAATCCATGAATCTGTGCTGCAAAGTCCAGCGTAGCACACTCGGACCCTTGGGCCCCTCAGTACTGGACCATGGCTGTGAGGTGTACCAATGGCATAGTAATGTTGCCATGTGTCCTGATGTAAGAAAATGATGCCAGACAGTAAAACACAGCCTTAATTACGTGCATTGGGTGCCTAACATCCTTGAGCTCTGGTGCCACTGTACCTGCTGCACTATTGTTAACTACACCCCTGAAAGGGGACCCATGTGCCTCATAGCAATGTTCCAGTGCTGCTAAGCTTACAGGGTGTGCCTCCTCCCCTGAGTGTTCAACTATGCCTGTGAGGCCCAGAGGAGAGAGGGCCTCTTACAGGCCTCACAGCTTTGGAACATGGCATTGAGGCCCATGAAAGAGAGGAAAGTAGCGCAGCAATGGTGCCATGATGCAAAGTAAAAGGGTCCCCTCACCCTCGTCCACTGGCTGCATAGTACAGTAAGACATAATATGGGAATATTGGGTTCTTAATACCCCTGAGCCTGGTGCCACTGCACCTGCTGCACTACCGATTGCTATGCCCAATCAGGGACCCATGCACAGGGCCATGGAATAGCACTGTGAGACACATTTAACTGGGCCCAGGGCTCTGGGCTCACGTGAGGCACCCCCTCTCCTGGGCCTCTTAGTCGTGGAGTGGCATTGAGATAATAAAGAGAGACACATGGGCCTAAGATCACTGAATCATGGTTGTGAGGTGCAGGGAGAGGGGCCCTCTGTAAGGCCTTTCAGTGCTGCACCATAGCTGCAAGGTGCCGGGTACCTCTTAGGCCTCACATCGAGTGATGCGATTTCTAGGCGAGGGGACCCAGAATACGGGAACCCTCTTCCATGGGTCTTGCAGCAATAGGGTAGCACTGCAAGTCCAGGGGAAGGGTTTTCCCTCCCCTGGACCACCTAGCAATGATTCAGAGCTTCAAGACCCAGGGAGGGTGGGCCCATCCCCTTAGCCATTCAGCTATGGTCTAGTTCTGCAAGGGCCATGGGATGTGGCCTACTGCCCTAGGCATCACATCCATGGTCTGGTGCTGCAAGGCCCAGAAGAGGAGAGTCCCCTTACCTGGGCCTCACAGTCTTAGTCCCCAGCTATCGCTGTGAGGGTCAATTAAGCTGGTAAATGTTCCATTATCACCTCACAGGACAATTTGTGCCTTTGGAGACACATTGCGCTTGCAGAGGCATCAGAAATGTGTATTGGGGAACAGGGGAACTATGAGTCACATAGTGGATTTTTGGGGTTTTATTCTAAAACTCACCCTCTAAAGCAGACCATGTTAAAAGATAACTCAGCTGGAGATTGACTTTATCAAGCTTGATTACTCTTCAAACTATCTTTGAGTTCTAATCCCATTACCACTTCCTGGAGTAAGCCTTGACTGCTCGCTATTGCAATTTGTGAGCGACAAGTTTAGAAAATAAACTCTGGTAAACAAATGAAATGAAATAGTCTTAAGCTTTGAAACACCAGTGGTAAATATCTGCCACACATAAAGTCCAGTAAGTACCCTCTGCTACAGGGCAAGGTCCATTGGGTACACATTAGCCATAGTTATTTTAGATTTAATCTCAGCTTTATGATGGAAATAAACACTGTGTTCTAAAGATGGGCAGGGCCCATAACAAAGTGGCAATTTGCCTTGCCATCAGAATCATTGGCACCCCAGTTGTGGTCTGGTGTACTAGTTGGTAATGTTGAACCAGGAGGAGCGGTTTTTAATCCCGGCCTCCCATTGAATGATCTTGGGCAATCACTTTTCTAAATTTATTGCTCTGCTGCTCCCTTTTTGGCAAGATTGGGATCATTTTGATTCAAGGTACAAAACTACCAGTAGTTGTGATTTCTTAAATGGACTGGATATTACCTTGGAGATGAGAGGTGCCCAGTCACATGGTATAGTCAACTAAATGCAGTACAGCGGTAAATATATAGCATTTGCCCCAGGTAGGAATGCACTGCAGTCCTGGGTTTACTAATTTAACCAGCTGTTTGCTATTGGGCAAAATAATTTTCTCCCTGTGCTTCATCTACTAATTAGACAATATGGTAACACTTTGAAACAGGCTTCATGTAAGAAATAGTCATTAAGAGATTACTCCTTGGATAGGTAGCATGGGTAGAGGAGGGGAGAAGATGTGGTGTTAAGTCAGAACTGCCGACTTTGGAACTGAGGAATCAGGCTCGAGTCTTGTCCTTGTCTCAACATCCTGTGATTCTCACAAATCCCTTAATTTCTCTGTACCTAATAAAATGAATACGTCCATGTGTAAAAATTGGTATTCACGTAAAGCACTCCAATACCTTTCGCCTGAGTTTGCACTATATAAAAACTGCAGAAAAAAATGGGTTTCATATACTCATTCAATTATATTTGCATCTAAATAATGGAAGGTGCTTCAGACCATGCATGGTGCATGACCCCTCCTCTGCTGCAAGGCCCCCCCCTGTCTGCCACTGACAAGTGTCTCTTTCACAGCTCATCGGCATCTGAAAGAGTGCGAGTTTCTTGTCTTTTCTAAAGGTTAAGACTGCCAGGTGTCAAAATGCATGATAATAGGCATTTGAGCGGGAAGTGGACAGCATCCCCAATTGCGGGCAAAATCTGGCAAATGCAGATTGGCCTCACAGCTACATGCGGGGCTGTAAGTTCCAGGAGAAAAGTGGCCTCTCCCTGGGTTTTAGCAGCCATGGTCCAGTCCTGGGAGGCACAGGGTAGGTGAGCCTCTTCTCCTATTCCTCACAGGAGAGAGGAGTCCCTTCCCTGGGCCTCGCAGTGTTGCACCATAGGTGCGAGGCCTAGGACAAGGGGAACACTTTTGCGAGGCCCCATGTTGGTGGGCTGAGCGTGAGGTCTTGGGCAGCAACCCATGCCCTAGCGCCGCTCCTGCTTTTAGTTTTACGAGTTCTTTCTTTTCCTCCTTTTGAACCATTAGAGTCAGTTGATCTCAAACTTTTAACACAAAACGTGGTGTTTCTAGTGGCTGTTTGCTCAGGACGAAGAGTGAGGGAAATAGGTGCTTTGCTTTCGTTTTTCCCTTTTATTATATTTTTCCCAAGCAAAGTGGTGTTGCGTCCCGCCCTAATTTTTCGCCAAAAGTCCCATCCTTTTTTATGTTCCCAGGATCATTTTTCCAGTGTTTTTTTCCAGAACCCTCCTCGACTGAGGAGGAGGTACTTCCTACCTTGGATTTGCATGGGGGCGTTTCAATATATTTGGCTAGCACAGCTCCTTTTTGTAAAGTATATTGTGGTATTTTCTTAAGATGTTATAATTTAAGCATATTTATTGTAAGTTTTTAAGCTGCCAGTGTTTTACTTGTTTCCATATAAGTATTATTGCATGGTAGTGCGAGGTGCTTCTCTACCTTGTTCTACCTCTTGCTACTCATGCATCGTTCGATTATAATCAATTGTTTTTAGAGTTTGAATTAGTGGATGTTCAGTTGCTGCCAGTTACCTGTTGTGGATGCCTGTCTTGGCAGTTGGAGATCTTTTCATGAAAATTAAGTCTTCAGCCCAGAGCTCTTTTGTTACCGAGCCTTCTTCATTTTGGCAAAGAGGATGAGATATCGCAAAGTCTGCTGAAAAAAGAAGACGAATGTGAGAAGGCCGTCAAACAATGTGTCATAGATGCATTATTTGCCACCTTTGTTTTGCCAAATAAGGGATCCAGTCCATCTATATTAACTGTCAAGATGGATCAAATCTACCATCATAATGTGTTATGAATTGTTTCAGGTTCTTCTTCCATCTGTCATTGAGGTGCATCCACTAGCAGAACGCTGGCCTCTTAGGCTTCTTCTCGGGGAGACTCTTTGTGAGATATTTGCTGTGCTGCTACACACAATGCCTCCCATATTTTCCTTTCTCATTACAGTGTTCAGTTGGGAGAGGGGGTTTCTACTTATTTTGGAGATTGTGTATTATGTGGTCTATCAGACTCATAATTTAAATGTTCAACTTTAATAAAGGATTGATTTTGGCATTCATTTGCTGTATTTGTTGGGATTTCTATAATCATTTCCATTCTGCTTGGGTATTCTCTCACAGGTAAGGACTGTAGTGGGGAAGATGGACAAGAAGGTAATGGCCCAGTTACTTACAGGTAATCTTCATTACTCTGAATGGAAGTGTTCCCTGATACAGTCCAGTTTTTCTCACCCTCCTGCCCAGTGGTATTGATTATATAAAAATGTGGAAATCTCTTCATATGCTTGTACATGTACAGGATTTAATGTAATGGTTCCTCCCTTTTCCTATTGATGATTGGCAATTGCAGCCATATTGGGAGGATTTGTTTGGAAATCAGCTAGGGAACGGGATCTGCAGGATGGAGATAAACACTCGCAGGTAAGGACTGCATTGGGGAGGACTTGGACTCGGAGTAATGATGATTTCTGGTAAGCAACTGTTCAATGGTGCATCAGTGAGGCAAGTCCACGTTCAGAGAGATGTTTCATTCATAACCTTTTCCTGATTTTGTGAAATATTTTCAGGAATATACTGTATTTCTGTTGGGTGTGGTCCCACACTATTGCTGTCCAACATGAATAGTTTCAACTAAGTTTTATGCAAAAATATTACCTTGAAGTTAAATATATAAAATCTACTCCCAATGGAATGATATTTCTGTAAACGATATGTAGGGCACAGTATGTATGTATGTTTCTGCGTCCGATATCCTGACATACCATGAATGTCCAACCCTTTTGGATTGAGGAAAAATACCCATCTAGGGCACATATTTATCAGCACCCTGTTCCACTGCAAAGTCATGTAAAGTGATGCAAAACAGCACACACTGTTATTTACTTTTCAGCCTTAAACTTTTTTGCACTGAAAAGTAGCCTTAAAGTGCCACTGATAGAGTTGCGTTGGGCTACTATGTGTCAAAGGGGTGTCACATGGGTGGTACCTGGGATTCCCCATGATGTCACCCAAAGTTTTTGATGCAACGCTGTTCTACCAAAGTTGTTAGGCAGCAGTCTTAGTAAATATGGTTCTGCGCTGGAGTCTCTTCCTAGGGTAACGCATCATAGTCACTTTGGTGACAGTGCTGTGTTATGCTATGTTTTTGATAAATCTGCCACTGGGTTTTAAAAATATATGGATCATCATGCAGTGATCATGGCATTCAGAAGAAAGATTGCTCAGTAGGCTAAATATCCATGGCTGACAAAATACAGTGTTCCCGAACTCATGAGTTTGAATCTCATCAAGAATGAGTCAACCTTTCATCATTCCTAGGTCGGTAAATCGAGTACCATTAATTGTGTTAAAGTAACATATCATAACTACAACGCTTAGAAATGGATGAGGTGTTGTATACAATGCATGGAAGAGATCTTAGAATGAAAAAAGTGATGGATGGAAGACTGACCTCTGCAGGAAGATTTCCATACACACTGGTGCTTCGGAAAAGCAAATAGGCTTGGATAGAACCAGTCATATGCATGCCTACGACAAGCTTCTTCAAGATGTGGTGTAAAGTCACTCCCATGCCACGTGTTCCTGCTTGTCGGTCATTAGGGGCCGGTTAGAGTGAATCACTTGTATAGTGCATTTCAGGCAAAGCAGGAGGCCCGGACCATAGTTGGTGGATTGACAAAGGTTCCTGCGGATGCTGTGCGGCTGTTGGTGCCACCATTTGTTGCCTTCTCCCCTGACGTTTTCCTAAGCTTTTGTGCTTTCGAGTCATTTTGTGAGAGCTCCAGATCCCAATGGGCCCCCAAACTGTATATTGGGTGCCCCAGGGTCACTCCTTGACAGGGAATGTTCCCATTGGTCTCCGACCTTTGGTCATCAGGGGGTATCCCCCTGTAACCCCTGTGACTGAGCCCTAAGTGGTGGAAGCTTAACTGTGGGGGTTTGGTGCCCAGGTACACCCTTGAGAGCTGCTCACAACCTGCCCATCTAAACTGAAGTCAGGGGGCTTGGGGCAACGGTGGCCCCTGCATATCTCCATATGTTTTGTTCAGTATCATGTTTGTAATCAGAAACATGCAGCTTTTGCTGGCATGCCATTATGTGTATGAATTATTATAAAGGGCACAAACATGACGGTATGCTTGAAGTCATATGGAAGATATGTGTTGCCCATAGAAAACAACTGCATCCCCTTTTGTTCTTCCTGCTCTTCCCATTTCTTCATGTAGCCTTAGGGAATACACCAAGTACCTAGAGTGTTAAAACTAAGCCCCTGCACATTGGCAGAGGCCTCTCATGATCCAAACTCCTCTCTGAGAATGGAAATTTGAGCTCAGCATGATTGATTGGCACCTTTGAAATTTAAATATGCGTTTGTACTGGTTGAGCATTGGTCTGCTGCCAACCACTCACCTTTGTTTATGTAAATTAGTGCTGCCCTGTAGCTCACTGTACTGCTTCTGAACTTGGACTTGCAAGGATCCCTTGTTACTGAATGGTCTCCAGGCCGCACGAAGGCTTGCTTTAGCGGAGATCTTTTTATTTCTTTGCCGTATGATGAAAGGTATGTATGTAAGAGTGTCAAGAATATGTGGGGTGGACTGAGTGTGTCCAGTCAAGTGAAGGAAGTTAAAACTGTCTAAGAGATACCGAATTAGAATTTATTATGGTGGTTCTCTTGGCAAGATTAAAAAACCATGATAAGGTTAGGGTTACTGTAGGCGGATGATGTACGCCAGAAGCCTGAAACAGTGAGTGTGGTCATGTCGGCATGTTTTGCATCTGTTGGCCCAATAAAGGATCCACGGCGCTTCTTCATGACCTAAAAGAAAGGGGGTATGTAGCCCTACCCCACACCTTACACGTGATGTGCAATGTAGGTATTCCCCTAAAAGAAGATACCTTGTTCAATGAGAGTTAAAAAACTGACCGATCAACCTAAAAGAAAAAAATCAAATAGAATCAGTGTCTGTGTTTGGCCTTAATACACACTCTTGTTCTCAGACTGTTGTCTCTTCTGGTGCCGCAAGAGTGTTTTCTATAGTCTCAGTTCCTTTTTTAAGTTAGAGGTTGATCTCTAACAGGTGACTGCAGGAACCTCATCTTCTGCATTCAGGCTTGCTTGAATCCAGTGGCAATTCAAGCACTCCCAGGGCAAGCAATTCTCCTACCAAGAATGGGACAAAATTGATATTGCCAAACTTCATGCGCAGCTTGAAGCGACGGTGTCAGGTCTAGCCCAGGATAGCAATCTTGCGACGGACCAAGTGAATAACTGGATCAAAGCGGCAGTGCTGTCAGTCGCACCTCTTAAAACCAAACACATTAAGAGGAGAAACATCTCCGAGCCTTGGTTCACAGAGAAGCACAGATTACAAAAACAGACATGTAGGCAGGCAGAAAGAAGATGGAGGGCTAACTATGAGGATAAGGAGAAAGATATTTATTGTAAAACATTAGCCACCTATAAGAAACGTATAGCTGAAGAGAAATCGGCCTTCTTTGTAAAGAAAATTAAGGAGGCCAATAACTCCAATAAAGAGCTCTTTGCCAAGGTCAAAAGACTCACCAAGACCGCGGCAAAACAGATAGAAGGCAGTACAGGGCTTTGCAATAAACTGGGCCACTTTTTCACTGATAAAGTAAAGCTCATCTACGATTCAATCTCTATCCCCAACTATGACACACAGACATTAGGAGACTCTCAGCCCGATACAGGTAAACACACAGAGCCAGTTAAATCAGAGTTTCAGTTTTCAGCCCCTTCAGCGGAACAGGTTCTCCAACTCATACGAACCACTAAGTCAGGGGGCCCCATGGACCCGTGTCCTCCCAAAGTTCTACACATGTTTCCAGAATTGCTCAATAAGCAACTTTGGCTGCTCTTCACTAGGATAATCGAGGCCACCTGTTTTCCTAAGGTTTGGAAAGCCGCCTCCGTTCTCCCACTTCTCAAGAAGCCTAACCTTGACCCTTCAATCCCAGCTAATTACAGACCGATCTCGAGAATCCCCTTCCCGGCAAAAATTCTAGAAAAACACTTGAACTCCCAACTGTCAAGATTTATTAAGGACTCCCAGGCGCTCGATATATCTCAATACGGGTTCCATGAGGAACATGGGACCGAAACCGCGCTGATTATGGCGTTGGAGGAGGTCAGGAGGATTTTGGACGCAGGTGGGAAGGCTGCCCTGATTCTGTTAGATCTGTCGGCAGCCTGCCACACCGTCAATCACGATATACTCTTGTCCCGTCTAGAAGAAATAGGGCTGCACTCATCCGCGACTGCACTATTGGCTTCTTTTCTGGGAGAAAGATCCTTCACGGTGCAGCTTGGGGAATTCTCTTCAAAATCATTCAAATCCCCCTCGGGGTCCCCCTGGGCTCCTCTCCAAGCCCCATCCTTTTCAATATTTACACTGCCCCTTTAGCAAACATTATCAGGAAACACGGGTTCCTTCCAATATCCTACGCTGACGACACACAAATAGTGGTGGGTTTATCCAACAATACTTCAGAGATGGCCGATAAATTCCGGCTCTGCAGGAATCAGGTTAGTCTCTGGATGCAGGTAAACTGCCTGAAATTAAACGGCGATAAGTCTGAGGCTGCTGGGGGCCGTATCCAACATCTGGTCACCAAACTGGTGGCCTGACAGTTTAGGCAGTTGCCCGTCACCAGTGGACAGCGTAAGGAACCTGGGATTCATGTTTGACTCTAAACTCACGTTTAAGGCCCAAATTAATAAACTCACCTCCTCCGTCTGGTTCACGTTGAAGCTGATTCGAAAACTATTGCCATATATCCCATCTGACACCTGTAAAACACTGGTAACCATGCTGGCCCTCTCCAAAATGGATTATGGGAATGCTTTATATGCAGGGCTTCAAAAACAACTACTCCTAAAACTTCAGCGTCTGCAGAACGCTGCTGCCAGGCTGATACTGAACATCCCCAGGTTCGAGCCAGTGGGCTCCAGACTCAGAAGTCTACGCTGGGTACCGGTTGAGAAAAGAATCGAATTTAAGTCAGCCTGCCTGGCATACAAAGCCTTGCATGGGTCAGGCCCACATTTTCTGAAAACTAACATGGTACAGTATGAACCACCTAGGACGCTAAGGTCCAGCAGTGCTAATCTCTTCAGGACTCCCAGATTTAAACAATTTAGATGGGGGGGGGAGAGGTTTCCTACTGCACTCAGCGATAACTTGGAATAAACTTTCAGCAGAAATAAGAAACAGCCCATCTCTGCTATCTTTCAGAAAGAACCTAAAGACCTGGCTCTTTTCTGCTTAGCTCTGGCTTTGGTGTACGCACGACGCCTTCCCACTCAGACAGTCACAGACATTTTTAGCGCCAAGACGCATTTGTGCGCTCTATAAATCTGATAATCAAATCAAATCAAATCAAAGTGAACAAGGTACCCACGTCTGGGCATACCCTGCCAACTTATGGCGAGCAAATCAACCACAATTGGGAGGGTATGCCCAGACGCGGGTCCCTTACTCACTTTACCACATGATTCAAGCTAGCCTGTCTGAGGAGGGGTGTTACCGTGAAACCGGTCCCAGGATGCTTGTTTCCGGTCCAGGGAAGACCTGGCTTGGCAGTTCATGTGGACTGTTCCCATGAGGAACCAGGTCAGTACTTATTTGCATATGGCTGGGTCTGAACTGGGGTGGCACAGTGAGTGAAGAACGATGATGGTTTTAACCCATATCTAACAGTGACTCGGGTGAGCATCTGAAAAGTTTCAGCGCTCCGTCTATCACCTTTTTGTGTTTGCTAGTTAGAGTTAGGACCACGCATCCATAGGAAAAGTATTTTTTAGGTTTACTAATATCTTTGGCATCGTTTGATGAATCTTCACAAAACTTTCCAAAAAATAGTTCATTCACTTCAGCTCCTTCCTGGTAAGTTTCAGGGTGATCCATCAAATGGAGGCAGAGAAAAAGCAGGGGGGTCACAAAACATGTTTTCCCTATGTACATCGATATCGCAAAGCATTTGAAAAGAATTAGACCAAATTTGCAGCTAGATAGATCTTGGACCAGAAAGTGTGCTTTTTGCGATTTGGAGTAAATCCTTTCAGTAGTTTTTAATATATGTATATATCATGCTGCAGAGAATTGTTAGACCCAACAGATAAAAAAATATGATCTGATTGGCTGCCATCACATCAACAACGATGTGGTGGCTCTAATTTTAGGAGTCGGGTCCCAGACCCTTGTCCTGTAAATAGATTTAAAAAACATATAGCAGGCAGGGTAGGAATACCCCAGCCCCTTGGCCTTGTGGGATGATCTGCAAATCCACTGCCCTGTTTAAAGAAAAAAAGAGTGGGTTCCTGTCTATTTTATTAATGAGTCCTACCGGGTGGGCCAGGGCTGAAGGCATCGTCATAATGTTTTTTTTGGAGAGGGGCTTCCTCCCTGAACCCGTCCTCATGACAGACATTCATACTTAGTGGAGGTGGGCATGCGCCTACCCTGCTCGAGCCTCATAGAGGCCCCGGGGACCCCATACCCCGGGGCCGAGATTTATATTTGGCAAGGGGGCGAGAGGCTCCCCTTCCTTAGCTTCCCAGAACTGACATTCATATTTAGTGGAGGGGGCAGGTAGCATCCCTTCCCTAACCTCATAGAGGTCCTAAGGTCCCCATCACCCAGGGCCAGCATTCATATTTTGGGAACAGGGTGCCCCATTGACCGGGACACTTCTGTTCTCTGCTCAGGAGAATGGGGGCGTTCCCTGCCCACATTTTCCTTGGCGGCTAACAAAACTCTGCTGCCACCTAACAAAAGCATGGAAAAAAGCTGCTGCCACCAGGGAGCAAACGAAGGAAGCCGGCTCCCGATAGAGCCAAGGGTGGGTGCTGGCTGGAGAGCCGGCATAGACCGCAGGGAGCTTGGAGCTCCCTCCGCAGCTCCCAACAAGTAGACTCAGTACAAAAGCACTCAAGATAGAGCTGGCAAACCTTGGAAGTGTTACCGATTTCCAGCTCCAACTTCTACAATTTCTCCCTGAGCGGAGCCAGACAATCATTCAATGCTGCAATTTTTTTAGTCTGAAGCAAAGCCCAAAAAGAGTCACTATGCGGGCTGAGGAAGTTAGAAGATGGGTTATCCAAAGAACCAGGTGAAGGAGAAAGGTTGGTAAGCGTCCTCAGCCGTGGGAGTAATTCCTTTGTTTTTCTCTTGCGTCTGCCAGCCGATGGGGGGGTGAAGTTTGGTGTAGGAGATTAATGGGCTACCTGGACCCAAACGGTTACAGGAGTGCCAAAACAGAGGATGTGATTGGAACCTCTTTAGACATCAAAGGCATAACCGCCCCCCTGAAGCCTCGAAGGCAATATCAGAAACAGAACAGTTGATGGCTGAGCATGAAAAGTTGAAGGATACACGTCTTTCAGCTAGATCTATTTCTCTGCATATAATGCCAACTGCTCTAATTAGGAAGGAGTTAATGGTGGACTTAGGGCAGTCTGCTGTAGGTTTTGAAAAGTTTTTTTCTTTTTGCCCATAGAGGTGACCCCACTAAGAGTCTACTGTGCACCTATACAACTAGAGTAAAATGCAATCCAGGGCACAAGCAGGAAATAAAGTTTTGCTTATTTCAATGCGGTCGAGACCAGAAGGATTCAGGTGGGCCAGAGTCAGAGCAGTAAAACAAGGTGCCAAAGAGACAGGACCTCGTTCAGCCTCCTCCGGATGCAGACATGCACAGATGGGCCCACTATTTGCCCAGGTTCATACAGCCTTGTTTCAAGCTCTCGACTGGTGCTACAGCATTCTCCCACCTCCACCTTTCCAGACTAGCAGTACAGGGCTTGCAGTCCGCCCTGGTCTCCACTGTAATCCATGCTGTGGGAGGGAAGCACCCTCCTTTCAAGCGCCTGACTGGCACTATGGCGCTATGGAGGTCTCAAGCTTCCGCCTCTCCAGACAACCAGTATGAAGCTTGCAGTCCGCCCCTGGTCTCCACTATAATCCACTGATAGTAAATTGAGGTACAGCTGCGATCTATCTCTCCTCACCACTTCTTGTGATAGTAATGAAAAAACACCATTGTCCAATAATCGCTCTTTCAGTGAACCCTTCATGAAAAATACTGCATCAAGATAGCCTGCTACTTCTTTAGCATTCATCCATGGCACAAACTGGGGTTCCGTCCGGTGTAAAAAATATATATATATTGCAACAATGTTATATTTTGTCCCTCCACTAAGTTTACCAAATGGTCCTGAAAAAATTAAAGCTATTTTTTCCAATCTTCCAGAGGACACACTACTTTAATTTCTGGATATCCATCTGCTCTCTGAAACTTGTTGCTCTAAACACGCAGAATACATCTCTATGCTTCTATGTAAGCCAGGGATACAGGAGACCATCTTAGTTCTCCTTCAGCTAGCCCTCCTTGCTGGATTAGCTTCAAATGTTAAATTCAGTATTCTCTCAATCAAGTCAATTGGAAACCAGGTGTACAATTCTATTCTGTCATGATACCTCATTCACCACACCGATATAAAGAACAACATTATGCTGTGATAACTCCATTCTGATCATAAATCTTGGTTGAAAGCCCTCAATTTCTTATTGCCTCATCTTCCCCAGATGTGCTAACCCACATGCCTTGTGAACTTCAATTAGACACCTTACCTAGAGGTGCCACCGCACATCCATCATCGTTGACCTTATCCTCTTTACAACCTACATGCATTCTTGACAAAGAGTTTGCCACCGAGTCACTTGTCCGAGGAACATACTGAAGTTGAAAACAACACTTCATAATTCTAATCTGCCTTTTAGAAATATGTCTAATACCTCATTTCCCACTGTAGAATAGTTAGAATCATCTCTTTAAAGTTCTAGATGCATGTGCAACAGAAACCTCTTTTCCATATTTTTCTTGAAGCACTACTGCCCCAAACCCATAAGTATTGACTGAAATTAGAGTTTTACATATTGTGTCAAATGATTTAAACAATAGGTTATTTTTTAAATGTTGTGTTTCCCTCACAAATTACCTTCCAATCACATCGCACACATTTTCAACGTAAACTTTGCGGGTGATTTGTTTTATCCACAAGCAGGGCAACAAGGCTTGAATAATACTTAATAAATCCATGAAATGAACACAATTACTCCTTACAAATACATACATCCACTATGGTTTTTATAGGCATTTCTTAAATGATACCCTTTTGTTACTGAACTTATGTCCTAAATTACCAACACCTTCAACTTCAGTTTTACATCTATACTTGGACCTTGTTCAACATTTTTACTACAGATATAACCTGGGCCAAGGTGATAACCGTTTTCACTTTTTCCTACACCAAACCCAAAATGCCTACCTGGAAGTATGTGACATTTTGATGGATTTCGCACAATCCTGTGGAACATGACTGAGGCTAATTAAAATGGCATACCTTTATATCTGAATGCCGCTTCTGGAGGGACAATGTGCATGCTCTGGAATTTTCATGTAGGGCAATTTGGCAATATTCTGAAGCCCGGTCTAAGACGATAAACATAGGGACCTTGAGCATCATCTGCATTTACCAATATTGGGTAATGAATCATGGTGCACCCATACAATATTGTTCAGCGGCCTCAAAACCACACATAGTCTTATGCTTCCATTAGATGTATTAAATAAGACAACTGGTGCAATGCAATCCCAAAGCCTCAAGCTCCTCAACCATGTCTTCATCACAGAACATATGCAAATATTATTTTCAATTCCTACATCATTATAAGTGCGAACAATCCTTACTTTTGCACCTTAGGCATCAAACCATATCGACTTCCCCTCCAATCACTAAATGAGAATAGTTGGGTTCCAGTTTAATTCTTACATTCGTTTGTTGTGACCAATCCAGAAGGCAATTTCCTTCTTTACTCACATACACTTTGACATTTAACTCTTCTAAATTCTAGGTTTGACTCAAAATATTCCACCAGATGAACATATTAATTACATATATGTTCAATGGTATGTTTGGAAGTTATATCTCTATAGACTCATGTGTTTATTTAAGATAATACCCTATCAACATGTATGATGGGCAATCGTGGGTAACATTTTATCCTCTCCATCCAACTCGTACAATGCAGTAATGTTTATCTTTCTTAACATCACCAACGTCACTCATTGTTAATATAATTCTTCTTGTTCTCTGTTATCTAGCTGACAATCCATTACCGAAGGACCTACACTTCTATTGTCTTTACTTGAGTTGTCTATCGTATATTCCTTCCCCTTGCATATCCTGATGTAATGGCCTTTACCCCATACTTTATGCACAGTTGTCCAACTTCAAGCCACAATTTGTAGGACACTGGGCGACCCCTCATCCCACACCAGTACCAAAAGTATGATTTGTTTGTTGCCCCTCCTGTTCTCTGTTTTTACTATGTGCATCATTGTTTCCACTTCTACTACAAATTTCATCTGAATCCTTACTTCTGTGCTTTTCTTCATTGATATATTTTTGACTAGTTTCCCCTTGTGACAAATCCTTAGTGCCTTGCAATATCACTTTGAAGTGATGCTCCTTTTTCACAATTACTTATTGGCTTACTAAATTTTTTTCCAGAACGTTTCTGTTATTGTTGTTTTGTACTATTTGTTTTATTTTCTTATTATTACATTGTCAAATAACCCATAATTACTCGTGCTAGCTAGAGATCTGAGAGATGCCATATAACCATGGATAGTTTCACCCAGAAACTGCAGCTTTCCAAAAACGTGGGCCTTGCCACTACTTCAATAATCTTATTTCCTTAATTATTGTCTGTTAGTTTCAGTGCTGTTTATATTCACCCAGATCTCCTTCCCCATGGTGTTCCACAAGCTACAGAGGTAATAGCTTCAATTCTCGCGATACTCGGCCTCTGAACAATGCAAACGTGAACTGCACACATGGGTGGGAAGAAACGTATATCTCTGTGTCAGAAGATACACACACCTGGAAAGGAGGGGGGCACCGGCCAAATGTACTAGATATAACAACAATATACAGCTTTTTCTTAGTGTTTTTTTACATCACAAAGCAGTCTTCCGAGTCAAAAACATTTATGCCACTCATCTCTATTGCTTTCTGACAGTTCTCTGGATCCCTTATGAGGCAGAGCAAATAGTTCTGGCTTTAAAAAGCGAACACATGTAAACACAATGTTCTTTCACCTTATGCTGTTGGCTGATTGGTGTATCATTCCTCCTGCAAGGGATTTCTTCCACTGGAATGCACGGGGGACTGTTTTACATCTGAAATGTACACTCAACCATCATGTTGTTGGTCAGATTCAATTCTTCATCTCCTACATGCATTTGACAAGGAAAGAAATATGTTCTGCTATTTTTGCCCATCACTGGAAACGCTAATAGGGCAGGCTTCAATGTGCTAAAGAGTATGGGCCCGATTTACAAAGGTGAAGTTTCATAAACTACTCGTAAATGCCCTTTGTAAATACCGAAAATCGTAAAGTTTGACTTTTGTCTCTCTTTACCTTTGTGAATTGGGTCCTCTTTGTTCATGCAAATCATGTACACAGCATTTGTGAATACCTTTGTTTGCATGTGTTGGCACATCAAAGCCAGATCTATTTGCTTTGCCAGTGATTGTTTATCTAGAAGATCATATGATTTCACATTTTTCAGGCGTTTAAAAAAATGAGCACCACTTATTGGTGTTATAGAATTCTGAGGTGAAAAGTGGCTCTATTGTATTAGTTGCGTTATCTTTCTCTTGAATACCTTTTCGGGTAGATCGTTTTGGTAGCTCTGCTCCATTGCACAATATTTTAATTCGCTTTGCATCATTCATTGGGGAATACCTGCGTGATGAGTGCTTAACAGCTGCTGTGACTGCAGTTTCTTGGTTAACGCTAATTACAGTGGTGTGCATGTGGGGCGTGCCTGTCCTCTCTTTACTCTACTGTGCCCTTAGGGAACACGCAGGCTTGTTTGACAACCAGCATGTACAACAGTGCCTCTGAATTGTCAGCCCTGGCGAAGTCTTTTGGCTTGTTTAATTATTGCCATATAAAGCACAGGGCCAAACATAGCTGGTTGTACAGTGCTGTACAGAGACGATGCAAAACAAGAGGCCGAAAGTGTACTGTGCTTTACCTGTGTTTACAGACATATTTGTATCAAAAGTACAAAAGTAGTCACAATATTTGGAGGGGTAAGGAAGATTATACAATATATGGGGTATATATGTTAGGGAGAAGAATTGGCCAGAAACACAGATTATAAGTTCAACTACTGCAAAAATAAGGGGCATATTTACAAGTCCCTATCGCCACACGAAAGTCACTTTTAGTGACGCTCCTGTGGCGATATGAGCTTTGCCTTATTTACAATGCTGCCTTGTAAATAAGGCCCCATTTCCTTCTATACTTAGCGTGAAAGGGGCGGGCAATGGGTGTTGTGATGGGCGTTCTACCGCAACACCCATTGATTTAGACATTGCCCCATATTCACAAGGGCAGTGTAAATCTGGGGCAGCGCCAAAATTAAGACTAGGGAAAACATGGTCTTAAACAGGCGGTACGAGGAGAAATGTTTCATTTCTCCTTGTTGCTGTTTCTATGTGTGCTGCATTGTGCAGCACACACAGAAACATCAAAAGGCCATTGATTGTTTATGTGCAGGAAGGTGTCCCTTCCTGCACATGAACAATCAATTTCCTTCCTGCACATGAACAATCAATTTAAAAAAACGACGTTTTGCAACTTCTATGTGTGCTGCATTAAGCAGCACATACAGAAGTTACAAAACGCCATTTAAAGATTATGTGCAGGAAGGGACACCTTCCTCATCCTCTCCCTCACCAGAGACGCACCACCGCAAAACTCAACTTCCAGAATGGAATGCAAGAAGTCGCATTCTGGATGACCAACAGCTGACTGAAACTCAACGCCGAGAAGACAGAAGTCCTCCTCCTTGGAACCACACCCTCAGCATGGGACAACACCTGGTGGCCCACAGACCACGCCAAAAACCTCGGCATCATACTTGACTCATCACTCGCCATGAACTGACAGGTCAACGCCGTCACCTCCCGCTGCTTGAACACCCTCTACATCCTCTGAAAGACCTTTAAATGGATCCCCCCGGAGTCAAGGAAGATAGTCACTCACTCACTGTAACAATAGGGCACTCAGCATTGGGAATGTTATCTTCTGGTGCCTCAGCGGAACATATACCGAGCACACATTAATAGTTAGGTCATCCCAAGTACCAGATAGGGCTAAATATTTACCCTGAGGATCAGTCCAGGTCTTATGGGATTTGAATGGGGCATTATTTTTAAGTAATATCCATGTACTTCCATTCTCTGGCTTGGAGATTCTTTTTTACCTCAGTAAAGCTTTGCCTCTGTTGTTGGACTTTGAGTGTGAAGTCTGGATCAAGACTGACCATTGTGTTTTCGCATAGGGTTGGAGATGCAGGCGATTATTGTTCTTGGTGGTGCCACGGGTTTCGGCGGAGGCACAGGCGCCCTGTGGGCCTGCTCCATGGAGAAAAAGTTGGCGAGCCCCCAGGGTTTTAGAGTGTTCAGGATAAAATACTCCACAAAGAGATCCATACTAGGTCCCTTCTGTATGCTCAGGCACCCCCACCAAGCATATATTGTTGCACCTGGACCTCCACTCAATGTCTTCCAGCTTTGCTTGCAGCAGGGCATTGTCTTTTGACAGGGCAGTCTACCTGTTGTCTGAGGTTGTCTGCAGAGCCCCCAGTTTCAGTCAGTTTAGTTTCGGTATCTCTCAGACGTTAATAATAATAATAATAATAAAGAGTTTTATAGAGCGCGAACAGTTGCCTCACAAGGAGGTATCCCGGCGCTATAAGAACAGAACGGCCGTAGAAGTCATGTGGCATACTTAACGTTGTGGAGTGAAAAGCCAGGTTTTCAGCAGTCGTTTAAAACAGGCTTCTGAGGGGGCCTGTTGGAGAGCGGAAGGAAGAGAGTTCCATAGCCCCGCCACATTGGCCGAGAACGTTCTTCCGCCCAGCCGTGCCCTTCGCACTCGTGGGATCACAATCATTCATCAGACGTTCATTTGTTTTGTTGACTTCGGCTTTTAGCGGGGACATCTCCACCACAAAGGAGTTGATCTTGGCTTCTAAAGTTCCTTTTATCACTTGGATGGCTGCCATGATTTCTTTGAGGAAACAAGGGAATCTCCACAGCGGATCAGAAAGAAAGCACCTCAATTTTCAAAGTCCTATAAAGTGTTCAAGCTTTTTGTGCTGTCCAACCTCCAAGACCTGCTGTGGTTCGGTCCCACTGGAATCCCAGATAAACAATTTGAAGAAAAAATTGAGGCAGCACCAATCGCAAAGTAAATTGCAAGAAACCAAAGTTTTGCAAAAATAGATTTTTCTTTTTATTTTCGTTTTTTCAAGGTGCACAAGACAGCCAACGCGTTTCGCTCCCCAACCATGGGAGCTTCGTCAGGGCAGAATTTAATCGATATCTTTCCTCTATCTGTACAGTATAGATGAAGAAAGCAGGATGCACCAATATAATGGTACAGGTACTAATGAAAGGTTACGTGATATAACTGTGTATTCTGAGACGTAGAGGGCCGTGAAGCTTGTCGCGCAAGTCGGATGGCGTCAAAGTATCCGCATTAAAAATATTTTCAAATCCATTGAGATATCACAAATTGTCGAAACGGAAAGACAGTCCTTGATAAGCTGCTATCCCAAATAACTCAGATAGAGTAGTACGCACGTAACAACCCCCGGCGAATTTTGACAAGCTTTTCTTTGAGGTTCGACTCTGGCACTGCCATGGCTGCGTCTGGTTCCGGTTATGGATTCTTGGTCTCTCACAGGGAGACCCTGGGACCGCATATTTATCCATTTTGTAGCATTGAGTCAGCATGCCCCTTTTGCCACCTACCATGATGAGAGCACGTTCTGAGGTGGTTCTGCTGCTCCATAGGGTTTTTGGCGGTTTTGATACAGGACACCAAGCATTGCTGTCTGCTCGGGGGAGTTACGCTGGGGCTTCCCTCTGGCCCTGCGGCATTTCGGCGTTCGCACCTTTACCGTTAGTGTGGGCTCTCTGATTAGTCCCTTGCCTGCAGTCGGGGCCTTTTAATAGTCTAGCAGACAGGTCCATGGAGTCGCTCCCTTGCCCAGCAGTGTGTCCCTCTGACTCTCTTCTCATTGAAGCTCGTAGGAGGCAGCATGTGTTTACCAAAATGCATGGTGGTGCAGCAGCTAGAGGGGATCCTCAATGGTCTTTGCCACCCTACAATCACCTCACACACCTAAGGACCCCACTTGTTTTCCAGGTCGTTCCCAATATTCAGGCTTTCAGGAGGAGGGTGTTGCTCTTGTGGCCTTAAGTGCGCTCTGTAAGCCTGCAGAAGCAGGCAGCTCTCCTAAGGCTCTTACCTTGATAGGGACTCAATTCATGGGCCAGCAGCATCCGATGCCGCAAAAGATTATCTGCGGCACCAACAATATCCGAACTCAAATATGAAGGTTGTGGCAGCCTTTAATCACTGGGCTCAATTGCGGTGTTGCTGGTAGGGCCGCAGTCAGTTTATCACCAACTGACCCAAGCCACTGCCCCATCAGTTCTCTAGTGGCTATCCACCTCCCCAGCCACTGCTGCTCTCTATTATCGGCAACGGCTGCATCCCGGACAAACACCCTGCTTACCTGCATTGCTCCACGGCATCTCAGGCTCAAACGCTGTCACAACTTCCTCAGCCCAGGACATGGGCCGACGACGCTCATACTACCAGCGTTGGTAGCCAGCGGTGGGAAAGGAAAGGTGTCTATGTATAACTGGAGCTTCCCTAGAGAGCAGCCATCTTGTTTGGCTGCAAACTTCACCCTCATCCCTCCCCACCAATCTTAGCATCCTACTATGAAACGTACACACTTCATGCCTCCATAACTCCTCTTAACACCCGATGCTTAGACGTGGTAGCTCTCCCTTACTGAAGAAGGTCTCTGTATCTCTGCTTCATTGCAAGGGAGGGCACTGTAAGGGGTAGGGAAGGACGAGGCTGAGAGAGTGGGCAGCATAGTCTTCAGTACGTTGTCCATGTGCATACGATTGTGCTTCATAAAGGCCTCAGTAAATAAACAAAAGCAAAATGTAGTGGGAGAAAACTCTCATTCCATACTCCCCTCAGCCACTTAGTAGCACACCTGCCAAATTATAGATACAAATAACCGCGTTTGGGGGCAGGTGGACACGGTTATTTCACATAGTAAAATCTGATACCCTTGAGTTCGGAATTTACCTGGTGTGATCAATACCCCTTATTAATATTTCCTCTTCCACTGGAAGGAATCATTTTCGAATTTTGATGCTTTCTGTATCAGTAATTAACAGAAATTTGCCACCACTAGTTGGAAGGTTTGACCTGTTCATATTAAGCTGGGGAAAATATCAGGATTTCGATATTTTGCACAGCCAGTAGATTTCACATGCATGAGTTTGAAGTATGTCTGGTGAGAGGAGTTACATTACATGTTGAAACTTTGCAGGGCACTCATAGTGTATGTTCGACCAATATTTTAAACACCTCATTCCATTTCCCTTTCCGGTCTTTGTCTAGATACAGCGATTGAAGGAATATTTTAGTTCCTGACTAATAAATGACCCCTCCTTGCTAAAATATCATCAATCCTGTTGCACTGTAGTTAATTTTGGGTTTATTTACCATCGTACAACCGTATAAGAATACTCTGCTTGGATAACATTAACTGCTACATTAAAATGTTTCGTAAAGGCTTCATTGAAGTATTTGACAATTGAGATTTATTTCGGTTGTTTGTAATTTTCCTTTGATGTTGTTGAGTCTATAAAGAAGATACAATTTAGTTCACTCCGTGAGCGATTTATAAGCGGATAGATGAAGGGGCGACGTGATGCTTTCACTTTATTACATGGACTGGCCGAGCAGGTGCAATTGAAGCTCACTTGTCAAGGTCATTCATTTAATCTCTTTCAAGGACTGTTCATACCGCTGCCATCACAAATAAAATAAGATGCTCTTTACTGTTATTATTTGAACTCTTGGGATATTTACCAACCAAGGCTCGTTTTTCGGCAACATCTTCCTTGCTTCGGGCAGAACTGTTCTCAACCCCTGACACAGGATGTGGCACGAGAGGACCGGAAGTGAGGTGCAGACTTGATTCAAGATAATGCAAATTAAAAGCTTGGATTTCCTTGTAGATGAAGGTACAGGAATGGACAGCAACGATCTGGATATGAAGAAGCATTTTGGGCTATTTTTCAAGTCCACGGGGACATTATGTGTAAGAGTGAGCTGAGTGGTAACCGAGGGAGACGACGTAATCAAAGCGAGATGCGAGGCACAGTTTAGGACTATTTGTGACTATTCCGACAGCTGAATTATGTAGAATTTAGTAGAGATGAAACAATCTCTCCCTGAGTGTCTCAGTAGTACATTACAGCAATCAAGATGAGCGGGAAATGATAGCCTAAGTGATGGTTGCTAGATGGTTCCCGGAGAAAATAGGAGTGATCCATTTAAGTAATTGTAGATAATAACGAGATGGTCTAATATCACTATCAAATTAATTAGTAATTGATCAAAATACTCTCTTGAAATAATCCTCCTGACTTTAGGCACCTGGGAATGTTACTGTTCGAAATGTTATAAAATGTCACTACCCCTGTTGATTTGCATTGCCCTAAGCAGCCACATTTGCTTCCCAGTGGCATAAAATGTACATGTTCATCCTTTGATTAAGGGGTCAGATTTGATTGTTGATGTTCTGTCTAGCCAATGGTAAAGGAAGACCTTCACCTTTAAGGTCTGACCTAGACCTGCCTCATCACTTTCATATAATCAAAAAATCATGAATACAAATCTATCTATCTATCTATCTATCTATCTATCTATCTATCTATCTATCTATCTATCTATCTATCTGTCTGTCTGTCCGCCCCCCTCTCTCCCTCAGATTTTTGCACACTACCAAGTCTGCACCCATTTGACGAATCTCCACAAAGCTTTGCAGACCTAGTTCTCTTTCTACATTGGCGGATGATGCAAACGTTCCTGGAGATTTGCCAAGACATTGCAAATTAAAAAGGGACCAATGCATTTTCCATAGACTTTGTACTCATGCGTAGCACAAAAACGGCTCAACAAATTTAAATTACATTTGGAAAGAACATAGATTTTGGTTTGTAAATGATCTTTTTGGGTAACACAGATACGTAGGCTAAGTATTTGTAAAGTTCTAATGTATTTTAACTTAGTAATATCTGCTGTTGCAGTAATTTAGTGGAATTTCTCAAAACTACTGGTACATGAGAAGGCAGTATGTTATTGGCTAATGACTACCTATACAAAATGCAAAGCAAGCCATGATGTTTTAAGTACATTTTTGCCCTGTTTTGCGTTACGCCGTTAGATATAGGTAAGTATTAGGTGTTATATTTTTTTCCATACCTATTACAACTTTACTAAAGTGGCAATAGGTTAGGAAATTTGTTTATTTGTTTCTATATTTATAAAAAGAAAATGTATAGAATGCCGCAGTACTTACTACTCCGTTGTGAGCCACTCCATTAAACGCCATTCCACTCTATGCCACTCCAATGTATGCCACTCCACTCGACAGTACTACGCTCTATGCCTTTCCGGTGTACAACACTCCACTGTACGCCTCTCCACTCTATGCTATTCTACTACACTAAATGGCACTCCACTCTACTGTACACCACTACCCTCAACATTATTCCACTCTAAACTTCTCCACTGTATGCCACTCTACTCAACAGAACTCCACTCTAACCCACAACAATCTATGCTGTTACAGTCTACACCACTCAACTCTAGGCCTCTCCACTCTATGCCACTCCACTGTATGTTATTACACTGTACAACACTACAGTTGATTCCACCCTACTCTACCCTGCATTGCTGTAAAACACTCCAATCTACAGTATTCCGCTCTGCACCACTTTACTCTACATCACTCCACTGTATGCTATTCCGCTCTTTGACACTTCACTTTATGCCACTACACTATACGCCACTCCAGTCTGTGCTATTCCACTGTAAGCCAGTACACTGTATCTCATTTCACCTTACGGCACCCTACTCTATGTCACTCCACTCTACACTGTTCCACTCAACACCACTTCACTCTACCCCACACCGGTGTACGCTATTCTACTATACGCTACTCCACTCTATACTATTCAACTGCACCAAGAGACCAGTGGTATTTGCGCTACATAAGTCTTATTAACAAAACATAACACATGCCAGTACACCATACCTCACTCCATTCTATGCCACTTCACTCAACATTACTCAAATCTACCCAATTCTACTGTACACTCTATGCACCTCCGCTCTATGCCATTACTCTGTTTGCTATTCCACTGTACACCACCCCACCCTACCACACTCCACTCTATGCCATTCCAGTGTATGCGACTCTACTGTACATTATTTCACTGTATGCCAATCCACCATATGCCATTGCCCTGTACTCCTCTCCAGTGTACGCTATTTCACTGTACGCCACTCCACTGTACCCCACTCCACACCACTTCATTGTGCGCTATTCCACTGTACGCCACTCACTCTATGCCACTCCAGTCAATGCCACCCCACTGTATGCCACTCCAATTATGGCGCTCTACTCTACCCTATTCCACTGTACGCAACTCCACTCTAACCCACTTCACCCTATGCTATTCCACTCTATTCCACTCCTCTGTATACTGTTCCACTGTACACCATTCCACTCTATGCCACACTACTGTATGCTACTCCACTTTAATCCACTCAACTGTACTCCTCTCAAGAACACTGTACTCCACTCAACGACAGTCGATGCCCCTCCACTCTACCACATTATACTCCACTCTAAAGTACTCGTCTGTACAACAATTTACTCCTGCCAATGCGAATCTGCAGCACTCTACTTTACTCTACACCACTGTACGGCACTGTACTTCACTCTACTCCTCCTTACGATACTCTAAGCGATGCCCTCTATGCCGCTTTACCTCCCTTTACTATACTCTACTCTATGAGACACTACCCAACTCTGCTCCACTCAACTCCACTACAGCATTCTATGCCACTCCACTATATGCTACTCTATACCACTCAGCTATGACAGTCTCTGCCACCCCACTCCACCATACTATATCACACTCCACTCCAGTATGAGACACTACTCCATACAACACTGTAATTCACTCTGTGGCACTCTACTCCACACCGTGACACTCTCTGACACTCTACAATACACCACTACACTCTACAACACTTTACTCCACAGAATGATACGTCAGTTCACTCCACTCCGCTCCACTCTACAACATGCTACTCCTCTCTGCCCTACAACACATAACTGGACTATGCTCCACTCTATCCAAAGGCACAACACTTTACCCCACTCTATGGCAGTATACAACACTCCACTTTACACCGCTCCACTCTACCATACTCTACGGTACTCTATGCAACTCCACTGTACAAGACTTTACTACACTCTATGGCACTATACCATACTGTATTCCAATGTATGCCCCTGCACTAAACTGTATAACCATCTACTCCACGCTGTGCCACTATACTCTACTGCACAACACACTTCTCCACTCAACAAAACTTTCCAACATTCTTCGACACACCACTTCACTCTACTGTACAAGACGCCTCTCAAGTATATGAAAACATTCTGCAAAACCTGACTACACTAAACACTTAGACCCTGATTGCTAAATGCACAATACTGGGGGCTGCATGCAATTTTACCATTAGTTTCTAGTAAAATCACAACAGTGCCATGAAAATCTGACTTGAACTGTATGGAATGCGGAATTGCCATGCAAGACCAGTTATGAAACTATACTGAATTTGCCATTTCATGGCGTTTTACCGCATGCATTTACAACTGCTCTGAGCAACTGGTAAACATATGTACGGGCCTGGGGAGGAAGTGGGGTGAGGGTGTGAGTGAGGGTTTGAGGGAGTGGGGGGGGTGAGGGAAACCTTTTTAGGTTTCACAACATGCATGCGTTGTTGCTTCTAGGGTATTGAATGTGGTAAAGGGCTGGGAGCCCTGCCATCACTTACCATTTGCAAGCTTGATTGTCAGTCAGCTGGCTTGTAATTGGCTACCATATATATAACATCAATTTATTTTACTGTTTTGGAGTATGGACGAAGTATTAATTAATTTTGTTTTATTTGTGTCTGTCTACTACTATTGGCGCTATGTCTAGGAGAACTTTTTTTATACTACACTTTTTTTTAATGTTTCCACATTTTTGCTGCTATATGCATTTTTTATTCCACAATTTTCCCGTTCTGGCGCTGTGCTTCAGAGAAATATATTTGGCTACATTTTTATTTTTAGGTCGAAGCACGACCTGCTTCAATGCGTAAGCATTGATTGCAGTCGGCTTCGACAACTATTGCTGCCCGTTTTTTGGGAATGTGGACAGGAGAGGGTGCACGAGCGCAGATCTGCTCAGTTTTGACCTCGTGAGCGCGCACGGCGCCGTGCCCCTCTCCTGCCTCATTCCCTTGCGCAAACACTCTACACTCACGCATGCGCACATACACACACTGCATACACACACGCACCCTCCCTTAAACAGACACACGCGCACACAGACAGACAGACGCACGCACAGACACACTCCAACAGACACACACGCGTACACCCCACCCCCACTCACCCCTCCTCTCCCTCAACACACTCACCTGTTCTGGCGGTGCTCGGCGGCGGTTCTGCCTCTCGGGCGGCGGTAGCGCTTTGCGGGGCTCTCTCACCACATGAGAGCCCCGCCTTCCCCATGCGCCCGGCCGCTCTTCACCCGGTCCCCCATCTCGGGACCGGGACTGAATCTGGAGACTTCGTGGCTCTCTCTCGCTCTCTCCGCGATGGGGCGGGACTTCTGGTTGGGGCCGCGATGGGATTCGCCGGCTGCACAACCGCTTCCGGGTCGTCGCAGGCAGCGCGGTGGCCCGGCGGGGACTTGTTCTTCCTGTATGCCAGAACAAGGTTGTATTTCAGCCTGTCTTCTAAAAACCTGAGCTCATGCAAAAATGCTATATGGTAGCTTCCGAGAGCAGTAAAATACGGAAACCAGCGTTCTGTGCCTCATTTATCAATTGTCATTTTGTGACCTGATGACACCTTCATTCTGTAATCGCGCCTCACCCCTGTGAAGTATTGTGTATGCGGTGCCCTGGATAGCGAGGTGAAGCCAACGCAGCTTTAAACGCCGCTCTTTCTCATGGCATGCCTTTAATGAACCCCGGCCATCCTTTGTACGCACAGCAGAGGTGTAAAAGCGCCCCTTGTGTCTCGTGGCAGAGGGTGAGGCAGCTCAGTGAGCTGAACTGCCCAGGCCACCGGTTTTGTATGTGTGATACACGTAAACTGAGCACCACTGAGGTGCGTCAAATCTCTTTTGCTCGCACCCACACTAAAGGCCCAGTGTATACAATGGTTATCCGCAGAGGCATGCTGCCCCCTCGAGGGGAGGATGGGCGTGGGCGCACAGGCTCCAGATAAACACGAGCCCTCCGTGCCCAGTCAGTCGTCCCCCAGTGCAGACTTTGGGAAGCCGCAGTTTTGAAAGCCATTGAGTGTCTGGCCGGGGCTGTCCAAACAGGCCTTTGTGTATCTGCAGCCGCAGACTCGCCCCGCGCGTTTTCCACAAGACTGACGAGGCAAGCTGACAGCCTTTTCGGGTGTGATTAGCGGTGCATGCATCTGCGTGGACGAGCAGGCTTCTGAAATATGCTTTCCGCGTTCCGCACGGGGGCAGACATGTGGAGACCAGGCCACGCTGGGTTTATTCCTAAACTTGCTGCGAATAGGAACAGCCTGGACCCTTATTTTAATTGTGGTTTTCCAATGCACTGCTGATCTTTTCACGGAGCACTTGTTACTGCTGATATGTGCTATTTCATCGAGGTGTAACTAACAGACTGTGCTAGTGTGCAACACTTTAAATGCTTAATGTTTTATATTTGCTTTAACAAAGCCAGAGGAGCGCCCTAGTGCTTCACAACGTTTCCAGCATTTTAATGCAGTTTACAACAATGATAACCTAGTCGTGTGGGTACAATTAACAAGTAAAAGCTCGCTGGTTAATAGGTTTCTATTTCAAAGAATATTTCATGCCCCAGACCTTTTTAAAAGGCTTTACAAGAGTTTACATTTTTTCGAACTAGTTGTTTAAATAGTCTTTAAAGGTTCACACGGTCATTTTTAAAGCAGATTACCAGATTTTCAGATAACATCTGAGGAATAAGAGCCGTGAGAAAATAGTTATTTCTGTAGAAGGTGCATTTTCGGGGATCGCCTATCTGCCTGAAAGAGTTCATTATTCTGATGGATACGGAGAAGGTGCATTAGGTGCGAAAGCTAGTACGGGATGGATTCTTTGGCTTGTAACCCCTGTTGGGTCGTCAGAGATGGTCAATTTCGGTGAAAAAATATTTAGAAATATTTGAGTGTAGAACATGGTTTGTTAACCAGGCAGACGTCGTATGGACCTCTGAAAAGTCAAACGCTGTCCCACTGTGACTCCAACCCGTGACCAGGAAAGAAACCATCTCTGTTGAAGGTGCATTATTCCCTGGGATATCTTATTGGCGTGTGTATCACAGTTAATGATGCCTTGCACTTTGAGATATCTCATTGGCGTGTGTATCGCAGTTGAAGATGCATTATACCCTGAGATATCTGATTGGTGTGTATCACAGTTAATGATGTTTTGCACCCAGGTGATTTGTGTATGTATCGCAGTTGAAGATGCATTACACCCTGAGATATGATTGACTTGTGTATCGCAGTTAAAGATGCATAATATCCTGAGATATCTTATTGGCATGTGTATCTCAGTTGATGGTGCATTACAGCCTGTGATATCCTACTGGAGTGCGTATCACAGTTGATGGTGCATTACACCCTGGAATATGTTTTTTGGCCTATGCATCTTCGTTGAGGGTGCATTGCAGCCTGAGATATCTTATTGGTATGTGTTTTCTTACTTGTGCATTATACCCCCGAGATATACTTGATGGACTCTGTATCTCTGTTGATGATGCATTACATGCTGGGATATCTTTTTGGCCTCTGCTTATCTGCTAAGGGTGTATCACACCCTAGTATATTTTATTGCCCTGTCAGCAGGTTATGTTTTTCCCGTGCCTCCCTGTTTCACATCTGTTTCTTCAGTGTTCCAGTTCCAAAATTATTAGGTCTCGCCTAGATGAAAGCAAAAGCGAAGCTTTTGCTGTCTAGGGCGAGACAACTTATGTTATCACTTTTTGGGGAATGTGGACAGCAGACTGTCACGCGCTTCTCCTGCCGGAGATTTGACCTCGTGGGCGCGCTTTGGTGTCGCTTGCTACATAGTCAGTTTCGCTTTTAAAGGGGCTGGCGTCAACGCGCCTGGAAGTTAGTTGCAGTCGCGCGCGCACACAGCCACACTGACACATACACACACGCAGGCAGGCAGGCAGGCAGGCAGGCACGCACGCACACACGCACGCACACACACACACACACTGCATACACACACGCTGCCCTCCCCCCCCCTTACCTCACCGGGCTCTTTTCTTGCTGGAATCCCTGTTTTCTTGTAGGCTCTGATGGGCGGGGGCGACGTGGCCAGGGGCTCCAGTGCTGCTTCGGCAGTCCCTGCGGTGCACGAGCTGGGCAAGACGGCGGCTGCGCAGGATTCGCCTGGATGACGTCAGCTTCCTTCAGTCCGTCCTGCGTATTCATTCTATGGGGATAGACCGGTCCCTCTCTCCCTTTTTAATCACTTGTTTTATACTGTATGTGATCTAACTGTGTGAGCCTAGACACATCTTTTCAATTCTCCCTTCATTTCTCTTCGCTGCAGAACGTTCGAGTATCTTGAAACCGGCAAAATAAAGCATAGCATAAAAAACAGAGGTCTGTGCAGAGTGAATACCTCCGGACCGAGCAATGCTAATAATTAAAACCTGTATTGTGTGTCTGCCGCGCCTGTGCACACCGTTTACAGAGCAAGCGCATACACACCAAACCATACGGTCACAGTTACTCCGATAGTTTGCACCCAGCTACGGGTTCTTGAGTGTCGTGAGATTCAAACAAAAGTTATTTGGCATCTTCGCTGGCAGACACTATTCCCTCTCCAGCCCGCACATCGTGACAGCAAACGCTAGGGGCCAGATGTAGGTAGCCCTTTACCGATCGGAATCGGCCGAAAATACCGATTTTCGGCCGTTTCCGATCGGTAAAGGGCCATGGAGATGTAGGGGCACATTTTCGGTAATTTTACCGATTCGTTATCATTACCGAATCGGTAAATTTACCGAGTCGGTAATATTTACCGATTCGGTAATGATAACGATTCGGTAAAATTACCGAAAATGTGATGTAGGTAGCCTATGTTCCGGCTGCACATGGCTTACAGAATCGGTATTTTACCATGGAATACAAATCCATGGTAAAAAACCGATTCCTGTGTACATGCACATCTGTGCATGTACACATGTGCCATGTGACAGACAGACGTGCCCTTAGGGCATGTCTGTGTGCCACATTGCACACATGGCCGTTTTGGGGGTGCTAGAGGGTGTCAAAGTGACACCCCCTGCACCCTTGTGAATTCCTTAAATACCGATTGGGTAAATACCGAATCGGTAATGCCTAATCATTCCTATGGGCTTCAAAGCCCATAGGAAAGATTGGGCATTACCGATTCGGTATGTACCGAATCGGTAATTAAAGAATTGTTAAGGATTCGGTAACGAATCCAGATGTTGGGACCTACATCCCATTTACCGACTTTAAAATACCGAATCGGTAAGATTCGGTATTTCAAATTCGGTAAATGGGATTTACCTACATCGGGCCCCTAGTGTCTTAAAGTAGCAACAGTGCACCGCTTTATTTTTAGCCGTCTTCTCGGTGACGCGCACGTGCCAATGACAGCCCACGTTGCTTCCTCTGCGCTGCAAACGTTGTGCATTCGCACATTAACTGATCTGGAAGTCAGTCATCAAGCCATATGCCCTGTGTAGTTCACTAAAAGAATGTACATGCGATTAAAGTGCAGCAGTAAATTATTTACGCTAAAAAATAAAAGTTATTACGGCTCAAACTGCACGTACTGTAATGTCCTTGCACGGAAGAGAGGACACGTTTGTTTCACTGGGGGCTCGAATCTTTGAACTCATAGTGTCACACGGAGATTACTGTAACAGGTGCATTAAATTACGGAGTTGTCTGGCCATGTTATCTGCCTCTTGAAGGTTACAGCGTTTACTTGAATTGTAACCTCTATTTTGAAGGTTACACCAAGACCCATATGACAGGTACCCAAACCCAGCGAGCTATTTTATTACCATTGGAACCTGGCACCTGTAATGTGCACCCTACGCCCAGCAGCAGATTTATTAAAACAAGATTGTGTGACTGTTGGTTTGTTTGTATGTCTCGCATGTCAATCCACTCTACCATTCTACTGGGACTGGAACCAGTGACCTACGAATTATACACAGATCTCAGAAACAGGCACTTAACCCACTGAGTTGGCAACACGTCCCTTGTCCAATGTGTGACTCGTGCTAGGTTCTCACCTAGTCCAATGGTGTTCCTCGGACTGGCGCTGCTTTGAGGTGACGTGGCGCAGAGGGGAGGACAGTGGTAGGTTTTTAAGTTTGAATAATTTGTAATAATTTAAGTATTAATAATTTTTTTCAAAAAGCCATTGTTATTTATAATATCAATACATCTAAGTCACGTAAATACAACACATATTGCATTACAAATGCTATAGGTGTCACATTTGCGAAAGTTAAAATTATTGGTATTGTAAACGACAAAGCTATTCATTTCGCTGTTTTCAAAACCAACACATAAATAAAATATTTGTCATTTACAATACCAATAGCTCAAACTTTCCTAATGCGAGACCTATTGCATTGCAAATGCTTGTGGTTTTCATATCATTATTGTATATTTTTTTCTTTGTGTGATATGCCCAGGATCACAGGATGTTGAGTCGATGCTGAGACCCAAACCTGGTTCTCCAGGTCTGAAGTCGGCAGCTCTGGTTCTCCATGCCTGGAGCCGGCAGCTCTGTGTGTAGCTACATACCCTTCATTCCTCCCTGGCCCACTCCCTCTGTATTGAGCTTTTTCTCTGTTTTGCAACGCCAATGAATCTACCTAGTAGGGATACAAGAGGGGAGGGCTCTGCTGTTCATTCGTCATCTCCTTGCTCCCAATAAGCACCAGTTGCATTATACGAGTTTACATTGATATAATTAATTTCAATTCAATGTGATTTGCGCAGGAGCACCACTTACATTACAGGAGTTCTCATTCACTTAATTGTAAGTGATTTGCCCAAGATCACAGGATGATGAAGAGTCAATGTCAAGACTCTTCTCTCTTCCATCCATTCCTTCCTTCCTTGCTCCCAATAACGGCACGCAACAGCATTTGCCTCAGAGCTGGCATCATCATTATGCCCCCAGGCAGCACTTCCCTAGACAGAACTGAGGAGCCAGAGCCCTGTCTGTAAGGACCCTTCCATTGGTCAGACCCAGCACTTCTTCAGTATTACTCCATGGCCTCAGAGGTAATTTCCTAGTAAATCATGCTGGATTAGAAAGCACTGTTTTCTGAAACAAATCCATTGCCAAAACCAATAAGTCTCTAGTATATGAGATGTCTTGTCTATTGGCGCAGTGCTAATGATAACTTTTTTTTAATGCAATACTTATTTTTGTTTCGGTTTTTTTTTCTCCCATCGGCATGTTTATCATATCAGCATTGCATTAGCATTGTTAATATTTCTGGGTAACAAGGGGTATGCAGTTCCTAAAGAAAGAAGAACTAAAACGGGTTGATGCTTAAAAACTGAGTACCCAGATGAGGTTATCTGAATGCTCAGAAGAAAGAGCCCTCACACACCCAGATGGATGTCATGCTTCATCATAGGGTATTGCTCTTCGTCAGGCCGGCTGCAATGCCCAACGGGTACCCACAAGGGGGCTTTTTGCCAGAGATCTTTAATGTTTTGCTGTCTATGAAGCAAGGGTGTATGTATAGGGGTTCTCAAGTGGAGATTGGTGCAGAAGTGAGTGAATTAAAAATAGGCTAAGGAGAACCCTAATAATATTTTCATTCAGTGGGTCCCCTTGTCTAGGCTAAAATCAAAAGTGATGGCTGTAAGCAGAAGTAATGGTCTCTATCAGCTTATGGGATAGTGCATAAGTTGGTCGGTATGTTTCTTGCCATAGTAGTCAAATTGATTAAGGGCAATTCACCAGAACCTAAAATACTAATCAATCAATCATGAAATTTGTATAGCGCGCTACTCACCCGGAGGGTCTCAAGGCGCTAGGGGAGTGGGGGTCCGCTACTGCTCGAAAAGCCAGGTCTTGAGTTGCTTCCTGAAGGAGAGGTGGTCTTGGGTCAGACGGAGGTGGATGGGGCGGGAGTTCCAAGTCTTGGCTGCCAGGTAGGAGAAGGATCTTCCTCCCGTGGTGGCTCTTTGGATGCGTGGAACGGCGGCGAGGGCGTGGCTGGTCGATTGAAGCTGGCGGGTGGGGGTGTAGAAGGTCAGGCGGTTGTTGAGGTATCTGGGTCCCAGGTTGTGGAGGGCCTTGTGTGCGTGGGTGAGGAGTCTAATCTAGACAATGATTGGGAATATTATCTTGATCAGTGTGTATTTATCCAATCACTACCATCAAATTGTAGCAGAAAGATTCATACCTTTAGTAGTGCTAAAACAACAACCCAATTCAGGGGAAATCAGAGGGCCCCCTCCGGTGGGTGCAGAGACCAAGCTAAATTTTAGCTGGCTGGAGACACAACTTGTGTCTCGACGCAGAGAGAGGATGTGAACCTACCCCGTCTATGCCACCTCAGGCTGAACGAGAGAACACTGTTTTCTGAAAAAAAAACGTATTGCCAAAACCAATAAGTCTCTTGTATTTGAGATCTATTGGCTTTGCCCCAATAAAGTGCTAGGACGTGATCAACGCTGGCCGTCTGATAGCACATTTTTTAACTTTCAACATGCTACACAGCAGACACGCAGCTGTACAACATGGCAGAGAAATCATTGTCAAAGCCAAATAGCTCTACTATTTGGCTTTTCAATGTTTAAAAGCCATATTGTACAGCTGCGTGGCTGCTGTGCTGTGTGGTTGAAAATAAAACAAGCATTGGCATAGCCAATAGGTCTTGCCTTTGGGATCTTTTAAGTGCTTAGCCATGCCTTGCACCCTCACCCCTAGTACAGAAAATGCTGTTTGTCAAGGAAGTTTGGTACCATCACACATAAACACCCAAAGTGAACATCATCTAATCACAGATACATGTATTAAAGCAAGCTACTTACCACTATCCCACAAGCACTGACAAAGCTAATAGATCTGGTATTAGCCTTCCCTCCTTTCGGCCTTGTAAGTGCTTGTTTTGAGCTATTTTTTTGTAAAACATTATTGTTCGGGAGCTGTCCTGATCAATACAAAAAAATACCACTAGCTAAAACTTATTTTACTACCGGGTTTGAAACCTGGACGACCCCACTCACATAGAGCCCAGGTGGCCACTATAGGCTCGTGCCAGAAGGCGCTGGGGCTCCGCTTCAGGTCCACGTGGACCCTCGCAAGGAGAGGCGCTTTCATGTGGTTTCTGAACGCCCCCCTTTCATACCTCATATACCAAGAAATATACAGCATTGACTAACTTTTGCCTCAACAAGGAGAGAGAAAGCGATAACGCTCAAGTGGCTGAACTGCACACTGTGTAATCAAAAAACCTCAAATTGTGTGATCCTAGGCAGATATTTGATCCCTCTGTGCCTTATTTGTTCATTCTTTTATGAGTGAGCACCAGGAAATACTTCCGTTCAGAATATACACTGTATAAAAAGCTCTATTGTCTTTGATTTATTGGACTATAATGTTGCTCTAAATACAATACGGATCTAGGGCAGCTGTCTGTCGCCCCTGACAACTGACTTGCTTCTAGGTTCACTAATGCATTGTCGTTAAGGGGGGACCTTAATATTTCGAACTTGAAGTTTAAAAACTTCCATTTAATAAATGCCTATAATGCAGTAATGCAATCTAAAGCAGGGTGTAAAACGCTTCAGTTGTTATGGAAATACACTATTTTGCATTTTTAAAGTTCCTTATTATATGTAACATGGATGTCTGTTGCAAGATTTATATGTCACACTCTGATGAACTTGCGGGTGCGCCGTGGTACTTGGCGCTGTAGACCCATGTGTCTGGCTGCATCTCGAGGTAGATGATGCTGGTCCCGGGTGCTCAGGGTCACGCGTTCTGCACGGTTAGGTGCCAGGTGGGATGTTCTTACCCACTATAGCCCCTGTCGCCCCTCCCTCGGGTCTGCATGCTGCTGCCACCTCCAGGTGTGAAATATGGGAACCTGCCCTTTGACCCTCAAAACGAAGGGGGACGCCCCAATTAAGAGCTGCTCTACAATACAGTGCAACACGGACCCTGTTAGCGCAGCACCAAGGCCACATAGTCACCAAAAGAGAAGTCACCTGTACTATTCTAGATTAAGCCCCATGAACTTGTACGTGGCACTCCATACTGGTGTCCAGCCTCGCACCCTTGTGAGAAGCTGGAGCTGACCATATGCAGATGAAGTACTTTGTCCACGATCACACGTTTTGGTCAAGTGTGAAAGTCCACGAAGAGAACTCCAGGCTTGTTGTCTGTATGTAAAAAAATTTATGTGAGCACCTGTATTATTTATATCAAAGGAGCACTCTAATTAATCAGTCAATCTGGTTTCTTATAAGCTTGGTGCAGGGCAAATTTAAAGCACCAGCATGCCTATACCTGCACATAGTTGAAAGTTTTGGCAGAGGTGGGAAAGGGTTAATGACCTGCACATGCTGCCAAACTAAACAGAGGCCGGGTACGGGTGGGTGCTGGTGGTGGGGGGATCGGCAGTGCGAGATCTCAGCGTCATCTCTGCATTTGGGCTTGGAGGGTGGGGGAGGACTGCGAATACGAGTAGGGGGGGAGAACGAAAAACATAAAGAGACAACAATGGAAGGGGGAGAACGAAAAACATAAAGAGACAGCAATGGAAGGGAAAGTTGAGGCGAGCAATATATGTCTGGCAGAGCATGTGCGCTGCACTAGCCTCGACCTAAAAAGGGGCAAATTTGGAAGAAAATAAAGGTGCACAGACGCTACGGTAAAAGCTTGCTGCGCTGCCAAATAATACCAGCAAGCAAAAGTGAAAGCGCGTTACATGTATCCTGAGATGCCACCCTGCGCGTCGCTGCTCGCTCCTTAGAGCAAAACGCAGTGGGAGTGACACATTGGAAAGGAGGTGGGACATGCACCCACCTTTGGCCATTTGCGTGCTTTCATTATTGAAAGACACACACAAAGGCCAATCCAATGTGTGGGAGGAGTCAGACCCACACGGAGAAGTGTAGAGTGCTTACAAGAAGCCTCCCATAGAGCAGCGCATGTGCGCTGCACTAGGCTCAACCTAAAAATCATGATAACGCGGCAATCAATGACTGCATCATAGTATTTTTGTTTGTACTTTAAGCCATGCTCCACAGCAGCTAAAAACACTAACAAAGCTAATCGCATAGTCGAGACGTATTGGCTTTGACAATGCTTGTTTCCTATCTGATGGAGCATTGAATATAAGTAACTAACAACTCATATTCAGGTGGAGTGAAACTGATGTATAACAATTTGTTAACTTCATTTCCCCTAATTTGTGGTCAGGCCTAAGCCTCCAAAATTTACTCGATATTCAAAACAGCACAAAATCCTCCTATGTTCACTACTTTCACCAATCAGAAGAAATAAAGTTATCAGATCAGTGATATTCAAAGTACGGCCTGGGCCCTCTTAATGTCAGCAGCACGGGGCTGTTTACTTCACTCAGCACTATTATCTAAAAGATGCTAAATAAACGACCAAACATGTATTAAAGGTTAACTGAAGTATAAAAAAAGTTACTATGGTGTCCTGCACCCATAACTTTACAAACACCTTACTTTTTAAAGACATCTTGCAGCAAAAGTGTAATAATATGATTGTCATTTCATGATCCAAAAAGTTTACTTTATTAACATGCAGAACCATTTCACCTTAATACATCAAAGTATCAGTGTATTGAGAAGTATTTTTGATTAAAGTGATAGCTTTCAAACATAGATTTAGAATTTAATAATTCTTGCCCCCACACTGACAGTAGAGAGCTAAGAAGCAAGTCAGTTATGTGGACTCACTGGGAGGCCTGGGTTCTTATTATACATGAAACATTTTATTGTTTATTAAAGCAAACACAGAAGAAGGTTTCTACGGCACACATCCTGAAGTCGCGTATATCAAGGTCCTTTTATATGTGTTAATAAAGAAAATAGAGGGAAGGTGGAATAAAAAAAGTGCTTTGGCTCACACAATTTCGTTAATTAGGTAAACCATGATTAATCCCAGATTTTCTTATTCTAGATGTATATTGTTTCCCTTACATCAACCTTGCAGCCAATCCCTCCCCCCCCCCCCCCCCCAATTGCCCCCCTGCTCGTATCAATACGGCCCTCTGTCACATCACAGAACAAACCTTTTGGTCCCTGTGAAAATGTTTGCCAGTACCCACGCACTAGAATTTAAAAAATGGGAAAAAATCTTCCCTATAGCTAACAAATTTGCTCAACATTCCCAGGGGAAGGAAACGATATACAGGTGTCACTCTGCCCCTGATTGTTTACACTTGATAGAAAAGGCAATACCAGATACATACTAGAGAGATTACAGTGACATAAGCAACATAGTACACATCATATGATCATGCCCCAAACTGACATGACTTCAGAATGAGGTACTGGAAACTTTTTCAATGATATATGATAGCGAAGAATGAAGACTACCTGAAATAGCCTTTTAGGGAGATCTTTGGAAGAGATATACCCTCTACATTCAGCAAGAGGTAAAATTATATCCCTCTTACTACTAGTGGTGAAGCAGATAATCTTCGCACTGTGGGGACAGGCAATTGCCCCAACAAGATAAGTTTGGCCTCAAAGAGTTTGGACGTTACTTGGACACGAAAAGATTGCAGACGAAATAGCAGAAACGTCACATAATTTAATGAAATATTGGGGCCAGTTCTTAAGTAACTCAACCGAGAGTACAGTGGCTTCTTATGCCTATATAAGTAGAAAATGGCTAGTATTGACAGTGGCAGTTTTGAATGGTAGCTTACTCGGGGCAAAGTGCAGGAGGAAGAGTGGTTCTGGGGTGAGTTATGTTTGGAGCAAGGGGAGGTGTGTTCAGGTGGGTATGCAGCACCTAGGATGACATTCGTAGTCACAGAGCATAGGAATTTCTAGGCATAGAGCAAAACTCATTTCAGATGAAAAACTGCCTACATGGAGGAAATTGCTAGAGGAAGTGACAGAGAAAAAATGTGAGTTCAGAAAATTGCAACAGATGGTATGCATTGAAACCTTACCTGTAAGGTGGCTGCCCGAGCAGGCCATTTTGCTAGCAAATGACATTTGACTTTAGAGAGGGCAACAAAACAACACCACAGAATATGGATAACGGAAAAAGTAGGACAGGATCTGAGGATGTGGATGAGGTTTTTGGGCCATTGCAATAAAATGGTGTGACATGGTTGTTCGAAGAAGACCCATTGACTTAGGTAGTTGGGATCTTTTCAGATGCATCAAGCACTTAGGTGTTTCCTAGAAAAGTCAGTGGTGCACTGAGAGGTGGCCACAGGCATGGAATGATGAACACCATAGCATGGCCTTCCTAGAATTTTTCCCAATGGTGCTTGCAGTGAGACTGTGGAGGCAGGCGTTGTGGAATATGATAGAGATATTTGAGACTGATATCCAAACAGTGGTACATGTAATTAACAGATTGATGTCCAAGTATGAATACATTTTGACACTTCTGAAAGAGCAGGTTCTGATGAGTTTAGAATAGAACTTTTTTTATTTAGAGGGAACATATTGTTGGCCTGGACAACAGAGTGGCTGACACGCAATCTCGTTCACAGTAGGTGAAGTTCTGTGGGTTGACCTCCCAGTCTGGGCAAGAGAGTGTTAAGAAGAGTTCCAGAGGATTTCTGGGAGTTCGGAATGTGGGAGCTATGCATCTGATGGTGGAATCGATAATGAGGTCATGCAGGACAGGGTTCTTACGTTCAGTAACATAAGACTGCAGAATGGAGGGCAGGGTTTGGAAGAGTGAAGAGTGAAGACATTATATGATTAAGTAGTAAAGGGTTTGGTGCCATTGACCGTTGGTAGGAAGATGGCAGAAATTGCATTTTATGGGAAGTTGTTGTGGGGCAAGGATTCTTGTGGGGGCAAGCTGCAAAGAAGGATTTTACAAGGATGGGCTCTGGTAAAGGGTAATACGGAGATACTGAGAAAGCCAGTTATGATAAAAGTCAATCAATCAGTCAGTATTTGTAGAGTGCAGCTTATTACCTGTGAGGGTATCCAAGTGCTGGGTTGCTGGGCTTAGTCTAAGAGCCAGGTCTTGAGTTTCTTCCTGAAGTCCGTCACTGAGGGTGATGTTTTGAGGTGGAGGGCGTTCCAGGACTTGACAGCGAGGTGGGAGAAGGAGTGTGCTCTGCTGTGGCTCTGGCAGATGTTTGGTGTCTGTGCCAGGGTGAGGGAGGCGGAGCAGAGGTTTCTGGATGGTTGTGGAATTTCAGGTGGTGGTTCATGTTTGCTGGTCCTTGATCATTGGTCATTGAGGCCTTTTTAGGCATGTGTCAGTAGTTCGAATTGGCATCTTTTCTGGACTGGGATCCAATGGTGAACCGAAGTGGGTCCATTTGGGCAGGTTGAGGATCAGTCTGGCCATTGAGTTCGGTATCGTCAGAGTCTTCTCATAAGTTTGATGGTGGTTCCTGCATACGGTGTGTTGCCATAGTTCAGATGGCTGGTGATGAGGGCTTGCATGGCTGTGATTGTGGTGCTTGTGGGGAACCATTCGAAGATTCTTCATAACATACGGAGAGTGTGGACACAGGCTGGGGGGACTGTGTTGATGTGTTGTTTCATGGTGAGTTTGCTGTTCGGGAAGATGCAGAGGTTTCGGGCATGGTCTTTTGGTGTGAGGATTGGTCTGAGTTCAGTGGGCCACCAGGTTTTGTTCTAGATGGAACTATGGTTGCCAAAGATCAGCACTTCGGTCTTGTCGTGTTGATCTTTAGGCAGTTGTCCTTCATCCAGTCTGCAACGTTGTTCATGCAGTTGTGGAAGTTGTTCTTTGTTGTAGTGGGGTCTACAGAGTGCTAGAGGATGAGCTGGGTGTCATCGGCGTAAGATATAATGTTGATGTTGGGGGTTCTGATGAAGACGGATAGCGGCGTCATGTAGATGGTGGGGCTGAGGGATGAACCTGGGGGATGCCACAGATGGTGCTCTTGGGTTGTGTCTGGGGAGGAATGATGCTATCCATCTGAGTGTGTCTCTTCTGATTCTGAGTGGTGCAGTCTTTTGATGGGGGTGTGGTGGGGCACAGTGTCGAAGGAACAAAGAGGTTGAGAAGGAACAGGGAGGCTGATTCTCCTCAGCCAAGTAGGATATGGATGTCATCTGTGGTGGTGATCAGGGTTGTCTAGGGTTGTGGTTGGCTCGGAAACATGATTGGGAGGGGTCTAGCCAGTTGTTTCTCTACAGATGTTCTGTGAGTAGTTGATGGCCTTCTCCAGGACTTTGATAGGAAACATGAGCAGTGAGATGGGGCTGTAGTTCTGGAGATCGCTGGGGTCTGCGGAGGCATCTTGAGGAGAGGTCTGACCTCTGCGTGTTTCCGTGCATCGGGAAAGGTAACTGTGGTGATGGATGCATTGACAATGGTGGTGATTTGGTGGCTGATTTTGTCGCTTTTTTGTTTTAGAGTTTTATATTGCACGGACTCAACCCGAAAGTATCAGAGCACTTTACTTGAGCGCCAGTTGTGTTACAGATGGGCACATTCATTTTTTTAGTCAAGGGGAGATTAAGTGATTTGCCCACAATCACAAGATGTTGAGCGTCCAAACCCAGTTCCCCAGCTTCGAGGTTGACTGTTCTAGTCGTTAGGCCACATCCTCTAAATAAGTGCCGATCGGTGCACAGGTCTGTGGGTACTCCTGAGTGGATGGAGTTCATTATGGCTGTGGTGTTCGTTGTTGTGTCCTGTTCCCATCCAGTGAGATGTTGATCTGGAGAGGCTTCCGTGGGAGCGGGGAGGCAGAGTTGGTTGGTAAATTGAGGGTCAAAGTTCCTGTAGATGGTGGAAATCTTGTTGTCGAAGTGATTAGCTAGAGCATCGCAGAGTTCCTGTGAGGGAGGGATTGTGTTCTCTGTGGCTGCTGGGTACGAGAACTCTCAGACCATGCTGAAGTGTTCCTTGGCGCGGTTGGCATTAGCCTCGATGCGGTCTGGAAGGGTGTCCTTTTTTGCGTCTTTGAGCCGTTGGTGGTATTGGGTGAGGGCTGACTTTAAGGTGGCTCTGTCTGTATTGTCTTTGCTGGTGGCCATCTTCTTTCTAGTGGTTTGCAGCTGTGTTCCATGGTGCTGGTGGATCTGCAAGTTTTGGCTGGTTAGGTGGGGGCAACTCAGTCAGCGGCATATGTTATCCAGGTGTTGACGTTCTCGACTGCCTATTTCAGGTTGGTTGTGGCATCAAACTGGGTGGTGTTGAGGGCATCTGTTCATTGGTTCTGCATCGGTTTGCTATAGCTGCTGGAAGAGGTGATGGTGGGATTGGTGAGAGGAGGCCCTGAGATAGTGAAGTGGACAATGGAGTGGTTGGTCCAAGTGAGTTCTGTGGTATGACTGTATTTGACTCTGTTGCTGAAAGTGAAGATAGGGTCTAGTGTGTGTCCTGCTCTGTCTGTAACCAGCTGGGTGAGGCTGATGTTGTCCATTCATTCCAGGAGGTTGTTGGCGTTCGTATCTGTGGATTTATCCGGGTGGAAGTTGAGGTCTCCGAGAAAGATGTGGTGCTTGGATTCAATGGCGAGTGGGGCGATGAGGTCAGTGATGGTGTCGCAGAGGCCGGTTTTTGGTGCTGGTGGTCTGTAGGCAAGGTCGGACTGGGAACACAAATCAGCCCCGGCAATTCAGTTTGACAATCCCCAGGGGATGGGGTGGAGGGGGTACCAGTGAGAAGCACTGCTGCTGCTTTTGTTACAGGGGGCCCCCGCTGCAAAACCAGCCCACAGTAACAAAAATGGCCCCCACCATTTAAAAACTGGCCCAACCCTTCCAACCCCCTGGGAAAATGCCCAGTACCCACTACGGTGAGTTGGGCCCTGTCTGTAGGCGAAGGTGACTTTGTTGGTTGTTTTGTCGTTGATGTGGAGTTGGAAATTCGGGTGTTCCATTATGGCGTGGTTTCATCTATGGTGGTGGTGCAGCAGATTGAATCTTTCTGGATGATGGCAATGCCACCTCTGTGCTTGTTGGTGTGGTCCCGGTGTTTCATCTTGTAGCCGATGGGCATTTGGAGTGGCGATGTTGGGGGCCGAAGAGGGGTTGAGCTGTGGTGTTGAGTATACTGGTGATCCAGGTGAGATTAACATACATGTCTGCTGGGAAGGTATGCTGTTGGGGCACTGCTCATGATATTATTTTGGGGGGCATTTAGAGTATCAAAACTGGTGGAGACAATACATGACTGGGGCTTAGATATGGAACAAACAGGGGTTGGGCCTTCAGTTTAAAAAAACAGGCTGGATCAGAAAGGTAAAGGGAAGGTATGTGATATAAACGTGGGCGAATTAGGAACGCAGAGTCCAAGCCTGAAAAGCAGAGTCAAGTTCAAATTTGCAAAAAAAATTATTCGCTGTAACTAAATAATAAAGAATAGGTAGAAAAATCAAAGAGTCCTAATCCAACAGCGTATAAGCACTGTATGTAGCAACAGCCTCCAAGAGGAAGTCATGAACAGAGCACGTCATGAACCATTAAGGGGCTCATCAGCTGGTCATAATCCTCGTTGGGAGACACCGTACAGCAGAGACACAAAATCCAGGGCCCAGTCGACATCGCAGCTCAGGCAATGGAAGACAGGTTGAACGCATGTGAAAAAGGAGAATCGAAACGATAATCCATAAGCTGCACTCAATGTAGCCAGAGGCAGCACTCCGTAATAACTAAGCATTCGGTTGCAGACCAGCAACAGCCGGGACATATTCTTGTGTGCTGCAGGATGTGCATCCATATTTAAGTAAACAAATTAATAGAAACACACCGGCAACTAATGTGAGTATTAAGGGGAATACTCCAAAGATGCTGGAAAACATTGAATGAAAAAATGCAGAGAAGACATCAAATATAGTTTGAAAAGAAGTCACAAGTCCACTGCTTCTAACTTTAAAAAGGTAAGGTAACCCCGTAGTCAAGGACACATTAAAGATACTCTGAATTAACTCCCCAAAATGCAGGGGTCTGTATTTAATAAATCATGTATTTCTGTGCGGGTGTTTGCTACATGAAGGACAAATGTTTCTCTAGCAGATGTAAGAGCGACCTCTTTTTGAGACAATAGCGCTCTTATACGGCTCATTTGGTTGCTCTTCTTTCAAGGTCGGAATCGACGGCCAGATGGAAACATCCAGCTTCCCATGCAGAGGAGTAAACACAACTTTTTTATAGCAAACCAAACGCTCAGTTACCGTAATCATGTAAGTATTAAGGGGAATCCACCAAAGATGCTCGAAAACATCGAATGGAAAAATGCAGAGAAGACACCAAATATAGTTTGAAAAGAAGTCACAAGGCCACTGCTTCTAACTTTAAAAAAGTTAAGTAACCCTGTAGTCAAGGACGCATTAAAGATACTCTGAATTAACTACCCAAAATGCAGGGGCACGTCTGTATTTAATAAATCATGCTCTTCTGTGCGGGTGTTTGCTACATGAAGGACAAATGTTTCTCTAGCAGATGTAAGAGCTAGGAGGAGTAAACACAACTTTTTCATAGCAAACCAAACACTCAGTTACAGTAATCATGTAAGCGATGACTGCTAACATTGCACAACAATCTGCATTATTTCAAATTAAATAACTCACGTTTCCAGTAAACTGAACGTTGGTATGATAGCAGGTGTCGGAGTGCCTTTCAAAACATAGGCCAAATTAGGCGCATCTTGATTTCAAGAGCCATGCAATTGTATGTGTCTACAAATTAAGGAGTGATCTGGTGTTATTGCGCAATCTTCGCCATTCAGATTCTTTTCCCTCCCTCAGCCACCTATATGTAAATGATAATAACCAAGCTTCATGGAGATAAGCGCTGCCTAAAGATCCATATCTGCCTATAGCATAGTATTTCATGGAAACCTCAAACTTAAACAGGCTAAAAAGTAACGTTATGATACCGTGGATAAGCCACACCGCTAAATCGGATCTCCAATAAGTGACCACTTCTAACCATTCTCATAGCGCGCCCTGTGCTCTGATTTGACAGTGAGAGAGAGTGATCGCACCATAGTTTGTACTGCTAATCATTGTCAGCATACGCTACGAATACGCTTTCACATTACACGTCGCATCAAAGCTTCCATGTGACGTCATGTACGGCGCCCCATACGCAAAGACGTGAATGTTTTTAATTGTTTAAAAACATATATTTATGTATTTAATGAACATACTAACAGAAGACATTATCTAGGATAATTATGAAAAAAAAAATTTAAGTTCCAATAATCTTATATTACTTTTAAAAGCAATTAGACAAATTGCGGTGGAACGTCATGCGTACTCGCATCGTAAGAGTACCGTAATCACAGCGTAAGCGTACGCAAAGCCATGTGACTTTAAAAGAAGAGATTTGGTTGGTTCATAACACTTCCTATTACAACTGTTGAAACTTCCGTCCCATTTTAATAATTCTACTTTGACTTTCAAAGAAGAAGCATCTCTTCTGAGAATCTAGTCAAATAGAACGAAGTTTACCATAATAACAGCAATGGACTAATCTTCAAGCCATTCCTCAGAGGAATATTTAATTCCTGAAGAACCTCCAAAGAAGAGGAAAGAAGCTCTAATTTGGCAGTTTTTTACTTTTCCAGAAGGGCAAAAAAAGTTGAATGCTCCAAAAGTAACCTGTAAAATTTTCCAAACTCTTTCAAGGGGTGATCCATCTAAAAAATACTCCTTTGGCACAGCAAATATAGAGCGACACGTGAAGGACTTACACCCCAACAACTTTGCTCGAGCTGCAACACAGAGGTTGAAGGACAACCCACCTGCTGCTGCACCAAGCACATCAACTGCTGCACCAGCATTTTCAGCAAGCAGTCCACACCCACATATTGATCCTGATTTTGCTAAAGCTAAAATTCTATGCATTTCCTTGCAATAAACTTTTGTGTTATGGGAAACAGTCTATTGACCTGATAAAACGCAGGAAGCAGGAGCATCGCTGTCCTCGACATTAGTTTTTTTTCTTCATTCTTTTGTTCCTGTTGGACACTTCCAAGCCACCCATTATAGAAAAAAATTGCCCCCGGGAGCTAATAAAGAATAAAACGGACTTCAAGGTTTTTTTTTTCTTTTCCACCGCGTACAAGTACCATACGCGTACCCTGCGTTTTTTTTATTTAAAAAAATAATAATAATTTGACGCCTAAAGATCCATGTGGGACCCCCTGAGCAGGCCTAGAGGGTCTACATGTTTCTACCCTGCCCCCTTTCCTTATTTTCAACTTTGTTTTACTGTTTTCTTGTGACTCCGTGCTACCGAGGCACAAGATGGCTGCCAACACTTCCTGGTTTGGAGTGTTGACAGATAGTTGACATGCAATCAGCATGCAGCTCGTGCTCGTAATTGTACGGATTTCGGTACGCGTGCTGTACTTCGTCTCTAGATATCACTATGATTTTACTTTTGATTTTCTCAGGAACTACTGAACGGATTTACACCATTTAACAAAAAGCACAATCTGCGAACCGAACTCTACCTCTCTGCCAAATTTGGTGTAATTCCGTTCAGCTGTTAGGGCTGTAGCCCTGGCTAAAGGTCCCTATGGAAAATGGCATGGGGAAAACACGTTTTGGGATCCCCCTTTTTTCTCGGCCCCCACTTGACGAATCACCCCCAAACTTTCTGGGAAGGAGCGGGCCATTTTCTTGGAGAAATTCGCGAAGATTCGTCCACCAGTGCCAAAGTTATTCCAAATAGAATGTTGTGGATATCCTATGGAAAGTAGGTCCTAACTATAACTACCTACTGGCGACCGCCAGTAGGTAATATATATCTACAGTACATATACAGTATATGTACTGGCCACAAGTATTTTATCGGGATTAGCTGTTAGGATGCGTTTTGCCTGACCAGCAGGCTTGATCACCAATAATTTTGTGTTTGTAAAGCAGCCATTTAAACCAGCGTGTACATTCAGAACATCACGTGATATGTCTACAAGGACAGTGCCTTGGAAAACAGACTAGTAGTTCTCATTGGGACACACTCCTTACAAATACCAATCATCATTACAATTCATGATACAATTCCGTATATTTTGTATAATTGTAGCGTAACCCTTCCACAGACTTTAGGTAAAATGTAGCATAAAGGAAGAGGAAAACGACCAAATTAAATCGTTTTCCTTGACTTTCAACTAACTTTATTGCCACTCTAGTGTGCTCACCGAAAACTTAATTTACGAGACATTTTTTCAACAAGTGAGAGGCTTTTTTGACAAGGACAAACACCCTGGTGGGTAGATGGACACGCCCCAGCCTAACTCGCAGAGTTTCTTTCTACAGAGCACAGGGTCCCTGTCTACTCATTCCGCCCAATTTGGCAAATGTATGAACATAGTCTGTATGCGATAACACATTAAATTACCCAAGCTAGTCATTACATTAAGAACTCATTTTCTACAGCATACATGATTTCAGCAAACCTCTAAGCCACCCTGTGGTATAGTAGGCTTATCGCAGTGCGCCCAAATGGGCTGTATTCCTATTGCACATATGTTGATATTGTACAACTTACTGCAGTGAGGTTCGCAATATTGTAGATAGTAAATGAAAGATCCAGCCCCAGTGGGCACTAACTCTCATTATGACTAGTTCATTCTGTGTTACAGCAACAATCGTGCAAGAAAAGTGCAAAAACTATAAAAAATATGTGAAAAATTATTACACCAAACCAAACAAAGAAAATTCCTGTTCAAGGAAGCTGGCTAAAACTCGCTTAATTCATAGTTATGCCTGTCATTATTGCAAATAGATATTTTTACAGGTGAGTAATTAAATCCTCTTCCATATTCAGCCCCATTGGGGTACGAGTGTTTAATTCAATAATGTAGCAGGATTAAAGCCTTCTCAACTTCTTTTCACGGTTGCCTCCACGTATACTGGGCGGAACGCAATCGATCACGAAGTAGCTAAGTCCTGATGTATTTTTCTCATGGTGGGATTCGAAATGTCGCACTACTGGGTATGCTTTGTCCCCGTTACGTATGGCCCTAAGGTGCTGCAACACCCTAATATGGGCTGGATGGATTGTGCTGCCTACGTACCTCAGGCCACAAGGGCACTGAAGGACGTAAACAGCATCATCTGTTTTGCAGGAGAGGAAGCCCTTGATCTTTTTTTCTCTTTTGGAAAGGCCTAAAGTGTAAGTCTGTGTGTTCTTACCATGTTTACAGGCTTTGCACTTTGTGCACTTGATGAACCCAGGTTTTCTTTTAAGCCAAGTTGAGCCCTGACCACCCTGTTGTTTATGGGGGAGCATGTTAGTTACCAACGCGTCCTAACAGAGTGTCATCAATCCTTGCGGTGCGTGCAGTGCGAGGGATTTGAGAAATTGGAAGGACCTGACTTTGGTGGTCCATTGACGACGACACACCCGCTGTTTTGGTAGGTGGCGGCTTTACTGAAGTACGGAGGCTTACCAGTTTTCGAAGAAATAACGGAACGGACTCCTCTTGTCTAGGTGCAGCATTATTTTATTTTGTGCTTTTTTTCAGCGCCATGACCCGTTTCGGGGGTCACTGAGCCCTTGATCATATAATAAACACATTCTGCTCCAACGAAGAAGAGGCACACACATGAGGCTAATTTATTTTCTTTTTATCTCCCTCGACCTCGCATAGGATGAGATACGTGTTTCGGCTGCATAAGAGAGACATCGAGAAATTCCACAAAAACATAGCAGATATGGAAGCTTGAATCCTAGCAGTAAAACAAGAGGCTGAAGCAAAAAAACTAAGAAAAGAAATGGAACGGAATTTGGACAAACATGAGACTGAAGTAGAGAAGAGTAAAGAATGAAAGTTCAGGAAGGAAGAACATGATTATGAGAGTGGCACAATTTTTACCTTCGCCAAGCGATTTGATATTCTAAAACAACAGATGAGTATCAATACAAGGATACCACATGAATCCCCTAATACTACACAGAGCGAATCAGACACTGATTTTAGAGAGGGAGAATGTCAAGGATCATGCACCTACTGCGCCTCTTTTTTGGACGAAATGAAACTGCTCTATCTGGACCAAAAAACTCCAAGAGGCAGAGGGAGAGACGTGGAATGGGCCATGACAGAGGAAGGGGACGAGTCCAGGCAAGAAGAGGAAGCAACGAAAGACCAGAAGAGGTTCCGGAAAGAACAAGGGGCTACCACCTACACAATCGGACTACGAAAAAGTAGATGGAAATGTGAATGAAAATAAAGTTTGATTATCAACCTTTCAAAAATTGAATTATCAGAAGATGAACAGAGTCTCCTAAATAAAGGTCTCACGTTCTGTCCAGAAACACACTACGATCACGTAGAGACCAGAATAGATATTTACAAGTTCATCCGCAAATTAAAATTAGCGAAATTTTTCAATTGACAAAACACGACCAATGTTATAGAACCAGAGAGTGGGGCAGCAATCGCTGCCCCACTCGCTAGTATCAAGATGCCTGTGGCAACCTGAACCATTTAGGCTGTGCATGGCCGAAAAAGAGCATGGATCTTTAGAGACTCCAATTCTGCCAATTCTGAGGTTGTCCCCTCTGAGTACTACCAAGCTCAGCCATAAGGCCAATCGATCTGGTTTAACCAACGTTATTCGAAGACCAAGCACCCTACCTTGTTGGCATTCTTATGTTCCACATGCAAGGAACAGTAGAAGCTAGGGAAGGCAAAAGTGGTGAAAGGAATTGGATTATGGGAGAACTTCCTCTCAACAATAATGCAGATCCACCACCGGAGATCTATAACGCCCAACAGCTGGCGAACTCATCTCCAATAATTGCAAGAGTAAACAAGCCCATAACTAGGAGCGGCCACTGGCCATCGGACAAGGAGTCTGAAAACCTTACCAATCCTCCAAATCCTCCATCGAAGCTCAAAATAGTATCCTGGAACGTTGCAGGTCTCCGCTCCAAAATAGACAACCCGGAGCGGGCTGCTGTCATCCAAAACTCTGACTTATGCATGTTCCAGGAAACTTGGGCTAGGGAGACTATCCATAGAACTGGCTATGCAACCTACAACATACATGCTATATCAGGGGGGAAGGGCAGACCATCTGGGGTACTTACTATTTGGGTTGCTGCACATTTGGGCTGCACAGTGACGCAGGTAGAGACATCATCTAGAGACATTCTCTGTGTTAATTTGAGCTCTCCCACCAGGACCAGGTTAGTGCTTATTGATGTATACTCACGGCCAGTAGGGTATGGGCAAGAGTCTCCCACCTTGACTAACTATTATCATTTATATCCACAGTCATTGATAATGACTTACAGCTAGATTCATCATTGTTAAATCGGCTCCCAAAGGGCCAGATTCTGAGAATCTGGCCCTTTGCGAGTGCAATTTTTGCATTTGGGATTCATCATCCCAAATGCAAAAATCGCTAATTGCGAAATCGCATATTTGCGAGGAATTTCATTTAAGGAATCTCTATTTGAGATTCCTTAAATGCAATTCATTAACCATTTTCTATTTGCGAATTCGCTATTTCTGGCCGCTATTTACCACGAAGTCAGACTTCGTGGTAAATAGCGAAAACTCTGAACATGGACATGTGTGTGCGCAACATCTGGCTACATTCAGATTTCAGGGGTGCTACAGGGTGTCCTTTGAACACCCCTGGCACCCTTGAAATCGCATCCTTATTTGCGATTAGCAAATTGCTAATCGCAAATAAGGAATGACTCCCCATTCATTCCTATGGGCCCAAAGGCCCATAGGAATGAATGGGGAGTCATTCCTTATTTGCGATTAGCAATTTGCTAATCACAAATAAGGAAGCTGTAGAAATCGCAATTATAATTGCGATTTCTACATGAATCCCGTTTTGCAAGTCCTTAATAGCGATTCCTTAATAATCGCTATTAAGGACTCGCAAAACTGGACAATGATGAATCTAGGGAATAGTGATCCTGGCTGGTGATTTTAATTGTCAGTACGAACCATTGAAGGACCTGGAGGCTGGTGACCCAAATGAGGAGGACCTGCACTGTGCTATTCCAGTGGCCAATGCTCCGTCAGTTCGGGCACGGACACCACTAGTCGCTCAGTTGAACACCCTCGCCTTGAATCATTCGCTCAGGGCGTGTAATGAGCGTTTTAATTCTTGACAGTCCGGCAAACTCCACCGATAATAGGTCGAGCTCCCCTTCGATCATAGACTATATTATGGTGAATACCAAATCTTGGCATCAGATGGTTAATTTTAAGATTGTCTCCAGATATGACAGTGATCATTATGCCCTGATCCTAGAATTGGACTCTCCGTATATTGGGGATGTCCCTAAGGACCAACTGTTGAAAACATCAGGGCCAATCTTAACTAGTTGATGGAGGAGAGAAAGATGGGGCACCGTATGTGAATCCCAAGACAGATTATCTGCACTCTACCAAATAATCACGCCATATCTGGAGGTTGCAATCCAATTGAGTGAGTTCGGAGATTCTGCTCGTCCACATAGCAAAATTGCAGAAATCCATCAAAGCCTAGTGGCAGCCCTGGTGGACAGTTTTTCCCATGTAGTACAAGTAAAGGAAGGTAGTGCTCACAGAAATTTCTGGTCCAGTTGCAAATGCCGAAAGGCTAAGACAAGCCTGCTTACAGCTATTAAATGCAATGATAAGCTGGCAATAAAGGAAAATAGGTTACTACACAAACAGGCAATTAAGCAAGCCAAAAAGAAGTGGAAAGTAGAAAAGTGGGACCGCCTGAGAGATGCTCTAAATAGGAGGGACATGAGGACCTTTTGGAAACTAATAAGCCCAGACACAAAGGAGGATAAACGTGCATTCGAACCTCACTTGGGTGCCGAGGTCTGGAGAGCCCACTTTCAGTCACTTTGTTCCAGGGTAGAAGGCACTTCTGAGCAAGCTGAAATTCACATCTCCCTCCCACATCCAGCTAGCCTGGAAACTCTGGCAATTTCTCTAAAAGAGGTAACGGTTGCAATTGCACGTGTAATACCTGCAAAGGCCCCGGGGCTAGATTAGATCCCTGGCGATCTTTATCGCACTGAACCCAGCGTTTAGGCCCCTTATCTCTGGAGCATTTTTAACACTATTCTACAGGGACTGGAGATCCCCACAACATGGCTAGGGGCGGAAATCATCCCTATCTTCAAGAACGGTTCACCCCTCCATCCTGCGAACTATCGGCCCATTAGCCTTATCGATGTTGCACAAAAAATCTTTGCTCGAGTGCTTCTGGACCGATTGCAGAACTAGATGGATGAGTTTTCCATTCTCAGCCCTTATCAGGCCGGCTTTCGAACAAAAATGTCCACAATTGATCAAGTTTTCAGGGTGCAATTATTGTACTGGAAAACAGTGATTTTGGAGGGTGGCAGTCTCTACATGATCTTTGTGGACTTAAAATCGGCCTTTGATCTAGTCCCTAGGGAAAAACTATGGGCTATCTTATCTGATCTAGGGGCGCCTCCATATTTATGCAAGATCTTGAAAAGATTACATGTGAACAATTACGCTCAAATTAATTTGGGAAGAATGGAGACCACACTGACCGCATACCTAGAGAGAGAGGTGTGAGACAGGGGTGTGATTTGGCCCCAACCCTCTGTTTTATAGCATTTTAGGACCCTAGTGTAATTTTACCGATCCATGCCCTCATATAGGTATAATTCATATTACCCTTATATAGGCATAAAAATCATACCCATATTTAGACATAACCCATCCAGTCCAAATACGGCTGGGCTACTTCCACTAGTTCCAAAAAGCCACAACGATTTCTTGGAAAACTCGGCTTCAGCAGTCAGTGAAATCCCCTTTCTTGAATATTGATTTGTCCTAGAAATCATGGTATTTTCAAAGAACTACCGTTCTTTGGTGACGTTATTATGTACGACCTTACGTCAATCCAGGCACCTTCAAGGTATAAATATGCCTACACTTGCCCTAGCAAACACACGGTGGTTTGGAGCAGTCCGACTATCTACTTGCTCGACGCATCTCGTTGCAGCAAGTACCGAAGGAAGCCGACCCTCCAGCTGATGCACATCCATCTCCAGTGTTTCCAAGCTCCCCTTGTGGGGTGTTGGGAAATCGAGTCCGGAGACAGAGATACCGGACCTCCTGCATTCTAAAACCAAGGTACAGAGCTGATTAGACCCTAAGAGAAATCTTGGATAGATTCTTGGCAAAGAAACTAAACACATACTTACTTCTTCCGTCATACTAGACTTAGGTTAGGTACATCGGGGTAGGCGTATTTTAGAAACACCAGTTGAGTGCTTTTAGTCTTTGTTATTTATGTATGTATTTTATGGTTTAGAAACCATACCATCTGGGAAAGAATCTTGCAGTAGCTCGACAATGAACTGTCTGAGGTCTTCCCCCTCCTTTCCTTCTGGAATCCCCAGCAGGCACAGGTTATTCCGACGTTGCCGATTTTCATTTTCTTCGATTTTCACCATTAAATCCATGAGGCAAGCAGAATTGGGGTCAGTGACCTGTTTGGTTGTCATTGCTTCGGTTTCCAGATGTTCAGTCCTAGCCTCGACCATGCCCACTCTCTCGCTAATGTCTGTTCAGGTCTTGTTCAGCAGTCTGAGACCACCCTGTAATTTTTTTGCTGCGTTTTTAGCTGCCCGATTTTCACCTCTCACCTCCTCCTGAAAGTCTTTAATCGAGGTAAGTATGGCGGCGAGTGAGGGCTCCAATGTCTCGTTAGTTTTGGCTTGCAGTCTTCTCGGGTTACGCCCCTGTGATAGTGAATGTGACATGGTCGGTTCATCCTCTTCTAGGTGATGAGACATCTGCGAGTCCGAGTAATCCCATTTAAGCTGGCTCTTCCGTTTGGTCTTGTTCCTTGATTTTTTCGGACGGACGATTGTGCCAGTATTATCTCGGGAACTGTTAGTATTGCCTTCATCTTCTTCTCCCGTCTCCCCTTCCCCTGAAGAGCTCGGAGTACTATCTGATACTGAGTAAAAGGCCTCCTGACCAATTTCTGGAGTCCAAGGGGAAGTAGAGCCAGGAGGAACTTCCAAATTTCGGATGGCAGCTTCCTTCTTTGTAGGGTGATCCCTGGTATTCAGGTTCTCAGAGGGAGTACATAAGGAGTTACCGATGTTTCCTTCATCTGGTTCTAGCTGTTCACCCTCGATAGGGAGTGGGGTTAAAAGAGGGTTGGGGGGCTTAGAGGGGCCAAGTGTGCAGTCATGTTCTTCAATTGAAGAATGCAATGATAGAGAAGGTTCTGTTAAGCGTTGCTGGTTGCATAACAGGATGGGGAGAGCTTCCAGGCTGGAAGGGGTATTACAGGGATCCAGACTAACAGCGAGTATTTGATTGATGTCACCATTATCACTGTTCTGTTGAGAGGAGTCATCAGCTCTGTTAAGGCATTGCGTGTTCTTTGTGCTACTTTTAGCAATGGCAGCCTGGTTTTTAGCCACTAGAAATATTTTGGCTGGAAGAGGTTGCGCCAGACTGACATCTTTATTGTCTCTGAAGTCTTTGCTAGACCCCCCTGCCCCTGACTGACCAGTGTTTTTTTTTTGCCCCAATAGCCCCACTGACCTGTTTGGTCTTGGTCTTGCCGGTATCATCTCCCGCAGAGGAAACTTTTCCAGCTATAGGTGTCTTTGCCTTTAAGCCTTTTTTGCCCCCACGATAACTCATTCTTCTGGTTCTGCTCCCCTCACGAAAACCTGTTCCCTCCAATGCACTGTGCTGCCAGCAGAGTCCACACAGCGTTGATAGTACTATATACGCCAGCACCAGGACGCTGAGACCTCGAAAACACACTTCCTGCAATTCGGAACGGCGCCTCTCTGTCCGTTTCACCGACCACTCACCGGGTGTCTGTATCTTGGGTCCGCGGCTGCTGTAAACAAAAGCCTCGCTCGATGAAAGTGTTTTTAGCCTGTCTGCGGAGAAAACCAGCAGATCCGCGTGGCAGGTCTCTTTTCTGCAGCGTCTCTCCGCCGCTCTAGCGAGTGCCCCGAACGATCCTGTGGCTCCGTACAGGTCCCGCTGCAACATCCGCCGCCCCGATACTCGATACACCTGGGATCCCAGCATCACCGATGCGCAGGGCAGGTAGCCGATCACCTGAGGGTCCGGTGGCTAGCGTGGCGTGGCGGCTACACACAGAGGCTTACGCTGACTCCATATTGCTCTCAGGAATCGTACTAACTCTGAATGGGACTGGGACCACGAATTGCAGCGAGCTCACAGGTTTCCCTTTTTTCTGAAAAAGCAATACAAGAACGGTAATGTGACTGAAGGTCAGCCCCGGGTCTTCCTTGTATACTTTGGCAATTTTCTCCTGAGGCAACTGGTATATGACAAGGCTCGCCCCAACTCAAAAAAAGGGGCTCACGGGATCACCTTTTTTTCTAAACCGGATTTCTGCCATCAGACCGTTGAGCGCAGATGGCATATGCGGCAGCTGATCTCTCCCTTACAACAACTAGGTGCAGAGGTGTATCGCATGAACCCGGCTAGGTTGAAGGTTATCCTGCACGGTACTACCAAGGTCTTTACATCTGAGATTAAAGCCAAAGAGTACTTGGAAGAGATTAGACTAAAGAAAGGACATAAAGGGGCAAACTGATAAAACGACCTAACTGGCTACTTGATGCTAATCTGAGGCTATCTCCTATCCTATAGAGGACACACTCTAAACTGTGTACGCATATACCCTTTGGGTATACTACCTTTTTTTTCCCCTTATTGTTACTCTCTCTTCTCTTTTTTTTTCTCACTCTTCACTTCCTCTTAGAACTTGATTCTTCTGGTGGGGAAAAGGCGGGAAGAAGGGGGCGAAAGGGGGTGAAAGGAACTGGGGGACGATTGTAATTCTAGATGGCCGACCACTTGAACTTATTGTTAAGCACTCTTATTTTATTTTTTCTCAGGCGCCTGGTGTGGCTGGCGGCTGTGGTTTATGACTGACCACCATCATTCAGGCTTTGCCTCATTGCTCACACAAAGGGGGTTGGGTGGGTGGAGGGGGGGCCCTGGGGGGAGGGGTGGGTAGGGCTACAGAAGGCACACACAGGTACTAACCATACACATATTCAAAAAACTTTATTGACTAGCCTTTGTTTTTTTTTCTTTTCTTATGGAATACAGATGGGCATTGCTATACCCTTTAGATGGCTAGGCTAGAACCATTACGAATGGTCTCAGTCAATGTTTGTGGCTTGAACGATGTGTCAAAGAGACAAAAAGTGGCCATGTGCTTGCAAACACTTGGGGGAAACATCATATGCTTACAGGAAACCCACGTAGAACAGTCCCAAATACATCTACTAAACACATTAGGGTTTAAAGTAGTGGGCGCTACCACGCAAGGAGCTAAAACAAAGGGGGTAGGAATCCTAACTGACAGGAAATTTGCTATCAGTAATCCACGAACGAAATCAGATCCACTGGGAAGGTGGGCCATCACTCAGATTCAACTCCCTAATAACATCTCTTTTACTCTTTGCTCACTATACGGGAGTAATGCTGATGATCCCGGGGCCATTAATCAAGTTTCTAGTGAATTAGCACACTAGCCCACCCCGATAGTTCTATGTGGGGATTTTAACATACACCTACCTGGCAATTGGGATGCCAACACAACCTGGAGGTATAAAGGAAGGAAACTCCAAGTCTTTCAAGCTCTAACTAATCTCATACAAACTCACGGACTGATAGATTGCTGGGCGAGCAAAAACCCTTCATTACCTGGATATACTTTTTACTCGGCCCCTCATCAAGTATTGGTTAGATTAGATTACTTCTTTGTTTCTGCATCGTTGGCCACCAGTTTTACTATAGATATTGCACCCCGTTTTATGTCCGATCATAATCCTATCATTCTCACCATAAGGAAGTTTGGGCAATCTAGAGAGGCTTCCAGATGGAGTTTCGAGAAAGCTTTATTGTACGACCCTAGTTATATTAATCATATGCAAGGATGGATTCAGGAGTTCCTGGAGATAAATATTGGATCCGCTTCCCAAATGACAGTCTGGGACACCCTAAAGGCAGGGATTAGAGGCGAGACCCTTAGGTTCTCTGTCCCAAAAAATAGAGCGGAAAAAACCCAGGTCAAAGATCTCCAAGAAAAATTAAGAAAAATAGAAACAAAGCTAACCCAAACAATCCATGCAGGGCTAGATTGTCAGCTAGTCCAGCAAGAAGCAATTTTGGCTAGGGCAGAAAAAGGGGCGGTGTTTATAGGAAAAATCGCGGCTAAGTGGGCAGCGGCAAGGGAGAAGACATATGAGTGTAGTGACAGCATTGGACATCATTTAGCTGTAAGGACGAGACAACAAACTACCTCTAGTGAAATCCACAAAATCAGACTTTCTTCAGGCACAGAGGTTACTGATCCTAGCTGTATTCGGCATGAGTTCCAGGAGTTTTATGTTAAGCTATATAAGGAAGAAAGCTGCTGCATGGCCGATGTTCTAGATAGAGAGATCCTTGAATATCTCAGTGAGATCGAAATAAGCAAGCTTAGCCTAGAAGATAGCGAACTATTAGACCTCACTCCTACACAGGAAGAAATCCTGGATGCCCTCAATAGTTTTCCTGATGGGAAGGCATCTGGCCCTGATGGCATCCCCGTCGAATTTTTTAAAATCTTTGCCAACCAAATCAAGGTCATATTCACAGAGGTAATCACTTCCACCTTCAGTGGCGTCTCTCCCCCAGCCTCTTGGTCTAGTGTTGGAATTTCTATCTTCCCAAAAAAGGATAAATCTCCATTAGATATGAGTTCTTACAGACCAATAACCCTTATCAACTGCGATTCCAAAATATTCTCTAAAGTATTAGCCTCCAGAATATCCTGAGTAGTGGAACCCCTTGTTTCAAAATGCCAACATGGTTTTATACCTAAGAAAGGGACAACCGAACATGTCTGGAGAGTTATTACTCTGTTTGACGATGCCCAAGTAGCCGGAGACCCGCTGTCACTTATATTACTCGATGCCGAAAAGGCCTTTGACCGGGTCTCATGGCGATTTCTTTGGAGAATAATGGACAGCATGGGGTTCGGGGGCAGGTTCATGCAGGCGACGCTGGCACTCTATCACAATCCAACAGCTAGTGTCGCCATAAATGGACAACCGACGGAGCCCTTTAAAATCTCACGAGGCACGAGGCAGGGCTGCCCTTGCTCCCGCTACTGTTCGCTCTCTACCTAGATCCCCTTATCAAGCAAATAGAGAAAAATCACAACATCTCTCCAGTAACATATTTTCAAAACAGCTGTAAAATCTTGGCTTACGCTGACGATCTCGCCATTACTACTCCAGACCCTGCCAACTCCATACGGGCACTAGAAAGCGAGGCCCACAAATTCGGGAGATTATCTGGGTACGCCCTAAATAAGAACAAAACACAAATACTAGTAAATAACAAAATCATCTGGGCTGACGCCAGAGTGGTACCAAAGGCTAAATACCTGGGCGTACTAGTTTCACCTAGACTGGAGTAAATAGTCGCAGTTAATTTGGCTCCCCTTGCTGTCCAGACGAAGAAGGCACTAAAACAAATCGATAATTTACATCTAACGCTGGTCGGTAGGTGCAACGTCATTAAGGGGAGAGGGGTTGGCCTAACTGCTAAGGCGCTCGACCTCGGACCTGGGGATCTGGGTTCGAGTCTCGGTAACGACGCCAAAAATCCCCTGTGATTCTGGGCAAATCACTTAATCTCCCCGTGCCTAAAATGAAAGTGTGTCCTCATGTAACGTAACTGGTGCTATGTAAAGCGCTCTGATAACTGATTCGGTTCGGTTCTAGTTCGCGCTACATAAAACTCTGCAAAAAAAAATAACATCTTACGCTACCGAAAGATAGAGGGGGATGGGCTTTTCCTAACATCACCCTATATTATTGGGCGTCAGTCCTTCAATACAGTTCAGTTCTACTAAGAGAATTCACCTTAGGAGCTGAACCGTCTCTACCCTCACCCTTCCGGTCCTTGCTATGGGAACAATACTGGGGCTGTTTAGTCCGAGAAACAGCCTTTGGATATTACAATCGCGTTAAATTTAAGACGCTAATGAATTCTTATAACGTTTTTCGCCATGTCCGGAGAATATTTGGAATTGGTAGATACAACTTTTACTCCCCTATAACCAATAACAACAACTTACCTGCTATATTTAGTTCATCCTATCTATCTGAATGGCATAGAACAGGGATAACAAAACTAGGGGATCTTATAACAACTAGGGGGATTGAACCCTTTTCAACTTTACAGACTAGATTTAAACTAAAAAGTCAAGACCTATTTAAATACCTGGCCATTTATGACTACCTTTCTAGGAAAGTGGGAGGAGTCAACGGATTTGCTGAGGTTGAGCTCATGAACACTCTCCAGAATATCACCACTGCTCGCATTGGAAGTATTTATCAATTAATAAATAAGGAAACCCCAGATGATTTAGAATCTATTGCTTCCAAATGGCATACCAAACTTGATTCCCCTCAAAGTATATTTTACAACTCCCTGCGGTTATCACAACAAATCCTAATCTCTGCCAAACTACAAGCACAACATTTTAAAACTATATTTTTTCTGTATATGACACCTAGCAAAATCATCAAATGGGGATCTGGGAGAGGAACATTATGCCCACGCTGTTCTGAGGCAGGGGCGGACTCTATACACATATTCGCAACATGCCCAACTATTAACTCCACCCTACTCAGAATACAGAACTTACTCTGTGAAATAACAAACCAATCAATCCTCCTAAACCCTACGACCATTCTTTTGGGAACACAATCTGACTCTTTAAGAGTAAAGGAAGAAGGGCTGATTTTTGTTGCAATGGCAGTATGGAGGATATGTGTCTCCTCCGGATGGCTAGATTCTGAGTCCCCCTCCTACGCACAATGGTTGGCTAGATTAGTTGCAACATACCATCTAGAAAAAGCCGTATATGCCAAGAAAGGAGGAAGGAAAAGGAGGATGGGGCTTGAAGTTTGGGGGCACTCTCCAAATGGATTGATCAACAAGGGCAAGGGGACCTAGAGACATAGTAGGGTTACTAGAAATCTATAATACCTTTTTTTAGGTATGTTATTTTTTCATTTATATTCTATTTTTGCTTTTTGCCCTTTGTTTATGCTTATTTGTACCTGTGCCGCTGGCTTTTAAATGCTGTGAAAGGTGGGAGGAGGGGGGGGGGGTCTTGAATTTTCTTTCTTATGTATCTTTGTTAAGAATCTGCTACTGTGAAAAACCAATAAAATTTAAAAAAGAAAAAAATAGAAACCATACCATGCTTTAATACTCTTCTTGCTGTACGCATTATACTTTACAGCCAGTTTTACGATTGTAGCAGTTCATTTCTTCAGCATGAGAAAGAAGACTGTTCAATAAATATTTTTATTGAAAACTCCCGTCTCTCTATTTCTCTGCACCTCTGGTGAAACTAAGCATGCACGATTGACTAAGTAAAATATCTATCTATTGTTTCCACGACTCTGAAGATCAGTTTTATTCTTGGGGAAACAAAGTTGTCATGTTTATGCGGTTGTCAGAAACTAATCCCTTCTTGTGTATTCCAGAAAGTCTCTAGTGACCTCTGAGCTAGTTGGCATTAAGTCTAATATATTCTATAGAGACCTAGTGGACTTAAGTCCTACGTCACATCTATAGGATATATTATTCCGATGCGCAGAGCCTATTTGGAATATAGTAACTACATTACACCTCTTTTGTATTTTTTTTAACAGCCTAGTGGGAACATTAACAGCAGGAGGGGACATAGATGCTCCAAAATTAGTGGGCCGCAAGGTACCTGCCTTGATGTTCGCAGATGATACCCTCCTGCTGTCAAGATCACTGATGGGTATCCAAAGGGTTTGGATATTTTTCATCTATTTTGTAAGAATAGGGGCCTGTAAATCATCACCCAGAAAACAAAATATATGGTGTTCAACGCAGGTCATTCAAAACGACCCAATCCACAACTAGCCGGGGAATTTTTAGAGACAGTCCCTGTATGTGATTATTTGAGATTAGCCCTCAATGAGTAAATGGGGTGGGGTGATCAAATTGGGAAGGCTTGTCTTAAGTTGATGCAAATGACAGGGAGCCTTGAGAAACAGCAGAGGAAGTGCGTACAGAAGATGCTAGGGCCGGTGTTGGAAATTTATACGGTGCAAGCCAGAGGGGGTATCCTGTATGGAGCGGAATTATGGGGTCATAGGCCATCCAAACAACTTGCCAGGATCGAAAACCTATTTCTTAGACAGCTGGTGAGACTTCCCAATAGCACCCCTCTAACTCCTCTCTGAATGAATTTGGGTGTCAGCCCAATGGCACTGAAGGTTGCGCTTAGACCTTTACTTTGCTTGCGCCGCCTATGGACTACCCCAGAATTATCTATGTATAAGGAGGAATTAAGGGAGGTGGCAAACCTCAAGGGAGCGAGCAAAATACCCTGGCTCACCTATATCAAGAATTCCTTCTTAGCCATTGGAATGGGAGATCTATGGGTTAGCCTGGAAGAAAGCTCTTTGGCAACACCAAGAAAAATCCTGATAAAATTTTTTTAAGGATCACCATCTCAATTTATTACTGAGGGGCCCCAGGACAGGCATACTTACATCATCCTTTTTAGATGTTAAACTGCAATACATCTTAGAATCTAGCATTGATGACATACAGCCTTCCCTTGCTAAAAAAAACCTCTATATGCAGTTTAGGCATGGTGTACTCCCTTTATTTGCTGTTACCTATAAGTGGGGCGGGGGTAGTTCTACGAAAGATTGTCTGTCATGTAAAAACTGTACGGAGACTGACTTGCATGTGCTGTTTTTCTGCTCCACCTACAAGGCAATAAGGGCACGTTGGTTACAACAGCTTTATAGGAACCTTTGAACCACCCACTGCTTACAGGCTTACAGGATCCTAAAATATGATACTGGCATGCCAATTGTATATTCAGTTTCCAGCTACCTGTTTTTAATGGGGTGTGCTCCTTGTGCAGTTCTAAAGAAAGATCAAGCCTAAACCGCCCACTCTTTGCACTTACTACGATTTGGGACTCTGTATTCTAATATGTTTTTCTTGTTAATGCATACGATTTTGCACTTTATGATGAAGATAATTAGCGCTCCTCAGGCTATTTAATACTTTTTAACATTTACATATGTGTATATAAAAAAAATGTAAACTGATAAATTGTATTGATTTTTCAAATGTTTTATTAGTGCTTTTAAGGTCTTGTGAGGCCGAAATAAAGTATCTTTTGACTTGACTTAAATTAATATTAATTAAGAGCTAATTATTAATTAATTAAAAATAAATGACTTCCCACCCTTTACCTCTATAAACCCCACAACCCAGACCTAAAAAAATACACAATTTCCATAATTAAGTATCCATTAATTAATTAATAATAAATAACAACCAATTAATATTTAATTAGAAATAAATTACTTCCTACAATTAACACTATAAAATCTATATTAAATAAATAAAAAATAATCTTTAATTTATTATAATTAAATTACTTCCCACCCTATTCCCCTATAAAGCCGCAGCCCACTATAGAACTAAAAAACGCAAAATGTAATTAAAATAAAATTGATAACTAATTCGATTTTTTTGACCACATTATTCTTGCTGTCAATATTTCTGAATCACGTTATTTCCAACTCGATATTTGTGTAAATCGACATTTCCCATGCAATATTCTGTCTCCGCACCCCCTTGTGTTCATGGCTTCCTATGGGGATCTCTGTTTTTCTATCCTTGAAAGGAGACATGAGTGGGAAGGACCATTTATTTGCAGAGCAGTCCAGCACAGGGCGGGCTTTAGGGCAGTGTGACTGGTGCAGCCGCACTGGGCGCTGACCTGTGGAGGGGCGCTGACCTCACAGGGGGGGTGTTGTGTTGAGCAGTAACTTATGATTGGAGAGATGAGGGGCACTTGTGCCTGGTGGTAGTGACAGAACTAAAGGAGGAGGTCATAGGGTGAGGGGGCGCCAAAAATGATTGTCGCACAGGGAGCCACAAGTGCCAAAGCCGGCCCTGGTCCAGCAAGTTCTACCCACCCCCCAGATCACACACCTTCTAAAATGAGTCACACTTGGGGCAAAGACCGATTCTCAAAAGAGAATTAGAAATAGTGACAGCCATGATTAATGTATTCTTATCATACTTCTGAGCAGTTTAGTTAATAGCCACTTGGCCCGGTTCACAAAGGTAAACGTAGACATGAAATCTAAGTTTGGACCTAAAGTCTAAGTTTAAACCTGAAATCTGAGTTTAGACCTAAAGCCTAAGTTTAGACCTGAAAACTAAGTTTAGATATAAAGTTTAACCGGTCCTGGGAAGCTTGATTCCGGTCCAGGGAAGACATGGCTTGGCAGTTCGGGCTGGACTGTTCCCATGAAGCACAGGGTCAGACTGATTTGCAGATGGCCATGTCTGAACTGGGGTGGCGGAATGAGCTAAAGAACGGTGATGGATTAAACCCAGATCAGTTGACTGGGGGTGAGTGTTTGTATTGTCAACGCTCCGTCCATCACCACCTTTGGTTTTTCTTTGTTCGCCCTAAGTTGGCAGGGTATGCTCAGACGTGAGTCCCTTGCTCACTTTGCCACTCGAGTCAAGCAAGCCCGGCTGAAGACGGCTGTAATGCCAGAAACCGGTCCTGGGAAGCTTGATTCCGGTCCAGGGAAGACATGGCTTGGCAGTTCGGGCTGGACTGTTCCCATGAGGCACAAGGTCAGACTGATTTGCATATGGCCATGTCTGAACTGGGGTGGCGGAGTGAGCTAAAGAACGGTGATGGATTAAACCCAGATCAGTTGACTGGGGGTGAGTGTTTGTATTGTCAATGCTCCGTCCATCACCACCTTTGGTTTTTCTAAAGTTTAACTTAAGACTTGAAGTCTATGTTTGAATCTTAAGTCTATCTTTAGACCTGAAATCGAAGTATAAACTTAGTCTTCATGTCTAAAGTTAGACTTCAGGTCTTCTAAATCTCTTGATTTGCCATTCCACCTGTATTGATAACTGTGGTAGATGGTAGCAGAAGATGGTAGTGAGTGCAAAGGATAGCATATAGTTCCTGCCATAACTTGTTCAGAATGTGGTCACTCTTGTTGACAGAATGAACTGGGGGTTATGAAAGACTAGGAAGATATGATTTACCAACACTTTATGAGTGTTAAACACCTCTACAATCTATTTTCTATCTTTTCACACAAAAGGTGAGGAGTGGCAGATCACACTTTCCAAATGAATGATGCGGTAGGGTGCACTTCAGAGAGGTTCCCTCTGAAAAGTCAGCCTGACCTTCCTATTTGGTATATATTGCCGTAGGCAGGATAGGCATTTAGATATTTAGTCTAGTATGTATACCTCATAACCTGACACCAACGTTAAAAAAAAGTCAAAAAGATCTTTATTCGGCCAAATTAAAGGCCATAAAAGCACAATAATAAATACACATTCACAGTAGGAATAAAAACACCAGTAAATAAGAAATGTGTAACAAATGCTAACAATACAGCATATTAAGACACCACCATATTAAAATTAAGACTCATAATTTTTTCTTAGCCATATAGCAGCAATAATGTAACTACGTACAGAAAAACATATTTCCGGAGTAGCTAGAGAATGGAAATATCCAAAACCATCTTTGTATGAGATAAAGTGCGTGTGCAATAAAATAGGTGTAAAAACTGAACTCTTAACGTGCTTATAGATTACAAAATAACATAAAATGTGCAGTTGATTGCAACGAGACTGTGTCACATGGGCAACAGAAAGAGAAGGTAACCCAAGAGCTGGCCAAATAGGAGAGGCAACTAGGTCATGTACCATATTTAGCAATGCAACAGAGTCAAATCAAAGTCCAAGAGCCAAAGTCAGAAAAGCAGGCAATGGTAAGGAATACAGAGGGAACAAAACAGGAGGAAACTATCAAAGGTGAGGGACAAGATGGTGAAGAAACTATTGGTATGATAAAGAGAAGGGCTCATTTTCATGAATGTTTAATTTATAGTCAAGTGCCTGGTGTAACTCAGCATATCACAAGGGCACTGAACAACTTAGCCAGTATCGTAGCAAGGATGACCTAGGTCCTGGTGAAAGAAAAGAAAATGGCCCCTTCAACTGCAATGAGGGTCGTAAAATACAGCAATTATCAGGGTTCATCGGATCCTCAGGTCTCTTGATCCCGGTGCTACTGCACTTGCTGCACCAATTGTAGCTCTGGGCATGCATTTAGATCTAAGAAACACGGAAGCCACTATTCAAATCCAGTTATTCAGAGAGGACTGAAACATTGTACACTTACCACAATGTAATTTTTACTACTGCCTAAGCTTCAAGAACGCTCTCACAAATTGAAGCTTGCAGCATTAAATGTGAACTATACGTTATTCTTACTAACATAAATCAAACACAGCTGTGTCAGGGATATCTTCACATTCTTTTTTTATTATTTCAGTGGAAGGGAATGCAAACAATGACCACACCTGTGTGTTCACAAGTATGAATGGTTAATTGGTTGCCACAGAACAAAAACACTCAGCGGATGCAATGCAAATAGCTTTCCTTCATTCCTTACATGTGAGTCAAAGTTCATTAGACATAACAACAAATGCATTAAGCCACCACCCAAAGAAGCAATATCGTGACAGGCCTGTTTTTTTTTTAAAGCAACAGAATAATTTAGCTTAACCTTAAAAAGGGCATGTGAGTCTCTTTGAAAGTAATCAGAAATTACTACTGTGCCAAAACACTTGAACATCTCCTGCAAATATAGGTAAACAATGAAAAAATGGTACCTAAAATGACATCTGCTCGTTTCCTGAAAGCACCTGTCTCTGGACCTAGCAGCATAGGATAACTAGGACCTCATTACAAGACCCTGTAGATTAGCAAGGCAAATTGCCACATAGAAGTGGCCGAGGGGCTTTTGTGTCCTAGACAACTATCAAGACAGGAGCTTAGTAAACTGGCAGGGCTAACAATAGACCAAATGCGATCCATTGGTCCTCAAGGTTGGGGGTAGAGCAGAAGGCTTACAACCTTGTTCCATGAACAAAACACTGTACTGAAACAGCAGCAAGAACCACTAAATCTTCTGGGCATGAGGGACTCACAGAGAATCTGCATGAGACTTACATGATTGACAATAGTCAGCGCAAGGACTTCATAAATAAGGCCCATGCTCTTCAGGTTAAAAGGCAGATATATCAATATCACCATTATCAAGTGCTATGCTCCAACAAATGGCGTGGAGGAAACAATCAATGCCATATTCATTCGACTAATAGATGTAATATCAGCTTGAAGCTGTGCCGAAACCATGACCATAAGATTATGACAGGGAACTTGAACGCTAAAGTGGGAAAGGACAACAGAAACATGGGGAAGGAATTTGGTTAAACAATGAACAACAATTTAATTTAATTTAATTGTGGGTTTATATAGCGCTAGGAATCGACTCCCGGAGGAGTATCTCCACGCTTCGACCGCTGGGGAACCCGTCCTGGCTCACCCTGAGAGATAATCCCTGATGGGTATCTCTAAGGTGCGACCAAGCATCCCCGGCGGTCTGGGGGGGCCGTTGTGAAGATGAGGCAAGCTGATGCCCAGAGTTGCTGAGTGTGGTTTCTGACTAGAGTAGACACCGAGGTGAGAATTATCGAGTCCGCTGACCCTGGTCCACGACCCTGCCGCGTCGGGATTCGAACCCTGGTCCCGGGCCGTTCTCTGCTTACGGATCTGCCGCCTCTAACCAGTGAGCCACACTTCTCCACTGGAGAAAGACTTTTGGAGTTCCAGATTTGGTCATAGAAGGGACTCTCCTCCCCACACAATGATATTCACATACTAACTTGGGGCTCACCCAATGGCAGAGAAAGAAACCAGATTGACCATTTGATGATAAGTGGCACCTGGAGACACTCACCGCAAGACATCGGAGTGAAGAGGGGAGCAGCCATCGTCAGTGATCATCGTCTTGTGGCAGCTTTTCTGAAGCTCAGAAAACAAAACACAAAACATCAGTATGACAGTACTTTGAAGTGGCAAAATGACAGGACGCCAAGACTAGCAAGGTATTTCTCTTACAAATTTAAAAGCAGTTCCGATCCATGGCAGACATGGAAGATTACTCTGACTTATGAAGGACAAATCTGAGACTCTGAATGAAATACAAGCAACAACACATAGAAGCAAAAAGAGAAGATTAAAGAATGATAAGAGCAGACAAGCGGGCATTCCAGTCAAATAAAGGAGGTAACCAGTAGAGGAGAACAGGTAGGTCTTCAAGTTCTTGAGAATAGTCTGTGGTAAATCTCACGCAACATGTATCACCGCTATCATGGACAAGCAAGCAGACTTCTCACAACAGAGAAAGAGCAGAAAGCATGCTGCGCCAAGCACTTTACAGAAGTCTTGAACACCACAGTACCAACAAAGGAATCAAACATCAAAGAAGCAAAGACAGACTTGAATGTGTAACCCCCCCCCACCACCACAGAAAGAAGAAACCATCACTGCCATCTGATCACTCAAGAACTGTAAGGCTCCTGGCCAATACAAACTGAGAGCAGGGCAGAGAATGACAGAAACAACTATACATCACCTTCATGGATTTTAAGAAAGTGTTTGACGGTATCTACTGTGACAACCTCTGGTGTATACAGAGAGCCTATGGCATACCCCAGCAGATAGCTCATCTCATCAAAGCTTCTATGATAATTTTATCTGTAGAGTGGGAGATAGTGAGTATAAATTAAAAGTCAAGACCGGAGTGAGGCATCAATCGGGTGAAGCAACTCACAACAGAAGATCAATCCAAGGGCATTTGATGGACCTTATTTTCTACACAATAGGACTCTGATTTTTGAACAGCGTAGCCCTGCTCTCTCACACACATCAGAATATGCAGGAAAAAGACATCTCATGTCAACATCTGTGCACAGCAAGTAGGCTTGAAGATCAACATGAAGAAATCAGAACTCATGCCTGTGAACATCCCAAAACTTTCATCAATCAAGGTGGATGGAGAGGACCTAGCCATGACCGAATAGTTCATATGGGTTGGTAGTACTATCATACATAATGAAGGCGAGGGCAGTGAAACAAGAGCTAATTGAACAAGCGCAGGAAAGCCTTCAGAATGCTCAACAATGCATTGAGATCATCTCAGTACATCACTAACACCAAGCTGAGCATTGTCCAGAGCTGCATTCTGTCCACATTCTAAAATTGATCAGAATGCTGAACATTACCAAACTGTTAGCCTTCCACACCAGTAGCCTGAGAGTCATTTACTGCGTTTTCTGGATGCAAACCAACTCCAGGCAGATGCAAGCTAGAGAGCATGGACGCTATCATTATGAGAAGAAGATGGAGATAGATATGACATACGATCAAAAGAATAAAGACTCCATTACAAGAACAACTCTTCACTGTTCCCCAGAAAGGAAATAGAAGAAAGGTAGGCAAAAGAATACCTGTGCAAACAGAAATGAAGGCACTGAACCACAGCTGGGGTATCATATAGAGACATGCTCAAGACAAGCAGAAGTGAAGGTCCCTTGTTGCTGCCCTACATGCCAGTCAACATAATGGGCAATAGGTAGATGCTAGCTTAGTGCGGTACCAGCCCTAGCAGTTTCTGATATAGAATGCATCAGTTACCCTGATGTACAGAGTTACCGGGTATCAAGTGTGGGACCATCACGAGCCCTTTAGAAATGACGAATTGCGAGGGTAATATGTAATTTGGTACCAATCCCCCTGGTTAGTCCTCATTTTCCCTCTGCCTCCACAATATTCAGGAGTTTCTCGGCTGCTGATACATAAGCACCTTCTAACAACTGATATGCCACACCTGGATCCAGTAAGAAACATTTGTAAAGTTAGTATTGACTTTCCCTCAGGGTCAATTGGTATAACATTAAAGTAATACATTTCAAGAAAGGGTTTAGAACCGCCAGAGCCTTTGTTTTTAGGACCAGCTCTCTCTGTCAGCATAATATTTACAAAACAAAAGGGGGTCCATGCTATTGCATTCGTAAAGGTCTGCAAGAGAGAATTACTTTTGTGCTCAAACTTGTGTCTATCCTTGACTTGGTAACTAAGAGAAATCTAAATGATAGATTGGGGAGTAGAGTGGCCAAACACCTTCACATTTGTTCCAGTATATCATCCAGAAATCCTTGCACAGGCAGACCCCTTTGACGCATAGCAAATGGGTCCTCATATTTTGCTGATCATGCTCTGAGGTAATCAATCAATCAAGTCATGGTTTATAAGGCACTGCTACTCACCTAAGAGTCTTTAGGTGCCAGCGGGGGGTGGGGGCGGCAGGGGGGACTGCTGAACTGTCTGAGTGCTGGGGTTCAGTCGAAGAGCCAGGTCTCAAGATCCTTCCTAAATTGGGTCAGCAATGGGGATTGCTGAGATGGAGAGGCAGAGTGTTCCAGGTAGTGGCGGCAAGGTAAGAGAAGGATCTTCCGCCAGTTCTAGTCTTGTGGTTCCAAGGGACGGTGGCCAGGCCAGCTGGGCTGAGCGGAGGTGTCTGGTGGGTACATGGAAGGAGAGGCGGTGGTTCATGTATGCTGGTCCTGGGTCGTGAAGGGCTTTGTAGGCATATGTGAGTAGCTCACAAGGAAGTACCAAAGGCCGAGCTCAAAATGTTTTCTGAGGGAGGCACTTATGTACTACAAATCTAGCATCAGTTGCCACTTGGTGAGAAATTGACTGAAAAGCATAACACTCTTTCTACATGTTCTGCCTGTGGGAGACCTTCCCAGTTGGGGGAAGATGACCTAAGAGTTGGATGAATGGGCTGTGACCATACCTCACTTTTGTGCTCAACAACTCAATATGCAAGGGTTTGAGAGAGGGCCCAGGCAGAATACTTGAAATGGATAAATAGGCACGATCCTGGCAATGCACACTTCAAAAAGCAATAACTCACCATTGTCTGAATGCTAGTATTTAGGAAATGTATACAGAAGAGTCATCTTATCTTCATATTGCAATTTTTACGCCAAAGCCCTTTTGTTGAATGTTGTCAAACTTTCCCTCTTAAAACCTAATCACATGACTGCAATTAGGCTTATACTAACATCGCTTAGTGGAGACAGCCATGACTCATGCCAAACATGGGCACTTTTGCACACCATAATGCCAAATCTCCATTCTAATCCTCCTCCTAGAATGTTCCATGGCCTTTCACTCAGTCACTCACCACCCCCCATGCTAATGACATACTGTTGTAAGGCTTTGGAATAGTGTCCTTCCTACTTCTCCAACCACTTCTTTCCCATCCTGCTGTTCCAACCTCCCACTACTGACTCCCCTGCGGATTCCTGTCCGATTACTCAGTCCTAGGGTCTGTTATCTTCTCCTTTACACAGCTGTATTTGGTGACGTTATCTCTTCCTTTAATTCTTATTGGCATTTATATGCTCACAACAGACACATTATCTTTTTCTTTCCCACATTCATACCAATACTGCAATCTAGGAAGGTCTGGCTAACATCAAGCACTGAATTGTCCTTTGCTCATCAATAGTCTACTCTTTCAAAACTGGAAACAGCTTCTTCTCTTCCTCATCCACCCAACTGTGCTCTTTTCTCCTGCATAATTTCCCACAGTTACTTTGATTCCCTGCCTTGGAGACAGAAATGTATGAGTTTTTGTGTGTAAGGTACTTAATATTCTAGCATACAAAAATACTTTCCGTGACATTTCTATTTTTGCTCTCTGCACCTTGTGAAATTTGGGGTGATTACCAGCCGCGGCCCGTGGAGGGAGTTACGGTGGGGCGGGGAGGGGGAGGGGCAGGGTGGAGGGAGCTAAAAACTGGCATATGGATAATTGCAGGTAAGTACACAATTTAATTAATAAAACGAATTTCGTAGCGCGCACTGCATCGCAAAATGCGATGCTGTGCGCGCTACAAATTTCGTTTTATTAATTACACTACCCCTCCCCCTCCCCGCCTCCCTGCCCCACCGTAACTCCCTCCACGGGCCGTGGCTGGTGATTACAATTCCTTCACTCTTGAGGACCTGGAATTACTCTGATATTTCCTACACTTAACTTAGGGCTTGCATGATAATTGCAGTTAATAAGATTGTAAATGTTATTAATGTAAAATAAGAAGAGGGTTACCCTTAAAAATGATATCTCAAATTATGCACACCCTTATTTGCTATATCTGGCCCAGAATTACTAATGAATGAATCAATAAATAAATCAGGATTTATAAAGCGCGGCTAATCAGCCTATAGGGTATACAGGAGCTTGCAGGTCCTGGATGCTTATTCGAACCACCAAGTCTTGAGGGACATTCGGAAATCCGGAAGTAAGGTGATGGCCCAGAGGTGCGTGCGGGGGCAGTTCCAGGTCTTTGCTGCAATGTGGGAGAAGGAGCGCCCTTCACTTCTGCTTCGGTAGGTGCTGGGAGTATGGCAAGTAAAAGGGAGGTGGAGCGCAGTCTTCTCAACGGTGGGTGGAAGTTCAGGCGATGGTTAATGTTTGGGGGTCCTGGTTGTGTAGAGCATTGTGTGCATGGGTCAGCAGGTTGAATTGGCACCTCTTTTGCATGGGGAGTCAGTGTAGTTGCCTGAGGTGGGGTGTGGTATGGGTTCATCAGGGAAGACACAGGATGAGTCTGGCTGCAGCGTTCTGTATGGTCCAAAATCTCTGTAGGAGGTGTGCAGCAATTCCTACGATGAGAGCGTTACCACAGTCCAGTCGGCTGGTGATGAGATCATCTCAGTACAGTCTTGTCTGTGCTCAGCTGCAGGCAGATGTTCTTCATCCAGTCGGTGATGTTTGTCATGCATCTGTGGAAGTTTTTTCTGGTGGTGGTGGGTTCATTGGTGAGTGAAAGGATGAGCTGGGTGTTGTCTGTGTGGGAAATTATGTTGAGACCATCATGAATAGTGTGTGTATTCATCGGATTATAATATGCATTATTAGGACTACCCATGTTATGCCCTATTTTTAAGCAACTCGAAGTTGCCTATAAAGTTTTTGAGTAAAGAACGACTGCAAAACTTTCTTGGCATAAAGTAGACACGCTTATGTAGTTTACACACTCAGACAATACCTTAAGTATGCATGTGCATAACACCTCACCAATAACTACATAATTGCATAGAGAAGCTTCAATATTTCTTTTTTTACTCAATCCGCGTCTTTGATTGTAGTCTTCGGTGGATTACATGATCCTAACACTTTTACAATACTTTAAAACTTTAACACGTATATCATAAATATTTCCAAAATGAAAAGAATATCTGGCCTTTTTTATTTACAGCAATAAAATGTCTGAACAAATGAGTACTTTCAAATGATACTATGTTAATGGAGTCCAATTTTTCAGATCCTTTATCTTGTTAATAAAAAATATATGAAAAAGAAAAATCAGGGATGAGGTCTAGTGTCACACTTTCAACGTTGTCAGATGTCCCACTTTTCGGTAGGCCTGAACGTTTTTCATTGTCTCTGAGGATGAGTTTGGTGAAACGACAAATAGCAAACATCATCAGATATTTCATTGCAGATTGGCAGAGAACAAGTTATGAAGAAACAGAGCAACAGGTCACTTGGACGACCAGTAGAATTTTGCTTAGAAACTACTAGTCTGGCCAATGTATGAGCACAGCTGTCAGCTGATTGAGCACAAAGATCAAATATTCAGATATGTTGACTTTGCTCAAGCCATCTAGCTGGTGGTTTGGCTCGTGCCTAGAATCCATTATGTAAATTGTGTCAAAGTCAAAGCAGCACTCAGCAGATTTAACCAGGGAAACACTCTAAGCTAAAGTCAGACAAAAGCATTCTGTTCTCACCTGAAATACAAACCTCGATCAACTTACAGGCACACGCACCAACCATTTTTGCAATTTGCGATTCCTTAAATGCAATACAAGAACCACTTAAAATTAGCGATTTTGCTATTAGGAGGCACAAATTACCATGAAGTTCAACTTGATGGTAATTTTGCAAAAACTTTGAAAAATGCACGAAAGTGCATTTTTCAAAGTTCTAGGTAACACACATGCCCTTGAGGCATGTGTGTGCGCAACATGGATGCACATCACAATTTCAGGGGTGCAACATGGTGTCCTTTGGACATCCTTGCACCCTTGAAATTGCATGCGCAATTTGTGAGTATCTATTGGTACTCGCAATTGCTCATGCAATCTCCCATTCATTCCTACGGGCATGTAGGCCCATAGGAATGAATGGGAAGCCATTCCTTAATTGCGATTCGCAATTTGCGAGTCGCAATTAAGGAATGTTTAGGAATCGCTATTTTAATAGCGATTCCTACATGCATAGGCTTTTGAGAGTCCTTAATTGTGATTCCTTAATAATTGCAATTAAGGACCCGCAAAAGCTTTTCTTGATGCATGTGCCTGATAGGCCCTTGTTATGAGTTCCCTGTTACCTCTATGGTGAAACACCAGGACTGCAATTACCAATTCTAGCTGGTGTATCACTGTGAGGTAACGAAAATGATTAATTATTCCCTCTGGAATGGGGAATAACACCCTAGCCTCGGAATATTGGGTCCGGTTAAGTGTTTTTCACACGTTCCCGCGAAAACCATTAACACAAATCTGCAAATACTTACTACCTTCTTGGACCAGGTAGAATACGGTGGGAGGGCGTTTTCTTAGCTATGAAGTGTGTGATAGAGGGGCTTGGAAACGTGGTGGGAGGGTAGTTTTGTTCTTCTTATTTCTGATAGGGGGAGTTTGTTTTGTTGTAAATCTGTTTTATTACAAGCAGTACTGGGCTTTATGGCATGTAACATGGGTACGGTACAGATACATTTGTATGTCGCAGTTGCACTATCAAAACCGTGGATGTATAATAATACATCCACACATCCAACAGAGAAAGAGAAGATAACGAAAAAACTAACCCTGGGCGTAGTACGCGTAGTCGCGCTACGCGAAGCTACGCGAAGACGTTCTCGCACTACGCGAACTTCGCGAGCGTGTGTAGTAGCTTGCTGGACCCGTTCGCGAGCCGTTTTTCTTGCTTGGGAGCGCGTTGTGCGTGTTCGGGGCGCTTTCTGCGTGCTCGGGGGATTGTAGCGTGCGACCTTACCCATGCGGTGAGCTATGGGCGCGGCCATCTTGTTTTTTCAATTGTCCCACCCGCACGCGTCCCCTATTTCCTCTTCCTGGTCGCGCATTACGTGTTCGCGTTGTGCACGTCATGTTCGGGAACACAACTACTTGTTCACGCTGACAAAGTGCGTGTTCGCGGGAAATCGCGCACGAACTTACCCACGTGGTCGCGATGGGCGTGGCCATCTTGTTTTTCACACTATATGCTATGGTTCTGGGCCTAGTTTTCTATCCACATTTTATCTTTGCAATCTTTACTTATTTTCACAGTTTTTCTTACTTTTTTTACTTATCGTCTATCTCTCTATGTCCCTAAGTTTATATTTTGCATTTGATTTCTACTTTTCCACCTTTTTTTTTACTTTTCTACTGTTTTATTTTACTTCTTTATTTAAGCTCCTACTTCTTCCCCCTAACTTTTTTTCCTTTTGTTCTAACTTCTTTTCCACCTCCACCTCCACCCCAGAACCTTGGCAAAGGGGAGCAGCAGAACTGGCCCGAAGGGCAAGGCGCCTGCGCCCAAGAGCCGGCTGCCTTGCGGCAGAATGCGACCTGCAGGGGTGCAGGCCCGGAAACTTTTCGGGGAGGCGGAGGTGGCCGCCCTGGTTTTTTTCATCCAGCACCACCTCCCCTTTACCTTGGCAGCAGGCGGCAGGCCAGGCTCCGGTTACCTTCCAGAGCAGCGTCACCGCCGGTGGGCGAAGGTGCGCCGGGCAGTCTTCCGCCGCTCGGATATCCGGCGTACCCACCAGCAGCTGGCCCACCGGTGGGCAGACATTCTGGACAGGGAGCAGGACCTGTTGGACCTGCTAGGTGTCGAGGTCGTGGGGCTTGGTGAGTAGCTAGTAATATTAAATATATATATAGAGTAGTATAAGTATTGTGTATAATTCTTGGACGAATAAGTAACACGATTACTGGTGCGCTTAGTTACATTGCAGATCAATTCCGTCTCAAAATCTTCTGTTATCGTATGACACAGGTGCTGCTCGCCACTTCTCTTACTGGTTTGTAACTTTGCGCTAGCTTGGGCTGGTGATTATTGATGTTAGAGTTTACTTTAGAGAACAGAAGTTAGTTAATGCTATTCCTAGAGTCTAGTCCTTACATTGTCCTTTAGTGAAATAGTGGTGGGTGGATAGTATTAGTTCTTATTTTTTTAACGGTCTGCATGACGCCTCCTCTGTCACTGAATGCTTAGTTTGTTCTTATTTATCCCACCCCTCCATAGAACCGGTTTGAAGTTTGTTTACTGAGTGGTAGGCTTAGCAGCAAAAGCATTGTCACATCAGTCAGTAGCAGTTCATATGACGCAAGCAACCAACAATTTCGTGTATGCACAAATTTATGCATGTGTCCTCCATCTCATCTATGCATGTTTGCGGGCAAAATAAAATGGAAATGCCGACTTACTGAACAATTGGCTCGTCTGGATTCTGGAATAGGTGGTGTAGGTCAGGTGGTACTGGCTTCGTTAGTATATTCTGCAATCAGAATGTTTATTGAACATTTGATTAGTGTTCTATAAGTAGACGGTCTGTGAATCCTGCAAGCCAGTAGTCATTTAGACTTCGAAGTCAATTTTATTGCAATTGTTGTTTCCTAAAATGTTTGATAGGATTTTTGAATGATGTATTTGTTTCACAGCACTCAATGTTTTTCTTTCTTTATTATTTCTTACATGATCAGCACCACCCAGGGGCAAGAAGACGGGGTCCGAGTCGGCGGGACAACCACCAGAGGAGCGCTCCTCTACCGAGGATTCTGCTGCTGGCCCCAGTAAGTCATACAGTGCTTATATTATTAACAATTATATTTCCCTAACTTTTTAACGCACCTTATTTTTTCCAACCTATTAAGCCTCCTTCCTAATTCAATGTTAGCTAAACCTTCTTTGGTCTTCAATTTGTTTTCCAAATTTTGGGTATCCAATGCCATCCCTGACTTTCAGTTCCTTCAAACTGCCTCTGCCCGATGACTCTCTGTGCTACTACTATTAGACTGTCTGTAGCTAAGCTTGCCCTGTTGGCCACTCTTTAGTTAAGGTATTCTTTTGAATAAAGCTGTGATAGAATAGCTGTAGCCACTGGGTCCACTCCTATCTTTTGCGTTGTCCTCTGTAATCTCTAGTCTTTGTCAATTCCCACCCAAAAAATGCGAAACCAGATGTTTGCCTAGTAATTTTTGTTAGGTTAGTATACTACTACTACTGTTGTGGTTATTCTCTGCACAGGCACATACAGAACTATGCACAAGAAAATAGGATGTTGGTGATAGCGGTTGGACCTTACTTACACCCTAGTCACAGAACTCAGTCAGAAGAACCCACAATTCAACGACCGTCTACCTACCTAAGTGTCTCAGTCATAGTCATTTGTCCCACTCCCGACCCCCACACGAAGATAGTTAGATATACCCAATGATTTTATTACACAACCCAGAACAGAAGAACACCCTTTCGCTCACTCACTCGTTTAGGTCCACAACACCCCAGACACTCAAAATATACCACAGAGTCTATGTGCAAGTTCAAAAATGTTATTTTTTTAATAACAAGCTTTGTATTGTTGTAACTTGCAAGTTGTTCCATGAAAAACATCCAGCTCCACCATGCAAAATAAAGAAGATTAAATACTATACATTTTTGTACAACTAGTGCACGATAGAGAACTGTGGGAATTGTGGGAGACCCCTCACCGTTGAACGTATACTGGTTACACATGCATATTTTGAAACCTCTGCAAATCTCTGGTTCGTAGAAGGCAATCTTCTCATCTGCCTATGAGAAAAATGTTGCACGTTAGACAGTGAATACAACTATGCCAGTTTTTAGCAGTCATGCCAAAAAGTGTAACATTATGGATAAGCAAAAAGGATTAACAATACTGGTTTGTCAACCTCTTTAGTTGTATGCAACACTCATGTGGCCTCAAAGGTGTCTTTCTTACTGTGCAACAAGCTGCGAGGTAACATGGGCAAAACAGTAGACCCGGATCTAAAATGGTTACATGGCTCAGGCTAACTTTCCAAAGACTAGAGTAGGAGTAGAGATTAGATGACCCTAGGGACCATCTAATAAATTAAAACTAAACTCTGTCTAATGACTGCTGTACAGTAGTTCGCAATTTGGACTAGTTACAACGATTTATGTTGTACGTAACTGTTTTTTCAATCTTCCTTCCTGGTGAAAAAAGTACAACTAGTAAAATAGGGGGAGGTGTGCAGGCATCTAAAAAGGTGTACTTGCTTTTATAGGTGCACAATCACTACCAACCACCAGTGCCAACGGGGCCAGCGGCGATACTAATGCCATCCAGGAGGGGACAGTGGCTGCGGCACCTGCAGGAGCACCAGTGGGGGAGGAAATTTCAGCGGTGGGCGGTGGTAAGTTATATTCATTACTTATTTGCATTACTAGGTGGAAGGGGAACATTTCCCTCCCTGTGCTATGAGACTTATTAAGAAAGTATGAATTTGAAATTGTACTGGACAATATACAATGGTTGAAGAAGACACCCTTTTCAGCATTACCAGTGTGAGTTGAGTAAACAAGGCCTCTTCTATCAGACTCCAACTCAGCTGTGAAAGTTATGGAGAAGACTAAACGTCAGATCAGATGACCTTGAGGGATGTGTTGAACAAAAAGGGAAAGACGTGAACTAGAGTGGAAGGAGGAAGGACGAAAGAGATGTAATAAGACTACCATAGAAGGATACTTTGGAAGGTTCATGCACGTGGCTGATATGAATCCGATGCATGGGTTGTTGAAGGATGAGTAGAACTGGAAGGTGAAAGAAGATGCATGCCTGGTTGGGCAAAACAATATGGGTGCATGGATATAGTGGATAGCAAGAATCATGAACGGAGTTTGTGTCAATGAAACCCAAGGCAAGGAAGGAGTGGATGCATGGGTGGTTGTTGGTGAAAGTGAAACCAGCTAAGGCGATAATAAAGAATGATAGACATTTACTTTTAATGGGTGGATGCCCCCTAAATGTATTGTATTCATCATAGGTGGAGACTGTCACTGGAAGCAGAGTCTTACTTTGAAAATATAAAAGGAGATACAAAAAAGACTGGTGTTCCTCTGTGTACTCAAGTCCACCCATAGTAATAGGGCAAGTATAAGGCCGGAAAAAACTTAAACAAATGTTACAGGCAGGGGAAGCAGAAGGATAGATTAAATAGATACTAAAAGTTGCCACCAATTGTATGTACTGCGCTTGGTAGTGCTACTATGCCACTATGTGTTGAATTAATTTGGAAGAGTTTCAGTTACAATTCTGTTTCTTTTTTTATAGGTACTCATACTCCTTCCCAAAAACCATCAAGGAAAGAGTTGGCAGCCAGGGCCCGGCGAAGGAAACTGCAGGCCATTATGGAGGAGTACCGCCAGCTGGTGGCTGAGGCCGAGGAAGAGGAGGAAGAGGCAGCGGCAGCAGCTGCTGCCTCTACCAATGCCCCAGGCCCCAGCAAGGCCCCACCTGTAGGAGTACGGCGCAGTGGTCAGGCAGCCGCTCACCGCTGGCAATTAACAGCATCTGCCGCCCCCCCCACATCATAGATGCAAATGTAGGTGCCGTGCATTTCGGCAACAGATTCTCTTCCGGGTGTCAAAGCTGGAGGATCAATTAGAGGAGCGTGTCAAGATATTGGTGGACAAACACCTTAAAGCCCGCCGATTGTAATGGACCCTGTTCATTTGCCCCTTTTTTAATACTTTTGTTGGTGGGTGGGAATTGGGTGTTGGGGTTATTTTTGTGGGACATTCTTTGGACTTGGACCTTGGTTGGGGTTAAGGTGGGGATAGGGGTGGGATAGGACTAGGAGGATATTTTTTTATGTACATGAATAAATGTTATTTATTTTCAACGTACACATATGATGTTGTTTTGTGGTGGGATTACTGTTGTACATGAATGAATGAATGAAATATGATTTATAACCGCGCAACTTAGCCCAGTGGGCGTCATCACTAGGTTTACTCTACATGCAGGGCAGCGGCCAGTGTTTGATTGAAATAATTTATTAATTGACCACATGTGTAACAACATCATGCAAGCAGATAGATGCGGTACCCCTCACTGAGTTAAATTTGTCCTATTTGTACTACCAGTCTCTTCTACATTATACCTCCCAGCAAACTTCTCTTCTTACCTGTGATTGATGAGGATTAGGTTTGGCACTGCAAGGGCTGCATGTTTTCCCAAGACACCGGAGAATATGCCGTGGTTGTGTGATGGTAGTAGTAGAGTAGACACTGGCACTAGCATTGGAAAACAAAAACAAAGAGACAGTCATTTGCCTGAGACAGAATGTGGGAGGAGTAGAAAAATACAGCACATAAGACTGACCAAATAAATACAAACAATATTGCAACTGCTAGTGCTAAACTCAAAGAAGTTAATGATGTCGGGGACTGCCAAGTACAAGAAGATAACTGTAGTTGTGTTGAAGGAGTCAGTAAAACACAATCCAATTCGTAAACTTAAATGCTGTAAAATTAAATTCAAACAATGCCACCAATTATTTAGATGTATTCGTTGGGTCACTTTGGGAAATTAATTGCCTTGTACACTAGTACAAACAGTGAGCTTGGGTGGGCAAGCAGAAGAGGATCCTCACCCTGCCTCGTTGGCATTTGATTTCATTAGTGTTGCTTTCACCATATCTGCCCCAGCAAGCGTGTGATCAATTGTTGGTGTAGATTTAATGTAGTAACATCACACCTCAATATAAAACCACACAGCCCGGGTGAAGAGGGTTAGGGTTTGATGAATGGATGGGAACGGGGGTTTGGGGAAAGGTTTGACAAAGAAAAATAGTACGCATGGAGACAACAAAAGCAAAACAATGAAGACGATGATTGATGATCCACTACTACCCAATAAATCTAAAGTTAAGTAAGAAAAACGAAATGCATGCATGATGAAGATGTTATGTTATGTTATTTATTTATTTATATAGCGCTCGGCTACTCAAAAAGAGTGTCCCGGCGCTTTATTGGAGAAAGGAAAAACTGCGACAGAATAACATAACACCAAATAAAAGATAAGTTATGACTTGATGGTTAATAATAAGTGGTACTTACTTAACTACTACTACACAATTCAAATGAAGTATCTCTTATATATGATATGAATATGACTTTTGCCTAGGCTGTATGCCCTCTGAGAAACCGTAATACCTGCTGTAGCGGGCTGAAAGCTAGCAAAGAAAATTAAGAAATAGTTTAAGTGAACAATCAATTACCAAACACAAGCGTAAAATAAATGAAGAGGAAAAAGAAATCAAAGAAAATTATGAAAATGATACTAAAGTTAATGTATTATCCAGGGCCAAATGTGTAGTTGTATCTCGTCATTCATCTTTGTCCTCCCTTCCATGGACACTGTGACTGAATATCATTCTTGGGCGCCTCTGGCTGGATGATGAGGAGGATTGGTAAGGTAAGTGTGAGTTGTTGCTCCACGCATAATAGCGCTGGGTGGAAGGCCCGCCTATAAGTGTTGATGAAAGAAGAAATGGGGTATTACAAAATAAGTTAACTGAATGAAAACATAAAAATCAATTACGGTGTAGTGCACAAAAGACAAGACTCGTGAGCGAGAAGATTTTCAGACTGAGGCTGCTTGGATACATTGATTAACTCTACTCTTCTAGTTGCACAGCAGTCATCAAAAAGAACAACAAGATAGGAGCCAGCACAGAACAGTTACAGGACCACACCACAACACCGGGCCGTGAGTCTGTGGCCCAAACTCCATTTACCTACATTTTTCACAGTTCCAGACAAAAGGCATATTCAGCAACCTAGCATTTTCCAAAACAAGTGATTAAATCAATGCGCCATTGTCAGTCAATCATACCACTATTCTATTCCACCACTGCACACACATGTAGCCTAGGTCTGCTGTGGTTCTTGTTGATTGGTTGTGTTTACCTTGTATTCCACTTCCTGAACATTTCCATCAATCATCTCAAATCAAACTGACTGACAGCGTGCAAAGATGGTATTGTGGTCATCATCATCTGGTGTGGCACGTGTACGTGTTGTCCAACAGACCACCAACAGCAACTCAGTCTGTAGTGAGTGACTACGATTAAGTCCAGACTGCACCTGCAGTAGTAGGAGTAAAATTGGATACATATTATTAAACAACATGGAAACATTGACCATCACTTGAGACACAAGTACTTTGTTATTATATTAAACTACTAGTATAGTTCTACTTCATGCACATTTGCTCTGAGTCAGCAAGCATCCAATGCAATGTATGGCATCATTCAGTTCATATACCTGTCTTTCTCTTCTTTGTGGCTGTCAGATCACAGATGCAGCAGAGCCTTCTGAAAGTGATGACGAGTTTACTTTAATTTTGGAGCCCTGCTCAAGTTCTGACATTGAAGAGTTGTGTATGCCTGCAGACAGAGGTGGTAGCCTTAAGACAGTGATGCGTTTCAGATTGGAAACAAAACAGAAGATGGCTATAGTCACGTACGTTTCACTTGTTATGGAGGGACTGTTAGAGGCTACATGATTGTACTATTCTCCATCTCCATCCAATGTATGGCAAGATGGAAATGTATTTAGGGTGAGTCAGGAAGATGGAGCAGGACTCTGAGGAGTAGAGTGCACAGTTAAATGCACAGATGTGCAACTCCAATAGGTAATTAAAAGAGAAAGGATGGTGTTGGTTTTGAAGTTTGAACCAGAAAGACAGATACACACAAATAAAGGAAGGGAGAATGTAACAATTTAAAAGCCTAGTTGTCAGGGAAGAGGAGCTCGTCGTCAAACCCTGGTGGTTCTTCTGACAGAAGTAGGTCATGTAACCCACTAGTTATGTCTTTCGACTCGCTCTCCTCTTCCAGCTGTGATTCACGTATTTTGTAGTCTGGTGGTATGAAGTGCTGATTCATTTTGATCATGGTTAACCTCTCCACGCTTTTGGGTGAGAGACTGGTCCTTTCCACAGTTACAATGGCACCAGCAGCACTGAAAACACGCTCAGAAGAGACCCTTGCAACAGGGCAAGCTAGATACTTTATCGCCAGCCTGCTGAGCACTGGCCATTGGCTTCTTGTCCTATACCAATACACCAATGGGCTTTGCTCCATGAATACCTCTGTTGTGTCATCCAGATAGGCCTGGACCAACCGCTCAATGTTCAGTGGTGCTCCGGTTTGCTCGTCCTCTTTTGGCTTTGGGACAGCAACGGACTTAGCCATCCCTTTCTGTAGAAACCAAGCAGCTATTTTTTTGGTTGTGTCTAAGTTAAGTTTAAGTTTAAAAATTTGTATAGCGCACTACTCACCCAGAGGGTCTCAAGGCGCTTGAGGGAGGGGGTACTTTACTTATCGAATATCCAAGTTTTTAGTTGTTTTCTGAAGGAGAGGTGGTTCTGTGTAAGGCGGAGGTGGGTGGGGAGAGAATTCCAGGTCTTGGCCGCTAAGTAGGAGAAGGATCTTCCCCCCATGGTGGATCTTTGGATGCGTGGAATTGCGGCGAGGGCTTGATTGGACGATCTTAGTTGGCGGGTGGGGGTGTAAAAGGACAGGCGCGTGTTGATGAATTTGGGTCCTAGGTCGTAGAGGACTTTGTGTGCGTGGGTGAGGAGGCGGAACGTTATTCTCTTGTTGACGGGGAGCCAGTGGAGGTCTTTCAGGTGACCGGAAATGTGAGCTTGGCGGGGGATGTCTAGGATGAGTCTGGCCGAGGCGTTTTGGATGCGTTGGAGTTTTTTCTGTAGTTTGGCTGTGGTTCCGGCGTAAAGGGTGTTTCCGTAGTCCAGTCGGCTTGTGACCAGTGCATGGGTGACCGTCTTTCTTGTTTCGGTGGGGATCCAACGGAAGATTCTTTTGAGCATGCGTAGGATGTTGAAGCAAGATGATGAGACGGCGTTGACTTGTCTGGTCATCGAGAGGGAGGAGTCCATGATGAAGCCCAGGTTGCGTGCGTGGTCCGTCGGTATGGGTGCGGTTCCCAGGGCCGGTGGCCACCATGAGTCGTCCCAGGCGGAGGGGGATAACCCTAAGATGAGGACTTCCGTTTTGTCCGAGTTCAGTTTTAGACGGCTGTTCTTCATCCATTCGGCTACTTCTTTCATCCCTTCGTTTAGGTTGGTTTTGGCGGTGTTTGGGTCTTTGGTGAGGGAGAGGATCAACTGGGTGTCGTCCGCGTAGGAGATGATGTTGAGGTTGTGTTGGCGCGCGATGGATGCGAGGGGACTCATGTATACGTTGAAGAGGGTGGGACTCAGTGATGATCCTTGTGGTACGCCGCAGATGACTTCGGTGGCTTCTGATCTAAAAGGGGGGAGGCGGACTCTCTGCGTTCTTCCGGCGAGGAACGAGATGATCCAGTCCAGTGCTTTTCCTTGTATTCCGACGTTGCTGAGGCGTTGTATAAGGGTGCTATGACAGACTGTGTCAAAGGCTGCGGAGAGGTCAAGTAGGATGAGGGCAGCTGTTTCTCCGTTGTCCAGTAGAGTTCGAATGTCGTCTGTTGCTGCGATGAGGGCGGTCTTGGTGCTGTGTTTGGCTCTGAAGCCGGACTGTAAAGGGTCGAGGGCTTTGTTGGATTCGAGGAAGGCGGCGAGCTGATTGTTGGCAGCTTTTTCAATGACTTTTGCAGGGAATGGGAGGAGCGAGATGGGGCGGTAGTTATTAAGTTCAGTAGGGTCTTCTGTGGGTTTCTTCAGGAGGGCGCTGAGTTCGGCATGTTTCCAGCTTTCCGGGAAGGTAGCGGAGTTGAGGGAGCAGTTGATGACGTCTCGGAGATGGGGTGCGATAATGGAGTCAGCTTTGTTGAAAATGTGGTGGGGGCATGGGTCGGTTGGCGATCCTGAGTGGATGGTGTTCATCAGGCGGATGGTGTCTTCAGTGGTGATTGGGTTCCAGGCGCAAAGGTTGTTGGAGGGGGGGTTTAGTTCGGAGGTGGGTGGGGTGGACTGGTTTCCAAAGCTGTTATGTATGTCAGCGATTTTGTTGTGGAAGAACGAGGCTAGAGAGTCGCAGAGGTCTTGGGAGGGAGTGATGTCGTTGGTGCCGGTGGTGGGGTTGGTAAACTCTTTGACGATGTTGAATAGTTCCTTGCTGTTGTGGGCGTTGTTGTTGAGTCGATCCTTGAATGCTGATTTCTTGGTGGATCGGATCAGTTGGTGGTGTTTGCGGGTGGCGTTTTTGAGGGTGGCCAGGTTGTCAGTGGTTGGGTTTTTTCGCCAGGCTTTCTCGAGGGTGCGACAGATCTTCTTGGATTTCTTAAGGTCATCATTGAACCAGGGGGCTTTTTTGCTACCTTGCTTGGTTTGATTGTTTTTCAAGGGTGCTAATTCGTCAGCACTGTGGGTGATCCATTGTGTGAGGTTGGTGGCTGCTTGGTTTGGGTCCGATGAATTGGCAGGAGGGTTTTGGTGGAGTGATGTGAAGAGCTGGTCGGTGGTGATTTTGTTCCAGTTTCTGCGGGGAATTGGTTGTGGGTGGTTGTGGGTCGTAGTCTTTTTGTTTAGCGAAGTGAACGCAGCTGTGGTCCATCCAATGGAGAGTTGTGGTGTGATTGAAGGAGATGTGCTTGCTGGAGGTGAAGAATGGGTTGAGCGTGTGCCCGGCATAGTGGGTGGGGGTGTCAACAAGTTGTTTGAGTCCGCGATTGGCGAGGTTGTCCAGAAGGGTGGTGGTGTTGCTGTCGTTGTTCTTTTCCAGGTGGAAGTTGAGGTCTCCCAGTAGAATGTAGTCCTCGGAAGGGAGGGCGTGTGGGCTGATGAAGTCAGTGATGTCTTCGCTGAATTGTGTGCGGGGTCCTGGTGGCCTGTAGAGGAGGGTGCCTCTGAGTGTGGACTTGGGGTCGGTGTGGATCTGGAAGTGAAGGTGTTCGGCGGCTGCGAGGTTATCGTCAGAACTGGTCGTGATACGGATGGTGTTCTTGTGGACGATGGCGATGCCTCCTCCTGTTTGGTTGATGCGGTCTTTTCGGATGATCTTGTAGCCGTCCGGGATGGCTATGGCGATGTCGGGCGCTGATGAGGCGTTCATCCAGGTTTCTGTAAGAAAGGCGACGTCCGGCAATGTGGTGTCGAGTAGGTTCCAAAGTTCAATGGCGTGTCTGTGGACCGAGCGGGTGTTGAGCAGGATGCACTTCAGGTGGTTGTTGTCGGAGCTCTGTTTGGAGTTTGTGGATTTGGTGTGGGTCCTGAGGCCGTCGAACTTGCAGAAGTGGCAGGTGAAGGGTCCATGGGTGTGTCCTGGGGCGGCTTGGTAGCAGTTTGGGAGTCGGCCGGGGTTAAGTGCTGAGAGGGTTGTGGCTTCGTACGTTATGCGGATGGAGTGGAGTTTGCGGGGAACAGGGGGTCTGGCGCTGGACGCGGTCCAGGCGCGGACGGGCGTAGACGGGCTTACCTTTGGCACGCCTTCGGCGCGCATGGGGCACGTCCGCTGCACGTGGACGCTGCGCGTCTGTTGCTCTGACATATGTAGATAGTGGAGGGGGGCGGAGCGAGGGAGGAGCTGCTGGGAGGCGGGAGCAGGGTGGAGGCACGGGCTGGGAGGAAAACAAACAACAAAATGGCAGCAGAGACGAAAGCGAAACAAGGCGAGATTGGGGCACAGTCTGGGAAGTCGCAATGATGTGGGCAGAGGTACCGGCACAATCTGGCAAAAATTATTAAACAGGCAGTGCAATCTAGCGCTACGATATAAATCTGGCACAAGTCAATAAGCAGTCAATGCGATATAGCGCTGCGATATAAGTCTGGCACAAGTCAATATGCAGTCAATGCGGTATAGCGCTATAGATATAAATCTGGCACAAGTCAATATGCAGGTAATGTGAGCAATGCACAGAATGCTTAGATTTAGCAGTGAGCAGTCAAGCGCTACGATACCGGGGAGCGTGGGGAGCGACCGCTTCTGCACGAGTCAGGACTGTCACCTGATGAATCATATCCTGTTGGTGCTGCTGTTGTTATTGGTTGTGTTGGTGACTGCTGGGAAGCAAACGCACTGCTCTCATGCTGTGAAGAAGAACTTGACTCTGTAGGATAATCAGTAGTACTTGCACTGTCCTGGGCTGGCACTGGCAGGCCTCTAATTGAGAGCCGTTCGTTTTCTAAATCAGTGGCTTCCTCGGCTATTACAGTTTTGTACTTGGCAACATCCCCTTCTGAAAAAGGAATTACTGCATTACTGTTCACAAATAATTTGTACCGTGGATCCAAAATTGTGGCAGTAATGTAATGTTGATGTGACACAATCTTATTTTGAATCCTTGTATTCTCAGATAAGCGGCCGGCTAAGGCCTTCGCCAAATAACATACTTCAAGTTTTCCTTCAACACCTTCGTATGTTTCAGACACCTCCTTCAGCTCTTGCTCTAGCATGTACAACAATGGGATAGCTTGGCCCATAGTACAGTCCTCCCTGCTGACTGCACGTGTGAAGACCTAAAAAGGAAGTAGCATCTCTGTCAGGCATTTAATGAGGTCCCATTGCCACATCTCAACGGTCATGGCTTTAATAACAGTTGGATCCCCTGATCTTCTTGTCATTGTCATGACATAAGCATTAAGTGGTATGTACTGCTCAAACAGCCGATCAAGCATGTAATAAGTAGAGTTCCAACGTGTTGGCACCTCCTGGATGAGTGCTTTGACTGGCATTTTATTCTCACGTTGAATGACCCGTAGCTGCTTCCGGGCTTTAAAAGAATGGTTGAAATGCGTGCAGATTCTTCTGCAAATGGTCAGTAAGTTGCTGACTTTTCTTTCATTTTTCAGAAAGTCTTGAACCACAATGTTAATGCAGTGTGCCAAACACGGGACCCTGAAATAGCGACCATCTTGCATGGCCTTACCTACATTACTGCCGTTGTCGGTAGCAACAAAACCAATGTGTAGGCCTCTTGGTTGCAGCCATTCAAAGACCTTGCTGTTAAACTCAGCCAAAATGTTTGCAGCAGTATGCGATTTCTCCATAGCAAACATGGCTACAGTAGCATGTCTGCGAGTATCATTAAAAATCTCAGCAGTGTCAATGCCTGCAGATATCTTTTTAACACCTGAAAAAGAGATCCAGTGTGCAGTGATGCACATGTAATTAGTGGCTTGGCAACTGGTCCACATGTCTGTTGTCAGGTGGATATTATGAACAGCACTCTGCTGCAAGGCTTTTCCAAGCAATTCCAGCACGTCGTGGTGTAGTGCTGGAACAGCAACTCTGGCAAAATAGTAGCGGCTCGGAACATTCCATTTTGGGCAGATGGTTGTCACAAATTCCAGGAAACCCACACCTTCAACAAAAGAAAAAGGGAGAAGGTACAGTGCTAACATTTTAGCAAGCTTAGCATTGAACAAACGTGCTATTGGGTGGTTGCGCTCGTACTTTCCCTCCTGCCTAAACATGCTAATAATGGTACGCTGCTTGGTATTTCTTTCAGTTATGCTCGATGCAGTACTTCGCGTCGCAGACTTCGCACCCGTACTCCTTGGTGTCTCCGGGTTACTCTTACTTGGGTGCCACTCGGATGTTACTGATGCGGAGGATGTGGGCTCTACCACTGCCGTGCTGGGGACAGGAGTACTTTGTGTACCACTACCAGATAGAATGTCTCCCTCTTCTTCCTGTTCGACCATGAGTGGACCTTCTACTGCTTCCCCACCAACATTAATGGTTCCTGCTTTTATGCTACGTAGGTGGTCCTCCCACTTGATTGCGTGGTGTTTTTTCAAATGGGTCATTTGGCCTCCGGTATCATCGTTTGTACCAAGCTTACCACGACTAACAGAGGAATGACAAATGGAGCATATAGCAATGTTGTCCTCATTTGCGCTAACTGTAAAGAAGTCCCACACTGGGGAGCTTAACTTTTGTCTCCTGCTAGAGGTGTCACTTCCAATGCCGGATGAACTGGAGATTGTGTGTTGAATTTCAATATGTGGCTGCGCAGTAGTACCACTACCTAGTTCTGCTGAGGTGGAACTTGTGCTGGATGTAGGACGCTGCCGGCTCTGTACAAATGTAAAAATGGAAGCTGGAGGTAGTTTTGGTGTGGCCTGTGTTGGAGGTATGCGTGCTACATCCCTACTAGTCTCAGCCATTCTCGATAGGGTTAAAATGTTGGTCTCCATGTCCTCAGGCCCAGGAGTAATGCTTGTGATGACTGGGTCTGATCTTACTCGTCATCACCATCATTATCCGGCTGTTCAACATCGCACTCCAAAAGTGTAAGGCTTCCTGGAACCTTCCTTTTCCCTAGCCTGGTCTTCTTGGGATGTCTCTCCCTCTCATGCTCAGATTGTTGTGGCTCCCAATTGAGATCAAGATCATCAGAAGGGATGCTTGGCGAAGAACTCGATGGACTAACCCTCCTTTTCCTTGGTGGGGATTTGGAAAACAATAGATCTCCTACATGAGGTGCTTCCTCTTCTTCTTGCTCTGCATCAGACTCAATTTCCTGAAATGCCCAGACTTCGGGAGGAAAAACAACTACTATTGCAGGTGGTGGTTGTTGAACAACAACTATTGCAGGCGGTGGTTGTGGTTGTTTTCGTTGAACATCTACTATTGCGGGCGGTGGTTGTAGAACAACTACTATTGCAGGCGGTGGTTGTGGTTGTTCTTTTCGTTGAGCATCTACTATTGCGGGCGGTGGTTGTTGAACAACTACTATTGCGGGCGGTGGCTCAGGTTGAACATCTACTATTGCGGGCGGTGGTTGTGGATGCTGTTTTGGAACATCTACTTTTGCGGGCGGTCGTTGTTATTCACCACTTTTCTGCTGTGTTCCCTCTTGCGTGGAATGTGTACTACTTTGAGATAGCGATAAGTTCAGGTCAGGCTCAGTATCACTGCTTTCCACCATTAGGCTGGCTATTTCTTCCCCACTCATCTGCTTGGGCCTGGGTTGGTGGCTTGGGCCCACTGATGCGGAGGTGCTGGACCCAGCTTGGACCCCGGTCACCGCTACTGCAGGCGTACTTTTTTTCCCAAAAAAGGTTTTCGGGTCGACACCAGACTTAAGTGTCACTTCCTTCTTCTGTTCTTCCTTCGTCTTCTCAGCAACTTTCTTGGTCTTGGAGGACCTGGTACCTGCTTTCTTTGGGCCCATCTTCTTCAGATGTCAGCAGCAGCACTCAGTTGCACAAGTTGCTGAGAATGATGTCTGGTCAGGTGAGTCACACCACACGTGATGTAGTACAGAAGGACGTCCTTCTGGCAGTAGAACAGGCGATGAATGATGACAGACACCTCCTCTTCAGTCTTTTGTACACCTATAAGCAAAGAAGGCAGAATAACATCAGTCGAATGTGGATTTTTTTTAGCTTTAATTTTAATTACTACTAGAAGTATTAGTACACTCAGTAAGAGTAAGAATAGCAAAGAACTAAAATGCAAATGTAGTGGAAGTGGAACTTGTGTATCCTTAATTTAAGCATCATTTCGGATGGATGCAGCATCAGTGACCTGCAGCAGATAGCAATGGGGATGTGAACAGTAGTAAGCCAGCAGGAACAATGGCAAGACACAGGCCAATTTGTCAAAAACAAAACAACACACTACTACTACCACCACAGCTCCCAGCCACATGGGCACTCTCATCACTGGTACATGGGTAAAGGCCAGAAAACAATAAACTCAAGCAGGGCTATATCCCTATATGGCCAGAAAAAGGAAGATTCCTGTTAAACATCACAGGTTAATGTAAAAAAGAAAATCCTCATGGCTAAAAGGTTTGCAAGTTACACAACAACACAAACAACATTTACAGTTTTTTACACACACCCAAACAGTTAACTACACCCCAAAACCACATTTGGAAATTCAATGCATTGCCACCCATGCCATAAATGATGTTAAATTCAACAGACAAAATGGAAACCGCTACATCAAGCATCCCCGCTGACTAACTATAGGATTCTAGGCCTACTGGCAGAAGAAATCGCAAGTTTGTAGGCCTACGACAAAACTAAAGCACGATGGAAGGTCACACAAAATGGCCGCCCCCACATGGCCTGGCCACCCCCAACAACATGAAAAGAAAGAGAAGACAGACAATACATGCCTATGGCAAAAGGACAATGCTTGGCTTCACAAAATGGCCGCCCCGCTGCCCACATGGTCAGGCCACCCTCAAACAACAAAGTACATAGAGGACAGAAACAGTAAGTGGTCCATGCTCCAAAAACTGCAACCAAATGACAACCTGAGGAGTTTCTTCAGCAAAATGAACAGCATCAACATTTTCGGGAAGGTTTTATGTAACTCGAGACATATTGCTCGCGAGATTGCAAATTCGGCGTGTTCGGCAGCGCGAATTGTACAAAACGTCATTATCGCATGCCCGAGCACGCACATTGAGCGCGCGAAGAAGACAAAAACTGTAAGGTCGTGTTGTAGCACTGTGCAAAGCTACCAAAACTACGCGAGCTGAATTCTAGGGTTACCTAGTGTGCAGAAAAAGCCCTATTATTCAACACACACCCAAAAACTGCAATTCAACACCAAAAACACATTTTGCTAATCAATCCAAAGCCATCCATGACCTACATGATGTTACACTTACAACTTAAACACCACAATAACAGTTGAACAACTTTCATGCACCCACGATGATGACTCTAGTAGTACCCTTGGGCCTACTGGCAGAGTAGCCCACAAGCTTGGAGGCCTATGGCAAAAACACAGTGGCTACAAACACAAAATGGCCGCCACAACCTGGCCAAGCCACCCACAGAAAGTAAATGAACTCAAGCAGGCCTACACTAACTACATAAACTACTAGGGTTACCTGATTTTACTAAAAAAAATGAAATTCCACTACAACAGAGTATGCAATTAAATCCAATGCCATCCATGATGTTTTACAGACACCACAGAAACATGGTTGGACCCGTGGGTACCTCTAGGCCTACTGGATGAAATTTCAAAGACATACAACTTGGCCCCTCATGAAAGTACAGGCCTCCCTCAATAATAATTTTTAAGAATGATTGAGAAGCACAGAAAACTGTAGGCAAAAAAAAAAAAAGAAAAAAAACCATTTACAGTACACCAATTCTCAATTCTCAAACTTACTTGTAAAAGAAAAGTTCAAATCCAAAATTCCTCAATAAATCCAATCAAATGCTATGATGCAGCAGACATACACAAAGAGTGATACTTCCAGCTCCAAATCCAAATGAAAGTGAACACCACATGGACAAAGCACTGGGAGGAGCCTGGTGGACAGGAACAGGAAGTTTGAGACTCAGGGGCACTTCCTTTCTCTTGAGAAAAAGAGTAGAAACAAAAAGAGCACTCCTAGCCCAAAAAAATACAGCCAAATCACAATCTGAGGGGTTTTCCTGAGCAAAATGAACATTTTTGAGAAGATTTCAACATGCTCGAGAGATATTCTGTGCCAGATTGCAGTTTCTGCGTGTTCGGAAACGCGATCTTACAAACATGGCGCTGCAAGGAAGATCGCGCGTCCTAATTACGTGTTCGCGCGTCCGAATGATGTTATCACGTTCTCACAGTCGCATGGGATTGTGCGGCCGGATTCCAAACATCGTAGCGAACGCGACCGGGAGAGAAAAGCGAGAAAGGGAATGCAGAACCACGGGAAGTCATTACCGCGCACGCGAGAATGCTATTGAGCGCGCGAGGAAGAAAAACTACTTCGCTACGCTGTAGATTGCGAAGTAGTCGACAACTTCGCGCTGGCCGCGAAGCGCAAGGTTGCCGAAAATTCGCAAACTCCGCGAGCGGAGCGTAGTTCTCCGCCCAGGGTTAGAAAAAACCAAGTTCTTGAGTGTAGTCACACTTTGTGTCCATCAATCAGTTTAGAAAGGTAGCTGTGGAGGACAAGGCAGAACAGTGACTATGGACATATGGTTTTAGTTGTCTAATAAATCATGCACATTATTATCTATCTATTGTTATTTGCCTTTACATGTGTTAACATACAACTAGGGTAATACCAACCGTATTTGCAATTTGTTAGGCGGTATCGATAGAATAGAAAGAGAAGGCAAAACAAAGATTGCATCAAATTACAAAAGGAACATATAAAAACATATGTAACTGATGTTCAGCCCTTAACGCTCTAGTGAGACTTGTGTGTTGTTCTCCATTCAGTTTGTATTGGCCAGGAGCTTTACAGTTCTTGAAAGATCAGATGGCAGTGATGGTTTCTTCTTTCTGTGGTGGGGGTTACACATTCAAGTCTGTCTCTGCTTCTTTGATGTCTGATTCCTTTGTTGGTACTGTGGTGTTCAAGATTTCTGTAAAGTGCTTGGCGCAGCATGCTTTCTGCTCTTTCTCTGTTGTGAGAAGTCTGCTTGCTTGTCCATGACAGTGGTGGTACATGTTGCGTGAGATTTACCACAGACTATTCTCGTGAATTTGAAGACCTACCTGTTCTCCTCTACTGGTTGCCTCCTTTATTTGACTGGAATGTCCGCTTGTCTGCTCTTATTGTTCTTTAATCTTCTCTTTTTGCTTCAAGGTACTGTTGCTTGTATTTCATTCAGAGTCTCAGATTTGTCCTTCATAAGTCAGAGTAATCTTCCATGTCTGCCAGGTATCGGAACTGCTTTTAAATTTGTAGGAGAAATACATTGCTGGTCTTGGGGTCCTGTCATTTTGCCACTTCGAAGTACTGTCATCTTGATGTTTTGTGGTTTGTTTTCTGAGCTTCAGAAAAGCGGCCACAAGACAATGAACACTGATGATGGCTGCTCCCCTCTTCACTCTGATGTCTTGCATTGAGTGTCTCCAGGTGCCACTTTTCATCAAAGGGTCAATCTGGTTTCTTTTTCTGCCATTGGGTGGGCCCCAAGTTAGTATGTGAATATCATTGTGTGGGGAGGAAAGTGCCTTCTATTACCAAATCTAGAATTCCAACAGTCTTGCTCCATTGTTGTTCATTGTTCAACCAAATTCCTTCCCGAGGTTTCTGTTGTCCTTTCCCACTTTATGTCACAATCTTACGGTTATGGTTTCGGCACAGCTTCAAGCTCATATTTCATCTATTAGTCGAATGAATATGGCCTTGACTGTTTCCTCCACGTCATTTGTTGGAGCATAGTACTTGATAGTGGTGGTGTTGATAGATTTGCCTTTTAACCTGAAGAGCATGAGTCTGCTATTGACTAGCTTCCTCTCAATTACTGCCCCCATTCTCAGTATGATGGCTACTACCTTTGTGATGTTGGGCATACTCCCTTCCCGAGTACAGTACTGTCTCTCCTGTGGTGGTTTTCATTCTGCCAAATCCAGTCAACTACCTTTGCTCAACCCCCAGGAAGTGTAGGTTGTAGTGCCTCATCTCAGATGTTACTTGAGCCAGCTTTCCTGTGTCATACATAGTCCTTATTTTACAGATTACAATTCTGGTCTTGCACTTGGCACTCAGTACTTCCGTCATCCTGTCAGTAGTTTCCTTGTGTTTTTGACTATTGTCAATCATGCACGTCTCACACAGATTCTCTGTGAATCCCTCATGCCCAGAAGATTTAGTGGTTCTTGCTGCTGTTTCAGTACAGTGTTTTGTTCATGAAACAAGGTTGTAAGCCTTCTGCTCAACCCCCAACCTTGAGGACCAATGGGCATGTGAGACTCTTTGAAAGTAATCAGAAATGACTACTCTGCCAAAACACTTGAACATGTAGACCATCTCTGGCAATGATTGGTTAACAATGAAAAAATGGTACCTAAAATCACATCTGCTCATTTTCTGAAAGCACCTGTCTCTGAACCTAGCAGCATAGGACAACTAGGACTGCATTACAGGTTCATGTAGATTAGCAAGGCGATTCGTCACATAGAAGTGGCTGAGGTGCTTTTGTGTCCTAGAAAACTATCCTGGCAGGAGCTTAGTCGACTGGCAGGGCTAAGACCAGACCAAATGCGATCCATTGGTCCTGAAGGTTGGGGGTTGAGCAGAAGGCTTACAACCTTGTCAAACGCTTTCTCAAAATCAATATCTCCATTCTAATCCTCTTCCTTGAAAGTTCCGTGGCCTTTCTCTCAGTCACTCACCACCCCCAATGCTAATGACCCTACTCTTGTAAGGCTTTGGAATAATTTCCTTCCTACTTCTCCAACCAGTTCTTTCCTATCCTTCTGTACCAACCTCCCACTACTGACGTCCGTGTGGATTCCTGTCTGAGTACTCAGTCCTAGGGTCTGTTATCTTCTCCTTTACACAGCTGCATTTGGTGACATTATCTCTTCCTTTGATTTTTATTGGCATTTGTATTCTCACAACAGACACTTTATCTTTTTCTTTTTTTTCGGTATTTATAAAGCGCGACACTCATCCCAAGGGATATCACGGCGCTGTGAACCAAGAGAGACTACTGAGGTATTGCTGGGGGGATATGTTTTAGGGAAGGGTTATGATTTAGGGAAAAGGTGGGTTTTCAGTTGTTATCGAAGCTGAAGATAGTTTGTGGTGTGTCTAAGGTCGGAAGGTAGGTCATTCCATCTTCTGGCTGCCAGGTAGGAAAAGGCGCGGCCACCTGTTCTGACTTTGTAAATACGCTTAGGTTTGGCCAGAGCTGATTGACTTGATCATAGATTCCTGTTGGGAACGTAGAAGTCGATCTTCCCTTGGAGAATTGTGGGGCCAGTTTTGTGAAGAGCTCTGTGCGTGTGACTTAGTAGTTTAAAGGCAGCTCTCTGGCGCATCGGTAGCCAATGAAGTTTCTTTAGGCATTCCGATGCCGAGTCTCGCTTGACTTTATTGCAGACCAGTTTGGCCGCCTGGTTTTGCAAGACCTGAAGGCGGGAGAAGAGTTGTTCGTTCATCCCCTCGAATAATGCGTTGCCATAGTCCAGGCGGCTAACCAGTAGGGCTTGGGTGACTGAGTGTCTGCAATCCAGGGGTATCCAGGGGAATATCTTTGAGAGAAGTTTGAGTATGGCAAAACCCTTGCCCCAGAGTGATCGGACGTGGTCCTTCATGGACAGGGCGTCGTCCATGATGATCCCCAAGTTTCTCGCGTGTTGTTTTGGAGTGGGGGCCAGTCCTAGTGTGGGTGGCCACCATGTGGCGTCCCATATGAGTTTGGCTCCCCCGAACAGGAGAATCTCCGATTTGCCGGCGTTTAATTTTAGGCAGTGGTTGTGCATCCATTGGGCCATCTCGGAGAGACAGTCGTGAAGCTTTTTCTTTGTTGTCTCAGGCCCTTCATCCATTGCCACCATCAGCTGTGTATCATCAGCATAAGAGCATATGCCAATGCCCCACTTCCTTCCAATGTCGGCCAGTGATGAAATATAGACATTGAAAAGAGTGGGGCTCAATGAGGCCCCTTGGGGGACCCCACAGCCGATGGTGGTGAGTTTTGAGTGGAACTGACCCATATGCACTGCCTGGGTACGATTGCTCAGGAAGGATCGAATCCAGTTCAGTGCTGTTGATTGCACTCCTTTACTCAGGAGTGTGTTTAGCAGGCAGTCGTGGGAAACCGTATCAAACGCCGCTGACAGGTCAAGCAGTATCAGCGCCACCGATCCCCCTTGATCAGTGAAGCATCTGATACTGTCCGACACTGCCAGCAACGTTGCCTCGGTGCTATTGTTAGCTCTAAAGCCGGTTTGAGATGGATCCAGGAGAGAGTTGTCTTCCAGATACCGGGTCAGTTGTATATTGACCGACTTCTCCAAGGCTTTGGAGAGATAGGGAAGCTGGGAGATAGGTCTGTAGTTCTCTGGATTAGAAATGTCGGATCCTGCTTTCTTCAAGAGGGGGGGCACGGAGGCGTGTTTCCAGGCCTCAGGGAAGGTAGAGGTGGTTAGCGACTTGTTGAAGAGTTGGGTGACAAGGGGGCAGAGCGTGGGAGCGATTTTGGAAAACACGAAGTGGGGGCAGGGGTCCGAGGGGGCTCCAGATTTGACTGTGCTCAGTAGCGCTAATACCTCCTCTTCAGAGAGTAGTTGAAAACCGGTTAGATGAGGTGTATTGCCTGAGTCTAATTGGTCGTTGCGTCTTTCTGATGTCATTATGTGCTCGCCAGGGTTGTCCGGCTTGCTAGGGGTATTTAGGGGAGTGAAGGTGGAGTATATTCTATTGATTTTATCGGAAAAGAAAGTGCTGATGCGCTCGCAAGCCTCGGTTGAGGGGGTGAGGGTTTGTGAGGTGCTGGATGGTTTGCTAAGCTCCTTCCCTATTCTGAACAGTTCTTTTGCTGAGTTGCTGTTCTCATGAATGCGTTGAGTAAAATACGCCTTTTTTGCGTCTTTAATGGCCGAGATGTATTGTTTCCGTTTGGTAATATAGTTTGCTCTCGCTTCACTATCTTTCATCTGTCTCCATAGATGTTCATTTTTTTGGCATTCCTTTTTCAATTTCTTGAGGTGAGGGGTGTACCATTTCTCGTTTGTGGTTTTTTTCCTCGATTCCCGCATGGGTGCTAGTTTGTCTAGCGTTTGACGGATTCCGGCATCTAATAGAGCGGCGTCTTTGCAGATGGGAGAATCATCCGCAGGTGTGGTGGCTGTCTCAAGAAAATAGTTTTGAAAGTTTGATTCATTAATTAGCCTCCAGGCTCTGCTGGCCATGGGCGGGGTAGTTCTGGGCTTCAGAGGTTTGCCGGGAAGTTTAAATGAGAAGGATACCATGGAGTGGTCGGACCAGGATAGGGGTAGGATTTCTTTAATATCGGTCGATTCAATGTTGGTGAATAATAGGTCTAAGGTATGGCCAGCTGAATGTGTGGGGCCCACTATCCACTGCTTCAGTTGTAAAATTCCCATGTCGTATTCCAATTGGGAAGATCCAGGGGCATCCGCTTTTTCATAATGGATGTTGAAATCGCCGACTACCATATAGTTTTTGTTTTTCAGGCAAAGTGGTAGCAGTTGGTTCAATAGTTTGGCGCTTAAGCTAGCTTGTTGCCCTGGGGGGTTATATATGACCGCTCCGGCTATAGTGGTAAGACCTTCAAAAGGTACTTTGAAAGGTAGGGTCTGATGTTCGGTGTAGACAGTTGTAGGTTCGGCGAGGCACGTTAGGTGATCCCTAAAGATCACAGCGACTCCACCACCTTTTTTTTTGCCTGGTCTGTCTTGTGTAATAATTTTGTAATTAGGAGGAAGGGCATTTGCTAGGTCTGGAGCACTTGTTTCAGATAGCCAGGTTTCGGTGATAAAAACCAGGTCTGGGGCCTTTGATATCAGTAGATCCCAGATGTCCAGGGCGTGTTTAGGTAGGGATCTAGCATTAAAATATAGACATTTCAGTGCCAGATGGTTTTGGTTTTTCCCGATGATTGTGAGGTGGTCTGTTGGGGTTTGACCCACGCTAGACCAACGGCAGGCGAGGCAGGAAATGGGTCCATAGGATGAGCCAGGGCCGGTTTGGGTGCACAGATGAGTTTTTGTATTCGTATTGATTTTGTTAATGGCTAGCAGCTTACTGTGCGAGTAACGGATAGGTATGGGCAGAGTTGAGGTAGGACCGATAGGGGGTGTAGCCCCTAGTCCCGGTCGGTCGCGGACGGGCGCAGACGGGCTTGCCTTAGGCGCGCCTTTGGCGCGCAAACGTCGTGCCCGATGCGCTCGCCCGCTGCCCGACCGGAATATGCACATGGTTTATACCACTGCGGGGGGGGTGTCGGTTTGGGGGCGTGGCCTAAAAAGGGGGCATGGCCTCTGCTCGTGGCGAGGGCGCGAAGGAGTAATGGAGTTTACCGTGCAGCGTCAGCGCTGGCTCCGCTGTGACTGACTGCTGGTTCCAAGTGAGTGAATTAAAAGTACACAAGTAATCTGTGACAGTCTGAGATTTTTAAAATAACACAAGTAAATCTGTGACAATCAAATTTTAAAAAGAAGTGCCTCGCTCCCGGCTTCCGCCTCAGGAGCACAACTCTAAGTTTTGCCTGGCGCCCAGAATCGGCGTTTTTTGTAGGAGTCGGCTTGGGGGCGTGGCCTAAAAAGGGGGCGTGGTCTCTGCTCGTGGCGAGGGCGCAAAGGAGTAATGGAGTTTACCGTGCAGCGTCAGCGCTGGCTCCGCTGTGACTGACTGCTGGTTCCAAGTGAGTGAATTAAAAGTACACAAGTAATCTGTGACAGTCTGAGATTTTTAAAATAACACAAGTAAATCTGTGACAATCAAATTTTAAAAAGAAGTGCCTCGCTCCCGGCTTCCGCCTCAGGAGCACAACTCTTTCCCACATTCATACCAATATTGCAATCTAGGAAGGTCTGGCTGACATCAGGCACTGAATGGTCCTTTGCTCATCAATAGTCTACTCTTTCAAAACTGAAATCAACTTCTTCTCTTCCTCATCCGCCCAACTGTGCTCTTTTCTCCTGCACAATTTCCCACAGTTACTTTGTCTCCCTGCCTTGGAGACAGAAATGTAAGAGTTTTTGTGTGTAAGGTACTTAATATTCTAGCATACAAAAATACTTTCCGTGACATTTCTATTTTTGCTATCTGCACCTTGTGAAATTTGGGGTGATTACAATTCCTTCACTCTTGAGGAACTGGAATTACTCCGATATTTCCTACACTTAACTTTGGGCCTGTATAAACTATGAGAATTGCAGTTAATACGATTGTAAATGTTATTAACGTAAAGTAAGAAGAGGGTTACCCTCAAACCTGATATCTCAAATTATGCACACCCTTATTTGCTATATTTCGCACAGATTTATTAATGAATGAATCAATAAATCAATCAAGATTAATAAAGCGCAGCTAATCAGCCTATAGGGTATACAGGAGGTTGCAGGTCCCGGATGCTTATTCGAACCACCAAGTCTTGAGGGCCATTCGGAATTCCGGAAGTAAGGTGATGGTCCAAAGGTCCGTGCGGGGGCAGTTCCAGGTCTTTGCTGCAATGTGGCAGAAGGAGCGCCCTTCACTTCTGCTTCAGTAGATGCTGGGGGTATGGCAAGTGAAAGGGAGGTGGAGTGTAGTCGTCTCAACGGTGGGTGGAAGTTCAGGCGGTGGATAATGTATGCGGGTCCTGGTTGTGTAGAGCATTGTGTGCATGGGTCAGCAGGTTGAATTGGCACCTCTTCTGTATGGGGAGCCAGTGGAGTTGCCTGAAGTGGGGTGTGATATGGGTTCATCAGGGAAGACCGAGGATGAGTCTGGCTGCGGCGTTCTGTATTGTCTGAAATCTATGTAGGTGGTGTGTAGCAATTCCTACTATGAGGGTGTTACCGTAGTCCAGTCGGCTGGTGATGAGATTATCTCAGTACAGTCTTGTCTGTGCTCAGTTGCAGGCAGATGTTCTTCATCCAGTCGGCGATGTTTGTCATGCATCTGCGAAAGTTTTTCTGGTGGTGGTGGGGTCATTGGTGAGTGAAAGGATGAGCTGGGTGTCGTCTGTGTGGGAAATTATGTTGAGACCATCATGAATAGTGTGTGTATTTATCGGAATATAATGTGCATTATTAGGACTACCCATGTTATGCCTCATTTTTAAGTAACTCGAAGTTGCCTATAAAGTTTTTGAGGAAAATAACCACTGCAAAACTTGCTTAGCGTAACATATGCATGCTTATGTAGTATACACACTCAGACAATACCTTAGGTATGCACGTGCATAACAGCTCCTCAATAACTACATAATTGCATAAAAAGGTTCAATACTTCTTTTTTTTACTCTATCCACCTCATTGATTGTAGTCTTCGGTGGACTACATGATCCTAACACTTTTACAATACTTTAAAACTTTAACATGGATATCATAAATATTTCCAAAATGAAAAGAATATCTGGCCTCTTTTATTATACCAATAAAATGACTTAACAAATGAGTACTTTGAAATTATACTATTTTAATGGAGTCAAGTTTTTCAGATTCTTTACCTTGTTAATAAAAAATATATGAAAAAGAAAAATCAGGGATGAGGTCTAGTGTCACATTCTAAACGTTGTCAGATGTCCCCCTTTTTGGTACGCCTGAAAGCTTTTCATTTTCGCTGAGGATGAGTTTGGTGAAACGACAAATAGCAAACATCATCAGATATTTCATTGCAGATTGGCAGAGAACAAGTTATGAAGAAACAGAGCAACAGGTCACTTGGACCAGCAGTAGAATTTTGCTTGGAAACTACTAGTCTGGCCAATGTATGAGCACAGCTGTCAGCTGATTGAGCACAAAGATCAAACATTCAGATATGTTGACCTTGCTCAAGCCATCTAGCTGGTGGTTTGGCTCGTGCCTACAATCCATGATGTAAATTGTGTCAAAGTCAAAGCAGCACGTAGCAGATTTAACCAGGGAAAAACTCTATGCTGAAGTCTGATAAAAGCATTTTGTTCTCACCCGAAATACAAACCTCAGTCAACTTACAGGCACATGCATCAACCATTTTTGCCAGTGCAAACGGTGCAATTTGCTTAAAATCGTCTGTCTGCGCCTGCAAAAAGGGCATTTGCAATGCATCAAGGTGCAAGGCACTCGTAATTTGAGAATTCGCAAATAATTGTGATTTTTCAAATTGCGATTGCATTTAAGGAATCGCAATTTGCGATTCCTTAAATGCAATGCAAGAACCACTTAAAAATAGCGATTTTGCTATTAGAGGGCACAAATTACCATGACGTTGAACTTGATGGTAATTTTGCAAAAACTATGAAAAATGCACTAAAGTGCATTTTTCAAAGTTGTAGGTTGCACACACACATGCCCTTGGGGCATGTGTGTGTGCGCAACATGTGTGCACATCACAATTTTGGGGGTGCAACAGGGTGTCCTCTGGACACCCTTGCACCCTTGAAATTGCATGCGCAATTTGCGAGTACCTATTGGCATGCAATCTCCCATTCATTCCTATGGGCCTGTAGGCCCATAGGAATTAATTGGAAGCCATTCCTTAATTGTGATTCTCAATTTGCGAGTCGCAATTAAGGAATGCTTAGGAATAGCTATTTTAAGTGAAATTATTATTTTAATAGCGATTCCTACATGCATAGGCTTTTGAGAGTCCTTGATTGCGATTCCTTAATAATCGCAATTAAGGACTCGCAAAAGCTTTTCTTGATGCATGTGCCTGATAGGCCCTTATTATGAGTTCCCTGTTACCTCCATGTTGAAACACCAGGACCACAATTACCAATTCTAGCTGGTGTCTCACTGTGAGTTAACGAAAATTATTAATTACCCCCCCCGGAATGGGGAATAACACCCTAGCCTCGGAATACTGGGTCCGTTTAAGTGTTTTTCCCACGTTCCCGCGAAAATCATTAACACAAATCTGCAAATACTTACTACCTTCTTGGACCAGGTGGAATACGGTGGGAGGGCTTTTTCTTAGGTATGGAGGGGGTGATAGAGGGATTTAGAAACTTGACGGGAGGTAGTTTTTCCTCTTACTTCTGATAGGGGGAGGTTATTTTGTTGCAAATCTCTTTTATTGCTTTGATAGTTTTAATACAGATGATACCTGCATGCAAGCAGTATTGGACTTTATGGCATAGGACATGGGTATGGTACAGATACATTTGTATGTCGCAGTTGCACTATCAAAACCATGGATGAATTATTAACAGAGAAAGAGAAGCTAACGAAAAAAACAAGTTTTTGAGTGTAGTCACACTTTGTGTCCATCAATCAGTTTAGAAAGGAAGCTGTGGAGTAAAAGGCAGGACAGTGACAATGGACATATGGTTCTAGTTGTCTAATAATTCATGCACATTATTATCTATCGTTATTTGCCTTTACATGTGTTAACATACAACTAGGGTAATACCAACGGTATTTGCAATTTCTTAGGCGGTATCGATAGAATAGAAAGAGAAGGTAAAACATAGATTGCATCAACTTACAAAAGGAACATATAAAAACATATGTAACTGTTGTTCAGCCCTTAACCCCCAGTGAGATTTGTGTTTGTTCTCTCACCTCATAGGGGGAGGTTTTTCTACTCTCCCTATGCTGAATACAGTAGGGTAGGAGAGGTTCAGCACAACAGCTGTCTGCAGCTCCCGCAGCTCCACTGAGAAATCCAGGCCAAGAAATATCAAATTACAGGTATAGAGTTTGCTGACCTGAAAAGTATTGGCTCTGAGACACTTGAAAAATCTTAGTTGCCTGAAGCAACCTCCTGTGAGTAATATGTAAAGTAGGACATAGCAGCATCCATTAGTGCTCTCTGCTTTTCAGAACTACAGAAACACAGAGATAATGCACTTCCTATTGAACATGTAGGTGTTTATGCTTTGTATCAGTTTATCATCCCTAAAACTGAAAATGTGAGCTCTTCTTCTGCACCCCTGCTCTCACGATAAGCAATGGATTAGCCCGTCCTACTCTCTCAACACGAGCCATTATAGACAGCTCTACCTTAGCATGCAAGAAACCCAAGATGTCACCTTCTTCAAACCCTACTTTGATTAAATTGAACATTGGATAGCAAGTCCATTTGCGACACTAAATTCTTTCTAGATTGAATACCCCCAGATTGTTCGTATGCGAAAATCCAAATCTTGCCGTCTGTTTATGATTTGGTGGCGTTATTCTTTTTGAACACAAGTGCCATAACTATTAAGGGAAAAATTATACAATGTTCTTCAGAAATAAATTATTAGTGATTAGGATAACAATTATCAGTTTTATAATTTCCTTGTCCTGAGGGCCATTAATGTGCAGACTCAAAGATATTTAAGGAGCATGTCTGCTGTTTGTTGTCTGAGCAGGCCGATCCAACCTTCTCCAACCTTCTTCAGTCTATAACGCAGAGTAAAACTAAACCAAAATACTTTAGCTTCAAGATAATGCAAACCATGCGATGAAGGAGGCAGGGTTTTGTGCCAGAGGGCAGCCAAATGCTCCTTCATAGACTCTCATAGCTTACTTGAAATAAAGGGCAGAGGTGAACATGCTGGCTGGAAAAGTGTGGCATGAATATATGTAGGACAAATTGCGCACGACGGGCGAGTGTTCAGAGATGGGTATTGGGATAAGCTCCCACCCAGAAATGTATTTTAGAGCACAATGTGCACTTAAACGGTCTAAAAAGACATATGTGTTGAAGGAGCACTCTTGATACAGTCCAATACCTTCACTGTGGGAAGCATGAAAAACCCTCAACTGAGGTGTTTGGTGTTTGTACGCTGCAAGAACATTTGGAAAAGCTGAGGCACAGCTGGGCATTTTTAGCTCATTTGCTGTACAAATGCCCTGGAAATGCCATGAATTACCACCATTATGTCAGATACACATTTCATCACACCAGAGATGGTCAAAGACTAGATGGCCCCTGGCTGGAGATGCCACAGGTTACTGACGGAGTCGGAGGAGTGACTGGTGCTGAAATGTGATAGACAACTTGAGTGACAGGGGTTGGGCGGTGACGGAGTTAGTTGACAGGCCCTGGAATTGTTATAGGGATGAGGAATTATGGAAGAGTCACATTGATGTGGACGGCGACATCAACAGGGAGGGTAACAGGATGCGGAAAGCTATAGGGAAACTGACAGGCACTGGAAGATTACAGGGATGGGAAGACTGATAGGGAATGGTGCATGACAGTGATTGAGAGGGTTGCGGTGCTTAGGAGTGTGACAGGGACTGCAACAGTGATTGGGTATCACTGTGATGGGGTTGCGTGTGGAAAAGTGAGTGCGATGGTGGCACTGACTTGTAAAGAGCTAGGAACTTGGACTGTGACGGGGGTACTAATGGAAACACCTACTGGGAGTGTGACAGGAACTGGGCGGGTGACAGGGACAGGGAGGGTGACAGGGAATGGCAGGGTGACAGAGAATGTGAGGGTGACATGACTGGAGAAAGTTATGGATGAAGAACCTGATAGGGAAGGGCAAGGCAAGAGGGATAGTGAGGATGACAAGGAAGGGGTGCATGACAGGAACTGGAAATGTCACAGACATTTAAGGAATGACCAAAATAAAAACTTCTGAAGATGTTGGAGCAACTTAATTTTGGCTCCACCCTTACACGTCGTCTATTTACGTTGACTTGTGCTGACCAATGGGGCAGTGATATCTTTTTTAAAGGTTAAAATGAGTTCTGATGGGCACCCAACGGCTGTCTCTACCAGCAAGGGAGGCACTAATCCAGAATGATTCTTTCAGTATGATTTCATGGAATCTTGCATGAATTATGTCCAGGCTGTCGGACCCCGATTGGATCACCTATATTGAGAGCTATGACATATGTCATTTTCAGGAAATTTGGGCAATGGAGAAACATTTTCTTGATGGTTCTGTTACCTATAGTGTTGAGGCAATATCCCTGAGTGGGCTGGGTAGGGCAATCAGGAGTTGTTGGTCTTGATATATAAAAAACAAGCTTACTCTCATTCACAATTGGCTATTACCTCCTTGGACCTCTTAGGTGTTTCTTTGGAATTCCCTCTTGGTCTAAGATTGATGTTGTTTAATGTATATGCTAGGTCTGTATCTCCTTGTAATTACTCAGCAATGGTATCCTTATTAGATGAAATAATTGAGGTGCATCAATGTAAACGTTGCACCTTCTTCTGTTATTAATGATTTGGTAGTTGCCGAGGATGTACACTGGGGAATTCCCTGCCTTACTGGGAAACCTTGGCAAAACCCATTCTCTAATATTGTTTTCCAGTTGGCCTCTCTGGTGGTCGAGCGGGCAGTTAGGGCTTGTAACAGGCATACTCCGTCTCGCTGTAGGAGATTACCTACGTTTAAAAGAGGAAGTTATACAAATGTCATTAATTATGTTCTTTTGGACATTAGGCTCTGGTTGGTATTAGATGATATGGTAGTAGCAACCCGATCAGATAGTGGCCATAAACCTCTTGTTATTTCTCTGAAAGGGGATGCTGTGAGAAGGCCTACAACTGCTTGTGATAAGACTGTCGTAATCCGACTATAATAACCGTAGAAGGGTATCTTGGCCTTGGGTTGTAGCTAACCCTAATTTGTATGCTGATATATATAGCTGGTTTGTCCATTTTGCATCTGGAATTCTTGCCAGCTCTACTTTTCTAGAAACCATCTTAGCTGTTCACAAACACAGACCCTAAATGGTTTAATTCTGCTTGTAAAGTGACTCTTGGTGTAGCTCTTAAAGCAGGGGCACCAGCTAATATCTGTGATAACTGATGTAACTACAACAAAGCCCTGAAAAAAACTAAACAAGATTGGGACGAGCAAATGTGGGACGATCTGTTGTGCGCTGTCAAATCAAATGTCGCACATTGTGGTACCTAATTTCTCATGGGAGTATAAACGCTAGTAATAGTTTCTCCTTCAACATTCAACTAGAGAAGTGGGAACAGCACTTTGCTGAACTGTATGCCCCAAGCAATTCATATTTATCCCCTGATGTAAATTGTTAATTTCGTCCCTTGCTGATTTCATGCTGTTCCTCTACCTCACAGAGCAGTGAGTCTTTTTTTACCCTAGAAGGCACTTATGCTGCAGTATGTCAGTCAAAATGGCTAATGATTATTTGCTCATCTCAGAGACTTCCTATGGGTCTACAATTGCTTCTGAATACATTTGTGAGTTTTTGTACCCACCAAGGCCTTGAGGTAAATGCTAAGAAAACTAAATTTATTGTTTTGGACTTGAAAAAACTCACAACTGTGTTTTAATGATTGATAACGTGCCCTTGAGTGTCTCTGGAGCTTTGATTACCTGGGAGTCCGATTGAATAACAACCTATCCTGGAGCTCCCGGTTCATCAAAATCTCTCTGCTATTGACTCACAGATCTTGTGCTATTAATCCCTTTCAAAAACTTTCTTATTCTCAACCGATTCCCCCTGCTCTGGAGGCCTATCCAACTAATGCTCAGATCATGTCACTTTTGAATGCCGAACTGTCTGGGTATTTTGATACCCAGAGACTTACTGTAATTGAGAATTCATGTATTAGATAACTTACCTCAGTCCCGGTAACTACGCCTCTTTTACCTCTTTTTCTAGATCTAGGCTTTAAGGGATTTGCAGACCTGGCACAGTTGAAGCCTTTGATCTATTGGGTATGTATCTGGTCTACACTTGAGCTCTCAGTTTACCGGTATAGCCTTGTTGATGTATTGGGCATGAGAAGTGTATCTAAAATTACCTGCTTTAAGTTTGTATCAAACTGGTTCAGGAAACTTGGGTTGAGTAAGCTGTGGGCTAACCCTTGCACCGTTCATAAGTCAAAGTTGGTTAGACTGAAATCTACATATTGCCACCATGTTCTTGGGAGGCAGATACTATGCAGTCTCTATGATGCCTGACTGCACAGTTCGTAGAGTTTAAAATGAATCCACAGTTTGAAACTTTCTTAGACTCCATTTCTCAGCCCTTGGCGAGGAGCCTTTTTGTGACGTTTCATCTTGCCGTTTAAAGACTATGGGCCAGATGTAAGTAGGTAAATACCGGTCAGTAACGGCCGAAATTCGGTAAATTTGCCGTTACTGACCCGTATTTAGCATTTTCCAATGTAGGTGGGGAGAAATAAGGATTTGGTAAATTACCGATTCAGTAATTTGAGGAATCAGTAAATTACCGAATCCTTAATGAAGGGAGCACTCAGTGAGTGCATTTTTGATTTGAGGATTCGTTATTTACCACCAATTACAAGTTGGTGGTAAATATTGAAAACCATTCAAAAAGCAAATTTGTGCTTTTTGAAAAGTGCGATGTGGCAGACATGTATGTGTGCCACATATGCACACATGCACGATTCAGGGGTGCAACAGGGTGTCAATGTGACACTCTGCCACCCTTGAATATCTTCCCCCTATTACCGATTCGGTATTTACCGAATCAGTAATAGTGAATGGCTTCCCATTCATTCCTATGGGCCTCCAGGCTCATAGGAATGAATGGGAATTACAGAATCGGTAAATACAGAATCGGTAATACCGAATATTACCGATTCGGTAACATTTACTGAATTTTTCTCTACATACTATTTACCGATTCTGAAATACCGAATCGGTAAAATTCGGTATATAAGAATCGGTAAATAGTATTTACCTACATCTGGCCCAAAGTCTTTTAACTCCATGTAGAATACCGATTTGTCTTATGCTATCTGCCCAGTTTGTGCCCAAACTTCTGAAACTGTGGAACATGTTTTCTTTTTTGCCCAGTGTATCAAAATGCGCATCAAAAGTGGATACTTCAGATCTGTCGAAATAAGGGAACCCCATATTTTAGGAAAGCTCTGAGAGTCTTAAAGACAGACACTTCTAGCCCTATTGGTTTTTCAATTAGCCACTTTTTGCACAGTGTCTGGAATGAGAAAGCCAAATATTTAGTTTTATAAGGTGGGTTGGAAGAGTTTTCAATCTGTACGATAGAGCGGTTTTAGGTCGAGTAGGAAGGTTTTTTTTAACTTGTTCTTGAACTTCCTTTTACCTGGTTTTGTTTAGGACGTAGGGGACCCCTATATAAGGATACACTAGCTATACATAGGGAAAAATTGTCTAATTTGAAAAGGTCTATAACTAGTGAATGAGCCTAAGTACATAAAAAGTACATAAATATCTTATACCCACTACATACAGACTTGTCACCAACTACATAAGTGTGTTTTATTTCAATTTTATTATTCAAATATATATATATGTTTTTTTATTTTTATTTTTTTGGTTTTGTATTTTATAGCTATTTTTAGGAAAATAAATATACATTTCATGGATACATTCCAATATATTTGATAGCCAATTGATATTTCTGTGACTTTTCACATACAAATCTTAAAAATACATAACAAACACATGGATAAGCATAAGACAGAGAGTGATGGAGGCAACGTGGTAGGTAACACACAGGCAAAGCGGTGGGTGACACACTACGCGCGTTTCGGCTTGGAAGCCTTCATCAGGTGTCCCGTCTTTGGCACTACAATTTAAAAACATGGTGACAGTCATACAGACAAGCAAGTGAACATGACTGTAGTGGGCATGTATATTTCTGTTAAATCTATTGCTGCATGTTTCCAGACAATTATTATTTACTTATATACAAATAAAAACATAGTGGTATATCATTTACATGTCCAAAAGTATAATATTTCTAAAGCCACATCTGATAAACATACATTACATATTAGTTGCAACATCATCAGAGAATGAGATGTACTTTGTTTCAAATATTTTTGTCTTTATCTAGGCAACTTTCTATTAATATGTTCTTTCTGCAGATGTACCACAGAGAGAGAAGAGAGAGAGTAGCAGAAACTTTCATTTATAGATCTTAAAACAACAATACATGGTATTTCTTCCATTTGTTATACGCAACATCCTAAGTGATCGTGTTTAGATATTTATCAAGATAATCATTTTGATGGTACTAAATGAACAGTATGTATAAATAGACAATACATGTAAGTCACAGCAACCTGAATCATACAGTTCTGCGTGGTTGAGAGCACATAGCTACCACCTAATTTCCTATTTGATGGATCTGGTCTTAAAAGACAGTGAGGAATTGAGGACCCTATAGTACTTACATAAGTGGGTAGCTCAAGATGTGAGGAAATGCTAGCTTAAAAATATGTAGATCGTCAGACCCTCGTATTCCTGTATATCATGAGAGGGGGGTAAATCGTTGTGGAGAACAGAAAATTAGTAAATCTCAAGATGCGGTCCCGGGGGTAGCTGACCCTAGGTATTTCCTCACGTTTTCCCGAGTCAGTAACATTGAGTCCATGAGGTGAAAACGAACCCCTAGAGAGACCATGAGGTGCCATTGAGCACAGCATCAATTTTTGGAAATCCCCCAAAAACGTATGTATTCTATTACGAATGCATGCCTAACACATTAATTGTTTTTAAGTATCACTGTCTAATTAGGGACATTGGAGTGGCATATGTAGGGCTGGTCCCTACATGGTCCTGAAGAAATGCTAGGGGTAGCAGGAAACATGTCGACCTTTCACTGAACCAATCCCCATTATAGGTTGGTTATTAGTGATATCACCCCATTTTTAATATACCTGACTAGGAGCAAAAATAAATATATTGAGGCCCACTAAGCACGGTATTTTTAAATTCACCCACACCCACTCCACCACGTTGCACTACACATAGTCTCTCACATAAAAGTGCTCCTGCGTAGAGCTTAAGTCGCAGCACGCCCCTTTTCGTAGAGAACTGGGAGGGCCCCAATGATGAAGCATGTGACCGTGGGGCAACCCCGGTGAGTGAGGGGACACTAGAAAGAAATTTTTCTTTCTTGGCAGGTATCACTGACCAAGCAGGTCAGTTACCACAACATTAGCTAGGTCTATGAACCCAATAACTTGGATTCTTGGTTGTGCACCTACCACGTTGCCTCCATCACTCTCTGTCTTATGCTCATCCATGTTTTTGTTATGTATTTTTAAGATTTGTATGTGAAAACTCACAGAAATATCAATTGGCTATCAAATATATTGGAATGTATCCATGAAATGTATATTTATTTTCCTAAAAATAGCTATAAAATACAAAACCAAAAATATATATATATATATATATATATATATATTTGAATAATAAAATTGGAATAAAACACACTTATGTAGTTGGTGACAAGTCTGTATGTAGTGGGTATAATATATAGATGCATTTATCTACTTAGGCTCATTCACTAGTTATAGACCTTTTCAAATTAGACAATTTTTCGACATGTATAGCTAGTGTATCCTTATATAGGGGGTCCCCTACTTCCTAAACAAGGTATTCTCATAGCCGGTTCTATGAGGGGATGTTCAGTTGCTATATCTGTTTCATTACTTTGAAGCTAGCAATATCTATCCATAATACATTTGAATAAAACTTTCAAATATACATGTCCATGGTCTTTTGACCCCAGCCACGTATCTGGTAGGATAGGTTCACTATGTAGTTAGGCATAGTTGCATATGCCCTCACCGTATCGTGAAATCGATACATCTATGAAATCTAAGGGCATATTAACATCTTGCTCAGGTCTTTTTGCCAGCTTTAATCCTTAACTAAAAGATAAACCATTAGTATGGCAAATTTCAAAACCTTTGGTTTCAGCGATGCAGATTTTATGTCTATGGTGGGTGCATCAGCATCTTTTGAGAGTAGAACCACCAATAACATAGGAACAAATGATGAATTAAATAATCTTCTAGCTCTTAAAAGGAAAACTAAACATATAGAGTTACACGGAGAATATATGCTGCAATATCTGCGAGCAGGCATAATTCCTCAAGGCTTACAGATAAAAAACATCCCGGGTCTGTTCGCCCACATCAAGGAATTCCTAGAAAAATGGTCACAAATAGCCAATCGCTGCTTGCGAGATCTGATGATGTTAATAGTGGAAACGGCTAAAGATCTTATATTACAGCTATTAAAAGAGATCTCAGAGTTGGAAAAGAAAATTAAGTCCTCTCCAGCTATTGCTGATACAAAAAAAGCACTTGACGATATTGAAATGGAACTTAGTTCCTATAATGATTGTTTAACGAAAAGGAAAACAGAAAAGCTGCAGAAAGATATAAGATACTTCAGCAGAGAACGAATATATCCTTACCTTGCTGATGGATTTTATACTGCACCTGAAGATAGTAATTTTGACAATTTTGGCAATCAACAACCCACCAGACCATACTATAACAAAAAACAACTACGTTCTCTAATACGTCAGGGTCTGATAGTGAGGATGGATCGACATTCTCTGATCCACGAGGATCTAGAACTCCTCGATACAATCAAGGGGGTAGGGCTTTTTTAGGGAGGCGCAATCCACACAGGGGAAACTGGAGGCCACGCTACCAGAATCATCAGTACCAACCACCCATGCAATATCAGCCTTCCATACAATACCAGCCTCAAGCCCAATACCCGCAGCCATACCAGGCCCCCCAACTTATCAATCCGAATCAGTTTTTAGAAACGAGGAATGCCCGGTATTGGAGACAAAAGATTGTATCCCTATTTTCAATTTGAGTGAAACCAGTCTTAACCAATCTAGTCTGGCCTTACTATCCAAAGGATTATCTTTCGTGCCACCTTCGGGCTTACACAAATTTGAACTGTTTTCTGACCTTATGGCGTTCTTTCGCAAGATCCGCCTTAGGTTCTTTTTTGCAGAGAATAATTCTGTTAATCAAGACGTCAATAAATCAGGTTTGGCTCCCAAATCAACATTTACTCCTACCCTAGACGAAGTTGTACCAGAAGTTGGAATCTTTGAAAAGGTTGTGTACAATAAAATCCTCAAAGCAACTGAATATATCCCAAGAACACCATATAACATCTCCACAGAAGAATATGAGGCTCTAATGAGCCTTAAGATTTCAACATCTATAACAATTAAAAGCTGTGACAAGGGGGGTGGGATAGCTATTATGGACACTGAGAAGTACACTGCCAAAGATGAGGACAAGTTACTAGATACGAAGTTTTACACCAAGATAACCAAGAACACCACGGCTAATATCAAGGCAAAAATCCTTCGCCTTACCACCCAAGCTTTCAACAATGACATTATTTGTCAAAAAGAGTACGACTACCTGAATGTAGAGAACGCCAAAATGCCTTGTTTATATGGAACTCCTAAAGTCCATAAAAATGCTCTAGACCCTCCACTACGGCCAATTGTGAGTACAATAGGATCAGTCACTGAACCCATATCGAAATATCTTGATGCCATCCTACGCCCCTACATTCACAACATACCTGGATATATAAAAGACACATGCCAGGTAATCAACTCATTAGAAGGAATGCCATACAACCACAACCGACAATGGTTGGTTACCCTGGATGTACAAAGTCTGTATTCTAATATTCCATTGGAAGGAGCACTTGTAGCAGTAACATGGTTTATAGAAACGTACCAAGTTGATTGTAATTCCAAATTTATCCTTGACTGTCTCAATATCATTCTCAAGGAAAACATCTTTGAATTTCATGGAACTCTATACAAACAAGCAAAAGGTGTCAGCATGGGCGCTTCATGTGCGCCCACCATAGCAAACATTTATGTCGCCCACTTTGAATACCAGTTTATATTTAGGTAAGAAGCTCCCTTTTTTGAAACCACCCTAAATTGGTCTAGATATATTGACGACATCATCTACATATGGGATGATAATGAAGACACTTTGTCCGAATATATCGAGTGGTTGAATCTATGTGACAACAACCTTCAGTTTACGTCACATTGCAGTACCCAAGAAATTGAATTTCTGGACATCATGACAAAGCATGACAATGGGTTACTATATGTAGATTTGTATACAAAACCGACAGCTCGTAACACCATTTTACACCATTCTAGCTTTCACCCTCTTAAACAAAAAAATGGAATTCCATTTGGTCAATTTTTGCGACTTCGTCGTAATTGTACTAAATTAGCTGATTACGACCAAAGAGCCCTTGAAATGAAAAGAAAATTCCTGAATCGAGGGTATCCGCATCGGGTGGTACGCGATGCATACAAACGTGCCCGTTTCTATGATCGCCAACACCTCCTAGAGGGCAATTCAAATAATAGAAATGTCAATCTGGTCTTTGTCACTAGACATTCAATTCTCAACGAACGAATTCGCCAAATAATATGTTCAAACTGGCACTTACTCAATACTAACAAATTGCACAGTGAAACTTTGGAAAAACCTATGTTCGCATATCGTAAGAACAAGTACATCAAAGACCTGATAGTGAGATCACGCATGCCCCCACCGAAACAACTGTCACAGCGAAGTATCATGGATTTGTCAACTGTCCAAGGTAACTTCAAATGCGGCACATGCATATCATGCTCTTTAGCTATAGAAAGTACATCAATAAGTCACAATAAAGTAACTGTGAAAAGTAAGGGAATCGTTAACTGTAAATCTAAAAATATTGTGTACTTAATACTATGCCCATGCCAGAAAGCCTATGTTGGCGAAACTGCACGATCTATGAATGTTCGACTCACCGAACACAGATCGGCCATTCGCACCCAAAAGCTAGCAGCTCCTATGGTATGCCATTTTCTTGAAAACAACCATAGACCTGATGATATACGGTGGTTTATTCTTGAAAAAATTATACCGACAGCAGGGATCTGCTGTGATGCTATAAGAAAAAAGCGCGAAGTGTATTATATTTTCACATTAGATACTGTGAAAAAAGGACTAAATTCAGTTATTCCCTGGGATCAGGCAATCATCTGATATTTGAATCTGAGAAAGCGCTAGTCTATAGGCCATATTACTATAAGAGGAGAAGACAAAAAAATCTGGAGGAAATGTATGTGAACAAATGTTGTATATCCATTGAATGTATGCTGTTACAAATACATTGAAGAATATCTATGTGAATAAATGTTATACAATCAGTGAATGAACAGATATATGGGGCTAAAGTATACCTTTTATCAACACCTCATAATTATTATTTGAAATAGGGTGTCCTATATACAGTAGGATGGGGGCACATATGCACCACCTTATTTACTTTCAATTTTATTACTGTAGTTATAGTACGACCTTTGAGTTATTATTGCCTCCTAGGCTAGCTGGTCTTCTAGTAGCCGATTAGGACTTTAGCAATGTGGACCTTTCATTGTTCCCTTGTTTCATCGTTAGTTAGTGTCACATAAGAGCAGATCTTCTTTTGTTGCTGTTTTACATATCTGTCACTTATAAGAATAGGTGATCAGACCTCGATATTCGTATCTATATGAATTGTTACACTTATCGTTGAAACTCTTTTCATAATCATGGCTGGTTAACATAAATTGATATTAATGTTGTTTGAATAATCAATTCTTTATTCCTTAAGCGCATAGAAAAATCGGCCTTTTAATGCATGAGCGCGTATATGCCATAAAAATTCCGTGCTATATCTCTATGATTTAAATGGATGCCAGCTTCTATATCTTCGCCACTTCAGGTCCGCTTTCTATATCCATTAGGAGATCACCCTGGCCTAAGTCCGCTCTCTATTTTTGTAGTTACATCATTACATGGAGGCCGTCTCAGCGTCAGTCCGTTCTCTATTGTGATGACCAAATCCATCAGGAAGTCTGCGTAATCAGAACGCCCCGTTAAAAAGGGTGCCGGTATCCACTTTCCGGTTTACTTTCACCGACATGTTATGCCGGTTTTTGCAGAGCACCAGAACGTTATGAGGGCCATACCCTGCTTTACATCCTATAACATTAGGTAAGTCGGAGCTCTTAGTTAGCGGTACTCTTAGCTAAACAGAGCCTCTTAGTTAGCGGTACTTTAAGGCAAACAGAGACTATGTATCTTTCTGCAAGTCATAACGGGATGTAACATATATCAGATATGGATAGCTGAGCTGTATTTATATTAATATAAACACGGTTAGGAAGTCTATAATTTACACTTAGGGACAGACCCGTAATATGTAATACTTCATCTTTAATTACTATCGTGTTAGATAGAAGGTCCTACCCACTCTTTGGGCAGCACAAGCTTTATCTCTCCTTGAGTTATTTGCCTATATATATAGCAGCCGGTAGTTTATTTCATACTAGCGTGTGTGCCTAAACCCGTTACGCCTAACTATTACAGCAGGCCCCATTGATAAACCTATTACTGTTTATAGCTCCATAGTATAGCTATTGTAGTTTCCCTTAAATTGCTATCTATGTCCCTAATACCATCGGTTTGAATATTTGTAGATTTCTCGCCAAAGTACTCTTGAACATTCTTCTGGCCCTCGGTCATCATAAAGCGACCCTATCCTAAGGTAATTATCCTATTCCGGAATAAATATGTCTCCTTTCCCGCTTTAGACAACAGCAGTACTATATTATGTTTTATGTTTCTTACGTTATAGATTGGTTGTTCGCATCTTATACCAACATCTTGACTATTTTAAAGAACTTCTATATACATCAAACATCCCTCAATATTGCAGAAGAGATTCTTCACTTATCCTCCCCTACATTTGAAGGTACTGAGAAGCTTGTAATGCAGAGCATTATTATACCTTAGACATTTAGATGCCCTGAAAATATTGTTTGGTCAAAAAACACATGTCTTTTATTATTTCTTTTTCATTAGGACTCTCATCGCCTAAATAATTTATTTATTTAGTTGAGATTCTCATCAATCTCTGGTAAATACATTAACGGCATTAGAATAATAACTCACACTTTATGTAGTTTAAGAATTCATCCTGAAATATATGGCGTCATTAATATACATTTACCCATAAGTCACCAGCCAAGATTATGTTTTGCCTAATATGTCGACTTATCTACTCGACACCACATGTTTAAGTCCGTCTTCATCCTGTGGAGTCAATTTCGGCTAAATATGTCATATTAAGACTTATCTACTCGACACCACATGTTTAAGTTTGTCTTCATCCTGTGGAGTCAATTTCGGCTAAATATGTCAATGTATCCATTCGACATTATATTTTTAGTCTTACCTTCATCTCGTAGAGACTTTGCTAATTTTCTGTTGTCCACAACTATTTACCCCCCTCTCATGATATACAGGAATACGAGGCTCTGATGATCTACATTTTTTTATGCCAGCATTTCCTCACATCTTGAGCTACCCACTTATGTAAGTACTATAGGGTCCTCAATTCCTCACTGACTTTTAAGACCAGATCCATAAAATAGGAAATTAGGTGGTAGCTATGTGCTCTCAACCACGCAGAACTGTATGATTCAGGTTGCTGTGACTTACATGTATTGTCTATTTATACATACTGTTCATTTAGTACCATCAAAATGATTATCTTGATAAATATCTAAACACGATCACTTAGGATGTTGCGTATACCAAATGGAAGAAATACCATGTATTGTTGTTTTAAGATCTATATATGAAAGTTTCCGCTACTCTCTCTCTTCTCTCTCTGTAGTACATCTGCAGAGAGAACATATTAATAGAAAGTTGCCTAGATAAAGACAAAAATATTTGAAACAAAGTACATCTCATTCTCTGATGATGTTGCAACTAATATGTAATGTATGTTTATCAGATGTGGCTGTAGAAATATTATACTTTTGGACATGTACATGATATACCACTATGTTTTTATTTGTATATAAGTAAATAATAATTGTTTGGAAACATGCAGAAATGGATTTAATAGAAATATACATGCCCACTACAGTCATATTCACTTGCTTGTCTGTTGGACTGTCACCATGTTTTTAAATTGTAGTGCCAAAGACGGGACACCTGATGAAGGCTTCCAAGCCGAAATGCGCGGAGTGTGTCACCCACCGCTTTGCCTGTGTGTTACCTACCACGTTGTCTCCATCACTCTCTGTCTTATGCTCATCCATGTTTTTGTTATGTATTTTTAAGATTTGTATGTGAAAACTCACAGAAATATCAATTGGCTATCAAATATATTGGAATGTATCTATGAAATATAAATTTATTTTTCTAAAAATAGCTATAAAATACAAAACCCAAAAAAATAAAAATAAAAAAAATATATATATATATATTTGAATAATAAAATTGGAATAAAACACACTTATGTAATTGGTGACAAGTCTGTATGTAGTGGGTATAATATATAGATGCATTTATCTACTTAGGCTCATTCACTAGTTATAGACCTTTTCAAATTAGACAATTTTTCGATATGTATAGTTAGTGTATCCTTATATAGGGGTCCCCTACTTCCTAAACAAGTTATTCTCATAGTCGGTTCTATGAGGGGATGTTCAGTTGCTATATCTGTTTCATTACTTTGAAGCTAGCAATATCTATCCATAATACATTTGAATAAAACTTTCAAATATACATGTCCATGGTCTTTTGACCCCAGCCATGTATCTGGTAGGATAGGTTCACTATGTAGTTAGGCATAGTTGCATATGCCCTCACCGTATCGTGAAATCGATACATCTATGAAATCTAAGGGCATATTAACATCTTGCTCAGGTCTTTTTGCCAGCTTTAATCCTTAACTAAAAGATAAACCATTAGTATGGCAAATTTCAAAACCTTTGGTTTCAGCGATGCAGATTTTATGTCTATGGTGGGTGCATCAGCATCTTTTGAGAGTAGAACCACCAATAACATAGGAACAAATGATGAATTAAATAATCTTCTAGCTCTTAAAAAGAAAACTAAACATATAGAGTTACACGGAGAATATATGCTGCAATATCTGCGAGCAGGCATAATTCCTCAAGGCTTACAGATAAAAAACATCCCGGGTCTGTTCGCCCACATCAAGGAATTCCTAGAAAAATGGTCACAAATAGCCAATCGCTGCTCGCGAGATCTGATGATGTTAATAGTGGGAACGGCTAAAGATCTTATATTACAGCTATTAAAAGAGATCTCAGAGTTGGAAAACAAAATTAAGTCCTCTCCAGCTATTGCTGATGCAAAAAAAGCACTTGACGATATTGAAATGGAACTTAGTTCCTATAATGATTGTTTAACGAAAAGGAAAACAGAAAAGCTGCAGAAAGATATAAGATACTTCAGCAGAGAACGAATATATCCTTACCTTGCTGATGGATTTTATACTGCACCTGAAAATAGTAATTTTGACAATTTTGGCAATCAACAACCCACCAGACCATACTATAACAAAAAAACAACTACGTTCTCTAATACGTCAGGGTCTGATAGTGATGATGGATCGACATTCTCTGATCCACGAGGATCTAGAACTCCTCGATACAATCAAGGAGGTGGGCCTTTTTTACGGAGGCGCTATCCACACAGGGGAAACTGGAGGCCACGCTACCAGAATCATCAGTATCAACCATCCATGCAATATCAGCCTTCCATACAATACCAGCCTCAAGCCCAATACCCGCAGCCATACCAGGTCCCCCAACTTATCAATCCGAATCAGTTTTTAGAAACGAGGAACGCCCGGTATTGGAGACAATAGATTGTATCCCTATTTTCAATTTGAGTGAAACCAGTCTTAAGCAATCTAGTCTGGCCTTACTATCCAAAGGATTATCTTTCGTGCCACATTCAGGCCTAAACAAATTTGAACTGTTTTCTGACCTTATGGCGTTCCTTCGCAAGATCCGCCTTAGGTTCTTTTTTGCAGAGAATAATTCTGTAAATCAAGACGTCAATAAATCAGGTTTGGCTCCCAAATCAACATTTACGCCTACCCTAGATGAAGTTGTACCAGAAGTTGGAATCTTTGAAAAGGTTATGTACAATAAAATCCTCAAAGCAACTGAATATATCCCAAGAACCCCATATAACATCTCCACAGAAGAATATGAGGCTCTAATGAGCCTTAAGAATTCAACATCTATAACAATTAAAAGCTGTGACAAGGGGGGTGGGATAGCTATTATGAACACTGAGAAGTACACTGACAAAGTTGAGAACAAGTTACTAGATACGAAGTTTTACACCAAGATAACCAAGAACACCACGGCTAATATCAAGGCAAAACTCCTTCGCCTTACCACCCAAGCTTTCAACAATGACATTATTTGTCAAAAAGAGTACGACTACCTGAATGTAGAGAACCCCAAATGCCTTGTTTATATGGAACTCCTAAAGTCCATAAAAATGCTCTAGACCCTCCACTAAGGCCAATTGTGAGTACAATAGGATCAGTCACTGAACCCATATCGAAATATCTTGATGCCATCCTACGCCCCTACATTCTCAACATACCTGGATATATAAAAGACACATGCCAGGTAATCAACTCATTAGAAGGAATGCCATACAACCACAACCGACAATGGTTGGTTACCCTGGATGTACAAAGTCTGTATTCTAATATTCCATGCGAAGGAGCACTTGTAGCAGTAACATGGTTTATAGAAACGTACCAAGTTGATTGTAATTCCAAATTTATCCTTGACTGTCTCAATATCATTCTCAAGGAAAACATCTTTGAATTTCATGGAACTCTATACAAACAAGCAAAAGGTGTCAGCGTGGGCGCTTCCTGTGCGCCCACCATAGCAAACATTTATGTCGCCCACTTTGAATACCAGTTTATATTTAGGGAAGAAGCTCCCTTTTTTGAAACCACCCTAAATTGGTCTAGATATATTGACGACATCATCTTCATATGGGATGATAATGAAGACACTTTGTCCGAATATATCGAGTGGTTGAATCTATGTGACAACAACCTTTAGTTTACGTCACATTGCAGTACCCAAGAAATTGAATTCCTGGACATCATGATAAAGCATGACAATGGGTTACTATATGTAGATTTGTATACAAAACCGACAGCTCGTAACACCATTTTACACCATTCTAGCTTTCACCCTCTTAAACAAAAAAATGGAATTCCATTTGGTCAATTTTTGCGACTTCGTCGTAATTGTACTAAATTAGCTGATTACAACCAAAGAGCCCTTGAAATGAAAAAAAAATTCCTGAAACGAGGGTATCCGCATCGGGTGGTACGCGATGCATACAAACGTGCCCGTTTCTATGATCGCCAACACCTCCTAGAGGGCAATTCAAATAATAGAAATGTCAATCTGGTCTTTGTCACTAGACATACAATTCTCAACGAAGGAATTCGCCAAATAATATGTTCAAACTGGCACTTACTCAATACTAACAAATTGCACAGTGAAACTTTGGAAAAACCTATGTTCGCATATCGTAAGAACAAGAACATCAAAGACCTGATAGTGAGATCACGCATGCCCCCACCGAAACAACTGTCACAGCGAAGTATCATGGATTTGTCACCTGTCCAAGGTAACTTCAAATGCGGCACATGCATATCATGCTCTTAAGCTATGGAAAGTACATCAATAAGTCACAATAAAGTAACTGTGAAAAGTAAGGGAATCGTTAACTGTAAATCTAAAAATATTGTGTACTTAATACTATGCCCATGCCAGAAAGCCTATGTTGGCGAAACTGCACGATCTATGAATGTTCGACTCACCGAACACAGATCGGCCATTCACACCCAAAAGCTAGCAGCTCCTATGGTATGCCATTTTCTTGAAAACAACCACAGACCTGATGATATACGGTGGTTTATTCTTAAAAAATGTATACCGACAGCAGGGATCTGCTGTGATGCTATAAGAAAAAAGCGCAAAGTGTATTATATTTTCACATTAGATACTGTGAAAAAAGGACTAAATTCAGTTATTCCCTGGGATCAGGCAATTATCTGATATTTGAATCTGAGAAAGCGCTAGTCTATAGGCCATATTACTATAAGAGGAGAAGACAAAAAAATCTGGAGGAAATGTATGTGAACAAATGTTGTATATCCATTGAATGTATGCTGTTACAAATACATTGAAGAATATCTATGTGAATAAATGTTATATAATCATTGAATGAACAGATATATGGGGCTAAAGTACACCTTTTATAAACACCTCATAATTATTATTTGAAATAGGGTGTCCTATATACAGTAGGATAGGGGCACATATGCACCACCTTATTTACTTTCAATTTTACTACTGTAGTTATAGTACGACCTTTGAGTTATTATTGTCTCCTAGGTTAGCTGGTCATCCAGTAGCCGATTAGGACTTTAGCAATGTGGACCTTTCATTGTTCCCTTGTTTCATCGTTAGTTAGTGTCACATAAGAGCAGATCTTCTTTTGTTGCTGTTTTACATATCTGTCACTTGTAAGAATAGGTGATCAGACATCGATATTCGTTTCTATATGAATTGTTACACTTATCGTTGAAACTCTTTTCATAATCATGGCTGGTTAACATAAATTGATATTAATGGTTTTTGAATAATCAATTCTTTATTCCTTACGCGCATAGAAAAATCGGCCTTTTAATGCATGAGCGCGTATACGCCATAAAAATTCCGTGCTATACTCTATGATTTAAATGGATGCCAGCTTCTATATCTTCGCCACTTCAGGTCCGCTTTCTATATCCATTAGGAGAACACCCTGGCCTAAGTCCGCTCTCTATTTTTGTAGTTACATCATTACATGGAGGCCGTCTCAGCGTCAGTCCGTTCTCTATTGTGATGACCAAATCCATCAGGAAGTCTGCGTAATCAGAACGCCCCGTTAAAAAGGGTGCCGGTATCCACTTTCGGTTTACTTTCACCGACATGTTATGCCGGTTTTTGCAGAGCACCAGAACGTTATGAGGGCCATACCCTGCTTTACATCCTATAACATTAGGTAAGTCGGAGCTCTTAGTTAGCGGTACTCTTAGCTAAACAGAGCCTCTTAGTTAGCGGTACTTTTAGGCAAACAGAGACTATGTATCTTGCTGCAAGTCGTAACGGGATGTAACATATATCAGATATGGATAGCTAAGCTGTATTTATATTAATATAAACAATGGTTAGGAAGTCTATAATTTACACTTAGGGACAGACCCGTAATATGTAATAGTTCATCTTTAATTACTATCGTGTTAGATAGAAGGTCCCACCCACTCTTTGGGCAGCACAAGCTTTATCCCTCCTTGAGTTATTTGCCTATATATATAGCAGCCGGTAGTTTATTTCATACTAGCATGTGTGCCTAAACCCGTTACGCCTAACTATTACAGCAGGCCCCATTGATAAACCTCTTACTGTTTATAGCTCCATAGTATAGCTATTGTAGTTTCCCTTAAATTGCTATCTATGTCCCTAATACCATCGGTTTGAATATTTGTAGATTTCTCGCCAAAGTACTCTTGAACATTCTTCTGGCCCTCGGTCATCATAAAGCGACCCTATCCTAAGGTAATTATCCTATTCCGGAATAAATATGTCTCCTTTCCCGCTTTAGACAACAGCAGTACTATATTATGTTTTATGTTTCTTACGTTATAGATTGGTTGTTCGCATCTTATACCAACATCTTGACTATTTTAAAGAACTTCTATATACATCAAACATCCCTCAATATTGCAGAAGAGATTCTTCACTTATCCTCCCCTACATTTGAAGGTACTGAGAAGCTTGTAATGCAGAGCATTATTATACCTTAGACATTTAGATGCCCTGAAAATATTGTTTGGTCAAAAAACACGTCTTTTATTATTTCTTTTTCATTAGGACTCTCATCGCCTAAATAATTTATTTATTTAGTTGAGATTATCATCAATCTCTGGTAAGTACATTAACGGCATTAGAATAATAACTCACACTTTATGTAGTTTAAGAATTCATCCTGAAATATATGGCGTCATTAATATACATTTACCCATAAGTCACCAGCCAAGATTATGTTTTGCCTAATATGTCGACTTATCTACTCGACACCACATGTTTAAGTCCGTCTTCATCCTGTGGAATCAATTTCGGCTAAATATGTCGATGTATCCATTCGACATTATATTTTTAGTCTTACCTTCATCTCGTAGAGACTTTGCTAATTTTCTGTTGTCCACAACTATTTACCCCCCTCTCATGATATACAGGAATACGAGGCTCTGACTAAGCATGAGCGCAAAATCCGCTCCGATCGCGGATTTTGCGGATTTTCGGTAAATCCGCGATCCGCGAACTCTCGCGAATTTACCGAGAATCCGCAATCCGCGATCGGAGCGGATTTTGCGGTCAAAAGTTCAAGCCTAACATAATTTACGATGGCGCCGGCAAGCTGCCAGCGCCATCCTCAAATGGTTACTTAATTAGCTTCGACAGGAAGCTCTAACAGATAAGATAAAGCTTATCAGTTGGAGCTTCCTGTTGAAGCTAATTAAGTAACTTTTGCAGGATGGCGCTGGCAGCTTGCCGGCGCCATCGTAAATTATTTAAATGGTGGTGTCTTCTTGAATAAATATGAAGGGCAGGGTTCATTCGGGCACGACGGTCCTGGCACAAAAAATAAACCTCAACAGGAAACACTTGCAGATATCAATAAAGCATGTGCCCTAGTTGAAGCGCAAATGCAGTGACTCATTCATCAGCCCAAAAATAAATAATCGTGAGCGTTGTGGAGGCTGGGCAGGTGTGCCTTGTTCCCAAATATACCATCGAAAATCCGCTGTGATGCTGGCCAGAGGCATTTGCATCTTTGACTTTGACGAGCGGAATCCCCGTGCTGTTCCTGTGACCAGGGGCTTCTGTCTCTTAATCTGCTGCTCTGATCGGTCTCTGACCTTTTATACACACAAGCGGCATGTGCGCTCGCATGGAAGCCCCGTCCGTTTGGCCCCGCCCGAGCTTCTGTCTCTTAATCTGCTGCTCTGATCGGTCTCTGACCTGTTATACACACAAGCGGCATGTGCGCTCGCATGGAAGCCCCGTCCGTTTGGCCCCGCCCGAGCTTCTGTCTCTTAATCTGCTGCTCTGATCGGTCTCTGACCTGTTATACACACAAGCGGCATGTGCGCTCGCATGGAAGCCCCGTCCGTTTGGCCCCGCCCACACACTCGAGGAAGCCCCGCCCCCAAATCCGCCGATCCGCATAATCCGCGGATTTTGCGGATCCACGATCCGTGAATCCGCAAATCCGTGAATCGTGGATCCGCAAAATCCGCCCATGCTTAGCTCTGACGATCTACATGTTTTTAAGCCAGCATTTCCTCACATCTTGAGCTACCCACTTATGTAAGTACTATAGGGTCCTCAATTCCTCACTGTCTTTTAAGACCAGATCCATCAAATAGGAAATTAGGTGGTAGCTATGTGCTCTCAACCACGCAGAACTGTATGATTCAGGTTGCTGTGACTTACATGTATTGTCTATTTATACATACTGTTCATTTAGTACCATCAAAATGATTATCTTGATAAATATCTAAACACGATCACTTAGGATGTTGCGTATACCAAATGGAAGAAATACCATGTATTGTTGTTTTAAGATCTATAAATGAAAGTTTCCGCTACTCTCTCTCTTCTCTCTCTGTAGTACATCTGCAGAAAGAACATATTAATAGAAAGTTGCCTAGATAAAGACAAAAATATTTGAAACAAAGTACATCTCATTCTCTGATGATGTTGCAACTAATATGTAATGTATGTTTATCAGATGTGGCTGTAGAAATATTATACTTTTGGACATGTACATCATATACCACTATGTTTTTATTTGTATATAAGTAAATAATAATTGTCTGGAAACATGCAGAAATGGATTTAATAGAAATATACATGCCCACTACAGTCATGTTCACTTGCTTGTCTGTTTGACTGTCACCATGTTTTTAAATTGTAGTGCCAAAGACGGGTCACCTGATGAAGGCTTCCGAGCCGAAACGCGCGTAGTGTGTCACCCACCGCTTTGCCTGTGTGTTACCTACCACGTTGCCTCCATCACTCTCTGTCTTATGCTCATCCATGTGTTTCTTATGTATTTTTAAGATTTGTATGTGAAAACTCACAGAAATATCAATTGGCTATCAAATATATTAGAATGTATCCATGAAATGTATATTTATTTTCCTAAAAAAATACAAAACCCCAAAAAAATATAAAAAAATATATATATATTTGAATAATAAAATTGGAATAAAACACACTTATGTAGTTGGTGACAAGTCTGTATATAGTGGGTATAAGATATAGATGCATTTATCTACTTAGGCTCATTTACTAGTTATAGACCTTTTCAAATTAGACTTCCTTTTACCTGGGCCTGTGACAGTGTAATCCAAGTTTTGTTTTTTTGTTTTTTGCAAATAGCGATTGTATATCTGATTACATAGTACACTCAGAGTTTTAATTTTTTGACGTCTGGAAAACTGAATTTTTAATGACTTTATATTAAATTATTTTATTTTTGTATTATTTGATTGTATTTGATATTGAATTTATCTATGATATTTACTGTCTGTTTTTATGATATCTAATATTAGAACCACTAAGATTTCTTAGCTACTCTTGGTGAGTATAGCAGACCCACTCATGAGCTTTTTGTTGACTAATAGGAGTGTTATTTAATAAATGTGTTTGTACATGTATAAGAACTTGAATTTGACCATGTGTGGATATTTACTCATTCTTTCTTGTCTGATCTTATGATGTTTTATATGAACTTTTATGGTTATTATTAACCAAAATAAAGTTTAACTAACTAACTAAAAACATATATATATATATATATATATATATATATATATATATATATATATATATATATATATATATATATATATTCACTGAAAAAAGAAAGGTTACAGGGATGTAATAGTTAGGAAATGAAATAAAAATAAAAACGTAGAAATTTACTGAAAAATGCAAAGGTTACAGAGATATTATAAGTAGGCTCAAATTTCACTCGTAGTTACGTGAGCTAACTATAACTTACACCCCCACATTGCACTGCTTATGACTTCACATATTACATCACTCATGAGATGGCCAGTGACATCACTCAACATCTTCAATGACATCTGTGAGGGGTACTCGAGTGTCTGATTCGGTCGGAGAGTGTGTCTATGAATATCTGAGTGGGTCCATAAGCAAGTGTGTGAGTCATTGAGTGGATCTGTGAGTGGATGCATCAGACTCTGAGTGGGTATGTGAGCGGGTACATGAGTCTCTGAGTGGGGTCTGTAAGTGGGTGTGTGAGTTTCTCAGTGGGCGTTTGAGTGGGTAAATGCATCTCTGAGAGGGTCTATAAGTGGGTGCGTGGGTCTCTGACTCTGACTGGGTCTTTGAGTGGCTGCATGAGGTCTGAGTGGGGTCCGTAAGTGGGTCTGTGAGTGGGTGCATGAGTGTCTGAGTGGGTGTGTGAGTGGATGCATGAATCTCAGTGGGTTTGTGAGTGGGTGCATAAGTCTCTGAGTGGATGTGTGAATGGGTGCATGGGTGTTTCAGTGGGTGTCTGAATGGGTGCATGAGTCTCTCAATGCATATATAACTGAATGAATTAGTGTCTGAATGAGTCTGTGAATGTATTTTGCAAATTCATTGTGATGTTACAAGGGGGACGCGCTGATGGTCGAGGTAAATTCGCGAATATTGTGCGTGGAAAAAACCTGTTTTGCGACATATAATACACATCAGTGGTGCCTGAAAGATCCCTAAATTCCAGCTTTGGGATCAGGATACATTCAACCTGACCCAATATGCCAGTTTCTGCCATTTCATTGAGCCCCGGGGTCTGTTCCAATAAACTAACATGGCAGCCGCAACTCTCTGCTTAAGCTGCGGCCAGCCAATCAGCGCATTCCTATTGGTGCGGTCATTCGCAATTCGACACAAATACGTCGAGAATTATCCGCGATCATAGATATACAAATTTGAATTTCCTTAAGTTTCTCAACAACTACAAAACAGATTTACACCATATTACAAAAAGCACAATCTGCCGGCCAAACGCTAGCTTTCTGCCAAATTTGGTGTAATTTCATCCAGTGGTTTGGGCTGCAGCAGGCATGTCTAAAGTCTTAATAGGAATGAACATAGGAAACACACTTTTTTTTACCCCCCCTCCTTTTTCTCGGCCCACGGTTGACGGATCACACTGAAGCTTTCCACGCACAATTAGAATTATCAGGGCACTTTTTTAGAAAAGTTTGTGAAGATTTGTGTAACGGTGCCAAAGATAAAGGCAATTCAAAAGTGCTTTTCCTATGGAAACGTGGTCTAACGATAACTGCCAGTAGGTAATATATCTATATATATATATATATATATATAAATATATATATATATATATATATGTAGATATATTACCTACTGGCGGTTGACAGTATGTAGTTATAGTTAGGACCTATTTTACTTAGGAAATCCGCAACATTCTATTCCCAGTAACTTTGGCGCCGGTTTGCGAATCATCGCAACATTTTCAAAACACGTGGGGCGCTTCGGTCCGCTCCTATCTTGAAAGTTTCGGGGTGATTCGTCAAGCGAGGGCCGAGAAAAAAGGGGGGTCCCAAAACATATTTTTCCCATGCAATTTCCCATAGGAAAACTTAGACACGGCTACAGCCCGAATTACAGAACGGAATTACACCAAATTTGGCAAAGAGTTAGTTCTTGGTTCAGAAAGAACCCTTGTTGTTAAATGGTGTAAATCGGTCAGAAGTTGCTGAGATAATCAAAAGTAAAAACACATATATAACCATGGCCGTGCAGGATCCGCACACCCCCCGATCACGAGCTGTATGCTAATTGGCTGTCAACACTCCGAAGCAGGAAGTGTTGGCAGCCATCTTGTGTCTCGGTAAAACCGAGGTACAAGAAAGCAGTGAAACAAGTGCGCAAAATGCAAAAAGGGGGCAGGGTAGAAATACCCTGACCCCCTAGGCCTGCTTAGGGGGTCCCACAAGAACCCCCAGGGGCCCCTCTAATTTTTTGTTAAAATCGGAAAAATCTCTGCAGGGCACGCTGATCCTGCTGATTAAAAAAAAAACGAAGCGTGGACTCCCGCGCTTTGTTAGTATTTAGCCCCCGGGGGGGGCAAGTCCTGGGGGCAATATATTTAATGTAATGGGGGGCCCAGAGCGGCCCCCCAGCCCCGGGGACTGCCACCCCTGTGGCTGCAAAATGAAATGGGTGGGGGGCTCAGAGGTCCCCCCAAGCCCCAGGGAACGCTTTGTTTGCATATCTGCGGGGGGCTCACAGCCTGCCCGCAGCCCTAGGGACCGCCACCCCCGGGGCTTGTTTTAATAATAATTAAACTACCTGTGTGGTGGGGCTCAAGCCCCCCCACACGCCCCTGGGACCACCACCTTCCCGGGGCACTAAATATTTAAAATATGGGGTCCGTTACAGACCCCCAAGCCTCGGGGACCACCACCCACGGGGCTTTAAATTAAGTGGGAGGGGGGCTGCACGCCCCCCCCGAAGCCAATGATAGCACTGGGGACCACCACCCCCCAGGCCCGGCTCTGTCAGTGTCCCGGGGTGCCCACCCCCTGGACACTGTAGTTTGCTAGGGCAGGGCAGGAGCCTCATGGCTTCCGTCCTGCCATAGAAAACTTGGTTTGGATTTTGAAAGAGAGAGCAGGGAAACCTGCTCTCTCTTTCAAAATTCAAACCAAATTGCTTTTCCACACGGGCGCTGCATTTTAGCATGGGGGAACGGGGAGCCGGCGGGACCGTGGGAGAATTGGGGCCCCCCCACAGTACCCAACGGAGAGGGCCAGCCGCGCCGGAGGGGGTCCCCGGGGCTACAAGTGGCCCAGGAGGGGGGCCACCCCCAAAATTTCAAAAAAGGCCAGCCCCGGGGGATGGGGTCCCTTGGGCCATAGGTGGCCTGAGGAAGGGCCCCGGGGGATAGGGTCCCCGGGACGGATTAAGGCCTCAGGAGGGGGGCTACGCAGCCCCCTTCCAAATTATTATTATTTTTTTTTTTAATGAGGGGGCTGGCCTTGGGGGATGTGGTTCCCAAGGCCAATAAATTAGAAAAAGAAGGGGCGCCACACAGCCCCCCGTCTTAAATATTTTTTTTTTTAAAGAATGGCATCGCGCCAGAGGCCCCCTCTTTGCAAAAAACACAGTTGATGGACAGAATGTAGAACAATGTCATACATTCACCCCAGTACAAGGATCTGGGCCTAAATCCATGGTTTTTTTGCACTCCACACCACCCTGGGTTAGACACTGGCTATATGCAAATCAGCTCTGACCCTGTGCCTCATGGGAACAGTCCAGTCCGAACTACCAAGCCATGTCTTTCCCAGACCGGAATCAAGCATCCAAGGACCGGTTTCTGGCTATCAGCCTTCATCAGCCTGGATAGCTTGACTCCAGTGGTGTGGAGAGCCTGGGACTCACTTCTGAGCATACCCAGCCCACTCGGGGTGAAAATTGCAAAAAACACAGTTGATGGACAGAATGTAGAACAATGTCATACATTCACCCCAGTACAAGGATCTGGGCCTAAATCCATCGTTTTTTTGCACTCCACACCACCCTGGGTTAGACACTGGCTATATGCAAATCAGCTCTGACCCTGTGCCTCATGGGAACAGTCCAGTCCGAACTACCAAGCCATGACTTTCCCAGACCGGAATCAAGCATCCAAGGACCGGTTTCTGGCTATCAGCCTTCATCAGCCTGGATAGCTTGACTCCAGTGGTGTGGAGAGCCTGGGACTCACGTCTGAGCATACCTAGCCCACTCGGGGTGAAAATTGCAAAAAACACAGTTGATGGACAGAATGTAGAACAATGTCATACATTCACCCCAGTACAAGGATCTGGGCCTAAATCCATCGTTTTTTTGCACTCCACACCACCCTGGGTTAGACACTGGCTATATGCAAATCAGCTCTGACCCTGTGCCTCATGGGAACAGTCCAGTCCGAACTACCAAGCCATGTCTTTCCCAGACCGGAATCAAGCATCCAAGGACCGGTTTCTGGCTATCAGCCTTCATCAGCCTGGATAGCTTGACTCCAGAGGTGTGGAGAGCCTGGGACTCACGTCTGAGCATACCCAGCCCACTCGGGGTGAAAATTCCAAACAACACAGTTGATGGACAGAATGTAGAACAATGTCATACATTCACCCCAGTACAAGGATCTGGGCCTAAATCCATCGTTTTTTTGCACTCCACACCACCCTGGGTTAGACACTGGCTATATGCAAATCAGCTCTGACCCTGTGCCTCATGGGAACAGTCCAGTCCGAACTACCAAGCCATGTCTTTCCCAGACCGGAATCAAGCATCCAAGGACCGGTTTCTGGCTATCAGCCTTCATCAGCCTGGATAGCTTGACTCCAGTGGTGTGGAGAGCCTGGGACTCACGTCTGAGCATACCCAGCCCACTCGGGGTGAAAATTGCAAAAAACACAGTTGATGGACAGAATCTAGAACAATGTCATACATTCACCCCAGTACAAGGATCTGGGCCTAAATCCATCGTTTTTTTGCACTCCACACCACCCTGGGTTAGACACTGGCTATATGCAAATCAGCTCTGACCCTGTGCCTCATGGGAACAGTCCAGTCCGAACTACCAAGCCATGTCTTTCCCAGACCGGAATCAAGCATCCAAGGACCGGTTTCTGGCTATCAGCCTTCATCAGCCTGGATAGCTTGACTCCAGTGGTGTGGAGAGCCTGGGACTCACATCTGAGCATACCCAGCCCACTCGGGGTGAAAATTGCAAAAAACACAGTTGATGGACAGAATGTAGAACAATGTCATACATTCACCCCAGTACAAGGATCTGGGCCTAAATCCATCGTTTTTTAGCACTCCACACCACCCTGGGTTAGACACTGGCTATATGCAAATCAGCTCTGACCCTGTGCCTCATGGGAACAGTCCAGTCCGAACTACCAAGCCATGTCTTTCCCAGACCGGAATCAAGCATCCAAGGACCGGTTTCTGGCTATCAGCCTTCATCAGCCTGGATAGCTTGACTCCAGTGGTGTGGAGAGCCTGGGACTCACGTCTGAGCATACCCAGCCCACTCGGGGTGAAAATTGCAAAAAACACAGTTGATGGACAGAATGTAGAACAATGTCATACGTTCACCCCAGTACAAGGATCTGGGCCTAAATCCATCGTTTTTTTGCACTCCACACCACCCTGGGTTAGACACTGGCTATATGCAAATCAGCTCTGACCCTGTGCCTCATGGGAACAGTCCAGTCCGAACTACCAAGCCATGTCTTTCCCAGACCGGAATCAAGCATCCAAGGACCGGTTTCTGGCTATCAGCCTTCATCAGCCTGGATAGCTTGCCTCCAGTGGTGTGGAGAGCCTGGGACTCACGTCTGAGCATACCCAGCCCACTTGGGGTGAAAATTGCAAAAAACACAGTTGATGGACAGAATGTAGAACAATGTCATACATTAACCCCAGTACAAGGATCTGGGCCTAAATCCATCGTTTTTTTGCACTCCACACCACCCTGGGTTAGACACTGGCTATATGCAAATCAGTTCTGACCCTGTGCCTCATGGGAACAGTCCAGTCCGAACTACCAAGCCATGTCTTTCCCAGACCGGAATCAAGCATCCAAGGACCGGTTTCTGGCTATCAGCCTTCATCAGCCTGGATAGCTTGACTCCAGTGGTGTGGAGAGCCTGGGACTCACATCTGAGCATACCCAGCCCACTCGGGGTGAAAATTGCAAAAAACACATTTGATGGACAGAATGTAGAACAATGTCATACATTCACCCCAGTACAAGGATCTGGGCCTAAATCCATTGTTTTTTTGCACTCCACACCACCCTAGGTTAGACACTGGCTATATGCAAATCAGCTCTGACCCTGTGCCTCATGGGAACAGTCCAGTCCGAACTACCAAGCCATGTCTTTCCCAGACCGGAATCAAGCATCCAAGGACCGGTTTCTGGCTATCAGCCTTCATCAGCCTGGATAGCTTGACTCCAGTGGTGTGGAGAGCCTGGGACTCACGTCTGAGCATACCCAGCCTACTCGGGGTGAAAATTGCAAAAAACACAGTTGATGGACAGAATGTAGAACAATGTCATACATTCACCCCAGTACAAGGATCTGGGCCTAAATCCATCGTTTTTTTGCACTCCACACTACCCTGGGTTAGACACTGGCTATATGCAAATCAGCTCTGACCCTGTGCCTCATGGGAACAGTCCAGTCCGAACTACCAAGCCATGTCTTTCCCAGACCGGAATCAAGCATCCAAGGACCGGTTTCTGGCTATCAGCCTTCATCAGCCTGGATAGCTTGACTCCAGTGGTGTGGAGAGCCTGGGACTCACGTCTGAGCATACCCAGCCCACTCGGGGTGAAAATTGCAAAAAACACAGTTGATGGACAGAATGTAAAACAATGTCATACATTAACCCCAGTACAAGGATCTGGGCCTAAATCCATCGTTTTTTGCACTCCACACCACCCTGGGTTAGACACTGGCTATATACAAATCAGCTCTGACCCTGTGCCTCATGGGAACAGTCCAGTCCGAACTACCAAGCCATGTCTTTCCCAGACCGGACCAGCACTCTGCAAGCACGCCCCCTGGCACGTTTTCAGATAAGGAACAAATTCCCCTTGAATACTGGAGGTCCCTGGGGGCAACTAGCCCACCAAGAACCTCCAGTATGTGCCAGTGGGCTGCGTTGCAGAGAGGTGATCTGAGGCCACGTCCCTTTTTAAACCTCTCTGCAACGCAGCACTTTGGCACTAAATGGAAGTAGCTGGTGGGCTAGGTGTACCCCAGGGACCCTCGGGATTCAAGGGGAGTTAATTCCCCAACTTAAAATGCGCCACAGGGCGCGTTTGCACAGTGGTGAAGGGAGGGGGCGAGCCTGAGGTGACATGTGTGCAAACACACCCTGTGGCGCGTTTTAAATTGGGGAAAAAATTCCCCTTCAATCCTGAGGGTCCCTGGGGGCTAACTAGCCCACCAGGTGCTTCCAGTAAGCGCCACTGCGCTGTGTTGCAGAGAGGTTGTGCAGGCCGTGCCCCTTATTACACCTTTCTGCTATGGCGCTTACTGGACGTACCTGGTGGGTTAGTTTTCCTCTAGGGACCCTCAGGATTCAAGGGGACTTAATCTCCCAACTTAAAATGGCCACAGGGCGTGTTTACACAGTGGGGAAGGGAGGGGACGGGGCGTGAGGTGACACTTACTTCTACAGAAACTTACACACACTTACTCTTCTGAACAATCACTTATAGAAACACATACTAGTCATGGCCGTACTGCGTGACTTGGCACCGGTTACTTCAATAGACCCCACACCCCGGGGTCAAACTTAGCAGCCAAGTATAAGAATCTAATGGAGGAGATTGGTAGGTTCTTTATTAAAAAATCTAAGGGGCCGAAACTGGGCCAGTACAAGCTAAGTAAGGGTAATCTCTGGTATACAGCCAACTGTAGGAGAAAAAGGAAAGCAATTTCTTTTGCTATAAAAAGTAAGGACCCAGTAGCTGTAAGAATCGCTAGACAAGATTACCGCAAAAGTATTGCGTTAGCCAAGAAGACTTGGGAAGAGGACCATTGGCAGGCGCTTAAGGATGCAGCATATGTGAAAAACTCCACTCTTTTCTGGAATTTAATTAATATTCTTGACAGGCGAGGGGTAGAGCCTATCCCAAACCACATCACCGAGCTCCAATGGCACTCCCACTTTTTAAAACTATACTGTGAAGGTAGTGTGGAGGGTGCGTTAACATCTCCCGCTCTGGGTATTGCTACCATGGTCAACTCGGAGCGTGGTAGTATTGATGAGTTGTTTTCACCCCGTGAAGTTCAGGATGCCATTCAGAAAATAATTCCGGGAAAGGCTCCTGGCCCCGACGGCGTTCCGGGGGATTTACTGTTGCATGATCCTATAGTATGGGCAGATTTAATATCTAGAATCATGAATCTTATTCAGTCTGGCCATCCAGTACCTGAATCCTGGAAGGGTGCAGAGGTCATTACCATTTTTAAAAAAGGTGTTAGAGAGGACCCTGCCAACTACAGACCAATTAGTTTAATTGATACCATTCAAAAAGTAGTTGGCAGGGTCATCATAAACCGGACAGAAATGTGGCTAATGGAAAACAATATTTTGACTCACTTTCAGGCCGGATTCAGATGCAACGTAGGTGCAATGGACCAGGTTTTTAGATTTTGTGCGGTCTTCTGGAAAACGGTGTTAATAGCCAGGGGGAGCCTGTACCTGGCCTTTATAGATTTAAAAACGGCTTTTGATGTAATCCCCCGCGCCAAACTTTGGGAGGTTCTTTTGGACATGGGATTCCCTTGTTACTTATTACAGCTTATAATCAAATCAAACTACAAGAAGGTAACTTTGCTAGGATTCGGTGGGGGGCTCAGGGGCAACTAACTAAGAGGATTCCTGTGAACAGAGGGGTGCGGCAGGGGTGTGTGATGGCCCCGACCTTGTTTTCTCTTTTTATAAATGGAGTGGTGGACCATCTGAGAGAGATCCCGGCAGACGCTCCTGTCATGGCCGGGGAGAAAACACCAACTCTCCTCTTCGCCGACGACATCCTCCTGCTATCCAAAACCCCCAAAGGCCTGCAAATACTCCTTGACCGTTTCAATGTGTTCTGCAAAGTGCGTGGGCTAACGATAAACACTACAAAAACGAAGTTAATGGTAATGACCGTAAAAAGGAATCAAAGGAAGATCCATCTCTCTTTGAATGGGTCACCTTTGGAGGTAGTGGATGAATTTGATTACCTCGGGGTCAGAATTGGTAACAAAATGAATTGGGAATCCCATCTGTGCAAAATGGTTTTAAATCTCAAAAGAGTATCCAGTGCTATTCTAAAGAACCAACGCCTTTCAGTGAGTAGACCAATAGCCCCTGCACTGGCAGTCTATGAGGGAAAGGCGTTAGCATCAGCGGTCTATGGATCAGAACTATGGGGTACTGAGAATACTAAAGCACTGGTGGTGGCCGAGAATAAGTTCATGAGAGACTTAGTCTCGCTTCCTGTCTCAACCCCTTTAAAACCCTTATTTGCCGATTTGGGTAAGAGATCCATTTGTGACATTGTCCAGCTCCGACCACTACTATTCTGGGTGCGCCTTAGGAGGACCCCGGAACTAGCAAATTATGCCTTAGTGTTAGACGAACTAATCAACCTGAATGCCTCGAACAAAATAAAGTGGCTAAACGATCTAAAGAAGCTTGTGGTAAATTTGGGTTTACGTGACGCCTGGTCTTCTCAATCTCCCCCACCTAAACAAACAGTTAAAAAACTTTACTGGGATTGGATAGAGGCCAAAGTTCTGCTAAATCCAAATTGGGGTCCACTAACGGAGAATTTCTTTTCTCACAAGCTTACTATAAAGCTAGAACCGTTTCTGGATTTTATTCAGGTTCCCCGTGACAGAACTCTATTCCTGAAACTTAGATATGGCACTCTCCCTCTCAAAAATGTTATGGTAGGGTGGAAAGGGAGGAGGGATGAGGATAGGAAATGCCCGGGTTGTCCCTGCCCGGAAGAATCCCTAGGCCACTTCCTTTTTGCATGTAAAGCCTATAAACAGGCTAGAAATAAATGGTTGAAGCCAGTCTTTAGGAATCTTGGAGTTAGGGATTACAAAACAGCCCTACGAATTATTGTCTCCAATACTACTTGCATGGTTACTGTCTGTGGGGTCGCCAAGTTTTTAGCAAGTGCCTGGAATATTCGGCTAAGGTTGATGTCCCATTTGTCTACAGTTCATATTTTCACATGATTTTTAAATGTGTTATTCCTCCAGTATTTTTTTAATCTTTTGCCAAGATGTAGTGTTTTTAAAGAGTGCATTTTCTGTAATATATGTGTATGTATTTTATGTTTGTACTGTTATGATACATGTATCGAATAAAGTATAAAGAAACACATACTTATTCATACAGGAAATCTTCCAATCTCTCACTCTCACATATACTCACTTATATACACCAATACTCACATATACTAGTTTAAAACATATGTAGTTACTTATAAAGACACTATTGAGACAGTCATTCACTCACTAACACACCCATACAAACACTCATCCACGCATACAGTCCTGCACACATACTGTCTTCAACACATACAAATAGTCACTCACTCATTCATTCATGTATGTACTAAGTACTACCCTCCACTGAACCATACAGACACTCATACTGATACTAGAAAAAAACAAGTAATAACCCATAAAGACACTCATGTAGCTACTCACCAACCCATGCAGCCACTTCTACACAAAGTGAAAGACTGATACAGATATTTACATATTTAAACATTACTCACTAACCCATGTATTCACTAAGATACACTTAATCAGTCAGTTATACAATCAATTTTACAAAACAAATCATCCACTTTGACACTTACATACCCATTTATTCTTCCATCGACCTTGAGATATACATATATAAAACATATTTAATTTTCAGAAAAACACACATTCACTGGATGATGTCATCAGTGATGTCATTTGAGATGTCATCAGTGATGTCATGAGTGATGTCACTGACCATGTCATGAGAGATGTAATATGTGATGTCATCAGCAGTGCATTGCGGGGGTGCGAGTTCTAGTTAGCTGAACTAACTATAACGGGGGAATTTCAATGGTTTTATAAGAGTGAAATGTCCAGCTAACTATAACGCTTCTGAAACCTATGTTTTTTTCAGTGAATATATATGGGCTGAATTTGGGAAGTCGCTGTAATGGTGAAATCGAATTTTGCGGCATATGCCCACTGGGGCGGTATTGTTAATCAAGGAATATGTAAAATATTACTGTTTGTGTGTCTGAGCACAAATACGGCAAATTGTTGCTGTGAATTAATTAAACACGAACAGGATTACATTGGAAAATCTCATATGGCAACAATATGAAATTTTGTTGAATATTTTATTTACCTTGCAGTTACATGTTGCCTTGCAATTTCGGCTGCCAAATCAAATGTGACTTCCCTTGTGTGTATATAATTTTCCTTTCCTGGTTTAACGACATGATAGGAATGTTTAAACAAACTCTTTATTTAAACAAATTTGGGGACACTGAATTAATTCAATGTTTTCTTTGTGTCTATGATCACGTGGTGTAACTTGAAACACAGTATGTTACTTTAAATGAAGGATGGTACTGATAAGCTCCACCCGTGAGCAAGAGATCGGCTGATCTCGAAACGCGTTGGGTGTGTTTTTTCTGCTGATTAAATCTGAAAGCACCGTTCTACATTTGGGCTCCGACTCTGGTTTTTTCATGAAGAAAGGATTGTGACCAGGAGTGTGTGCACAGTAAGGGGCTGGCGAACCCCGTCGTGAGCCCGCCGTTCCAAGTGGCTGAAGCACGCCATTCTAGCGTGTATATATATATATATATATCCTCGCTCTCTGCCCCAAATGCGTGGCACTCTTACAGACGGGTGCGGTCCAAGCGCGTCAGAGCCTCGCGCTCTATGTATCAAAGCTCAATCCCTCCCGGTCCCGGGTGAGAAAATAAGGACTGCACACACGGGGATCTTTTAGTTCCAAACAGCAACTTTACTCGCACACATCGCAACGCGCGCCAGCGCGCCATTTTATTTCAAAAAACATACACAGGTTAAAGTATGGGGCATAGAGAGAGGACTGACGCGCGAGCGCCATATTGCTAGTACATGAAATCACAGTACTATTTTGTCATTATATCAAATTAAACATAATAGCAGATCTAAAATTAGAACATACATATTACGAAAACAATGAGAAACCTCATGCTCAATCAACGCCGTGGATCGGCAAATGCCCTCTCAAGTTGTTACAAGCGGGCAGGAGATGAAATTTTGCCGTGGATCGGCCTATGGCAACCTTTTTATTGGTTGCCATTGTATTTACCTAAGCCCAAATTGTTCAAATTGTCCCCAAAGAATATCCCGTGTCATTCGTTGGAATAATTAAAAAAAATTCACTGTATAATTAACAAAATTTCATAGAATCCACAAATATTTATCCATCAAGCATTATTTCATCAATAGAACTCATCAATTTCTCCAATAATTCTACCTCATCTGAAGCAAAAAGAAGAAGAAAATCACAGCAAATCACAAATTACAGATTCCATCATATGACCAGAAAAATCCTGCCTTGAGTTGTTATTTCCTATTGTTTACCTGCCCAGATGTACTGCTAGTTCTTCTCCGCAGTTAAGTCCCTCCGGGGTCTTAGTCTGACAGTCTATAATGTGTCGAGATTCTAATCTGCGGAGCTTCTGTAGCTTATCACCTCCCCTGATATTGTCAGGAATTGCATCCAAACAGTAGTATTGCAAAAGACTTCTGTCGCTATTATGTTTAATTTAATACGCAACCTGGGCGTTTAAGGTAGCTGCGGCTTGGGGACTCGAGGGAGTACTATTAACTCTATAATTTATGGAATGGAGGCACGCTCTTCTCTTGGACTCACCTGCCAGTCACACACTTGAATAGGATGTCATCTCTAACCTTTGAATCCCTTTGCTGGAACGTGGTATTCTGGGACATGCAGTCCAGCCATCTGGTGAGAACTGCATGTTGGGCGGCCCACTCCGGCCGGAGTGGGAGGAATTGAGACTAACAGCCAATCAAGACTGAGCAGGACATGCATAGTAGTCCAGGGGGAGGAGGCGTGTTCATTTCAGCAGCTGTGGACATTGAGAAAGGCCTCACGGCCGAAATGCATTTGTCTGCTGCATTGAGAATAAAGGCTGCTCCCTTGAACGTCCCCATGGTGGCTTCTATTTTCTTTTCGACAAAAGAAGTGTGCCGATATCAATTACCGTGTTGTGCCAGTGACACGGTTTAGAAGCAACTCGCAGCGCAAGTTACATCGGAACCATTGGCAGCGGCAGCTCCGGCTGGTGTGTGATTGTTTTCTGCGGTAGCAGATTTTCCGATGTACACCTGGTGACCCCAGAAGGAAGAGATGCGATGTAGTGGCAATTCCGCCTCTCTTTGGATCGGATGGAGTGCCATTCGGAGCCTCGCAAATACGCAACCTGGGCGTTTAAGGTAGCTGCGGCTTGGGGACTCGAGGGAGTACTATTAACTCTATAATTTATGGAATGGAGGCACGCTCTTCTCTTGGACTCACCTGCCAGTCACACACTTGAATAGGATGTCATCTCTAACCTTTGAATCCCTTTGCTGGAACGTGGTATTCTGGGACATGCAGTCCAGCCATCTGGTGAGAACTGCATGTTGGGCGGCCCACTCCGGCCGGAGTGGGAGGAATTGAGACTAACAGCCAATCAAGACTGAGCAGGACATGCATGGTAGTCCAGGGGGAGGAGGCGTGTTCATTTCAGCAGCTGTGGACATTGAGAAAGGCCTCACGGCCGAAATGCATTTGTCTGCTGCATTGAGAATAAAGGCTGCTCCCTTGAACGTCCCCATGGTGGCTTCTATTTTCTTTTCGACAAAAGAAGTGTGCCGATATCAATTACCGTGTTGTGCCAGTGACACGGTTTAGAAGCAACCCGCAGCGCAAGTTACATCGGAACCATTGGCAGCGGCAGCTCCGGCTGGTGTGTGATTGTTTTCTGCGGTAGCAGATTTTCCGATGTACACCTGGTCACCCCAGAAGGAAGAGATGCGATGTAGAGGCAATTCCGCCTCTCTTTGGATCGGATGGAGTGCCATTCGGAGCCTCGCAAATACGCAACCTGGGCGTTTAAGGTAGCTGCGGCTTGGGGACTCGAGGGAGTACTATTAACTCTATAATTTATGGAATGGAGGCACGCTCTTCTCTTGGACTCACCTGCCAGTCACACACTTGAATAGGATGTCATCTCTAACCTTTGAATCCCTTTGCTGGAACGTGGTATTCTGGGACATGCAGTCCAGCCATCTGGTGAGAACTGCATGTTGGGCGGCCCACTCCGGCCGGAGTGGGAGGAATTGAGACTAACAGCCAATCAAGACTGAGCAGGACATGCATAGTAGTCCAGGGGGAGGAGGCGTGTTCATTTCAGCAGCTGTGGACATTGAGAAAGGCCTCACGGCCGAAATGCATTTGTCTGCTGCATTGAGAATAAAGGCTGCTCCCTTGAACGTCCCCATGGTGGCTTCTATTTTCTTTTCGACAAAAGAAGTGTGCCGATATCAATTACCGTGTTGTGCCAGTGACACGGTTTAGAAGCAACCCGCAGCGCAAGTTACATCGGAACCATTGGCAGCGGCAGCTCCGGCTGGTGTGTGATTGTTTTCTGCGGTAGCAGATTTTCCGATGTACACCTGGTGACCCCAGAAGGAAGAGATGCGATGTAGAGGCAATTCCGCCTCTCTTTGGATCGGATGGAGTGCCATTCGGAGCCTCGCAAATACGCAACCTGGGCGTTTAAGGTAGCTGCGGCTTGGGGACTCGAGGGAGTACTATTAACTCTATAATTTATGGAATGGAGGCACGCTCTTCTCTTGGACTCACCTGCCAGTCACACACTTGAATAGGATGTCATCTCTAACCTTTGAATCCCTTTGCTGGAACGTGGTATTCTGGGACATGCAGTCCAGCCATCTGGTGAGAACTGCATGTTGGGCGGCCCACTCCGGCCGGAGTGGGAGGAATTGAGACTAACAGCCAATCAAGACTGAGCAGGACATGCATAGTAGTCCAGGGGGAGGAGGCGTGTTCATTTCAGCAGCTGTGGACATTGAGAAAGGCCTCACGGCCTAAATGCATTTGTCTGCTGCATTGAGAATAAAGGCTGCTCCCTTGAACGTCCCCATGGTGGCTTCTATTTTCTTTTCGACAAAAGAAGTGTGCCGATATATATATATATATATATAGAGAGAGAGAGAGAGAGAAAAAGAGAGAGAAAGAGAGAGAGAGAGAGAGAAAGATAGATAGATAGATAGATAGGTAGATAGATAGATAGATAGATAGATAGATAGATAGATAGATAGATAGATAGATAGATAGATAGATAGTCAGATAGATATCTAAAAAACCTAAAAACAGTAATTAAACATTTTTTTAAAATGGTAAAAATTAACAAACATATGTGCAGAAAAACTATATATGAAACAATTTAAAAATGTAAATGAATTTAAACATAGTTTTAGTTAATAATATAAACTAGATATATCAAGAATACATATATATATATACTTTATAAACATGAAAACTAATATTTAAATAATAAAATTATTACAAATACAAAAATTAAATTTACGTAAAACATTACTTTTTCTCATAAATAATATAAACATTAATTTAAAATGTACAAATAAATAAATAGTAACAGCAATCAAAAGTAAACACCAGCAAAAAGCGTTGGAAGTCCGATTTACTATTCTTTTTTTAAGTTTGAAAAGCTTTATTAAATATACAAGAAAATGTAACAAGAAAGAATACCAACAGCAAGGCAGTTACTGAATTAGAGGTACAAGAACAATATGTTGGTACAATTAATGTAACAAAAGCTATTTTTAAGATTTTAAATGGAGTAGGTATGGGAAGATGGGAAGGGAAGGAAGGGGAGGGAGAGGAGGCATATGAACATATTATCATAAAAGGAGAATGCATATTACATTGCAAAACCTTGCGAGATATGAATAAATCATTAGTCTGTTACCAATATATAAGGAATCATTATGAATAATACAGAATGAGAACAGAGAACAAATATTCAAGGGGGTTTAACATTTTCAGAATTGTACAAGGAGTTACGTCTTAAAGCAAGCTGGTCTAAATAAGTAGTAGGGGGCAACAAAAAGAGGTCTCTATTAAGTGGTGGTTTACAGGAAGAGGGAAAGGCAAGTGACAAAGGGAATTCCACCAATGTTGTGTAGAAAGCTTAGTGAGAGTTTTCCAGTTAAGGGTAATATGTTGAAAAGCTAAGGCAAGCATGAGATCAAAAAGACCATGACTATGAGATGGTATGAATAAAGAGTCAAAGAGACTGCTGTGGAAACCGGATGATTGGAATAAAGGAGAGTTCTTTGATAAGTGCAAGTGGGTTCCTCTTGTCACCCCTTCGCTCAGCGAGACGAGCTCCCATCACAGATCTCCTTTGCCTCCCGGTGAAAAGTTTGCAGCCTCTTCCGTGTTCATCAGAGAGCCGAGGGAGACTCCTCCTCCAAGTAGAACCGGCACCCCAACCTCTTTTGCGGCTCAGGAATCACATCCTGACAGCTGATTAGAGACAACGCTCCCCGGCGCACCGATTACCTCAGGCCAGGTACCGGCGCCCCAGCCTCTTTCGCCCGCCACAGGATTCCTTTCATGTCAGATTCACAGCGACGTGCTCCAGCGCCTCAGCGCATTCTCAGGTATTTTTGGTGAAACGTTCCCGGTGCCACAGTTCTGTGACAGTCGATCCACTCATCATTCATTACCCTGTGGCTGTCGGGTGGAACAGACCTCATTATTTGAAGAAGCCAGAGAATAATTAAGACAAGTAAGACATTTCATTTACACTACAGTTGCCTCATCTGTTAAACCCATGGTGGCACACACACCTTCTGGATAGTTACTTTTAAATTCTCATGCTGTGTGTTGGTGCGTTGCCTCATGGTGATACGCACACCTCCTCTTCAGTTTCATCTATACCACCTGTGTGTCACTGCATTTCCCACGGTGATACACACACCAATAATTAGCATCAGTCTACGGTGACACTCTCACCCCCTCATCTTTAGGCCACTTTCATGGTGATTTATTACCAACTTTTATTGTGAATTGTTATTACTACCACTAATTGCAGTTGTATTCCTTGCATTTATTCTTTCTTTCTACTGAGATTTCTGTTCCTTGCTTTACTTCATAAGTATCTCCATGGGTACGCCAAGTATTAACCAACCACCATCTTTCCTCAATGAATGTGGTGACCCTGAAATTCACTGGAAAGACTGGATTAAGTTATTTGAGTCTTATCTCATTGCTATGGGAGGTGAGAAATGTTCTGCAGTGCGGAAACAGCACATTCTGTTACATAACTTAGGTGTCCATGGTCGCAAAGTATATGAAACGCTTTCTGAACCTGAGTTAGAAGAGGATGATGATTCTGATGCTTATGATGTAATACTTATCAAATTAGAGTCTCACTTTGGAGATAAAGTTAATGTTGTATTGGAACGTCATGAATTATTTAGTAGAGTACAAGGTAAAAATGAGTCTATAAACAACTACATTGCAGCACTCAGAGGGCTAACCCAACTGTGTGAATTTGGTGACTTAAATGATTCCCTTATAAGGGATCAATTAGTTAGATGTACGAACAATTCAAGAATTCAAGACAAACTACTTGCAAAAAATCCATCTTTAAGTGAAGCTGTAGCAATAGTTCAATCTGTAGAACATACTACCAAATGTATAAAAGAAATGAAAACAAAAGAAGAAGTTGTAGCAGCCATACAAGCTGAAACCCCTAACAATGATGTGCTTAAAATTAAAAACAAAGAAGTCACCAAAGTTACTCCCACTGCCAAATTTACCAAAGAGGGTTCCAGTCTTAAATATTTTAGATGAGGTAGCAACAACCATTTAGCAAACAGCTTACATTGTTCTGCTCGTGGTGTTACATGCAAAAAATATAAATATAAATATAAGAGAGGTCACCTAGCCAGACTGTGTAGAGAAGGAGAAATTAACACCACTGTAAGATTGGTCACGAAAGATAACGAAGCACCAGCTAAATTTGTTTTCCAATTGAAAGACATTGTTGAAACTACCAAACCTAATTATCCCAAATGTACTGTATTTATTGACAATGTACCTATGGAAATGTTTGCGGACTCCTGTTCCCCTTTACCCTGCGCAACATCCTTGATTTTAAGAATTCCATGAGTAGTAAGGAAATTGATCTGAGTCCACCTGACATTCCTCTGGAAGGTTACACTAAAGACCCTATCCCTCTTATGGGCATGGTAACTGCCCTCATTGTTTTTAAAGGGAGATCCACGGTTGGTAAAGTGTATATTGTAGAAAAAGGTACAAATCTTCTTGGCTGGCACCACCAGAAAGAACAAGGGATTATTTTAGATCCAAATAATAAGGAACAGGTCATTCTGGTGGACAATGCCAATAATTCCTTGTGCCAAGATTTTCCTGATCTATTCACAGACAAATTAGGGAAGTTGAAGGATGATCAACATAAGATAAAAATAAGACAAGGAGCCAAACCCATTGTTCACAAGACTTGACAAGTACCTTTGTTGTTGAGAGACACCCTCAAAGCTGAATTAGATAGATTATGTGAGTTAGGTGTCATACAACCAATTGATTGATCAGAATGGCTGGCACCCTTAGTTTTAGTTTCTAGAGCTAATGGTCAAGGTATTCGCCTTCGTGTAGATCTGCGCAGCCTAAATGAAAATATTTGGGTGGAAAGGTTCCCCTTACCCAACATAAACGAAATGCTAAGCCCCATGGGCAAAGCCAAGTTCTTCTCCATGATTGCTCTCTTGATGGCCTACCATCAAGTGGAATTGCACCCGGAGTCTAGACCCTTAACAGCATTAATTTCTCCATTTGGAGCTTATATGTTTATCAGAATGCCGTTCGATCTAGCCTCCGCGGCAGCAATTTTCCAGAAAATGATGCAACAAATCCTTGGAGGAATTAAGAACACGTTATGCTTTCAAGATGATATTCTAACGTATGGCTCATCTATGGAAGAACATGACAACATTCTGTACTCAGTTTGCCAAAAACTTACATATGCCGGATTGACTGTTAAATTTGATGAGTGCAAGTTGAATGTTAACTCAGTTGATTATTTGGGACACACTATCTCCCAAGAGGGTGTCAGACCAATATACAGTTTGATTCAGGCCATCAAGGACGCCCCTTATCCATCCAACAAAGACAAATTAAAGTCCTTCTTAGGGCTGGCCGAATACATGTCGAAATTTGTGAAAAACTTTGCTGAGTTGTGTGATGGCCTACGTGAGCTCCTGAAAATGGATAAAGAGTTTACATGGGAGGAAGGTCACAATGATGTGATTGACACGATAGGCGCCTTTAATCATAAAAAGAAAACATTTCTAACCACAGATGCGTCTAACAAGGGATTGGGGGCGACATTGTCACAAAAAGTTGAAAATGGTGAAACCATCATAGCTTTTGCCTCCAGATCCCTGAGCTCCTCAGAACAAAATTATGCCGTCAGTTGCTGGCACTACATCTTTTGGGAAAATACAACTCCATTGGGAAACTTAACTGTCCACCATTGGTTGCGTTCTTTTTTGGAATAAGGTAGGCAGCCTCAGCTGAACACAGGGAGTTGATCCCTTCTTTCTTATAGTTGTTTATGCTCCATACATATGCGCTAAAGCCAGTCATTTTTATTGTTTCAGAACCAATGCGGTCCTGAGGAGAACCCCACCCTATTTACAGGGGTTTGAAACGCGTCGACCATTTTTCGTCCAGCATCTGGTCAATCTCATTTTGCATTTATTTGGGTTCACAAGAGATCTTGTGACAATTACAACAACAATAAGCTTGCAAAAATATGAAAAGAAATATTTTGGACTGATTTATTTTCCGATGCTTGGACGCACTGTTTTTTATTAGTTTTTGTTCTATTGTTGTGAAAGAATGGTGTACGAATGAATGGCCAAGTGTGTTTGAAATTGTGGATTTATTAGTTTGTATATAATGTACATATAACTGTATGCATTTTGTATTTTGTATTTTCCATGCACGACAAACAGTGTGCTAAAAAGAAAAACGATTATTTCACAAAATAAGAATAAATTTGCTTGAAATATAAATAGGTTGTTTTTGCTTTAATCAAAGCAGCTTGTCTTTGAAACTTTATTGTTGTTGGATTAACGTTCCAGGATTGGCTTTTGTTTTGTTTAATAAGGTCATTGAAAGAGAGGCATTGGCATGCTTCTGGGCGGGAAATCATTTTTAATTTTTCTTGTGGGGCATTAAATTCATGATACGCACAGATCACAAGCCATTAACCTTTATGTTTTCTTCCAAAAATGATAGTAAATCCCCACGTATCATGAAATGGATTTTTGGGTTGGAACATTTTTGTTTCAAGGTACAGTATTTACCCGGATCTGAAAATATTATTGCTGACTACTTGTCCAGATCTCCCCTGGATGTCTACCATGAAGATGAAAAACTAGATGTTCCGATTCTGACCACACATCTCTCTTCCCTCACCAAGGAGGAATGGGACAAAAGTGTAAAAAATGACAAGGATTTACAGATTCTAAAAGACTTAATAGTCAATGACTGGCCGGAAAACAAATCCCAAATACCAGACTCTGTTAAAGATTTTTGGGAAGTTAGATATGAGCTAACTCTAATGGACAACAAAATTTGCCGCAAGGAGAAAATTGTTCCTCCTAAGGGCATGAGAAACAAAATAATTGACCTTGCCCACGAAGGACACCTAGGCAGGAGCCTTACCAAAAATAAACTCAGAAGTTGTTATTGGTTCCCAAAAATGGACTCCTTAGTAGAAGCGAAAGTGAAGGATTGTGCCAGTTGTGCAAAAAGCGATAAGAGTCAAATTTTAAGGAAAGTACCTTTATCCCCGGTCAAAGTCCCAGAAGTACCCTGGACCAAGTTAGCCTTGGATATAATTGGTCCCATGGAGATGTTAGGATCTCAAAAGAGATTTATGTTTGTCCTTATTGACTATACATCACATTGGATCAACATTAAATTTACTTCTACCACGAACACTGCCAACCTCATTACCTTTTTAGAAAATATATTTTTCTTTGAAGGTGTCCCAGCTACACTCATCACGGATAATGGGGTACAGTTCACCTCTGACATGATGAAAAATGTCCTTGTTAATTTCAATATAAAACACAAGAAGACTGCATTATACTGTCCCAAGGCCAACGGATTAGTGGAAAGAGCTAATCGTATGATTAAGGACCACATTCACTTGGCCATTTCAAACAACCTCATGGTTGAAGAATCATTGAAGGAATGCATTTGGGCATACCACACAACTCCCAACCTCATTACAGGGATTTCTCCTTTCGTAATGCTAAGGGGAAGAGAGCCCAGCACTAAAATGAATCCCAGATGGTTGGAGGGAGGCAAGAAGGCCACCTTTAATAAGGAATCAACTCTCAAGAAAGTTCTACAACATCAATTGAACTATAAAAAGTGGTATGACCTAAAGCACGGAGTTAAAGAACATGACTTTCTCCCCAACATATCAGTTGTAATAAAGAAACCCACTCATGTGCAACCGAACAAGGAACTCAAACACACCAGGACAAATAGAGGAGAATAGGCGTGTCAATAGTTAAAAAACTTTAGGCTGTGCGAATGAAGGATGGAACCTAAATAAAAGAAAAGAGATTAAACACAAACTTTAATGCAACAGAGATAAGTAAGTTAGTAAGGAGTATAAGGAAACAAATATAGTTAGCGCGACAATACTTTAATATAAAAAGAGAGAAAAAGATAAAGATTATAGCCAGGAAAGAAGTATATAGAGGAAGGAGCAGAACAATGGAACAAAGAAATAACAGATGAGTCCGAACAGAAAGAATAAGCATATAGGAAATATATGAGAAATAATATGGAATAAGTAAGAAAGAAAGGAAGGAATAAGAATTTAAATGAACTCCTTTAGGACACATATCACTGCATGAACATTTTGCATAACCAGGAGAAGGATAAGGGAAGGTGATAAATGTCAGCCATTAGGAAGACCAGTGGAGATATCCATGCTGGGTAAAGAATGGGAATGGATAAACTTCCTGAGATCCGCTGGTTCCTCAAAAGAAAGAGTGCGATTTTGGAAAAACTTTAAATATACAAGGATGAAAGAGGCCATAACGAGCACCTAAAGTACTAAGAGGAGGTCGAAGACTGAGAAACTCTTTACGCCTGGCAGCGGTGACGTTAGAGACATCCTGTGATAGAAAAACCCTTTGACCAAGCCAAGAGAGTTGACGCTTTGAACGAGCAGCAGCCAGGACCGAGAGTAGGTCGGTATATTTCAGGAAGAGGATGATGACACCATGAGGTGTAGATGAAACTGGAGTTGAAGATGAAGGTGAGGCTGAGGAGATTGGAGGACGAGGACCAAGCCTGTGAGCCCGTTGAATATTAAGAGATGTTGACAGAGGCATATTAAGCAATGTTGGGAGAAAAGACGTGAAGAAGGTAGCCGGATCATCCCCTTCCAAGTTCTCAGGCAGTCCATAAATACAAAGATTGTTCCGTCTATTGCGATGTTCCAAATCCTCAGTATGATGCTGTAGCCTAAGAACCTCCCTCGCCAACGAGTTGAGTCTTTGAGAGTCAACTTGCACTACAGATATTTGTTGCTCCATTGCAGATACTCTTCCCTCCATAGAAGACCACTTCTCCTCCAACAATTGCTATTTGCTATTAGTATCTTCCACAAATGGACGCAATGCTCGTATTTCATCTAACAGCAATTCCAGGGAAATAACCTGAGGTGATTTATCTGGAGGAGGAGAGTCTTGTTTTAGACGTATAGACGCTGATGTGGGTGGAGAAGCTTTTTGTTGCAATGCCTGTGAGGGCTGAGTGCGATTAGATGACACCCCGGCCATAGTAGTATGCAGCGACGTGGTGCTGTTAATAGCCGCGTAGGAGTTGAAAGAGTCTCCACAAAGGCAGGTTTAGGAACAAAAATAAATTGCGGTTTACGTATTCTGCCCATATACAAGAGTCACAACTGTAAATGCCCATATAAGATATAGCAAAATTAGTGTCTATGAAACAGTACCATCAGAGTGAATGACAAATGCAGAGGAAAATTCAGCATGAGAAAAAGTGGTCTTAAATTGATAAACTGATAAAGCTCACTGGTAGGACAAAAAGAGCTTCCTCAACAATGATGGCAAATATCAACACAGTCAGGGCTCATTAATGGATCTTGTAGCAGTAGCAGTGAAGAGGAGCATTCTGAGGTGACGTAGTAGACAAAATGGCGGTCATTATTATGAGCATCTAATGAGCAGTGGATAAATGCCACAAAACAGAGATAACACAGCATAGAAAGCGGCTCACCATGTTTTGCAGCTGTCTAACCGCTAGCAGCGCTCAAAAAATAGAGTAATGAGGCAGGATTTGAATAAAGGATGCTCACGACGGCATCAGCATACAAAATGGCGGTCGCGCTGTGATGAGGAAATAAAGTTTAAAAATGAGGAGAAGAACGCTGCAAAAACATGTCACAGACCCATCCTCTGGTTAACAGCATATTCCCGTGCCGATATTGATGAAAACCGCACAGAAAATGCACATAAAGACGCACCCGCGGTTTAAAGGAAGGTCCGATGCCGCGGAGCTCAAAGCTCAGGTGTCCATCTAACACGGCGCGAGACCACGCCCCCCCAATTTACTATTCTAATTCCAACTTAATTCAAACTTCCTGTTTGCCAGTCTTACCCAGCTTTCCAGCCCACCAGCACCAATCACAAAAATGCCATCCCAACACCCATTGCAATGCCCCTGCAGGTTTCACCCTGCACCTTTGAGTGGTCTGGGGAGCATTCTGACTTCCGTCTGGCATCCAGAGGCAGCGGGACATCCAATTTCTGGGTCAGTAAAAGATGGCTAGTGTGGAAGCAAGTCCCACCTCCTCATCTATGATTTGGTCAAGGATGTCAATCAAGCAGGGATTGCCGATGGACAGATTGCACCATTCCATGGAACACTAGTGGGGTTGGGGATGACCGCCAGGACAGTTTTACCGAAGCATTACATTGTTGGAGAGAAATTAGGAAGCCACGCCTGCTATGCTTAAACTGGTATTTCACCATTTTCCACAATTGTGCCGACATAATTCCATTTTTGATCACTCCTAGTCTCATACCCTTTAATTACGGAGAGGAGATCTAGAATTGTGGCACTGAAACATACAAAATTAATCAAGTATGTACTAATTTATTCTGTTAGTGATGGGAAATTGTAGTGACCTTGGATTAGTATAGGGAATTTGGATTAGTTGGGGGAAATGCTTGTCTCTCATGTGATATATATTAGGAGAGTGCTTGTGCTTGTTAGTGGTTGTTAGGCTGTGGGGCCGCTGAGAGTACATGTGCCTCTGATGCGGTAGCTGATTCATGTAAATGTAAATGTAAATGTAGACTTACTTGTAAAGCGCACTGATACTCCTGAGTGTCCTGGCGCTGTACTCATACCGCTAGGGAACCCTTCCTGGTTTTTCCCCGTGAAATGTCCACTCCTGGGCATCCCCAGGGTGCAACCAGGCATCCCTAGTGCTGTAGGGGGCCGTTGTGGAGACTAAGCAAGCTATTGCCCAGAGTTGCAGCGTGGGACCCATGCTTAGAGTAGGCACCGAGACGAGAAATCAGGTCCGAGGAATTATGAGCCCAAGATCCGCGGAGACCAGCCAAGGCAGTAATTGAACCCTGGTCCCGGGCCAGACCTCTGCATCAGGGGCTGCTGCTCTAACCATTGAGCCACACTTTGGATTAGTATAGGGAAGTTGGATTAGTTGGGGAAAACGCTTGTCGCTCATATGATATATATTAGGAGAGTGCTTGTTAGTGGTTGTTAGGCTGTCGGGCCGCTGAGAGTACATGTGCCCCTGATGCGGTAGCTGATTCATGTGCATATCGTCTATAACTGGAAGGCACCCATTATGTTAGCATAGAGATGCCTATTCTTTAAAGGGACTTCCTCTGCTTTTTCATCTGAATGAGCTAAGTGTCAGGCCTGAGATGAAAGAAAATCCCTGAAAATATTGTACAATAAATACTGTGTGTAAATACTTCCCCAAAGCAGGCTCAGTTCATTTTGCCCAGACGCCACCCTGCAGCAGTATTTGAGCTGCAACTGTTGCCGAAAGCCACTTAACCGTTTCTGCACTGAGTGCGTGACCTCCCGCAGCCTCTCTGTCACTTCCTACCTTTGCTCTTATCCTCTGAGGTTCCCACCTAAACCTTAACATGTGCCATGTCCCTAATTTGTGTAGGCCTCAGGATGATCTCTGTGGCTAAAATGTGGACGGTCCACATAGCTACCAAGGTTTCAGATTGCTTATGTGTAACATTTTCATAATTTCAGTGTAATTATGGATGACATTCAACGGCAATGAGCGACGATTCTTTCTTGCCTGCAAAACATCAAGCAATGAAGAGGAGGAAAACATATGCATATCAGAAAATAAACCCATTTGAGAAACAGGAAACTCTAAGAAGGTCTTAAAACTGCTACAAAGCGTCAAAAATGGAAAGGCACTCCCAGGAGTCTCATAGCTGCCAAGTTTTCGTATTGCTTATGTGTGACATTTATATGATTTTAGTGTACTTATAAATGACATTCCCTGCACTCAGATTTCGGTGAGTTGGGAGTGAGTGTGACATGCAACCACTCTGCTGCAGATTTTGCCTCAACTATTTTGTGCCTGTGAAGGAAGCCTGCACTTTTACTGTACAGATTGCCCGTGTAATATAAGAAAGGAGTATGCAGCGCGGACCAGTGCTACACCTGTTCTGTCTGTGTGTGTTTGTGTATGTGTCTCTTAGTGCGTGTGTTTGTGCACTGCTGCGGTCCTTGCTGTTCCTGTTATCTGTATATAAGCCAATCTTGCATTTCTTCCTTAAACTTGAGAAAGCAAATTATCTGGCTGACATCCATCCAGCATTTTTAATAAAATAATTAAAGTGATTTGCATCAAAGATTGGTTTAACGCATTGTCGATTAAACATATTATTTTATGCCTGCTTCACTTTTCTTGGAACTGTATGCACACTAAAGCAAGATATGCACAACTTGTCAATTACTATAAAATCTGATCCTCCAGTCACAGTTATCTACTTATCCTTGCAACAGCGCAATTAGAGGTTGGCTGCGCCTGAAATAAGGTACTTCATTAGTATACATACCACACAAACCATCTTCTGGCTCCTGTAATCAGTTAGATATTTTTAGTTGGGATAACATTTCTTTGAGAGTTAATTCAAGAATCTTCAAGAAGAAGAGGCTGGGATGTGCCAACATTCTTTACCTGATCTATAGTCAACAGCTTTCTGACATCTACTGTTAGGGCACATTTTGGCCTTGTACTTCTTAGTGTCATGCGTTCAGTAGTACCTGATGAGACAGTTAACTCAAGCCTCCATAGTACCAGGAGGGGTTTCAGACCATAAGGTCATAGAGGTGAACTTTGATTTACAAGTATTGGTTGCACAGAGAGGCTGCTAGTGTCTCTCGATATAAAGTACCTATTATAACTAGTGCCTATGAGCCACATACCTGAAATCTTAGATGATAATAAAATGTCCATAATATCAGCACTGAACCTATGGGGAGCATGGAAGCATGTATCTGAAGGATGTTAGTTAAACACTTCATAGATAGTGACTAGCAACACACTCAAAATCGCACTTGGAAACCTGTATTCGTGAAATCACTTGCCTGTGCGCAAAATCCCTGACTCAAAACATATTACAGGAGTTGACTGCAGATAAATGTGAGTTAAATGTGATATATATGTAGCAAGTGGGCTCTACAGTCTTTCGACTCCGCCATAGTTATGAAGAGGGAGAGAAAGTGGGAAGGCTGCTGGCAGCCCAACTCAGGAAAACCGAGACAGAAAGAAGAATAACTGCAATAATGAATCACAATGCAGATCAACAAACAAACCCTATTGACATCCTCACTGAATTTCAGGCATACTATGAAGTGTTATATGTCTCAGAGGCTTCTGAGCATGTAACTTCTGAGACAACCTTCATGCACAGGAGTGATCTCCCAACCACTTATTTGGCATGTAAATGATCAGGAAAGATATGAAACCACTAACTCTGAAGAAGAAGCTACAATGGCAATAGATACCACGCTGTTGGAATATAGTCCCTGTGGAGAACGACTTCCCCATGGAATTTTATAAAATTGCTAAACACACTATAGTATCACTTCTGTAATATGCCTTTAGAGAAGTCCTGGACAAAGGTCAACTACTGAGTGAATACACCAGAGCTACAATATAATTGAATCCCAAACTAGGCAGGGACCCAGTAGAGTGTTCCAACTACCAACCAATCTCATTATCAATGCTGATATTGGCAAATGTACTACAAACTCGTTGCAGAAATGTATTCCTCTTCTAATGCATCTCCTGCATGTATTTGCCATACCACTTCTTTACTCCATTTACCACTTCAGAACACTTTAGCATGGTTCCTGGTAGGTGCATCATGATACAGATGACAAGGTTTTATTGTTTCTAGATGCGGAAAAGGCATTTGATCGGGTGGAGTAAGGATACTTATTTGGCACGACGGAACACATGGGAATAGTCCCCAATTTCATTATGTGTGTTCACTGCACTAATGAAGAGATTGTTCTGTCTTTGCATGCCTTTCCCAGTAGGTAGCCCTGCTCCCACTCTCAGAGAGACGGGCACGGGCAGAGTAAACCTGAAACTAAGATAGCGTGTACCCCGTCTCAGGATGGTAGCTCGTTCATCTGTACCTCCTTTGTTCATCATCTCCGAGACTGGAATTTCCCAGCCTCTGTGGGTCTTTAGGGGTGCTGGAAATGTATATCTTGTATTACTATGTCTGTCCCTCTACAGCATTCTAAGCAGGCTGGTCAGACTGGACTCCACTTGAGTGTGTGACTAATAAATAACTTTAGTTTGTATTCTCTACTGTCTGACTGACTCTTCATTTGTATGGAAGGCTGAGAGGTGGTTGCTAGTGACCCAGATGACCCTAATCGGGTCACTTTCTTCAGTTGGCACCTGAACAGAGACTTTATCCGGTGACCCATCCTTGCCTGCGGACGGGTGAAGAGGACCTGGGATCCCTGAGAAAGAGAGTCTTGAACTCCCAGCTGCCCCGTCTGTCTGACCAGGCAGTGCCTCGCCCAGTGGTTATCCCGACTGGGGTCCTGAACGGCAAAACCCTTGGATCTGACCGTTTGATCCGAAGAGTCGGCAGTGGTGAATAACTTTGTTTGAACTGTGTGCACTAGGTGAGTTTGCTTTAGTTTTGTTTTGTGGCTATGGCACCACTTTGGTTTGTGTTTGGTACGGTCTGAGGATCGTTTTTAGACAAGCGCTTGAATTTGTTTGAGTTCTTTGTGAACATGGTACCACTTTGATTTGGATTTGGTGAGGTCTGGGGACCAACTTTGGTAAGATATTTGCAAATATCTGTTTGGCATAAATAGTGAACACGTTTTCGTTTGGAAAATGCCCTGCTTTAGTAAATTCTGTTGTGTGAGTTGTCGTTGTTATTCTGCTGATGTTCGATTGGAAGAGAGTCGGCCTGCGCCTCCGGAAGGCACTCCGAATTTCGAGATGTACGTTAAGCATGGCCTTGGCCCTATTATGTTTACTACATTATGGCACAAATATATGAGGGACAATGCCGAGTTGCAGTTGCCGCTGACAGGCACTTTTGATGAGCAAAAGCACAAGTTCATGCAGGATAATTTGTTTGCAAAAAGAAGTAGGCAGGTTCATGGCAAAAGGAATCTAAACAGAGATGAATGGAAGCAGAAAACGAGGCCCGAAAGGGAAGGATGTACACGGTGACTCAGAAAGCTGTTGAGTATGATAAAGAAAAGCCTGAGAAGGGGATAGAGTGTGCCGATAGGAAGTTTTGATTGCAATGTGAAAAGTCTTATGTGGTTCAAGAAGAAAATGATACATTTGTGGAGGAATTGTTAGACACCCAACCTCCGCCTCCATAAGTCCGCAAAGAATATACCCTGCCATGCCACAACCCCAGGCGTCTGTCTCTTCTGCCCCTGTTGCTTCTGTTTCTTCTATTACTGACCCAGCTGCTTTGGCCGCCGCGGCTCCTTGCGTTTCTGTGGCTTTGCATCCTGCGCCTGCGATAACGGCTAGTCTCCCTGCTACGCCTATTGTGTCGATGTCTCTCCTCACTCCAGTTCTTACACCCACGACCCAGTCATTGACGACTTTGGTGCCTGTTCCTTCTGTTACAACTCCTTCCCTTTACCTTCATTCCCCAACAGTACTGGGTAGCGGGACGCCTGTACGGGGGACGGGTACTGGGCAACTACTAGGGATCGACTGGGGCGGATATTGATATGATCTGATGTGGGAGAGGAGGAGAAAAAGGCAGTAGCCAATCAGGCCGCTCAGTGGGCTTGTCACCTCATTTATAGTACGGAAGATGTGTGGAGTGTGATAGGAGATTATGAGCCGTTTGTGCACGGAGAAGTGTGGCTCACTGGTTAGAGGAGAAGTGTGGCTCACTGGTTAGAAGCGGCAGACCCTGAAGCAGAGGTCGGCCCGGGACCAGGGTTCAATTCCCGACACGGCAGGGTCTTGGGTCAATGTCCGCGGACTTGATAATTCTACGCTAACCATGGGTCCCACTCTGCAACTCTGGGCAATAGCTTGCTTAATCTCCACAACGGCCCTAGCAACGCCGGGGATGCCTGGCTTCACCTTGGGGTGCCCTCTCACAGGGAAAGCCAGGACGGGTTCCCCAGCGGTATACAGTGCCAGGACACCACGTAACGAGGTAACAGTGCGCTTTACAAGTATACATACATACATACATACATGCCCTTAAGCACATGTCAGCCACATTGATTAGATTGTGGGAACAGTGCTTCATCGCTGTAGCGCCCCAGATTATTTATGATATCAGGGACAATGTATATGCTGCTGGTATGGGCCTGAGGAGCTTTTCGGTACTGTTGCAACGTTGGTAGCTTATCGCAGTAGGCTGTTTGACAAGAGCCCGAAGACAGTGTCCCAGTTTCGGATGAGGGAAGTCCATCCCATATACCACCCTGAATTGCTGGACTTACGACATCAGCAGAATACTGTTATTAGACTGAAGATAGAGGCTAGTTTCCAAGAACAATGTGTGAACACTCCGTGGAAAAGGATTGAGGTTTTGTCCCTTAAGACTCAGTTACCTGACCATACAAAAAATCCCACTGCATACTATAAGGAATTGACTGAGGCTGCTTCAACAACTGTAATGATGCCTGCAGAAATGAAAAAGTTATTTGGTCTGCTGGTGCCCATCGACAATTGGAGGCAGGTGCACATGCAGGACCACTTTGTGGAATTGGGCGGTACCTGGGCTCAGATCAAGGCATGGGATAAGGAGAGGAAGCCTGGGGAGAAGCCTAAGACTGAGATACTAGTTTACCAGTCCAAATTATTAGGAATATGCACTCCTACATTCCACCGAGAAGGGTAGATTGGGACAAGTTAACGGCATGTCGTCAGAAGAAAGATGAAAGTGTGTCAGATTTCTTAACCCGGTTTGAAGGTGTCTTTTTGGGTTTTAGTGGACAGGATTTGTCGATGGATGGGGGTGTTTGATTGTTTGTTAATAGATTTGTTACGAACCTGCTTCCTGAGATAGCAACTCATTTGCAGGCTTCGGAGAGCACTTGGATGACATCCCCCCTTCTGTGATATTGAGTATGACACAGTATTATGAACACACGGAGAAGGAGGAGAAGGAGAAGGTAGAGAATAAGCACAAGGAGTTTAAGATGAAGGTGTTGTTACAACAGGCGTCTAGGGGCCATGGAAGGGGACATGGTGCTGGTCTGGCCCAGCAGCTTTCCCGTACTAGCAGGAACGCTGCGCCAGTAGGGCCGAATCAGTGTGCTTACTGCAAGGAGGAGGGGCACTGGCATAGCGAGTGTCCGGTCTTATTGCAAAAAGGTGAGGCCCCCAGAGGACGGGGTTCTCGTGGAGAGGGTCGTAAAGAAAGTGATCAAGATAGGGTTCGGGAGGATATGACATCACAGGGTTGCACGGATGATAACTATTTCGATTACCCTCGAGGGACACATCATTATCACAATGATTATGATCTGGACAAGGTGACAGGAATGTCTCACAGCTAGGACAGCCAGGGACAAGGTGAGGGACCAGCCCAGATACCTGTAGTTCAGTGCGGTCCTTATGTCACCGCGGATTTGCAAGGCTCAGTTAAGAAATTCTTAGTCGATGCAGGTGCAATGAATAGCTCTGTTTCTCTTCGCTCATCCCCGGGGCAGCTCTGTCTGACCAAAATAATGTTTCGGTAGGATTTTCTTGTGTACCGGTTGTAAGACCCATTTCCAAACCTCTTGCCATGACTATCGGTCCTTTTACTGTGGATTCACAGTTCCTATTGACATCAAATTGTGGAGAAAATGTAATGGGCCTAGATTTATTAAAGAAGTTGCATGCAACCATTGTTTGCTCTACGGAAGGTGTATACATGACAATGGGTCTGAATTGGGTCAGCTCTAAGCAGTGTCTGTCAAAACATACACCCCTCCCAGCTGAGTTTAAGGAGGTGCCACCCACTTTGTGGGCAACAGGTGACACAGATGTAGGACTAATGCAAATTTCCCCAATTTCCACTAAAGCTAAGGACACTGCCATTTGCCTTTCATCCCCCAGTACAAAATACCTCAAGCGGGGGAGCGAGCTTTGCTAGGAATTATACAAGATCTGATTGAGTCAGGGTTAGTTAAGGAGACATCGGCGAATGTGTGTAATAGTCCTATTCTTCCTATTCTGTAAAAGGCATTTTCAGACTCCCAGATGTTTATCGTTTTGTGATTGATTTTCCCGCAGTTAATAAAATAGTGGTCCCTGACATTACTGCCCCTCTAAAAATGATTCCTTCCTCTGGTAAATTCTTCTCTGTCATTGATTTGAAAAATGCATTCTTTAGTGTCCCGATTCATCCTGACAGCCGACATTTGTTCAGTTGTACCCTTGCTGGCAGAAGCTTTAGATTCTGTCACCCTCCTCAGGGCTATCCGGAGAGCTCTAGTATATATAGCCAAGCATTGAAAGCCCAAATGGGCTCCCTCACGCTTTCCCCAGGTAATGTTTTGCTTCAATATGTGGCTGACATACTAATAGCTTCTGACACTGAATAGGGATGCAAAGACAGTCCGGTTCAGTTGTTGCGACATTTGGCTCAACATGGACATAAAGTGTCCCTTTCTAAATTTCAATATAGTCGACAGGAGGTCACCTATTTAGGTTACCTACTGAAAAAGGAGGGTAGGAGATTGACCCCTGAGCACATTAGCACCGTTGTTAAAATGCATATCCCAAAAACTCAGAGGGATGTGCGCGCTTTTATTGGCATCACTTCCTACTGTCACCATTGGATCCCTATTATTTTATTACTAATAAAGCCTTTGCTTGTGTTAACCACTAAAGATGTGCATGTTCCCCTGCCTTGGACGCCTGAATGTCAGCAGTCTTTTGAGCAATTAAAAGTTGGTCTTTGCTCTGCTCCTGAGCTTGGCACGCCTGACTATGTGAAGCCGTTCGTGCTGTATATACACGAGACAGCTGGTTGTGCGCTTTCTGTTTTAACACAGGCCTTTGGAGGTAAGCAACGGCCGGGTGTTTATTTTTCTGCTTTGCTTGATCCAGTAGCCAGAGCCCTCCCGAGTTGTTTAAGAGCAGTCACAGCTGTCACCATCTCTATAAGGCAATCGGCTGGGCTTGTACTTGATAGTGACCTCACAGTCATGATGCCTCATGCTGTGGATACCCTATTGAATAAGACCAAGACACAGCACCTCATCAGTGTACGTCTGACTGGTTATGAGCTTATTCTCTTTGCACCACATGTCACGATTAAAAGGTGTGCCACTCTAAACCCAGCCACGTTACTACCCCTCCCTTTTGAGAGAGAGGAAATTGATATACATGATTGTCTTTTTGGATAGACGAAGAGACGAAGGGACAGGTAAATCTGACTGATGTTCCCTTATCTGACCCCCAAGGGGAACTATATGTTGATGTTTCAAATTACCAGATGGCACCACCACCGCAGCATATGCGCTTAGTACACTGCATACGGTAGTTGAGACATCACATGGTCCTTATCAGTCCGCTCAGGCTGCTGAACTGGTCGCCCTTATTAGAGCTTGTGAATTGAGCAAGGGGCTGGCTGTTAATATGTATACTGACAGCCAGTACACCTTCAGGGTTGCAAATAATGTTGGGCAGCTCGGGGCAGAGGGAGGGTTTCGCACTTCCAATGGGACATGTATTCAACATGGCCCTCTTATACATAGGCTTCTGTCCACCTTGACACTTCCTAAGAAATTGGCTATAGTAAAGTGCAGTGCCCACAAGGCAATTACTGATGATGTGGGAAGAGGGAATGTATTTGCTGACCAGACAGCTAAGGAGACAGATCGAACAAAAATGAAGAGGATGTTTGTAACGGGTCCCGCTAGGTGGGTGCCCGAGGTCACTATGTTTGAGGATACTCTAGACAATGTGAAAGAAATCCCGAGTGAGGCAACAGTTGAGTAGTTAGCAGTATGGCAGGAAAGCACAGCATGCTCAGACAAGGATGGGTGTTGGACGGATAGGTCAGAAAAACAGAGACGGGTATTACCAAATGCATATGCCCTCCCTGTGGTCACTATGGCGCATGAGCCAGCCCACAATAGTGCAAAAGGTATCAGTAAACTGTTAGATCCTACATGGCAGAATGACAACATTCCCAAGGTTGCTGCTCTTTTAGTAAAGTACTGTATGGTATGCATGACGGATAATCCTGGAAAAGGCACCCCTACACCCCCCTGGTAATTTTGCCTTCCTTCCGTTTCGAAGTCCTTTAGATGGATTTCATCGAAATGGAATGAGTCAAAAATCTGAAATATCTGTTAGTGGTTGTTTGTGCAATCAGTTAATTGGTTGAGACTTACCCCACTAAAGAGAACACAGCCATGGCATCAGTGAAGGTACTCCTTAAGGAGTTCTTCCCGCATTTTGGTTTGCCCCATTTGATTTGGTGTGACAACAGAAGTCACTTCAATTCAAAGGTTGTTCAGCTGGTGTGCGACAGTCTGCACATCAAGCAAAGATTTCATGCTGCAAACCACCCCCAGTCAGCAGGTCTGGTTGAGAAGTACAACAGTACTCTGAAACTGAAATTGGCAAAGATTCAGAAGAGCACAGGATTGCAGTGGCCAGATGCTTTACCATTAGCTCTTTTGTTTACAAGTCCTCAACGGTTTTCAGAAATTGAATACCCTTTGCTAGTAGATTACCTGTATGAGTTGACTAAAAGCTTGCGTTCTATTCACCAACATATCCACAAAGTCCAACCACCGGCACCCGAGAGGCCAAGACATGATATTCGGCCTGGGGACTTTGTGATGACCAGGCATTTTCAGAGGAAATGGAGCTGCGCTGGAAGGGGGCTCCTCACTACCCGCACCGCCATGAAGGTGGTCAGTCAGAAGAATTGGATTCATTCCTAGTACTGCCACAAGGTGCCTCTCTCTTTACCCTACTAGCAGTGGGTGCTTGACGGATAGGTGACTCCGAAACAGAGCAGGAGCCCCATTTTGTTCCTTTTTCGGATGCCCGGCTGATGTGGGCAGAAACGGAGGAGGAAAATGATGCAGTGTTGAACAAGGCAGTTCCCCCTGAGCTCTAGGCCATCCAGGAGCCTCAACCTGCTGGCCCATCTGTGCTTGAGCCCCAGTCCATTGGCCCCTTTGTGTCTGAGCCCCTGTTTGCAGACTCCTCTGTCCCTGGAGTAGCTAGGTATAATCTGCGGCCCCAACGGAGGAACAGTGCACCAAAGGAAAAGTTAGATTAGCAGGGATGGACTTGATAAGTCAGGCAACAGTAGCATAGGGAGAGACAAGATTGGTGCATTGTTCAGACATTGGACAGGATTGATTGAGCGTGCTCCCCTGGGAAGGGGGGGTGCCTCATACTGAGCGACGTGAGATTCTTCAAGAGCTGGTTCGACAACTCTACCACCGGTGCTCAACAGCGCCAACACTGATGAAAAATATGAGTCTACCAGTGAGGCTCTGAAGGACACTGGGAACATTTGCCCCTTTTGTTTTCTTGTCATTGGCTCCATTGCATGTCCCTTCCTCTGGTTAAAATGTATTTATTTGGTCGCTCCATTATGGAGGAGGAACAGCCATTTTCAGCCCCACTTGTTGGGCAGAGTAAGTCCAGTTGGTCTACCAAGAGTAAAATAGTGGTGCGGTGATTGCCCTGATATCCCTGATAGCAGCACTCTTTGATTGGTACAACTCCTGTTACCCCCACATGTTTGTTACTTTGGCCCTGCATAAAGGTAAAAACTTATGTAGATAATGTGTTTTTGCAGACGTTCCACCTGGCCCATGATACATCTAATGTCACAAATTGTTGGATCTGAGGACTGCTCCCTTCTGTTACACATAAGAGTGATAGCTTGTTGTCGCTGCCTATGTCTTATTTAGGCAGCTGTGAGGGATGGTTTGAATCGTTCTCTATAGTATACAATCATTATCAGTCTTGTACTATGAATATGACATCTGCTGATTATTTCAGTGTTAGAATATATACGTGTCCACCAACGATTTACCCTGGCAGAACAAGGGACCCCTGATACATTATCCCCAACAGCCTGTATGAATGTATATGAAAGAGAGAAAAATGTAACATGGCTTCAAAATGAAATGTTGGATTTTCAGGGATTTGATGTCACTGAATACTTTCGATCATTCCAAATGCGCAATATTACTCATTATGAGGCAATACCAGTGCCAGTAGTCAACACAACAGCTGGGGTTTGTGCTCGTGGGTTTTGGCCGGTGAAAGTGGATAAGAGTAATTGTAACTATACATACACATTGAGCACCAGTAATAACCCGCCTTGCTCCCACCGCATAATATTTTGTTTGTGGATCTCAAGCTCATGTTTGGATTCCTAGGGGATGACCAGGTGAATGTTATCTCTCTTTCCTCCTTCCCCCAGTGTACATAGCACCGTCCAACTATCATAGGGACCATAGACTGCAGCGTAGGAGTGGCCATCTGTTCTAAATTAAAAGGGTTATTAACACAGAAGACATAGACCAGACAGACACCACTCTGCAGCAGTTCACAGATGCTATGAAGGGTATTTTATCATTTTGGGGCCCTATGTCCAATAGCCTTAACATTTGTCGGCTCACCAGAGTTGTGGAAGGGGTCATTAATACCACAGCAGGGATTTTGACAAATATTACAGCTGAGCTATAGGCTACGAGGCTTGTTGCTCTTCAGGACAGGATGGTGTTAGACGTCATCCTTGCTGATCGGGGAGGGGCCTTTCGCATTATTGGTAGCAGTTGTTGTGTGTACATACTGGACCACGCCCCTAATGTATACACTGCTATCTTGTATTACCATGTTGACGGGGGTCATTCCCTCTACAGGATTCTAAGGAGGCTGGTCAGACTGGACTCCACTCGAGTGTGTGACTAATAAATAACTTTGGGTTGTATTCTCTACTGTCTGACCGACTCTCCATTTGTATGGAAGGCTGAGAGGTGGTCGCAAGTGACCCAGGTGACTCTAATCAGGTTACTTCCTTCGGGTGGCAGGGGACTATAAAGCAATGTATTACACAGATGAAGCTTTGTTGACATTATCCAACCCACAGACTTCTGCTATGTTCCTGATGGACCTGGTTAATCCCTTTTCAGTTTTATTGAGGTCCTAAATTAATTGGTCCAAATGTGAAACACTGCCAACAACTTCAAATTCGACAAAAGCCATCTAAGGCTCCCTGCCCACTAAGTGGAAGCATTCCCAAATAAAATATCTAGGAATACTTTTAAACTAGGGACTCACAAACATCGTTCTGAAAAATGTATCGCAATTTTCTAGAGGAAACAAATGATTTATGAGATGGAATGGCTCGCAACTGCCATTATGGGGAAAGTATAGATGATAAAATTACAATTACCCTGAGACTTAATTGAGTCTTTAAAGTACTGCTGTTAATGATCGCCTAATCCAACTTCCACGAGCTGGAATGGGATAGTACCACCTTCATTTGGAGATGTGAGAAATCCATACTGAAAATGTCAGAACTACACACAACTATGACATTGGGGTCTTACGGCAAACACGCACGGAATGCTCTGGGTTAGCAAACCAACTGGCATGCTCTATTCATGCTCAAAACACATTGGGAAGTTGTTGTGAGTTGATGCCTGAGGTCATGGTGGTTTGGGCTCGAGAATAGATTGCGGAGACAGTAGAAGGAAACTGCTGGAGACTAAGGTAGACGCATTCTCAAGCTGCTGTATACCTACGGGCAAGAAGAGAAATAAAGTAATTATTTACTTCAAATTCATGTAGTGTACATGTAACAAGTTGCGACGAGCTTGCTTGGAGGTGGATGCACAGCAGACTTTGCTACATGTGACAAAGACTATATGATGGTTTATGTTAAAGAAAAATTACTGCCAAGACTCTACTGAGAGTTACTGAGGGAGTCTGTGTTTGGTTTAATGCACTTACCGCAATCAAAATCCTGTATGAGTGACTGCTTGTTGGGGGCCTTGAATGTGTGGTGATTTGTCACTGGCCCTCATGCAGCTCTTCATTGTTAAGCAGCACACACTTACTACGGCTCCTTCCATCATTGATGACTGCACTCAGTTACCGCATGCTCACCTGGTATTCCTACTTTTGTTGTGCACAATGTGCAAATTTCCTTGGTCAAACCAACTGAGCACAGGAGGTCCATTCCTAGCAACAGAGAATTTGCCTCTAGACTGTCTGTTCTTAATTCTAAAACTAAACTATCTAAACCCAATCATGTTTGCGCGTTCTACACTATAGCTTTCTTGGTTGATGTCTGATTTTAAAAGTTTTCCACCTATTTTTTTTACAAATTTGTCTTTCCAAAGCTTATAATAAATAAATATATACATGGATCAGAAATCTTCACAAATTTTCAAAGACACCCGCCCAATCATCATCCAACATTCAGGTTGAGAATTAAGCATTTTGTCATTAATATTAAAATAAAAAAGTCTACTCAAACTGCTTACTTTGTTACAACTTCCGTTGTCCCCATCCAAACATTCACCATTCTCCTTACATGTTAGTTCATTCACACATTTAGCAAATGTCTTCTTCCTTCTACATTGTTTTGCAAAATGACCTATGATACCGCAACTGCTATTTTTTTGGGGGCAGCTGACAATTTTTGCTACCGAAGTTCCTTACTGTCACACCTCTAACACCTGTTTTACTCTTTGGTCTTCTTGTCTTTTACCATGTTTTTAGTTGCTCTGTTCGTACTTTGAATTTTGCTCACAATTTCATTCTTTTATACCTCTTTTTTTAATGCCTTGGCACACCTACTAGATAATTCGCCACACGAACAATCCCTAAGACATTGTTAAACTACGAAATCGTCATTGACCCATAAACACTCCTGCATGGCTGGATTATTTGCGTGCATAAATACCTGATCCCTAATCAGGTCATCATGTAGGATTCTAACTTTACAATATAATGCTAGTTTCATTCTTCCCCTATTTCCTCTGAAAATACTTGTATCTGGTTATACCAACACAAAACGTAAGCGTATAATAATTATAAAAAATCAAAAACATTCACATCACCCACCTTTACCCTTTTAGTTAATTGAGAATACACTTTGAGCCTCAAAGGAGCCTAAGCATGCAATACAATTACTTTCTTCTGTTCTGCCAACATGGTATTCTTCTCATCAATTGCTACAATGTAATAAAAAAATAACCCTTCCATTCAAGCCATTTCAAAAGAGGTTCACTTCCTGATGAGCAGAAAGCTGCCGGTTGGTTGGCTGATTGTAAAATGTTGTGCAGCACCTGTAAGATTCTTGTAAAATTCTGAGCACCAGCTTTATGATTAGAAACCATAGGTTCTGATGTGCTCACATTGGCAATGGAATTGTTCAGTGTCCAAACTTCACCTAATAATATGGCCAGTTCACCATCCTTACTTTACCATTGACCAGTGAACACACTCAGATAATATAAAGTGTTAATAACTTGGTGTAAATGCTTTATCACCAGGACTTGATTTAAATGCTCCACAGCCAGGATTAGGAAAATGTAGTAGAATGCCAAGTATAGTTGAAACAGTATGAAAACAAAGTCACAGTGAGACAAATGATCAATCCAAGATGGATCTCACCTTAGTTAAACTGCTACACCATCAGGAATATTCTTTGTTCAACTTTTTAGGAAGAAGAATGGGGTAAAAAATGTTCAGGACAACATTTTGGTTTTTGTCGTACCAGGAAAGAACACGATGACAGGTTGATGAATGTTTTGAGCATTCTAGAGTTCAAGGGTTTGACCGTAGAGTTTTCCAAATGTAAATTTTCCGAGTATTACATTTCATATCTTGGGCACATGATCAGTGTAGAGGGTGTATGCCCAAAAGCTTCCCTTGGACATACAATTGTTGATGCAGCGGCACCAAAAAATAAAGAAGATGTGAGGTCTTTCCTTGGAATGGCAGAATACTGTGCAAAGTACATTCCCAAGTTAGCAGAGGAAACATACCACATATGTGAACTTCTCAAGGGAAAAAATACATTTGATTGTTCTAATACTATAGTCAGGATACGCTATGGTACGGATGGTGAGAAAACCCATCCAATAGTCTCAACTGAGGGGATTCGCAAAGGATGTATCTGGCTGGGGCTGTTGAGGTTGAGCGCTGTGGGTTGAAGTTATTGTAGATGGCTCTTTTTCACATGAAAGTACAGAAACACTTCAGACATGAGGGGAACCCCGATTACAAACGCAGTTTCAAAAAGAGGACTTGTAGATGATACTGGAAGAACATGAAAAGGGGTTAAGGGAAGCCCACCTGAAATTTAAATACTTTAAGAGACTCCACCGTTGGCATTGGACACCTGAAAAATTGCAGGAAGCCAAAATGAGGCAAGGCTCTTCTTGTTGAAGATGCTGGCTGGGGAACACAGACATAATTTTTTGAAGGAATGTCATAAACAAGGCAAATACTAGTGACATATTTGGAATGCTATAAGGCCGCTATTAGAAGTATAAACTTCACAGCTGGGTTGCTAATAATGCGTGACACCACTGACTAACCCCCAATTCCCTATCACAAGAAAATATGGATATTCATGGCCTTGGCAGCAGCAAAGTCGGAAGTCCTGCAGCTATGGAAAAAATCCACCCTCTTGATCTTTGAAACAGGGTTCGAAGCTATGCATAAAATGGTGGCATTCAAAAGTCTGATCAACAAGGTAAATGACAGGCTAACACATTTTGAATACACATGATTGTGTTTTGTTGCATAACCTTATAGATAGATAGAGACAATCACTGCCCACGGGTTAGGATTGGGATTCCCAAAACCCTGAAAATACTGTGGAAACTATCCGTCATAACAAGAGAAGTATGGAGTCAAAGGGAAGTAAAGCATTGTTGAGGAAAAGGAGGAAAGACAGGAACTAAATCTTCAAGGAATGGCCCATTATACCAGCATGACTACAAAACCTTTATGTATACAAGGGACGAATTTGGATGGTTCAACCACTTCCCCATACAAGGAAGGAGCTGCACAGTGGATAAGGGGACTTAAGAACTCGCTTTTGGTAGCCATTTAGATATCGTCTGTATTGCTAAAGCTTCCATCTGGTGACAAAATTATGGTATCCTCCTCAATTTATCCACTGGGTTCACCTACTGGAGTCTTCATGATGGGGAAGGCTAATGAAGTTTAGTATTATGGTTTGATACACTTACAAATGAATGAGTGTTCATGTTGTTGGCTTTCCTTTTTTAAAAAACATTTTCACAGTTGTATCTAGATACGTATGTACACAGACTCTTAAGTAGTTTACTTTGCGGCGGAGATAATAAGTACTCTATCTATGTAGACCTTAATGGTCATCTGGCACTGAAAGTCATTTGTGCTGCATTCTTATATTATAATGTTTCAGAAAAAATGAAACACGCACTGCTGCTAGGTTGATCTCCTGAAAGAAAACTAATCAACCACATAAGACCTATTTTAATTGACCTAATCTAGTTACCTTGGGCAGCAAGATTGAAATTTAAAACATGCTGGCTGACTTTTAAAGCCATTCAAGAGATTTGAGAAAAATACTCAATCTATTTCACTCACGACAAACCCCCTCTGTGGACTGAGTAGCAAAGAGTCTCTCCTCCTTGAGTTTTGTAGCCCTAGGTTTAAGATACCCTTTCTCTGGTGTTGCCTCAAATCTTTAAACTTTCTATTCAAACTAACAAAACAGGAGAGAACTTACCCATCCCTTCTCTCTTTCTGAAAAGCTCTAAAAACTCACCAGATTAATCTCTACCTAAACTAAGATCTTCAGATATAATCTCATCTAAAGGATGGAATAAAACTACTCCTTCCCTAAAGCTATTCAGCTTTCCTCCCCAGCTCTCCCTGTCATTTAACCTTCTCCTTGTTTGTTTTGTAAGTTGCTAGTGCTGTCACATGTAAATTGCATCGGAGCCTCGAAGGAGTGCGGTCAGGTATACAGAGAGGGAGTAGCCTTGACGGAGGTTTGACTACAGGCATCCACCTTTAAACTCCTCGATAGACTCATGGGGCCCAGAGATGGTCACATTTTAATTCTTTTTTGATTTAACACAGACCAATTAAGTGCTGTATGTTTATTTTTTATTTTTATTATTATTGTGTTTAAAACAACACCTGTAGTGGGAACATCATTTCTCCTTTCTAGGTCCTGATGAAATGCCTTGGGGATAGGCATGAAACTGTTGACCACCAAGGGAAACAATAGGTAATTACGCCTAGAGTTTTTTCACGCGTCCCCAGATTTTAGCATACCTTTTTGGGGGTAAGAAATAAAAAAATGTTTTGGACTCACTAATCTGGTATTTTTAAATGTCCCTTTATTTCTACTTTTTGCAAAAACCCACTCCCTTTTGATTCACCATAAGCGGTTAGGTGTATAAGGACACCCCCAATTTTTACAAAGCTAGTGTTCCCGCCTATTCGTAGGTCGTAGCAGGCCCCTGTCAGTAGAGGGCAGGAATGGACCCAATGACGAGGCATGCCACCAAAGGCAACCTGGGTGGGTGTGGGTTTTATGAAAAAGAAAATAATTTCTTTTCAGTTGTTTTTCTGCAAGGCAATATGATTTCTTTCCCTTTTTCCTCCTTCCTTTAGAGGGTACCTCTGTTGATTCTTTGCATAGAACCGTGGAGGACAGGTCCATATTGTTTCCTACCTTTACTTTCCCTGTTTTGTTTTGATACATGTAAATTGCACTCATATCATGTGGTGTAGTCTGCTCTGTATGAAACTGTTAAACAAAATAAAAAATGCTCAGCCGCTGGCAGTGCTCCTGCAAGCAACTCAATTGGGCTTGGGTGTATTAATTAGTTCGGCTGTAGGGTAACCCTAATTCCACTCCAAAGACAGGAAGGGGTGGTGGATTTCCACTGTGTAGAAATTTGCCACTCTGGGCGCCTATCCCTGGCCTCCCTTCAGCCGATGCCAAGCTGCAGTGATCGTGACATGAATGGGTTTGGTGATGTGACTGTGGAGTCTAGTGTTCCGGGAAGGAGGCACTCAGTTGTGAAACTGGAGACTCCAGAGGGAGCCTAGTACTCCCTGGGCACCCTAAGCAGCTTAGGGGCATGTGTAGTCGTTACTATGTATCTGCTAGCAGAGTGCCAATGAGGTGAGCTCCTCTTGCATCCTGCCTTCCTTCATTGGTGTGCTGTCCACCTAACGAGTCTCAATAAGCAGTCACAACAAGCCCACATATAAATATCGGCCACAGTGCAGCAATGAAGTATATCGCCCTGTAGAGGGCAGTAGAGTCTCCTCCAACGGTTGTGGTGCTTTCAAAGGTCAGCAGAAGGACGCCGGTGGACGCTTTATTACAGATCATGTTTTGAATCATTATACAACTGTCTTCAAAGGTCCACGGGCTTGCGGAGCTGCAAGAGAGAGGTACAGATGCACGAGGCAGGCAATAAAAAGGAGCAACAATATGTACTTGCAAAGCTCAAGGTGCAATGGGTTAAATGAGTCACATTGATACGTTTTGAACTTAAACATTTCCCAATTAGTTGTATGTTGCAGTTTCCTACGAACTGTAAAATGAACGAGGCTGCCATCAGTGGGACCGAGGGCCTGGCTCGTGCCACTTAGGGCTGACACCTTATTAGCGGACTGAGACGGTGCCCAGAAAATACACATGGGTAACTTTAAACTCCAGTACTCTTAACACCCCAAGTCCTACATTTCTTCCAGGTGCAGACACCGTTATCCTAGTGTCTCTCTTGCCACAGTCACTGGCTTATCTATGGCACTTTATCCGATGGTCTGACAGAAGTGGGGACTGGCCCCTATTGTATCTGCTGATGAAAAAAGGGCAAGTACTCTTTGACCTTATTTTGCAAGTGAAAAGGAACATAGCCTCCTCCACCCCCACCCCCTCCTCCGAGCAACAACATATAAAGTGCAGGTGCACATTATGTGCTGTTGTTTGATTTAATGACAAAATTATGAATACTGAAAATACACGGATCCTCAAAGTTCAGAACATCTCAGCTGAGCGACAGCCTAGTTGTGCCTCTACAAACGAAGAAACGACTCATAAAGGCAGAAGAAATGTAGGTTAAAGGTAAAGTTTATGTCCGCAGTATCCTGAATATAACGGAGCTTTACATTCACCTGCTGAAACTCTGAATGTTAGACGGTTCAGAAGTGACTGCCTTAAGTGAGCCGGCAAACACGGAATTTCTACAAATTGCTTGACTTGTGTTACTTCAATCTTCTGACTCCCTCACTCCAGGTAACCCACTAACGAGGGTGAGAACTACTTCTACACCAGAGGTCTTCAAACGATTTGATGCCGAGACCCCCCTGTCAAAAACGTTTAGTCGTAAGGACCCCCGCCTGACAAAAATTTCTAGAACTTGGTACTCCTCATTGACAACTATCGACAACCATAAACGCCCCCAAGTTCCACAGCAAATCATTTTTACAGTGGGGAAATAATATTAAACAGTGTTTATGAAACCAAAGGTCAGTGAGCGTGGGGGCGTGGTCAAAGGTGTGGCTAAAAACAAAGGCCTCATTTATGAGTAATTGGCGTAGGCAGCGCCGCAAGTCTTCTTGCAGCACTGCCCTATGCCAATATGAAAGGGCATTCCTGTCCTTTCCCCCTGCGTTGGCGCACAAATTGCTGCCTAGTGCCACTACAGGCAGGATTGTTTTTGTGCAGGAAGGGGCACCTTCCTGCACAAAAAGAATCCTGAGAGGGGGTTTCCTCTTTCCATACGAGCTCCAGAATGCAGCACACATGGAAAGAGGAAAAAACTAGGAAAAGTTAAAACATTTCTCCTCTTTAAGCCTGGTGTGGGGAGGCATAAGGTGTTGGCGTTGCTCCAGGTTTACATGGTTTTGTAAATTTAGGGCAGCGTCAAAATCCTTGGGTGTTGCATGGGAACGCCCACCACAATGCCCATGGAATGTCTACTTGGCAGAGAGTTATCCAACGCAGTTACTTTCGATGCTTTGTCTTACTCCATATTTAATAGGCCATGTAAAGCCACGCAGGGTGACTTTGCGTCGCCTCATAGATATGATTGAGACGCTTGTGAGGTTAAGAAAACATGCCGATCCAGTGGCGCAAGCCTCCCATAAATCAGCCCCAAAATATTTTCATAGTTTTTTAGGTGTTTCACCATCAGGTAGCTACATATAAAATAATGGGTAGCTTAAAGGAAAAATACATTAAAAAAAGTTACGACTCAGTTAAAAATGCACTGTAGTACATTAGGAAACCTCTATTAGTGAATGCGCTGCAGAGGTCTGTGTGACCAGAGAGCCACAGAAATAAATTTGGTTGGGGCAGTGGAAAATAGTGACTAGTGTATTTTCAGTACTACCAGGTCACAGCCTGTGACAGAAAGCACTGTGAATGTGTAAGTCATTATTTTATGTTTGCATTGCACACATTATAAGACAGACTGCTACAAGCTGTGCAAACAGTTTTAGGATAAAATGGAGCTTCTAAATGTAGATTTTAGTAATACCAGACCATAATTAATGCAAATTGTATTTTTGGCATGTCTGTCCCTTCAAGACCTCCTCAGGGGTACTAAGCGCTGTGTAAATACAATTATGATTAATAGCATGAACTTTATAGCGCAGTTGTTAACTCTTTCTACTATCACTAAACAAAAAAACAAATCTTTGCCATCGCAATGCTTGGAGTGATTCGAGTAATTGAGGAAGAACCGCTCCTAAGCACCCTTTACATTTGCACATTAACTCCCACATTTGCATTTCATTCAGGCAAGCAGGCACCCTGGCACCAAGCATTGTTTTACCTCTATGTCCTACCTCTTCCTTTCAAAGCACAGGAGACTCAGTTAACCACGACTGAAGCATTTTAACGATCTGAATGAAGCGTCTCGAACTGTTTTCTTTTTCCAAACGGAAGAGCATATGTTTTAGTTTCCAGGCTGCAGTGGACCTGGAAGTGTGCGACTCTCTTTACAGGACTCCACGCCCTCATTGGAGGTCGCGCCCCACAGACCGAATACTTTTGTTCTACACACTTTTGACAAGTGGGTGTAGGCTTAGAACATACAAGAGCGAATCTGACAGCGCAACTGTCGCCGGACAATTATGTGAGCATCACTAGAGAGGTACTTTGGGTCCACCACATGTTGGAAGCCAGGAGTACATGTTTTGATTGGGCAGACATTGTAGGCTTGCCCTCCACAGACCTGTGATCATTTTGTTTCTTTGTCGATCTGACTTGCTCTGTGGGCTGAGGCTTACCTTGGCAGGAGAGAGCCCCGAATGTTCCCTGCTGCCCACTCTACTGAAGAAGATGCAATGGTAACAAGTTCCTAATGTGGGATCTTTGGACAGAGAAGCAGTATACTGTACCCTTGAAACCTGTCTTGAACTAAAGACTGTTAACAAGCCTTGTCCCTCTGAGCGCAAGGTACTCCTATATATTTTGAAGAGATATATTTTTGACAGTAACTCAGTCTGTGGTTAAGACCTTAAAAAGCCCACTATATTTCACTACAGGCAGTGAGGTGCTCTTCGAGGTAGGCAGATATGGTGCAAAATATTGTGTTAATTTACCATTATAAAAGCCAGCAAACTCAGCACAAACGTGTGCAGTGTGACATGAGAACCAACTCATTGGGCTTCATGAATAAAATGTACCGTAGGCGACATGGTAAGAGGCCTGGATTGGCACAACCACCTCGTGTGAAGCAATGGGAGTTTGGACAGTTTTATCGTGAATTAAATCAGTCAAGCTGAATGAACTGTGAAAACTTACGAATGAAAAAGAATAAAAAAGAATTGGAACTGTGAAAAGTCTACAAGCTATTTCTTTAGGAGCTGTGCGATTGGTTAAGCAGCACAGAAGTGCTGCAATCATTGTTTGCATTTTCATACATGCCACGAGGTAAGGCACGCCCCATTCTGCACGCAAACAGGATTAACAACAGCAAAATAAGAGAAAATAGTAAAACAAGGTGTGCATCTGCTTTCCTTATGTGCATGACAATGGGAACCAACTCCACCATGAGCCAATATAGACCTTGGTCTCATTGACTACCCCCAAAATGAGATGTCCTGGGGCATTCAAGGCCAAGTGAAGACAACAAAAAAATCATAGACAAAATTCATCCCAAGTGACAAATGTTTACAGCAGGGCCTGCAAATGTGCCTCTTATCGTTCCCAGAAAGAACAGGTATTATGTTCTACAGGTGGCACTTTTCTTAAAGCTGATTTTCACAACACAAGCAATCTGGATAGTCAGTCAAGAGGGTCCTGCAGGACACCTTTTTTGTACTTTGAATTTCATGACGTCCGATTTCCCAAAGAGAAACCAGAAGTCTCAGAGCCTCATTGCGAGTTTCCTTGTAGTGACAGGACACTAAATGGGAAATAATTATGGCCATCGGGACCAGATTACTGATTCTTATTGCAATTCCATTATTTCCCAGTGGAGCCTAAGCTTCATAAGCATACTGCCCATCAACTCTACCCCCAGAGTAACCAATGCTCCTAATATTGGTATCTCTGGTGGGGAGGCAGAGTTTCCATGTATGGTAATTACACTACACGTATAATGAGGCTGCCAGTTTTTAGGAAAGTGGAGTATTATGCCGAAAGGCTGGTTAGACTTCGCTATGCAATACTCTCCTGCTACCTCAAAGAGGTCCTTTGGTTTCACACTAATACATCCCTAGATTAGTCCTGGCAGTGTTGCACAGAGCAGTCAGAATTTACTAGAGAAACATGTGGTTAGCAAATTAGAGTACCAACATGTGTGATACATTATGGACAAGACTCGAAAGAAATCTAACACCAGTTTGTAAAAATCAAGTAGATCTATACTAATATAATAAAGAGAGAGCCCAAACCTTTGAGGCGGGTAATCTCAGGAACCACAGCACCAATCACAACACCCAATACAGCGTTGGAAAGGGCAGTTGCAGCAGAAGGACATAGGCTATGCAGACACCCACCATATACATTTAAAAGGTAAAAGAACCGTGTCAGCAAAGTAGTCCCTTGTGGGCGTGTCTGCGTTGTGCTGTGGGCGTGTGCTGGGGCGTGACAAACGCTGGGGGCGTGTGGTACATTCCGCCCTTCATGCCATGTCTCATATCGTGTGCTGTGGGCATGTGCTGGGGGCGTGGGCGTGTGCGGGGCGGGGATTACGGAAAAAAAAACGAGATTTGTATCCAATATTTCATTGTTTTTTCTTCCCAGGTTCTGTACATTCCAGCTCCGGGTGTCCACCCTGCTCCCTTTAAATACCCCTGCACCCATAATTATAATCCACCCTTACTCCTTAAAATACCCCAACACCCTTAAACACTAACCCATCTTAACCCTATAAATGTACCCTGTACCCCAAAACCCAAACCTATCCCTAAACCCTAAAAATACCCCTGTACCCCAAAACCCAAACCTAGCCCAGAACCCTATAAATACCCCTGTACCTCAAAACCCAAACCTACCCCTAAACCCTAAAAATACCCTTGTACCCCAAAACCCAAACCTAGCCCTGAACCCTAAAAATACCCCTGTACCCCAAAACCCAAACCTACCCCTGAACCCTAAAATACCCCTGTACCCCAAAACCCAAACCTAGCCCTGAACCCTTAAAATACCCCCGTACCCCAAAACCCAAACCTACCCCTGAACCCTAAAAATACCCCTGTACCCCAAAACCCAAACCTAGCCCTGAACCATAAAAATAACCCCGTACCCCAAAACCCAAACCTACCCCTGAACCCTAAAATACCCCTGTACCCCAAAACTCAAACCTAGCCCTGTACCCTAAAAATACCCCTGTACCCCAAAACCCAAACCTAGCCCTGAACCCTTAAAACACTCCTGTACCCCAAAACCCAAACCTACCCCTGAACCCTAAAAATACCCCTATACCCCAAAACCCAAACCTAGCCCTGAACCCTAAAAATACCCCTGTACCCCAAAACCCATACCTATCCCTAAACCCTAAAACTACCCCTGTACCCCATAACCCAAAACTATATCTGAACCCTTAAAATACCCAAACACCCCAAAACATATACCTCAGTACCCCAAAACATATACCCCTGTACCCATACTTACCTTATCCAAACATTTTAAAAAAACATGCTTTTACCATTCATGCATTTACAACGAATTTCGTTGTAAATGTATGAGTGGTAAAAGCATATAAAATGTAATGCCATGCGTTATAATGGCATTGCGGAGTCATGGTACTTTTGTAATGAAAGTATGCGGAGTGATGGTATTGCGAAAGAAAGTTGCGGAATAATGGGTGTTTACCCTCCCTCGGTAAGTACATTGGTGGCACGGCGGCCCACATCTCCAGCAACATACTCATATTTTTTCACCACTGATTTAAAAAATGCACAGTTCTCTCTCATTGATGGCCAGCACCGACATACACTTTTAGACACACCTCCTGCCAGAAGTTCTAGAATTGCGAACTTTAGAGCTGGGGAGCTACGTTCGAATCTCGGCATCAGCTCAACATCCTGTGATTCGAGGCAAATCGCTTTGTCTCCCCGTGCCTACCACAAATGAATGTGTTCTTCTGTAATGTAAATTGTGCTAATGCCATGTTGTCCAGTTTGCGCTATATAATATTGCAAGGAAAAATAAAGTAGGGAAACTTGAGTTCACACACTACTGAACACGCACTCTTAAGTGCATCAGCAGTGCACTGTGAATCGGAGCGTTTCACAGGCCTGTCACAGATAAGAAATGCTATCAAAACGAAACCCTACAAAACAATATACTACTGGCCGGCAGCAATTCATACCCGGACAACGTCGGGACGGGCTGCTAGTTTTTATATAAATTTAAACGCCAAAACAAACACTATCGGATGAGTATAACTGGAGTCATGGATTTTTAAAGGAAATGTAAATCAGTGCATTTCACCATTGCACAACTATAACGTTCTGATCAATGGGGAAATACACTACTGACAATCAGTCAATTGCAAGTCGAGTCCAGTGGAACCCCCTTGTGGAAGAGGGGAGGCAGGTCCTAGAACCAGACTCCAACAGTCTGTCGAATTTTACCTTGCTCGTAGGGCCCGGGCACAGAGTTGTCTTAGCTGTCTCTGGTGCTGCAGCTGGAGTCGCAGGTTTGCTGTTTTTACCACTTAGACTGTGCTGGTGAAGAAAGGAGGGCACAATATCGACAGTGGGGCTAGAGAGACATTGGGTTGAAGATGCTGCAGAGTTCCCTCGAGGCACAGCGTCTAACATAGGAAGCGGCAGTCGGACTGACCACCAACAAGCCTTGGCTACAGCAGCTCAGCCTTGGGTTACTTTGACGTCCTGAAACTTGCAGGAGGTCTTGACTATGTTTCCCACAATACACTAGATTATTTATTTTTGGGCGATCCCTTGGCAGACCCGATGGACATTGATTCTTTGATTCTGGGAGTGTGCTTTACCTGCGGGCCGCAGGGAACTAGTACCTCTAGTCCATGGGAGTTCTGGAGTTGCCTTTGACTTGCAGAGGGGTTCCTCTTTCCTTCTGAACTGGTCTCTCATCCAGGACGAGTCGCAGTCGTGGAGTTGCAGGGTGGCTGCCACAGGTGCAGATTGTCGTGCCTTTGCTTTGTAGAGGTCCTGAAGTCGCAGACTTGGGTCTCTTTGTCCTTGGTTGCAAGTCTATCAGATCTGAGGTTCTGGTGCCAGGGGAGCCTTCAATCCTAGATGTTGAGGTGTTAGAGATGAGGGTGCTGGTAGCCAATGGGCTACTAGCTACAGCGGCTAATCCGCCGCTGTGGTGACCTCTTCCTGTGGTGTGTGGCACCTTTTCTACCCAGAAGCCACTATTCTGTCACTTTTAAGAATGGCAGAAACCTTCCTTGGCTGTACAGACCAGGTAACCCACCCTGGGGGTGCGCCTAACCTTCCAGGGGTGTACACTTCCAATCTAATTTCCCGTGTGCCCGGGTTGCAAATATCCCTGGGGCAGGTGGTTGACTTTTTTCCTCCTCTGTGAGGAAGCCTGATTTCATATCGGGGTGGTGTCAGCTTTGAAGCTCACTGCCTTGATGTGCCACTTCACTAGTCATCCTGTGTGTGTGGGGGGGGGGGGGGCACTTCCCTCCCAGCCAGCCTGTGTATCTGACTCTGGAAGTGTTCACACCTCGCGGCAGGGGTCAGGTTCTTGTCTTGGCGGCAGCAGCTGCAGGCTGTCAGCCAGGGCACATGAAAGGATAAGGCAAACAGGTGGGCAACCTTCAAGGTAGCCACCTGGGTGCATGCCACATAAAATACGATGTTGGAAAAAGGTCAGGTTTGATGAGACAAGTTTTTTGATACCAAACATGACACTTCTCAGTGGAACCATAATGGAGCTGGGAACCTGGGGGTGCACGGGTGCCAATTCATGTTATCCTATGGCCCTCTGAATACTTATAGTAGCCACAAGTAGAAGGAGGTTACTATAGAGACATATCAGCTTGCATTTATGTGTTCACCCCTTTAATATAATGCACTTTGCCTCATGGGCTCAGGAGATCTACCTTAGGGTTGACTGGCATATATTAAAAATAGTGCTGTGACCTTGCCACTCATGGTGAGGACAACGATGAGTTTGAGCAGTTTGCACCGCTCCTGCAGTCTACAATGGCAAGCCTGTTGTCATCTGTTTGCTTGGGTCCCTCGGAGTGGCATAATCAGCGCTTCAGGCCCTGGTGACCCCCTATAACTCCCATACCCTGGATACCACTGGTACCATTTACCAGGGACTTATAGGGGGGCCAAAGTCCTTGCCGATTGGGGTTACAGATTCATATGTATCAGATTTAGGGAGAGAGCACTGGCACTGGCACTGGGACCTGCTTAGCAGGCTCCAGTGCACTTTCAGATTCAATTCAAAACCATCAGCATTGGAGAAAAAAGTGTGGGTGTGACCATACAAAAAGCGCCCTTTCCTATGCAGTGACTAAATTCCAGTTGTTGTAGTGACTGAAACAAAATAACTTCAGTCTTGGCATCATTGAGTTTGAACCAGCTGGTCATCCATGCTTCAAGCTTATCAAGACTCTTCACGGGCCTAAGAATGCCATCTTTTGGCAGACGTAATGACCCAACTTGACCCAGGCCCTGCTGAATATCAATATTTTTTTGGAAAGCACTTCAGAGTCAGAAGGGAGGCAATTGAATTTTCGAACAGGCATTCTATCAGAATGAGATGACCAACTGTGTCGTATGTGGCATAAATGTCCAGTAGAACCAGACCAACAGAACACTGTCCAGCAGAGCACTCTTGTTCCATTTGTAGTCAGCAACCTTACGACTTAGCTATACATGGCTTCAAGATGGCACAACAGTAGCTCTTTAAAATTGCCTTGTTTTTTAGAGAAAGTGAGCCCCCAATCAGAAGTTTTTTGTTTTTCCTGGGCTTTTCTTCCTCATGTTTTTCCATTGTGAGAGAAATACAGAAGGCAGAAAAAACAACAGGATTTGTACATGTCCTAAGCAAGAGGGAATATATGAAGGGACTCGGGGAGCATTACATTTGATTAAAACTGGATGTAAATCAATTAATAATATCCGAGACTTCAAAGGCAAAATCTTTTTTTTCAGTACAGTGAACAATGGCCAATATTTCTTGAAGTTTTGCTATTTTTCTGTATTAAATACCTGCATAAATTGCTTAATAGAAACTTCTTTCCTTCTCCAGCGATCATACATATGTGCTATTTAGTTTGTCTCGTTACATTGTTCATGTCTCTGTTCTGCCACTTCCCATTAAAGCAGAAGCCACAAGATTTATCCTATTTTTTACACGGAGGTAGTTTTCGTCACACTGACTTATTATATTTGCACGAGGGCATCTTTTCTGAAATTATGAATATAAGAGTTTGCAGAAATCATATTAAACGTAAAATACAAAAATGCTGTTTAGCATGGTTAAATACGTTGAATACGTATTGTCACAGCTTTCCAGACTTTCTCGGCGGAATCTCAGCATTTGAAAAAAAAAATTATGTAGTCAGCACAAGATTTCTCCTATTTTTTACACGGAGGTAGTTTTCGTCACACTGACTTATTATATTTGCACGAGGGCATCTTTTCCGAAATTATGAAAATAAGAGCTTGCAGAAATCAAAAACACAGTTTAATAAATATTAAACCTAAAATTAAAAAAATGCTATTTAACATGGTTAAAAGCATTGAATATGTATTATCACAGCTTTCCAGACTTTCTTGGCGGAATCTCAGCATTTAATTTGTTTTTATGTAGTCAGCATTTTTGTCTATTGTTTGGGCATGATGCAACAAAACCAACCCATAAGGGAAAAATCCTTCTTTTCAAAATATCGATGTAATCTTCCATCCGTCGGTTACCTACAGCCATTTGTCCACCAGGCACCTATAAATTGTTTAACTGTATTGTGAAAACATTAATCAGCTTCCAGGGCATCAAGGCTATCGGATGCCAGATTAGCCCAGATAATCCTCCTGCTGCTCCTTACCTCTACAACCAGCTCAGGACAGAGCCGGGACAAATCCTCGATTAGGAGAGAGTGAGTCATACTAGGACAAGAGTCGCTATCTCGGCACAAGGAGTGGGGAGGGGAAGTTTAGCAGCTAGAGAGAGCGCCGAGGGCGGCAGGCGCACAGAAGAAAACGAGTAAACGTGTTTTAGAAAATGGGGATAGGAGCTGGGCCTCAACGGGGGCGAGAAAGGGATAGAGAGCGAAGGAGGGCCCATATTAGAGGGGAACAAGTGGCTGAAGAGAGCAGGGGTTGTTCCTCCACTATGGCAGAGCAGCACCGCCCCACTGCTTTCTCACGGTGCGAGAAATCCAAAACATAAAATGGTAATAACTAAAAGTTATTACCGTTTTATATTTGCTTTGTGCATGGCGGACGGGTGGGCTGGGCTACTCTGCCCTTTGAGCAGGGGAGGAGTGGTGAACCCATTTCTGAGTGCACATGGACTGCTTGGTCGGCCCTCTCGGGCCGCCCAAACCAGTCATGCGTACTCTCCCCTTCTCAATGCTGGCTGCATTGCAGCCTGCATGGAGAACATGGCCAACCCATAAGCCTCTGGCTGGGTGGCGTCCCGACCAATCACAACATAGGAGAGCAAGAGAGAAGACTCGGGACCCGGAGGAAAGGTAAGTTTAATTATTATTATTTCAATTCCCCGCAATCGCCCCGCGACACCCCCCCCCCCTCTAATACCTCCGCGTTCCCATGTGCCCACCCTTGAGCAATGCCGGCTGCTACTAGAAGAGAGATCAACGAAAAACACCACTCCCATGGAGTGCTGATGAGTAATAATAAAGAGTCCTCTCATCAGTGATAAGCAATGTAAAAGCGCAATGCTCCAGCGCCGGGTCAAACACGAGAATAGGAAGGACAGTCTTCGAATAAGGAACGCGAATTGAGATAGACAAGAAAGCTATCCAATCAGGACCAAGGGGCCGAATCAAGCCCACTCTGTGTATTGTAGTGTACATAATATGTACTTATCAACAGATAACATGATGAACTCTTCATGCCAGCTACTTAGAGGGGCTCAGAAATTCCTCCTGCCACCCTGGACATCCCTGAGGAACCTAATACATGTCGCTCCCGAATAAATATCAGTTTCATTCAGCCAACAGTCAATGTTTGGTCTCTCGTTTTTAATGACAACTGAGTTATCTGACCTCTTGCCAAAGTCCAGTGCCCCAGGGAGTGGCGCCCTGAATAGGGTTCACCAGCACTGCAGACATTTCTGTCTGTGCTATGATTCTAGGAATCACTAACCTTATATGACATAAACAGATTTGCATGAGCGATATTAGAATTTCTCAGCAATATAAAATAACTTGTCAGCAGTAGATTGTGTAGTGTTTGATTTGATCCATATAATGTTTTACAGTTCTTGGTATTTCAACACTTATTACTTTAATGCTCCTGATATAACCAACATCATTTAAACACAGGGGGGTGTGAAATGCGATTTTCTGTCAAAAGTGCTGGTTTCTAACACTGCCTGAGCTATACATTTCTCCTAGGCCGAATATATTGAAATGCTGCTCAGAATATACATCCACAATGAATATGTTGCATTTCACTACAAATATGTAATGCATATCCCACCAAACACAATGGAGGATGAAAAATGAGGGTGCACATTGCACACCTACTAATCTGTTATCCGGGGCATGCAAACTAGTGGTGCATAATTTGTACTGGACCTGAGATCGGGGTAGGTCATATCAATAGTGCCTTCTATCCCACATTCTAAAGAGAACCTTCATGCCATTTGCTTCTGCTAGTTGTTGCTATTTGCATCCACATTAATATACTGGGGCTTATTTACAAGCCCATTGAGCCTCCGGTGTGTCACATTTTTTCATGCACTGTCAGCACAATGGGCTTGCACATATTTACCAGGCCACGTAAAGTCACCCTGCGTGACTTTTCATTGCATTGTGAATATTTGCCCCGTTCACGCATTAGTCTGCATGAAAGGGGCGCTCCATGGGTGTTGCTGTGGGTATTCCCACACAACATCCAAGGAACCAGACGCAGTTCTAGATTTACAACATTTTGTAAAACTGGAAATGCATCAAAATCCTAGGAATGGCGCAATGAGGAGAAAAACTTATATTTCTCCTTGTTTGATCTTCTTTCTATGGGAGCTGCATTCTGTAGCACACGGAGAAGGAGGAAAATGACAATCATCCCTGCAACACAGGTACTCTTGCAAAATGACTGAAGGCTGCCTGCACTGGTGCATGGCAGCCAAGTGTGAGCCAGCACAGGGGAACGCACAGGGATGCTTTGTATTGTTGGGTAATTTGTTAATACGAATGGCCTGTAGTTCCACGCTGCGTCATTTTCTTGCACATGAGGCCCAATGTTTTGCGGTGAAACATACGTTTGTACCCAAAATGAGATATCCTGCCCCATTGTGATCAGGGCCATATTCTGGCTTTCAACATTAAAACACCCTAGTGGGAAAAGGGTACTTTCAAGCAGCATTTATTTTAGAATTGTTTGGTCCTTTTATTAAAACTTGTTTTTGCTTGCTTTACCCATGAAGACTCACAAAAATGCATCCTAAGGGTTCATGAAATGGGACCATAATGAAGCTGAATAACTCCAGCAGTGTAACCTGCAGTGTTTTTGGGGCACTAGGCACAACATATTTTAGTACCACTTGTTCAGAACAATTACATTGTATTACCCATTGTATATTTTAAAACTGCTTGATGCCAAATAGTATTAAAATACATATCAAAGTTTCAGAATTAGAATCACACAGAAGAACTGAAATATGTTGGGCCCGATTCACAAAGGTAAAGTGAGACGAAAGTCTAACTTTATGGCTTTTGGTATTCACAAAGGGCATTTATTACTCGTAAATGCCCTTTGTGAGTAACGAAAGTCGTAAAGTTAGACTTTCGGTATTCACAAAGGGCACCAGCACACCACTTCTTATTTGACAATCTGGGCACTCTGGACTTTGCATTACCCAAGTTTGAGGTCAGTCTACCTCGCCAGAGCTGAAGGAACCGGACCCCTGTGCACTGTGTCGACTTGCTGTTGCAAAGGATTGTTGGCTTCCTTCCTCAAAGATCTTCGGGCTCCAAGTAGCCCCCACCTCAAGCATCTCCTGTGACCAAGATCTTAGTTCTCACCGCACCACTTGCACCATGGGCGTGCATCTTTGGTGAGCTGCTCGAGGTCCTCTCACGACTCTCGTGCCTCTGGCCTGTGATCTTTGAATTCAGTGGGCTCCCCTGATTGCCCTGGTCCTGCCCTGACTCCCCTGCTTGTGGTAAGTCACCTGGACCTTGCTGGTCCCGACACTGTGCCTTCATCACTTTCCACATTGGTTGGAGTTGCAAAGGCACTCCCAACAGACACCAACCCCTCAACTCTCGACATCTGACGTGGGACAGCTCGTGCACGGCTCCTGGTCTTCACAGCATCGCCTGGTCCGCACAGCTACAGTTCCAAGGTCACGGTCAGCTTTCCTGCAACACTCGACATCGGTGGGCATTCGTCTTCCATGCCTCCTGGTCACTCCTGAGTGGCCTAGACTCTGTCCTCTCTGCTTGCAGGTACTTCTCACCTTGAATCCACCTTTGGGTTCCACTGAACACTTTCACCTTCTCAAGCAGCGGCATCTTCCTGAAGTCTCCCATTGAGTTTGACTGCGGTTTCAGACACCACTTCACACCTATGCACCCGGCTTCCCTGATGTAGGTATCCTGGTTCTTAGGGTATCCACAGGTGGGGTGGCTCTCCAACCTTCTAGCTTCCACTGGGTTTCTTCAGGGTCCACTGTGAAGAGTCCTTCTTCTTAAAAATTATAACTGTGACTTACCCACGGTGGTGTTCCTGGTTACTTACCGCAGGTGGTTCCTTGGGTCCCCGGCACTTCTACGTCTTCTGGGTATAGTCTCGACTCAAGTCGTGGTTCCCATACCACTATTTTAGTATATGGTTTGGTCTCCCCCTAGCGACCACTGTGTTATTTGTTCTACTTAGCTGTTTCTATTGAAAAGTATTGTCTGCATTGTGCATATCTCCGGCTAGGAGATATCGGTATGTGTTTGTGAGTGTCTTCTAATAAATAGATATTTTTATAAATTCACTGTTTGGTTATTTTTCTTTTAATCTATACCAATTAGATTATGTGCTAGTAAAACAAGCTGCTTTACACTCCTTCTGAACTAAGCCTGAAGGCAGCTCTCCACAGCTACCACTTAGAGAGCTTTCTAAGGTTGTCTAAGACCACTAAAATCACCATATTTTATGGACTGATGCAGGGTGTCTACTTACATAAGTGTGCATCATAGACCAAGTCAGCTTCTCACACCAGGGCAGTGGCTGAGTCGAAGGGCTCAGCCACCAAAAAGCAGAAGAATGCTGCCAGAGGCACAGCAAGCACAGTGGGTGAGGGGGGATGGAGGGGGGGCAGTTCAGGAGGGAGGTGGGCCAGCTCTGGGTGGCCAGGGGCAGGCAGTTGAGAGGGCCATGCCTAGTAAATGGCAGGGGTTGATATAGAAGTGCAGATTAGGGAGCAGCGCCCTCTGGTCCAGGAGACTGAGGAGCTCTGGGAGCGCATGTGCAGGGCAAGGAAAGAGGAGGCAGGCGCTGGTAGGTATGCAGCTGGGGGTGCCTCCACAGATGTGGAAGGAGGCAAATAGGGCCTCCCAATTTTGGGGTTGGGAGGCAAAGTTGGTTCTGGGTGCCTGATGAGCGAGATATGGGCTTTGGTAGGCAGGCGGCTCGTGGGCCTGGTGGTGCTGGGGATACCTCAGGATGGTGCAGCCTGGAGGTGGAAATGCTGACAAAGTCAGCAGCATAGGCTGGCGGACAGATGGCAAAACCAACGGGACGTTGGTTTGAAGTGGGGTAGTTCGCAGCTGCTGCCTCTACACCGATGACTTGTGCATGGAACCCTAAACTGGACCATTGGTCTCAGCGTGGCATGGATGTAAGTGTGCTGAAGCGTGGCAGTGTGGCTAATTGGAGTCAGTTTGAAGAGGGTGAAATTGATGATGCGTTGGTGCTGGTTTACGATGACGGTAGCGACGATTGGGAAGAAGGTGAGCTGTGTGATGAGAATGTATTGTAGATGCCTGAGGTGTGTCACAAGGAGAAAGGTGCAACAAGTGGTGCAGTTGGTGTTTTACAGAAGTCAAGCTGGCACCAAGGCCAGGGCGTCAAGTTCCAGCGACGGATGGCACAGGACGTGGAGCCTTTGCCTGCAGGTACTGGGGATTGGTAGTCAGTTGAGGACTCAGGGGAATGCAAGAAGGGAGTTGCCACTTGCAGCTCGGTGTGTTGGCGACTGGGTCATTGACACTAGGGCGGGGAAGGCTAAGAGCTCCTTGAAGGGGAAAGGGACACCCAAGCAGTCCAGCGGCAAGAAGTCTGCAGAGAGAAAGAGGTGTCAGATGGATAGCTCAGAGTAATCAGAGAAAGTGGGATGTGACGAGGCCTCTGAGGACAACAAACATAAAAGGAGGCTGCCATACATGGGTTTAGCAATGTCTGTGGGCTACCATCTGTATGAAAAAACTAAGAACAGGATTTGGAAGCACAAATATGTCGATGTTTTCAAGCTTTTGCACAGGGACTCAGGTCAAGGAGGGTTCCAAGGAAGAAGAGTGGAAGCTGACTATAAGGCCCAGGGTACCGATTAATTTGCAAAATTGGATGTCCGATTTCATAATATATGCCAGCATATATTGTGAGAAACACACTGACAGGGCAATAGCACTATATAAATATATGGACATCATCAGGAAGGCCTAGATGCATTTTAAGGGCTACGCATAGCTTAGCTATGATGAAGAGTTCAGGACGAGAGTGAGTCTGAATCCGGATAGGCCATGGGTAGTAGTAGACTCTGAACTGTGGATGCAGTGGATGTCTACCACGCAGGCCACGGCCTCTACACATTCTGTAAGTGGCCTTCCTCTTACTTATCAACCTTTTCAGCTCAAGCACGCTCCGCACAGAACGGGTTATGTGCCAAAGGCACTGAAACCAATGTTGGGGCATGCTGGAACTTTAATAAGGGTTTCTGATCTGGTCAACCATGCAAGTTCAAGCATGAATGTTTAAGGTATGGAGGGAGGCATCCAGTGTTTCACTTTGGGCAGCCCTGTGGAACAGTGGAAAGCTTCCAGGGGCCAAGGTCAGCAGGAAAATCCTGGTCCAAAAGGTACCTACTCCCATTAGAGCAGACACCCTGCGCTCTTGGTTGGCAGTGTATCCTGACAGGGTGTCATCTTTGCGGCTTGAATGGGGTTTTGCAGAAGGTTTCAGGATAGGGGAACAGGGGCCAAGAAGGCATAGGTGGGCGGACAATTTGCGGTCTGCCAAGGAATTCCCAGGGTAGTTGCAGCGAAGTTGGACAAATAAGTGGCGGAAGGGAGAATTTTGGGACCTTATTCTGAATGGCCCATCTCTGACTTGATTGTTTCTCCTTTTGGGGTTGTGCCCAAGAAGGTGGCAGAGGGGAATTTCTGTTGATTTATCACTTGTCGTGGCCAGAGGGATCTTCGGTGAATGACTTAATTGCTCAGGAGGACTCTAGGGTGCTATATAAGTCGGTGGATGATGCAGTTTGTTTGGTGAGACAGTGCAGTCAGGGAGCGAATTGGCAAAATGCAACATTAAGTCAGCTTTTTGCTTGCTGCCGATACACCCTGCTGCTTTTTCACTACTGGGTATGCAGTTTGGGGGGGCCATCTATGTTGATAAGGTTTTGCTGATGGACTGTGCCATTTCTTGTGCTTTGTTCGAAGCCTGTGGTACTTTCTTGCAATGGGTTTTCACGAAATCTAGTGGTCATCAGGAGGTGTCTCACTATCTGGATGATTTCCTGTTTGTAGGCAAGAAAGGCTCGAGGGAATGCATCAGGGCTCTGCGGCATTTTCAGTCCATTGCAGGGTGTTTTGGGGTGCCTTTGGCTCCGGAGAAGACGGAAGGTCCGCTTGAGGTGTTGACGTTCCTGGGCATCGAACTGAATACGGTACAGATGGTGGCGAGGGTGCCACAAACGAAAGTGGAAGAGATTCGAAGTTTTCTGTTGGAGGTGATGAGTGAACATAAAATTAAAGCGCCTGACTCCTCTTTCCTTGCCCTGCACATGAGTGTCGGTGTGTACAAAAGTTGCTTGGCTTCTTGAAGTTTGCATGTTGAATGATGAGGCCATCTGGATGTTTTGCAGGCGCCTGGCAATGGCCATGTCTGGGGCGGTTTTTCCCTCATCACAGAGTGCAGATCTCTTTGGCGGTTACGGCCGAAGTAGCTGTTTGGAGGACATTTTTCAATGACTTCAATGGAGTTTCCATGTGTTTCTTGGAGGAGAACGTGGTTTGGCAAGTCCAAATATTTTCGGATGCGATAGGTGCTTAAGTTTTTAGACTGTTTTGGGATGGGAGTTAGTGTGTAGAACGCTGGACAGCTCACTGGTTGAGCCAAGGTTGCAGCATAGCCTTTATTGGAGTTTTTGCGCTGATGGTGGCATTGGAGGTGTGGGGGAATGAATTGGCAAACCAGGCAGCATTGTTTAATGTCGACAACATGACAGTGGTGGATTTGGTCAACAGACAAAAGGCTAGAGACCTGAGGGTACTGCATTTGTTGCGGGGATTCATGCTGACCTACTTGCGTTTGAACATTATTTTCAGTGCTAAGCATCTACCCTGTGTGCAGAATGACTTTGCAGATTCATGATCTCGTTCGCAGTGGCATCGATTTTGCATATTGGTGTCAGTAGCAGAGAAAGACAAGATGCCACTTCCGGCAGACATTTGGGCGCTGGGTGAATGAGAGTTGTGGGTCTGGTCGGGGGCTTTTCGGCAGAATCTACCAGGATAAGCTACATGCTGGCTTGGAGCGAGTTTGGGTCATTTGAGGGTTGTTCATTACAAGAATGGACACTTGATCAGAAAGCAGCGGAGAGGAGAATGTTACATTTTATTTTGTTGTGTATAGATAAAGGTTTATCGCTAATGCCTATTGGGGGCAACATGGCAGGGGCCTCATTCTATTCCAAACTTTGTTAGGATTTGGACCCTGCCAGGGATGAGATCCTAGGCTGGGTTCTGAAGGAGTGGGGTAATAAACGGGTTGGGGTTCGGTTGCAGTATGAGAGGATATGCCTTTGAGTTGTTAAGAGAGTTGCTGGCAGTGTTACCTGTGTGTTGTTATGATACATTTGAGATGGCTGTTTTTTGTCTTTGTATGATTTGGATGTTCTTTGGGGCTTTTCGTGTTTCAGAGCTGTTGGGGACTGGCAGAGAGTTAGGGGTGTTGCATGAAAATGTGCCTTTGGACCCGGGACATTTGGGCATTTGGTTGTGGGATTCAAAGAACGATCAGCAAGGTAGAGGGAAATGGATATGGCTGTGGGAAGGGAGGAGCTTGGAGGTGTGCCCAGTGTGGGAATACCGTTGTTTTCAGGTGTGGCCTAGTCGTGGCATAGAGCGGTTTTCTGTCATGAGGGAGGCAAGAAGGTGTCGACTTTTCATTTGTTGACAGGGCTGAGGATGGCACTACGCTGCCTGGGGAGGGACCCTGCTGTTTCTGGGACTCATTCCTTTCGGATTGGGGCAGCGAAGTCTGAGGCAAGTCTGGGGTGGTATTGGGGTCAGAAAAGTCAGATTTGTAGGTGAAGGTCAAGGTGTTGTAAACACTATCTGAGGCAAAAAGGGCTCTTCCTGTTTCTGTGGATGGGTTGTCGTGGTCTGTGTTGGGCACCAGACCTAATTCCTTTTTTATTCTAATGCAGGGTGTGTGAGTGGGCCAGGGACCAAAAAGTGACCTGGATCATGGGACATTTGTTTGTGCAATGGGCAACGAAGTACGCAGACCACCAAGTGTATAGACGGAATCTGGGTCTGCACAGCAGCCGGCATGAGGTGCTTGGGGTAAAGGGGGGATGCACTGGGGTAACTTGTACCTTGGTTGACAAGGCTGTTTTTTGCAGAGGGATTGCCCCGAAATGCTTTTGATTCATCTGCCGGAAAATGACCTGGTGCAATTATCTGGATTAAAACTGTTACAGCACATGCAGCGAGATCTGGAGGCAATCAAAAGGAACTTTGCTGGGACATGCATAGTTTGAACAGAATTTGTGCCACAATGTGTCTGGAGGGGGGCTTTGAAGCCTGCTGCAATTGATAAGGCTCGATGAAAACTTAACAGGGCCATGAGGGTGTTTTGCATGGAAAAGAGCATTACGGTGATCTTGCATGGGGGCATAAAGGAAGAGGACGGATGTCTTTTTCGAGACGATGGAGTGCATCTGTCACAAATGGGGAATGCGTACTATATGATGGAGTTGCAGGAAAGGGTTAGCCGACTGTGGCATGAGAATATTTGGTACAGACGAGATCACTGTTGACAAGTTGGTTGGAAAGGGGGGGCAGAAAACGCCCTCTGGTTTTTTTTTAAGTGGTGGTAATTTGGGGGATGGAGATTCACATGCTGGCATATCCACACCCTCAGGGGAGAAGAATAGAGTACAGGTGACAACAGACTATGTGCAGTACGCTGTTGAGTGAGGAAAAAGTTTCAGTGGAGGGTGTTTGGTAGGAAAATTAGGGTGGATGCATAGCAAGAGCCCAGTGAGTTAAACAGGAAAGTATAGAAACAAGGTATGAGGGCTTGGGAATTGGAAGTTGGCTTGAGGTGTGAGTGGTTACGGGAAGTGTGAGAGTGTTGTACTCGCAAAAGTAGATATCATTACAAATATTATGTCAAGTATACTAGGCTTCATTTGTTGCCTATTTTGAAAGCCTATAACTTCAGACTAGGCAGACCAGCCATTCTTTTTCTTCAGACATTTAAGGACTCCGAAACATTGTCTTGCAGTAGGATATCTTTCTTTAAAGTATAGTTCGATGTCATAACAGGAAGCATTTTTAATGTTTTTTTGGTATGGTCTTCTGCTATTTGTACTTTTATAATCACCATTTTTTAATCGACAAGTATTTTGATTGATTGTAGCCATACTAATCAGACTTTTTCCGTCCAGCACCACTCTGAATTCACCCAGATAGAACCAACTGGCTTTAGAGTTAGTGGCAACGATGCATATAAATCTAGCAATTGGGGGGAGCTTCACCATCAGTGCTTTCAACCTGGATCAGTACGATATGGGGCTTAGTAGCCATGCAGAAAATTTTAATTATGCTGTCACACAATAACAGACTCAAATCCAGTGAAACAAGCAGGCACCCATTTATACTACTTTTAGCCCGCGACCACAGGAGTTTTCCTGGCCAAAGTATCTTAGAGTACTATGCATCATGCCTACGTCCTCCCACCCCATAAATCCTGGGCACCTTCGAGACCCCACAGTCTCTCAAGGGGCAGTGGTGGAAGTGAAAAGACATTGACTTTTCGCAGTTCTGACAACCTTCTACAATCACAAAACATTCGGAGAGAGCGACCTTGGGAGGGACATGGAAAAGGAAGGAAGGGGTGGGGGGTTGTCAAAGATTGATGACAGAGTATTAGGAGGGGATTAACTCAGAGTCTATAATGTTCTTAGGGTAATAACAAACTGACTTAGCTCTGATTCAGTGCTTCTTCTAAGACAAAAACCTGCCTGTTTTTCTGAGAGAATTTCAAAAAGGGGGTGGTGATGGACAGAGTATCTGAGTTAATCAGAACACTCCTACCCAGTCAACAGATCAGGGCTTGATCCATCACCGTTTTTTAGCTCACTGCACCATCCCAGTTCAGAACCTGGCTATATGCAAATTAGTCTGTCCCTGGCCCAGTGCATCATGGGAACAGGGCAGACCAAACTACCAAGCCAATTCTTCACTAGCCCTGATCTTTTGACTGGGTGAGAGTATTCTGCTTAATTCAGAGACTCTGTCCATCACCACCCCTTGTTGTAAATAATTTTGTCCACCCTAAGCGTGGAAGGGTATACTCAGATGTGAGTCCCTTGCTCATTGCACCATCAGGATTCAAGCAAGCCGGGCCGAAGACGGCTGAAATGCCAGAAACCGGTCCCCGGAAGCTTGTTTCCTTCCCAGTGTAAGAATTGGCTTTTGTAGTCTGGTCTGCCCTGTTCCCATGATGCACTGGGCCAGGACAGACTAATTTGCATACAGCCAGGTTCTGAAACTGGGATGGTGCAATGAGCTAAAAAACGGTGTTGGATCTAGCCCTGATCTTTTGACTGGGTGAGAGTATTCTGCTTAATTCAGAGACTCTGTCCATCACCACCCCTTGTTGTAAATAATTTTGTCCACCCTAAGCGTGGAAGGGTATACTCAGATGTGAGTCCCTTGCTCATTGCACCATCAGGATTCAAGCAAGCCGGGCCGAAGACGGCTGAAATGCCAGAAACCGGTCCCCGGAAGCTTGTTTCCTTCCCAGTGTAAGAATTGGCTTTTGTAGTCTGGTCTGCCCTGTTCCCATGATGCACTGGGCCAGGACAGACTAATTTGCATACAGCCAGGTTCTGAAACTGGGATGGTGCAATGAGCTAAAAAACGGTGTTGGATCTAGCCCTGATCTTTTGACTGGGTGAGAGTATTCTGCTTAATTCAGAGACTCTGTCCATCACCACCCCTTGTTGTAAATAATTTTGTCCACCCTAAGCGTGGAAGGGTATACTCAGATGTGAGTCCCTTGCTCATTGCACCATCAGGATTCAAGCAAGCCGGGCCGAAGACGGCTGAAATGCCAGAAACCGGTCCCCGGAAGCTTGTTTCCTTCCCAGTGTAAGAATTGGCTTTTGTAGTCTGGTCTGCCCTGTTCCCATGATGCACTGGGCCAGGACAGACTAATTTGCATACAGCCAGGTTCTGAAACTGGGATGGTGCAATGAGCTAAAAAACGGTGTTGGATCTAGCCCTAATCTTTTGACTGGGTGAGAGTATTCTGCTTAATTCAGAGACTCTGTCCATCACCACCCCTTGTTGTAAATAATTTTGTCCACCCTAAGCGTGGAAGGGTATACTCAGATGTGAGTCCCTTGCTCATTGCACCATCAGGATTCAAGCAAGCCGGGCCGAAGACGGCTGAAATGCCAGAAACCGGTCCCCGGAAGCTTGTTTCCTTCCCAGTGTAAGAATTGGCTTTTGTAGTCTGGTCTGCCCTGTTCCCATGATGCACTGGGCCAGGACAGACTAATTTGCATACAGCCAGGTTCTGAAACTGGGATGGTGCAATGAGCTAAAAAACGGTGTTGGATCTAGCCCTGATCTTTTGACTGGGTGAGAGTATTCTGCTTAATTCAGAGACTCTGTCCATCACCACCCCTTGTTGTAAATAATTTTGTCCACCCTAAGCGTGGAAGGGTATACTCAGATGTGAGTCCCTTGCTCATTGCACCATCAGGAGTCAAGCAAGCCGGGCCGAAGACGGCTGAAATGCCAGAAACCGGTCCCCGGAAGCTTGTTTCCTTCCCAGTGTAAGAATTGGCTTTTGTAGTCTGGTCTGCCCTGTTCCCATGATGCACTGGGCCAGGACAGACTAATTTGCATACAGCCAGGTTCTGAAACTGGGATGGTGCAATGAGCTAAAAAACGGTGTTGGATCTAGCCCTGATCTTTTGACTGGGTGAGAGTATTCTGCTTAATTCAGAGACTCTGTCCATCACCACCCCTTGTTGTAAATAATTTTGTCCACCCTAAGCGTGGAAGGGTATACTCAGATGTGAGTCCCTTGCTCATTGCACCATCAGGATTCAAGCAAGCCGGGCCGAAGACGGCTGAAATGCCAGAAACCGGTCCCCGGAAGCTTGTTTCCTTCCCAGTGTAAGAATTGGCTTTTGTAGTCTGGTCTGCCCTGTTCCCATGATGCACTGGGCCAGGACAGACTAATTTGCATACAGCCAGGTTCTGAAACTGGGATGGTGCAATGAGCTAAAAAACGGTGTTGGATCTAGCCCTGATCTTTTGACTGGGTGAGAGTATTCTGCTTAATTCAGAGACTCTGTCCATCACCACCCCTTGTTGTAAATAATTTTGTCCACCCTAAGCGTGGAAGGGTATACTCAGATGTGAGTCCCTTGCTCATTGCACCATCAGGATTCAAGCAAGCCGGGCCGAAGACGGCTGAAATGCCAGAAACCGGTCCCCGGAAGCTTGTTTCCTTCCCAGTGTAAGAATTGGCTTTTGTAGTCTGGTCTGCCCTGTTCCCATGATGCACTGGGCCAGGACAGACTAATTTGCATACAGCCAGGTTCTGAAACTGGGATGGTGCAATGAGCTAAAAAACGGTGTTGGATCTAGCCCTGATCTTTTGACTGGGTGAGAGTATTCTGCTTAATTCAGAGACTCTGTCCATCACCACCCCTTGTTGTAAATAATTTTGTCCACCCTAAGCGTGGAAGGGTATACTCAGATGTGAGTCCCTTGCTCATTGCACCATCAGGATTCAAGCAAGCCGGGCCGAAGACGGCTGAGATGCCAGAAACCGGTCCCCGGAAGCTTGTTTCCTTCCCAGTGTAAGAATTGGCTTTTGTAGTCTGGTCTGCCCTGTTCCCATGATGCACTGGGCCAGGACAGACTAATTTGCATACAGCCAGGTTCTGAAACTGGGATGGTGCAATGAGCTAAAAAACGGTGTTGGATCTAGCCCTGATCTTTTGACTGGGTGAGAGTATTCTGCTTAATTCAGAGACTCTGTCCATCACCACCCCTTGTTGTAAATAATTTTGTCCACCCTAAGCGTGGAAGGGTATACTCAGATGTGAGTCCCTTGCTCATTGCACCATCAGGATTCAAGCAAGCCGGGCCGAAGACGGCTGCAATGCCAGAAACCGGTCCCCGGAAGCTTGTTTCCTTCCCAGTGTAAGAATTGGCTTTTGTAGTCTGGTCTGCCCTGTTCCCATGATGCACTGGGCCAGGACAGACTAATTTGCATACAGCCAGGTTCTGAAACTGGGATGGTGCAATGAGCTAAAAAACGGTGTTGGATCTAGCCCTGATCTTTTGACTGGGTGAGAGTATTCTGCTTAATTCAGAGACTCTGTCCATCACCACCCCTTGTTGTAAATAATTTTGTCCACCCTAAGCGTGGAAGGGTATACTCAGATGTGAGTCCCTTGCTCATTGCACCATCAGGGTTCAAGCAAGCCGGGCCGAAGACGGCTGAAATGCCAGAAACCGGTCCCCGGAAGCTTGTTTCCTTCCCAGTGTAAGAATTGGCTTTTGTAGTCTGGTCTGCCCTGTTCCCATGATGCACTGGGCCAGGACAGACTAATTTGCATACAGCCAGGTTCTGAAACTGGGATGGTGCAATGAGCTAAAAAACGGTGTTGGATCTAGTCCTGATCTTTTGACTGGGTGAGAGTATTCTGCTTAATTCAGAGACTCTGTCCATCACCACCCCTTGTTGTAAATAATTTTGTCCACCCTAAGCGTGGAAGGGTATACTCAGATGTGAGTCCCTTGCTCATTGCACCATCAGGATTCAAGCAAGCCGGGCCGAAGACGGCTGAAATGCCAGAAACCGGTCCCCGGAAGCTTGTTTCCTTCCCAGTGTAAGAATTGGCTTTTGTAGTCTGGTCTGCCCTGTTCCCATGATGCACTGGGCCAGGACAGACTAATTTGCATACAGCCAGGTTCTGAAACTGGGATGGTGCAATGAGCTAAAAAACGGTGTTGGATCTAGCCCTGATCTTTTGACTGGGTGAGAGTATTCTGCTTAATTCAGAGACTCTGTCCATCACCACCCCTTGTGGTAAATAATTTTGTCCACCCTAAGCGTGGAAGGGTATACTCAGATGTGAGTCCCTTGCTCATTGCACCATCAGGATTCAAGCAAGCCGGGCCGAAGACGGCTGAAATGCCAGAAACCGGTCCCCGGAAGCTTGTTTCCTTCCCAGTGTAAGAATTGGCTTTTGTAGTCTGGTCTGCCCTGTTCCCATGATGCACTGGGCCAGGACAGACTAATTTGCATACAGCCAGGTTCTGAAACTGGGATGGTGCAATGAGCTAAAAAACGGTGTTGGATCTAGCCCTGATCTTTTGACTGGGTGAGAGTATTCTGCTTAATTCAGAGACTCTGTCCATCACCCCCCCTTGTTGTAAATAATTTTGTCCACCCTAAGCGTGGAAGGGTATACTCAGATGTGAGTCCCTTGCTCATTGCACCATCAGGAGTCAAGCAAGCCGGGCCGAAGACGGCTGAAATGCCAGAAACCGGTCCCCGGAAGCTTGTTTCCTTCCCAGTGTAAGAATTGGCTTTTGTAGTCTGGTCTGCCCTGTTCCCATGATGCACTGGGCCAGGACAGACTAATTTGCATACAGCCAGGTTCTGAAACTGGGATGGTGCAATGAGCTAAAAAACGGTGTTGGATCTAGCCCTGATCTTTTGACTGGGTGAGAGTATTCTGCTTAATTCAGAGACTCTGTCCATCACCACCCCTTGTTGTAAATAATTTTGTCCACCCTAAGCGTGGAAGGGTATACTCAGATGTGAGTCCCTTGCTCATTGCACCATCAGGATTCAAGCAAGCCGGGCCGAAGACGGCTGAAATGCCAGAAACCGGTCCCCGGAAGCTTGTTTCCTTCCCAGTGTAAGAATTGGCTTTTGTAGTCTGGTCTGCCCTGTTCCCATGATGCACTGGGCCAGGACAGACTAATTTGCATACAGCCAGGTTCTGAAACTGGGATGGTGCAATGAGCTAAAAAACGGTGTTGGATCTAGCCCTGATCTTTTGACTGGGTGAGAGTATTCTGCTTAATTCAGAGACTCTGTCCATCACCACCCCTTGTTGTAAATAATGTTTTTCTGAGAGGGCATGGTTTTGTTAGAGGAACTCGAGGATTTGAATGACCAGTGGCGTCTGCTTCGGAATAGGGGTGGTGCGCGGGGGACGGAATTGGATTTTTATTTTTAGGTAAGCGTGCCTCTCCACCGTCCTCACTCTGTAGCACCGGAAGCACCCGGGCTCCCAGCCTCTCCTAGCCAATCACAACACTGTATGAGCAGAGTCATGATTGATTTGAGCGGCCTGTTTGACCGCTAAGGCAGTGCATGGGCATGTTCCCCACCAGGCTGTTCAACACAGTTAGGTGGAGAACATGCTAAGTGCGCATGATTGTTTGGCCGGACCAAGAGGGGCCGGTCAAACTATCATGCGCACTTTGTGATTGCAAAAATCACTCCTCACTGTGGTCAGCCCTACACCGACCTGGCTTCAACCCCTTGCAGAAAAATCAAATGATAACGGCTTGTTATTATCGTTTTATTTTTTGCATTACTCAATAGCAGTGAGGCGACGCTCCTCCGCCTTAGCGGTGGAGCCGCCACTGTGAATGACAGCTGTATTTTCAATATGCTTCCCCATAAATGGTGCGTTTAGTATTGAGGCGCACTTTGCCAGTTCCAATTGAACAAGTTCTTGCTTATTTTGTATACACTTTAAGTAAGATGTACTTAGTTTAATGGGGACACTCCATTTGAGAGGAATGAGTTCATAGCTAGGGGCAGTATGGCAGCTCGTGATGCTAGGAGGATGTTTGGAATACATTAAAGATATATTTGCGATCTGACAGTAGTGATGGCCTCGTTAAGTACGGTAGGGTCGTCCATGGAGAGTAAGTTCATTGTGCACAGTGTTGACTGGATTGCTTTTGAAGACAGAGATTGAGTGCAAAGTGGTTGTGGTTATCGATTACTTAGATTGAACTTCCTGGTGGCTAGCTTTTACAGCTAAGTGATCCACCATCGAATTGCAGAGTTCCTCACAGTGACTTACCCAGATCTGTTCCCCTAGTAACCTGATCTATCAAGCCACTCCAAAGGCATCAGACCAGCTCCTACCCTTCCACTCGCTCATTAAATTGCCCATTTCTCAGTATAAGAGGCTCAGTCTGGGGATATCAACACTAAAGGAACAGCAGGCAAAGAATGTCTCAAATTATTTCTGTCTAGCTTTGTGCAACTACATTGTGAATGATTCAAAGAAAATAGGGAATGACCATTCCACATCTCACATGGCATTGTTCCACCAAATTCAATGTGGGAAGGTAAATTACAGGGAAGTGGGATACCAAGGATTTATTCTTATAATGTTGAATTCTTTCACGGCATTGTTGGATAAATGTTTGGTAGCAAAAAGCATATTGCATCCAACCTTCCTTTCAAAAGTGAATACCAGCAATGAGATAGGCTGGTCAAAATCATGAAAAACGGAACTAGTGCAACATTAGATGACAGTCTGGCAACAGGGAAGAAGAAGAAGGCACTGGGGGAAAAATCCACATCATTCCTTTCCAGCCAGTGCCTTGGCTAGAGAGGCACATTTGCAAAGACTTAGTAGTTCTACAAGGATGGTATGGCTGGGGCATCAACTCTTGCAGTGGCTGTTCAACTAGGTAGCTGTGAGTCCATGGCAGTTTATAAATGTGCTTCTACTGCCACACAGTACCTCCCACACTGTGAATGGTATTTAAACCATAATCATCCTGGACTACTTGAACTTTTAGGCACATTGATTACTGGAGGTGTGCATTTTTCTGTGTGTATGGTTTGGGTTTGGTAGGTTAGTGCTTCAATCCTCGCCACTCATTATAGTTTAGGGGCCAAAGTTACTATACTCCTGTGCCATGCTTATATCACACAAACATGAGCAATTAGGAGCATTACATGTTTTATCTGGCGCTAAGGTTTTATGCATTGGTTATTGATGTGTGAGGTGCAAGTACTGCCTTGCACCGTGCAGCAGCAAAGAATCCATGCAAAGTGACTTACTATTCTCATACAAAGTTCCACTAAGTTGTGCAGAGCCAAATTTGTGCATACAAATAACAGAACAGAGCAGATGCAATGCATCTGGGCTATTTTACCAGCGTTATACAAAGGAGTACTTGGCAAAGCCTGTACATTATTGTCATGTGACTATATGGGCAAATCATAAGTTGTATCAGAGGGCCTTGACAAAGCCGACAGATGTGATTAAAACGTTGTTAGTGTCGGTTGATCACCATTGTTTCTGCACATTATCTTTTTGCAATAGAGAAGAAATTAAAATAATCTGTGTACCTTTACCATTCCTGCAATTTGTGGATTTTGGGACTGCAATGATTTCAAATGCGTTTCTGTTATTTTCTTCTCCACTATTGTAAAATAGGTGCCATGCCATATGCAAGCACATTGCTTAATGGCATATTAGGCTATTTTGATGCCCACTATGCTTCTATATTTTTTATACCCTCAATCCAATGTCTCAAGCGGAGTTCTGATTGCCCCAGGGCCATTTCTTATTGCACAGAGCACTAACGTCAGCAATCCACAAGCATTGGCGGGCACGAACTACAGAATCCCCACCACAACAGAGCTGTTATATATATGGCCCTTTCGGCAGGTACAATTAAAGAAAGCACTGTCCTGATTTGTAGGGCACTCCATGCAGAAGGTTTGCGCCCGCTGGAAACATTACATGTCCAATGGGAAGGGGACTTGGGTTCGCCAATCCTGGGGAAGTACTGGGACAATATACTAGATGGGATACCTAAAGTATCTAGAAATGCGCATTTCAAATTGATAAATTGTTATGTCCTCCATAGAGCATACCTAACCAATGAACGCATAAGCAGATATTTCCAGATAGAGGAGGCGGCTTACCCTCATTGTGGCGCAGTACGGCCCCACATCCTGCACATGTTCTGGGACTGCCCCCACCTGCGTGAGTTTTGGGAAGGCGTGCAACAGGTAGTGGGTGAGGTCCTGGAGGCTAATTCACTGTGCTTACATCGCTCTGCCGTACGAACAGGATCTGATCGATCGCTGCATGCACTGATCAAGGCACTTTTCTGGCAACTCGCAGGGAGGGGGGAATAGTTAATCTTACAGTTCTAATCTTATTCGACTTCTCATATTGATCTGAAATTTAATAAACAGGCAAGGCTATGAGTGAGTTCATATCTGGCGATACAAATTGAACTGCTGTGATGTAATGTTATGACGCAATAGAAAAGATCAATAAAATCTGTTTTAAATAAACTAAATCCAATGTCTCAAACTAAAATATATTGTACGTCATTAACTATCATGTGCTTGGTCATTGAATTTTGCATCTTTTTAATTTGGGCAATATGCCAAGCAGTTGGGGAGTTGCCTGTTGGAAATGGGGTCTCTAGTATGCACCCTGTCCAAGTAGGGACTACCACTCTAGTCAAGGTAGGTCAGATACACACCCTAAATTAACCTGTGCTCACCCTCTGGTAGCTTGGCACAGAACAGTCAGGCTTAACTGAAGAGGGAATGAGTAAAGTATTTGTGCAACAATTATTACAGTACAACAGTGAAAACACAGCACAAATGAAAGCTCCCTGCAAAGACTGTGACCTGGATCATTTGAGAGTGGTATGCTACTTGCTGAGACTTCCCAATTGGCTAATAAGTCACCAGGAAGTCTTCTCTGCAACGACTTCTCAAGGGGTCTGACTTCTTGGGGTTCTAAGTTACAGCCTTCCATAGAAAGCTACCTCCAAAAAAGGGTAGTCAGCTAGAATGCTATAATGTAGTGTTCAGTGCAAGGAAAGGGGTTTTACTAATGTTGAGATAATCTCCTTACCATCAGGCAGAGATAAGATTTCCAGAAAAGTGCCCTCAAGTGCGCCCGCTCAAAGAGGAGCACTACCCTACAACGAAGCATGCCATCTCAGTGGGTGAGGGTTTGTGCATCCTGAAGAGGATGTTTCAGCTGACCTAAAGAGACCCTACACCCAAATTCCACAATGCAGAACTGCACACCTCGTTTATGAAACCTTTATTTAATCGAGGGTGTGTGCTGGATAGCTATTCCTATACATCCCCCCCTCTTTTTATTTCTGGCTAAAAGCCACCTGCCTCAGTAAATTTAGTTCTACATATCACGGTGTCAGCAAAACAGCAATATCGCTTCAACCTTTTCCAAACTGATCTCCATTTTTTAAATGGATACATTTGTAATTTCAAGGGGACCCTTATTCAAAATTGCTTCTTTTGTGATGTGTCTAAAAAATAAAAAATAATGTTCGGCCACAGGGCTCATTTGTCTTGCCCTCTATTTGTATCTGGAAAGTTGGGTGTACAAATTAGCATTCTGGAGACAAGAAGATGAAACCAAGGAAGTTTAATCCTCAAAGACGTGTGCCCATGAGTACACACAATACTCTGCAGAAGCCCCAGACCAACTGCCCCAATTACCTTTAGTACGGATTTCAAACTAAATTCAATAGCAGAACGTCTAACCCAATAGATACAATCATTCAAATCCAGTTCCAAACGAATGACTGGCTGTCATCTCGTTAACTTCTACACAAACTTTAAAAATGCCCTGTTTTCATAAAATCGATTACAGCTTTTACCTAATGCTGGACAACTAGCTCCATTAGTCTAGTGAGCTTTCGATCCAGATTCATCACATGCATTTGCTGTTTTAGTTTGATCTGTTCTAAAATTTGAATCTTGTACACCAACAACATCCAGAGACTCTGATTCATGTAAAATATTGACAAACATGGAAGCAGAAGAATGTTCTACAACCATTCGTTTCCTTGAAACTGTTGAGCGTTCAATGCCTTTGACAATGTTACTAACCTCACATAAAGTTGGATTCCTAGAACTTAAAAGTTGCTCTTGTATATTTTTAGATGAACAACTGTAGACAAATTGGTCTGTGTTATAAGTATCAAGCGAGTTACCAAAACTAAAAGTTGAGGCAAGAAGTCTTAATGCAGAAATACATTCTTGTACTCTTCCTCAAGGATACCTTTTATGTCTAAAAAAGATGCTTGGGTCAGAATTGGGCATTTGTTCAAAATGCCAGGCTAGAGCACAAAAGTCATAACAATGGAATTCCTTTTCTGTCGATAAGGAGGATATGCAATCATCTTTATCAAAAAAGAAATGGATAAGACCTATGATATAAAATTAACGAAATTGTGAAAGAATGATATACCTTCTTTTCTTCTGTTTTGTTGTTTTGATTGAACCAGTGCAGCTTCTGTACCATTGCACGTGAAAGTAGATGCCTACTCCCAAAGATTTGAGTGCAGTTAAGTTACCGAAGTTCAAGTCCTAAAGCTGTATGCATTTCTTTGTTTATGAACATATAAGTGCAGGGGCCCAAAGGCTTTCTTAGGGACACGCCGCGGAAACTGGCAAATGCTGAAGTAGCTGGATTCCACATCATGCCTGTTTATTTCAACACCGTATACTTCTTGTCTCTAGCGCACCCATTTCGGTTCTTATTCGTCCCAGCTTTCTCCCTTTGTCATTTTTCTTGTCTTTTGCTCCTTCTTTCTCCTTTTTATGCCTATGTTTCTCCTGCTCTGGGCCAAGGTGTGATGATGAAAAATAAGACCCAAAATGATTGCTGTACAAGCAATCACTGGCACAAGCTGAACGCTGGAAATTAAACTACTAGATAAACAAATCATGATTAAACATTTAGAGAGCAACTGTAGGAAGGACCGTTGATACCAATTGTTCTCTAGTCAAATGCTTGAAAAAAGATTACAAATTTGATTGTAGCTAATCACTGTAATGCTTTTTTAACAGAATTGTTAAATGCATGATTCAGCAGGTTATAATATGTGGTAGTAAACGGCTGTTATACATAATATATGGAAAGCAGTGCTTAATTTGTAAAAAAAAAAAAAAGAAATACAATAAAAAAAATAAGTGCGGATGCCAAAGTATGTCTTTGGAACCTGCCACGGTATATGCCGAATGCAGAGGTTGCCAACTACAAAGGCTGCTAAGTGTTCTTTTCGCCTCTTGCCTCTTTCTTCCACCACCTACATTTCCTCTCTATTTATCTCAGTCTTGCTGATTTTTTTCCCAAACTTGCTTTTGCACTTTGTTTCTGTTTTCCTGTATTTCTCTTCCTCTTTGTTCCTTCTTTCTCTCTCTCTCTCTCTCTCTCTCTGTCTCTCTCTCTCTCTCTCTCTCTCTCTCTCTCTCTTGCTCTGGTTCGAAGTTTGATGAAAAATAAGTGCCAGTCCATAGGTGCCCACCAAAAGCACAAAATAAGGACTTGGAAAGGTAACAACACGAACATAATGTTACTATAATAACGAGGGTTCTTTTGGAGACTGAAGTAATCATTACTCTAACAACAAACTTCACTTCCTAGTCTCTTGTTCTCCTATCAGTGTATGTTTAACATGTGGCGCTGCACAAATCCCACTGTGATCCTATTTTGCACATACATGTTTTCTAAAGGCTTTCATAGCGAATCTCCCACTTCAATCAATGAATCAAACAATACTTAATTCGATTACAATAATGAATCATAAAAGTGCACACCCGAATACATACAATAAAATATATTCCACATTAAAAGTACATATTAGTTCGACAACGGACATAACATATTAAAGGGGATCTCACAACAACACCAGTTGACAGTTCTTGCAATGTCCCAGTTAAAACAATAAAGCATTGGTAAAGATTTGTTTAGCCTGTGCACACTCTTTTCATTTTTATCCTGTTTTATTTATTATTGTAAGCGTCACAAAAAGTAAAAGAATAAAAATAGATAACATGCCACCACCTAAACATGTGGGGCCTATGCTAGCATTAAAATCTGTAATTACAAATTGAACTGCATGTAATTTGAATGCAGCATAACGGATTCTTAGTAGAAGGCAAGTGTACTGGTACAGAGACCCTTTTTAGTTTTAATGCACATCACAGGGAAATATGAGACCTGTTGATAAAAAGGGTACTGCTGACTTTGGATTACTGTAACGTAAAGCTATAGATGAGAGAATCGATGGGAGCAATCGCAAACTATGCTCATAGACTGGGTACCTGGCCACCGGGGTAATAGTAAAATTGTACAACTCTTTTTGCATTTCAAGGGCGTTATATGATAGCGAGGTATGGAGTTATGTGGCAGCAAACACTCTACAAACCATAGTAAATAAATACCTCAGAATAATCCTGAAAGTGCCCCAGGGTACCACTGCTTATATAGCACACGAAGAATTAGGAGTGAAATATCTGTTAGATTGGCGGCGGTTAAACCACTGATATGTTGGGTGAAGATATGGACAAGCCAGGAGGCTGGTTTTAATCGACTAGTGACTGAGGATTATCTCTCTCTTGATCATTGTTTAAAAATTCCTTGGGTAAGATATGCGAAGGACACACTAACGGCCCTAGGTAGAGCATCGGTCTTCACGCATCGTGAGACAGTGAAATCACTTGATAAGAACATAGTGAATGAACTATTTTTGAAGCATGCTATGGCTTTAAGGGAGGAAAAGGAGCTTAGCAAACCCATGGTAAGAGGGCTTGTCCTAGTAAAATCAGTGTTGGGTATGGAGAATTATCTATTGATTTTAACAAATGCACACAATCGTTTTCTGGTTCCCCATTTCAGATTGAAACTGGTGCACCATTTATTGGCTTCTCCAGCTGGTTTTGTTGTGCATGTAGAAGAGAGAGGGCCTTGTGGCTGCGACAATAGGTCTCCACAAGATACCTTACACTTTATATTTTTATGTAAATATTTTACATACCCTAGGCGGATGTCTCTTAAACCTCTTTCAAAAGAGATGTATTTTAGGCATGCTCGTGTCGCCCTACTGTATCTCCAGCTCCTGCCCAGTCCCCACACGCTTTTTTGTGTTGTTAACTTTTTAAGAGCTGCTCTAAAGTCGAGACATTCTAGAGGTGACTAAATATGTGAGGGGATTGTTTCTGTACATTCGAAGCTACACGCTGACACTGAAGGATTTGTATAGGTTTTAACAGGGTCTTTCTTTGTTTTAATTGTGTGTCAACAACTTAAGTGCCTGGGGTTTTTATAATGTATTGGGCTATTTAATTGATGGGGGAAGTGAATATTGTTTACATTGACAATTTGCGAATTTTGCACATGGTGTTATGCTGTCAATAAGTGATCCTGTTGCTTATGTTTTATTTCCATTTTAATATTGTCTCTTTTATGGCTGCAACCAATGCAGAATAACGATTAGTACTATTATTATAGATTCAACACACATGGGTGAATGAAACTAAAAAAAAAAGAGGCAAAGAATTGAACGCGAAAAGCTTTGACAAAGTATAGTATTGTAAACCCACAGCCCTGGCAGGGCAGGGTACTTCTTTTTGAGCTGATGCATAAGTGATCAGGAAAAAGGCAGCCCCTCTCAGTGCAAGAGAGCCAGTGGCTGATGTGGGATGACCCATGACCTCATGGTGTAGGCTGTGGTGGGCCGGAGCAACATGTGAATGATGAGTCATCCGATCAATGTATGAAGAGGATTACCTAATGTCCCTCCCTGAATGTTTTTACGTAAGTGTTTTTGTTTATGATCTTTTATACGAGTTTTCGCACACTGGACGTTTTTTCTCCAGAGAGTTCAAGAGTTTTCACACACTTGTTTATCTTACGTTCTCTTCTTGCTAAAGAGTTACTCTTATCCACTTATATAACCTCCAGTTGCTCCCACTCACTGTCTTATCTCAGTGTATCTGTTAAGAAATGTCACATGCAGTATGATTGAACTGGAATGGGGGCGGTTCAGATGATAACATCGCCTCCTATGATTTTTTTTTATCAGTTAGCACTTCCCGTGCATATTGTTGTTTCTTATCGTCCAAATTGCTTCAGACGATACCTGGGCCATCAGAGATATCGCGGCAGGAGAACATGTTTACGGTAGCCTGGTGACAACCAATGGGAGGGTGCGTCTCACTTCGCCCACTCGGGTACGCTTGAACGCGTTAACCCGAGATGTTGGTGGGTTATCCGAGTTGAGGTATATTATCAGCGTTTATAGCCCCAGTATTTGGATACAAAGGCAGTTCATAGGAACATTTCCATGATAGTAGGGGGCACTCACCAGCTGATTCCTCATATTCTCTGTTACAGCGGAGCGATAAGAACTGAGGGGCATATTATCTAGATGTGCGTTATATAACACACATCGCACATTTCCATATCGCCGGCTATCGCCAGATTTTTTCGCCGTGTTAGCGCGTAATTATCAATGCGCAACACGTAGGCGAAATTAAATCCAGCGATAGTCGCGATATGGAACATTAGCGCATGAAAACAAATGTTGTTTTCAAGCGCTAATGTGTGCCTTGATAATATGGGGGGGGTGGATTCAGCGTTATGATCCACACCCCCATGTTATCAATGCCTTAACACCTGGTCAGAGCAGGCGTCGGGAGACCTGCGATAAACGAGTTTATCGCAGGTCTTCTTCTCCCAACGCCTGCCTTGGTAATAGGGTGTTCCCACCTCCAACCACATTTTACATGTGGTTGAACGTGGAAACGCCCACTTTGCATGTCATTAGCGATGTTTCTCGCTGACATGCAAAGTGGGCTTGAGGCAGGCGTTAGCATGCCCTTGTTAATAGGGCGCTGGAAGTATCGCCGCTTTCTCTGCACAATTCGCCGAAAAAGCTGCAATAATTCAGCTTGCTAATATGCCCCTGAGCTCGAGCTGCAATAGTAAACATACACATTGCTTCCATAAAGTGGAAAGCACCCTCTGACTTGGACAACTTCAAACATATTACACATTACACAATAGCCTGTTGTGGGTCACAAAATGGCAAAGCACTCCGGAAGCAGATCACTATGAGTCATAATAAATAAAATACCCTGCTGATGAAACTATTGAACCATATTACATATTTCGGAGGTGGGCTGTTTTGTCTCGTGGTATAGACATGACACAAATCTTGCTTTTTTCTGCCATACAACAGTAGTGAGTGGCTGCTTCCATTTGTAAATGGAACATACTAAATTTGAAACAATTCCCATTTTGGAAGTAAAACTCTTACCGTGCTTAGATTTATTGATATAAATGACTTCCTTAACTAAAGAAGGAAGTCTTCAGTTTGTTAAGTGGTTCGCATGTATAGACGTGTACAATTGTTAAACCGGATTTTCTTTGTCTTTATTCTTTTTGTCACCAATATGAAACGCAGCCAGGATACCCACCAGGCGTTAAGAGCATCAATGTCACTGTACTGTTTTGTATGATAATGCTGGCAGATTGTATTATGCACACATTGTGAAAAACAAATAAAGACGATTAAAAAAAACTAAAGAAGGAAGACAATTGTGAGGTGAGGGACAAGTTGAAAAAAAAAATCTAAAGTCATAGCAGCTGGTTTCATACCCACTATGTAGACATGGTGTGCAGGAGGGGGACTTATTACTTGTAGATTCTTAATTCCGATGTGGTAGTAGTAGTTACTGGCCCCATTGGAATCATAGGATCTGTTGGAACATCACCGATCTCCTTAGGTTCACCCAAATAATTTAGCTGCTAAAAACTCAAAATGACTCTGGAAAGCAAAATCGCCTCCCTCCAATTAAATTAAACGGATAAACAACTGAGATTCTGCTGTGGGCCATACAAACTCAATTTTGACCTCAAATCCTGGGAGGTGTTCCTACTCCCTTAAATTCTGTCAAGTATTTAAGAGTGAAAATTGATCACAATGTAACATTTTCTGTATTTTGTGACTGAAAGGTTTCAATTAATGTAGAGGCAAGAGTTATGTGTATCTTTCCATGGTATATTAATTCAGTAATAACCAAACTACATTACTGATAAGTCACATGGGTAAGAGAACAGACAATGTCATGTTCCCAAAAAAGCCAATCATGTAATAAAAGGCTGAATAATAGTGCTCCCTGCTCTCTTAATTGCCTCTTTCTTTAGGTTTAGGCATGTTTGTATGAAAGATATAAATAACAAAAATACAATCTCACAATGTATTGTATTGTAATTGCATTTATATCGCACTTACCACCCCTGACGAGGCATCAAAGTGCATTTTTGGCGAATAGCACGCTACTTTGAAACCCATATAGGATTAGTAGTGAAAGTAGTATAGCGAAATGTGAAATTAATTTAAGCAGTGGATATGCTAGTCTGTTATTTGGATTGAGAAGAATAGTGGAGGGATAGAGAAGGGAAAAGGTTTGCATTTATACAGCGCTTGCCACCCCGATGAGGCGTTGAAGTGCTTCTAGGCGATCAGCACACTACTCTGGAACCAAAAAGGATTGGTGGTGAATTAGTCTAAGGGAATGTGAAATTAATAAATTAATTTGGGTGGTGGACATGTTAGTCTGCTATTTGGAATGAAAAGGATGGTGGAGGGATGGAAGAGGAAAGGGTTTGCATTTATGTAGCGCTTGCTACCCCTGATGAGGTATTGAAGCACTTTTTGGCGGGTAGCAAGCTACTCCAGAACCCAAACAGGAGTAGTGGGGAATTACTGTAGGGAAATATGAAATTAATTTGGGTGGTGGGCATGTTAGTCTGTTATTTGGTTCGAAAAGGAATAGTGGAGGCATAGAAGAGGTAAGGATCTAGAAAGTTCTTATTTTTGGGGAGTTCATAGCAGTAGGAGCGTGTTTGGATAAAGGAGATGGAGTGGTAGGAGTCAGAGGTAAGGGTTAAGAAAGGCTTGTTTGGGAGATCTGAATAGTAAAAAAGGTATGACATGATGCAAGGAGGGGTAGAGGAGGGAAGAGTCTAGAGAGGGTTGATTTGTGGACCATAGTAATGGTATGGTGTTTGGGATGAATGAGAGAGTGTAGGTAGAAGATACATAGAGAGTGGTATAGGGTGAGAAATAGAGTAGTGCATTGGCGAGAGTAGTAGAATCAGGTTTGAGATGAATCAGAGTGGAGGTAGAGAATATAATGCGAGAGATATAGGGTAGTGCATTGGATATGCTGAATTTGAAGCTAAGTAATGAATATAAAGATAAATATTTACGCAGAATGCATATCATACGTAGATGGAAGATATACATGCATAAGGAAGGTAATATATGTAGATTAAAGTTGCATTTAATAAACTCAGACATACATTCCTATCGTGACTTAAAGATCATTTACAAAAACTTCTCTATGTTGGGTGTAGATTTTCTATCATTAACCCTAATAGGGTAATATTTTTGTAAACAATGATTAGGACACACTACTTTTGTCAGATTGTATTTTTTTAACAATACTCTGGTACCATTCCTGCTGCCCTTTCTGCTTCTCATCGTCTGGAATGTGAAGCATCTTCTGGTGTTCCTGTTCTGTGCCTATAAAAATCCCAAACAAATATGTTTTAAAAAGTAAATTTTTATTTCTTAGGCAATGTGTAGAAAAACAATGCTATAATTTTCATCGAGCCCTCAAAGTCCACAAAGTTCTTTTTCAAGTAAAGTAATTTATGTTTAATCTTGATATGTTTCAATTTCCATCTTCATTGAAAACATTCTTCAATACAATCTTCAACACAAGTGCAGCCAACACGTGTTTCGTCTGGTCTGGTCTGACCAAAGACTTCCTCAGGGCTGCAACCCAAACAAAGTACAACATCACCATTACATCCTTATTTAGTCTTCTGTATAACAAAAATAATTAAAATTTAACCAATATCAAAGGGACACATCCCTGAACACACCAGTGCTCAAAAGTAAGAATATAGGGCACAGTCTTTCTGCTCATCACCAACTTCTAGCTTGAAACACCCAGTTAAAATGCTCTTATTAGGTGGGATATGTAGCCTCCACCTAATTGTTAGTTCAATATCCAGAAAGTAGTTAAGATACAGTTGGTTAGTATAAAGTAAAGGAATGTGACCAAGCTGCAAGGTTTCCTACCTATATCTCTCCACGTTGCTCAATTCAACTTCCCAAATAATCCTATATTCGTATTAAAAATACATGAATAATCTCATGTTGTTATCTCTATTAATCAAGGGTTTCTCACCTCGTATCAGAATATCATATATCTCGTAGCGCGTTTCTCCGTGTCGGCGTCCTAGTATCGCGCCATCTTACTATTCCTCTTTATACATGTGTGAGGGCGGGAAGCGCCATCTTTGTAAAGTCCGTTGTTGGTGTGTAAAATCTATAATGTTCTATTTTGGTAACTATAGTTGACCTCTCTCTTTATATTGCATTTTATTTAAAACATCTCCGTTAATTAGACCGATGTTACGTGTTTGCATCTACATTTATTTTCTAATAATAGTAAATAATTGTATTATTCAAATTATCTTATTACTCTTATTGTGTCTATAAAACACTCAACACTGCAATATAAAGCGAGAGGTCAACTATAGTTTCCAAAATAGAACATTATAGATTTTACAGATACGAGGTGAGAAACCCTTGATTAATAGAGATAACAACATGAGATTATTCATGTATTTTTAAGGAATAGTATCATCTAATATGGGTTCTCGGCCTTTTAGGTGACGGATAGCGACACCTTGAAATTACAGCTCGATACGTTTGGGAGATTCTGCTAAGGCAGAGGTAAGAGAGTCATTTTGTTTACACTGCTAATGAGATAGATGAATTAGAATAGACTATTAATGATCTTAAATATTATTACAGACGTGAATTGCAATACGAATATAGGATTAGTTGGGAAATTGAATTGAGCAACGTGGAGAGATATAGGTAGGAAACCTTGCAGCTTGGTCACATTCCTTTACTTTATACTAACCAACTGTATCTTAACTACTTTCTGGATATTGAACTAACAATTAGGTGGAGGCTACATATCCCACCTAATAAGAGCATTTTAACTGGGTGTTTCAAGCTAGAACTTGGTGATGAGCAGAAAGACTGTGCCCTATATTCTTACTTTTGAGCACTGGTGTGTTCAGGAATGTGTCCCTTTGATATTGGTTAAATTGTAATTATTTTTGTTATACAGAAGACTAAAAAAGGATGTAATGGTGATGTTGTACTTTGTTTGGGTTGCAGCCCTGAGGAAGTCTTTGGTCAGACTAGACCAGACGAAACACGTGTTGGCTGCACTTGTGTTGAAGATTGTATTGAAGAATGTTTTCAATGAAGATGGAAATTGAAACATATCAAGATTAAACATAAATTACTTTACTTGAAAAAGAACTTTGTGGACTTTGAGTGCTCAATGAAAATTATTGCATTGTCTGAGCTATCTTGATAGCACTTTGATCTTGTTGTGGTAACCTACCTGTTTCATCTGGAGCACCATACTTGAATATTGTATTGTTACATTCCTTTACCTGCTGTGCGCTCAAACCTAAACAGTTACCGTGCTCTTATTGTTGAATTTGTTTTTTGAGCAGCCGCAAAGGAGACATGAATAGCGACAAGGAAGCTGAAGAACTCTTTAGCAACTTAATGGCAGGTGGATCTATAGGGTCATCAGTTAGACCATCTGGAAGTACCAAGACAGAAGGACTTAGCGCCAAGTTTAGAAAACTTGAATCACTAAAACGGCAAGAGTTAAATAAGTGGTGGGATGCTGCCACTCTGAAGCAGTATATGACATTGAATAGGATACCTCGTGGCCTACGCTCGCAGATAATACCTGCATATGAAGACTAAGAACCCGATCTATATAATATCTGGGAAAAGGAGCTTAGTGACAGTTCACGTAATCTTATGAAAATACTGATAGACAATGCAGACAGGAAGATGGCAAAACTACTTATTGAAATCCAGAAAATAGAAGATGAGATTAAAATAATGAACCTTCCTGAAGCTACTATAAAGAATTACACTATAATGGATGAGATTTTGAATGAGTTACAATTAGATATCAAGAGAAGGAAGGCCCGTAAAATCAAAAGAGACGAAAACGACTATCGTTCAGGGAGAGTCTATTCATATGCAAAGAGATTTGACTACCTTATGAAAAAAACACCTACCAATAGGCAGATGGGCAGCACTACACCACTTAGTGATACAGAAGCATCTTCTAGTAATGTTTCTAGTGACGAGAATGACGAAACACCGGTAGTTACAACTACCCCCACACCAGAAACTAATTTTTTAGAAGAGGTTCAACGCCTACGGAGGGGGAATCGAGATACGGGAAGAAATCGGAATACAATTGCAAGAGGACCAGGAGAGGCAGGAGAGGAAGTGGGAGATCCAGGGTCAAGGATAAAAAGGAGTCTGAGATCCTGGAAGCAACAACCCTAAGAGATGAGGGGGAAGTAAGTGACATTGAAGTCATTAATCTATCAGACTATAATCTTTCTAATGATATGATTTGTATACTCAAAAAAGGCTTAGGTTTCTGTCCAGCCAGGAGACAAGACTGGGTGATGACTAAAATTGATCTTTTTAAATTTACTAGGAGGTTGAAACTCAAAAAACGTTTTACTAATATACCAGAGAAAAAGAAAATGCCTGTAACCAGAGGGCTGAGTAACCTTACGATACAGGAACTCAAAGAAACACAGCTTTTAATGTCTCTGACAGATAGTGAAGATGATCCTGTAACGATATCTAGACTAATGGAAGACCTAGAAGTAGAACGATACTTGACGGAGGGAAGTGGTCTTAAGTTACGATCTAAATGGACTCCCCGACTTACGCAAAGCAACACGATAGATGTGTTCTTTAAAGCAGTGAGCACAGATATAGATAAGGAACTAGACCGCAAACAACAGAGATACCTTAACCCAAGAGAGGACAATCTGTCATTAGGAGAGAGAAAAGCTCTTAAGAAACTCATGAACAACAAGGAGATCACAATTCGGAGAGCTGATAAAGGTGGTAACCTTATGATACAAAATACTACAGATTTTAAGAATGAAGTTCTATCTCAACTTAATGATAGGCGGTACTATGTCAGATTAGAGACGAATCCAATGAAAGATCTAATGGAGATTATAAACAATAAAGTTAGAGGACAGCGAAAACCAGACATATTCAGAATGACTGTTATGATTGTTGTCAATAGATGTTAATAATGTGTATAATTATACATTGATACTATATCTTTATATCCTTTTATTTTTAATACATTCTGAATATGGTGAAAATAGTAACGCAATGACATACTGACTCCCTACCCCTAAACCTGAATCTCTTGCATTCTTGCTTGTAGTCCTTAACCTGACTCTATGTGACTGGAAGTGAGGCGAACTGCCAGTATCCCTCCGCTTTGCACAATCAACTATAGAAAACATATGACTCTGTGGGAAACAATATTAGATTAAGAAGAAAAATAGTCTGGGATGCTCCATCGAGTAAACTCGTAAATAAAAAATAATATCGTAGTATTATGAGGAACCATTTTTTTTTAATGGTGTCTGGACTTAACTTATAATACACAAACTGCTATATTCGTCCCGATATAGGATTAAAGTGTAGCTGAATTAATACTATAACATTACGAGCGTCTCTAAGCATCTGAGACATGTGATCGTGGTCTAAATAACCTAGATCTCATTGGAGACTGAGCTTCTTTTTGACCATCTTAAGATGGCGACTATAGTCTATAGATATGTGCGCTATAATGCACATTGTGATATGCGCCCCTTTTTTCTGAGGAGTACGAATAATAAATGTTGAGTGTTTTATAGACACAATAGGAGTAATAAGATAATTTGAATAATTTGATGTTTACAATTATTTACTATTATTAGAAAATAAATGTAGATGCAAACACGTAACATCGGTCTAATTAACGGAGATGTTTTAAATAAAATGCAATATAAAGAGAGGGGTCAACTATAGTTTCCAAAATAGAACATTATAGATTTTACACACCAACAACGGACTTTACAAAGATGGTGCTTCCCGCCCTCACACATGTATAAAGAGGAATAGTAAGATGGTGCGATACTAGGACGCCGACACGGAGAAACGCGCTCGGAGATATATGATATTCTGATACGAGGTGAGAAACCCTTGATTAATAGAGATAACAACATGAGATTATTCATGTATTTTTAAGGATAGTATCATCTAATATGGGTTATCGGCCTTTTAGGTGACGGACAGCGACACCTTGAAATTACAGCTCGATACGTTTGGGAGATTCTGCTAAGGCAGAGGTAAGAGAGTCATTTTGTTTACACTGCTAATGAGATAGATGAATTAGAATAGACTATTAATGATCTTAAATATTATTACAGACGTGAATTGCAATACGAATATAGGATTATTTGGGAAGTTGAATTGAGCAACGTGGAGAGATATAGGTAGGAAACCTTGCAGCTTGGTCACATTCCTTTACTTTATACTAACCAACTGTATCTTAACTACTTTCTGGATATTGAACTAACAATTAGGTGGAGGCTACATATCCCACCTAATAAGAGCATTTCAACTGGGTGTTTCAAGCTAGAACTTGGTGATGAGCAGAAAGACTGTGCCCTATATTCTTACTTTTGAGCACTGGTGTGTTCAGGGATGTGTCCCTTTGATATTGGTTACATTTGAATTATTTTTGTTATACAGAAGACTAAATAAGGATAGAATGGTGATGTTGTACTTTGTTTGGGTTGCAGCCCTGAGGAAATCTTTGGTCAGACTAGACCAGACGAAACAAGTGTTGGCTGCACTTGTGTTGAAGATTGTATTGAAGAATGTTTTCAATGAAGATGGAAATAGAAACATATCAAGATTAAACATAAATTACTTCACTTGAAAAAGAACTTTGTGGACTTTGAGTGCTCGATGAAAATTATTGCATTGTCTGAGCTATCTTGATAGCACTTTGATCTTGTCGTGGTAACCGACCTGTTTCATCTGGAGCACCATACTTGAATATTGTATTGTTACATTCCTTTACCTGCTGTGCGCTCAAACCTAAACAGTTACCGTGCTCTTAGGGTAGAAAAACAATATGTAATCAGAGACGTGTACCCAATAGACATCTGAACCGTTTCACTTTCTCCTTCATTATCGGTCACAATGAATACACAAATCAGCAGAAAAGGTAAACAGGATCAGTAGGTTGGAAAATAGTGAGGTGCAGTCTATGGTGGCTGGAGCGTTAAAAGTAGTCAGACTTTCCTACTCCAAGACATAAATTATACTCAGGGACTGGATAAGGAGAAGCCAAACAGAAGGCAGGTTAACGCTCCCAGTGCAGTTTAAGTAGAGCCAGTGGGGAGAGAGAGAAAAGCCACACAATGTTCTATGGTTGTAGTGTTCCTGCTGCAGCTACTTCTTACTCACCGTTTGGCATTGCTGCACTTTGTTATTTTTTTTCTTTCCACGATCCCCATTTACCTTACAGTTCTGTGATTCTGCTGCTTCTTGACAACTTTCCTTCTTTATGAGACACTTCCTTCCTTGTTGGTCACCCACCTCCGGTTACCATTGATGCTCCCCGGTCCTAGAGTGTGTCACCTGTAACACTTTGAGATTCACAAAGGTGAATACTGTGAATATGAGTATAAGGTGAGAATATTTCTTCAAAAATTCTGTCCTATGACTTCATGCTCTTTCACATTTCTATATACTACTATACTATATATTCGCGACACAGTTTTAACTGTTCACCAATCACTTTAGTGTTAAATGTGAAGCCTCTCTTTTGCATACAGTGTTTCCACCTTAACTGCACTCGGCTAGCAAGTTTACAGTAGTAGGGGCAGTGCAGGAAGTCCTTCCTGCTCACAATATGCAAGTGCCATGAATCAATCAATCAACCAGAGTACTTGTAAGGCACGCTACTTACCCGTGAGGGTCTCAAGGGGGGGGGGGTGCTGCTACTGTTCGAAGAGCCAGGTCTTGAGGAGTCTTCTGAAGGCGAGTAGGTCTTGGGCCTGCCGTATGTGGGTAGGGAGGGTGTTCCAGGTCTTGGCGGCGAGGTACGAGAAGGATCTGCTGCCGGAGGTCATACGTTGGATGCGGGGGCGAGGCTAGCGGAGCGGAGCTGGCAGGTGGGGGTGTGGAAGCTGAGTCTGCTGTTCAGGTAGGCTGGTCCGGCCTTGTGGAGTGCTTTGTGTGGGTGGGTGAGGAGCTTGAAGGTGATCCTCTTGTCGAAGGGGAGCCAGTGTAGGTTTCTCAGGTGGGGGTGATGTGGCTGCGGCGGGGGACGTTGACGATCAGTCGGGCGGAGGTGTTTTGGATGCGTTGTAGTCGTCGTAGGTGTTTAGCTGGGATTCCTTCATAGAGTGCGTTGCCGTAGTCCAGTCTGCTGCTGACGACGGCATGTGTCACCGTTCTTCTTGTTTCGGTCAGGATCCACTTGTAGATCCTGCGGAGCATGCGGAGGGTGTTGTAGCAGGAGGAGGAGACGGTGTTGACCTGTTTGGACATGAGAGGGAGGAGTCGAGGATGAATCCTAGGTTGCGTGCATGGTCGGTGGGTGTTGGTGCTGTTCCCATTGTGGTCGGCCACCAGGAGTCGTCCCAGGTTGAGGGGGTGGGTCCGAGGATGAGGACCTCCGTCTTGTCCAAGTTCAGCTTCAGACGGCTGCTCCTCATCCAGTCGGCGACGGCCTTCATTCCCTCGTAGAGGTTGGTTTTGGTGGTGTGTGGGTCCTTGGTGAGGGAGAGGATGAGCTGGGTGTCATCAGCGTAGGAGATGATGTTGAGGTCGTGATGGCGGGCCACTTGTGCGAGGGGGGCCATGTAGACGTTGAACAGCGTTGGGCTGAGGGATGAGCCCTGGGGGACGCCGCAGATGATGTCCGTGGCTTCGGATCGGAAGGGTGGGCGGCGGACTCTCTGGGTTCTGCCTGAGAGGAAGGACGTGGTCCAGTCAAGGGCCTTCTCTTGGATTCTGGCTTCTAGGAGGTGTGTCTTTAGAGTGCGATGGCATACCGTGTCGAAGGCGGTTGACAGGTCCAGGAGGATGAGGGCTGATGTTTTGCCATTGTCTAGTTGGCGCCTGATGTTGTCTATGGCGTCGATGAGGGCTGTTCTCGGTGCTGTGGTTGCGTCTGAATCCGGACTGGGATGGTGCTAAGATGTTGTTGTCTTCCAGGTGGCGGGCCAATTACATGTTGACGATTTTCTTGATGACTTTTGCCGGGAACGGGAGCAGGGAGATGGGCCCGAAGTTCTTGAGGTCCTTAGGGTCCTCTTTGGGCTACTTGAGGAGGGCGTTGATTTCGAAGTGCTTCCAGGTTTCAGGGAATGTCGCTGTTTCGAAGGAGATGTTGGTGACCTTCCATAGTTGGGGTGCGATGGCTGCGTCCGCTTTGTTGAATACGTGGTGTGAGCATGGGTCTGACGGAGATCCTGAGTGGATGGAGTTCATGACCTTGCGCTTCTCGTCGTCGTTGACGTTGGACCAGGAGGTCAGGCGGTTGGCTTTGGTGGGGTTCACAGGGGAGGTGGCGTCTGGCGTAGTCGGGGAGGTCGTGGTGTTGACGCTGTCGTGGATGTCAGTGATCTTGCGGTGGAAGAAGATGGCTAGTGAGTCGCACAGTTCTTGTGAGGGCGGGATGTCGTTGGTGTTGGCGCTGGGGTTGGAGAGTTCCTTCACGAAGCTGAAGAGCTCTTTGCTGTCGTGTGCGTTGTTGTCCAAGCGGTTTCTGAAGGAGGATCTCTTGGCTAGTCTGATGAGGTGGTGATGTCTGCGGGTGGCGTCCTTGTGGGCTGCGTGGTTGTCCGGTGTGCGTTCGTGGAGCCATGTCATCTCCAGTTTCCGGCATGTGCGTTTGGAGGTCTGGAGCTCGTCGGTGAACCAGGTGGCTCTCTTGCTGTTGTGGCTGTTGGAGGGTTTCTTGAGCGGGGCGAGGGTGCTGGCGCAGTCGTCGATCCACTGTCTGAGGTTGTGGGCTGCTGGGGCGTCTGGGTCGGTGGGGTCGGTGGGAGGGTTCTGGGCGAGGGCGGTAATCAACTGGTCGTCAGTGACTTTGCTCCAGCAGCGGCGAGGTAGCTGTTGGGTGCGGTGGTGTGGTTGGTTTCTTGAAGGTGAACTGGATGCAGTGGTGGTCGGTCCAGTGGAGTTCGGTGGTGTGGTCGAAGGCGACGTGGGAGCCTGTGGAGAAGACGGGGTCCAACGTGTGGCCGGCGGCGTAGGTGGGTGCGGGGACAAGTTGTCTGAGGCCGAGGTCGGCGAGGTTGTCGATCAGGGTGGCGGAGTTGGCGTCATTGTTGTTCTCAAGATGGAAGTTCAGGTCCCCGAGGAGGATGTAGTCCATGGAGGCGAGTGCGTGGTTGCTGGCGAGGTTGGCCTGGGTCTGCAGATGAGTGTTCCTCTGAGGGTGGTGTTGGGGTTGATGTGGATCCGGAAGTGCAGTTGTTCGGCGGTGTTGAGGGTGTCGTCTGCGTGGGTGGCGACCTTGAGGGTGGACTTGTGGATGATGGCTATTCCTCAACCGACTCCGTTGGTGCGATCCCTGCGGGTGATCTTGTAGCCGTCCGGGATGGCTATGGCTATGTCGGGCGCTGAGGAGTCGTTCCACTAGGTCTCGGTCAGGAAGGCCACGTCTGGGGCAGAGGTATCGATCAGATCCCAGAGCTCGACGGCGTGTTTGCCTTCTGGAGCCGGTGTTGAGGAGTATGCAGCGGAGGTGGTTGGGTCCAGTCCTTGGAGGTTTGGTGGTTCTGTCGCAGTTGAATCTGCAGGTTTGGCAGAAGAAGGGTCTGTGGGTTCGTTTCGGGGCTGCCTGGAAGCAGGTGAGGTTTCAGCCGGCGTTGAGTGCGTGGAGGGTGCTGGCGTCGTAGTGGATTCTGGTGTTGTGGCGTTCATGGGGTCCAGGGGTTCTGGTGCTGGGCGCGGTCCAAGCTCAGAGGGGCGCAGACGGGCTTGCCTCTGGCATGGCGGCCACCATTTAAGGCGGGGAGGGAGGGAGGAGCAGCTGGGAGGTGGTAGTGGGGCGGCGAATGGAAGGCGCGGGGCGGGGCCGCAGGGAAGCAGCAGTGGGAACCGGCCTGGGGGTCCAGAAGAAAAAAGGGGGGAGTGGGGGGTGATGAGTGGGACACCAGGGAAGAGAGGCACAACAGGTACAAACAATAAAGGACGCTACTTGCAAAATGCACAGTTAGTTGTAACTACTCTCAACCATCTCTAACTTGACAACAGGAAATGGCAGAGGGAACATACTGATTTTGAGAAACCTGGGGCTCAGAAATTACAAATTGTGCACCCATTGGTTGCTCCATTGAGATGTCGCCTCATACAATGGGTGTAACAGTCACTACTGTAACTGAATTGAACCATGCTTTCATAAATATACAATTGCTGTGACCTAGGTGACTGAACGCTGGCATCATGTTTCTTCACCTAGGTAGTAAGAGATACTTCACCTACTGCTATTTCAAATTGAAATATGTTGAAATATTTATTAACAGAGACTTAGGCTGCTGTACAGCTTTTATTACAGGGTGGGAATTCTGTAGCCCTACCCTCCTTGAACTCCTTTTGAAATAGAATATAGAAAGAAGTCTTCTCCAAATGTCCTGGGACATACCACTGTACCATATAATCTACCATGTCATCAGTTGCAATTAGCTTGTCAGATGCTGATGGTACCCTTAAGGGTCTTCCATAATTGTATGAACCAGGAAAAGAAGGACTGAATAAACTCATTCTAGTCTGATGAGAAACCATGCTTGTAGCCTCAACAAAGGTGTTGTAGCATCTTCCCCAGCCCAGGAGCATGCAGATGAATTATAACACACAACAGCTGTGGTCAAGCATTACTTTATTCTTCAGCATACATTCACGCACTTGCCAGTACATCATACTTTCCATTATCCACACCTTAACACATCACAGCATATTACGTATTTCCTCTTTACAGTTCCCCCAGAACCACAAGTGTACTAGCGTGCATAACATCAAAAGTTACAAGTAAATTCCAGGTCCTGGTATTCGTCCTAGTGAAGCTGGAAATAACCATTAACTGGAAAGCAAAGAGAGGCCCCAGATTATCCTCCTGGAAGAAAGAACTCCTGAAGTAGGGAGGGGCGAATACTGATGGAGGAAGCTAGGCGGGTTGCGAAATGTAGAGGTAGCCAGAGCCTGGGAGATCCTTGTGCATGATTTAGCACACCCAGAACAAGAAACTCCAGAGGGAGAGAGGGAAGACTTATAAGGAGGGCCCCATGACACAGACATGCTAACAATAGCCACCTATCCAAACGGTTGGCATGTACACAAGACCCTGGAAGCTAATTCACTGTGCTTACATCGCTCTGCCGTACGAACACTATTTTTCTGGTAACTCGCAGGGAGGGGGGGGATAGTTAATCTTACAGTTCTAATCTTATTCGACTCCTCATATTGATCTGAAATTTAATAAACAGGCAAGGCTATGAGTGAGTTCATATCTGGTGATACAAATTGAACTGCTGTGATGTAATGTTATGACGCAATAGGAAAGATCAATAAAATCTGTTTTAAAAAAACTAAATCCAATGTCTCAAACTAAAATATATTGTACGTTATTAACTATCATGTGCTTGGTCATTGAAGTTTGCATCTTTTTAATTTGGGCAATATGCCAAGTAGTTGGGGAGTTGCCTGTTGGAAATGGGGTCTCTAGTTGGCGGAGGTATGCACCCTGTCCAAGTAGGGATCACCACTCTAGTCAAGGTAAGTCAGATACACACCCTAAATTAACCTGTGCTCACCCTCTGGTAGCTTGGCACAGAACAGTCAGGCTTAACTGAAGAAGGAATGAGTAAAGTATTTGAGCAACACTTATTACAGTACAACAGTGAAAATACCACGCAAATGAAAGCTCCCTGCAAAGACTGTGACCTGGATCATTTGGGAGTGGAATGCTTCTTGCTGAGACTTCCCAATTGGCTAATAAGTCACCAGGAAGTCTTCTCTGCAACGACTTCTCAAGGGGTCTGACTTCTTGGGGTTCTAAGTCACAGCCTTCCATAGAAAGCTACCTCCAAAACAGGGTACTAAGCTAGAATGCTATAATGTAGTGTTCAGTGCAAGGAAAGGGGTTTTACTAATGTTGAGATAATCTCCTTACCATCAGGCAGAGATAAGATTTCCAGAAAAGTGCCCTCAAGTGGGCCCGCTCAAAGAGGAGCACTACCCTACGACAAAGCATGCCATCTCAGTGGTTGAGGGTTTGTGCATCCTGAAGAGGATGCTTTGGCTGACCTAAAGGAACTCTACGCCCAAATTCTACAATGCAGAACTGCACACCTCGTTTAAAAATACTTTATTTAATGAAGGGTGTATTATTAAAAGAAGTTAGCCCCCGTCCTGAAGAAGGAGCTCTGCCTCCAAAACATGTCGACGCACACATGAGGTACTGTCCATAATCACGACAGGTTTACCTCGCACTTCACTTCTTTTAATAATACCAGCCCGGGGTCATGAATAAAAAAAATTTCAAGTAAACCCACGAGCCAGGTATTTTTTAATTTTTGTCACTAAATCCCACCACTGATAATACCAAGGAGGTTTAATCCTCAAAGACGTGTGCCCATGAGTAAACACCCTACTCTGCAGAAGCCCCAGACCAACTGCTCCAAGTACCTTTAATACGGATTTTAAACTAAATGCAGTAGCAGAAGGTCGAACCCAATAGATACACTCATCCATATCCAGTTCCACACGCATGGCTGGCTATCATCTTGTTAGCTTCTACACAAACTTTAAAAATGCCCTGTTTTCTTGCATCAAGTACAGCTTTTACCTAATGCAGGACAACTAGCTCTATTAGTCAAGTGAGCTTTTGGTCCAGATTCGTCGCATGCATTTGCTGTCTTAGTTTGATCTGTTCTAAAATTTGAATCTTGTTCAGCAACAACACCCACAGACTATGACTCATTTAAAATATTGACAAACATGGAAGCAGAAGAATGTTCTAGAACCATTCTTTTCCTTGAAACTATTGAGCGTTCAATGCCTTTTACAATGTTACTAACCTCACATAAAGTTGGATTCCTAGAACTTAAAAGTTGCTCTTGTATATTTTTAGATGAACAACTGTAGACAAATTGGTCTGTGTTATAAGTATCAAGCGAGTTGCCAAAACTAAAAGTTGAGGCAAGAAGTTTTAATGCAGAAATACATTCTTGAACTCTTCCTCAAGTATACCTTTTATGTCTAAAAAAGATGCTTGGGTCAGAATTGGGCATTTGTTAAAAATGCCAGGCTAGAGCACAAAAGTAATAAAAATGGAATTCCTTTTCTGTCGATAAGGAGGATATGCAATCATCTTTATCAAAAAAGAAATGGATAAGACCTATGATACAAAATTAACCAAATTGTGAAAGAATGATATACCTTCTTTTCTTCTGTTTTGTTGTTTTGATTGAACCAGTGCAGCTTCTGTACCATTGCACGTGAAAGTAGATGCCTACTCCCAAAGATTTGAGTGCTGTTAAGTTACCAAAGTTCAAGTCCTAACGCTGTATGCATTTCTTTGTTTATGAGCATGTAAGTGCAGGGGCCCAAAGGCTTTCTTAGGGACACGCCGCGGGAACTGCCAAATGCTGAAGTAGCTGGATTCCACATCATGCCTGTTTATTTCAACACCGTACACTTCTTGACTCTAGCTCACCCATTTCGGTTCTTATTTGTCCCAGCTTTCTACCTTTGTCATTTTTCTTGTCTTTTGCTCCTTCTTTCTCCTTTTTATGCCTATGTTTCTCCTGCTCTGGGTCAAAGTGTGATGATGAAAAATCGTTATTCAAGATGCCGCAGCCTATGATGCTGAATGCAGACGTCTCCTGGAGAATAGAACTAATTATACCCCTCTTAGTGAAGACCCTTCAACTATGCTGAAGGAAGAGATTCTTGAGTTAGTTTTGACAGCTGAACGTGATGGATTAATCACGAACCACGAAGCTGATTTTTTGACCACTTCGGAAGGTAGGATCCCCTACTTTTATACCTTACCGAAAACACACAAAAATCGCAACCCGCCCCCAGGACGTCCTATCGTGTCGGGGATAGGTTCCCTGTTGGACCCCTTGTCCAAATATTGCGATTTTTTCCTCAAACCCTTGATACAGGCCACAGGTACCTATATCAAGGATACCAGGAGTCTCTTAGCAATGTTACTCACAATCAGGTTGCCCGAAGAACCGTACTTCCTTGTCTCACTAGACATAGAAAGCTTATATACATGTATCCCACAAGGTGACACCATCAGGGTTCTGACTAACATCTTAGAAGGTTCGGTTTGGGATTACACTACCTCCCGTACCTTTGTGATTGATTGTGCTATTCTAGCACTTAAACGTAATTTCTTCGAGTACCAGGGGGAGATTTTTCTGCAAACGACAGGCACTTCGATGGGCAGCACTTTTGCCCCTAGTATAGCGGGACTATACGTATACAACTTTGAATGGCAACATATTGTAGCTGCTGCAAACCTTTACACATCCAATGTTATCCTCTGGCAAAGGTACATTGACGATTTGCTCATGATTTGGAAGGGTTCTGAAACCAGCCTTCTTGAATTTTTTGAGTGGGTAAATACATGCGATCCACACTTGAAGTTCACCCATGAACATAACACAGATTCTATTGTGTTCTTAGATGTGACCATAACTAGAGACAGGGACCGTTTACATACTAAGACATACTATAAACCCACAAGTAAAAATAACCTCCTACACTATTCAAGTTTTCATCCTCGACCCTCAGGGAAAACCTTCCCTTTGGTCAATACCTACCCATTCGTAGGAATTGTAGTGACCTGTCTGTTTTAAAGAACAATCACAAGATCTAACCAAGAAACTACAGAGAAGGGGGTATCCTAACCATATCTTGAATAAAAGTTGCAAAAGAGCTTAAAATCAGCATAGAGAGGCTTTATTGGAGGAATAACCTAAAGCAACTAAGACCAATGTTCCTTTGACTTGCGTGACCACGTACAGTAACATTTCCAACACTGTGAGTCGCTGTATAAGTGAGCATTGGAAGTTACTGACAAGCAATAAGCATGATTAGGAAAAGCCACTCTTTTCGTAGAAACGTGCTAGAAGTCTCCAGGATTCCATCGTACATACCCGCCCAAAGACCATGAGTAGAGACAATGACCTGAATGCTTTAACAGCATGGGGTCTCCCATCGGTTACGGGACATTTTCCGTGTGGAGGGTGTAGTGTATGCCACTTGACCACAAGTACAAAAACATTAGATCTGGAACCTGGCAAAATCTGGTACCAAAGAAGTCACACCAACTGCAATACAAGCAACGTGGTCTACCTACTTGTGTGCCCATGCGGTTTGAGGTACGTTGGCATAACGACGAGAAAAACTAAACAGCGCATCTGCGAGCATCGCCGCAGTAATGTCAGGTGCCACAAGAATACCACCAAGTTGACAAAGCATTTTTTATAGTTAAAACACCCCCCCAATGATATAAGATGGACTATTATTGAACATCTGAAGCAAGGCATGGAAGGGAGTCTATATGAGAAGGAACAGAGGTGGGTCTACCGACTGTCGACCCACCTTTCTGGTCTAAACGATGCCATCCCATGGGGCTCTGTGATGAGACGCTGATAATTTACATGACATTCTCTTGCACTAAGTGACCAGTGACATTATTCTTACTAACATCATCGAGTGATTAATTGCCCATGTCCAGATACCCTACTGCTGCACTGAGTGTATCTATTGAATTCCTGGCCGAGGGGTCCTGACAGGGTGTATGTTTTTGTATAAGGGTCCTACTGGGTCATTTTTCTACAAATTAGGTCCTCATCCTTTACAAAATATGTCTTCTTCCTGATTTAGTAATGATGGAACAGACGCTGTATAGTGACCAATGGAACATAATCTCAGCCTTGTGCACTTTGCACGTACAGTGTGCTATTAATAAAGTTGAAAAATTCAAAGCCAGTAGTGTGCCATCGTCCAATCCTTCGTACCGCCTTGGAGCGAGATGAATTGCTTTATTCAAGCCCTGTATATATTATTTACGGGCCGAGGACTTTCTGACTAATCGATAGAGTCTCGGTTTTAATTACACATTATTTGTCCTGGCGAGGCTTGTTTTCATTTGGCCTAGAAAATCAGGCCTGTCCCTTTAAGATACAGAGACCGGGTTCCGATCACGTGAGGCGGGAGGTTGGGTTTTTATCCACTTCCGCGTTCCCGCAGATCTCACAATCCAGGCCGTGGTGTTGAATGAGTCAGGTCCACAGCGGGTAGTCGCCCGACAACATGTAAGGGTAATCGCTTTGCTTGGTTCAAAACCACTTTGAATTCTATTGAATCTGGGCGCTCGAGTGAAGCAGAAATTGATCTAGAGCGATAATTGCCATTTGTAGTTGTCCGTAACGAGCCTGGTCATCCAGGCATCTTATCAGGCGCCATGCTTCCATTTGGTTGAAAATGTACATTTACGGCGTGTGATTTTGACCAATAGCGCTGAATTGTGAATACCTCTTTTCACCTACAGATAATCGGGCGTGAAGGTTTCCCCCACCACGCGAATAAGGTGAAAATTCACCGCCATTAAGCAGTGAGTTTTTTGTTTTTTGTTTTTAAGGAGCGAGTCTTCCATTGTCGATATGAGTAACATTAATTGTAGTTTTGGCACGCTTTTTCTGTTAGTTATTATCACGATTTGTGATGGTTTTGAAATATGCTAAAATCAATACATACAAGCATATGCTGGTTGAGTAATAATAACTCGATACAGCCTAACAGTGGGTGCATGTGGGGCACCACATGATCAGTAATGAATTGATTCAATGTGAGAGATTGTTTCAAGAGAGTCTCCACTATATTGTGTTAATAAATACTCCCTTCTGGAGATTTTAGAGGCTTATTTGACTGTGAGATTAAATCTTTCTCTAATAAATTGGGTGTTTTCTGAACTAGCATCATACTGAGAAGGTGCTCCAACTATACATAAATAAAATTCACACTTGGCATTTGCATGCTTCCACTGGGATGTATCCATTGCGAAGTCATATTTCTAATATTTTGTATTTATTTGACAATGTTTTGTTGGATTAACCTTTCTTTTGCAGATTGCAGGCTCTTGACAATACAAGGAGAGTCTACACGGGAATTCCGTGAGTTGTTTGAAATCGGACATATCCCTACTGAGTGGTCACGCCTTAGCGGGCGTGGCTTTCTAGGGTATGGTTTTTTGGTCCTGATGAATGCTGAGCTCAAGTGGCTCCTATAGCAGAAACATGTCGACCACGATGACCTTTTAGGACACATTGGTTCAAATTTGCATAATCATTAGGTGTTTATCAGTATTTTGTTTTTACTGGGGACAGGCTATCCCTTTATTAAAATGTTTATAGGGTATAGCTATGTCTTCTTTTAATCTTCACTAACACACACTTGGGCACGAATTCACAAGCCCTCGAAAATAAACCCAATGATGAAGCCAGTCACCAACTTGTTTGGTGCATGAGGGTTCTTTTCGAAATTGTAGTTCACTCACCCGTCACTTACAAACTCGTTTTTTCAAGGCTCACAACCCGTGTCCTTGAATTATATTGCACTTGTTTTGTCACTCTTTTGTTGTTTGGTAATGATGAAAAATAAGACCCAAAATGATTGCTGTACAATCAATCACTGGCACAAGCTGACCACTGGACATTAAACTACTAGATAAACAAATCATGAATACACATTTAGAGAGCAACTGTAGGAAGGACCGTTGATACCAATTGTTCTCTAGTCAAATGCTTGAAAAAAGATTACAAATTTGATTGTAGCTAATCACTGTAATGATTTTTTAACAGAATGTTAAATGCATGGTTCAGCAGGTTATAATATGTCGTAGTAAACGGCTGTTATACATAATATATGGCAAGCAGTGCTTAATTTGTAAAAAAAAAAATGAAATACAATAAAAAAAAAATAAGTGCGGATGCCAAAGTATGTCTTTGGAACCTGCCACGGTATATGCCGAATGCAGAGGTTGCCAACTACAAAGGCTTTTAAGTGTTCTTTTCACCTCATGCCTCTTTCTTCCGCCACCTACATTTCCTCTCTATTTTTCTCAGTCTTGCTGATTTTTTTCCAAACTTGCTTTTGCACTTTGTTTCTGTTTTCCTGTATTTCTCTTCCTCTTTGTTCCTTCTTTTTCTCTCTCTCTCTCTCTTGCTCTGGTTCGAAGTTTGATGAAAAATAAGTGCCAGTCCATAGGTGCCCACCAAAAGCACAAATTAAGGACTTGGAAAGGTAACAACACGAACATAATTTTACTATAATAACGAGGGTTCTTTTGGAGACTGAAGTAATCATTACTCTAACAAACAACTTCACTTCCTAGTCTCTTGTTCTCCTATCAGTGTATGTTTAACATGTGGCGCTGCACAAATCCCACTGTGATCCTATTTTGCACATACATGTTTTCTAAAGGCTTTCCTAGCAAATCTCCCACTTCAATCAATGAATCAAACTATACTTTATTCGATTATAATAATTAATCATAAAAGTGCACACCCGAAAAAATACAATAAAATATATTCCACATTAAAAGTACATACTAGCTCGAGGGACATAACATATTAAAGGGGATCTCACAGCAACACCAGTTGATAGTTCTTGCAATGTCCCAGTTAAAACAATAAAGCATTGGTAAAGATGTGTTTAGCCTGTTCAAACTCTTTTCATTTCTATCCTGTTTTATTTGTTATTGTAAGCGTCACAAAAAGTAAAAGAATAAAAATAGATAACATGCCACCACCTAAACATGTGGGGCCTATGCTAGCATTAAAATTTGTAATTACAAATTGAACTGCATGTAATTTGAATGCAGCAGAACGGATTCTTAGTAGAAGGCAAGTGTACTGGTACAGACCCCTTTTTTAGTTTTAATGCACATCACAGGGAAATATGAGACTTGTTGATGAAAAGGGTACTGCTGACTTTGGATTACTGTAACGTAAAGCTATAGATGATTGAATCGATGGGAGCAATCGCAAACTATGCTCATAGACTGGGTACCTGGCCACCGGGGTAATAGTAAAATTGTACAACTCTTTTTGCATTTCAAGGGTGTTATATGATAGCGAGGTATGGGGTTATGTGGCAGCAAACATTCTACAAACCATAGTAAATAAATACCTCAGAAGAATCCTGAAAGTGCCCCAGGGTACCACTGCTTATATAGCACACGACAAATTAGGAGTGAAATATCTATTAGATTGGCGGTGGTTAAACCTCTGATGTGTTGGGTGAAGATATGGACAAGCCAGGAGGCTGGTTTTATTCGACTAGTGACTGAGGATTATCTCTCTCTTGATCAGCCGCGGCCGGCAGTGGGAGGAAATGCAGGGCGGTGACGTGGGGAGGGGGAGGGGCAGGGTGGGGGGTAGCAATGTATGGATTACGGAGTTTTACAGGTAAGTAAACATTTAAATATATAAAACGAATTTCGTTGCGCGCACTGCATTGCATTTTGGGATGCAGTGTACTCAACAAAATTCATTTTATTTATTTAAATGTTTACTTACCTGTAAAACTCCGTAATCCATACATTACTACTCCCCACCCTGCCCCTCCCCCTCCCCACGTCACCGCCCTGCATTTCTTCCCACTGCCGCCGTGGCTGCTCTTGATCATTGTTTAAAAATTCCTTGGCTAAGATATGTGAAGGACACACTGAAATCACTTGATAAGAACATAGTGAAAGAACTATTTTTTAAGCATGCTATGGCTTTAAGGGAGGAAAAGGAGCTTAGCAAACCCATGGTAAGAGGGCATGTCCTAGTAAAATCAGTGTTGGGTATGGAGAATTATCTATTGATTTTAACAAATGCACACAATCGTTTTCTGATTCCCCGTTTCAGATTGAACCTGGTGTACCATTTATTGGTTTCTCCAGCTGGTTTTGTTGTGCATGTAGAAGAGAGAGGGCCTTGTGGCTGCGACAATAGATCTCCACAAGATACCTTACACTTTATATTTTTATGTAAATATTTTACATACCCTAGGCGGATGTCTCTTGAACCTCTTTCAAAAGATATGTATTTTAGGCATGCTCGTGTCGCCCTACTGTATCTCCAGCTCCTGCCCAGTCCCCACACGCTTTTTTGTGTCGTTAATTTTTTAAGAGCTGCTCTAAAGTCGAGACATTCTAGAGGTGACTAAATATGTACGGGGATTGTTTCTGTACATTCTAATCTACATGCTGACACTGAAGAATTTGTATAGGTGTTAACAGGGTCTTTCTTTGTTCTAATTGTGTGTCAACAACTTAAGTGCCTGGGGTTTTTATAATGTATTGGGCTATTTAATTGATGGGGCAAGTGATTTTTGTTTACATTGACAATTTGCGAATTTTGCACATGGTGTTATGCTGTCAATAAGTGATCCTGTTGCTGATGTTTTATTTCCATTTTAATATTGTCTCTTTTATGGCTGCGACCAATGCAGAATAACGATTAGTACTATTATTATAGATTAAACACACATGGGTGAATGAAAAAAAAAAGAGGCAAAGAATTGAACGCGAAAAGCTTTGACAAAGTATAGTATTGTAAACCCACAGCCCTGGCAGGCCAGGGTACTTCTTTTTGAGCTGGAGCATAAGCGATCAGGAAAAATGCAGTCGCTCTCAGTGTAAGAGAGCCAGTGGCTGATGTGGGGTGACCCATGACCTCATGGTATAGGCTGTGGAGGGCGGGAGCAACATGTGAGTGATGAGTCATCCATCCGATCAATGTATGAAGAGGGTTACCTAATGTCCCTCCTTGAATGTTTTTACGTAAGTGTTTTTGTTTATGATCTTTTATACGAGTTTTCGCATACTGGACGTTTTTTCTCCAGAGTGTTCAAGAGTTTTCACACACTTGTTTATCTTACGTTCTCTTCTTGCTAAAGAGTTACTCGTATCCACTTATATAACCTCCAGTTGCTCCCACTCACTGTCTTATCTCAGTGTATCTGTTAAGAAATGTCACATGCAGTATGATTGAACTGGAACGGGGGCGGTTCAGATAACATAGCCTCCTATGATTTTTTTTGATCAGTTAGCACTTCCCGTCCATATTGTTGTTTCTTATCGTCCAAATTGCTTCAGACGATACCTGGGCCATCAGAGATATCGCGGCAGGAGAACACGTTTACGGTAGCCTGGTGACAACCAATGGGAGGGTGCGTCTCACTTCGCCCTCTCGGGTTCGCTTGAACGCGTTAAGATGTGTTGGTGGGTTATCCGAGTTGAGGGATATTATCACCGTTTATAGCCCCAGTTGTTGGATACAAAGGCAGTTCATAGGAACATTTCCATGATAGTAGGGGGCACTCGCCAGCTGATTCCTCATATTCTCTGTTAGAGCGGAGCGATAAGAACTGAGCTCGAGCTGCAATAGTAAACATACATACACATTGCTTCCATAAAGTGGAAAGCACCCTCTGAGTTGGACCAGTAACAACAACTTCAAACATATTACGCATTACACAACAGCCTGTTGTGGGTCACAAAATGGCAAAGCACTCCGGAAGCAGATCGCTATGAGTCAAAATAAATAAAATACCCTGCTGATGAAACTATTGAAGCATATTACATATTTCGGAGGTGGGCTGTTTTGTCTCATGTGGTATAGACATGACACAAATCTTGCTTTTTTCTGCCATACAACAGTAGTGAGTGGCTGTTTCCATTTCGTTCATTCTAAATTTGAAACAATTCCCATTTTGGAAGTAAAACTCTTACCGTGCTTAGATTTATTGATATAAATGACTTCCTTAACTAAAGAAGAAAGTCTTCAGTTTGTTAAGTGGTTCGCATGTATAGACCTGTACAATTGTTAAGCAGGATTTTCTTTGTCTTTATTCTTTTTGTCACCAATAAGAAACGCAGCCTGGATACCCACCAGGCGTTAAGAGCATCAATGTCACTGTACTGTTTTGTATGATAATGCTGGCAGATTGTATTATGCACACATTGTGAAAAACCAAAAAGACGATAAAAAAAAAACCAAAGAAGGAAGACAATTGTGAGGTGAGGGACAAGTTGAAAAAAAAATCTAAAGTCATGGCAGCTGGTTTTATACCCACTATGTAGACATGGTGTGCAGGAGGGGGACTTATTACTTGTAGATTCTTAATTCCGATGTGGTAGTAGTAGTTACTGGCCCCATTGGAATCATAGGATCTGTTGGAACATCACCTATGTTCTTAGGTTCACCCAAATAATTCAGCTGCTGAAAACTCAAAATGACTCTGGAAAGCAAAATCGCCTCCCTCCAATTAAATTAAATGGATAAACAACTGAGATTCTGCTGTGGGCCATACAAACTCCATTTTGACCTCAAATCCTGAGAGGTGTTCCTACTCCCTTAAATTCTGTCAAGTATTTAGGAGTCAAAATTGATCACAATGTAACATTTTCTGTATTTTGTGACTGAACGGTTTCAATTAATGTAGAGGCAAGAGTTATGTGCATCTTTCCATGTATATGAATTCAGTTTCAACCAAACTACATTACTGATAAGTCACATGGGTAAGAGAACAGACAATGTCATGTTCCCAAAAGAACCAATCATATAATAAAAGGCTGAATAATAGGGCTCCCTGCTCCCTCAATTGCCTCTTTCTTTAGGTTTAGGCACGTTTGTATGTAAGATATAAATAACAAAAATATAATCTCACATTGTATTGTATTGTAATTGCATTTATATCGCACTTACTACCCCTGACGAGGAATCGAAGTGCTTTTTTGGCGAATAGCACGCTACTTTGGAACCCATATAGGATTAGTGGTGAAATTAGTATAGTGAAATGTGAAATTAATTTAAGCAGTGGATATGTTAGTCTGTTATTTGGATTGAGAAGAATAGTGGAGGGATAGAGAAGGGAAAAGGTTTGCATTTATACAGTGCTTGCCACCTCGATGAGGCGTTGAAGTGCTTCTAGGCAATCAGCACACTACTCCGGAACCAAAAAGGATTGGTGGTGAATTAGTCTGAGGGAATGTGAAATTAATTTGGGTGGTGGGCATGTTAGTCTGTTATTTGGATTGAAAAGGATGGTGGAGGGATGGAAGAGAAAAGGGTTTGCATTTATGTAGCGCTTGCTACCCCTGATGAGGTATTGAAGCACTTTTTGGCGGGTAGCAAGCTACTCCAGAACCCAAACAGGAGTAGTGGGGAATTACTGTAGGGAAATATGAAATTAATATGGGTGGTGGGCATGTTAGTCTGGTATTTGGATGAAAAGGAATAGTGGCGGCATAGAAGAGTTAAGGGTCTAGAAAGTTTTTATTGTTTAGGAGTTCATAGCAGTAGGAGCGTGTTTGGTAAAGGAGGTGGAGTGGTAGGAGTCAGAGGTAAGGGTTAAGAAAGGCTTGTTTGGGAGATCTGAATAGTAAAAAAGGTATGACATGATGCAAGGAGGGGTAGAGGAGGAAAGAGTCTAGAAAGGTTTGATTTGTGGACCATAGTAATTGTATGGTGTTTGGGATGAATGAGAGAGTGTAGGTAGAGGATATATAGAGAGTGGTATAGGGAAATAGAGTGGTGCATTGGCGAGAGTAGTAGAATCAGGTTTGAGATGAATCAGAGTGGAGGTAGAGAATATAATGCGAGAGATATAGTGTGAGATATAGGGTAGTGCATTGGATATGCTGAATTTGAAGCAAAGTAATGAATATAAAGATACATAATCACGCAGAAGGTATATCATACGTAGATGGAAGGTATATATGCATAAGGATGGTAATATATGTAGATTAAAGTTGCATTTAATAAACTCAGACATACATTCCTATCATGACCTAAAGATCATTTACAAAAACATCTTTATGTTGGGTGTAGATTTTCTATCATTAACCCTAATAGTGTAATATTTTTGTAAACAATGCATAGGACACACTATTTTTGTCAGATGGTATTTTGTTAACAATACTTTGGTACCATTCCTGCTGCCCTTTCTGCTTCTCATCTTCTGGAATGTGAAGCATCTTCTGGTGTTACTGTTCTGTGCCTATAAAAATCCCAAACAAATATGTTTTTAAAAGTACATTTTTATTTCTTAGGCAATGTGTAGAAAAACAATATGTCATCAGAGACGTGTACCCAATAGACATCTGAACTGTTTCACTTTCGCCCTCATTATCGGTCACAATGAATACACAAATCATCAGAAAAGGTAAACAGGGTCAGTAGGTTGGAAAATAGTGAGGTGCAGTCTATGGTGGCTGGGGCGTTAAAAGTATTCAGACTTTCCTACTCCAAGACATAAATTATACTCAGGGACTGGATAAGGAGCAGCCAAACAGAAGGCAGGTTAACGCTCCCAGCGCAGTTTAAGTAGAGCCCGTGGGGAGAGAGAGAAAAGCCACACAATGTTCTATGGTTGTAGGGTTTCTGCTGCAGCTACTTCTTTCTCCCCGTTTGGCATTGCTGCACTTTGTTATTTTTTTTCTTACCACGATCTCCATTTACCTTACAGTTCTGTGATCCTGCTGCCTCTTGACAACTTTCCTTCTTTATGAGACACTTCCTTCCTTGTTGGTCACCCACTGCCGGTTTCCATTGATGCTCCCCGGTCCCAGAGTGTGTCATCTGTAATACTTTGAGATTCACAAAGGTAAATACTGGGAATATGAGTATAAGGTGAGAATATTTCTTCAAAAAATTCTGTCCTGTGACTTCGTGCTCTTTCACAATTCTATATACTACTATACTATATATTCGCGACACAGTCTTAACTGTTCACTAATCACTTTAGTGTTAAATGTGAAGCCTCTCTTTTGCATACAGAGTTACCACCTTAACTGCACTCGGGTAGCAAGTTTACAGTAGTAGGGGCAGTGCAGGAGGCCCTTCCTGCTCACAATATGCAAGTGCCATGAATCAATCAATCAATCAGAGTACTTGTAAAGCGCGCTACCTACCCGTGAGGGTCTCAAGGCGCTGAGGGGAGGGGGGGTGGGGGTGCTGCTACTGTTCGAAGAGCCAGGTCTTGAGGAGTCTTCTGAAGGCGAGTAGGTCTTGGGTCTGCCGTATGTGGGTAGGGAGGGTGTTCCAGGTCTTGGTGGCGAGGTACGAGAAGGATCTGCTGCCGGAGGTCATACGTTGGATGCGGAGGACAGCAGCGAGGGCGAGGTTAGCGGAGCGGAGCTGGCAGGTGGGGGTGTGGTAGCTGAGTCTGCTGTTCAGATAGGCTGGTCCGGCGTTGTGGAGTGCTTTGTGTGCGTGGGTGAGGAGCTTGAAGGTGATCCTCTTGTTGACGGGGAGCCAGTGTAGGTTTCTCAGGTGGGGGGTGATGTGGCTGCGGCGGGGGACGTTGACGATCAGTCGGGCGGAGGTGTTTTGGATGCGTTGTAGTCGTCGTAGGTGTTTAGCTGGGATTCCTGCATAGAGTGCGTTGCCGTAGTCCAGTCTGCTGCTGACGAGGGCATGTGTCACCGTTCTTCTTGTTTCGGTCGGGATCCACTTGAGTATCCTGCGGAGCATGCGGAGGGTGTTGTAGCAGGAGGAGGAGATGGCGTTGACCTGTTTAGACATGGAGAGGGAAGAGTCGAGGATGAATCCTAGGTTGTGGGCATGGTCGGTGGGTGTTGGTGCTGTTCCCGTTGTGGTCGGCCACCAGGAGCCGTCCCAGGCTGAGGGGGTGGGTCCGAGGATGAGGACCTCCGTCTTGTCCGAGTTCAGCTTCAGACGGCTGCTCCTCATCCAGTTGGCGACGGCCTTCATTCCCTCGTGGAGGTTGGTTTTGGCGGTGTGTGGGTCCTTGGTGAGGGAGAGGATGAGCTGGGTGTCGTCGGCGTAGGAGATGATGTTGAGGTTGTGATGGCGGGCCACTTGTGCGAGGGGGGCCATGTAGACGTTGAACAGCATCGGGCTGAGGGATGAGCCCTGGGGGACGCCGCAGTTGATGTCATTGGCTTCGGATCGGAAGGGTGGGAGGCGGACTCTCTGGGTTCTGCCTGAGAGGAAGGACGTGGTCCAGTCAAGGGCCTTCTCTTGGATTCCGGCTTCTAGGAGGCGCATCTTTAGAGTGCAATGGCATACCGTGTCGAAGGCGGTTGACAGGTCCAGGAGGATGAGGGCTGATGTTTTGCCATTGTCTAGTTGGCGCCTGATGTTGTCTGTGGCGGCGATGAGGGCTGTCTCGGTGCTGTGGTTGCGTCTGAATCCAGACTGGGATGGGTCTAAGATGTTGTTGTCTTCCAGGTGGCGGGCCAATTGCATGTTGACGATTTTCACGATGACCTTTGCCGGGAACGAGAGCAGGGAGACGGGCCGGAAGTTCTTGAGGTCCTTAGGGTCTGCTTTGGGCTTCTTGAGGAGGGCGTTGATTTCGGCGTGCTTCCAGCTTTCCGGGAATGTCGCTGTTTCGAAGGAGATGTTGATGACCTTCCGTAGTTGGGGTGCGATGGCTGCGTCCGCTTTGCTGAATACGTGGTTTGAGCATGGGTCTGACGGAGATCCTGAGTGGATGGAGTTCATGACCTTGCATTTCTCGTCGTCGTTGACGTTGGACCAGGAGGTCAGGCGGTTGGATCTGGTGGTGTTCACAGGGGAGGTGGCGTCTGGCGTAGTCGGGGAGGTTGTGGTGTTGACGCTGTCATGGATGTCAGCGATCTTGCGGTGGAAGAAGATGGCTAGTGAGTCGCATAGTTCTTGTGAGGGCGGGATGTCGTTGGTGTTGGTGCTGGGGTTGGAGAGTTCCTTTACGAAGCTGAAGAGCTTTTTCCTGTCGTGTGCGTTGTTGTTCAAGCAGTTTTTGAAGGAGGATCTCTTGGCTAGTCTGATGAGGTGGTGATGTCTGCGGGTGGCGTCCTTGTGGGCTGCGTGGTTGTTCGGTGTGCGTTCATGGAGCCATGTCTTCTCCAGTTTCCGGCATGCGCGTTTGGAGGTCTGGAGCTTGTCGGTGAACCAGGTGGCTTTCTTGCTGGCGTGGCTGTTGGAGGGTTTCTTGAGCGGGGCGAGGGTGTTGGCGCAGTAGTCGATCCACTGTCTGAGGTTGCGGGCTGCGGGGCATCTGGGTTGGTGGGGTCGGTGGGTGGGTTCTGGGCGAGGGTGGTGATCAACTGGTCGTCGGTGACTTTGCTCCAGCAGCGGCGAGGTAGCTGTTGGGTGCAGTGGTGTGTGGTTGGTTTCTTGAAGGTGAAATGGATGCAGTGGTGGTTGGTCCAGTGGAGTTCGGTGGTGTGGTCGAAGGCGACGTGGGAGCCTGTGGCGAAGACAGGGTCCAGCGTGTGGCCGGTGGCATGGGTGGTTGCGGGGACGAGTTGTCTGAGGACGAGGTCGGCGAGGTTGTCGATCAGGGTGGCGGAGTTGGCGTCGTTGTTGTTCTCGAGGTGGAAGTTCAGGTCCCCGAGGAGGATGTAGTTCATGGAGGCGAGTGCGTGCGTGCTGGCGAGGTTGGCGATGGAGTAGCTGAACTGAGCCCGGGGTCCGGGGGGTCTGGAGATGAGTGTTCCTCTGAGGGTGGTGTTGGGGTTGGTGTGGATCCGGAAGTGCAGGTGTTCGGCGGTGTTGAGGGTGTCGTCTGCGTGGGTGGCGACCTTGAGGGTGGTCTTGTGGATGATGGCTATTCCTCGTCCGACTCCGTTGGCGCGATCCCTGCGGGTGATCTTGTAGCCGTCCGGGATGGCTATGGCTATGTCGGGCGCTGAGGAGTCGTTCCACCAGGTCTCGGTCAGGAAGGCCATGTCTAGGGCAGAGGTATCAATCAGATCCCAGAACTCGACGGCGTGTTTGCCTTCTGGAACCGGTGTTGAGGAGTATGCAGCGGAGGTGGTTGGGTCCAGTCCTTGGAGGTTTGGTGGTTCTGTCGCAGTTGAATCTGCAGGTGCGGCAGAAGAAGGGTCTGTGGGTTTGTTTCGGGGCTACCTGGAAGCAGGTGAGGTTTCGGCCGGCGTTGAGTGCGTGGAGGGTGCTGGTGTCACAGTGGATTCTGATGTCGTGGCGTTCACAGGGTCCAGGGGTTCTGGCGCTGGGCGCGGTCCAAGTGCAGACGGGCGCAGACAGGCTCAGACGAGCTTGCCTCTGGGGCGGTGGCCGTCATTTAAGGTGGAGAGGGAGGGAGGAGCAGCTGGGAGGTGGGAGCGGGGCGGCGAATGGAAGGCGGGGGGCGGGGTCGCAGGGAAGCAGCAGCGGGAACCGGCCTGGGGGTCCAGAAGAAAAAAGGGGGGAGTGGGGGGTGATGAGTGGGACACGAGGGAAGAGAGGCTCAACAGGTACAAACAATAAAGGACACTACTTGCAAAATGCGCAGTTAGTTGTAACTACTCTCAACCATCTCTAACTTGACAACAGGTAATGGCAGAGAGAACATACTGATTTTGAGAAACCTGGGGCACAGAAATGACATATTGTGCACCCATTGGTTGCTCCATTGATATGTTGCCTCATACAATGGGTGTAACAGTCACTACTGTAACTGAATTGAACCATGCTTTCAGAAATATACAATTGCTGTGACCTAGGTGACTGAACGTTGGCATCATGTTTCTTCACCTAGCTAGTAAGAGATACTTCACCTGCTGCTATTTCAAATTGAAATATGTTGAAATATTATTTAACAGAGACTTAGGCTGCTGTACAGCTTTTATTACAGGGTGAGAATTCTGTAGCCCTATCCTCCCTGAACTCCTTTTGAAATAGAATATAGAAAGAAATCTTCTCCAAATGTCCGGGGACATACCACTATACCATATAATCTACCATGTCATCAGTTGCAATTAGCTTGTCAGGGACAGATGCTGATGGTACCCTTAAGAGTCTTCCATAATTGTCTGAACCAGGAAAAGAAGGACTGAATAAACTCAAGCACATTCTAGTCTGATGAGAAACCATGCTTGTAGCCTCAACAAAGGTGTTGTAGCATCTTCCGCAGCCCAGGAGCATGCAGATGAATTATAACACACAGCACCTGTGGTCAAGCATTACTTAATTCTTCAGCATACATTCACGCACTTGCCAGTACATCATACTTTCCATTAACCACACCTTAACACATCACAGCATATTACATATTTCCTCTTCACAGTTCCCCCAGAACCACAAGGGTACTAGCGTGCATAGCATCAATATGCTCCATTGTAAAATAAAAAGTGTGAAAACACTAAAATCTAAATTCTACAATTAGTAGACGAGGCACTCGCGCTCAGTTGAGCCGGAGTGATCGAGGTCAACCTTGACCAGGCAACAGAGACATAGGCTCAGGCGCTTGAGCCGGACCTGCTGGCGGGAAAGCCACACACATGGCTTCAGGACTCGACTAGTGTTGCCATAGGTGTTTAAAATGTGATGTGTCCCGAGTGATGGATTGTCCAGGACGATGCGATGTCACCATATGTAACTTGCATGCCCCAACCTGTAAAAGAGCAGCGACAAAAGGATTGTTTGCTTTCCGTCTTCCTCTCTGCTTAACCAGTGCCCAGTCTACTTAGTCAAAGACTGTCTCCTGGGCATGGCGATACTGATCTGCATACGTTTTCATTTTCCTTTTCCGAGTTGCATCAGTCAGTGTTCACTGATCGATCCGGGGTCCATTGAGGTAGCAAGGTGGCTGCACACTCACCAGTTGTGGATTGAGGAGTTGATAGATAGGGTCTGGCACATGACTTGGCACAGATCAATTCCCTCCATGGACTCTCGTTGAATGACCTTTTGAGAATGCCCATGAATTATTCAACTACACAATTGACTTGGGCCAGAGGGGTGTACTCTTTTGGTGTTTGACGTTGAGTCGATCAAGAAATTCTTTGAACTCTTTGATGTTAAAAGGTGGCCCTTATTCCATTTGAGGATTTTGGGGATAACCCATGTTGCACAGATGACATCAAGCAGTTCTATGTCTTTGTCATGGGTTTTCGAAAATAGGTCTTCCACCAAAAGAAAAAGGGAATATTCGTCTATGACTACAACGAAATAGTGTCCATTTTCTAAAGACCCAAAAAAGTTAACTGCTACCCTCTCCCAAGCATGGGTAGGAAGGTCAGACATTATCACTGAGTGCTGCGTCACCTTGGAGGACAAACAACTGCAAATGTGGCACACCTTCAGCTCCTCCTCGACTTGCTCATCTAGCGGAGGGAACCACACTCGATCTCTTAAGGCTCTTTCAGTGGCTACTATACCACAGTGTCCTTCATAGGCCAACTCGATGATCCACTGTCTGAGGCTTCTAGGTATTACGATTCTCGAGCCTCGCAGTATTACGCCTTGTCAGGTGACTGTTAACTCATCCTGTACACTTTAGAACTTTTAGAATTCAATATCATCAGCAAGGCGCCGGGTTCTTCTCTACCATGATTGCTTAGTAATAACTTCTTTGATTATGGTGATGCCTTGATCTGCCATGGTGGCAGCAATGATTTGTTAAGCAGAGAGAGCTGCTGGTGTGCTTGATCTCACAATAAAGTTAAGATATGCTTTAGCTGTCCTTGATGTCTAAATGTGATGTGATGTGACTTGTAAAAGTGGTGCTTGTGACAAGTAATCTGCTAAGTTTTGATCTTTCCCCGGTTTCTGCACCATCTCATAGTCGTACTCTTGAATTCTTAACCCCACCTCTCGATGTTCGGGTTTCCAAAAATTGTAAGCAATGCCTGGTTTTCTGTGATGACAGTGAATCATTTTCTGTAAAGTAATACCTGAAAATGTTCGCAAGTCTACACCACAGCCAGACTCTCCTTCTCAGGCTGAGGGTAGGCACGTTCTGTTTCAAACAGGCTTTGACTGGCATAGGTCACAATGTTTCTCTGAGCATTCGTATGGCCATTATGTTGAGCAAGGATTGCACCTAGCCTTTACGGGCTCTCAACAACGGTTATTTCAGTATGTAACTTGGGCTCGAAGTAGGCCATTTCAGTTTCATTCTCAATCGCATGTTTAATGTCTTTGAAACTGTGGTCGCATTCCGGAGACACGGAAATGGTACAATGCACTATAGCAAAGCTGTGAATGTATCTTGAGGAATAACTGGCCATGCCTAGAAAGAAACACACAGCATGGTAACATCCTGGGGGTTGGGGTGGGGGTTGGGAGTGTCAAGTGGATAACAGTGCTTACACCATGTCTGGGTATGGAGTCATTACCCCATCAGAGAATATCTGTCCAAAAAACTTGAGTTTGGTTTTGTGAATAACATCTTGAAATATCTCAGCAGCCGAAAATAATCCAAACCTCAGTCTCTTATATCGGAACAAACCAACATGGGTCGAAAAGATAGTACTTCTTTCACTCTATCACCTGCAAGGTTTTTCAAATATTTGATGATCTAGTCATCTTCTTCCTCTAGTGCATCTATGAAGTCATCGAATGTTTCAATCCACGCAGCCACATGGCACCAATGTTTTGCTCATTAGAAGTGTTGAAAGGCCTGGTGGCTTCAGGAACACAGCTGCATTGTATTTCGTGTTCCCTTCTGTCACCTTTATGTAGGCACTTGCCGCTCTGGCGATCTAAATGCAGGCTGACTTTGACAAGTCCTACAAGTAAAAGTTGACTTTGAAGCATGGTCGCAGTATTCTTCAATCACTCCTGTTAGTGAATGAGTTCTCTGTTTCTTTTACCTTGCTGATATGACCGTGATTTCTGGCTTCGTCTGATGATCTGTATTTGGGGCTCAGCGCAGCATCTTTGTCTACCAGCTCGTCAGTGGGTTTGGCGGGCATTATATATAAATATGCTCCTCTGTAGAGCCTTTGATTTCTTCTGTGGATGTGTATGGGCTGGAGTAGGGCTTTGACTAAACATGTGCTAGTCGCAGATCGCTCTGCATCGATTCTGTGCACACATGGTACACACTAGCAGTTTGTCGTATAGTTGCAAACTCTCAGAGAGAGCAGTCTTGTCTTTTCAGGCACATATCCCCTATTCATCGCCAATTGAAGTGTCTTTCCCAGCCCAAGAGCATGCTGATGAATTACGCCACATGGAAGCTGCAGTCAAACATTATTTTAGTCTTCAGCATACACTCATGCACCTGCACATTACATCATACTTCCCATTAACCACACCGTAACACCTCCCCGCATATTGCATATTTAATCTTCAGAGGCCACCCAGATTTCGATCCAAGAGAATTGTTTGTTCAGAAAGAAGGTAACAGCGCGCCTCACATAGGCCCAAGTGATTAAACACACTCTGAGAAAAATCCGGGTTCACTTCTATTTGTGGCAATCAACTAGAAATTAGGAGTTAACTGATACTTGAAACAGGCAGCAGGGTTGTAGAGGATTGCACTTGCCAAGACAAGTCACAAAGGTAGTAGGATATTGCCCACCTCAGATGGCCAGCTGCCACATGATCACAAAGTTCAAAATTATTACACAGGGGTATGAGAGACAATATATATACAAGATAAAAAATCTAGAGTATGTACATGAAGTAAAATAATGAGTAAGTCGACGTCATTGTTAGTGATCTTTAGGTGCTTTTATTTAAGATGCACTTGGTTTTCAACAAAGCCAACCCGTTTCGCCCAGACATGGGCTTCTTCAGGGCAAAGCAAGTGTTTGTTCTTGTAGGTTCTCATACTGTCTTAATCAAGTCTGTGTCAGGACAGAGGAAATATGCGGAAAAAACTCTCAGACTAGTAGCAGAGGTGGTCCAAGAGTTAAGAGGAACCAAAATATTGCCTCCTTTAGGCTGATCCGTAGTGGGGATGTGGGAATTTCGGGAAGGAGCTCCGTGTTTGGGATACCACCAGCGCTGTTCCGTGTTCTCTGGAAATGGTGGTAAATTAGGCGTTCCAGTCTGCTATGATGTTGAGCTTCCCAACCAAGTATTCTACTGTTACTTGAAGGTAATTTTGCCAAAAGCCTTTTGCCAGATTCAGCTGCATCTTTGACTTCATAACCTCAAAGTGGTTGATATATTTCACTGCCAAGATGCTGTCCAACATGAGAAAACTTCATCTTGCTTTGTCTTTGGTCAGCACTGTAGTAAGAAGGTCCTGGGAAGGAGTTCTAAGCAGCTGATTTTTAATTGTGATTATGTAACCTGATCACCTCCATCCTGTAGAGAGGCCAACACACCTAGCACTCTATTCCAGACTCTGGTGTCTGATTCAATGATCACATCATGTATGGACCCAAAAATCTTTCTACCTTTCCAGGCTTCCAATTATATTAGTAATCATTGCCCACTCTCTTCTGAGAGCTCAAACATCTCCAAGGAAAATGCTGCTAAGGAAGACTGAAGGATGCAAAACAGCAAACCAGAAGACACCCTTGTTTTCAAAGTACTAGAATCTATTCATCTATACATCGGGACTCCTGAATGGAAATTAGTAGATGACTTAGTGGGCAGACATTGAAACAGGTCAAATAGGATTTTATTTGGAAACCCTAGACTGTTTGCAACATCAAAACATGCATCATGAGTAGGACTCCTCTAATTGTGTATAAATTCCCTTCTTATGCCTCCCAGCCTTGCAAGGGAGGAAGTGATACAACACATCTGAGTGAACCACTGAAATCACGAATCAAACCTGCACTTAACTCTGGTGGCTTGGCACTAAGCAGTCAGACTTAACTTAGAGACAATGTGTACAGTAATGATGCAGCTCTCATGGATGTCAATTCACCAGAATGCCAGGGATAGTGAAAGTGACATCACACCCCCTTTGAGCTCCACTTTTACTCACATACACATACACACACATTCACACATATACACTCTCTCTCACAATAAACACACTCTCACCCACAAGCACGCCCACAACATACATTTAAAATAATTGTTTACTTACCTCAGCTGCCGTGGAAGGGCATATACTCTAGCTTATTGTGTTCCAATTTTTATTACACTAGTAGTGAATAGTATATTTTATTTGTTTACTATCAGCGTAATATAAAAATGACAGAAAATAAAGAGATTGGAGCCCCAGCTGCCCCTGTGTTCCTGGCACTAAATTTGCCAACTCTGAGGTCAGGGGTCGCAAGTGCAGTGCAATGTGTAGCAACGGCCAAGCCAGGGATTTTAGCTGCGTCCCCTAAATGATGTCCATGGCAGCACTCAAACAGTGATGAAGGTAAAACACAACATAAGAAAAATACCAAACCAAATTAGAACTACAGAGAATATTTTAATAAATGAAATGACAACAAAACAACAAAATCCAATCAGTTGAACAGGAGATAGGGGAAACAACCTTTACAACGCAACTTTTACAACGAACTACCATTACAACGAATTTTTTACAACGCAAAAACTTTTACAACGCATACCATTACAACGCAGGATTTTACAACGCAAGTACCTTTACAACGCATACCATTACAACGTAAGTATTGGTAAGTATATAATTATTTTTAAAATATTATATGTTTGGGTTTTTGGGTAAAGGGGTATTTTTAGGGTTCAAGGTCAGTTTTCAGTTTTTGGGTAAAGGGGTATTTTTAGGGTTCAGGGTCAGTTTTCAGTTTTTGGGTAAAGGGGTATTTTTAGGGTTCAGGGTCAGTTTTCAGTTTTTGGGTAAAGGGGTATTTTTAGGGTTCAGGGTCAGTTTTCAGTTTTTGGGTAAAGGGGTATCTTTAGGGTTCAGGGTCAGTTTTCAGTTTTTGGGTAAAGGGGTATTTTTAGGGTTCAGGGTCAGTTTTCAGTTTTTGGGTAAAGGGGTATTTTTAGGGTTCAGGGTCAGTTTTCAGTTTTTGGGTAAAGGGGTATTTTTAGGGTTCAGGGACAGTTTTGGGTTTTTGGGTAAAGGGGTATTTTTAGGGTTCAGGGACAGTTTGGGGTTTTTGGGGTACAGGGTTAATTTGTAAAAATAAAATAAAATTATATTTAAATTAAATTAATTAAATGTAATTAAATATAAATTAATTATATTTTAATAATTTAAATTAATTTAAATTAAAAAAAAATTTTTTAGGGTTCAGGGTCAGTTTGGGGTTTTTGGGGTACAGGGTTAATTTGTAAAAATAAATTAAAATTATATTTAAATTATATTTAAATTAAATTAATTAAATAAAATTAAATAAAATTTAATTATATTTTAATAATTTAAAATAATTTATATTAAAAAAAATATTATATACTTACCAATATTTACGTTGTAATGGTATGCGTTGTAAAGGTACTTGCGTTGTAAAATATTGCGTTGTAATGGTATGCGTTGTAAAAGTTTTTGCGTTGTAAAAAATTTGTTGTAATGGTAGGCGTTGTAAAAGTATGCGTTGTAACGTCATACATCCGGAGATAGGAATTTTTAAAATTAGAATTTGAAAAAGTGCCAAAAATGACAAATCTGCCATGATCCTCTGGCCGAGCTAGCTTGAGTCAAAGTTAAAAAATAAGGCTGACTGCAGTAGAGCACGGGGCAGATACAGGGAGCAGATTTGTCCTACTGTAAACTTTATCTTTGGAGAAAAGTGGTCATCAATGAGCCTTCAGCTGGGCTAGCTGGATCCGATCAGTAGAACCCAAGGATGGCTAGATGCCACACATTGCAGCGCTTTTTCATCAAGTGAGAGTGGACCTGGTATCCCATTGGCTAGTAGTCACTGCGTCCCCGGAGGGCAAGTTGTGGGCATAAAAGCAGCACACCCTACAACACAAACCTCTGATCATGCCTGTAGTTGCTAGATGATTGGAGAAGGACTGCCCTGCTGTTCCCTGGGACTAGCAAAGAGGGGCTACACCAAAGACTGGACTGCACCTGCTGCTCCTGTGCTACAAAGAGAGGACTGTACCTGTGGTATCCTGCTCAAAGAGAAGTCATCCCTGAGCTCCAGAGAGGAGAGGTGAACTCCAAGAGTCAGTTGACTGACTTCCTGTTATAGTTCCAGAGTCACAAAAGCTGAAGAAGCTGCCTTGGTGAGTTGGTAGCCACAATCAATTAGTCGGCGCCAATGTTCCGTATAACTTTTTTCCTTTGTGTGCGGCAGTGCAATATCTCTGTGCACTGCAGCCAAGTCTATGTGCACCAAACATGCGAGCGCAGAACACAAACATATAAATCTGTGGCAATTACCACTCAGAACCTATGTTTACAGCGAGAACAAAAATAAAGTCATTTCACTCGTTAACAGGGCCTTGAGACAGTTTTACAATGTGAATACAGACCATCAAGACATAAATTGTTTACACTAGTCTGGTTTTGAAAAGCTTTTTTGCTGGATAAGCAGGTCGGCCCTCAAAAATAAAAATAAAACACTAAATAAAAGCTAAAATATTACTTGTCTGCAAAAAGCACACATTATTAGTTCCTGGCACGAAAATAACTTATGGCTGTACTCCTTCTGAAAAGGAAGCATGTTGTAACTTACAGTGAAGTCAGCCAATGGCTGAAGAGGATTGACTCATTGTCCGTGATTCATGCTGGAATTGGTGGAAGAAAAATGTAAATGACACAACAACAGACCAATGGAGGGCGTCTGGCTGAAAAGCCCTATAACTATATAGCACACATAATTTAGTAAATTCAAAAGGTCTTGGATAACACCAGAGCTAAAAAAGCCAATTGATCTGCTGTTGGCTGCTAGCCTCTTTGCTTATGCATTTTTAAAAATGTTTTTGTACATTTTTGCTTCCTTATCCAGAAGTCTGTTCTGAACCTGAATGGTTTGTCGGTTGGGGTGGATGGGGGCATCGAGGAGACAAAGACAGCAAGAGAGAGTATACAGTGTGTGTATGTAGAGCAAGACTGCAGGAGAAGGTGTGTGAGGGAACCTTTGTCAGTGTCTATATATACGATGGAAATAAGGGCACAGAGTGCGCTGGACAAAAGCTGAACAATAATACCCAGGGCCATTGGAATCGCGCAGCAGAGGAAAGCAGCAAATTATGTGGCAGGGTTGACTAAATATGCAATAAGAATGGGCAATTATGTGGCATTTGAAGCCTATACTAGGAGTCATACAGGACAGCAGCTAATATCATAGCTCCTGTGGAAAAGTAAAGTGCCCAACAAGGACGCTGATGGGACAGAAGTGAAGGTGACAACTTGGAAATCTATGCCACCCCTACTTGATATTTACTTTGCAAATTTTATGGGCCAATAAATAAACACAAGACTTTTCATGTACAGCGCACAGTCTGAATGAAAGTATTTGGAAATGCTTTCACACGTAATCAAGAACAAACTACTCAGTGAAAAAGTAATTGAGCTGTATCCCACAATTTGGTCAAATATACTGTGCAATTCAATCACCAGATTTTCCTTTGGACACTTTTACTTAGCTCGAACCTAAGGCAGATTTGACCAGTGCTTACATTTAAGCTAACATTGGTGTCCTTATGTGCTCTTTTCTCACAAAGATGGATTTACAGCAAAAACACATCAGTGCCTTATGTGTAAATAGGCATGATTACCTTGAAAGACTGGCTTAAAAAAGACCTACTAAACAGTTTCATCGAGAACCCTTGGATATCTCAGAACTAGCCACTTGCCCACATGAACGCATGGAGTCACAATTTCATTCTTGGAGACTGCAAGCAGATGCTTACTGAGTGCTTAAGAACAAAAAGGTCTTTCAGTTTGTAATGACATAATGTATCACAACATGGTTTTCCATTATAAGAATGAAAGAATATGGGAAAATATGTATGCTACCCTGAACGCTATCGGAAAAGATATTTTCTATGCTGCAAATGGTGGTGAGTTATTTAAAGCAGAGACAACGTTGAAAAACAGGTAGCAACACTAGTAAATACAAGGCCAACCGAAAGGCATGCAAAATGGTGACCATGTTTAGAAATGTTGCGCTGACAGTCAGTGTCGGAAATTAGTAACTCGGTAGTAAAGTTAATTGAACATAGGGCCGGCTTTAGTGCTGGTGGTGCATAGTGTGACAATCTTTGTGGCGGCCCGCTATTGACCTCCTTCTCCTTGAATTCCCTCACTACCACCCTGCAATAGTGCCCCTCATATCGCCAAAGCCTCCCTCAGTCCTTCTTTTCACTTTTAATTGATCTACTCAATGTTCACTCACACTCAGTTCTGTGATCTCCATGGTACACATGAGTCACACGTTCTCTGCATCAGGCACGTTAAGCCTTTGCACTACTTTAGGATCAGCTGAAACTGCCACTAGACAAAACTCTGTTCTCTCCAGCAGGAGCTTAATCACCAGAGTTATCTTGACATTTTTATTGCTGTCTGAAGGCTGCTGGGAGCCCAAGGAAATCTACCGCAACTGGCACCTGCAGTGCGAGGTGCGACTGCACCAACAGCCAGCCCTGATTGAACACAACAGAGCAACGACATAAAAAAATCATAGGAGTCCATCATGTGTTGTCATGTGTAACAAAGAAAACATTAGAAAAGCAGTAAAAAAAACAGTAGTGAGCTTCTGAAAAACTGCAATATTTACCAGCTTCTTTACAATGCACGTTCTAATATGTAAGTGGAAAGCAACTTCGATTCTATAATGTGAACAGCAGTAGTACGACAAGAGCTTTCAAGCATACAAACCATCATCAAACAATAAATCATTATTTCTTGTAATATGCGTGAGCAGGCGCTTGTTACAAACAAAGCAGGCTCACTTAAATGCAAAATAAAAATTTCTGAGAAAACGGCATGTATAACTTCCGCCTGCTCCAGGGTCTTCACAGCCCAATAACAAGTCTAACCTGAAAGTCTGTAATTGCTGTTCCACCCTGCATTGTAAATACACACTGCACTTCACCGCCACATAAAAGACTGTACTTTTCACCAAAGGCGCTCAGTTTAAAGGCCGTGGCTGGTGAACGGTCTCTATCTTTCATTGAGCAGTGATGTGCGCACTTTGCGCGAATGTGTGCGTGCTGAGGAAAGTCACTGTGCGTCCATGCACATGCGCAGGATACAGGGAACAATGGTCAACGCTGACAGCTGAAGCACAGGCCAGGAGACCAAGCCCCAACACTCAAAGGTTGCACCTGAGTCTGCTCGATCCGAGAGAGTCGTCAAAGTGCAGTTTGGTTGCCCAAGGCAGACACTAACAGCAGTGAAAGGGAACTTCTCATTCTGCTATGAATGGAGAGCAGTAGACCAGCGGCAACTCTTTTTCGGCTGGACTTCACCTGGACTTCGAGAGTTATCGACCTGTATTGCCAAAGTCGCCCCACCATGTTCGTGGACAAAGGGGTGACCCTGAAAGACCCCATTGACCAGATCAGAATGCTCAGCATCTTCACCATCCTGTATCACTTGGGTCAGTGCCACTCCATTGATGTCTATGGGAGGTGGACTGGAGACTTCTTTGACTGTAATGTAACTGTCCTACTAAGCCTTATTGGCCCCTCTGACTTTCTCCCGGCCTCAGTTGGTCACCCAAAGTGGGCCATAGTACTCGAAACATAACTTTATAAAACGCTTTTCAAAGTTTTAAAATGAACTTCTAACTGCTGTAGTTGCCAATGCTTGTTAGAATTTTGATTGAACAGCAGTTGTATACGATTTGCTTAATAATGTATATCTCTGGAACCCTCCAATTGATTTTGCTCACTTTGGTGTCTAAGAACTCATAAAGATGGGAATTCTTTTGATAAATTGGTGCCAGATTTCCTTTGTGTCGTGTCTCTTACTTGTTCATTTGTTTTGGTACCTCTAAATGCTTTTCACTTGTTCCTTCATTAAAGATTCACTGCTCAAAGCCACAGATCTGAGCTAAGGTTTTACAAACAAGCCTCACTTGAGCCAAGACGGGTTTAAGAGTTTGTTACACAGTATAGCCTATCATGTGTCAACTCCATTGCCCTTCACCCAGTCCTCCTGTGCTTTTATTGAGTTGGCCACATAATCTACCAAAGTTTGTTGTGACTCTTTGTATGTGTGCTGGAATTTCTTTCGATACATTTCAGATGTGAGCCTAAGCTTCTGCACTAGTGCATTATTCATGTGGGTCTATGAGTAAGCTAACCCTTGCTTTACAGTTAGGAGTGGGTCCCTACCCAGTGTGGATACTAACTCCCACAATAATGCACCCAGGGCTTTTGGTCTGCCCTGCACATTTTAATGCTATTTCATTGGAGGCAACCAATTTGTCAATGTCACCCCCCTCCACAAAGCTAGGCACTTCGGTTTTAGGTAACCTACACTAGATGTCCGCCCCATTCTGACTTTCTTCTAATCTAAGGCCTGTTTCTTCTCCACTAGTGCAAACCTCTTTACTCCCAGAGCTGCTCGGACAGCCATGTCTGCCTGCTTTTCAAGAAACTCCATAGGCAGACTACCAGTTGTAAGGGGCTCAGACTGTGGACACCTTCACTTTCCACCCTGGAAAGTACACATGAAAATCTTCTTTGAGGCAGAGCATTCTTTGCCCCTCCTGGGGTTTCTGCAACCTCTTCGGGATTCTCTTCTGAGGTGACCTTTAGCTGTTGGACTTCCTCTTAGGCCATCAGGGCCTTTACATAGTCCTTTCTCATTGAATTCAGGTCCAGTTTCAAAAACATATCTCTGTATAGTGCCTTATTCAACTCCACAATTATGAGAATTTCCAGGTTTGCATGATCCATCTCTCTAACCTTTAAAAGGTGCAAACATTTGAATAAAAATGAATTTAGAAAAATCAAAGATTACCCAAAGACATAATGCAAAGTAATAATACAAAAATAACTATTTTGTTTTTAGTTCAATTTAGGGACTTCCTAATATCCAAGTTGATAGGTGAGTGGTACTGGTGAACACACGTTCTGGATCCACCGCTGAACACCAGTGTGAGAGAGTGGATTATTGGTTGGGGTGGAGAGAAGTCCACCACAAGTAATAATGGCACTATTCTTGTTAGGTTCAGTAAATGTTTCAGTAATGTAAACGGGAGCTCATCCCTGGAGTAAATGTATAAAACATTTGGAAGTACCGAAACAGTTAAAGTCAAAAACATAACTCAATAAAAATCCCTCACCAATTTATAAAAATAGAAACTATTTTAATCTACAAAATGAGATCAAAATGAAAAAATGTTTAATAAGGGAACCGGAGATATTATTTTTTAAAGCTTTAGATAAAAAATAGTACCGAAAAGCACCGACCGCAGGCACCTAGTCATGCTTGTCCGGGACATGGGTAAGTCTTAAGGCTGTCTGTTATAAATTACATGGCGAATACAAGAACCAGATCCATCCCGGTGGAAAAGTTTCTTCCAACATTGACAGAGTCCGGTGGAAGAAAACAGGGGTTTAGTGCTGAGAGGAGAGTTTTTTCATCGACTAAGTCTGGCACCAATAAGAAGCCTTGACAAAATTGTTGGTTCAGGCCGAAAAAGCTTTGGCCAGTGAAGTTTGAGTTTTTGCACCATACAGGTTTTCGGCGTCGATCTGGTCTTCGTCGACAACAGTGGCGAGGAAGCTGGGGGATGGAGCTGAAGTAGGCTTAGTGCTGATGGTGTGCGCTGTTAAGCAGAGAACGTAGTGGCATGTGCGGCCAATTCAAGCCCACCAGCAATGCACACTTGGCGGATCAGCTGGCAGTCTGGCCCGGGTCCCTCAATGGTTGTCCAGGCAAAAAGTCTGTAGAAAGTTTCTAAGTCCAGGCAAAAGGTTTTTGTTTGGTCTTTTTTATCCTCATATAACCTCCATACTATTTTATAAGCATCCTCTCGATAACCACAACCCAAATGCTTATTACTTAGAGGGTCTGATCTCAGCTGATGTTCCATGGGGGGCAAACCCATAATGCACATTGTTGACTGACCGAGAGGTGTAATCATTGGACTGTTCATTGGTTGATTCAACCCACCCACCACGTTCCTCCTAATTTAGTAATCTCCAAAAAGAACCCTGCTCTCTTCTGTTTCTAAGACAATTAACCTTATGATCTAGTTCCTTAAAATATCTGACTGAGTTCCACCATTGTCTCCAGGATGGGGGATCTGCCTGACGCCACCTTTTACTGATTTCTCTTCTTTCCAGGAGAATCAAAGAAAACACCAATTTACTCTGTTCAGCAGTCATCTACCTCTCCCCCTCCTCCCCTGAAGGCTGTACTATCCCAAAAATGATTAGTATAAGGCTTACCTCTATTTCTTTACCAATTATCTCAGTCAACGTCTTACCCACATTCTTCCAGTAGTCCTCCAAAACTGAGCAGGTTAAAAACGTATGGATGTCATCTGCCTCTTGGGCGTGGCATCTTATACAGCTTGATTCTCCTCCTCCCCTTATTTTGGATATCTTGAGCGAAGTCCAGTATATCCTATTAATGGTAAAGAAGTGGTTCTTTCTTAGTGCAGCGATTTGATTAAACAGTATAGTTTTTCCAAAGATACTTGCCATAACATTTGGAGCTCATCGTCTGGCAAGCACTCATCCCAGACCTTTTGGGGAGGGTCCAGTTTCCTGTCCGCCGCCTCCAGTAGATAGTTGTACCAAAGAGCGATTTCCTTCTTCCTTGGTTTAACATCCTGGAGGTCCTCTTCCATTGCACAGTCTCCCAGGAATTGCCAGTTTTGATGTGCACACTATTTAGATATTTGATAATATTTAAATCTGGATAAACTGTTTTTGGTTAGATGGCTCCAGGCATCCCACGAGAGACAGCTGTTTCCTTCAACTATGTCGCCCTACCTCTCCACCCCTGCCTCTTTCAAAGGTTGAGATAACTTGAACTTGAACTTGAAAATATCTTTATTCCGTAAAATTGCTCACCATAAAAGAGTACATTTACACAATAAAAGAGTACATTTTACCCAATAAAACAGTAGTAACTATCAGCAGTAGAAACCATGTTTAAAACCTACACAATATACAGAACAATATGGTTAATATAGACCCTAGTCAAACATTCTCTTCAGTTCATTATATCATAACGGTAGAAACCTTCAATTGCATCCAATTTGATCGATTGGTAACCTAGAGTGCAGCTTCAATATCCTCGAACGCGTCAGCCATGCACTGCTCAAATATTTAGCCACCCCACATACCATGGCAGAAGATGTTGAGTCCGTAGAGAGTACTCGTAAGGCCAATCTGTGGCACCTCAGCCCCAACTCCCTACATACTGGTTTCAGCCAGATCTTCCTTCCCACTTTGTAAGCGGGGCAAGCAAAAAGTAAGTGCGCCACAGACTCCTTAGGAGCCGCGCACCCAGGGCAGGGTCGCGATGGGCCACCAGGGTTAGACCACCTCGCGGTGAATTCATGCACCGGGAGGGTCCCATACCTTAGTTTTAAATAGAGGGCTCTATCTAGCGGCTTGGTTATGAGATCAAAGAAGGGTTCCAGCTTTCTAGCCCACTTGAACTCTAAAAACCGTTCAGTGAGTGAACCCCCAGCCCCGCTGCGTGTTGCCTCATCCTGCACCCACTCCCAGTATAACTTCTTAATCACTGATTTGGGCGGCGGCATTTGGGTCTCCCATACATCTCTCAAATCCAATTGGAAAACCAGGTGCCTCACGTTGTTCAGCCATCCAATCTTGTTGCCAGTATCGAGCAGTATTAGGTCATCCAGCCCTTCAGCATATTTGGCAAGCTCCTTGGTCCTTCTCAGCCGAACCCAGAAGAGCAGTGGGCGCAGCCGCACTAGATCTTTTAGGGCTCGTCTGCCCAAATCTAGCCGCAAAGGGATCAACGGAGTAGAAACAGGGAGAGCCACCACATCCCTCAGAAACTTATTTTCCGCTAAATAAATAGCCATGACTGGTGTCACAGGTTTGCTTGTTGACTCCCGATACTCCCTCAGGGTCACCCCAGTTACTCTTTTGTGGCCAAGTAACATTTTGGCCAAATGGTCCTTCCAATTCATTCGACTATTTATCCGGACCCCTAAATAGTTGAATGAATCAACCATCTCCAGGGGGGCCCCATTGAGCATAAAATTGTTTTTAAATCTTTTGGAGGGAGAAAGAGCCATCAGCTTGGTTTTCGAGGTATTGATGGTTAGGCCTCTGTCTATACAAAAAGTGCTAAATCGATGCAAGAGCTTTTGCAGTCCTACCGGGGATTTGGAGATCAGTATGGTATCATCCGCGAAGAGTAGGGTGGGGGTTCTTTCCCCCGCCAGGGATGGTGCATCCGTCTCTTCCCCTTGCAGATGGTCCACCACTCCATTCACAAACAAGGAGAAGAGGGTCGGAGCCATGACACATCCCTGGCGGACTCCACTCCTCACGGGCACCCTGTCTGTCAACTGTCCCTGGGAGCCCCATCTGATCCTCGCATAATTCCCCTCGTGGAGCCTTGCAATTAGGCTCAAGAGTGAACCGGGGAAGCCCATCCTCTCTAGTGTGTCCCACAGTTTTACTCGAGGGACCAGGTCAAAAGCTGTCCTGAGATCTGTGAAGGCCGTAAAAAGGCTGCCCTTTTTGATGGTAACTGTCTTCCAATAGATAACAAAAAAGCGAAAGACCTGGTCCATCGTACCCACCTTCCGGCGGAATCCTGCTTGGAAGTGGCAGAGGATACTTTCCTCTTCCATCCAATCGCCAACCCGTGAGATGATGACCCTGCCAACCACTTTCTGAATTACGTCTATCAAACTGATAGGTCTGTAATTGGCAGGATCATCTCTTGCCCCCTTCTTATACACAGTGACCACCTCTGCCCCCTTCCAGGAATCTGGCACAGGATGCCCCCAGGCAATCAAATTCATTATAGTGGCAATTAAGTTGGCCCAGGCCATAGGTTCCGCAATCAAAAGGTCCCCTGGGATCCCATCCGGACCGGCCGCCTTCTTTGGGGTCAAGCGTCTAATAGCCACCGCGACTTCTGAGGCCGTGAATGGGTACTCTACCTCCCCTGAAGATTCCCCACCCCCACCGCTGGCTACCGAGGGGCTGATGGTAACTTCAGTTCCGCCATATAAAGCCGAGAAGTGGTTAAACCATTGCTGGCTTGTTATATGGGCGGCTAGTGGTTGGAATCTCCCCTGTCTAGCTCTATTGATTAGGTCCCAGAATAACATCGGGTTCCTCCTGCTCACGGCATCTTTTAAGTCCTGCCAATGTTGTTCCTCCCACTCTCGTTTGGCCAGCGCTAATACTTTTAAATAATCCTTCCTAGCCGCTCTAACTAGTAAAGGATCTTTTGTGAGTAGGGCAACTGTCAGGTCTTTCCTTTTTCCCTTGCACTGGGCCGAATACCAAGGGTTGCTTGAAGTGGGAGGTATATTGTTTATTCTGTGGCTTTTCCCTTTTGAGAGAAAAAGGTGACTCACGTGCTCTATTGTGGCTTTGTAAGCTGTATCAAGGGTGATGGATGGATTCGGGGCACTCCCATTCTCCTTGTCCCATGCCTCCAGATCCAAATACAGATCCACCACAAGGGATTTTATAGTCCCTAGTTGGTCCTCCTTCAGTTGGACCTTATCCCATTTCAATCTACGATTATTGTCATATGGGATAATCTCTTTAGTTAGCTTCAGGGGGGCACTCAGCCCCCTACCTTTGGGATTACCCCACTTGAACTTGCTGCACAGAGGATTATGGTCACTATCATGAGTAGATCCCACCTCCATATCAATTAGGTCAATCCACAGTCTAACGTCCAGTAAGATGTAATCGATTCTGGACGGACCTATATGCCTGTTAAAGGTCATCGCACCTGTCCTGTCAGACAAGGTCCTACCATTAAGTGCTCTTAGTTTGTGTTCCCTAGTAAGGGCATTCATTTGGATTGACCTTGCGGACCATTTTCGAATGGGGGGTAATGACAAAACTGGGATGGACCATTTGGAGTCTTCTTCCTCAGTGCCTAGGGGGTCATCTTCAAAAAGAGGTTCAAACGTACAATTAAAATCCCCTCCCACTATAATTTTGGCTGCAGGAGGACAGTTGGCTAGTGCTGAATCTAGACTTGATATAGTCGCTGAGGTAGTATCCCCCGGGGCCCCTCTGGCATACACATTGAATAGTTCGAGCCTATTCCCCTCAATATGACCCCTAGAAGAGAGATGTAGTATGTCACTGCACTCGGAGTCGTGAATGACCACATCCCAGTCCAGATCGATTTTTATCAAGACAATGAGGCCTCCCGCTGGTCTGCCCTTCCCTCTACTTGCTGCTGGAGAAGAAAAAGTAGTGTAACCAGGTTTATGTATTGGGAACAGACTCCAGGTTTCCTGAAACAGACATACATCAAACTTCTCGATGAATGTGTGCCATTCCGGTATAGCCATCTTCCTTTTTAACCCTGCCACGTTCCAAGATAGCAGGTTTATTACCTGACGGCCCATAGGTACTATAGCAGGGTCCCCCTGACTCCCCCCCCCTCCACCCTCCTTAGTCGTGCAGCTATCCACCACACGGATAGATGGTTTGGGGGGGTACAGTGCAACCAACAGTATTATCCGTACTCAGAACAACCAAGGGGGCCCTGGTGGTACTGCTGTCCGCATTTAGAACTACAGGGTAACCCTCCTGACTAATGTCTTCACATCCATCTGACCGTATAGCCTCCACACCTAATCGTCCACATCTCTCCCCTTAGACTGTAAACATCAGTCGCAGTCTTCCATACCGGATAGCTGCGAAAACCTATTGCAAGTTTCCAGAGGAGTGAAGGGTCTCAAATGCTCCATCCTGCTGTCTTGATTCAATTTGTGTCTCTGGGGTACTGTAATCCAGCCAAACTGATCAGCGGCCTGGGCGGAGTACTGCCTGTACGGGGGATAGATGTTACTATATAGTAATGAGGGGTTAGATCTAGAAGGGTAGGACTCATTTCGATGATTGGGGGGGAACACAACTGACCTAGGATAAAAATATGTTAGAGCCAGAGGGGTGATGCAGTTGTCCCCACTTCCAGTGGGCCAGTTTAGTATGTGATCTACTGCCCGTGGGTCTCTAAAATTAACCACCACTAGGTCCCCTTCAATATCCTTACGTCTACTACCCAGCCAGTTGATCCGCCTGACATGCACTATGTCCCCATCAATATTATGTGCAATGGGCCTATATGTACTCAACCAGTGTATTATTTTATTTTTCAGTTGAGCATATCCCTCCTTCTTGTTCTCTGCTAACGGCGGAACCCCAGTCAAAACTACCACAAAGGGCACTGCTTGTGGGGGAATCTCCACTTGTGGCCCCTTAGTCACTGGGCCTCTAGTGTATCTACCATTTCCATGTTCCTCCCGTTTGTTTGCTATGGGGGCCTTTGCCACTACCCTTTGGGGGTCACCACCCGTCCCAACTACTGGGATATTTATGTGTTTTGGGGGGGTGAGGTTTTTGTAAGCCAGGCTCAACCCTACCATGAGGCTGTGACTTCAGTTTAGGAGGCTGGGATGAAGCAATTGGGGTGTTAATAGCGTTGTTAGTGGGTAGCCTAGCCAAAGGTATAGGTGGCAGAACCCCGCTCCCCTGGGCTTTGGTTAAAGTAACCATGCTGTTTATGGCAGTCTCCAAGATGGTCAATCTGATTTCAACTTTCTTTATGCTCTCATTGATGGGCAGGAGCAGAGATCTCAGTAAGAATTCTAGATTCCCCATTAATGAAGGGGGAGGTAATGTGTTTGGTACTGTATCCCCAGTATTATTACCAAAATCTACAGCATTAGTGTCCATAACGGGTGATGTTACCTCTAGCAGTGGTGCCTCGGGTGATGGAAGTACTGGTACCTCCACTATTGCGCTATCATGAGTAGTGGGAAGTTTTAGCACTCTGCCGAAGTCAGAATGGGGAATTTTAACTTTGCCCAGCCCTGCCCTTAATTTCCTCCTTCGTTTACTTGGTGGTGGACCATGGATCTGGGCCACAACTAGTTGCTTAGGTTTCGTCTTCCTAGGCTTTGATGCAATAGGGGTTTTTGAGAGTCGATCAACAACAGTGCAACAGAGACTAGGAGTAGGAGAAACAATTACAATGTGATCTGAAGGCAAACAGGGGGTGGGGGTACAATCTCGCAGCAAAAAAGGGACACCTTCCTGGCTCGCAATTTCCCCACTAATATCAGGTGAGCCTCCCTCCTGGGCCGTAGTAAAAGGAGCAATGTCAGTGAGGGACCTATTTTTTAAACTTTCAACAGAGCGTCATCGCTCAGCCCTTCGCTCAGCCATAGAGGATTCCTTATCACCATCACTCAAGACCCTAGGGAAATATTTGTCCAGTGACCCATTGCGTAATCTTTCCGACTTCCCAGTTGTTCCCTCCTCAGACGGCATAGCCATTGCACTTGCCTGTAACAAGGTCCGCAGGTATGCAGGCGTTAGAGGATGGGCCCAGCCCAGCCTACACTGGCCTACGAGGGCCTTAGAGGACCCGCCCTTTGCCAGGGCTTCGCCCCGAGCTTCGGCCCGCGCGCGTCCCGCGTGCGCGTGGATGGGCGGAGTTAAATAGGTGGGGAGGGGGGAGGGCGGGAAGAGTCGCAGGTGCGCTGGTGACCTGAGCGCTACTCCTGCTGGGACTCGCAGTCCTGCCCTCGCAGCCCACACGAGCTTCTTCTCTGCCCCTTGCAGTCCAGGAGGTCCAAGTCAGCACACACGGCAATATCCGCTTTCCCCCGCCTTCAAAATACACCACGGAGTCTCTAGCACAATCACAGGCTGCGAGCGGCTCCCGCGGAGTGGGGGCCGCGAGCCGTCTTTGTACAGCAGGGGGGGCGGGAAGAGTCGCAGGTGCGCTGGCGACCTGAGCGCTACTCCTGCTGGGACTCGCAGTCCCGCCCTCGCAGCCCACACGAGCTTCTTCTCTGCCCCTTGTAGTCCAGGAAGTCCAAGTCAGCACACATGGCAATATCCGCTTTCCCCCGCCTTCAAAACACACCACGGAGTCTCTAGCACAATCACAGGCTGCGAGCGGCACCCCACATAACACATCGTTCAAGCATTCCGGGGTACCTGGGGAGTCCCATACCGGAGCCCACTCACTGTAATAAGGACTGCCTAAAATACTACAACAGTCAAACCATAACTTGGCGGCAGTAAGTAAAACCTTCAAGCGAACTTAAAAAAACATTTTTAGGGGCGCCAAATTTATACATAAAACCCTCAGCTGAACTCTCGTGCAACATTGCCTTAAACATATGGCCCATCAGATGATCATCCGGCCTGATTAAGAGCATTCTATTGTTTTGTAGTTGATATGCCCAGCAAGGTAGGCTCAAACCTCTGTGTGCCAGTTTTCGTCTAAGCTTTTTCCAGGAGAGTCTGATCCCCTTCCCAGCCCAAACGAAAGAAGAGAGCTTACCCTGAATTTTGTTTAAGAAGATTTTGTCAAAAGTCAAGGGGATATTATTAAATAGATATGTGAACTTTGGCAGAACACACATCTTAATCAGATTTACCCTTCCATAGTGTGTGAGCGGTAAATTCTGCCAACTTTTTAGCAGAGTATCAGCTTCTTTAAAAACTTGGGCTATATTTGTTTTAGGTAGATCAGACAGCTCTTGAGTGATGGTAATTCCCAGATACCGTATCTCCTTTGACACCCTGAAACCCTGCACTTCATAGTTCTGTGTCATGATCTCCGTTTTGCTGTTATTAATCTCATAGCCTGACAGTTTGCCAAAGACCTGTACTTCCCTTAATAGACTTGGCAGGGCTTGGTTGGCGTTAGATGTAAAAAGGATTAGGACGTCCGCATATAGGGCGAGTTTCCTTCAAAATCCATTCATTAAAAAGGGACGGATTTCATTATTTAGCCTTAAACTTTGTGCAAACGGCTCAATGTATAAGTCGAAGAGTGTAGGAGACAGCGGACAGCCCTGTCTGGTACACAGCCCTATTAATATTGGATCTGAGAGGCTCCCGTTTACTAATATTTGGGCACACGGTTCACTGTATAATTTCCCCAACAGGTCTCTAATGGTACAATCAAACCCAAAAGCCTCTAATACTCTTGACAAATAGCACCAATTAACATGGTCAAAGGCTTTTGCAGCATCCAATGTTATTATTGTTAATGGGGCACTCGCCGCTGTAGCCAGAACAATTGCTACGATCAGAGAGATAACCAGGTGCTTCATCTGCCGGCCGGGGAGGAAACCCTTCTGATCATCATGTATTATTGCCCCTGCTATTTTACTTAAACAAGCATTTATAATACTGGTGAAAATGTTATAATCAGAGTTCAATAAAGATATCGGGCGATATGATTGGCATGGGGTAGGGTCTTTACCAGGTTTTAAGATCAGAGTGATGATTGCCTCTTTCCAGGTATCCGGTAGTGGAGAACGACCCGGCAGAATCTCATTAAATAAGTTCAACCATATTGGGGTGATTTCCTCCATCAACAACTGATAGATCTAATTTGGAATTAAATCTGGGCCGGCTGCCTTGCCTTTTTTTTTTTTTTTTTGTGACATTCATTTTTATTAAAAAAATAGTTTAACTACTTTTTTTTTTTTTTTTTTTTTTTTTTTAAACAGCAAGACTTTATAGGCATTTTACGGTTATGTTACATTCAAGTGCCCCCAAATGGGAAGGCCAGATATGTTAAACATGACAGTACGGTAGACACTCATAGGCTGTAGAACCTTCTGACAATTCGAGCATGGATTATACCGGGCAGGAAGAACATACCGAAGCCATATTACATCACACAGAATTTTTCGCTTGCATTTTGTATTTTTGAAACAACATAACTAAGAACTAGGCAAAAAAGCTCAGCATCAATCGAGACATCAATGATCACGGAATATCTAGGTATGCAGCTACTGGCATTCTTCGATTTCATGCACATCACACCCCACCACCCTCTTGCGTGTCCGCCCCCCCCACATTCTCCCGTGTCGTCATGTACTCTGAGTAGGGTCTCCGCACCTAGCATGATATACACCCCCACAATTAGTCAGTGTCAGTGTCCTCATCCGAGCTCTCGCTATCATTCTCCGGCAAAGGATCACAAATGTCCCCTCTGTATGAGTTCCATTTCAGCCAGACTCCATTCCATTTACGGGGATTATCTCTCATCTTATAAACCGCCCTTTCCGTTGTCATGAGCGTGTCCATGTTTCTGAGCCACTGCGCCAGTGTGGGGAGCTCTGCCGCACCCCACTTCTGCGCAATGTCACGCTTGGCCACCATGCAGCCTATCGTGACCCACAGCTTGTCATAATGTGTTAGATCAGTAGGACCCCAGACATTCAACAGGCATACCCTGGGATCTTGTGGTACATTGGAATTCAGTGCCTGTGCGATGGTACTGCGCCAGTGTGGGGAGCTCTGCCGCACCCCACTTCTGCGCAATGTCACGCTTGGCCACCATGCAGCCTATCGTGACCCACAGCTTGTCATAATGTGTTAGATCAGTAGGACCCCAGACATTCAACAGGCATACCCTGGGATCTTGTGGTACATTGGAATTCAGTGCCTGTGCGATGGTACGGAGCACACGCTGCCAATAACTCATTATGTAGGTGCAGCTCCAGAGCGTATGCAAAAGTGTGCCTTCCCCACCACATCTCCTCAGACAGAGCGGGTCGTCCGCCTTTTTCAATTTGTGTAATGCCACTCGAGTGTAGTAAATTCTATGGAGGACCTTCAGTTGTATGAGGCGGAACCTAGCCGAGATACCGGCTTCACGCGGGGACGACAAAGCCGCATTCCATTCGGACTCGTCAAAATCTCCAAGGTCTTCCGTCCATTTGTCCTTAAGTTTACCTAGGGGCTCAGGCAAATTATTACGCAGTTTACGGTATGTTAGGGAAGTCGCACCCTCCTGCACATAGTCCGTGAGTAAACGGTCCTCCAACGGTGAGGACTCCGGGGGCGTGGTGTCCGGTGGGATCGCCGCCAGGAGCGCATGTCTAATCTGTATGTATCTGAAGCGTTCCGTGTCTCTCAGTTCGTATTGTTGTTGGAGGGAAATGAACGGGACCACCCCCTCCCTGGACCACATGTCGCCCACAGTCGAGATTCCAATGGCGTCCCACTGGTCGAATCCCTTAGTACGCCTTAGGTGGCCTAGTGCTTTAGTGTCCCACAATGGTGTTAATTTCGTAATTACCCCTGCCCAGTGTAGTTTCGATTGTGCTTTATACCATAGTTGTACCGTGTGCTTGGTGGGCCCAATCAGTTTCGCCGCCATGCCCTTGTGATACAGAGGCGCCAGCATGCTGTTGGTACCCAGCTGGGCCCGGTCTGCCTTGAAGGCTGGGTCGTCCTGTGGTGCGTGCAACCATTTATTAATAATTTTGAGTTGTGCCGCCCAGTAGTACAACTGCATATTAGGCAGTGCAATCCCACCGTCGTACCAGCCCCTGTTAAGTTTTACGTGCGCAATTCTCGCCGGCCGATTCCCCCACAGTAGGCCCGACATCAGCGCTGTCACCTTTTGAAAGTAGCTGGGGGGGATAAGTGTAGGGGCATTTTCAAGAACGTATAAAAAGCGTGGTAGAGCCATCATTTAGAATAAGGCTGCTCTGCCCAACAGCGTCAGTGGAAGCGTCTGCCAGTGTTTTACATCATTACGCAAACGGAGGAGGGGAGGCTGCAGATTGCGAACTGAGAATTCTGCCGCATCTCGTGTGATGTGTATCCCCAGGTACTTGAAGGACGTGAGTGCCACTTCCAGCGTGCACGCGCCCGGCAGCGTCGGGAGAGGACCCCTGAGTGCATAGATGATTGATTTTGACCAATTGATAGTGTAGCCTGACACTTGGCCATGGGAGGTGCAGATGGCCAGAAGGTTAGGGATGCTGCTAACCAGGTCCGTAAGATAGATTAACATGTCATCAGCATATAATGACACTCTGTCTTCCCAGCTTGAATCCCACTGAATGCCCTTCAGGAGCGACGTGGTCCGTATAGTAATCACGAGGGGTTCCAAGACCAATGCGAAGAGGATGGGTGAGAGAGGGCAACCCTGCCGGGTCCCCCGTCTCAGTGGTATTTCCCGTGATATGTGGCCATTTGCCACTACACGTGCAATTGGATCCTTGTACAGTAACCGGACCCAGGCAATAAAGTTCGGACCGAACCCCATAGAAGCGAGGACCGCGAAGAGGTAATTCCACTCCACCATATCGAACGCCATCTTGGCGTCTAGCGACAGGATGGCCGCCGGTTCCGTCAGGAGTGGGATTCTAGCCATGACTCCCTGCACCCTACGAAGGTTCAGGGCCGTGCTTCTGCGTGGCATGAATCCAGATTGATCCGGGTGGATCAGCTGACCTAGGTGGGACATGAGTCTGGTCGCCAGCAGTTTTGCCAGAATTTTAGCTTCGGGGTTCAACAGTGAGATAGGTCTATAGGACGTACATTCGTTAAGTGGTTTACCCGGCTTCGGTATGGCTACAATAGTCGCCACCCGTTGGTCAGGTGGTAGCACGCCGCTCTCCCTACTGTCCACGTACATCTGCAAGAGGGGCGGACCTAGAGACTCAGGCATTGCTTTAAACCACTCAATAGGTATCCCATTAGGGCCCAGGGCTTTGCCTGGATGAATAGCGCCAATCGCCAATTGGATTTCTTCCGAAGTTAAGTCAGAATCTAATTCCCTCATTGCCTCGTCAGTCAATCTGGGCATTGCCACGCGGCTTAGGGCATCTCGGGCTTCACTCTCTGTGACAACCACCGACGGCGTGTATACCGCACTGAAATGATCGGCTAGTACCTCCACTATTTCCTCTGGTCGCGTGTGAACCCTCCCAAGTGTATCCGTAAGCTGTAATATGTTCCTACTGCCTCCCTGTCTTTTATCCAGCCAAGCTAGGAGTTTACTGGCCTTGTCCCCAATGTCATACACTCTGTGTTTGGTGGCTGCAATGTCCGCCTTGGTCAGGCGTCGCACATGATCCGTGAGAAGACGTTGATGTAACTGTAGGGAATGGAGGTTAGCGCAGGAGGGATCCGCCATATGGGCCGTGTTGGCTTCGTCGAGCTGTAGTTCCAACTCAGACGTCACCTCCCCCTGCCGTTTCTTATAGTGCGAGATCGCTGCTATCGCCTGTCCCCTAAATACAGCCTTGTAGGCCTCCCAGAGTACTGAGGGTGAACTCACTGATGCCTGATTTTCTTCAAAGTAGTGTGTGGTATTTTTCTGCAGGTCTTTACGAATAGCCGGGACCTTGAGGTACCCTGGGTAGATCGGATATAGTCTCCTGCGTGTGGCCGTACGGCTAGACAGTGTCAGGGTAATAGGCGAGTGGTCAGAGACACCCCGTGTCCTGATTTGAGCGTCTTCGATGGTGAGGCAACCGGACTCTAACGTGAGGAAGTGGTCAATTCTGGACAGACTGTTGTGTGTTGCAGAGTAGTAAGTATATTGTAATTGTTCCGGGTGTAGTGTGCGCCATACATCCACCAGGCCCTGTGCCTCCAGAAACCCGCCAAGCTTGGTGGTGCCAGGTGAGTGCGAGCGCCCGGGGAATCTGTCGCGTGTGTCATGCAGTACTGCGTTGAAATCCCCCCCCACAATCAAGTCCCCTTGCGGGAGTTCTAGGAGGAACTTACCAAGGTCGGGCAGTGCCACAGCGTGTAGCGCAGGGGGGATGTAGACCGATACCACAGACAAAGCTCTGCCCTCCCATTGGCCGGACACTGCTGCGAAGCGGCCCTGGTCATCTATTTTGGTGGAAGTGATGATGTATCGTGAGGACTTCTGCATTAGTATGCCCGTGCCACGAGACCCTGGAGTGAATGCTGCATGTGTGACCATGTGGTAGCCCCGTCTATCCATGGCCCGTGTATTAGTGCCCATCATGTGTGTCTCCTGCAACAGGACCAGGGCAGGACCCGCCCTCCTAATTCCCTGAAGAACCAGGCCTCGTTTGATCTTATCACCTAAGCCCCTGACGTTCCACGACATAATGTGTAGCGGGGCCGTCGGGACGGAATCCTCTAGTCCGGCCATGGCAGTGAGGCGTGTTGGCGTCCCGTTAGGACTATCGTGTGTATCGCATGCCGTTGCCTGCGTGAGGCCCTCTCTCGGGAGTGAGCCCACCGTCCCGAGGAAGCGCCGCCTTGCCCCACTAGAGGAGGTATCCACGGGGTCGCAGCAAGGGCATCGGTGTGAGTGTCCTGGCGTTTCACGCCGCATCGTACAGTGTGCATGTCGTGATGTGACACATAGTGCTGAGCCAAGCCTAAAACTCTTAAAGCCAAACCAGTTACATAAAGAAACACCCCCCCTCTCCCAACGACCCCCCTCCCTGCTTCCCTGCTGTTCGGACTTGAACCTGCCCGCCTCCCCAACTTAGCAGAGTGCTTTACCCCAAACCCAACCAGTGTACTTGCGCGCTGGGGTGAAGGAGTCTCCGAGGTCAGCGGCCTCTCAATCTTCTCCCCAGAGGCCCTTCGCCCAGTGTCCAACAGCGCGCCTCAGGTGTGCTGCACAGTAGGTCCAAAAACGTTGCCAGTCCGGAAATCACTGGCCTCCGTCATTTTCTTCATCCGCGGCCCCGCCGTGGGGCGAACCCTCGCACTCTCCATTTCCTCTCGAAGTCTGGGAAGCCGGGAGGCTATCGTTCGTACGATCCTGCTGTTGCCGATGCGTCCGTCGAGGGCGAGCGTTCGTTCTCCAGCCGTCCAGCCAGTCTCTTGCGGATTCCGGGTTGTCGAAGAACCAGGTCTTGTTTTCGGCGACCACTCGCAACCTCGCGGGGAAGAGCATGGAGTACGGGACCTCTCTCGCCCTGAGTTCTTTTTTGACCTCGAAGAACGTCCGGCGTCTGCGGGCCACCTCCGCCGTGTAGTCCGGGAAGAATGCCACCGTTGAGTTCTGGATCTTGACCGGAGGGGACAGCCGGGCTGCCTGTAGAATGACGTCTCTGTCCCTGAAGTTGAACAGCCGGGCCACAACGGGTCTTGGAGCCGCACCAGGTTTTGGTTGGCCCCCCGGCACACGGTGCGCTCTCTCTACTGAGAAGAAGGAGGATAGCCCCTTGGGCCGTAGTTCATTGGTGATTAGGCCCTCTACGTACAAGTCCATGGCTCTCACCCCCTCCGTCTCCGGCACGCCGAGTATGCGGATGTTGTTCCGCCTGGAGCGCCCCTCCTGATCATCGAGCTTCTCACGCAGCACCTTATTGTCCGTGGCTAGCTTTTCCACTGTCAGCTGGAGTTCGGAGACGTCCTCCACTAAGGATTTCGTGACTACCTCCATGGCGTTGATCTTCTCCGTCATCTTGTGGAAGTCTGCTCTGATCAGCGTAATGTCCGTGGAGATTGTGCCCACTGTCGTTTGCAAGTGTGCCAGGGCCTGCATCACGTCATCCAGAGTCGCTTTCTTAGTCCCTTGGCCCTCCACGGATCTAGCAGCCGTCTCCTTCCCGGCAGTCGGGGACACCGCAGGCCTATCGCAGGCATACCGGTCAATTCTAGTCTGAGTAGGTCCACTCTTTAGGCCCTTCCCCGCCATATCGCCAGTATCCGCGGCCCCTGGGCAGTCCAGCGACGGGGGGCCGCGTCTGCCTCTTCTGCGGCGTATTTTGACCACTGATGTTGCAGTCCGCGTCTGTGGCAGGCCGGGGGTGTAGGGGCCGGTCCGGGCCCCTTAAGGGGGGGGGACCGTCACACCACCGCACGGCGCACGGCCGGGAGTGCGGAGAAAAGTGCGATGGGTGGGAGCTAGTTCCCCGCCTTTGGCAGTTGCCGACACTCAGGTTTTCGCTTGCAAACAAGGGGGGCAAGGGTCAGCTTCTTTGGTCTCCCCCAGGCGCCGGAGCCGCTCAGCAGGTGGTACGGAGGTGGGAGACGGTATGCAGGTAAAGGACGTGTGGGGCTCTGCGCCTTGCAGTTGCGGGCGCCGTGAGGCCAGTCGCCCGCTGTCCTATGAGGTCGTGCTAATTCCAGTGCCACCAGCAGGGAATGCACCACAGCCCTGTGCAGTCCGTGATCATTGCGGGCGGTGACTCGCACAGCGGCCAAGACGTTTCATGTGGGATGGCGTGGGCCGCCTGACCAAGCCTCCGGGGATTGCGGCACACCCCTCCTGCCTCTCCGGGGAAACGCGTGCTCTGTGCGGCGGAGAGCGGGTCGATCTCCGCCTGTGGTGCGGCGGGTGAGGTCCGGGCTCTGGCCAGGTCTTGCGGGGCAGTGCTGGTTCTTCACAACACGGCGGCACACCGCCGCGATGCAATCCTAGGTGTCCGCCCGCCGGGCGGTCTCAGGGCGCGGAGAAGCGGGGCGACAACCACCCGGCACTTCCGGTGCAGGGTCGCCCAGGGCAGTCACACTTCCTGGCGGGTCGGGCGACGAGGGCAGTCCCCGGCTGCGCCGCGCTGCGGAGGCCTCTGCTGCACTTGGGCGGATGTCGGCTCTCGCTCACCGGACTGCTACGGCGCTTCCACCCTTCGGCTCCGCTCGGTCCCGGGCTCCGGGTTCCTCCTACTGGGGCTGAAGAAGTAACGGATGATTTACAGGATAGCTGGAGAGGCCGCCACGATCGCGGAGCTACTCCTCTAAGCTGCCGCCATCGTTGGCTGCTAGCCACGCCCCCCTGCCTTGCCTTTTTTGATTTTCTTTATAACTTCCATGATTTCACTCCCTGTTATATCTTGATTTAGTAAAGTTAATCCTTCCGCGGTCACTTTAGGAAGCTGTTTCTGAGCCAGCCAGTGATCTACAGCTGTTTTACCTGGATCTAAATCCTCCCTGTACAGTTCTAGGAAAAATTTACAAAAGTCCCTCTCGATCTCGCTCTTGTTATCCAAAAACCGAGCAGAAGGTTCGTCCCCATTTTCTATTCTGATCTTAGTTGTAATATTTTGAGACCTGTCCATTCTGCTTTTTATAGCTAGCAATTTACCGCATTCCTCACCCTGGCCAAACTCTCTCATTCTACTTGCTTCCCACTTCTGAAGCATAATTCCTTCCAATGTTAACCTGTATTCCCGTTGTTGATCTTCCAGTGTACCCATCAATTTATCTTTTTCTTCCCCATGAACTTGTTCAGACTTTAATCTTGCTTTAGATTTCCTCAACTGCTCCTCCAATGAAGCTGACTTCTCTTTTTCTGATTTAACCCACCATAGAGCCGCCCCCTTCAGTATGCCTCTCAGCCATGCTTTAAAGGAGTCCCAAACCACATGGATAGCTACAGATTCTAAATTTTGATTAAAAAGACTTCCGCATCAAATGTAATCTCTTCTATTATTTCGGGTTGTAACAGCAATCTTCTATTTAATGTCCACCTTTTACCCAACGGGGTAGAGGGGAGCTCTATACTCAGTTCTATTTCACCATGATCTTATAAATGTATGGGCAGATATTCTACTTTCCTAACCCTTTCTACTTCCAGGCAGTCCACAAAAAAATAATCTATCCTGGAGTAATGACCGTTCTTTTTTACTAAAGAATGAGTAGTCCCTTACATTCCCCATTTTCTTTCGCCATACATCACATAGATTGAAGTTATCCATCATGGCGGAAAGGCATGCTCCTACTGGGGGCTCATACATTTGTGTACGAGGGGAAGATCTATCCAGCTCATTATTCATTAGTAAGTTAAAATCTCCTCCTATTAACAGTGGGGCCACAACAAAATCTAACAAGACAGAACAAAGATCATTTAAAAAACTGACCTCATCCTCGTTTGGCCCGTAATAGCTGGCTAAGGTGTAGGTGCTGCCCCGCATTATTATCTCTGCAACTACCCACCGACCTTTAGTGTCTACCTCCGTTCTACCTAGTTCTATTCCTGAATTATTTTTAATGACTATTGCCACACCTTTAGAACAACATTGTTGGTCGGTGGCAATAACCTTTTTCACCCATTTCTGCGTGTTAAATAGATGAGTCTCTTGAAGCATTAAAACATTCATGGTCGAATTCTTCAGGTATTTAATTACCAATCTCTGTCTCCTATTCACTCTGAGACCATTTATATTCCAGCACAATATGCCCAAACGCTCACTTCCTTTATTCATATTCCTATCCCCCATCATTTAATTCCCTAATTCTTCTATTCTCAATAGCATTGGTTACATAAGTTGAGGACACTTTTTTCAATTTTTTTTCTTTTTTTACCCTATGCTCCCCACCGTATACCCCTCCACCACCCCTCCACCACCCCTGTGCTCCCCATCCCATCCCCCCTCCTCCCTAGGGAACCCTCCCTGCCTACTCATTGGCATACGCCAATTTGAGATGCAAACCAACACCCTTCCTCCGTGTCAACGTTTCTTCCCCGTATCTAATTACATTACTCTTTTACTTTACTCGCTTTCTCATCGGGCACCTCATCTAACCGGTTGCCTTACAGTTTATCCGGAATTCATCTACCTCCTCCGGATAGTGAAAATGATACATTTTATTAGCTCTCATCACTTTAAGAAATGCTGACAACCTCAGCTGGACTTGAGCTCCCAATTGTCTAAGGGAGTCCATCCTTTTACCTAACTCCCATCTTTTGTCCTCAGTAATTCTTGAAATATCAGATCTTATTTTAAACGGGCACTCTTGGACCTGAGTAGATGTTAATTTTAAGGCCGCCCCTAGTAGTTTTTCTTTAAGGGAATACGACAGAATGTTTACCAGGATTTTCCTGGGCTTTTTACGACCGGGATTACGCCTGAAAGGGTCTCAGTGAACTCGCTGGATTTCTACATCCCAAACAGAAGCTGAGGCAATATGAGGAAAGGATTTAGTCAAGATATTTATCACAAAGGCTTTTATATCCTCTTCTTCTGCACCCTCCTTAACATCAAGAATCCGGATATTATTCCTCCTCGAGTTATTTTCCATCCTCTCTAATCTGTCTGATAAATCCCTTTCTTTGGATCTAAGCCTTTCTAGTTCTTGGCTGTGGCCTTGCACATCTTTCCCAAGCTCTAGCAATTTGTTTTCTAGGTCCTCTGTGCGTTTTGTTAGTACTGCTAAGTTCTCCTCCAAGCTACTACACGTTTCTTTAATTTTTTTCTGCTTACTTTCCGAAGTAGCAAAACGCTCTTTAATCTCTGCAGAGAGCTGGCTCAGTAGGTCTTTTACTATATTTAAACCTGTTATATCCAAATCTTCCGCTTCCTCTGTAAGTTGTTAAGTTTGTGTATCTTCAACCTGATCAGCCTCTTTTGAAAGTAATGTACTTTCAGATACCTCATTATTAGCAGAGTTAGTTTCGCTCAGGGGTAAGTACTTGTTTGAAACCAGGATGGTATAAACTGGTGTTGAAGAGGATAAGGTAACAGTTTCGCCGCTTTGCAAGGCAGAGTCCATCTGTACTGCTGTCTGAACCTCTTTGAGATTAGGTGGGTCCATACTGCTCTGCGGAGTAACCTGTGGGTTTAGCTTGAAATACGACCTTAATGAAGGTGTTACTCTGGGCGCTGGCTGAGCAGCTTTCTTCTTTTTTTCTTTTGCAGATGTATTCCTACCTGCTTTAGTCGCAGAGTTTTTACTTCTGGTTTTAGGTTGCGCGGGGATTAGGGAATGATCAACTTGTAGCTCTACCTTGGGTTCCCCGACTTTTCCTTGGAGGAATCACGATCTCAGTTTGTATCTTCTTCCCCAAGTCGTTTCTTTGCTTATATTTCCCTCTTTTTCCTCTGAAAAACCTTTTTCTAGAGTCAGGTTTTTAAACTCACTGTCTAGCTCCGCCCCTTTCCCCTTACTCATATGAGGTAAGCCGTTAGCAGTCATGCCATACTCCAGGTTCTGCCTTACTTGACAGAAAACAGATGTCCCTCCAGGAATCATTTCATTCAATGTAATTATTCCAAAAAATGTCACATTCGTAATCAATATTTTTCATTATTAAGCAGGAGACAGTCAACCAACCAAAATAGCTGTCTGTATAAAAAACAAATTTTATTCTTATATTCACTTTTTTCTTATTTATATTTTCTTTATACTAGGCAACACACACATAGCTGGATAAATACAATTTGGTTTCAGTAGTGTGAAATCACCATTTACCACAATTATGGATATTGTCAGATTACCATAATATGAGACACAATCGTAATCATATGTGTATTTTTATGTATTCAAATTACAACATATTTAGCAAAATGGTGATAAAGTGTCGACGTTTCGGTCCTCCATTGGTCTATCCGATCCATAGGACCATCATCAGGACGATGTAGTTGCACATGTATATATCTAGTGAAAAACAAGCTACAATTTTAAGATGTTCCCTGCATATTTAATATAATTGTGCTGCTTCACACATCAGGACAACAAATGCACCCATATAAAACCGGACTACCCAGTGAGTGAGATAGTAAAAGGTGTAAATCACCCAACTAGTGTGAGACAAAAACACACGTGAGAACTTATTGCATATCAATAAAGTCCCTTTAAAAACCAGTTAAAAATGTCTGAACTTAAATATAGCATCAATTCACCTTATCCTTAGGCAATTCAATCCACAAAGCGATCAGAAATTAGATCACTCAGCAGGCTCCTTATATGTAGATCTGCAATACAACATAACCTTAGTGAGCGTCTGAGAGGTTCCCATACTTATGTCTATATGTACACAAGACGGGGGGACAGCAAAACCCAAAGATACTTACATAGCGAACACTGAAAAACATCAATGACCTATGAAGAAACATAACAAGGCTTCAGTACCCAAATATTTACACAATTGACTATAACCACCAAGTCATATACCAACACCTCAAGGTGACTGAAGGAAAAGGTACTCACTGAATTGAAGTGAAGTTTAATCAATGACCTAAGTATGGAAAACATACGGTCACAATAATGAAATGAAAAAACCCTAAAAAATGTGAAAATGTCATCATCTAATCTACAGAGAGGTCTCTCAAGGTATTTACACTTACTAGGATATAGGACTGGACACGTCTTAACGATCGCTCGGTCGACCTAGCTACAACGAGACCGAGTGACCCAAACGCCGACGGCGCCATCTTTTTGAAGACTAGGTTCTACGGAGTTCACAACACGAGTTCTGACGTCACCACACTGAATTACAGGTGGCTGCCATCTTGTAATGAATAGATAGGCATTTCTTCGCATGTGTGTTATTTATATATCACACAAAGTTTAATGAAAATGAAATAAACAAAATTGTGAAGCCCACAGTTGTCTGTACTATACGGTCACATATTATTATACATGGAGTAATGCGAGCCCATCACAACCAGTGTACCCATCAATTTATCTTTTTCTTCCCCATGAACTTGTTCAGACTTTAATCTTGCTTTAGATTTCCTCAACTGCTCCTCCAATGAAGCTGACTTCTCTTTTTCTGATTTAACCCACCATAGAGCCGCCCCCTTCAGTATGCCTCTCAGCCATGCTTTAAAGGAGTCCCAAACCACATGGATAGCTACAGATTCTAAATTTTTATTAAAAAGACTTCCGCATCAAATTTAATCTCTTCTATTATTTCGGGTTGTAACAGCAATCTTCTATTTAATGTCCACCTTTTACCCAACGGGGTAGAGGGGAGCTCTATACTCAGTTCTATTTCACCATGATCTTATAAATGTATGGGCAGATATTCTACTTTCCTAACCCTTTCTACTTCCAGGCAGTCCACAAAAAAATAATCTATCCTGGAGTAATGACCGTTCTTTTTTACTAAAGAATGAGTAGTCCCTTACATTCCCCATTTTCTTTCGCCATACATCACATAGATTGAAGTTATCCATCATGGCGGAAAGGCATGCTCCTACTGGGGGCTCATACATTTGTGTACGAGGGGAAGATCTATCCAGCTCATTATTCATTAGTAAGTTAAAATCTCCTCCTATTAACAGTGGGGCCACAACAAAATCTAACAAGACAGAACAAAGATCATTTAAAAAACTGACCTCATCCTCGTTTGGCCCGTAATAGCTGGCTAAGGTGTAGGTGCTGCCCCGCATTATTATCTCTGCAACTACCCCCCGACCTTTAGTGTCTACCTCCGTTCTACCTAGTTCTATTCCTGAATTATTTTTAATGACTATTGCCACACCTTTAGAACAACATTGTTGGTCGGTGGCAATAACCTTTTTCACCCATTTCTGCGTGTTAAATAGATGAGTCTCTTGAAGCATTGAGACATTCATGGTCGAATTCTTCAGGTATTTAATTACCAATCTCTGTCTCCTATTCACTCTGAGACCATTTATATTCCAGCACAATATGCCCAAACGCTCACTTCCTTTATTCATATTCCTATCCCCCATCATTTAATTCCCTAATTCTTCTATTCTCAATAGCATTGGTTACATAAGTTGAGGACACTTTTTTCATTTTTTTTTCTTTTTTTACCCTATGCTCCCCACCGTATACCCCTCTACCACCCCTCCGCCACCCCTGTGCTCCCCATCCCATCCCCCCTCCTCCCTAGGGAACCCTCCCTGCCTACTCATTGGCATACGCCAATTTGAGATGCAAACCAAAACCCTTCCTCCGTGTCAACGTTTCTTCCCCGTATCTAATTACATTACTCTTTTACTTTACTCGCTTTCTCATCGGGCACCTCATCTAACCGGTTGCCTTACAGTTTATCCGGAATTCATCTACCTCCTCCGGATAGTGAAAATGATACATTTTATTAGCTCTCATCACTTTAAGAAATGCTGACAACCTCAGCTGGACTTGAGCTCCCAATTGTCTAAGGGAGTCCATCCTTTTACCTAACTCCCATCTTTTGTCCTCAGTAATTCTTGAAATATCAGATCTTATTTTAAACGGGCACTCTTGGACCTGAGTAGATGTTAATTTTAAGGCCGCCCCTAGTAGTTTTTCTTTAAGGGAATACGACAGAATGTTTACCAGGATTTTCCTGGGCTTTTTACGACCGGGATTACGCCTGAAAGGGTCTCAGTGAACTCGCTGGATTTCTACATCCCAAACAGAAGCTGAGGCAATATGAGGAAAGGATTTAGTCAAGATATTTATCACAAAGGCTTTTATATCCTCTTCTTCTGCACCCTCCTTAACATCAAGAATCCGGATATTATTCCTCCTCGAGTTATTTTCCATCCTCTCTAATCTGTCTGATAAATCCCTTTCTTTGGATCTAAGCCTTTCTAGTTCTTGGCTGTGGCCTTGCACATCTTTCCCAAGCTCTAGCATTTTGTTTTCTAGGTCCTCTGTGCGTTTTGTTAGTACTGCTAAGTTCTCCTCCAAGCTACTACATGTTTCTTTAATTTTTTTCTGCTTACTTTCCGAAGTAGCAAAACGCTCTTTAATCTCTGCAGAGAGCTGGCTCAGTAGGTCTTTTACTATATTTACACCTGTCATATCCAAATCTTCCGCTTCCTCTGTAAGTTGTTAAGTTTGTGTATCTTCAACCTGATCAGCCTCTTTTGAAAGTAATGTACTTTCAGATACCTCATTATTAGCAGAGTTAGTTTCGCTCAGGGGTAAGTACTTGTTTGAAACCAGGATGGTATAAACTGGTGTTGAAGAGGATAAGGTAACAGTTTCGCCGCTTTGCAAGGCAGAGTCCATCTGTACTGCTGTCTGAACCTCTTTGAGATTAGGTGGGTCCATACTGCTCTGCGGAGTAACCTGTGGGTTTAGCTTGAAATACGACCTTAATGAAGGTGTTACTCTGGGCGCTGGCTGAGCAGCTTTCTTCTTTTTTTCTTTTGCAGATGTATTCCTACCTGCTTTAGTCGCAGAGTTTTTACTTCTGGTTTTAGGTTGCGTGGGGATTAGGGAATGATCAACTTGTAGCTCCACCTTGGGTTCCCCGACTTTTCCCTGGAGGAATCACGATCTCAGTTTGTATCTTCTTCCCCAAGTCGTTTCTTTGCTTATATTTCCCTCTTTTTCCTCTGAAAAACCTTTTTCTAGAGTCAGGTTTTTAAACTCACTGTCTAGCTCCGCCCCTTTCCCCTTACTCATATGAGGTAAGCCGTTAGCAGTCATGCCATACTCCAGGTTCTGCCTTACTTGACAGAAAACAGATGTCCCTCCAGGAATCATTTCATTCAATGTAATTATTCCAAAAAATGTCACATTCGTAATCAATATTTTTCATTATTAAGCAGGAGACAGTCAACCAACCAAAATAGCTGTCTGTATAAAAAACAAATTTTATTCTTATATTCACTTTTTTCTTATTTATATTTTCTTTATACTAGGCAACACACACATAGCTGGATAAATACAATTTGGTTTCAGTAGTGTGAAATCACCATTTACCACAATTATGGATATTGTCAGATTACCATAATATGAGACACAATCGTAATCATATGTGTATTTTTATGTATTCAAATTACAACATATTTAGCAAAATGGTGATAAAGTGTCGACGTTTCGGTCCTCCATTGGTCTATCCGATCCATAGGACCATCATCAGGACGATGTAGTTGCACATGTATATATCTAGTGAAAAACAAGCTACAATTTTAAGATGTTCCCTGCATATTTAATATAATTGTGCTGCTTCACACATCAGGACAACAAATGCACCCATATAAAACCGGACTACCCAGTGAGTAAGATAGTAAAAGGTGTAAATCACCCAACTAGTGTGAGACAAAAACACACGTGAGAACTTATTGCATATCAATAAAGTCCCTTTAAAAACCAGTTAAAAATGTCTGAACTTAAATATAGCATCAATTCACCTTATCCTTAGGCATGTCAATCCACAAAGCGATCATAAATTAGATCACTCAGCAGGCTCCTTATATGTAGATCTGCAATACAACATAACCTTAGTGAGCGTCTGAGAGGTTCCCATACTTATGTCTATATGTACACAAGACGGGGGGACAGCAAAACCCAAAGATACTTACATAGCGAACACTGAAAAACATCAATGACCTATGAAGAAACATAACAAGGCTTCAGTACCCAAATATTTACACAATTGACTATAACCACCAAGTCATATACCAACACCTCAAGGTGACTGAAGGAAAAGGTACTCACTGAATTGAAGTGAAGTTTAATCAATGACCTAAGTATGGAAAACATACAGTCACAATAATGAAATGAAAAAACCCTAAGAAATGTGAAAATGTCATCATCTAATCTACAGAGAGGTCTCTCAAGGTATTTACACTTACTAGGATATAGGACTGGACACGTCTTAACGATCGCTCGGTCGACCCAGCTACAACGAGACCGAGTGACCCAAACGCCGACGGCGCCATCTTTTTGAAGACTAGGTTCTACGGAGTTCACAACACGAGTTCTGACGTCACCACACTGAATTACAGGTGGCTGCCATCTTGTAATGGATAGATAGGCATTTCTTCGCATGTGTGTTATTTATATATCACACAAAGTTTAATGAAAATGAAATAAACAAAATTGTGAAGCCCACAGTTGTCTGTACTATACGGTCACATATTATTATACATGGAGTAATGCGAGCCCATCACAACCATGCTCCGCGCATGTTCGAGCGTCATCACGCTGTATAACCGGGGGCGGCCATCTTATAGTGGATAATGCCTATGAGTAATTTCCAGGTTCTTGTGATAACAAACGAAAAAGTTTTGTCACAATACGACAGAACAACACATACAAATGTGAATGCACTTTAAAGTCATGTATGTATGTAACAATTCGGACCTCTCACGCAGCTCAATTGATTACAGCATCGGCCTTCTTCCACTATATATCAATATTTTCCTGCAGACATGTTCCAATGTATATAGCTCAATAGCCAATAATGATCTAACGTGAAGTAGCTAGAGTATGCCATTCAATAAGCGAGTTCAGTCCTTTCTCCACTGTTTTATATTTCCAGATGCATTTGTTCTCCCTCTGTGTAAGCAAAAAATCAACATTAGTACATCTTCTAGTATTCTTGATGACTTCCAAGACAAACCATTTCATTTGTGTTGGACTATGTGAGAATGCTCGGTAGTGTTCTACTAATGGTGCAGTTAATACATTACACCAAATACGCGATTGGTGCTGTAAAATTCTCTTTTTAACTGCCTGAGTTGTTTTACCAATGTATGATAGGTCACAAGGGCACTGCACACAGTAAATTACATTTTTGGTTAAACAGTTTGAGTGGTCACGTAACACAATTGCATTTCCATTGATATTACAAATTTTTACAGTCAGAGTGGTGGCACAAGCAATACAGTTTCCACATGCATAATGGCCTATCACAGGTGGCATTCCCCATAAATTCTGCAAAGTAGGGGGTACTGGATCTTTGTATGCCCTTACTAAGTGATCCCGTAAGTTTTTACCTCTTTTGAAGGCAAATCGTGGAATTTGTAGCTGAGGTTCAACTTTCCTAATTAAATGCCAATTATGTTTTATTATCTTTACTATGGCATTGGATTCAGTTCCAAAGGTGGTCACACATGTGATAGGTTGTAGAGCCTGTGTGTTTATATCAGCATCTCTTTCTTTGTGTAATAATGACTGTCTGTCATAATACCATGCGCGTTTCATTGCATGTTTTGTTAATCTGTAGGGATATGCTCTTGTGACAAGCTTGGTCATCAACAATTTTGCCTCTCTCAAATAATCCTCCCTTTTGGTACAGTTCCGTCGTAATCTGAGGAATTGACCAAAAGGGAGGTTATCTCGTAGATTCCTGGGGTGGTGACTGTTGTACCTTAACAAAGTGTTACGAGCAGTTGGTTTCGTATAAAGACTCATTGACAGATGTCCCGCATCATGTGTGATTCTTAGATCCAGAAAACTCACCGAGTTTTGATCACTTTCCAATGTGAATTGAAGATGGTCATTTTGCTCATTAAGCCAAAAATGGAAATCATTTAGTTCAGATTCTGAACCTTCCCACACAATACAGACATCGTCTATATATCTTAGGTATTCTATCAGATGGGAACTGAACGGGTTATTGTTGTAAATTACATTGTCCTCAAAAGCAGCCACAAACAGGTTGGCTATATCTGGGGCAAAAATTGCGCCCATTGCCACACCCTTTACTTGAGCATAAAAGTCAGTATTGAATAGAAAATAGTTCTCTCCCAATGCTATATGTGCACACGCGACAATGAATCTTGTCGGCACTTGATGGGGACGTGGTCGTGATTCAAGTACCTCCTCAATTACTCTTAGAGCTTGATCTTGCGGGATGCTTGTATATAAGCTCTCAATATCCATTGTGGCCAAGATATTATACTGAGGATTGTACTCCCTGCCTTCCAATTTGTTAATGACTTCTCTGCTGTCCTGCGTATAAGAGCGGGTTTTTGGGACAAAAGGTTTTATGAAGAAGTCGACATATTCGGCTAACGGCTGTAAAACCGATTGGCAGCCCGCCACAATTGTCCTTCCAGGAGGATTTTGCCTACATTTATGGATTTTTGGCAGTGTGTAAAATGCCGGAATGGTGTAATCCTTTTTATTTAGATAATCAAATTCCTTTTTGGTAAGCCATAATCCTTCCAGCCCCTCTGTTGTTAGAGTTAAAATCTCCTTTCGGATTCTTGGTGTAGGGTCACTCAGAAGTTTTTTGTAGTGTAGTGGGTTCTCCAGTTGTCTCAACACTTCACTATCATAATCAGTCTTGTTCTGTAAAATTATTCCCCCTCCCTTATCCGCGGGTTTTATAATTAAATCCTCACGGATTGAAAGGGATTGAACAATGTCACGTTCTTCTTTTGAAAAGTTATATTTAACAAACTTTCTTTATCTTGAAATATCTGTTCCACTTCCATCAGAACCACATTCTCGAATGTGATAATCTCTTTCGGCATTGTATTATTGGCAGGGAAGAAAGATGAAGGACACCTAAGACCACTTGTACCATTACTTATTGTACTAGATGGTACTTTGGAGAAGAAATGTTTCAGACGTATTGATCTGAAAAATTTATGCATCTCAACAATGGTCGTAAAGGCATCATTTCTATTTGTCGGGACAAAGGAAAGCCCATGGCTCAATACTGTGATTTCTTTACTACTAAGTTCATGGGAGGACAAGTTAAAGATCGGTACCACTTCTAAATTCTGATTATCAGTGTTCCTCATTGCAATTGTTGGTGCACCAGTTACCACTCGTAATAACTGTTGCGGGTCTGGCGGAACCCTGGGGTGTATTGGTTCCTGTACCAACCTCTCCTGGGGTTCCGCGAGCGCCCTCTCTGCGGCTGTTGGCCCCCGGATAAAAAAGAAAAAGTAGATTGGTTGCCAGAAGGGTTCTGACCTCTTGTGGATCTGTAGTTGGAACTAGCTCCCCGTGAGTTGTTTTCTTCTGAACTGGAAGAGCCTGTTTCAGAAAATGTCGTGTGTTTTGGAACCCAGTTGGATTGGTTACCGGTTTGTACAAAAAAATCTTTTTTTTAAAAAGGATAAGTACGCTCCCTATGATAATTCTTTATATCCTTTTGTAGTTTTTCTGTTTTTTTTAGAATATTATTCCTCTGGAAATCAGTAATAACTGTGTCTAGTTTTTTCAAAAAATCGTCTGTGTCAGTAGCAGTGGAATCTTCCCTGATTTGTTTCTCTAGTTCTGATATTTCAAGTTTCAGTTTGTCAATATGTCTCAGTGCTGTCTCGATACTTAAGACCATCCAGCTTCTGGAACATTTATTCGAAACAAAACTGAAACCCACTTTATAGTCTTCATCTTCTACAAAAATAAGGGGTATGTTGCGCACCTGAAGGCCAACAGGGATAATTTTGTTGTTCAGGCAATCGGTTAAGAACTTAGCGTGTAGTTCTGTCCTAATAAGTTTTTTATGGAGTCTTTCCAAGTTCCCTCTCGCTGCACTTTGTTGTGTATTGAGATTGGTTATATTCGATTGAGGCCCTAACAGCGAGGGACTCCCAGCTATCTTGGCTATATACTCATCCGTATAGCTTATGGTCTCTTGTTCAGACATTAGAATTATCAAAAAGACAAATATTTACAACATAAATACAACAATAAAACCAACTCTGTGATTTAGACACATATACATATACAATACAGGGGTAAAGCAACAATACCTGTGAATCAAACAACCACTTTACTTTTATAAAGGGCCCTTGCAGACAACCGTCTGCGCTTACAATCTCGACAAAAAGAGAGCCACCCAATTATCCCACAAGGACTGGGTATATTCAATAACAGAAAACAGATGTCCCTCCAGGAATCATTTCATTCAATGTAATTATTCCAAAAAATGTCACATTCGTAATCAATATTTTTCATTATTAAGCAGGAGACAGTCAACCAACCAAAATAGCTGTCTGTATAAAAAATACATTTTATTCTTATATTCACTTTTTTCTTATTTATATTTTCTTTATACTAGGCAACACACACATAGCTGGATAAATACAATTTGGTTTCAGTAGTGTGAAATCACCATTTACCACAATTATGGATATTGTCAGATTACCATAATATGAGACACAATCGTAATCATATGTGTATTTTTATGTATTCAAATTACAACATATTTAGCAAAATGGTGATAAAGTGTCGACGTTTCGGTCCTCCATTGGTCTATCCGATCCATAGGACCATCATCAGGACGATGTAGTTGCACATGTATATATCTAGTGAAAACACTTGACTGCCCTGCTGTATATACTATGGTTGAAACCTAGTGCCCCAATTGATTAGCGCTTCCTGACCCCCCCTCTGGGAGTTACAGACATTAATTCCCCCAGTACCAACAGCTATCCCCTGGTTTAACGACAATGAGCAAAAGCGGAGTGCAGCTCGGGACTCACTGAGTGCACCCGCCGCCCTAAGGATTGCTGGGCCAATCCACATCCAGCCCTCACCTCACACTATCGGGCCCAGACCCACCGTGAAGCGGCAAAAAAATGGCCAATAAATGCCGCTAAATGCCAATAAATGCCGCAAGCTGCAAACTGCAGACCGCAGCAGTCCATGGCGAAGTCCGGGGCGGAGTCCGAGGAGAAGACCGGGCGAAGGGAGACGGGGAGGCAGAGAACAGCGAAGGGCAGGATCACCTGCTGTGCACATCATCGCCTTCGCCGCCACGTTGCGAGCGGCCACCGCAACCGCCGCCGCTACCCCCGCCGCCGAACAAACCGCAGCGGACCTGCAAGCTGCAGCAAGCCGCGGCAGTCCAACTCCACAAAGCCAAACCTCACGGACCGACCAACCAAAATCTGGAGAAGGTGCAGGCTCCCGCGCAGCGAAAAAACATGTGCATACAGGGAAAACCAAACTTGTGATCACTCCATACTGCAGCGGGTGAGAGAGCAGCTCCCGACCAGCTTACTAGCTAGCCGCCATGTTCCCTTGTGGGCGTGCCCTCATTCGGAAGTCCAGGCAAAAGGTTTGTAGAAAGTTTCTAAGTCCTCAGTTTTTAGATTTAAGCTGGAGGACACATACCAATGGTCTGGGACCTCAACAATAGTACTTTAGAGTCAGGACTCATGCCAACATAACAGTGGTCCCAAACAAAAGTAATAATGAAAGAATAAAATATAGACAGAGTCAATCTATATTTACAGGACAGACATGTCCAGCCGGACAGGGGTCTTCCAGAGATTTTACTCAGTATTCATGTATTGAAGTCACATAGAGAATACCTTCCAACAATCAACCAAAGTGGACGACAAGCCTGTGTCCAGTACTGACAGAGCGAGTACAAGTGGTGATATAGACAGCAGAGAAGGGCTTTGTAAGGCAAACCAACGTTACTCTATGAACAGTACAATTGTACAGAGTATAACATAAATGCACTAGACATTTCAGTAGTAATCACATTTCAGTTCAAGTGCATAAAAGGTCCTTCTCTGCTGTCTATATCACCACTTGTACTCGCTCTGTCAGTACTGGACACAGGCTTGTCGTCCACTTTGGTTGATTGTTGGAAGGTATTCTCTATGTGACTTCAATACATGAATACTGAGTAAAATCTCTGGAAGACCCCTGTCCGGCTGGACATGTCTGTCCTGTAAATATAGATTGACTCTGTCTATATTTTATTCTTTCATTATTACTTTTGTTTGGGACCACTGTTGTTTTTCTAAAGTATGCTCCCCATGGTCCCTACAGACTAAAATTGGGGTCCCTTGTTGCTATTAAATTCATGCCAACATAAGACACCAGTCAGGAAAGTGGGATTCTTAGAGCTTTTATGTCCCTGTAGCTTAACAGGAGGTCAGCCAACTAACCCTTGAAGTTCACTTCTTAGTCCTGGGTACAAGTGGGAGCAGATGCATCCCTTAAGGTACCCCTCACATGCCTCAACAGCAGGTGCAGTCCTTTTTCTGTTTTCCATGGATCCAGTAGTTTTTTGAAGAGGGTGTCTAGGCAGTGCCACATTTAGGCTTGCCACTTGTCTGAGAGTGGGGTTGACTCCTGGCCGCTCCCTAACAAATCGGAAAAAAGTTCCCCGTGGCAACTCTACACACTTATGCAGCAGTTCCATTTTGTTTGGCAGCGAACAATCCCGCACTGCTCTGAATTTCTCTACCCAAATTCAAAATGTCAGAACCTTTCTTCCCTCGTGCCAATCTCTTCATTCCTACACAGTGGCATGGCGATGGAAATGGGCAAACCCTCCTTTGGGTCACACTAAACTAGGTCTGGGGCACTCCCCCTCTCACTGCATTTGGAGCCAGCCTGGACAGGAAGACAAAAGGGAGGCAGGCCCAAGTGTGAGCAACATGAGCCAGTGACAGGGTATGACTACTTTGAAGCTCAGGAATGAGTTGGGCTGAGCTCCCAGGCCATCCAGCTTAAGGAAGAAGGACAACTCCCCAAACAAAAGCTCTTTGTCCACTGTCTGGGAGCAATCCAAATATCAAACCTGGGGATCCATGAGGGGCAAAGTGACAACTGGACACTTGCAGTAAAGTATTTTGGTGTTGGGAAGAAACAGATACCTTTCTGAAAGTGTTCCCTAATAATAATATAATATCAGACTTTACCATTAAGTGGGATTTTAAATTACATTTATAATAAGTCCTTGAACTATTTTTCTAGCTATCCCCTCATTGAATTTAGCAGTTATTACATGGCGTGGTCTAAACCAGTGCTAGCGCATGGCTGAAACAGATTTACAGCAGTGAAAAACGACTTTGTTTTTTTTTCACTGCCAACGCATGTAAACATATTAAGCATACAAGGCCTATGTTTAAATATCATGCACCCTGTCCCATGGGCATTTTAGGCCTACATTAGGTAGGACTTATAAGTATTAGAAAGGAAGGTTTAGGCCTCTCAATGGATTTGTTTTGACAGGTCGAAACTACATCAACAGGCTGTAGTGGAAGGCATTGAGACATGTTTTACCTTGTCACTTTAGTGATGGTACAATAAGTGATGCAGCCCAACAGTGACATTTTACTTACAATTGCTGGGTCCATGGGGTATCATATACTAGAGATTTATTGGTAAGTTAAATATTCCAATTAGGAATGTAGACAATGACATGCTTTAGGATTCAGAACACGTACATTAGGGTCTAGCAGAATCCCAGTGCACAGAGTGCAAAACAAGTAATAGAATTAATGGAAAAAACGAAAACTGAAAAGTTACATTGAAGGAAACCAAATGATGGAAAACAAATTTTAAGGAAAGACAATTTTACGGAACTACAAATTAAATAGAAAATCATCGGAACCATTTTATAGGAAACAATTTTAGGGAAGCATCCAAAATCACACACTTGGGTGAAGGTTAGGGATAGTGAGCAGTTTTCTGGTTTAGTGATGTGTGATGTTTACAGGCGATGAGGGTTTTTTAAAGGATTTTTAGTGTTCAAGGATGGATGGAGTATAGGGGTGGTGAAGAGTTTTTAGGATTCACGGATGAGTGAAGTTTAGGGGTGTGAGGGGTTTTAGGGTTCATGCATGGGTGGTGTGTAGGGATGTTGAGTTTTCTAAGGTTATATGGATGGATAAAATTCAGGGCTGGTGAGTGTTTTTAGGGTTTAGTGATGGGTAGAGGTTTGGGGTGGTGACAACTTTTAGTGTTCAGGAATGGGTGGAGTTTAGGGTGAGTTGGGGTTTGAAGAGTTCGTGGATAGGTGGAGTTTATATGTAGAAAAGTTTTTAGGGGTTCAGGGATGAGGGTCTAGGGATGCTGAAAGGTTTTATGGTTCATGAATCGGAGGTTTTCAGAGGTGGTGATGGTTTTTTAGGATTCAAGGATGAGCGTAATTTAGGGGTGGTGCCTTATTTTAAGGGTTCAATAATTGGTGGGGTTCACCTGTAAAAACAGATTCCTAGGGTTCAGGAATGGGTGGTGTTTACAGGTAGAGAGGGGGTTTTAGGTTACGAGATGAGTAGAGTTTAGAAGTAGAAAGAACTTTAAGGGTTCAAGAATGAGTGAAGTATATGGATCAGATATGGGTGGAGTTTAGGTGTAAGGGGTTTTAGGGTTCAGGAATGTGTGGAGGTTAGGGTTAGAAAGAGCGTTTAAAGTTCAGGGATCAATGAAGTTTAGGAGTCTGGGATGAGGGGAGTTTATACATGAGGAGGCATTTGTAGGGTGCAGAGATGGATGGTGTTTAGGGGTGGTGAGGGTTCAGCAAATTAAAAGCATCCCAAATAATTGTCTGACAATGTAAAAGATATAAACCAAAAATAATGTCCCTGTTGTAAAGAACTGACATTTCTGAAAGACATGCAGCCATTTCATTAACACCTTAAAATAGCCAATAAAAAGAAACATTATATGAATAAGATTCTATGAAATTGTAAATGCCATTCATCCTGAACATTTTCATTAATCTATTTAGAGTAAATAGTTTCTCAGGAATGGTATTCCATTAAATCAATTTTACATGAATTCGCATACAACCGAAAAATGCGGGTGACCAAGTAAAAAGGGGCATTTTCCTACAATAATCATAAGGAAAATGATCTTGACTGCACAGTAATATACCATAGGGATCCAACCCATTAGAGAGGAAATTATAAGGTGTACAGTATAGCAGAATGAAGGAAACGACCTAACCAAGGAGGAGCATTAATCATTCTACATAAGAATCAGGTGAAAGGTGTATGAATGGAAATAGCATGAGCCCATAAGACCTCAAGGTACAATATGACTTGCCTTGTTATTTCAGAGCTTTTTGGGCTGGATGACACAATGCCTTCTCCCAGTCAGACAATAGGAAATTCAACGTGCTGAAGGGTATTTGTAAGATATCATAACTAGAATGTCTATAACTATTGACACAGGTCAATTAAGAAAGGACCAAAGGTGCAGCCATGTCTGATATTAACTTGGTCAAAGGACTGTGTGTTCAAGTTCAAGTTCAGGAATTTATATAGCGCGCTACTCACCCGGAGGGTCTCAAGGCGCTTAGGGAGGGGGTTCATTATTTATCGAATAGCCAGGTTTTAAGTTCTTTTCTGAAGGAGATGTGGTTATGTGTAAGGCGGAGGTGAGTGGGGAGTGAGTTCCAGGTCTTGGCCGCCAAGTAGGAGAAGGATCTACCCCCCATGGTGGATCTTTGGATACGCGGAACTGCGGCGAGGCCTTGATTGGAGGATCTTAGTTGGCGGGTGGGAGTGTAGAAGGATAGTCGAGTGTTGAGGCATTGGGGCCCTAGTTTGTAGAGGGCCTTGTGGGCGTGGGTGAGGAGACGGAATGTTATTCTCTTGTTGACGGGAAGCCAGTGGAGGTCTTTCAGGTGGCCGGTAATGTGATCTTGGCGAGGGATGTCCAATATAAGTCTAGCTGAAGCGTTTTGGATGCGTTGGAGTTTTTTCTGTAATTTGGCTGTTGTTCCGGCGTAGAGGGTGTTTCCATAGTCCAGTCGGCTAGTGACCAGTGCGTGGGTGACAGTCTTTCTTGTCTCGGCGGGGATCCAATGGAAGATTTTTCTGAGCATACGAAGTACGTTGAAGCAGGAGGATGAGACGGCGTTGACTTGTTTGGTCATCGAGAGTGAGGAGTCTAGGATGAAGCCAAGGTTACGTGCGTGGTCTGTGGGTATGGGTGCTGATCCCAGATCCGAAGGCCACCATGAGTCGTCCCAGGCAGAGGGGGATGATCCTAGGATGAGTACTTCCGTTTTGTCTGAGTTAAGTTTAAGGCGGCTGTTTTTCATCCAGACGGCTACTTCTTTCATGCCTTCGTGAAGATTGGTTTTGGCGGTGTTGGGGTCTTTGGTTAGGGAGAGGATCAGCTGGGTGTCGTCGGTGTAGGAGATGATGTTAAGGTTGTGTTGATGCGTGATGGAAGCGAGTGGACTCATGTAGATGTTGAAGAGGGTGGGGCTGAGTGATGATCCTTGTGGTACACCGCAGATGACGTCGGTGGCCTCTGATTTGAATGGGGGGAGTCGGACTCTCTGAGTTCTCCCAGCTAGGAACGAGATGATCCAATCCAAGGCTTTTCCTTTTATGCCGATGTTGCTGGGTCGTCGTATGAGGGTGTTGTGACAGACAGTGTCGAAGGCGGCGGAGAGGTCGAGTAGAATGAGGGCCACTGTTTCTCCGTTGTCCAGTAGTGTTCGGATGTCGTCTGTTGCTGCGATGACGGCGGTTTCGGTGCTGTGTTTAGCTCGAAAGCCGGATTGTGAGGGATCGAGGGAGTTGTTGGATTCGAGGAAGGCGGCGAGTTGGCTATTGACGGCTTTCTCAATGACTTTGGCCGGGAAAGGGAGGAGGGATATGGGGCGGTAGTTTTTAAGTTCAGAGGGGTCTGCTGTGGGTTTCTTCAGGAGGGCGCTGACTTCGGCATGTTTCCAGCTTTCTGGGAAGGTAGCAGAGACGAAGGAGCAGTTGATGACATCACGGAGATGGGGTGCGATGATGGAGTCTGCTTTGTTGAAGATTTGGTGGGGAAATGGGTCGGTTGGCGAGCCAGAGTGGATGGAATTCATTAGGCGGATGGTGTCTTCAGTGGTGACAGGGTTCCAGGCGCTGAGGTTGTTAGAGGGCGGTTTAGGTTCTGAGGGGGGTGGGGAGGATTGTTCGTTGGAACAGTTTTCGAAGCTGTTATGTATGTCAGCAATTTTGTTGTAGAAGAAGGAGGATAACGAATCGCAGAGGTCTTGGGAGGGGGTGATGTCGTTTGAGGCTGCGGTGGGGTTGGGGGTATAAGAAAGCACGAAGGGCGGTAAAATTTTTGACACTTCCAGTCTCTAAAGGGGGTCTAACGCTGCCGGATTTTAACCGTTATTTCTTAGCTACTTTTCTTTTACGCACCAGGAGCCTATTAAAAAATACCCCTTCTCTATTTTTTCATCAATACATGCTGGGGGCAGATGCTAATCAATTTCTACTACGGGTCCATGATCCAAATTATTTCAAAAGAGTAAAGTTTAAGATTGCAAAACATGCCATACGAATTTGGGATAAAATTCTGCACACTAGTAATAGTTCATTTTTCAACACTGAACTTAGATTATGGAATAATCCAGGCCTTCCTGACATATTTTCGGACGGTTTGGGTAATCGATGGATTAGACAGGATATAACTACATTAGGAGATCTTTACTGTACTACTGGGTTGAGGGACTTCGAGAATCTAAAAATTACTAACGGGCTTACGGATGACATGCATTTTAAATATAGACAACTAAGAGATTTTTTCTGTAATAAACTGAAAATAACGCAAGTTAAACAATCTGATATTATTGAAGGTATCTACTCAGGAAAAACTAAATCATTAATCAGGTTGGGATATCAATGGCTTATTAAGGAGAAGGGCAAAAACACAACTCAAATCGCAGCCAAATGGTCTCGGAGATTAAATCAAAACATAAATTCTGCACAGATTGGAAATGCCCTAACTCATTTAAGTGAAATAGTTCACTCCTCTAAGTTGAAAATGCAGCTATATAGGACAATTACGGAATTGTATTATACGCCGCAAAGAATATCTAGCTGGACACATGGTAACTCGCTGACAGAGAAATCCAGGTGTGCTAAATGTAACACTGATGCGGCTGGAATTGAACACATGTTATTCTCATGCCCTGTGCTCTCCAATTTTTGGAATCGCATATCTTACCATCTTCAATTCAACCAGATAAACGCATCGGATCTTACAGTACAAATGGTTTTACTAGACATCCAAGAAAAGAACTACCCTCATAAGGATCTCTTAACGATTTTGTTAGCATGTGCTAGATTAACAATAGCTAGGGGCTGGATTTCTAAAGAACCCCCTAGTGTAGCGGATTGGCTAGCTCTGGTTTACGAAATTAGAACTATGGAATTTGCTTTAGCTAAACTTAGGGGCCCTAAAGCTTTGCGGAGAAAAGAAAGGATATGGATGCACTTTTTCGAAGGTCAAGATGTATGATTTAGATTAGTTTAAATTTTGTCTATCTGCTTTTGTAGTTTATTACTGTAATAGTAGAGCTAATGTGGAATATAGGCTTAACAATTAAGTATATGTTGTTGGCATTCCTCAGTCTTTGTTGTTGCTCTTATTAATTGTATTTGTATGTTGAATATCGAATGGAATTGTACTGAATGATATCATTTCTTGCACTCAATAAAAATGTTTTAAAAAAAAGAATGAGGGCCACTGTTTCTCCGTTGTCCAGTAGTGTTCGGATGTCGTCTGTTGCTGCGATGACGGCGGTTTCGGTGCTGTGTTTAGCTCGAAAGCCGGATTGTGAGGGATCGAGGGAGTTGTTGGATTCGAGGAAGGCGGCGAGTTGGCTATTGACGGCTTTCTCAATGACTTTGGCCGGGAAAGGGAGGAGGGATATGGGGCGGTAGTTTTTAAGTTCAGAGGGGTCTGCTGTGGGTTTCTTCAGGAGGGCGCTGACTTCGGCATGTTTCCAGCTTTCTGGGAAGGTAGCAGAGACGAAGGAGCAGTTGATGACATCACGGAGATGGGGTGCGATGATGGAGTCTGCTTTGTTGAAGATTTGGTGGGGAAATGGGTCGGTTGGCGAGCCAGAGTGGATGGAATTCATTAGGCGGATGGTGTCTTCAGTGGTGACAGGGTTCCAGGCGCTGAGGTTGTTAGAGGGCGGTTTAGGTTCTGAGGGGGGTGGGGAGGATTGTTCGTTGGAACAGTTTTCGAAGCTGTTATGTATGTCAGCAATTTTGTTGTAGAAGAAGGAGGATAACGAATCGCAGAGGTCTTGGGAGGGGGTGATGTCGTTTGAGGCTGCGGTGGGGTTGGTGAATTCTTTGACGATGTTGAATAGTTCCTTGCTGTTATGGCGTTGTTGTCGAGACGAATCTTGAATGATGATTTCTTGGTGTATCGAATCAGCTGGTGGTGTTTGCGGGTGGCTGCCTTGAAGGTGGTCATGTTGTCGGTGGTTGGGTTTTTTCTCCATGTTTTCTCGAGAGTACGGCATATTTTTTTGGATTTCTTAAGGTCATCGTTGAACCAGGGGGCCTTTTTGCTGTCTTGTTTGGTGTGATGGTTTTTCAAGGGTGCTAATTCGTCAGCGCTGTGAGTGATCCTATGTTTGAATTTGATGGCAGCTTGGTTTGGGTCCGATGAGAGGGCGGGTGGGTTTTGGTTGAGTGATGTGAGGAGTTGGTCGGTGGTTATTTTGTTCCATTTTCTTCGGGGGGATAGGTTGTGGGGGGTTGTGGGTCGGGGTGGTTTTGTAGCTGAAGTGAACACAACTGTGGTCCGTCCAGTGGAGAGCTGTGGTGCTATCGAAGGAGATGTGTTTGCTGGAGGTGAAGATTGGGTCGAGCGTATGTCCGGCTACATGGGTGGGGGTGTCAACAAGTTGTTTGAGGCCGAGGTTGGTCAGGTTTTCGAGAAGGGTGGTGGTGTTGCTGTCGTTTTTCTTTTCCAGGTGGAAGTTGAGGTCTCCTAGTAGAATGTAGTTCTCGGAGGCGAGGGAATGTGGACTGATGAAGTCAGTGATGTCTTTGCTGAATTGTTTACGGGTTCCTGGAGGCCTGTAGATGAGGGTGCCTCTGAGTGTGGTCCTGGGGTCGGTATGGATCTGGAAGTGGAGGTGTTCGGCTGTTGCGAGGATATCGTCGGAGCTGGTCGTGATTTTGATGGTGTTCTTGTGGACGATGGCGATGCCTCCTCCTGTTTGGACGGTGCAGAACTGACCCTTCATCACTGTGGGGCCTTCAACATATTTCTTAAACAAAATGGACAAACCGGCCAAGATCTCTATCTTGTGTCCTTGTCAATATTTCTTTCAGTGGCCACAGGATCTGAGATAATTTGTAATTTGCATAGTTAGCACAGCTACAATTTTACAATTTGCAATTTTTATTGTTAGCAGAGCTACAATTTTACAAATTGCAATTTGTTTAGTTTGGAAAGTTGCATGGGGATCACCACACCATGTTGCATGCAGTGTGGCAACCCCAAGGCTTTTTTGTTAAGGTTGTTGGTATTATAATATACTGAACCTTTACCACCCATGTGACAAGTAACTCATGACAGCTTGTTGCAGTCAGTTTTTAGTTTGCCAAGAATCTACCTCAAACACTTACACTAACCAAGTCTGCCTGTCACTGAATTGCCCAATTCCCTCAGGAGGCTGGATAATGGTTCTGTTGGTATAAACTCCAATGCTGCTAATGGTTTCTAAACTAATAACAGGAGAGCCACAGTTATCTTTGTACCTGTTAAGCCTTCACAGATGTGTTCCAACCGGACAGGCTTCAGAATCTGCCCAAGATTCTGATGATTCCTTATTGGGTGATGATGCCCCCTCCATATCTTAGGTTTTTTTAAGGCAAAATCTGTTTCTAAAGTGAAGATGGAGGATTTATCAGCCCATATCAGACATAATATGGATTTCCCAGATGTAGAGAGGAATGGAGCTGCGGATGACTCCCTGTTGAAACAATTTCAACGGTCTTCTAATGTGGGCTAACCCAGGCATCAATTTGTATTAGATGTCGTGAAACAAGAATGGAAGGACCCTGATAAAATAATTTTGCCACGTTTCATGAAAAACTATATACTTTGGAAAATATACAAAGTCACAGTTTGCCCAAGAGCGAGGCGCACTCCCCCTCGGCGTTGTCAGGTCAAGGAAGGTTGCAGGTAACATCAGCGTCATGCAGCAACCGATGCGTTTCGGGCATCCGCCCTTCTTCCAAGGTTTGGGCTGCTCCCCAAAGACTACCAACGATCAGAGCAACCAGTGAACGCCCTTTATTCAAATCCAAAATAGGACACAGGTGAATAAATGTCACAAAGAATTATGGGACTGGAAGTTCTTTTCATACTAACACCCAAGTGGGCTGCTGGTGACTTTGAGGCAAATGTCCATTTTACATCTCTACGATGTGCCCACACTTCCTTCCTCCATGCAGCCTTTCGCCGGTTTGGCCCATAGCACTATCACGGAGACAGCAGCGGAACCGCATCATGAGCGGCGGTGCACCTCCCGATGAAAATATGGACACAATATTACCTGATACTGTCCATGTGGATTCAGCAGTGGTAATATTGGTGAGCCACGCTTTTATGGCAGAGGAGAATTTTCTGAAGGATCCTTCAGACACAAAGGTGGATTCTGCTCTGAAAAACCTTTTTGCTGGCTGGTTCACACTTTCCCTTAAGAGCTGGGATTTTTTGGAGCTTATACAGCTCAATCTCTGATTCCTGATTTTATTAACTTATTTGTGGTTATTAAGAAGCAATGGGATTGCCTTCCACTTCTGAAGGATATTGAGCATCAGGTTGAGATCCTCTCTGTTATATATATATTTCAACTCAACCAATCTTTATTTTGGCCGAAGGCCATAAAAGAGCAAGTTTAAAATACTTAAAACAATATAAAAGGATCTTAGATAAAAGAATAAAAACAAGCCAAGAGCAAATATACATATCAAGATAAAATCTTAAAATACATATATGTAAAAACAGACATCATTGGCTGTCTTAACCTCCAAGTACACATTAAATATCTTGAGACAGCGAAAACAATACACTGTCTAGTATCACTTCTAAGTATTCTGAACAAAAACTTGTGTTCTCTCGCCCCCAGGTTACGACAGAGTGGGAGAATCCACTTCCTCCTGCAGCTGTGATCGACTGGGAAAAATAAGTTAAGATGTTCAGTTATTTTTGCCTTTCTAGGACAAAATGGACAGATGTTAGCAGGGTTTCCACTTTCCAATGTAGCAGTAAAAGCATGTGTCAGTAGCGTCCCTAGGCAAAAATTAATAAAGAAGGTCCTAGCCCGAAGGGTAGGGGCTGGATCTCAATCTCATCCAAAAATTACTCAAAATGATACTCAGTTTTAAGCTCAACAAAGTAGGCAGTGAGGGAACCTTCGTTGAAGGAGCTTAGGGGGTGCAAATCAGCTTGCTTCCAAAAGGCATTTTTCAGGACCTTCTTCGAGATTGATTCAACTTCTGTTGGTGTTGACTAAATATTGCCTAATCTTTCTCAGGTGATCCCTGACTGACTTAAGTCAGAGGTTCCTACTAGCCACTGAGATTCCCATAACCTCCTCTAGGGACTTATGGACAATGGAGAGTTCCGGGACTGTCCATATTCTCTGCCAGTACAATAGGGGTTTCAAGGCTACTATATCATTAATGTGCCTTAGCCCGTAGTCTAGCTGCAATGGGTGCAGTGAAGTGTTTGCTGGGAGATTATTAAGATTTCTCATAAGCCGATTTTCTACTTGCACAAAAGACTCGATATCTGCTGTACCCCATAATTCGGCTCCATGTGAGGAGGCCCCCAATTTTTGGCGCCTATGTATCTCGAGGGCAGGAGTAATTAGGTGATATGTGGATGCATGAAAAGCCCCACAGTATTGTTCAAGTTTAATCTTTCACTGTTGGATGTGCGGTAGTCAATCAAATTGATCAGAGAGAGTCACCCCCAGGTACTCAAACAGTCTAACCTGTTGCAAGCATTCCCCATTAAGAGCACGGTTTGACAGGATGATGAGCAAGGGTTAAATACCATATATTTGTTTTTGCCCAAATTAATCTCCAGCTCACGCTGTTTGAAAAAAACCCTGAAGTGGGCCATACGTTTTTGGGCACCCATCGGTGATCATGAGAGCAAAAGGGTATTGTCTTCAAATAGGCAGGCTGGTGCTTTATGGCCTACCAAAAGTGGAACATCGCCCTCACTACTTTGTATTTGAGGTACTAAACCATCTATATAAAGAAGGAAGAGGGTTGGGGCCAGCACACAGCCCTGCCTTACTCCCTGATTTACAGGGATGGGGTCTATTAGCTGACCCTGAGGGTCTCACCTAACCTGCACATAATTATTTGAATGCAGCCTGATGATAATATTCAGAAGGTAGGCAGGGACACCCAACTCTGCCAAAACACTCCATAAGGATTCTGTCGGTACTAAATCAAATGCTGATCGGAGGTCAACAAAAATGACATAAAAAAGACCTCCCCTCAGCAAAACATACTTCCAAAATAACAATTAAAGGTGAAGGACCTGGTCTATTGTACCTATACCTTCTCAAAATCCTTCTTGCAATGGGGTCAGAACATCTGCGTCTACCATCCATTCAGCCAGCCTGTCCAGGATAATACAGCTGAACAATTTTTAGGCACTATCAATAAGACTGATTGGCCTGTAGTTAACAGGAGACGATCTACAGCCTTTTAAACAAATTTGGGATTATCTCTGCCCCAGCCCAAGTTGAAGGCAGGGGAAACCCAGCCAATAAGGTATTGAAAAATTAAAAACAAAATAGGGGCACCGAGTGGCCATAAAAATCTTGAACAAGTAACCAGGGACTTTGTCCAGACCTGGTGCTTTATTGGGGGTAATCATATCAACTGGTCGTTATAAGATGCTCTAGCTGCAGTGTTATAGAGTGCTCATCACCATCAGCTTCGTCTGGGGTAGAACCACATCTAGAACTGGGTCTAGGCCTTTCTTTCCTGGATACTGGTTAGGTAGTAGTTGATTTGCATCCCCAGCATGCAGCTCAGTGAAATGTTTGACCCAATCATTGGCTGGTATATTATTCCCAAATGCAGAAAGACCTCCTAGATTGCCACTTGCTGCCACACGCCAGAAGGTTCAGCATTCAGCATTAAGGCCAATCTACTGCATTCCCACTATTGTTTATCTATAGTGATGGTGTCCTTGTCAAGTTTCCTAGCTGCTCAAACTTCAAGTTTGTGCCCTAACCTAATAGTTTACAACAGGGGCCGCTGGGCTTCCTTACAGGGCTTAGTGTACCAGGACTCCTCCTTATTCCTAGTTTTAGCACCTCGAGATTCCTTGGTGAGTAATTTTCCTGAGGGATATGCAAACATTAAATTATATGATGCACTAGGGAACAACCTCCCTAAGATCCTGGTCAGTACTAGGGGCTTTACCACCTGCCACTGCTTCCAGTCCTGCTATTATAATATGTTAGACCCTTTCAAGGGTTTCCTCTGTCTTCATGGCCATACTCCGCATGAGTCTAAGCCGATTACCGACTGAGACCAGTCTCTGATCAAAAATTACATTAGGTCCTCTAGGGAGAAAATTACACAATGCTGTCAGTGTAAGGCTCAAAGTGTTGTGGTCACTTTCCTACATCGGAATTACCACCATATCATCTAAAGCTGGCCATATCCTAGTATCCAAAATAATATAATCTATCATGCTGGAGCAACGCAAGCAGTTAAATGTATCTTTCTCTTAAGAGCTAATGTGAGCCCCGGCATCTCCCAAACACAATCTTCCTTGATACTAAGGTTTTCACAAATGGAAGACAAAGGTTGAAATTTACAGTTAAAATCTCCTGCAACTATCAAGTAGGGATTAGCATGCAAATCAGCTAGATGGCTACAATTAGCTCAAATACATGGGACTCAGCTCTCTTACTCCTGGGTCTGCAAAACACATTATAGAAAGTAGAGCACGTCACCTGAAGGATGTGAAAAGCAGATGCATTGGTCATCTAGGGTGTTCAAAGGTACAATCTTAATTGTGCTGCAAAGTGTATGTAGTCTTGACCCAAACAGTCAACCCACGAAGGTCTACCTCTGCCTGAGGAAATATCAGGGCCAAAAATAATTAAGTACCCTGCCCAAAGTTGCAGGCCATTGCCCACGTCTCTTGGAATATACAAATATCAAACAGGTCTATAAATGAACCCCATAACAGGCAGGTGAGCATAGAAGCCAAACCAGCAACATTCCAAGAAATCAACTTTGTATAGTTAGAAGGCCTAGTGGTAGTGGGGGAGGGAGGGTCTAGAACGAATGTACCTGAAGCTATTGGCTGGGTAGATAAGAGATCATTATGCTTGGTTGATGGTACAAAGACTTCATTATGAATATTTAATGAGCTAGAATGGATAGTTGTTTAATTAGGGACAGCCGACATCAGGCAAAAAAATGGCCTGGATGTCCACCCTGGCAGGTCTATTGGATGTAAAAGTGTCATAACTGTTGTTTGCAAAAGGATGTCAATCCTGATCATCTGATTGATTAAAGGTAGAAACGTATTAGAGGTAGAAGTAAGCATGGGCTGAAAATTCGTTCCGCTCGCGAAATTTGCGGATTTTTGGCAATTTCAAGTTCCACGAATTGCACAAAATTGCCAAACAATCCGCAATTCGCAAGTTTGTGAAATTTCTTTGCTTGTTCGCACTTCAAAAATACAATCTCGCGCGCGCTGCGTTGACTTACCTTGATTCTGAGTTTGCCGAGGTGTTTTCCTCCCGCGAACAAGATGGTCGCGCCCAAAAACGACGGCATGGGTAAGTTCGCGGTAGCCACGCTGAAAAAAAACCCGCGAACACGCCAAAATAAAAAAATTCGCAAGTTCGCACAAATTCGTGGATTTTGCGGACCGCAAATTCGCTTTCGCGCGAATTCACGGAACGCAAATTCGCAAATTTCACCCATACTTAGGTAGAAGAGGCCACCCTGGCACCACTGGTCGCCCTATAGGTAACAGGACCAGAAGGACTCCACCTCACGGAACTTATATGTGAAAGGCTGGAACACTGATGCAGCCCAGATGCCATTTCAAGGTTCCAGACTCTTTGGGGCAGAGTTGAAGGATAAGCTCCATAATATTTTTTAAAGAACGAAAAGATTTCTCTTCATTTCAGAGGCAGTCCTCTAGGGTGTCCGTTCTTCAAAATGGAAGGCCTCCTTTCAACAACCTTCTAGGAGGCAGCTGAATCAGGAGCAGTCCTCGAAGTTTCAGCTAAATTCCTCTTTCAAGTCTTTTTGGAAACAGAAGCAAGAACCCAATGTCAAAGGTCAGCGATCCTGACTATGCCAAGATGGAGATATCTTCATTACAGGTTGGAGGTCAGACTCAGTAGTTCATTTCTCAATGGAAAGAAATGTCTTTGGACAAATGAGTTGTTCAATAAATTGAGAAAGGTTATGGGATAGAATTTTCTGCAATCCTAAAGTCTACAGGGACACCATTCGTACTCTTTTGCCTCGAGATCCATCCAAGAAAGAGGCTCTTCTCAAGGGGATCCTAGAACTTCACGGAAAAAAAGCAATTATCCCAGTGCAAAGACGAGAAAGGCGACATGAGTGTACTCAATTGTTTTTCTTCGTTAAAAATGGGGACTCTCTATTGGACTATTCCTTTAATTCCTCGCCTGGGGGACATGCTTGGTCACACCACCCTCCTTCCAGCTCCTCTGGCGATCATCAATCACATGCAGGGTATGCTGGCTCTTACCTCCCACAAGATTTGCCGGTTGGCCTGCTGCTAGGGTGTGCATCCTCCGCCTCTGGTCCATCCCAGCTGTCTCTACCCAGGAGGACTGGCTTGATCGTGTGGCTACCACGGGGGTGCACGAACACCTGATAGAGCATCTTAACAGCCAGTAGCACTTGTTTATGACCAACTGGAGCCCCCTTCTTCCTGATGGTGGGGTGATGGGATGGGTTTTCCTGACCCTGGCCTGGGGGCATTCCTTTGATATTATTTTTTCTACCTTGTTGGTTGCTTGTTTGGGACTGCTGGCTGGTGTGTCTGCCGGTTTGCATAGACCTTTACCCTCTCCCCCTGCCTGGCTGCCTCTCTGCCTTTGTGCTATTCCTTGGCTCCTTATTGCCCCAACCATCTTACTGCTTCCTTCATGATTTCCCCTCCCCCCTTGCCGCTGCTGTCTTGCTCTGGGCAATCCTGCCTGAGGTGTATCACTTCTCTCTTCCGACACCCACTAGCACCCTCTGCCCATGTCTCCCCTCCTCCCCCTAGGTGCTGCCTCTTCTTCTCTGGTCCTGGCCCAATTCAGTGCTTAATTTGAGCCAGTGGTTTCTGGTGCGCAGCACTAGCACTAAATTGTCAACACCAGTGCTCCTGACAGTTTGCCACAAAGGGCCGCTTTCTGGCTAATTTATAGATTACCACAACAACAGTTATTTTGTAAATCAATAATCGTTAAAAATTACTATTACCTGCCGCCCAAACCATTCTTTTTGCCTTGGGGGTCTGAAATAGTTTGAATTGTCACATTTGTAGCAGTGCGATGGTTAGTAGTTGTGTTGTTACTCTTGGCAGCATAGCAGGGGCAATGTGTGGTGCAAGCTGCAGTGGCCTCGTGTCGAGAGCCCTGACACTTATTTTTTTTATCAATTAAGCACTGGCCCAATGGACCCCCGCCGACCCACCCCCGTCTACCTTACCCCCAGCCTCCTCACCTTGTGGCTATTGTCAGGATTCCCTGCCTGTCCTCTGCTGTCCTGGTCCCAGGAGCTTGCCTGGCATTCAGGGGGTAAGGGGTGAAGGGAGGAGCGTGCCCAACTCGTGATTGGGTTGGTTTGTTGTTTCACGTGCCTGTCCTCCTCTCTTACTACGTCTTAGTTTCATGGCTGTGTTTGCGACATTCCCCTGTATTTTGTATTGTATGTGTTTTCTGGTTTCGCTACTTAGTTAAAAGATTTAAACACAAAAAATGAACGTCCTTATCACTCTAGATTTGATTAAGCCACATCTCCATAGTCCGATTGCCAAGTCTCTCCACAAGTTCTTGAGGTTTGCAGTTCAGGAAGAACACTGGCAGTTTAAAATCAAGGATACGCCATGTTTTCAAGAATATGGCGCACCACTGTGTTTTCCCTTCTACTGGCACTAAAAAAACTGATTAGTGCCAACAAAGACACCCTTGCGCCATAGTGCAAGGGTACATGCATAGCAGGCATGATTTCCTGTAACACAGACACTCTTAAACCATAGTGCAAGGGTGCCTGCTTTGCGGGGAATCATCCCAACAATGCAGGTTTCCTTGCACTATGGTGCAAGGATGTCTGTGTTGCAGGAAATGGCTATTTATGTGCAGGAAGGGACACCTTCCTGCACATAAACAATCTTTAAAGATGTTTTCCTCTTTCTATGTGTGTTGCAGAATGCCGCACACATAGAAAGGGCAACAAGCATTGGCATAGCCAATAGGTCTCGCCTTTGGGACCTTATGAGTGTTTAGCCATGCAACAGTTGATGTTGTTGCACCAAGGATATTGTGCTGCATAACTAAATACTTATAAGGTCCCAAAAGTGAGACCTATTGGCTATGCCAATGCTTGTTCCTATAGCTTCTAGAGCACAAGAAAGAAAGAAATGGCAGTACAAAAACTTATTTCCCCCCACTCACTTTCAAACTCCTTACCATCTGCCAAATTGTGTTTGAGAATCAATTTTGGTACGATCAGCCAACATCGACTGCATCAACATTATGCTGAAGCGATTTAGCATGGCCACATTATGACCATAATGTGCAAGCGGCCCACAAAATACAACAGGTTGTGTTTTAGGCACCTGGGAGAGCCAGTGCAACTCATCAGAGACCTGGAGGCATTAGTAGCCGTCAAAGTTCAGTATCTTCAAACTACTGCCTGTGCACTGCCCAGCTCAGCCCAACCAATAGCCCTCTGCAAATGTACTTAGAAACAGCACAGCTAATCAACCATAGAGACTCGCTGAACCTGCAGATGAGGTAGTCCAACGGCCCAACAAATACAACAGGCTGGAACTAAACAAGCGCTTACTTTCAACGCCCCCTAAGTAGCACAGGGGAGAGGGTGGAATAATGAAGCGAACTGCCTGGCAAGGAAACACGAAGATAGGAGTTACAATAAAGTGCCAGAGAAGGGGAAGGGCTAATGATGTGGTAAAGACAACAGGAAACGATTGATGGTTTATTGGTAGGCTGGTGGTTCCTAAGCATACTGCTACTCCGCCTACACCCCACCTGCGCAGCTGTAAGATGAGCAGTTGGGCGTAGGCTAGCGGATGCACAGAACAGTAGTTATTTGAGCTACACTTTGTGACAGCGAGCGGAACTGCTTACAAATCTGAATCCCTTTACTTCTTCAGTGAAGGAGCCATAGGTTAAATCTGTACATGCTGATTTAGGTCTAAAATGGAACAAACCGATGTGAACATGAATGCATTTCACTCAATGCCACACAAAGGGAACATAAGGGTCCTCTGGATGGAAGTGCCCACTTTCGAAAAGCAGACAACCCATCCAGCAGGTGACACGCTGTCTATTTCAGCATCAAAAAGTGCACACATGCATGAAGGAAACAGGGGAGAAACACAGGAAAGTAGTTACTGGTCCCTTCTACTTAACTGTGTGGTACACAACCATGTCCCCTCACGGGAGTCAGGGAGAAGGGGTTACGCTGTGAGGGAGCAGTGGGGACAAAGTATGGGACAGGAGTTGTAAGATCTTGCACTACCTCTCAAGCACAACATTTATACATTCAACCACTGACACAATCATCAAACTCAACTAACGAAAGTTTGGGAGCACAACCATCATCAATGTAGCCACAGGCTATGTGTATGTTCTAGCACAAAAAACTGAGCTCGCGACACTGCCCAAACATCATACACTTCTGCAGCCCTACTACCCACTTTACATCCCTGGAACCAAAGATTGCCCAAAGATTATAGAAGCTGTTGGAAAAAAACGCAAACTCCGGATATTAACCAATACACAACTCTTCCTCCACATTTTCGGATACAAACCCACGCAAATAAATCTCTTAAGTGAGCTGAAGTTGTATTGTCCAAGCACACACCGTATTTCTGTCGGTTTATAATTTATGTTTCTGGGGATGGAAATGAAGGCAGAATATCGGGGAAGGATTTCTTTTTTTTTAAAGCACGGCTGTGCATTCAAACCAAGAGAAAATGTGTCTGGAGCCAGACGGGGAACAATCTCGCCCATTGTTCGCGGTGCTGGAAAGCTCCTGAAGGGAAATGTACTGCTGTCGTTACCGTGTAACCAGCAGCGAGAGACTGCAACCTCCCCTGACAGCTAAAAACAATATCGGTGCAATTATAGCTGGATAAACATTAACAGAACAAACTAGATACAAAAAACTGAAGTACACGTTCTACCTCTTAGCTACCTTTCAGCAGACCCATTAATTACAGCAGAAAAAGCAAATGTAACAGGTCAAGTCCATAAGTCCAGTCACAACCCTAGACACATGCGAGTCTCTCACGCATACATTCGTACATACGTGCATACGTACGTACGTACACACACCATGCCCCCCACTTCCATGCGCACCTGCAACTCCCTAACCCTCACACATGAATATCAACAACTGATGACAGATAAATCAGATTGAAAAAACAATCCCTCATCTGAAGAGTGTAACAAACTCCAACGATTTGCACTCTCTGCCTGCCTCAACCATCAAGAGCCTATGGCAGACGTATCAACATCTGCACCTGCACACCTACAGAGACAATCAATACCACGACCACAGATGCAGGGGGTAAGGAAACACACACCAGAAAGAGACCAATAGCATTGCAGAGCCAGGAACATACCATAGGGCGGCGGCTGAAGAGCTAATCCACCATCACAAATGAGGCCCTCCCAGCTGACTATACAGACGACACGCACTGTCAAATTGATATCCACAACGCAAATCACTTTCTGGAGGGGAGCAAAAAAAAAAAACACGAACATGCAGTACAAAGTCCCAAGCTGGAAAGAGCAAAAACGTTAAATATCAAAGAAACAGGCGTGCATCACGTGAGATGGTCTTCGTCAGCTGCTGGAAAGATGCAGTCCATTCAAATTAAGCCGGAGACCTACATAGGCGACGAATCTGAGCAAATCCACCGTGGCAACCCTAAAACAGTGAACGGCTTCAATGGGAAATAGCAGGCAAGATGCACAGAACTCTTTTGCAGCGCAGCATCAAGTCTGCATCTCTTCCACCTGAAACGACCACAAGCGCACGCCAGCAGGGGGAGGGGGCCTGTGCAATTCCCTTGCGGGAGCATGCAGTGATTGTGACCATATGGCGCCACCATATGGTGCCGTGCGCTCCCGCAAGGGAATCGCCAGACGTGCACTCGTTGCCATTGCAAGCAATGCAACACGTGCACGTTTTTGCCCCCAAAGCTGTGCCGATGGCTACAGGTCTCTCTCCTATGTAGCGCATGCGCGCTGCGTAGGCGAGACCTAAAAACGAGGTGAAATAAAAGTATTTCTCTTCGTTGCGTCAATCTAATTACTGCTTTTGAATGGCAGAAGGTTTTGGCGCTATCTCAGATTTACACATCCTTGTAAATCTGGAGCAGTGTCAAAAAGCAATTGGTGTTGTGGTGGAACACCCATAGCAACACCCATTGCATGACCCTTTCATGCAGAATACTGTGGGAAAATGTACCATATTTACAAAGAGGAGTTATGCCGCTGATGGAGCAAGGTTTCATACGTAAAGAGACTTGCTTGGATTAATCCTCTCGAAATAATATGTAATCTATTAATCAACATGTTTTCTCTTACTAATAATTGCACTACATGACATTTCTAGTATCTAGGGGAAGCTTCCCTATGTGCTTTTACTAACAGTAACTCAAATGCATTAAAATGGCCTCCGAAAACGTGGGAACTGTACTGCGCATGCGTCTGCCACACTCACGTGGTGTGACGTATCTTTGATTGGGGGGAAATCTTTGCAGCTGCGCACTAATATTAAAGATAGCCACTTCATGTATCACATACTAAAGCACCTGCTCCTGATTTACCTAAACCTTGTTCATTCTGCTTAACTATTAATGCCATAGTTAAAATAAAATAATGGAAATAGAGTAGAGATAAGTGGTATACAGTGCATTAATTTATTATCATTAGCTAATGTGTTTCTTTTTGACTTTATTATTAGCTCGCATTTGGGCCTGGAAAATGAATTGTAACACCATACTTGATACCCACACTGTGCATGAGCCAGAATTCCGAGAATCCTCAAGCAATGGCATTGAACCTATGCCAGTGACAGTCTTGACTGCGAAGCGCCTGGGAACTCGACCCTGTGAACTTCCAAGAGGAAGACAACTAGCAAAATAGTTTTAACATTGTATAAATTGAAACGAATATTGCTGGGTGGAATAAAAATCATGGGAAAGTAAACTATGGGCGGGAACATTGATCTGAATATTGAGTGAAGATGATCTCATAACTGGTATGGTGTGATGACCTCTCCTCGTTTTTTGACCAATGAAATCAAGGGAATACATGAATTCGCAACACTGGGGGGTGGTACATTGCCCTGGAAAATGGTATAACTAAGGTAGGTTTAGCTAGTTAGATTGTCCGACTTGTCCGAGTAGCTGACCTGTCACTGACCCAACGCATTCTATAGGAGATCGAGAGCAGAGATGCTGGCAGAGCAATCTGTCAGAAGAATCAGGAATTGCTGAGGGAGAAGAGAGGGGTGTGACGCTGGCGTTGCACTTAGCTCAGGGTACCTGTCCTGATTTGCATCTGTCCTGCCCTGATCCATATTGGTCCGCACCTGTCTTGTCCTGATCAACACCTGTTCTGTCCTGTTGGCACCTGAACTATCAGGAGTCCTGTTTCTTTGTCCCAGCCTTTGGCCAGGGTTGGTCTTCACACTATTCTAGGTAAATATAAATCTTCACTTCACTCTGACATTAAACGGAACGATGGGGCAAGGTTCTGGAAATCAATAAACTCATTTATAAGACCAACGCACCATGGGGTCTCATCTAACATCTCAGAGGACACATGGGCAAACTATCTTGGTACCCATTTTATCCAGGCTGAGGGAAACAACCAGGACCACGAGCTTGCTACTTACAAAAAACTTCCAACGAGCAATGACATAAGCCCCACAGAATGGCACACTCCGAGCGAAATAGGGAACTTGCCGAACTTACAAAACATCATTCAGCGCCAAATCAAGAAGGGAAGAAGAGAGGGAGCACCAGGGCCGAATGGAATCCCGCCAATTCTCTACAAACAAGATGTGGCAGGCTGGGCAGCAGCCCTGGAACCCCTTTTTTTTAGAGATAAGACATTTCAACATCCTGCCAAGCTCTTCGAAGGGCTCAATTATCTCCCCAATTTATAAGGCAGGAGATAAGGCTTCCCCTCAAAACTATCGATTGGTGGCTTTAATCGACAACAAGGCAAAATATTTTGCTGGCATCCTTCTAGAAGAGCTGATGGCCTGGGCAACAGAGAGATCCTTAATCCCGGCCAACCAGACAGGCTTTGCCAAATCAGTAGGCCCAACGACTAATATTTTGAGCATGGGCATGCTCATAGATAAGGCAGAATTTAACAAAATGCCCATTCATTTCCGCTTTATTGACTATAAGGCCGCTTTTGACCACATAAACCGGAACCTCTTATGGACTAAACTGAACAACAGGGGGATATCGAGACCCCTTTTGGACCTGCTAATTAACCTCCACACAGAGACCTGGGTACAGATAAAGGTGGGGGATGGATCCGTTTTGTCCAGGCGCATACAGACCAACAAGGGCCTGAAACAAGGCTGCGTCCTGGCCCCCACCCTATTTAACTTGTTCCTAAGTGACCTTGTTCCCATTTTAAACGGTTGTAACTCCCACGCTCCGAAGCTAGGAGGACTGCAACTACCTTGTCTGCTATATGCTGATGATATCGTCCTTATAAGTTATACCAAGGTAGGACTTCAACACCTCCTGACTGCAACACAATGCTACTCAGATAAAAATGAGCTTACAATAAATCTTGAGAAAACCCAGACAATGACCATCAGCAGGAAAAAAGGAAACTAACATCATGGTACTGGAACAAGACAAGAATTGGAGATACCCCAATATATAAATACTTAGGAGTGAAGATCGACAACGGTGGGCAGTTCTCTGACCAGAGAACGAGTATACAAGGGAAAGGGCTATCTTTGGCAATTTTGCTAAAGTCTTTAAACCACAAACTTTCTGGCCCCTCTCTTCTGCCCTTGACGCAAGTAATCCGCGCAAAACTTATCACAACAATTACCTATGGGAGTGAGGCACTTAGAGGAAGGGATGCCAAGATCCTTGATAATACAATAACAGCTGCTTACAGAATCATCTTCAGCCTGCCCAAACAAACCTCACCAGCTCAAATCAGGCTAGAATTTGGCATCGATCAACAGCTCCTAGCAAGGCAGGGAGCCTACATGATAGCCTGGGACAAAGTGAGGAAATCAAAACAGGGAACATTAAATGAACATCTGTGGAGAGAGTTAGTACAACATCCGTCCTCAGCAGCAGCCAAGTTCCTACTGGACAGCCGGACGAACACGGGACTAGAGCAGCTCTGGGATACCCCAGCAAATCATATAACTTTCAAAAAATTGGTCAAGAAATCGATCAAACAGTTATCATGGGTCCAAGATAAGGCAGCCCTCTCCAAAAGAACGCATGGCTGGATGACCCTAAACTCGTATACTACTAAGGCACCACAGAGCTACTTTGGCGAGGGATACTCCAAATCCGTAAAAATTTGCTTTTTAAAGCACAGATTGGGCCTGCTACCCTGTACTCAAAATCTCCCACACTGGATAAAAATAAAAGCTGATCCCCTTTGTAGGATATGTGGCTTGGGGCAAGAGGACATGCTGCACTTGATATGCTCTTGCGAGAAATTACGCGATGAACGGAAACACTTGTTTAAACACCACTTCAATCGGCAAGGAATCCGCACACGAAGGAAGGCAGTTCTGGCTTGCTTTTCTCCTCATGACCCTCGCTTGAGCTGTAGCATCGTAAAATTTATGAAGGCAGTGGAAAAAAAGATGCCTGAAATTAATCTATAACGGTCCTTGTATTATTGATCTAATATCGCTTTGTCGATTGACATTACTGACTCTATGAGGACATCGGGAAAGTAGAAATATTTTACAATTATAAAGTTGAACTTTAAAAAAACTTTATTGCTTACGAAGTTGCTGTGTGCACATTCGACCTAAGGAAATGTGAACGTTTTATTCTCTTTTATTAGAACTGTACTTTTATTATTCTGTTCTTAACCTATTTTTGTATTGCAATGGTTTTAAGTAACTATGCGAAATAAAATTATTACTATTACTACATATTGGTCCGCACCTGTCTTGTCCTGATCAACACCTGTTCTGTCCTGTTGGCACCTGAACTATCAGGAGTCCTGTTTCTTTGTCCCAGCCTTTGGCCAGGGTTGGTCTTCACACTATTCTAGGTAAATATAAATCTGTGTGGGTATGTCATTATACTGTTTTCCTCTCTCACCTTTCCCAGGTATCAATGTCTAATAGAAATCTCGCTATATTTCTACATATCCTTGCAGTAGTCATTATTTCTTAATTGAAAAGATTTTAACTTTGCTTGTATGAACTCTGACATTTAAGACTTTGCATAGATAAAGTGGTCAAACCTTTGAGTCTGTGGTTATTTTATGAGGTAAATGTTATTTCTACCTATTATTCTAACACCTTTTGATCCCTTAGGACTTTAGGTACAGGAGACAAGGATTGGAAAGTCAAGGTGCACAAGTACAAGTCCTAATGTAAATAAAATCCTGATAGGCAAAGATTAAGGCGGGATTACCTGTTCAAAGTGTGTTTGTTTATGGGCCCAGGTGAGTACGGTAATTGAGCAGGTAACTCCACGGGCCATCACCGCGTAAAGTGGCTTAATGCCACTTTGTAAATATGGAGGGGGGAATTGCACCACCAGAATGTCTGTAAAAATTACGTTCTGGTGAAACAATCCCCTTGTAAATATGCCCCCAGGTCTTCATAGGGGCTCTCTTCCAGAGAGATCTTCTAAGAGTCTTTTTGCCAGTGGAGAGAATCAACCACCTTTAGTCTGTTCTGCAAGATTTGCTGTTAGAAGAGGCTAGAGCCAGTCTTTGGTTGGAAGTTCAGGGCCACATTGTGTCATCTGTACACACAACCCAGTGAGAAAGACTGTACCTTCGACCTCTGTTATGGCATGTCAACAGTCACTGGTCTCTGGAATCGGATCCCTTATTCAAATTGATTCAGGGGGGAAGGGGTGAAGGGAGGAGCTTGCCCAACTCGGTATTGGGTTGGTTTGTTCTTTCACAAGCCTCTCCTCCTCTCTTCCCACGTCTTAGTTTCATGGCTGTGTTTGCGACATTCCCCTGTATTTTGTATTGCATGTGTTTTCTGGTTTCGCTACTTAATGAAAAGAGAAGAACTTGATGGGCCTAGCAGCTGTCTATGTCAGAGGAGTGGATATTCTTGCAGCAGTTGTATTGTGTAGCATTTTTCCTTCATCTCAGGAATTAACCCTGTCCATATTGGCATTTTGGGAGATTTGCAGGCTTTTCAGGACCTTATTTGTGAATCTGTGTGTATGAAGAGGAAATACCCAACTTCTCAGATACTGCTCCAGGTTTCTGTATGCCTTTCTCCCCTTTCCATTGATCCAGAGAGTTTTCAAGAAGTTCTTGCTGGAGGGCGGAGACCTAATATTGGGGGTTCTGGCTTGCCCTCGGAGGTCTTGGTTTCCACTTCTCAAGACCCTGGCACTGCTTCCACATTGAGTACGCCTGAGATTTCACTCTCCTCCCAAAATCTCTCCATTCCCTTTTCAGCTCACACTGTTGGTTTGGAAGTTGAGAAATCTAATCTCTTAGTGTAAAGTATGTCCTCTTCTTTGGTGGAAGTAGTTTGGAGTTCAATATGGCCCTCCACTCTTAAGACCTACTATAGGCACTGGAAATCTTTTGACAAGTGCTGCTCATCCCGTAATCTATTGGCTCTACACTGTGGGTTCTCCTCTGTCTTGCAATTCCTTCTGGATGGTTTTCATTTGAATCTTTCGGTCTCTACCCTTATAGCTCAGTGGTTGCTATCAAGGGTTTTAGTGAATTCACTGAGCCTTTTTCTGTGATTGAATCTCTGATAACTAGGGGCCAGATGTAGGAGAGCAAATACCGGTCCGTAACGGCCGAATTCGGCCGTTACTGACCGGTATTTGGGTTTTCACATGTAGGGGCCATTATTTTACAGAATCGGTAAAATTACCGATTCGGTAAATGTACCGATTCTGTAAAATACCGAATCGGTAATTTTACCGATTCGGTAAATCCAAATGTAGGTGACACTCCTGAGAGTGTCACAGGCCCTTAAGAGTCGGTATTTTACCACCCAATCCTATTGGGTGGTAAAATACCGAATCCCGGTGTGCATGCACATCTGTGCATGCACACTGTGCAATGTGACACACAGACATGCCCTTAGGGCATGTATGTGTGCCACATGTCACACATGCCTTTACTTCAGGTGCTAGAGGGTGTCAAAGTGACACCCCCTGCACCCTTGCAGCATTCGGTATTTACCGATTCGGTAAATACCGAATCGGTATTTCCCATTGATTCCTATGGGCTTCACAGCACATAGGAATCAATAGGAAATACCGATTCGGTATTTACCGAATCGGTAAATACCGAATGTTACCGAATCGGTATTTCTAATTTAAAAATTAGCTACATCTCCCTCCTTAATATTTACCGATTCATAAATACCGAATCGGTAAAATTCGGTAATTATGAGTCGGTAAATGTCCCTCACCTACATCCGGCCCTAGGCTCTTTAAGAGCTTTTTTGGTGACACAGCCTAGAAAGAATCCCATGTCTCCTTCCTGGGATGTTCCTACACTTTTGAGAGCCTTACAAGTTCCCCTATTTGAGCTTCTGGGAAGTGTAGACTTGAGATTTCTCTCCATTAAGGTTCTCTTTTGTGCCGCTCGCAGACGGACTTTGCCTGTTTGCAAGGGTGAGGAGACGCTGAGGGGACTACTAGGACCAGGAGCCCCGTGCTTCTCCGTGACCCGGCCCACCTGTGCATTCTATTTCACGGCTCGCGGCCCCCGCTCCGCGGGACATGCGCCGGGCAAAGCCCGGGCCAAGGGCAGGCCCATTCGAGCGCGGAAGAGGACGGGACGGGACCCCCCTCTGACAAGGAGTACACACGAAGGTCGGTGCTTGCATGCTAAGCTGCAGGATTGTCCATTTACTTGCAGCTAGCCACGTGCAGAACATTACCTCACTTTTGAAGCAGCTGCTGAGTTCTCTTTTAAAATCATGACGACTTGTAGAGGGGGAAAGGTAGGAAATCTGTATCTGGTGGGTCGATAGTGGGTTCGCTGGATAAATTTTTAATTAGGGCATCATCTGTACTGGCCCATGAAATTGAATTGACTGAACGGCGTCTATCACAGAATCCCATTATTTTGAAACGGTCTTCTTTGGGCAGGCTGGCTCATGCAAGATCACCAGAGCAGCCTCCAATGTTAGACATTGTCTCCTGCTATTACAGGTAATAGCAACCAGCAACTTCAAGACGTTGGGGGGCCATTTGCCATCTCTTCCTGTTCGGATGTTACACCAGTAACCCCCATTATGTTGTCTTACTAAACCAAGAGCATGCTGGTGTTGCAACTTCAAGAGCACAAACGAGGTCTGAAGTAGTTCTACCTCGCAAATGGTGACCCAACAGTGTGAACCAGAACCACCAAACCAAGAGAAAGCGAGTAGGAGCCTCCCAGAGGAATAAAAAACACAAAAATTCCAAAATGTACAAAGCCCGGAGAGCTGATAACTACTGGAACATCATTTAGCCCTGAATAACGCCAGCCACCCGTTCAAGTGAGCACAACTACTTCAAACTGTGGTGATGTTAATTCAATTCAGATAGGAATAAACTTCTGGTCTAAATTGGGAACTTTATTCACTAATTCATGCCTTCCCCTCTACGATAGACTCAACTCTATAGAGGAAAGACTCTCGCATCTTGAATCTCTTATTTCATCCAATCATGCTAAGGATACTATGCGGGTAGAAGGGGGCACTGGGAATTCAGCTAAGGCAACAAATGTAGCTTGCAATTCTTACGTTCCTAGCAATTTACCTTACCCGCCCCCTCCCAACCCACCTTTTAATCTACTGTTACCTCCAACTAGTGGTAATGTTGCGGCGAACGCCATAATAACGTTTGGAAGTGTGGTAAATGATGGGGGTGGAGGGTGGAGCTAATGAGAATATGAACCCAGCGATGTTGTCTGAGGGGGGTGGCTTGATGCATGAATCAGAGAGAACAGCCAGAATATTCGCTCCTGTAAGGAGTGCCGTGACCACTGATGCATCAAAGATAGCACTACCGTGTATAGATCTTCCACACCGTATGTTGTGATACTGGCAGGGGTTTCTGCATTGAACCAAGGTAAAGATGAGTCATACACTGATCTTAAAAATAAATGCATCCACTGGTTGAATCATAACAGGCCACTCCCCACACAGGCATCCAGTGAAATTCTCTTTGCCAGTAGAGTAAATTGGGTGGGGCAACGAAAGAAACATATTGAGGGCGACTGTATTCTGATTAACTTCAGGAACAGGTGGGTGGTTAAGCACATATGTAATTGGTATCCAGTACGGTCAACAACACAAATACAGACCCTTCCCCTAACCTACTTTTACCCTGTCGTTCCCAATAATTTCATTCCCATTTCAAAGAGAGGGGGCCAGCTTTAGGGTAATTGGGATAGCTGGGGCCCAAGAGTCCAGGCAGGCAATAGAAAGTTTGGTGAAGATATCAATGAAATCCCCCTATCAATTGCATTTCCAGGAAGCAATAGATTCAGCGTTCTGGACCAGGTAGATTGACAGTTTAGGAGTAGCTGTCATCTAGACCCCCTTGACAATAAGCCGGGACTGTTAGAAAATGGCGAGGGTATTGTGGCCTATGATCAGACATTTCCCCTAAATAGTGCCCAGGGGTGTGAGAGATCCCGAGGGGAGCTACTGATGATAGCATGGAGGATACGGGGGGGGTAGCGGGGACGACCGTGTGCCATCTGGCACTTTACCAGTGTTAACACGGGATGGTGTAGCCATAGTTATACCACCTCTAGCAGTTAGGGGGGACAGCAATACAGAACTGGAGGTGGCAGAGCACAACCAGGCCGGACTTTATCCTGATGGCCTACCAGCTAACGATGACAGCTGCACTGAGGTACACCAGAATACCCGATTGCTAGAGGCTAATGCTAATATTTAAATTTTGTCCTGGAATCTGGTTGGTATTAAGAATAAACTATCTTGTTCAGACTCGGGTCTTTTCATAAAAAACTGTGATGTGTGCCTGTTTCAGGAGACGTGGGCCCGGGAGGAATATCAGAGAACAGGCTTTGCTCCTTTCAATATACTGGCCAACACGAAGGGTAGAGGAAGACCCTTTGGTGGCCTAAGTATTTGGGTGGGTACCCACCTTGGTGTTAAAGCCGACCAGATTTCAACTAAATCTGATGATGTACAATGTGTTCTATTAACAATGCCCTCAAAAACACAAATTGCCCTACTAAATGTTTATTCAAGGCATGTACAGAATGGGCATGAATCCCGAGCCGTTGAATATCTGAGACAGTTTATACCAACTCTTGACCCAGCAGTTGTCCTGATAGTAGGGAGCGATTTTAATTGTCAGTTTGAGCCCCTACACACTCCAATTCTAGATGGCCCTGCTGATGAGGATCAGTACTGGCACATACCTGATCCTCAGATTGTACCTGTTAAAGCTTGGACGCCGCTGGTCTTACAACTAAATTCACTTACCCTGGCATCTTCACTGAGGGCATGTAATGGGAGGACTAAATCCGATAGACCAGGCCAGCCCTCTTTTAATAGAGAAGGGCAGAACTCGCTCCTGGACTACATCTTGGTCGAAGCCAGAACCTGGGATAGGGTCCTAGACTTCCAGATCTTCTAGAGACAAGACGGTGATCATAATGCCCTAGTAATGACCCTCAAACCGGGGAGTTTGGGTCTGTCTAACCCTCTACCTGTGCCAAATCAAGCACAAAATGTATTGCCTCTAGCGAACAACAGGCAGAGAGTAAGGTGGTGCCATATTCAGAAATCCCCAATTAAACTGGCAAATATTTACCAACAGGCCCTACCATATTTAATAGAAATGGGTGAGGTAGGTGGAATGGACATACAAATAGGGATTGCAGACTGGCCTCTAAAAATCCACAAACAGTTGACGTGGCGAAAATCGACTCTGCCCACCCTTGGTACAATGCTAATTGTCGTGAGGCTAAATTAGAACTGCTAACTGCAGTCAAGGCAAAGGATAGACTAGCAATTAAGCAATGTAGGACTAGGTATAAGCAGATTACTAATCTAGAAAAGAAAAATTGGGAGGCCGAGAAGTGGGAAGATCTTAGGAATGCCCTGCATGAAAAAGACCTGAAAACATTCTGGGCAATAGTCAGCTTTGGGGGCAGGGGGGGAGCGACTCGCCGTAGAACCCAATAGAGCCCCAGCAGTTTGGGAAGCACACTTTGGGGCATTGTATGCTGATTCGAGCAAAGATGATACTTTCTTTCTTTCTCCAAACCCCTTCCGTGAGTATCGATTGGAAGGGGTAGTAGAATCCACCATTGACAAATTGCAACCTAATAAAGTGCCACGTTTAGATAAGCTACCCAGGGGATCTTTTTTGGATTGAACCGAAAATTTGGGGCCCGTATCTTTGTGCCCTCTTTAATGCTATCTTAAAGGGTATGGATCCGCCGGATACTTGGCGTGGGGCCGAGATAGTCCCCATATACAAAAAAGTTTGCCCTCTCTCACCGTCCAACTATAGGCCTATTAGCCTAATAGATACCACTCACAAACTGATGGGATGGGTCATCTTAGGCAGAGTTCAGGGCTGGATAGAGGAGATGGAGATCCTGAGTGCCTTTCAGGCAGGCCTCAGGTCGAGTATATCAACTATCGATCAAATATTTAGACTCCAGATTTTATACTGGAACACAGTGAGTGTAGAGGGTGGCAGCCTCTACCTCATCTTCGTCGACCTGAAGTCTGCCTTCGATCTAGTTCCTAGAGAAAAGCTGTGGAAAGTACTGTGTGATCTTGGGATCCCACCGTACCTTTTGGATGTGTTAGTAAGGTTGCACAGGGAGACGTACGCCCAAGTTAGGTGCGGGAAATATGGAGAACCGTCAGCACGTTTTCCGGTGAAGCAGGGGGTTCGCCAGGGGTGTGTCCTGGCCCCCACTAAATTTTGTCTGTACATCAATGGGCTTATTGACCATCTACTTGGTGTTAAAGACAGTGATGCTCCAAGGTTAGTCTCGGGGAGGGTGCCTGCGTTGATGTTCGAGGACGACATCCTGTTGTTGTCCAAAACATTAACAGGCATCCAACACACTCTGGATGGCTTTGCTAACTTTTGTATCTTGAGAGGCTTGGAGATCAACTTATCCAAAACCAAATTTATTATCTTCAACCACCCCAGGACCACTCGTCCAAATCCATCGTTAGATGGCACTCCCCTGGAGAGAGTGAAGACTTTCCAGTATTTGGGTATCTCCTTATCGGAACAGCTGGAGTGGGACACCCAATTGGCCAGGGCAACCCTAAAGTTAACCCAAACAGCGGGGGGATAATGAAACTGTGCAGACTGGCCACGGTTAAGCCAGTTGCCCCTATCATTGAAATTTATAAAGTACAGGCTAGGGGGGCCACCCTATATGGGGCCGAATTGTGGGGGCACTCTAGGCCCTCCAACCTTATGAAGGTAGAGCATTCGTTCATGAGGAATTTGGTGGGATTTCCGCCTTGTTCCGCTCCGCATGGATTTAGGGTTACTCTCCATTGATGAAGAGATTGCTTTAAGGCCCCTTATGTATTGGTGAAGGTTATGGGTAGTACCAGAACTGTCTCCCTATAGAGACGAATTTAGGGAGGTTTTGCCAATCCTGAGCAGTAAGAAAATTCCTTGGCTTAACCATATAGAAGCACTTAGTAACAGAATAGGAAGGCTAGATCTTTGGGAAGCACCGGATATAGGGTGCCCATCAACATCAACAACTAGGGTAGACCTGGTGCGACACTATAGGTACCATAACTTGTCAACCCTCCAAGTAAGTTCCACTGCTGGTCGCTTGACAACAGAGTTTTTTCAAGTGAAAGCAGAATATAAAACAGAAGAGTTTCTAGATTTGATTTACCCTCCCCTGGCCAGGAAATTATACATGCAATTCAGATTGGGGACTCTCCCTCTAATGTCGTTCACTAGTAAATGGGACAATGAAAAGAATTATGAATGCCCAGCGTGTAAACATAAGACAGGGTCCGAAATTCATGTTTTTTTCCTTTGCCCTGCTTATCATGCATCCCACAAACGGTGGGTAATCCCAATTTGTAGAAACCTAGGATTTAGACACAGTTTTCAAGCTTTTAGGATTTTAAAGTACGATACCCATCCCCCTATTGTTTTTGCTGTCTCGCGTTTTTTGAACGGGACGTGGCATAAGCGTAGGAGTTTAAAAAAAAAAAATTATCTGTGGAGCTGTATATTCGCCTGTCTGTTAAAAGAAATTTATGATCTGGTTATTTGTAACATTTATTATCTTAGTGTTTAATATCGATAACTTTTAAGGAATCTTGATTCTGTTCTCATCAAGGGATGGCTAAAGCGTAGTTTTAAACTGGAAAAATGTAGAATATATGATTGTATTGTATTATTTTATGCTATTTATTAACCTGATTGTTGTTTGTATGAATGTATTAATGTTCTTTTATGGCCCGAAGTGGCCTAAATAAAGTTATCGAATGGAATGGTTCTCTTTTTGTTTGCCATTACATCAGCTCGGAGAGTTGGGGAATTAGGGGCATTAAAGTGTTCTTCTCCTTACCTGAAATTTATGGAGGGTGGGGGGTGCATAAACATGATAAATGAAACAGAAAATGTATTAAGCATGAAGAAATGCCCTGAGGCGTCTTGGCGCTAATTGACCAATGGAAAGTGCAAGAGACATATTAGTGGATATTAGTCTCCATTCCCCCGGGTTCCTCTCCCAGAAACCTGGAGCTGTATCTGTGAAGTTGGGCATTTCATCTTTATTCCCTTTGTTCTTGAAATTAACTTTGTTTTCCTAGGTCCCAGGAGATAATCCTACCTTCCTTCTCCTTCCACCACAGGGGAACAACTGTAGAGTTACTCTTGATGTTAAATGTGCTCTTTTGATTTATGTTGACAGGTCTCAACAATACAGAAAGACAGATTACTTATTTGTGACTTTCGGACAATTTGGAATCGATAGAAGAGCATCCACTATCACTATCAGCAGGTGGCTCAAATCTGCTATTTTCTTGGCTCTACATGATCTGGATACAAGCGTATCCAGGGCAGATCCTCCAGGGTGATGGCTACTTCCTGGGTGGATTTACAGGTAGTATCTATCAATCCAGAAATGTGTGGAGAAGCCACTTGGGCTTTGGAACATACCTCTGTGAGACATTATTATTAATTCTGTTTCAGATTTTCAACTAAAATTGGGCACCACTGTTTTGAATACAGCTTTATGAGTACTTAGAATGTATGGCGCTGTACTCTACTTTGGGTTTGTCTTTTTTTTCTATTAAAGATTCTGAGCATTGCATTATCAAGGCTTTTGGTTCCTTAATGTCAAAGGGCTTCAGCTTTGGCGTATCTCACTTGTAATCTCTGGGACAAGGACGAGGGATGTAAGGCTAATGGCCTGGTTACTTACTGGTAATATTCATTACACTTAGTCCATCTCATCCTCGTCACAGTCATTACATCCCATCCACCATCCCTCCTTTCAGTCCTTTGACAAAAGGGCTTGCATAATTACAGGAGTCAAGAGAGCCAGCCCCCTTTATGGCACCCAGGTGGTGTGGGTAGGGCTGACTTCAGGATCCTCCTGCTTTGTTCTCGTTGTGAGGTAACATTACCTCTCTTGTAATGACTGTGACGAGGACAAGATGGACTAAGGGTAATGAAGATTACCGGTAAGCATTCTGAGCCACAGGCCTCCATTCTTTGTCTTCTGGCATACAGGAGCTTCAGAACTTAAGAGTTGCGCCTCGCTGTTGTAGGTCTGCCCAAACTGGCCTACAAACACTAGCTCTATTTTTGGGCAATTTGAAATTGGGACAAGCATCTAATATAGATTATAAAAAGATTTATTGCACAAAATGCATGGGAAAAATATTTTATGATTATGAATATTTTTTGGGGGAAAATATGCAATAAACGTTGAAAGTTTAAAGTAATAAAAAAGTAAAAAAATACTGGCATTCAGAGATGTCATATATGCTTTCCAAAAAGTAAATACAAAATGAGTCATCACAAAAATAAATTAAAACAATTAAATTAAGGCAGAGCTGAGTCCCAGTGAAGGGTTCACCATCATAAGGAAATCCTTTACTATGGACAATGACTTGTCTAGATGAGTACCTGCTGTAATCGACTAAGGAAAAATGGTGCTGGGGTAGGAGTGAAATTGAACCATCTGTTCTGGGATTTGACCTACTGAGTATGCACAGTCTACTTTAGCATCACTAATCTGGGTCCGCCTAAAGGACTTGAAGGAGACATGGGTCAGTGCATAGCACAGCACATGTAGGTAGGATGTTTGTTTACTTGATCCTGAAACCTGAATGCCACATGTGTATGTGTACTAGTGTACACATGCTGCATTTTCATGGACTTTCTTTCCCTGTGGATTAAGCAACCCTCCTTTCAAAATACATATTTGATAAAGCTTTGCCAATGTATGGGTTATGAAGAGAATCTTAGGCAAAGTCAACCTATTGCACTTGATTTTTTCACCCTATAGATTATCACCACTACTCTATTTTTGTGGGAAGTAAATGAAGTTAGAAAAGAGGCAGAAAACCCTGGTCTTTCTTTGCAGTCACCATTAGAATGTTTGTACATGTTAAAGGCCTTGTATCTGACGGGCTCCGTTAAGGGTGAAGTATTTACCGCATTTGGAAAATTCCATTGTCCAATAGAGGAATTTACTGGGTGTCTTTGAAAAAATATTTTTTTCTTGTTTGTGCACAGTTCTTTGAATTGTTCAAGACCGTCTTCAATTCCAACCCTGAATATATCTTCCCCTCTTGTCTTCATCCTTGGAAGCATCAGAGTCCGGTTCTGCTTCAGGGAAAACCTTGGGCAGCATTGCTAGAGGCTGGCCTTCCCTTGCAGCAAAAGCAGCTTTAACTGCTTTATTAATAATAATTTGGAGTGCACCCAAATCTACTCCAGAACTATCCTCTGCTATAGTGCTTGGGGCAGAGTCCTCATTCCTGAGCTAAGCTCAGTAACATTATTTCTTGTTGAAGATTGCTTCATAGCTGCCAAGGTTTCAGATTGTTTATGTGTTACATTTTCATAATTTCAAATCAAGCAATGAAGACGACGGAAAGAAAGAAATATCAGAAATTACACTCATTTGAGCAACGAGATACTCTAAGAACATCTTGAAACTGCTGCAAAGCATCAGAAATAAATGGGCGCTAACCTAGAAAAAACAATGCTATCCTTCTTTTATGCCTTTCTTCTCACATCACAAGCCGTAATGAAAGGTAAAGCAAAGCTCTTTAACACGGACAGAATTAGCTCCCTGCACTTCCTGCATCCCCCGGTTGCTTAGCAACAGGGCATCGTTAGTTGCTAAATGTATCAGACCTCGCCATCTTGGAATCAGGAAAAGCTCGCATCAAAGAGAAGCAGCAGAGAACTGCGTGTAAAGTAAACGGGTCTAGGGGACCGGCTACCTCCCTGTCACTCTACCGCAGAGGTAGCATGTCTGTTTAACAATATAAGAAAGTTGAACAAGAACATTAACAGGAGAAACATAGGCGTTGGCTGATTGAGCATACATGGGTGAACACATAACGAAAACAATACCAGTGGATTTATAAAAAAAATTATATAAAGTAAACCACCTAATGATTTTGGGTGATCTTTTTTGGAAACACAAAAGATAAAACAGTAAGATTCATAATTTTCAACACATTTATTTGGGTCATATGACACTCATTTCCTGTGGAAGTGAGGTTAGGTGGAGCATAATTTTTTTTTACTTGAATGGTCAATTATGTGGGTGAAGCAGAAAGTGTTCACTTGTTAGGACTGTCACCAGGAAGACGGACGAGAAAGGTAATATATGAATGGCACTTGAATATGAATGGATTAAAAGGTTTGACTGAAAGCCCTTCTGTATATGTATGTATTTTTATTACTATGTTGTGTGGAAAACATGAACTAATAAAGCTGTCTCTAGGACAGACCTAACAAGCATTTGCAATGCAATAGGTCTCGGGTTAATTAAGTTTGAGCTATTGGCATTGCTAAATATTGCAACACCAACTGTAATATTCCATGCAGCACAAGAGCAGTGATGAATGTGTGAACAGGTGGCCGTGTTTGCCAGTGCATGTGTGTGTGTGACACATTGTGCACGGATCCATGTGTGCGCGTTTGGATGTGTGTGTTGGCTTGAGAGCGTGTATGCCTCCTGTGTGCATAGATCCACGTGGCATATCTAAACAAACTTTTACATGTTTCTGTGTGGCATTGAGTGTGCGTTTTTATGTACCCGAATGGAACCATGTGCAATTGTGTGGGCTGCGTGAGTGCCTATATATGTGTGTATGCATCTGTGGGCTTATATTTGTGTTTGCTTGTGTACTTGCATGGCAATATAGAAATGTGTTATTGTGTTGGATGCTTGCATGTGTGTGCGGTCTTATATGTGTCCTGGTGTATTTACATGTCTGTGCTTTTATGTGCGTGTGTTTCGATGTGCGTGCTTATATGTGCCCTGGTGTATTTGTGTGCATGCATGTGCTTGTGCTTCGATGTGTGCGTGCTTATATGTGCCCTGGTGTATTTGTGTGTCTGTGCTTTTATGTGCTTGTGTTTCGATGTGTGCATGTGTGTTCATGTGTATATGTGCCCTGGTGTATTTGCGTGTCTGTGCTTTTATGTGCTTGTGTTTCGATGTGTGCATGTGTGTTCATGCTTATATGTGCCCTGCAACAATGGTTATTTAGTCAACACGGTGGCCCCTGCCTAAATACTAATGCATACCAAAAAAAAAATCAGAATGTAATGGAAAAAAAAGGGCAAGGAACAGCAACAGATGTAAGCAAAGACGAGAGAAAGGGGAGAGCTTCGTGGAGTGGCTGCTAGGCTGCGTTAGACGATCCCTCTAAGTGCTCCGACAAATATTATCTGCCAGGGCCCCTCCAGTGATCCATTCAATTGAAATCATCTGGAGTCAATCAAATCAACTTGAATATAATTGGAGGTTTAAGCACTGCATGTGAATATAGAGATTATCCGACTGCCGTGTAATCAACACTCCCCCCACGCCCCCCACCAGAAGACAGACTTGGCAGCCATATGCTCCAATGATGGTCGTCCATTCGTGAGCAAGGACCGCGAGACGCCTCGCTCTCCCCTGAAGACGCTCGTGCTCCTTATCCGCGGATTGAAAGCGGCGCGTGCGAACAGATGAGCAGCTGGCACTGCAGAACCCCGACACGTCCTGCAATGACTTAATAATGCTTCGTCGCCCTTCCAGGCTAACTTATACTCACACGCGTCAGGAGGGGAGGGCTCGCCTTTCTTCTGCTCTTGCGACTTCGCATCCGTTCCACACTGTTGGACGGCATCGGACCGCCCAGATTACTTGACCATCCGTGAGTAACCAATAAGGATTTCTAAATGGATTCCTTCATTGAAAAATATTCAAGCACATTTTAGTGCTTAATAACCTTTGTTGTTAGCGTTTCATTTTTACTCTTTAAGCGGCAATACTTGTTCTCTGCTCACTTAAAAAGCTATTTGAAGTATTAAATAAACACTTCAACACTTTAAGACTACACGATACAACCAACGCCGCATCTCTGGGCTGCCAGTATTTATTTGTCCTAGCTTACAATATGCACTCGGTCTTGATTTTATGCTGAAACTGAGATACAGGTAGCAAATTTAGTCTCTGCATACCCACGAGGCACAGATGTTTTCTTATTTATCCAGAAAAAACCCTGTCACATTCCCATTTCTTTCGTCAACGGCTATAATAAAATGTTTTACCCTCTAAAAGGAGATTTAGAAGCTGACAGCACTATAAGGCCTTCAAGACAGAAGTAAACTAACGTCTGCATGCACTCTGTCCTATCCAACACCAAAGGCAGCCAAGGTCAGCTCCCTTAAAAGCACCCATGCGGGTAGTTTGTCCAGCGCCTAAGCACTACCATGGAGACCTTTTCCAGGTGTTAGTAAACAAACAGCAAGATGGCTCAAAGTTACATAATTGTACATAAGCAGCAACATTTCTTTAGAGTGCGTCAGAGCTGCAAAAATCCCACGGAGAGAGAGCCCAAAGGACCACGCACTGGTAAACTCACAGCCGGTGAAGCGCCACTTTCCTAAACTGAGCTCAATTCACACCATAGCCAGTGCCTTTCACAGCTTTGAAGAGCAATGCAGAGAATTGTGAACTACCACAACCGTGTAAAATTTAAAAGGGCTCGCATTTACATTGCGCGAACCGGACCTGATGGCATTAAAGCGTTTTCTCAGTGCCTGCCTGTTTATCAGCGCCGCACGCCTCTCTGCAGACTCCCCCTGCATTCCAGAGAGGCGCGCGACGCGATCCGGTCAGCCCTGGAATGCTGTGGAGACAAGACCTGGCCGCGCGCAGAATGTTATCCTATGGGGAAACGCTGCGCGCGGCCAGGTCTTGTCTCACTTCGGTGTTCTCAGACTGCTGAGACGCCGACAATAGTTCTCTGGCGAGAACGCGCTTTCAGCGCGTTACTAGCCGAGAAATAAAAATGACTAATGCTACATGTGAGCAAGGATACATGTAGGTATTAACTCGCCTCCCGTGTGATTTCTCTAAAATGCAATTTACCGATTTGTGTTATCTTTGTTTTGTGTTTAAAATTGACATTATAGGGAGTGTGGCTGGCAAGGTGGCGGGCTAGAAGCAGCTTCTGTGAGCTCCGTCTGCCACAAACTAATCTGATACTGATCCTACCGCTATCGGTGCCCATTGCAAAAATAACAATTGATGGATGGAATGCTGAACAATGTCAAACATTCAGTCCCAGTACAGAGATCTGAGCTAAATCCATTGTTTCTTTTGCACACCAAGCCATTTCAGTTTGGACCCAGCCATATGCAAATCAGTCTTGACCCTGCTGCCCATGGAAACAGTCCAGCCAGAACTGCTGGACCAGGTCTTCCCTTGAATAATAACAAGCATCCTGGGACCGGTTTTAGGGTATCACCTCCTCATCAGCCAGGTTAGCTTGACTCCAGTGTGGCATGGCAATCACGGGACCCACGTCTGGGCATACCCTTCCATCTAAGGGTGGCTAATGAAAAAAAAGAACAATTGATGGATTGCATGCTGAACAATGTGAAACATTAGCTCGCAGTACAGAGATCTAGGCTTTTTTTTTTTTTTGCTCACTATGTTCTTCAAGTTTGGAGCCAGCCATATGCAAATCAATCTTGAACCTGCTCCCCATGGGAACTGTCCAGACCATAGCGCCAGGCCAAGTTCTCCCTTGACTAGAAACAAGCATCCTGGGACTGGTTTCAGGATTTCACCCCCACAGCTTGATTCCATGGCATGCTGTAAACGTATGTTAAATATTCCCCCAGTGCAGAGATCTGGGTCTAAATTAATTGTGTTTTTACTTACCTTGCCATTCCAATTGGGACACAGCCGTATGCAAATCAGCCTTGACCCTGCTCCCCATGAGAACAGTACAGCCTTCCTATGAGCAGCAGGGTCAAGATTGATTTGCATATTGCTGGATTCAAACTAGGGCGGCTTGGTGAACAATAAAACTATGGATTGGGATGCAGCCCAAGCTACTGCCAGTGACTGAGATTAATTCAAGCATTCCACCCATCACCTTGTTGTTTTTGCCAGCCTCAGTGCGCTGGGTATGCCCAGATGAGGGTCCTGGTCCAGGGATTACCTGGCCTTGTAGTTTGGGCTGGACTGTTCCCATGGGGGGCATGGTCAAGACTGATTTGCATATAACTGGGTCCAAAATGTGATAGCATAGTGGGCAACAGAAACAATAGATTAGGATGCGGCCCAAGCAATTGCCAGTGGCTGATATTAATGAAAAAATCCATCACCATGTTGTTTTTGCAGTGCCCATCCAGCACCAAGAGTTACCCTTGGATATGCCAGGAAGTGGGGGTGCCGGTCCTCGCACCGGAGTCCGTTGGAGTTTGGTGTCGCTGGGGCTGTACACTGGCCAGCAATGGACATTGGAGCCCTTTCTTCCTCTCTCCTGCCTCACACCATGGGGTCGGAGCCTCGCTAACAGCAGCCCATAGCAGATCCTGGAGACATCAGAGGACTAAGGGCCTGCTAGTCCCCAGGGACAACGAGGTGAGCCAGGCGGGCACAATTGTCCAAGGAGTAGTGAAATGGCAGGCCTGCCGATTGACTTGTACCCCACCTGGCCGATTGTGTGATTCCTGGCCAGGGAGCAACACGTGGAAGTGGCTGCTGGCTCGGCTACTGAAATAATTGCCTGGGGTCGATGTAGCCCAAACCTCCCAGACTGCTTTCAGTAATGTTGGTGAGTAATACCTGTGGAGGGTCTCAGCTGGGTGCCCTGATGATGAGCCCTGGTTCAGCTTGGCAGATGGGCGGCCTGAGAATGAAGAGCACCAGCGGGTGAGTGCTCGATACTGCAACCCCCTTTCCCCACCGAGGTACTAAGAAATGTGTTGCCGGAGTGCCCAGCCTGCAGTCTCGAGACATGGGACCCAAACCCTGAAGGACTAGCAGTGAGTGAACGGGTGAGGAGCCAACGACGGTTGCTGTGCTGAGGGCCTGTGTGCCCTTCCCCCCTCCCCCCTCCCCCTCCTCTCCTTACAATTTCTCTGTGGTGCCCATGTGGGGTGCACTCTGATCGGCCCTTGGACAGGCTGGAGAAGTGACTGCAGGCCCTCTCCCGACATGGCCAAGGACAAGGCCCCCAAGCCACCCCGCCTGGGCAAAAAAGACTGCTATACCAAAGCGGTGGAGGCCAACTTGGAGGACCCCAACAGCTTCTCAGGAAGGCCAGATAATGCTGTGCTGCTGGAGGCAATTCAGACCTGTAGGGAAGCCCTGGAATCCAGAATTAGGGAAGTGAACACAGAGGTGTCTCTTCTACAATAAGACCTGCGCAATGTCACGGAGAAAGTTACCACTGCTGCGGGCAGAATTTCGGAACTGGACCGGGACATGATCTTCAGGGAAGCCAGGCTCAAGGGGATCATTAAATATGACAGTTCTTGGATCATGGTCTTCCTGGACTATTCCTGAGAAGTACAGAAGCAGAGTAGGACATATCATGCAGTTAGGGCCAAGTTTCGCTCCTTACAACTGCAATATATTTTGCTATTCTGGGCAATGTTGAATGTGCTCCAAAAGGAGAAGGCCTATCTTTTTCAGTCACCTGAGGAGGCATGGCATTGGTTAGAAGAGCGGCCACAGCTTAACACAGTTATGTGATTGTCTGCTTCCATCAACAGGGCAGGAAGAAATGGGAGCCATAATCAAATAGTGGCACACAGAGCAAGAAGCAGAATAGACTGGGCACTATATGAGGCAAGCCAGGGAGTACACAGAAACAAGGCGAACAGACGATTTATTAGGAGGGGGGCACACTGCAATGGCTGAGTCAGACCCTCATGGAAGAGGCTGGGGATATTGAGACCCGGTGGGGGACGGATGCCGGTGATGGTCAGGCTTCGGATGCAGTCAAAGGGACCCCTGATCTGGCTGCTAGGTCCTCGGATGACCATGTTGACTCCTAGTATCGAAGTGAGCTGGATGGGCCCACAGTGGTCCGATTATGTAAACAATTGGGGTAACGTTTCATTTTTCTCCTCCTAGGCGAGGTTGTTTTCCCTGCACATCACTTGGACACATGAGCTCCATGGAGGTACCTGGGCCACTCGCTTTGTGCAGAGATGCAGGTGTGCCTGGGGGACTTGACCCCCCCTTGATCTTTGTTCGCAGTGATTGAGGTAGTTGTGTTTACCTGTTGGGAGGGTGGGGTGGGCTACAGACCTCTCTAACCTTGCTTGTGATTAACAGTGCTTCATTTTGGGGCTTGTCACTCACGGGGTGGTGGGGGGCACGGGGGAGAGTTGTAGTTCAATGCTCATGATTTTTTAGGTTTTATGTTGTTCATAGAGGTGGGAGGTAAAATTGGCTGGGGCACACCGGGGTGAATAGAAGACACACGCCTACACAATACAATATTAGGGATCAATGGCACAGTTGAGGCAGGTCGAGGGTGTGAGATACTCAGTATTGACTTGAAACGTCAATGGTCTGGGGAACAAGGTTAAGCAGGGGTTGATGACAAAGTACATCCGCTGACAGCGACCGGACATAGTTTTGCAGCAGGAAATTCATCTTCTGGGGACCCAATGTCGCTTATTGGGTCTTGGGGAGAGGGGCGTACACAACAGTGGCAGATACCGGCCAGACTCACCAAGAGCTCCTGTGAGGTGGCCATATTGATCAAAAAGAATCACCCTTTCAGTTCTTATGGACATGGGTCGACCCTCAGGGCATGTACATTGGGTTCCAGGGCTTCTGGGGTAGGACAAATATGACACTGTTGAGTGTCTATGTGCCCCCTTGCTTACAGGCTCCCACACTGGAAAAAGGCTCAGCCATTGATTCTGAACTCTATTTTGTGGAGAATAAGAAGTCAGCGAGCTCTGCGATTGTACTCTGGGAGGCATATAAGGAGGTCCTTAGGGACAGGGCGCAGAACATTATAGTGCAAACATAGGCAAGAGGTGGTAGAGTTGGAGGCAATAGAAAGTCCGCTACAGCGCATAGAGATGTCTCCAGGAGCATTGGGGGACCCGCAGGTATTTAGAAACGTTGAAATACTCCGTGCGGAATATTGCGACGTGGCGCAGAGTGAGGCAACAAAACACATGCAGGCCGAGCACCATTGGCTTTATGACACAGGGGACAAGGCAGGCAAAGCGCTGGCTTGGGTGAGCAGGCCAGAAGCGGAGGCTAGATGGGTGAGACACCTCACGGAAGTAGCTGGGAAAGCCTGCACGACAGCCGTGCACATAGAGGAGGAGTTCACCCTGTACTTTGGGTCATTTTATAAATCACACCAGTTGGCAGACTCTGATAGCATTAGGGACTACCTAGCCACAGTTGACACTCCAGTGGTTTCAGCTGAAGAGAGACCAGAATGAGAGGACATAATGGTCCGTGAGATGCAGGCAGCCATTGCGAAGCTGAGGCCAGGGAAAAAGCCAAGACCTAATGGCATCCCGGTGGAATTTTACAAAAGGAATGCTGGATTACGAGTGCCACATTTGTGGGCTCTTTTACAGGAATCTATGAATGAGGGGGGACTCCTGCCGGACATTCAACATGCTATCATCACGGTGAGGTATAAGGATGGAAAACTCAAGGACAATGGACAGTTGCAATTGATACCTTTTGATTTTTCTGCTAAATACCAAAGTTAAATTATTGGCCATGATACTGGCACAACTTGGACACTGCTGTGTGAACTGAGAAAGCTAACAGGATTTGAGGCCTGGGACACAATAGGAATCTCTATGGTCGGGGACCTCCTGTAAGGGGGGAACCTCAGTGGCGTAACGAAACTTGAGGGGGTCCCCCTGCAAAGCACATGGAGGTCCCCCCTCCGCCGGTGGCACAGCCCACCATCTACAACTTTGCCCTACCACCCAGAAATCTAGCATATTTTGATTTCAAACCTCCAACATTTAAATGAAATGTCTCTATATTGTCTTTCTCTAAGTTCTAATGAGAAAGTGGCAAACACTCTTAACATACAAGCTATGCCATTTGTAACAATACTGTCAAAATAAGATTATTTAACTGAGGCAGCAATCAGAACAATGCCAAGGAGTGATCCTATTGTCTCAGGAACTGCCTATGGCTGAAGAACAAAGAACGACTATGAAGGGTCTGAAATAGTATTGACAATACCTTGAAACTCTGAAAGACCAACCCAAACCTGCAATTCCATAACAACTCGACTGACAATATACATGAGAAGTACTCAAGCTATAACTGAGTATCCTGCGAAAGTCAAGAGAAATAGACTGGTGAATCATCTGCTTGCCACACACTAGCGACTGTCAAGGGTTATGCATGATAATAACGTGAACTGGGGAAGCAATTTCAATCATAATGTCTTATTAGCAAGCACTGCAAAACAGGCAGGCAAACAAGGCTGATGAAGAAAACTGTTTGGATGCTTCAGAACATTGATGCAGATGTTTGTCTGTTTTAATTTATCATTTCTGTACTGTAAACAATGCTAAATACAAGATTTAAGGTACACCTATTACAGCCAAATGCAAGCAACACCATAAATAACACTGCATGTAGAATAAAAACAAACCATATCAGCAAGTACCTAATGACAATCTATACAAACTGTAGTTGGTAAAGCAAAAGAAAAAGTGCAAATACTTTCAAAGTGCAAAATAAAGCAATCACCAGTCCAGCAATATACAAAAATCAAGCATGTTTTGTAAAACAATCCAACTTTCTTCTTGGATCAAGGTGAAAATACTTCAAAGTGCGTGGTAAAAACAAGTCCAGCAGCTACTCCCACAAGGACTGACCTGAACCACCAGACTGAGCCTTATTTTATAACAAACAGAGGCCTCAGACCTCAGTGTGTCAACACTGGCGGTATTTACAATTTACTAAGAGTGTAGACACACCTGCTAAATTACAGATTCACCATTTCCTCCAAATGGCTCTATCGTCACATGTGACACCGCCAGCCAGGCCTGGATTTTAAGCCAACGGCGCCTTGCATTCTGGGAGTTGTTCTGTGACTGTAAGGGGTAAACATTCCAGCATGCAAAGTGTTGTTGGATCAAAGCTACAAATGGACATGACATGGTGCCAATGCCACTTGGCAGCTATGTTTTATACAAGCACAAGGGGATGTTTAATTTTCTCAACACAATCTGCAGAAATCTGGCGTCAAATAGTAAACATGTTGTGCGGAGAACCCAGAATTGTGCTGTGTTTAGCCCCTGTGTATGGACCTGAGGTGTCATTCTCTAGGAGATCCAGTGGTAAAAGCCCACAGTTGTCTCTAATGCATGTCAGTGCCAGGCAGCTATTGAAGTGGGGGGAAAAAAATAGGGGAACTGTGGGAGGAGAATCAGAGGGCAGGAATAACCAATGGATTGGGACACTGGGCGGAGTGAGAGGTGTGGCAGAAAGAGCAAAATATCACAATTTTTAGTATTCGTTTCCCATTTTACTAACCGGCTATAGCTTATTACATTATTTATTTTAACCAATAGATACACATGTTTATTTAGGGTTCAATATGTGTTATTGACATTAAAATACATTCACAAAGTGGGATACGTTTACAATCACAGAATGTCCCAAACATCCTTAAAAGTGGAATCGCAAGCCATTTGTCTACCAGCCATGGAGTTTCTGTCATGAGCACTTCTCCTCCCTTTTTCCACAAGACCAGTTCAAACATGAATGCAAAATATCCTAGTTTGCAAATGTTTTCCACATAACTATGGCTTTGCCATATTTGCCACATAATACATCATCTGCTGCATAATCTGACGATTTCAACTAATACATTGTTTATAGCTGAAACACATCAAAAGTTACTAATAAATGTGACTTGTGCTGCTGTGAAGTGGAGGACCCCTTGCAAATGTTGACTGGTCACCTTTCTCATTGCTGCAGTTGTATGTCCCGCTAGTACTAATAAGGAAAAATCTTTGCAGAGACTGTTAGCATGTGTAAAATGTCAAAATAATAAAGTATCAGAAATTTTACAGCACCACTAATACAAGTGTAGGGTGTCAGAGCACTTTCATCACACATATTACACAGAGACAATCATTCATATGTCTGTAAATCACTGTGTAGGAAATGTTACATAAGACAAAGGACTACAAAGTGTAGGAGTCACATGACAACCATACTAGTAGGCAGCATAGTTTAATAGTGATTAGTCTGCAGAAACATAAACTCAGAATTAAAAACATAATACTATGGTTGAGGGTTCTCTTTAATAATCACAACTGAACACTTTTTTGCAACATTAGGATAATCAAAGACTGGGGAAAAAAACATAACGCTCTAATTTATACCTTGGAGTTTGCATGCAGCTCCTACATGACAGTTAATAGCTCACTGTTCGATGTTAGGATTATAATGTATTAACTGCAAGTAACAATAGGGTCTCCCTGACAAAAACAGTAACGCACTGACCTATTCACATTATGTGCACTTTGTGATCTGCATGGCACATGTTCTTAGCAGCATGCACATTGGATGTATGACATTACAACGCATGCTTTTACCACGCATGCCTTTACAACGCGTTTTTTACAACGCATGCCTTTACAACGCATAGCGCTTTGGGGTGCTGGATAGTGAATAGTTTAATTTACTATTCCAACTCCAGTCCCTGTGGATAGTAGGGAAGGTGTTGGATAGTAAATTAAATCTATTCCCTATCCTAGAGCGCCCCCCAGCGCAATGCGTTGTAATGGTTTGCGTTGTAAAAGTTGCATCGTAAAGGCACTGCGTGGTAAAAGTTGCGTTGTAAAGAACGTTCCACTAGACAAAATACCATCTCTCGCTACTAAAAACATGAATCACTGGAGTTATCAAGACATTTTTATTGTTGCCCAAAAATGTTGGAGGCCAGGAAGGAGGCAGCAAGTGCTTTAAAACCATAATATACTTACAAACACGATGCCCCCACCTGAAGTTAGTGCCTGGTGCGGTCCTACTGCCCTATAGCCACCCTGCTCAAGGGCCCTTTGACCTCAGTGACAGAGTCACTGCCATTCTATGGTGTGCTGCTTCATAGGTCTGTCCCCAAGACTTGAGGTGAACTTCATGGATAGTGGTGGTCAGGCCTTCAAGGTTAATCCACACTTGCCACAGCTAGGGTCCACCTGCTGGTGCTAAGACACCAGGGCGTCTAAGATCTTGCAGCGCCTTCTAAGGTGTAGCACAGGAATGTGCTCCCTCAGGAGAGTGGTCTGGGAGCCTGGTCTTTAAGGCTGAACCTGGTTCACCAGTTCCACTTCAGCAGCTCTGACCATAGCGCCATATCCTCTCCCCCACTGAACACCATACTGCCCCACCTAGAGAAACTTGCACTGCACTGATCCGCTATAAACACCTGGATGTGACTCAATTCTACTTACGCACTCGACAAGAGCAATATGCTGCCTAAAAAAAATTAATAACATCCTAGAAAAAGCAAACACTCATAGGGAATGCAAGATTAAGTAAAGCATGTGAAATGTAAGCAGGAACAACATGGTTACCTTTTTCCTTTTACACTCATTATTCTGAAATTAATGAGTGCTTTTGCATGAAAAGTTAAGGCTATGACTACAGGGTGTAGAAGGGACCCGTTTCAATGACCATTGCTTATATCCTTTCAAAACATAGGCAGTATGGTTTAAAAGACCTGATTCGTAAACACACAGTCGCTGTACACATTTTGTTTTCCAATTCAGCTATCAAGCAGGCATTTCAGTACCTCCAGACAAGGTGCACTTTCCCACACAGGGAAAACAATGTTGTTTAAACAGAGAGGAGAAAGCAAAAGTATCACTTCACTGGCAAACACTGTAAAGTGGCACTAATGTGTTTAGGTGTAAATAAATCAATCTGGCCCCCTTGCAACCACTCTGTCTTACTTTAATTAGTTATTTATTGTTCACATTTGGAATGTTTTATTTCTGTCCACCCAGAGGCTGCACTTGTGTTACAAAAAGACAAGGTTTCCAGTCAAAATGTTGTTCTTTTTAGATCCATTTCACAGGGGAGCAAATAAACGAACGGAGGAAAGAGAGGGTAATACCCGTTTCTTGAAGTCTAGGTTTTCACTGAGGAGCGAGACCGAAAGAGAGGGAAGACTCGGAGACTTAGAGGCCGACCCTGTGGCGTTCGAGCACAGTTTAATTTATGGGGACTTGTGGAGGCCGTGCCGTGTGCGCAGGAGCACCATTTTGTTTGCGAAGACTGAAGAGGCTTGCTTGTAGGCACAGCCGTCTCCCTCCGCTGAGAGTGAGGGGGCACCTGGAGCGTCGGTCCCCCCCCCACATCGCGGGGGCTGCAGGGGGCATGTGTTGCGCATCGTCTTTCTCTTAGCTCCAGAGGTAATATCACTTACATCGAAATCAATACTTGCAGTATGCACACTTAAGGTGCGAATGGCGGGTGGAGAAGCTGGGTGGGGTTGAGATTCCTGACAATGCTCCTAAGGAGGGTTGGCTGCTTATAGAGGAGGTTGGGAGGGGGGGGGGGCATTTTCCTCACCTACAAAACATTGCTTACACTTGGAGGGTGCTGGGCGCGGGACACGGGTGAGATGGACGACTCTGATTGGGAGGTGGCCTTAATGCACCCACAGGAGGTAGCCCTTAAATCTAGGTTATTTATTTTTATTTTTATATTATTTATGCGTTTTTATATAGCGCGGACTTTACCCGAAGGTGTCAGAGCGCTTCACAAAAGGAACAGAACTGATACAAGAGAACATTACAAGTGAACAAATTACAAAAGCAAAAGTTACATTACATGAGGCAAAAGTGACAATCGTGAGCGAACAAAATACAAGAGGTAGCAAACGGTGCATTTTAGGAGGAAAAAGTGACATGTGTGCAGGTTAAAAAAGCGTTCAAAGTACAAGTAGAGGTATAAAACTGCAATAAATGGAGGACACTCAAACACAAGAACAAACGTTACGTAGGCAATGGTGGCACTTGTGCAAGTATCGAAAGCAAACAAAAAGTAAGAGGTAGCAAACAGTGTGTTACAAGAGAAAAGTGACGTGTGCATTTACAAAAGAGTACCAAACACAGGTAAAAGGGTAGTACTGCAATAAATGGCAGTTCCTCAAACCACAAGAACACACTGGGAAGGCACTTCCATAGTCATGGAGAATAGAAATGTTCTATACTAAAAGGTCTTCCTTCAGATAATAGAGGGCATGAATTAACTTTGGAAGTGTCTTTGAAGGAGGAGAACTTTGAGGTCAGTTTTGAAGGCCTGGGAGGAGGTGGTGGTCCGGAGCTGAGGCGGAAGTGAGTTCCAAATTCTCACTGCGTTGCCTGAAAAGGATTGGGCCATCGATCTTTCCTTCTTGAAAGTGGGAGGTTCAAGCAGTAGATTTTTCGCATTTCGTGATGGTCTAGAGCCTCTAGAGAGTTTCAGTTTATTCACCAGATAGCGAGGAGAGGAGGAGGGCAAGGCTTTGTGGGTGATGCAGGCAGTCTTGTAGATAGATCTTGCCTCGATGGGAAGCCAGCGGAGGGTGGATAACATGGGTATGATGTGGTGGCTTCTTTTGGCCCCATAAATGAAACGAGCTGCTGAATGAAGAACAGACTTAAGGGGGGACAGGTGGGATTTGGGCAGGCCAGTAAGAAGAGAATTGAAGTAGTCCAGTCTGGAGAGGACCAGCGATTGGGCCAGGGTTTAAGGTCATGCTCCGGGAAGAAGCGACGAATCCCCCAAAGAAGGCGCAGTTGGTATCGAGCAGACTTTGCAATTGAATTAATGTGGGAGAGTAGATTGGGTTTAGTGTCGAGTATGACACCAAGGGATTTTGCGCTGTCAACAATGATGGGTTTATTGTTCAGTTGATTCATCTGGTCCATCCATGATTGAACCGGGGAAGGAGAAAGTGAGGAGGAGAGAAGGAGGAATTCAGTTTTGGAGGGATTCAGAATCAGTTGATTTGTTGACATCCAGTTTGGAATGGAGTCCAGAGTAGAGCTTAGGACGGAGAGATCGTGAGTGGAGGCAACCTTGAGGTAGATTTGAGTGTCATCTGCGTAGAGATGATAGTGGACCCCGGATTTACTTAGGAGATTTCCCAGTGGTTCCAAATAGAGATTGAACAATGTGGGTGCAAGTATAGAGCCTTGAGGAACACTTTGACCCACAGCCAAAGGAGATGAAAGACTGTCCGCTATTTTGATCATTTGGGATCTATCAGAGAGGAAGGAAGCAAACCATTTAAACACAGTGCCCTCCATGCCCATTCTCTGTTGAAGAGTTTTGAGGAGGGTGTTGTGATTGACAGTGTCAAAGGCTGCAGAAAGGTCAAGGAGAATTAGAAGACAAGACCCCCCCCTGAAATGAGAAGCCGCAGCGCGTCATCAATCACTTGCAGCAGAGCTGTTTCAGTGCTGCAGTTTTGGATGAAGTCGGACTGAAAATTGGCAAGAAGATCATTGTCCTTGATATGACGAGAGAGCTGTTTCGCAACACATCTTTCTGTGATCTTCGCAAGAAAGGGTAGGTTAGTGATGGGGCGGAAGTTGTTGAGGTCATTCGCATCAGCAGTGGGTTTTTTAAGCAGAGGGGTGACCTGCCCAGTTTGAAGGGAACAGGAAGGGAGCCTTGACAGAGGGAGAGGTTGACCAGAGTGGTCCAATAGGGAAGAGAATGGGTATAGAAGTCAATGGCAATGGCACTAGGGATGGGGTCAAGAGAATGGTTGGAGGGCTTTGTTTCGAGGATGCACTTGAGGAGGACATCTTCAGAGATGGGGTCGAAGTTCTGCCAAATGGTTAGTGATTTGCGCTCCTCTGGAGGGGTAGGATGAGCGATCTGATCCACAAGTGATTTCACTTTTTCGTCAAAGAATACAGCAAAATCCGCAGCTTTCTTTGTAGAATCCTCCAACTTGGAGGTTGGGGGAGAGCAGTTAGTATTCTTGATGAGATCAGAAAGTTTTTTGGGTCTATTTTTGGCTGAGTCAAGGAGGGTTCGAAGTGTGATGCTTTCCCAAGGAAGATGTGCTTGTGGTACTTGGATCTTGCTGAACGAAGCGTGGCCAGATTATCGGTGGAGGGCGCTTGCCTCCATTGTTTCTCCAGGGATTCTTAGGTGCTTCCTTTCTTCGTAGAGGGATTTGTTGTACCAAGGTGCTGAGGGAATGGGCCTTTTCTTTTTGCTTTGGAGAGGAGTGACGTTATTGATTTCGACTGCAAGGACTGAGAGGCGATTGGGAGGTGAGATCGTCAACATCTAGGTTCGGGTCTAGCCTTGGAAGTGACAGCAAAGCTGATTCACAGAGGGAAACGGTGTTAATATTTTTAGTGTCACGAAACCAGGATGTGGCCCTCTTAGGTTGGCCAAGAGTTATAGAGTGTGCTAGGTGAAGAGAGAATGGGATGAGGAGGTGGTCAGACTAGTCTACATGAATAAAGGTAGTGATATTGCATGCCTGCTTTAGAAATAACAAGGTCCAGGATTGAGCCCTTAGAGTGTGTTGATTCTGTGCAGTGTTGGATAAGATCGTTTGTAGAGAGGAAGATGGCCAGCAAGTTCGCGGAAGAGTCTTGCAGAGAGCCCCAGTGGAGATTGAAGTCACCCACAAAGGTCTAATTGTCACTTTGCGAGTAGTGGTCGCTGATGAAGTCAGTGAGTTCCTCCATAAACGAAGGGCCGCTGCCAGGTGGGCGGTAAATGACAAGGAATCTGAGGGGAGAGCGCTGGTGTAGTTGACCTCAAGAGAAAGACATTCAAAAGTGCGGAAGGCGCTGATGGGAGAAGCCTTAAGTTGAAGGGAGTTTCTAAAGATGACTGCAACACCTCCCCCAACTTTGATAGGTCTGTCATTCCTAAAAATAGAATAGCCTGTGGGTAATAGGAGATCAAACATAGAGTGAGAGGTATCATTGAACCAGGTCTCTGTTAGGAAGAACATGTCAATATTGTGATGGGTGATGGTATCAGAGATTTCAAGTTTGTGTTTTATTGCAGATCTGCAGTTGTGGAGCAGACATCGCAGCTCTGTCGAGACTGTTTTGGTGACGTGGCACTTGGGCTAAGAAGGGTGATAGGGATATTATACTTATACTGGGGTGCACGGGAGGGTTTAGGTGGATGCTTGGTTCTGACAGAAGAGATGGTCAGAATAGTGTAGATAGTTGGGTTACTCGGAGATGCAAGTTGAAGAAGGGTGGCATTCAAGGGCTTGTGTGAGTGAATGATGTTTGCAGACGACAGGTTATGCTTGGCTATTATAGGGTGAGGGGGCGAGGTGCATCTCGTGGGAAGATGAGAGTTTTCCAAAGGAGTTGAGGTCAATGGGAAAGTGGAAATCTTGGAGCTTAAAAGTGAAATGGAAGCTACAAGCTGGGAGATGGAGGTGATAAGAGAGTCTAGCTTATTTTCAAGAGAGAGTAGGGCAGAGCACGGAAGGTTGGGTGTCTCGATGGCAGAAGGAGGGGGTGAAATTGGTGGTGGAAGGCAGGGAGAGGTAGGGGGACAGGAGAAGATATGGGGTATAGGGTTCATAGGTGGAGACAGGTGGAGGTTGAGAGTGGGGGTTGGTGTATCAGAGGTGAAGGGAGAGTTGTCTTTGTTGGTGTTGCACGAAGGAAAGGAATTAAGGACATATTTAGGGGGAGATGGGTGCGGATCAAGGCGGTGGAGGAGAGGGAGAGGGGAGGACTGTGAGGTGTCATAGGAGTGTAGGAGGTTTGGGGAAAAGAGGGGAGGTGGTTGGAGAGGTCCTGTTGGCTAGGAGAGGTGGCTGTGAGGGAACGGGGATCTGGCAGAGTGAGGGGGGTTGGGAGAAGGGGAAGTTGAAGAAAGGAAATGGTTCTGCTGGGCCCGATGGGGGGAGATGGAAAGGGTTACCAAGGGGGAAAAGGGGGTAGCACAGCATTGCTGGCGGAGTGGGGGGAAGGAGAGAGATGCAATGAGAATGTGGAGAAATCGGGGTAAGAAGCGAGGGGAGGAGGGGGTAGAGAAGAGGGGGAGAGGGAGTAATAAGGGGAGCATAAGGAACGTTAGCTGGTGGAGGAGGTTGGAGGAGGGGTGGACTAAAAAAGGGAGTAGCAGGTAGGAATAGGGGGGAGGAGATGAGATTGGAGTACCGGGACGGTGCAGATTGGACGAGGAGCGTATTAGCTATTGGTACGGCTGACGTGATGAAGGGGGGGCATACTGTGATGTGGGAGGAAAGGGAGAGGAGGGCACAAGGGAGGGGGAGGGAAGAGGGCTGACCTGTGCCTCCCGAGGGTGCAGTCTATTGGAGTGTAGGGGGTCAGGGGAGGAGAAAGGGAGTAATGGGTGGAACGAGATGGAGATTCAGGGGAAAACCCTGTCACAGAGGAGGGGAGTAGGGAGGGGAAGAGGTGGTCAAAGAGAGAGAGACAGGTGTCTTTGCCTTGGATCATGACAGTACCATTGTTATAGATTGAGATGGTGAGGGAGCCGTTGAAATACGCAGAGGGGTAATCTTTAGTTGTTTCCCATGAGGGATAGAGGAGGAGGAGGTGACGTTAAGGGAATTATATAAGCTGGTGGACCAAGAGGGGGTGTTGAGAGTGAAAAAAATGAAATCGTTTTTGCGTCTCCCAAAACGACCATTGTAAAATTGATCAACAAAAAGGGAATCAGGGAAACGTTCAATAGTGTTATGCTTCAATCGTTTTACTGAAGCTTTAGTCTGGCCGGAAGGATAAATGATTTTATAGCAGTTAATTCCAGCCTTAACTCGAGTGGTGGCCATGTTGGGAAAATGAGGAGAAGGAGTGCGGGGGGGATATGAGAAGGGTTTTACTAGGAAAGCGGTGGTGAGGAGAAGTATAAGGACTAAAAGGGGGCACATATTCCAGACGTTGGATGAGGAAATCTGAACTAATGTGCCGTCCAGGAAGAGAGGTGGGTATTTGTTGGGCCCTTCAACTAGGTATACATGAAGCCAACTGCCACAAGATAATATTTACAAGGGAAATGTTTACATAAGATAGGACCAACTGGACCACTGTCAAAACCATCACGAAGCACAATTAGACAAAATAGAACAGATCACACACAAACGAACACCCAGTGACCACTGGTGATCACTGTACTTAGCATCAGCCTGCATAAGGCCACCTTTAGAGGTGCTCAGAACAGGGTGCGTAAATCATACAACATGAAAAGCATTTCCTAGCACCACATATACTTAAAAAGGGCCTGGCTCTGTACAAACCACGCAGTCTCCCTGGCCAACTGGTCATCTCAGAGGGGGACTCAAATGCCCTGAAACCATAATGTCAAGGTTTCTGCCAATGCAGCGAGAGTCCTAACTCAAACAGAAATGTCTCCATGGATAAAGTGTCCTAAACGGTGCAGCTGGCACTACTTGCAGCACAGCTGTAAAAGGCCTAAAATGAGCAGCTGGCACTACTTGCTGTGCAGCTGTAAAAGGCCTAAACGATGCAGCTGGCACTACTTGCTACACAGCTGTTAATGGCCTAAACAGTGCAGCTGGCACTTCTTGCTGCGCTGAGGAGAGCGTGAGCCTTCCCGCCCGCCTGTAGCGCTCAACAATTAACGGGCGCAATCACCGCTTTGTAGGGCAGAAGGCATCGGGCCCCCACAGGGTTGTGGAGGGGATGGGGGAAAGGCAAATTTATATTGTCCAGGGCATCAGGTAGGTATTATTGCTTGAGATCAAATATAACTATATAGGCAGCTCACATTGATCCTACATTGGATCCCTTCTTGCTGGTAAAAGGGCCCTACTCCAATGGTTGCTGCTGCAGCCACTTCAAAGCTGCATCGTTCGGCCCCACCGGGGTTTACCAATAGAACCCTTTGTCACAATCTGACCTCCATTTTAGGGTCAGGCACTTGATTTGATAATTCCCCAGGTAACAAGGAGACGACCCCTCCGTACAGTGCTAACTGTAAAACACTTGTGCTGGTCCACGAAGTATGGCCATATAGAAATATTTCCTGCCTCTTACCAGTGTTCAGGGTGTTCCGATGACCACGTACACAGCACCGCTGCTTTCTTGGAATCAGGCTCGATCTGAAACAATCACTGCAAAGTTGCAATGAGTGATTGCAATGAAATAAGCATCTTTATCGAGGCTGTACCCGGACCAATCCTGCAGCGTCAGGTGAATATATGAAGAAGAAGAGGTCCCTGGTTGCAGTTCTTACGGTCCGTGAAGCCTCCGCGCTGTAGTAAAGGAGGCGCAGGCTCGTATAACTCACTGGCGATTTAGGGCACCGCACAGCAGCTCCTGGCTCCCAGTAGAGCGCGCCCAGTCCGAGCCAACACTTCCTCAGCACAATCCGGCAGCCGCCGGCCTCACAGCGCGATCCCGGAACGTGCCACAGCTATCTATGTGATGCCAGTACCTTCCCTATGTCCTTGTTATTGTGGCACCATTATAGGGATATAGTGCGCAGTGCTGCCTTTCACTTTCTGTTTCGTTTATGTTTCTGACCATGCTTGTTTGCCCTCCGTAGCTCCCTGTAGACCCCTCTGCTGTGCCTTAAGTTAGCTCGGGGAAAGTTGGCGGCTTTCCCGTTATTAGTCGCGCACTGCGGATCTTATTACTGGCACTTTTCCACCAATTGCCGCAGCTGCTCGCATGCTACCCAACACTTTATTCTTGACATGTGTGTGTACGCTTTGTTGGGGGGGGGCGCAGTGTGCTGACCGGTGCTCTCCCACCAACTGCAGCCGTTGCCTCTGCCTCCTTGCACTAGCGCAAGATATAGTAGGATATAGTAGCTACCCCTATTTCTTTGTTGTGGAGGACGCCATTTTAGCTTTCCACCGCCCTTTGTTGTTTGGTATCAGTTTAGTTTCGGTTGCGTTTTTATTTAGTCGGACCGCCCCTGCCGTATTAATTTTCCTAGCGGTCCCCAATGTAAAATACACATATTGGAGTGCAGCCTCCTGCGTCTTAGCGAGTGGTGTGCAGCTCCGGGCAGTATGTGTTAGGTGCGCTCTTGCTAACCGCCATTGTTGCTGCCACACATGCCCTCACTCTCCCTCTCGCTCTCTCACCTTCGGCCGAGTCGCCGTCAGCTGCTGGAGTTGGTAGGTGTTGGTGGGTAGGTTTAGCGGTGTATCGGCGTATCACTCACCTGTCTGTTCACCGCACTTTTGCATCCACTTGTAGTTTTGTGGTTGTCTCGGACGCTGCCATTTTGCTCTCGCTTCCGCTTTTCTCTGCCTGCACGGCGTTGGTGTAGTTTTCTCGTTTCAGCGTGCACAAGAGGGCCTCGCACGATAAACACCCTTGGCCTGGGCTATTCCGACAGTCAAATCTTTGAGTGCTGCAACTTCTTCTTCATTTGCTCGCTGTGGATTTAAGGTTAATTTCTAATTTTTCATTAATTGTTTCCTCTACTGTCTCCAAGACGAATGGGATACAATGGCCAACACAGCTTTAAATGCTGCACAGGATATGTCATGACAGGGCGCAACTAGTAAGATGGATGTCCCCGGACTGTGTGAGATGTAGAGTGGAGAGTGGGACCTTTCTGCTCACACTGTGGGCTTTCCCGATGATCCTGGCATATTGGGGCAAAATACTACGTGAATTCCAAAACATTCTGGGGGTTGACATCCCACTTGAGCCAAAATACGTCCTTTGAGGTCTACCAAATGATGTGGATGCCCCCCTAGCGACGGTCCTCTTTAACAGTTTGGGCTGGTGGTGGCGAAGAGGGATATTGCCAGACGCTGTGGGTGTCAGAGGTCCCCACACTATGAGTGGAGAAAGGGGATGGATGTGTACATGGCTGCGGAGAGAATTACGTATAAGAGCAGACAGTGTCCACCATAATGCTACAAAGTCTTGGGTCCATGGAGGAACTATTATGGGCTGGACCTTCTTGATGATGAGATCTGGCATTGATTGATTGTCACCGACCAGCTGTGATCACTGCGATGTCCTTGACTGTAGTTATTGTGTTGCCAGAAAATTCATCGCATGAATGTAAATTAAGCTGCTGCACTGTACATCCCCCCCTCTGAAGTTTACGAGTATTCCGGGTGTATGTTTGCATCCTGCTATGTTGCATATGCAAAGAAAACTAAAGGAAAATATATTTTTTTTAAAGATGACAATTGTAATGCATGTGTGCCAGAGAAAGACAAGATATGGCAGCAGGTAGAGTCGATCGAAGTTAATAAAGCAGCTTTAAAAGAGAGAAATCAAACTGATTAGCAAAAAGAGAGGGAGTCGAGGAAAAGTGAAAAAAGCCCTACAGTCTGGGCGGAGTACAGTGGGTGAGATCAACAAATGTTTTTCCTGTGAGCAGCATAACTCACATCCAGCTGAGCAAAGCAGTCACGAGCCAATTATTTGCTGAATTCTCTTCCCTGGCATGTGACAGTGAATTGTTCTCAGAGGGCGGTATGCTGTCTGGAAGGCACCTGTTTGCGCTGTCTCTGTGCCTTTTCCATAAAAGCTGGATTATGTTACTGATATTGTTTTGTTTCAACTGATCCCCTTTCCACCTTTGTCTTTACTAGGATGATCAGTCTCTGCAGTTGTGGCAATTTAAAATGTTTTTAGCTAATGGGTGCAATGTGTTGCAGGATTATTGTAGGGACAATTTTCACCTCTGCACTATTTATTAATGTTTGTTGGCTCGATTACTTACCTGTAAACTCATTACTCAGATTCCATCTTCCTCATCGCTGTTTTACTGTGAGTGTGCAATTTGCAGATAGTCAAGTATCTGCCCACCTAATAGAACAAACATTAGAAAATGCATTAGGTTTCGCCTATGTGATTAATAATAGGTTGTTTCTTGTTGTAAATTGTAGTTTGCTGAGTAGTTGTACAATATAAGTTACAGAAAGTCTGTTAAAGTGTTATGGCTTGTTGATTTATAAAGAGGCAATATATTGTGCTGTTACTAGTGGTATAGTGCGGGTAAGTAATAGCAACATTTTGAACAATGAAAGAGGGAAATTATAGATTTAAATAATGTATTAACAATTTTATGTGTTTAGATGAGTTTGGACAACTTTTGGACCGGGCGCCACTGCACCTGCTGCACCATTCAAATCATGGCCCTATGCCTGTAAGGTAATTGCACTTGTGACTGTTTGGAAGTGAAATATTGCAATATTTTGTGTTTGGAGTAGTTCTGTCAACTTTTGGCCCCAGTGCCACTGCATCTGCAGCACCATTGACATCATGCCCCTAGTGCCTGCTAGATAATTGCACTTGTGACTGCTTGTTTAGTAGCAAAATTCAGCAATAGTGTGGGTTTAGTGGGGTCCCTAGAGCTTTTGGCCCCGGTGCCCCTGCACCTGCTGCACCATTCAAATCAAGCCGCCTTCAACGGCAAGATAACGGCAAATGTGACTGCCTGTATAGTAGTAGAATTTAGCAATATTAGGTGTTTAGAGGAGCTCTGACAACTTTTGGGCCTAGTGCCACTGAACCTGCTGCACCATTCAAATCATGACCCTGTTGTCTGCAAGGTAACTGCACTTGTGACTGCCTGTTTAGTTTTATATTTTAGCAATAATCTGGCTTTATTGGGGGCCCTAGACCTTTTGGCCCCTGTGCCACGGCACCTGTAGCGCCATTCAAATCAAGTCCCTTTTAACTGCCAGGTAACTGCAATTTTGACTGCCTGTTTAGTAATCAAATATAATTATATTATGTGCTTAGAGGAGTTCTGACAACTTTTGAGCGTGGTGCTACTGCACCTGCTGCTCCATACAAATCGTGACCCTTGTCTGCAAGGTAACTGCACTTGTGGCTGCCTGTTTAGTTTTACATTTTAGCAATAATCTGGGTTTAGTGGGGGCCCTAGACCTTTGGCCCCTGTGCCACTGCACCTGCAGCTCCATTCAAATCAAGTCCCTTTTAACTGCCAGGTAACTGCAATTGTGACTGCCTGTTTAGTAATCAAATATAATTATATTATGTGCTTAGAGGAGTTCTGACAACTTTTGAGCGTGGTGCTACTGCACCTGCTGCTCCATACAAATCATGACCCTTGTCTGCAAGGTAACAGCACTTTTGTGGCTACCTGTTTAGTAGTGAAATATAGCAAAGCTCTTGTATATTAACTTTACTTTTAACTGGCAATTTTCATTACAACATTTAGAAATTTATCATAATGACCAAATAGAATAAGTTGAAAAAATCAATCCGATAATGCCTACAAAGTGCAAAGAAAGGTACTGAGGCATGAATAGGAAATGTCACAAATGTTATAAGGCTAAAGCATCTGCTTTACACAACTAAGTAATAAATAGCAAGCATTCCAGCAAACTGTTAGAAGCTGTCTGTTTTTTCCCTGGGAAGAGATCTTATCTGGACAGTGAATGGGGCTTAAACAGTGTGAACAGCCTTAGTAGAAGTATCGTAAATGCGTGTAGCCAGGGTAAGTTAAAAAAAGTTCCACTCAAAAGCGAATTAAAACAGTAATTCGGCTATGGGAACTGATAAGAACCCCTTTTTAAGATATATTAAATACAAGAGATTTCACAAACACAGTGCAGGCGAAACCTAAAAACAAACATTAGCACAGCCATAATAAGCAATAAGGACTCGCCTAAGTAAAAGCTACTGACTTTGTCAATGTCTTTTAGCCATGTTGTACGGTAATATGGCTACTGTGCAGCCTGGCTTAAAGTTAGCAAAAAAGCGCAATGACACGGCCAGGTCTGACCATGAGGGCCAGTAATAGGTTTTCTTAGTATAGGATTATTCTCGCCCCTAAAAAAATGCTTTCAGACACAAATGCCAATAACACCCGTCAGTAAACATAAATGAACAAGAAATCAAAATACAAATTTATGCATCAATCTTTTTTTTAACCCCTTGTCTGCGGGGCACATTCCCCCGCTGTGCTGGGGGGCGGGGGGGCACCTACAGCGCCCCGGTGCTCATGACGAGGTCAGCTTGTCATGAGCTACGGCGCTCCGGTGCTCATGACCACACCCGTACCCATGGAACGTTCAGCACAGCAGGGGAATCAGCCCAGCGTGCGAGCGTTCCACGGAACGGGCGTGGTCATGACGAGCTCAGCTCGTCATGAGCACCGGAGCGCCGTAGCTCATGACGAGCTGAGCTCGTCATGAGCACTCAAGGGGTTAATTGGGGCATGAAAGGAGAGACAAAGCCTGAGAGTTCTGAGCAAAACACAATTTCCGCAATAATGACAAAAGTAAATGCTACCCGTCATCCAAAAATGGGTGCAAGGGCTGCAATCTACGTAAAGTGGTGTAAAGTTGTCAAACGCAAACAGGGTAATTTCACAAAGCACCGTCCACATCTTTGTAGAATCTTGAAACCCCTTTGCATTACTTTTGGCTGCTTTTTTACCTGGTGGGTAAGGAAGGAACAAGCAACAAAGAGGAGGGGGCATTGGATGGGTAGTGGACAGGGCAAGCAACAGCTGTGGAGGGGGCAGGGGTTAGATTGGACAAGCAGTGACACAGGAGTTCGGAAAGGGATGGCAGGACAAGCAAAACTGAGAGAGGGGTGCAAGTTAATGAAAAAGTACCTCTGAAAGTTGTGAGCAGCGGAAGGACACTTAGCAGGAAAAGCAGTAAGTGGGAAATGCCCCAGTGTTGGGAAAAATATAGAAAGATGAAGTGAAGCCAGCACTCACTGACCAAACAGAAGCAAGGAAATGAGAGTGACTGTAAAGCCAACCAATGGTAGGGAATGGTGGGCTCGTCTTAAGCCCCTTGTAAGTAAACAAAACATCTCAGATGCGACAGACCAAGTGCTTTTTCAGGTAAGACCTAAAGTATAGGGCGCAGTGGGGGGGTTCAAAATGTCGAGGAGGTGTAAATGCCTGCCAAACATACCAAAGAGTATCAAACAATTGACAGTGCACCTAAAACTTCTAGGGGTGGTAGGGTGAGTACAGAAGAGTATTTATATATTATAGGAGGAAAGGGTGATTTTAGAGTTCAGGGCAGATAGGCGTAAAGGGAGCTAAGGGTCCTTTTAGGGTTCAGTGATGGTTAGAGGTAAATGGGGTTAGAGTGATTTTAGGGTTCATGGATGGGTAGGGCTAATGCAAGTTAATGATGATTTTAGGGTTAAGGGATGTATAGAGGTAAAGTGACGTATGTTTATGTGATTTGTATAGCGCATAGCTGCCCAAGAGCTTCCCAGCGCTGCAGAGAGGATAGCGAGTCGGTGTGGAGAGACAATCATGGAAAGAGACAGGTTTTGAGTTTCTTCCAAAACTACGTAGGACTTTCAGAAGTCTCAATTCAGTGGTCATAGAGCTCCAAAGTTTTGGGACTAGATGAGTGACGGATATCCCTAACCATCTGGCTCCTTTTATCCTCATTGTGCTGATTAGGATTCAGTGATTGTAGGGTTTAGGTGTGAGTTCAGGTAAATGGAGGTCATGGTGATTTTAGGGTTCAGTGATGAATAGAGGATACGCACTACTGCCAGACCAGCCTGCCAAAATTAGTACAGCATCACATTACAAGAACTCGAACACTGTTCTCAATACCCACCAACCCAAACACAGCAACAGCCTTCCTAAAGCCATCAAGAAGTTCAACAACTGGCTCACCTCCTGTGTTGACTCCCTGCACCCCTTGAAACACAGCAAAGCAACAAAATCTACACAACAGGCCAGTTGGTATACAGAGGAACTCGGACTGATTAAATGCAACTGCAAACAAGTGATACAAAAGGGGATGATGGACGGAGCGTTTGAGCAAATCAAACACTCACCCCCAGTCAACTGATCTGGGTTTAATCCATCACCATTCTTTAGCTCACTCAGCCACCCCAGTTCAGACATGGCCATATGCAAATCAGTCTGACCCTGTACCTCATGGGAACAGTCCAGCCCGAACTGCCAAGCCATGTCTTTCCTGGACCGGAAACAAGCATCCTGGGACCGGTTTCGGATTCATAATCCTCACCAGCCAGGCTATCTTGAGTCCAGTGGCCAAGTGAGCAAGGGACTCACGTCTGAGCATACCCTGCCACACTTAGGGTGAACAAAGCGATACAAAAGGGGATGATTAACGGAGCGTTTGAGCAAATCAAACACTCACCCCCAGTCAACTGATCTGGGTTTAATCCAGCACCATTCTTTAGCTCACTCAGCCACCCCAGTTCAGACATGGCCATATGCAAATCAGTCTGACCCTGTGCCTCATGGGAACAGTCCAGCCCGAACTGCCAAGCCATGTCTTTCCTGGACCGGAAACAAGCATCCTGCATTGCAGCACCCACCTAGGAAAAGCATGGTCCAAGGATGAAGCATTCCACTACGGTGGGTGGGGAGGGGCCTGTGCATCATATAGAGAATGCCTCTAGTATCAGGCCTGTAGTGCCAACCAACACCTGTGTTGTGTTGACTAACCAAGGAAACAGCACACCCATTTCAGTTTTTCAGTAAAGGAAGGGGAGGGGTGAGCTGGACCACCTTATACTTCTCATAGCCCTCCTCTTGTTTTGTGGTAAATAAAAGACACACCAAGGGGCTAAATGCTGGACTCTCTAATGCGGGCATGGCTAAAGATCCATACCTACACTTGAGATTTGAATCAAGGCCCTGAGCAGGAGAAGCCGTTCATCAGATAGACAACAAAAGACCCAACCCTCACCAGGGTTTACAAAGGGACTGAATGGTCACTTTGACGGAGACAGAAGTCAGGCACAACACAAAATGATCTTAAAGAGAACCTCAGATTTGTATCGGGTCACAGTTCCAGCCATCTATCTCCCTCGTAGTACACCAGAAGCTAAACTGAACACAGAAATGTTAATAGCCGTTAAGAGTGGCAGGATTTCTGAAAGCTTCAGGCTCCAGAGCTAAAACCCAGTCAAATTATTAAATGCGGGAGCCGAGCCTCTAACTTCCAGGCCATAAGCCGAAGCCTCTATGAGAAGAGCAGGAAACTTGTGGGGACCGAGAGACACAGAAGCACCTATTTTCTAGCAAACAACAGTTGCTAATGAAAAGAAAACTACCTCCTCCATCTCTAAAAAAGGATTGCCAGGACAACTGTCACCTCTGTCCTCTGAATCCAAGATGAGACAAAATAAGAAAAGCATTTGCAATGCAATAGGTCTCGCATTTACACAAGTTTAAGCTATTGGCATTGTAAATGAACATGCCTTTTTTTTAATAAACACAAATAAAAGGCATTGTCATTTACAATGCCAATAGCTTAAACTCACGTAAATGCTTGTTTTAAAAAGCCTCAATATTTGAAAATTACATCCTCCCACTTGCAAACAGGAACATAGTTTCCATATATTTAGCCCCCCCTTCAGAGAACTTGTTTGCTCACACAAGGCAAAATGCCAAATCGGCGGTGGAATGTAACAAACACGTAAAACATATGTAATATATGTGCATCTTCTGTTCATGTGAGTTAGGGCCCACATCATCTTCGTTGGCTTTTGGCTAGATGTGCGCAATAGAAATACTACATTCATACATACATACATACACACATAAAGACGTACATACAAACATACCTACATACATACATACATACCTACATACAGATACACCTACATACATACAGACATACATACATGCAGACAAACATACATACAGACAGACAGACATACAGACATACCTACATACATACATACATACATACATACATACATACATACATACAGACATACAGACAGGCATACCTACATACACACATACATACACATATACAGACATACATACATACATACAGACAGACAGACAGACATACATACAGACATATCTACATACATACATACACATGCATAAAAACATACATACTGACAGATATACCTACATACATACATACATAAAGACGTACATACAAACATACCTACATACATACATACAGACCTACACACAGATACACCTACATACATACAGACATACATACATGCAGACAAACATACATACAGACAGACAGACATACAGACATACCTACATACATACATACATACATACATACATGCATACATACATACATACATACATACATACATACAGACATACAGACAGGCATACCTACATACACACATACATACACATATACAGACATACATACATACAGACAGACAGACAGACATACAGACATATCTACATGCATACATACACATGCATACATACATACATACTGACAGATATACCTACATACATACATACATACATACAGACATACCTATATAAATACATACATACATACACACATACATACAGACATACATACATACATGCAGACATACCTACATACATACACATACATACAAACATACATACATACATACATGCATACATACATTCATGCATACATACATACATACAGACATACCTACATACATACATACATACAGACAGACAGACAGACATACCTGCATACACACGCAAAAACCAGTGGATAGGGTTGTCCAGTTGAGGTAGAGCTGGTTTTGGTAGCTGGGTGGCAGGGCCGGACTGGCCTTTGCGGGCACCGGGCAATCCCCCGGTGCGCCGCAAGGGTGGGGACCGGTTTTGGGCACCTGGGGGCCATTTTTGTTACAGGACCGTGTCCTGTAACAAAATCGGCCGAAAACCGGCCCCGGCAAAGAGCTCAGTCGGAGGGTGGGGGGACGGCCGAGCACTTTGCCAGGGCCGGTTTTCGTTCTTAGTCCGGCCCTGCTGGGTGGTCAGGGTTCCTATTGTAAACAGGGGCCTGAAGATTGAAGGCTTGAATTGTGTAACTCAGTCATCCTTTCATTCTTTCAGGACATCAAAATGAGCACAGCTGAGGGCTGCGAGTGGCGCAGTAATCCCGATGTTACTGTTCATGAGAGATACCGTCTGCATTGAGATTGCCACTCAGGGGGAGATATCACTACTTGAAGTTGAGAGGTTTATCTGTGCAAAGAATCGAAAACGTCAGTGTGAAAAAACAGCTGAGAAACGTACGGGAATCGGGCGGGCTAGTTTCTATTACTTCAGGGTAACTGTTGTAATATTCTGAATTCCCACAACAAAGTAATAATTATACGGAGGGTTTTGGTCCTTCCAGGCGCTAGAATGTACACTAAACTCTCGTATCACCAGTAAGCCGTCCCGAGTTGGAAAACGCTTTTTAACATTGCTATTAAACTGCAAGAGTTTGCTAACAAGAGGTAGTAATGACTAGTAAAGCAAAGCCGGCATGATACGGACATCCGTGCCTTACTGCCCAGCGAAGACACGGACAAAGTTCTCTTCTTTTCTGTGCTGGCAGCTGCCCCCCACCCTCTTTCTATTATTCCCTCTCTTTCTGTCTTGCTTCTCACTTACTGAAAACCGTGACTTGAAGTAACGGTTCACAACCTCTCTTTCCTTCTTTCATTTAGTTGCTTCCCTGTGAAATGGATCCAAAAAAGAACAAACTGTCTCCGTGGAGCCGACGGGGCAGTGGTGGTTGTTCCATGGGGGCGTTTGGGCGCCGTCCCCCCTGCTTTCTCGCCGTGCGAGAAGAAGGCAGAAACAAATGGTAGTTATTTATTTATAACTACCATTTTTTTCTGCCTGCCCTTCTCGCACGGCGAGAAAGCAGTCAGCTTCCTGGTTACTCGAGCCTCAGGGCAGGGGGGAGTGGCTTGGGGGAGTGGCTTGCCCACTGTTGTTAATACTGACTGTTTGGACAGCCTGAGAGGCTGTCCAAACAGACAGTATTAGCAACAGTGGGCAAGCCGCTCCCCCAAGCCACCTCCCACTCTCCGTTCTGCAGGATGCAGACTAGGAGAAATGACGCGGTTAGGGCAGCCGGCCAAACCAATCAGCGCCGGCTGCCATGGAGGGGAGGGAGGCTGCCTGCAGCCTTCAGTGACGAGAGCCCACTCCACGTCAGACGCAGCGGCGGAATTCAAAATCCAGGACGGCGGGACTCGGAGTCTGCAGTCTCGGGACTCAGCGCGGGAAGCCAAGGTAAGTTTTTTATATTTATTTTATTATTCATTTCTGAGTCTGTTATTAACGGGGCTGTTGTGATGGTTGGCGACTAGTTACTGTTGCTGCTGAAGCGCAAGATTGAACAGGTGTGGGGGCGGATGCCTGTAAACAATGACATCAATTGTTAGAAGCAGTTCGAAATTGATATGGGAACTCTATGTGTAAAGCTTAGACTGGCACAACAAACCACAATGTAATGCTGGCACTTTTCATTGTAGTTTGCCTGTATTCTACGTTCAGTGGCAGAGACATGAAACAGGCACTTGGAATGCATATTTGGCGGATTTGCGTGAGGTTACGGGGTGGGAATGAAGAACCTTAATTGTCCAATTAGAAGCAGCGTCCCTTATGCAACACTTGCACCAACACTTGAGCACCCTGACTCGAAATCACATTTGCCCCTCTTTCATGTTTGCAGTTTGTTTTTATTTTATCGTCTTCGTTTTATCGTGTATAGGTTTTCACCTCAGTGAAAGTGTGAAGATGTTCAGGCAATCTTGTGCAAGAGTCAGACAGATTTGAAAACATGGCCTGCATTTAAAAGAGGTTTTAAATTAGAAATCTCCGGAGTGCCAGAACGGGCTGCAGCCATCCTCAGAGACCCGGCAGCCTGTGGAGGCTTAACAGACTGTTAAGCTTGTACCCCTGTTTTATGTGCTGTCTTTTCCATGTGTGAGTGTGTGGGAAGTCTGCAGGACTGTTATCTTGTGTGACGCATATTATGAAATCACCGGCCAACTTTTCTCTAACATTCTAATAGCCTCTGGTGTTTGTTCCTGTATGGACTTTTCTCCACCGCCAATTTTACGCCCCGACAATTTCAAATGTCACCAGCCGCCACTGTGACGGGGGACGGAAAGTGAAAGCGTGGGATGCGCCTGTGAGCATGCGGTGGGAGCCAGAGTTGAGACGCCATGTGGGCGCGCTGGTGGGAGCATGTAAAGCAGAGGAGACACCATGCGCATGCACATTGGATGTCCGTGCGCGCACATGGTTTGTCTCCCTTCACTAGGAAAAGCCATAACAATAGAGACTCGGAAAGTGAAGCAGCTGCGCTGCATTCGCTAGGCAAGACCTAAACAGAGGAAAGGGAGAAAAGGAGAAAAGTCAAAACTTTAACATCCAAGAGCTCTGGAGATTGCCCACCCCTACACACCTGGTTCCTGGAAATGAGTGCAGAATAGAAGCAGCAAGGCAACTGCCTCAAAACAAATAGGACCAGAGTTTTAGTATCCCAGTGTGCTTCCACAAGTTAACAACACCCTGAGGAAAACAGAAACATGCTGCTGCCAGACTCTGCCAGTCAGCTGTCCACACCCAGATAATAATTCCCTTTAAGGACAAGCGATACATCTCTACCCAAGAAAAAATCTGAATGGCCACAGCTACAAGGCTACCTCTCAGTTCTGCTTCGTTTTGGAGACCGCATTGTCAACAAGAACCACCACTACCAGATCCTGATGTAAGATGACAAAGATCCATAGAGCCATGAGACTGATGGTCATCTCTTTTTAATTTATAGTCTTGGACAAGACCCCTCGTCCATAGATCCTGGACCAAAAGCTCACCCAAGCTTGCTCCCGATGCAAAACCACATAGTGAGGAGGCAGATTCTGGACTCAACCACCCCATCAAACCACTGTAGATCTCAGATTTGAGTTCAGTTGGAGAGTCAAAAAGAAGACTTGCTCGGCCCAAGTGATAAAAGATATGGTAAGAGACCTGTGCAGTTGGAACATTGCCCATGGATTCAAAAACATAGTTGCTGCCCACTCTAGAAACCTCCTGGTCCCCTTTAAATACTGCAAAACAACAAATCTAGACCCCAGGCCAGTTGGTATACAGAGGATCTCAGACTGATGAAATGCAACCTTCAGTACTCCTCTACCAATGGCCAAATCATAGACTGGTCAGCCAACAAAACACATACCTGCCTTTGGCAGTAGTGAAGCAAGAGCAGGGAGCATCTTTCGATAAAGAAGGTGTCACAACTGAGACAACAGCTTGACTTCATGGGCCTTCAACAGGAATCCAGCACCCAAGTCCATCCAGTACTGGGTCTCAAGAAAATAAAGATGCTGTATCATCACTAGGTGTGACTTGGGACTGTTGACAAGAGACCCATAGATCTGAACACTTTACACACACTTTACGCACACTGGATGTGTCAGGCCCTGCCAGAGGGGCAGAATGTGTGTGTATCATACAGTCATGTAGGCATGACTGAATAAAGAACGCTGACAGCAGAGTGGAAGGATCCTGTCCCAGTTGTGTGTCTCTGTGTCTGTTAGCGATCTGCTGGTTTCCTGTTCTCACAGACTATGTGTGTTTTTGTTGAACATACGTGTATTCAATGATTATCTGAGAGTGAGAATGTGAAGTGAAGTGAAGTGAAACTCTTTGTTTATTTAGACCATAGTCTTTAAACACAACGGGAAACCGGAATAAATAAATTACAATTCAATTCATTAAAGATTTCCGTTATGGGATCCACCGCAGACCCACTGCAGGACCAATTCACTGCTTTACGTAGGTGAGCATTATATCCCCCAGTTTCCAGTTCCCCTACCCCCTATAGCAGCTGTCTGCAGCAGCTGACGCTGCTACAATGGTTGTGGGCCAACAACGTTTTTGCCTCTTGGTGGTGTTCGGAGGAAGAGGAAGGGAAGAGGAAGAGCAGGGGGTACTTGGGGCGGCAGGCTCTGTATAAGCGGCTGCAGTCGACCCAATACTGTGGACGTCTCTCTGCTCTTGTGGCATCCAGTAGTGCTGCTGGGAAGCCAGTGTGATGAAGGAGTAGTGTTAATAGGGTGATCTCTGGTGAGTCAAGTAGAGTCGATTGGCCTGTAGGGTGTGATGGCTTCAATGCGACTTGCAGTGGGGAAATATGGGTTTTGAGTGTGCTTTGGACTATGTGCTCTATTTGCCTGACACCCAGTTGCTCCTTTTGTAATTTAGGCAGTCATAGTATTGGCTGTCAGTGTGTTGTCAGATTGATCACGTGCATTTGAGGATAACTGGAGAAACATGGGAGAATTGGTAACTAGAGTATTACTCAGCTAATATAGAATCAATCCAATTAACTCCTTGAGTAAACTCAAACTTTAAAGTTCGGAGTGGGTCATATCCTATTACCTACAACCTCTCAAGAATATCACAACTAACAGTAACAATAATTACGGTTCCACAATCGAATCTAAAACATATCTTTTCACTATATCAAACAAACTGATGTGGCTTTTGTGGCTACTGTGGTTTTATCAGGGGCAGTGATGTAGCACACAGTAGCAAAAACCAGACTTCGAAGAGCCGGACTCTCTTGCCGCTAGAGATTGGAGCAATGGATGCAACCAATAATTATTTAAAGTGTGCTTCCAATCATGCTGTAGAAATGAAACGAGTACTAACGACCTTTACCTTAAGGCAAACCAGGTCAGATGCACAAATTCAGCAGTGGATTTGTTGAATTCAACTAAAACTGAATTATAGCATGATTTTTTTTACAATAAACAATGTTGCGCTCTGAATTTCCCATCACCATCAAATATTTAGCTAGTTACAATTAATATAGAAAAAGGACATATTAAAACCAGTTCACCATATTCATCTAGTGATGGTATAGAAACTTCTCAAGCATATTGCGTCTGTGCAACCCACAGGACTAGAAGATGTCTTCCAACTGCCAGACAACAATAGTATTCTTAAGAGGAAAATGCATCTAATGTATGCAGAAATAGACAACCACCAGGCAACAGAACTTTCAGACATAACATTAATAGAACATCTGAAACAGCCAAAGTTTACATAATGTTAACATTCTGGCATCAGAACCAGCGCTGGAGATGATTGGCCAAAGGAACAAAAACAACGTGTGCCTGTAATAGACAAACCCTGTGAATCTATAGAAGTCGACACAATTGCAATAATGGATAATAATGAAAATGATAAAAGCGTAACCATGGTGAGGGAAAATCATCCTAACGGCATAGATGAAACAAAAGGCGCATGCAGGGCACCATTCATTGTAGCATTATAACAAGTATATGGTATGAGGCAAGTGAATCTGAAAAATAATCAGAGGAAAGAAAATACAAGGTCTATAGAATATAAACTTGCCTATGATTCAATTAGAGTTGCAATTGGGTCTTATCATACATGTGAAACCATAATCTTGTTGTCACTCTTTAAAGAAAGTCTGAGTAAAAATCTAGTTTTTTCCCCTTAGTTTTATATAGCGCAAACTTGGCCCCAAGGTATCAGAGCACTTTACACGAGCACCAGTTGCATTACAGATGGACTAATTGATTTTTTTTGTTAGGTACGGGGAGATTGAATGATTTGCCAAGAATCACAGGATGTTGAGCATCCCTGCCGAGATTCGAACCCGGTTCCCACAGCTTCGAGGTCCACCGCTCTGGCTGTTAGGCCACATCCTCTCCACTGGAAATCACAGCAGTTGACACCTTAAGTTTTCAGTCGATAAAAATAGAGACGCAAATAGACCTTTTACTTAAAGTTGCACTTTAGATGCAGAAGTTTGACAACAAACAAACTGTTACAACCAGTATCCATCATGAACAATGTAGATCTGCAATGCAAACTCAGAAACCACAGTTTTTTGGGAAAACATCAGCAACAAACTTGGGAATTCACCTAGGGCCCAATTACGGTTCTGGGACACCTGGTGGCGTGAAGGTGGCAGATCCAGCCGCTGCCTCATCGGCAGTCCAACAGCCCTATTACGAGTTGGGCAGCCGGACCATCCTGGGACCACCGGCTTCGACAGGGAACCACATCCGTGGTCCCACCAAACATTTTTCGAGTTTCCTCTCCTCCAGGGTTTACATGAAGGTTTTTCCTCCATGTAAAACTTGGAGGTGAGGAAACAGAGGGGGCCCTACAGAGCCTCCCTGTACCTTAACCGCATGTGGATGTACACTGAGGGGCATACCATGTGACCCCCTGTGTGCATGCACATACGTTCCTGCAGGTCATGGACTTTCGAGTCCATGCTGTGCAGGAACGTTGTAGTGCGGCCCCATTGCTATGCCTTTTTCAAAGGCGGTGCAGCTTTGAATAGAGGCACCACCATTGGACCGCCAAGCCTCCCGCATGCCAGGCTATTGAACAGTTGTATTCTGACAGGCAGGCGGGCGGCCTGTGACCTTTGACAGAGCGGTGGTGCAGTGGTTTGCACTGCAGCTCCACCACTCCTCCCACAGTCCCTAATGTCCTGCTTTTAATGATTGCGACTTGGCAAATGACTCAACAGGAGACGATAGACAGGTTGGCAGTGAACATCATTCCAGAAGTTGTTAGAATACTACATGAAGAAGGTAGACATGAGATCTAACTGAAGACAAATACGAGTCTAATAAAGACAAATCTAAAATTACTTTAACAAAGTCTGAGAGCTCTATTGTTAATTCAACATTGAGCAAAATGCAGGCTGAGACACATGATTTAGTAGTTAATACAAACAGACTTAAATCTGAAGTTAATGATGAGTGCCAAATACTAACAGAATTCTACAAATCTGATGCAACATGATCCCATTAAAAAATAGGGAGCAGAAGTTTATCCTAAGGCGCTGTCTAGAAAGAATAAGAGAAAGCTAAAGAAGACAAAATAAAGAAATCTACAACATTTCTTCATTACAGCATTGAAAAAATCCCACACACATGTAGCACAAAAAGAGGAGTCGGCCAATGAAGCATTGTTAAAAAAGAATCCAGGCCCTGAAACATATTACAAAGGCTACAATATTTCCACTTAAATGTTACCTTACGCAGATCTAGTAGCATCAGAGTAGAGATTACCAACAATAATAACAACAAGCATTGGAAATGCAATAGGGCTCGCATTAGGAAAGTTTGAGCTATTGGTCTTACAAATGAATTTTTTTTTTATTTATGTGTTATTTTTTAAAATAGCTAAATTAATAGCTTTGTCATTTACAATGCCAATAGTTATAACTTTCGCAAATGTGACACCTATAGCATTTGTAATGCAACATGTTTTGTATTTACGTGACTTAGATGTATTGATATTACAAATAACAATGGCTTTTAATTTTTTTAAATAATTAATACTTAAATAATTTATTTAATTTGTAATGGCAATAGCTTAAACTTTTGTAAATAACTTTTGTGAAGATTATGTTCAGTATTTTTTATTGCGACGAAAATCCAAGAACAGAAGTGAAATATTAACATCTTTTTGTGATTTGTAATAAAGCGTGAAAGCTTGAAAACAGTTTGAAACATTGAAAGAACATATTTGAACCAGTGATGCTGTTGTTGCGCTGAGTGATGCTGTGGTTGCGCTGAGTGATGCTGTGGTGGTGCTGAGTGATGCTGTGGTTGCGCTGAGTGATGCTGTGGTTGCGCTGAGTGGTGTGTGCATCGGTGGAGCTTAGTGGGTGCATTGGTGGAGCTGGGTGGTGGGTGCATTGGTGGAGCTTAGTTGGCGCATCGGTGGAGCTGTGTGGTGGGTGCATCGGTGGAGCTGTGTGGTGGGTGCCTCGGCGGAGTTGTGTGGTGGGTGCATCGGCAGTGGTGGGTGCATCAGTGGAGCTGTGTGGTGGGTGCTTCGGTGGAGCTGTGTGGTGGGTGCATCTGTGGAGCTGTGTGGTGGGTGCATCTGTGGAGCTGTGTGGTGGGTGCATCTGTGGAGCTGTGTGGTGGGTGCCTCGGAGGAGCTGTGTGGTTGGTGCCTTGGTGGAGCTGTATGGTGGGTGCCTCAGTGAAGCTGTGTGGTGGGTGCATCGGTGGAGCTGTGTGGTGGGTGCATCAGTGGAGCTGTGTCAGTGGAGCTGTGTGGTGTGTGCATCGGTGGAGCTGGGTGGTGGGTGCATCGGTGGAGCTGTGTCGGTGGAGCTGTGTGGTGGCTGCATCGGTGGAGCTGTGTGGTGGGTGCATCGGTGGAGCTGTGTGGTGGGTGCATCGGTGGAGCTGTGTGGTGGGTGCATCGGTGGAGCTGTGTGGTGGGTGCATCGGTGGAGCTGTGTGGTGGGTGCATTGGTGGAGCTGGGTGGTGGGTGCATCGGTTGAGCTGTGTCGGTGGAGCTGTGTGGTGGGTGCATCGGTGGAGCTGGGTGGTGGGTGCATCGGTGGAGCTGTGTCGGTGGAGCTGTGTGGTGGGTGCATCGGTGGAGCTGTGTGGTGGGTGCATCGGTGGAGCTGGGTGGTGGGTGCATCGGTGGAGCTGTGTCGGTGGAGCTGTGTGGTAGGTGCATCGGTGGAGCTGGGTGGTGGGTGCATCGGTGGAGCTGTGTCGGTGGAGCTGTGTGGTGGGTGCATCGGTGGAGCTGGGTGGTGGGTGCATCGGTGGAGCTGTGTCGGTGGAGCTGTGTGGTGGGTGCATCGGTGGAGCTGGGTGGTGGGTGCATCAGTGGAGCTGTGTCGGTGGAGCTGTGTGGTGGGTGCATCGGTGGAGCTGTGTGGTGGCTGCATCGGTGGAGCTGTGTGGTGGGTGCATCGGTGGAGCTGTGTGGTGGGTGCATCGGTGGAGCTGGGTGGTGGGTGCATCGGTGGAGCTGTGTCGGTGGAGCTGTGTGGTGGGTGCATCTGTGGAGCTGTGTGGTGGGTGCATCTGTGGAGCTGTGTGGTGGGTGCATCTGTCGAGCTGTGTGGTGGGTGCATCTGTGGAGCTGTGTGGTGGGTGCATCTGTGGAGCTGTGTGGTGGGTGCATCTGTGGAGCTGTGTGGTGGGTGCATCTGTGGAGCTGTGTGGTGGGTGCATCTGTGGAGCTGTGTGGTGGGTGCATCTGTGGGTATGCAACAAGTGAAATGGACTCAGCGAGACTCCTGTGGTCCCCATGAGACCTACGGTAGGGACTGAGAGACTCCTTACAGTCAGAGGAGAGAGGTGGTTTAAGGGCTACGGTGGGAGGCCAGTGAAGTGAGGAAACGAGGAACACCCCACTGACATTTAGGCTATTGAAGGGAAATGAGTGACACTTTGTATGAGACTATTACAGTGCGAATGAGGGACACAAGTATTTGAGGTGAGCGAGCGAGAGTAAGTGAAAAAATAGAGCTGCAAGAGACCACCGCTGTGGAGAGTGAGAAAGACCCAGCTGAGCTATTTTAATTGAATGACGGACAATGAGTGCGACAGGTACCGCGTAAGGGACCACTCCTTTGGAGAGTGAGTGGGACTCTCGTTTACGGGTATGCAACAAGTGAAATGGACTCAGCGAGACTCCTGTGGTCTCCGTGAGACCTACGGTAGGGACTGAGAGACTCCCTACAGTCAGAGGAGAGAGGTGGTTTAAGGGGGAGACTGCATTCAACCATGGATCTGTATGAGGAGTGAGGGACACTCTGGCGTCTATGACGTAGGTGATGGAGTGAGACCGAGACCCCATTGAACTATAGGAGGTGTTTGATGATGACTGAGAGAGACGCGCACTGCCTGAGGTGAGTGATGGCCGCGTGAGAGGGAGACTCCAATGATGTGAGTGACGTATAACTAGCGAGACTCCATTGAAGCGTGACACCTCTGACGTGGATTTGGGTGGGACTCCTCAGCAGTTTTGACGAAGCTATGGAGTTTGCTCACTTGAACCACATGTGCACAACGATGGGGAACCAGTGACACTCTTGATGAGTTTGAGGTAAGTGATAGGTAATGGGTGAGACTTCACAACAGTATAAGAAATGACTGGTTTAGGAAGTGACTGAGATTTTACCGGGGTGCGTGTGGCAGTAGCACCTGACAGTCAGTCTCATGGACGGATATGAAGTCACTGCAAGTGTTTATTCTACCGAGGTCGATAAATCGAGCCGCCGCTCTAATTGTGAGTCAAAAGCGTGTGTCACCTGCTTAAGGAAATGAAGCGCTTTGAAAGTACTGCGTGCTAATTACAGCATGTGTCCTCAATTAGTTTAACCCAAGGCTGCTGTAATCTCACATTGATCCGTGACTGCCCTCTGCAACTATTCCGATCCTGCAAGTCGGCAACTCGGGACCTTGACACCAGTGACCAGGTGCTCATCTTGTTTTTGTTGCAGATTTTATATAGCGCGAACTCGACCCAAAGGTATTGGAGCGCTTTACATAAGCACCGATTACGTTACACACAGGGCACAAGTCCTAACAAGGAAGCAAAGCAAACAGCCGGAGAAGAGAGAAAACAGCAGGAATCGAAGTAAAGAGGAGGATGCAAGGAGAGGTACAGAGGGAGTTAGCATAAAAGGAGACACGGCTGGCAGCCGTGAAACTGAAAGTACGGCCGGCCGGCCGTGAATAATTAGGGGATGAGCGCACGCTGAGAAGCTGCCTTTGATGTGGTAATGCGAGGCAGGCAGGCAGGCGGCTGGTGGCATTGTGCACGCGCTTTTTAGGGCTTGCGCTTGCGCAATGACCTAAAAAGCACATGCACTTCAAGAAATCGCCAGTTGAATCGTGCTTGGGTAAACGCTGTTTAAGCCCCTATAGAGCTTCGCCAGCTATGCGCATGCGCACAGCAGGCGAGCCCTAAAAATGACGTCTGTGATCTGAATCGGCAAAGAGCAATATCGAAGCAAGGAGTGTAGTGTGGACTAACTAAGGAGAGTCCCATTGTGTAAAATAAAAACACTACTTCCACCACCTCGGAATAAAGAACTAATGGATTAATCCATATTGGACCAAGTACAATTACCGAGCAGTTCAGGTTGAGGGCAAATGAATATTCAAAACTGTGGACAGGCGATGGTGTTCTGAACGACTGTCGAAAAGGGAAAGAATCAAGAAAGGTAAAGTTGATTTGCCCAGTTTCACTGACAAAAAGTCAGAGCTGAATAGTTTGAGATATGGTAAAGCCCCAAAACTAGAGAGCCTGGATCACCAACTGATATCAAGTGTAACTCAGAAAATGGCTTAAAGTTGTGTGTTCTCCCCTCTTTATAAAAGTGAAGGGTCATATGACATCCTCAACAGAAACACGTTTTGAAGTCATGCCTGAGCGAGTGCATGCGTTGCTCTGGCGAGACTTCTAGTAAGTGGGCTTTAAAAAGCTCACCACACGCTTTTGCTTGTGATCTAAAGATTGCGGTTACGCACAAAGTTACGCGCAGAGGCGCCATCTTGCTCTCCTCTCTCAACATAAACAGCAAACAGCTGCTGCTTAGCATGCACATGCGTGCACTCCCCCCACCCCTCCCACTTGTTTACTTCTTCAAGCCTCAAGGCTCAATCCTGCCAAGCTGCAAGAGTTGTCTCCTGTATGTGCGCGCAAGCACTCCCCCCACCCCTCCCAATTGCTTAGTTCTTCAAGCCTCAAGGCTCAATCCCGCCCAGCCGGAAGAGATGTCTCCTGTACCGATATTCCATTTTGCAACTTACATAATTGTGCTATGTGCTGCAAAATGGTTTACGCAAAATAATTAACTACAGAAATATACTTAAACTGCAAGTTGTTAAGCCTTCTATTCCAGGATCAAATGGCTCAGTGTGTTTTAAAATGCACTGTTTCCTGGAAAATGACCTTCCAGGCTGTGTATTGTTCCAGTCCAGAACAGTAAAGGGAGTGCCCACAGGTAATTCTGACTAGGATCTAAAGATGCCTGTGCCCACATTCTTCGAAAGAGTATCCCAACGCCCCTTCCGCTCACCCCCCTTTCCCACCCGAAGTTTGCTTTAAGATGCGCATCTGCTGACTTTATTTCCATTCCGGAATTAAAACACAGCTGCTTTGCAACATGTAACTCTTTAAAACTGTAAACATTTCTTCTATAGCGTCTTAGAGCTGAGATGATGCTCGACCGTGACTCAGCAAGGTGGGCTCCGAGAGGCGTCTCTTCTCCGATCCTCTGATCCAACTCCACCCTGCTTTAAGTCTTCTCCGGCTGCATTTCTTTCTCCACCCTTCCCTTTCTTCTCCCCCTCATCTCTGCTCTCCACTCCCCTTTAACGGGCTTCCTTTTCATCCACCCCTTTCTTTCCCCCTTATCTTCGTTTCCCTTTTCAATACCTGTACCACTCCTCTTGCCTGCAGGGCCTTAATTAGGACAGTTTAGGTGTTAGTGGTGACTTTCGGGAGGTTGTGCCGTGGGCGTGACCGAGGAACAAACCAGCTCTGGGAGAGGAAGCAGATGGGTGGACTTTTGGCATCTGCGAAACATTAAACGGATGCATCGCTAATAGAATTTTGTTGCGCTACTTACAGTGAGCCTATTCTGCACATAATGCACATTCTTGATGCTCATTTGGCTTTTCCTCCTTCACAGTGGCCCATATTTACGTGCATTGAGCTTGATATGGTGAATTTGAATTCTTCCTTCTTTATGGCCCACATAACTAAAGCGTTTTGATTTCACTTTCTCAATCATTAGTTGACCTACATATTGTGAAGCGATTTCTACATGCAGTGATTCTCACATAGCGTGTTGGGAAAAATATAGAAAGATGAAGTGAAGCCAGCACTCACTGACCAAACAGAAGCAAGGAAATGAGAGTGACTGTAAAGCCAACCAATGGTAGGGAATGGTGGGCTCTTAAGCCCCTTGTAAGTAAACAAAACATCTCAGATGCGACAGACCAAGTGCTTTTTCAGGTAAGACCTAAAGTATAGGGCGCAGTGGGGGGGTTCAAAATGTCGAGGAGGTGTAAATGCCTGCCAAACATACCAAAGAGTATCAAACAATTGACAGTGCACCTAAAACTTCTAGGGGTGGTAGGGTGAGTACAGAAGAGTATTTATATATTATAGGAGGAAAGGGTGATTTTAGAGTTCAGGGCAGATAGGCGTAAAGGGAGCTAAGGGTCCTTTTAGGGTTCAGTGATGGTTAGAGGTAAATGGGGTTAGGGTGATTTTAGGGTTCATGGATGGGTAGGGCTAATGCAAGTTAATGATGATTTTAGGGTTAAGGGATGTATAGAGGTAAAGTGACGTATGTTTATGTGATCTGTATAGCGCATAGCTGCCCAAGAGCTTCCCAGCGCTGCAGAGAGGATAGCGAGTCGGTGTGGAGAGACAATCATGGAAAGAGACAGGTTTTGAGTTTCTTCCAAAACTACGTAGGACTTTCAGAAGTCTCAATTCAGTGGTCATAGAGTTCCAAAGTTTTGGGACAAGATGAGTGACGGATATCCCTAACCATCTGGCTCCTTTTATCCTCATTGTGCTCATTAGGATTCAGTGATTGTAGGGTTTAGGTGTGGGTTCAGGTAAATGGAGGTAATGGTGATTTTAGGGTTCAGTGATGAATAGAGGATACGCACTACTGCCAGACCAGCCTGCCAAAATTAGTACAGCATCACATTACAAGAACTCGAACACTGTTCTCAATATCCACCAACCCAAACACAGCAACAGCCTTCCTAAAGCCATCAAGAAATTCAACAACTGGCTCACCTCCTGTGTTGACTCCCTGCACCCCTTGAAACACAGCAAAGCAACAAAATCTACACAACAGGCCAGTTGGTATACAGAGGAACTCGGACTGATTAAATGCAACTGCAAACAAGTGATACAAAAGGGGATGATGGACGGAGCGTTTGAGCAAATCAAACACTCACCCCCAGTCAACTGATCTGGGTTTAATCCATCACCATTCTTTAGCTCACTCAGCCACCCCAGTTCAGACATGGCCATATGCAAATCAGTCTGACCCTGTACCTCATGGGAACAGTCCAGCCCGAACTGCCAAGCCATGTCTTTCCTGGACCGGAAACAAGCATCCTGGGACCGGTTTCGGATTCATAATCCTCATCAGCCAGGCTATCTTGAGTCCAGTGGCCAAGTGAGCAAGCGACTCACGTCTGAGCATACCCTGCCACACTTAGGGTGAACAAAGCGATACAAAAGGGGATGATTAACGGAGCGTTTGAGCAAATCAAACACTCACCCCCAGTCAACTGATCTGGGTTTAATCCATCACCATTCTTTACCTCACTCAGCCACCCCAGTTCAGACATGGCCATATGCAAATCAGTCTGACCCTGTGCCTCATGGGAACAGTCCAGCCCGAACTGCCAAGCCATGTCTTCCCTGGACCGGAAACAAGCATCCTGCATTGCAGCACCCACCTAGGAAAAGCATGGTCCAAGGATGAAGCATTCCACTACGGTGGGTGGGGAGGGGCCTGTGCATTATATAGAGAATGCCTCTAGTATCAGGCCTGTAGTGCCAACCAACACCTGTGTTGTGTTGACTAACCAAGGAAACAGCACACCAATTTCAGTTTTTCAGTAAAGGAAGGGGAGGGGTGAGCTGGACCACCTTATACCTCTCATAGCCCTCCTCTTGTTTTGTGGTAAATAAAAGACACACCAAGGGGCTAAATGCAGGACTCTCTAATGCGGGCATGGCTAAAGATCCATACCTACACTTGAGATTTGAATCAAGGCCCTGACCAGGAGAAGCCGTTCATCAGATAGACAACAAAAGACCCAACCCTCACCAGGGTTTACAAAGGGACTGAATGGTCACTTTGACGGAGACAGAAGTCAGGCACAACACAAAATGATCTTAAAGAGAACCTCAGATTTGTATCCGGTCACAGTTCCAGCCATCTATCACCCTCTTAGTACACCAGAAGCTAAACTGAACACAGAAATGTTAATAGCCGTTAAGAGTGGCAGGATTTCTGAAAGCTTCAGGCTCCAGAGCTAAAACCCAGTCAAATTATTAAATGCGGGAGCCGAGCCTCTAACTTCCAGGCCATAAGCCGAAGCCTCTATGAGAAGAGCAGGAAAGTTGTGGGGACCGAGAGACACAGAAGCACCTATTTTCTAGCAATCAACAGTTGCTAATGAAAAGAAAACTACCTCCTCCATCTCTAAAAATAGATTGCCAGGACAACTGTCACCTCTGTCCTCTGAATCCAAGATGAGACAAAATAAGAGAAGCATTTGCAATGCAATAGGTCTCGCATTTACACAAGTTTAAGCTATTGGCATTGTAAATGAACATGCCTTTTTTTTAATAAACACAAATAAAAGGCATTGTCATTTACAATGCCAATAGCTTACAGGAACATAGTTTCCATATATTTAGCCCCCCCTTCAGAGAACTTGTTTGCTCACACAAGGCAAAATGCCAAATCGGCGGTCGAATGTAACAAACACGTAAAACATATGTAATATATGTGCATCTTCTGTTCATGTGAGTTAGGGCCCACATCATCTTCGTTGGCTTTTGGCTAGATGTGCGCTATAGAAATACTACATTCATACATACAGATACACCTACATACATACAGACATACATGCATGCAGACAAACATACATACAGACAGACAGACATACAGACATACCTACATACATACATACATACATACATACATACATACAGACATACATACATACAGACATACAGACAGGCATACCTACATACACACATACATACACATATACAGACATACATACATACATACAGACAGACAGACAGACATACATACAGACATATCTACATACATACATACACATGCATACAAACATACATACTGACAGATATACCTACATACATACATACATACATAAAGACGTACATACAAACATACCTACATACATACATACAGACCTACACACAGATACACCTACATACATACAGACATACATACATGCAGACAAACATACATACAGACAGACAGACATACAGACATACCTACATACATACATACATACATACATACATACATGCATGCATACATACATACATACATACAGACAGACATACAGACAGGCATACCTACATACACACATACATACACATATACAGACATACATACATACAGACAGACAGACAGACATACAGACATATCTACATACATACATACACATGCATACATACATACATACTGACAGATATACCTACATACATACATACATACATACATACAGACATACCTATATAAATACATACATACATACACACACACATACAGACATACATACATACATGCAGACATACCTACATACATACACATACATACAAACATACATACATACATGCATACATACATACATGCATACATACATACCTACATACAGACATACCTACATACATACATACATACAGACAGACAGACATACCTGCATACACACGCAAAAACCAGTGGATAGGGTTGTCCAGTTGAGGTAGAGCTGGTTTTGGTAGCTGGGTGGCAGGGCCGGACTGGCCTTTGCGGGCACCGGGCAATCCCCCGGTGCGCCGCAAGGGTGGGGGCCGGTTTTGGGCACCTGGGGGCCATTTTTGTTACAGGACCGTGTCCTGTAACAAAATCGGCCGAAAACCGGCCCCGGCAAAGAGCTCAGTCGGAGGGTGGGGGGACGGCCAAGCACTTTGCCAGGGCCGGTTTTCGTTCTTAGTCCGGCCCTGCTGGGTGGTCAGGGTTCCTATTGTAAACAGGGGCCTGAAGATTGAAGGCTTGAATTGTGTAACTCAGTCATCCTTTCATTCTTTCAGGACATCAAAATGAGCACAGCTGAGGGCTGCGAGTGGCGCAGTAATCCCGATGTTACTGTTCATGAGAGATACCATCTGCATTGAGATTGCCACTCAGGAAGAGATATCACTACTTGAAGTTGAGAGGTTTATCTGTGCAAAGAATCGAAAACGTCAGTGTGAAAAAACAGCTGAGAAACGTACGGGAATCGGGCGGGCTAGTTTCTATTACTTCAGGGTAACTGTTGTAATATTCTGAATTCCCACAACAAAGTAATAATTGTACCGAGGGTTTTGGTCCTTCCAGGCGCTAGAATGTACACTAAACTCTCGTATCACCAGTAAGCCATCCCGAGTTGGAAAACGCTTTTTAACATTGCTATTAAACTGCAAGAGTTTGCTAACAAGAGGTAGTAATGACTAGTAAAGCAAAGCCGGCATGATACGGACATCCGTGCCTTACTGCCCAGCGAAGACACGGACAAAGTTCTCTTCTTTTCTGTGCTGGCAGCTGCCCCCCACCCTCTTTCTATTATTCCCTCTCTTTCTGTCTTGCTTCTCACTTACTGAAAACCGTGACTTGAAGTAACGGTTCACAACCTCTCTTTCCTTCTTTCATTTAGTTGCTTCCCTGTCAAATGGATCCAAAAAAGAATAAACTGTCTCCGTGGAGCCGACGGGGCAGTGGCGGTTCTTCCATGGGGGCGTTTGGGTGCCGCCCCCCCTGCTTTCTCGCCGTGCGAGAAGAAGGCAGAAACAAATGGTAGTTATTTATTTATAACTACCATTTGTTTCTGCTTGCCCTTCTCGCACGGCGAGAAAGCAGTCAGCTTCCTGGTTACTCGAGCCTCAGGGCAGCGGGGAGTGGCTTGGGGGAGTGGCTTGCCCACTGTTGTTAATACTGACTGTTTGGACAGCCTGAGAGGCTGTCCAAACAGACAGTATTAGCAACAGTTGGCAAGCCGCTCCCCCAAGCCACCTCCCACTCTCCGTTCTGCAGGATGCAGAATAGGAGAAATGACGCGGTTAGGGCAGCCGGCCAAACCAATCAGCGCCGGCTGCCATGGAGGGGAGGGAGGCTGCCTGCAGCCTTCAGTGACGAGAGCCCACTCCACGTCAGACGCAGCGGCGGAATTCAAAATCCAGGACGGCGGGACTCGGAGTCTGCAGTCTCGGGACTCAGCGCGGGAAGCCAAGGTAAGTTTTTTATATTTATTTTATTATTCATTTCTGAGTCTGTTATTAACGGGGCTGTTGTGATGGTTGGCGACTAGTTACTGTTGCTGCTGAAGCGCAAGATTGAACAGGTGTGGGGGCGGATGCCTGTAAACAATGACATCAATTGTTAGAAGCAGTTCGAAATTGATATGGGAACTCTATGTGTAAAGCTTAGACTGGCACAACAACCCACAATGTAATGCTGGCACTTTTCATTGTAGTTTGCCTGTATTCTAAGTTCAGTGGCAGAGACATGAAACAGGCACTTGGAATGCATATTTGGCGGATTTGCGTGAGGTTACGGGGTGGGAATGAAGAACCTTAATTGTCCAATTAGAAGCAGCGTCCCTTATGCAACACTTGCACCAACACTTGAGCACCCTGACTCGAAATCACATTTGCCCCTCTTTCATGTTTGCAGTTTGTTTTTATTTTATCGTCTTCGTTTTATCGTGTATAGGTTTTCACCTCAGTGAAAGTGTGAAGATGTTCAGGCAATCTTGTGCAAGAGTCAGACAGATTTGAAAACATGGCCTGCATTTAAAAGAGGTTTTAAATTAGAAATCTCCGGAGTGCCAGAACGGGCTGCAGCCATCCTCAGAGACCCGGTAGCCTGTGGAGGCTTAACAGACTGTTAAGCTTGTACCCCTGCTTTATATGCTGTCTTTTCCATGTGTGAGTGTGTGGGAAGTCTGCAGGACTGTTATCTCGTGTGGCGCATATTATGAAATCACCGGCCAACTTTTCTCTAATAGTCTAATAGCCTCTGGTGTTTGTTCCTGTATGGACTTTTCTCCACCGCCAATTTTACGCCCCGACAATTTCAAATGTCACCAGCCGCCACTGCGACGGGGGACGGAAAGTGAAAGCGTGGGATGCGCCTGTGAGCGTGCGGTGGGAGCCAGAGTTGAGACGCCATGTGGGCGCGCTGGTGGGAGCATGTAAAGCAGAGGAGACACCATGCGCATGCACATTGGATGTCCGTGCGCGCACATGGTTTGTCTCCCTTCACTAGGAAAAGCCATAACAATAGAGACTCGGCAAGTGAAGCAGCTGCGCTGCATTCGCTAGGCAAGACCTAAACAGAGGAAAGGGAGAAAAGGAGAAAAGTCAAAACTTTAACATCCAAGAGCTCTGGAGAATGCCCACCCCTACACACCTGGTTCCTGGAAATGAGTGCAGAATAGAAGCAGCAAGGCAACTGCCTCAAAACAAATAGGACCAGAGTTTTAGTATCCCAGTGTGCTTCCACAAGTTAACAACACCCTGAGGAAAACAGAAACATGCTGCTGCCGGACTCTGCCAGTCAGCTGTCCACACCCAGATAATAATTCCCTTTAAGGACAAGCGATACATCTCTACCCAAGAAGAAATCTGAATGGCCACAGCTACAAGGCTACCTCTCAGTTCTGCTTCGTTTTGGAGACCGCATTGTCAACAAGAACCACCACTAGCAGATCCTGATGTAAGATGACAAAGATCCATAGAGCCATGAGACTGTTGGTCATCTCTTTTTAATTCATAGTCTTGGACAAGACCCCTCGTCCATAGATCCTGGACCAAAAGCTCACCCAAGCTTGCTCCCGATGCAAAACCACATAGTGAGGAGGCAGATTCTGGACTCAACCACCCCATCAACCCACTGTAGATCTCAGATTTGAGTTCAGTTGGAGAGTCAAAAAGAAGACTTGCTCGGCCCAAGTGATAAAAGATATGGTAAGAGACCTGTGCAGTTGGAACATTGCCCATGGATTCAAAAACATAGTTGCTGCCCACTCTAGAAACCTCCTGGTCCCCTTTAAATACTGCAAAACAACAAATCTAGACCCCAGGCCAGTTGGTATACAGAGGATCTCAGACTGATGAAATGCAACCTTCAGTACTCCTCTACCAATGGCCAAATCATAGACTGGTCAGCCAACAAAACACATACCTGCCTTTGGCAGTAGTGAAGCAAGAGCAGGGAGCATCTTTCGATAAAGAAGGTGTCACAACTGAGACAACAGCTTGACTTCATGGGCCTTCAACAGGAATCCAGCACCCAAGTCCATCCAGTACTGGGTCTCAAGAAAATAAAGATGCTGTATCATCACTAGGTGTGACTTGGGACTGTTGACAAGAGACCCATAGATCTGAACACTTTACACACACTACGCACACTGGATGTGTCAGGCCCTGCCAGAGGGGCAGAATGTGTGTGTATCATACAGTCATGTAGGCATGACTGAATAAAGAACGGTGACAGCAGAGTGGAAGGATCCTGTCCCAGTTGTGTGTCTCTGTGTCTGTTAGCGATCTGCTGGTTTCCTGTTCTCACAGACTATGTGTGTTTTTGTTGAACATACGCGTATTCAATGATTATCTGAGAGTGAGAATGTGAAGTGAAGTGAAACTTTTTGTTTATTTAGACCATAGTCTTTAAACACAACGGGAAACCGGAATAAATAAATTACAATTCAATTCATTAAAGATTTCCGTTATGGGATCCACCGCAGACCCACTGCAGGACCAATTCACTGCTTTACGTAGGTGAGCATTATATCCCCCAGTTTCCAGTTCCCCTACCCCCTATAGCAGCTGTCTGCAGCAGCTGACGCTGCTACAATGGTTGTGGGCCAACAACGTTTTTGCCTCTTGGTGGTGTTCGGAGGAAGAGGAAGGGAAGAGGAAGAGCAGGGGGTACTTGGGGCGGCAGGCTCTGTATTAGCGGCTGCAGTCGACCCAATACTGTGGACGTCTCTCTGCTCTTGTGGCATCCAGTAGTGCTGCTGGGAAGCCAGTGTGATGAAGGAGTAGTGTTAATAGGGTGATCTCTGGTGAGTCAAGTAGAGTCGATTGGCCTGTAGGGTGTGATGGCTTCAATGCGACTTGCAGTGGGGAAATATGGGTTTTGAGTGTGCTTTGGACTATGTGCTCTATTTGCCTGACACCCAGTTGCTCCTTTTGTAATTTAGGCAGTCATAGTATTGGCTGTCAGTGTGTTGTCAGATTGATCACGTGCATTTGAGGATAACTGGAGAAACATGGGAGAATTGGTAACTAGAGTATTACTCAGCTAATATAGAATCAATCCAATTAACTCCTTGAGTAAACTCAAACTTTAAAGTTCGGAGTAGGTCATATCCTATTACCTACAACCTCTCAAGAATATCACAACTAACAGTAACAATAATTACGGTTCCACAATCGAATTTAAAAAATATCTTTTCACTATATCAAACAAAGTGCTGTGGCTTTTGTGGCTACTGTGGCTTTATCGGGGCAGTGATGTAGCACACAGGAGCAAAAACCAGGCTTCGAAGAGCCGGACTCTCTTGCCGCTAGAGATTGGAGCAATGGATGCAACCAATAATTATTTTAAGTGTGCTTCCAATCATGCTGTAGAAATGAAACGAGTACTAACGACCTTTACCTTAAGGCAAACCAGGTCAGATGCACAAATTCAGCAGTGGATTTGTTGAATTCAACTAAAACTGAATTATATCATGATTTTTTTTACAATAAACAATGTTGTGCTCTGAATTTCCCATCACCATCAAATATTTAGCTAGTTACAATTAATATAGAAAAAGGACATATTAAAACCAGTTCACCATATTCATCTAGTGATGGTATAGATAGAAACTTCTCAAGCATGTTGCGTCTGTGCAACCCACAGGACTAGAAGATGTCTTCCAACTGCCAGACAACAATAGTATTCTTAAGAGGAAAATGCATCTAATGTATGCAGAAATACACAAGCACCAGGCAACAGAACTTTCAGACATAACATTAATAGAACATCTGAAACAGCCAAAGTTTACATAATGTTAACATTCTGGGGTCAGAACCAGCGCTGGAGATGATTGGCCAAAGGAACAATAACAACGTGTGCCTGTAATAGACAGACCCTGTGAATCTATAGAAGTCGACGCAATTGCAATAATGGATAATAATGAAAATGATAAAAGCGTAACCATGGTGAGGGAAAATCATCCTAAAGGCATAGATGAAACAAAAGGCGCATGCAGGGCACCATTCATTGTAGCATTATAACAAGTATATGGTATGAGGCAGGTGAATTTGAAAAATAACCAGAGGAAAGAAAATACAAGGTCTATAGAATATAAACTTGCCTATGATTCAATTAGAGTTGCAATTGGGTCTTATCATACATGTGAAACCATAATCTTGTTGTCACTCTTTAAAGAAAGTCTGAGTGAAAATCTAGTTTTTTCCCCTTAGTTTTATATAGCGCAAACTTGGCCCGAAGGTATCAGAGCACTTTACACGAGCACCAGTTGCATTACAGATGGACTAATTGATTTTTTTGTTAGGTACGGGGACATTGAATGATTTGCCAAGAATCACAGGATGTTGAGCATCCCTGCCGAGATTCGAACCCGGTTCCCACAGCTTCGAGGTCCACCGCTCTGGCTGTTAGGCCACATCCTCTCCACTGGAAATCACAGCAGTTGACACCTTAAGTCTTCAGTCGATAAAAATAGAGACGCAAATAGACCTTTTACTTAAAGTTGCACTTTAGATGCAGAAGTTTGATAACAAACAAACTGTTACAACCAGTATCCATCATGAACAATGTAGATCTGCAATGCAAACTCAGAAACCACAGTTTTTTGGGAAAACATCCGCAACAAACTTGGGAATTCACCTAGGGCCCAATTACGATTCTGGGACACCTGGTGGCTTGGAGGTGGCAGATCCAGCCGCTGCCTCATCGGCAGTCCAACAGCCCTATTACGAGTTGGGCAGCCGGACCATCCTGGGACCACCGGCTTCGACAGGGAACCACATCCGTGGTCCCACCAAACATTTTTCGAGTTTCCTCTCCTCCAGGGTTTACATGAAGGTTTTTCCTCCATGTAAACCTTGGAGGTGAGGAAACAGAGGGGGCCCTACAGAGCCTCCCTGTACCTTAACCGCATGTGGATGTACACTGAGGGGCATACCATGTGCCCCCCTGTGTGCATGCACATACGTTCCTGCAGGTCATGTACTTTCGAGTCCATGCTGTGCAGGAACGTTGTAGTGCGGCCCCATTGCTATGCCTTTTTCAAAGGCGGTGCAGCTTTGAATAGAGGCACCACCATGGGACCGCCAAGCCGCCCGCATGCCAGGCTATTGAAAAGTTGTATTCTGACAGGCAGGCGGGCGGCCTGTGACCTTTGACAGAGCGGTGGTGCAGTGGTTTGCACTGCAGCTCCACCACTCCTCCCGCAGTCCCTAATGTCCTGCTTTTAATGATTGCGACTTGGCAAATGACTCAACAGGAGACGATAGACAGGTTGGCAGTGAACATCATTCCAGAAGTGGTTAGAATACTACATGAAGAAGATAGACATGAGATCTAACTGAAGACAAATACGAGTCTAATAAAGACAAATCTAAAATTACTTTAACAAAGTCTGAGAGCTCTATTGTTAATTCAACATTGAGCAAAATGCAGGCTGAGACACATGATTTAGTAGTTAATACAAACAGACTTAAATCTGAAGTTAATGATGAGTGCCAAATACTAACAGAATTCTACAAATCTGATGCAACATGATCCCATTAAAAAATAGGGAGCAGAAGTTTATCCTAAGGCGCTGTCTAGAAAGAATAAGAAAAAGCTAAAGAAGACAAAATAAAGAAATCTACAACATTTCTTCATTACAGCATTGAAAAAATCCCACACACATGTAGCACAAAAAGAGGAGTCGGCCAATGAAGCATTGTTAAAAAAGAATCCAGGCCCTGAAACATATTACAAAGGCTACAATATTTCCACTTAAATGTTACCTTACGCAGATCTAGTAGCATCAGAGTAGAGATTACCAACAATAATAACAAAAATGACGTCTGTGATCTGAATCGGCAAAGAGCAATATCGAAGCAAGGAGTGTAGTGTGGACTAACTAAGGAGAGTCCCATTGTGTAAAATAAAAACACTACTTCCACCACCTCGGAATAAAGAACTAATGGATTAATCCATATTGGACCAAGTACAATTACCGAGCAGTTCAGGTTGAGGGCAAATGAATATTCAAAACTGTGGACAGGCGATGGTGTTCTGAACGACTGTCGAAAAGGGAAAGAATCAAGAAAGGTAAAGTTGATTTGCCCAGTTTCACTGACAAAAAGTCAGAGCTGAATAGTTTGAGATATGGTAAAGCCCCAAAACTAGAGAGCCTGGATCACCAACTGATATCAAGTGTAACTCAGAAAATGGCTAAAAGTTGTGTGTTCTCCCCTCTTTATAAAAGTGAAGGGTCATATGACATCCTCAGCAGAAACACGTTTTGAAGTCTTGCCTGAGCCAGTGCATGCGTTGCTCTGGCGAGACTTCTAGTAAGTGGGCTTTAAAAAGCTCACCACACGCTTTTGCTTGTGACCTAAAGATTGCGGTTACGCGCAAAGTTACGCGCAGAGGCGCCATCTTGCTCTCCTCTCTCAACATAAACAGCAAACAGCTGCTGCTTAGCGTGCACATGCGTGCACTCCCCCCACCCCTCCCACTTGTTTACTTCTTCAAGCCTCAAGGCTCAATCCCGCCAAGCTGCAAGAGTTGTCTCCTGTGTGTGCGCGCATGCACTCCCCCCACCCCTCCCAATTGCTTAGTTCTTCAAGCCTCAAGGCTCAATCCCGCCCAGCCGCAAGAGATGTCTCCTGTACTGATATTCCATTTTGCAACTTACATAATTGTGCTATGTGCTGCAAAATGGTTTACGCAAAATATTAACTACAGAAATATACTTAAACAGCAAGTTGTTAAGCCTTCTATTCCAGGATCAAATGGCTCAGTGCGTTTTAAAATGCACTGTTTCCTGGAAAATGACCTTCCAGGCTGTGTATTGTTCCAGTCCAGAACAGTAAAGGGAGTGCCCACAGGTAATTCTGACTAGGATCTAAAGATGCCTGTGCCCACATTCTTCGAAAGAGTATCCCAACGCCCCTTCCGCTCACCCCCCTTTCCCACCCGAAGTTTGCTTTAAGATGCGCATCTGCTGACTTTATTTCCATTCCGGAATTAAAACGCAGCTGCTTTGCAACATGTAACTCTTTAAAACTGTAAACATTTCTTCTATAGCGTCTTAGAGCTGAGATGATGCTCGACCGTGACTCAGCAAGGTGGGCTCCGAGAGGCGTCTCTTCTCCGATCCTCTGATCCAACTCCACCCTGCTTTAAGTCTTCTCCGGCTGCATTTCTTTCTCCACCCTTCCCTTTCTTCTCCCCCTCATCTCTGCTCTCCACTCCCCTTTAACGGGCTTCCTTTTCATCCACCCCTTTCTTTCCCTCTTATCTTCGTTTCCCTTTTCAATACCTGTACCACTCCTCTTGCCTGCAGGGCCTTAATTAGGACAGTTTAGGTGTTAGTGGTGACTTTCGGGAGGTTGTGCCGTGGGCGTGACCGAGGAACAAACCAGCTCTGGGAGAGGAAGCAGATGGGTGGACTTTTGGCATCTGAGAAACATTAAACGGATGCATCGCTAATAGAATTTTGTTGCGCTACTTACAGTGAGCCTATTCTGCACATAATGCACATTCTTGATGCTCATTTGGCTTTTCCTCCTTCACAGTGGCCCATATTTACGTGCATTGAGCTTGATATGGTGAATTTGAATTCTTCCTTCTTTATGGCCCATAATTAAAGCGTTTTGATTTCACTTTCTCAATCATTAGTTGACCTACATATTGTGAAGCGATTTCTACATGCAGTGATTCTCACATAGCGCTTTACTTGTAGAATCCACTATCCCTTAGTGAATCCTCCGAGCAACTACCTGGGTGGCTCACCCCTGGCACCCTTAATTTTTGCATACTTCCTACCTCTGGGTGAGACCCTACGCCATTTCCTGAACCCGTACACACACGTGCTTCCTCCACCCTCTCTCTCTACCTCTCTCTCTCTCTACCTCTCCACCTCCACCCTCTCTCTCTCTCTCTACCTCTCTCTACCTCTCTACCTCTCTCTCTCTCTCTCCCCCTCTCTACCTCTCTCTCTCTCTACCTCTCTCTCTCTACCTCTCTCTACCTCTCTACCTCTCTACCTCTCTTCCTCTACCTCTCTACCTCTCTTCCTCTACCTCTCTACCTCTCGCTACCTCTCTCGAACTCTTTACCTCACAGTCTACCTCTCTCTACCTCTCTCTCTACCTCTTTACCTCTCTCTCTACCTCTCTCTCTACCTCTCTACCTCTTTCTCTACCTCTCCACCTCTCTCTACCTCTCTCTCTCTACCTTTCTCTACCGCTCTCTCTCTCTGCCTCTCTACCTCTCTCTCTACCTCTCCACCTCTTACTACCTCTCTCTGTACACCCCTCTCTCTACACCTCTCTCTACACCTCTCTCTCTATACCTCTCTCTCTATACCTCTCTCTCTACCCCTCTCTCTACCCCTCTCTCCCTACCCCTCTCTATACTCCTCTCTCTACACACCTCTCTCTACACACCTCTCTCTACCCATCTCTCTCTACACACCCCTCTCTACACACCTCTTTCTCTCACTCTACACACCTCTTTCTCTCACTCTACACACCTCTCAACACACCTCTCTCCTTCTACCTCTAAGTGGCAGTCGGAGCCTGATAGCACTGCTTGTCCTTTAAAAAAACAAAACAGGCATTGGCATAGCTAATAGGTCTTGCCTTTGGGGACTTATAAGTGTTTAACCATGCAACAGTTAATGTTGTTGCACCAAGGATATTGTGCTACATAACTAAATACTTATAAAGTCCCAATAGCGAGACCTATTGGATATGCCAATGCTTGTTGCAATTGTTTGCAACAGTCCCACCCCAAGCAAATATAAAGACAACTGAGATACGGTCGGTGGAATTAATTCCTGGTATTAAAACATTGGGGGGTAATTGGCTCCTGAATCGACCACATTCACCAGCGTCCCCAAGGAAGCTACAGTACTGTTATGTGAACACAGACATGTATTTATATACTAGGGACTAAATATACTAAATGAGATCGTAATCACCCGTTCCTCTCCTCTGCAGAAACAGTTCATTAATGCCAACTTGGTAGAAAATTAAAATCAACATACATTCCTAGAAATACCCTTGGGAATTAATTATAAAGGGATGGCATCCATAATATTATCTTTTTGGTACCACTAAATGGTAAAAGAAAATGCAATTAAAGGATGCCTATAATGAATAAAATTAAAATAAAAACAGGACTGGGCTTGGCTTTGCCTCTGATAGTGGGGTGGCAGAGCAACACCCAAAGATTTCGCCTAAAAAAACACACAGAGAAGAAATTAACAAATCTTTCAGTCCTATCATGGAATATAGAAGGGGCACTTGCATTAACATGCATTGCCAAAGCCAATCGGTCTCAGCGAATCACTAACAAAATATCGAAGGTCACAATATCGACCTACAAAAAAATCGCAGCAAAAATATCGAAGTCAAGAATATCAACATCCCATCAACATTATGGTAAGTACAGAAATATATAGAAAAAAATATCGATGTCAAAAGTATCGTTGTTAACCCCTTCCCTGCGCCGCAAATTCATCCGTGGCGCGGAGGGGCTAGGGGATGGGCGTGACGCTTCGGTGCTCATGACGGCTCCACGCCGTCATGTGTCACAAGGGGCGTGTGCTCATGATGGCGTGATCATCTGCCCGCTCATTATTTCACCCGCACAGGCGGGGAATTAGTAGGATGACCATAAATTTCACGGACAGTCCGTAATTTCGTCCGTCTGTCCATTGCCCGTGAAGGATTCTTTAACGGATGCCATTCGTCTGTAATTTAACCGGGCACCGGTCTCACCACTCTAAAGCCGGCACAGCTTCCACTCACCTCCCTTCTTGACTCCGATGCTGTTGAGGTTGAGTTTAACAGACTCCGATGCAGTACCAAAGTCAGATACCCAGCAGCATTGGAGAGGCACAGCGGGATGGCAACCCTCACACCTCCAGCCCTTGATGAGCTGTTAAGAGGTGCTTGGTGACTGAGAGGGAGTGGCTGCAGCTTCAGGGGCATCTATTCAGATGCAAACAGCCCTTAATTCGTCATGTCTCTACAATTTAGAGGGGCCTCACACATTCCATTTCTTCCCAGGGCACCCAAAATCCTAGCACCAGCCCTGATTACATGCAGCACGTGGTTCTCTTCACAGAGTTTAATTACTCTCACTAAATTGTAAACTAACCTCGGTTCTTCAAACATGCAGTCTATAATGTAATAAAAAAAAGAAATGGCACAATAACACCCACACTGATTAACAAAGTAAGGAGGACAATCAGTTCTCTTGGAGTATCTCCTTTATGTACTGAACATCACAGTGGGGGGTGGCAAAGCTAACATTTTGGAAAGAGAGCTGTCTTCTTCTTGTCTTGTCCAGGAAGGGGTGAGTAGCCCTACCCCACCCTGGAAGAGACCAGGATGATACTAGAATACTGCATGCCCACCCCTGTGCCCACCCTGGTGAATCCTGTTCCCCCTCCTGTGATGGCTCCTACCCCCCCACCCCCAGTGATGACTCCTGTGCCCCCATGTGGTGGCTCCTGCCTCTCCCCCCGCCTGAGATGGCTCCTGTCCCCCCCTGTAGAGGATCCTTTCTCTGCCCTGGGTGGCTTCTGTCCCAGTCCTGGAATGGCTCCTGCAGCGAGGGTGAAGTTCTTGATGGGCCTCTTCTCAAAAAGGCTCAGCTCAAAATTAATACGAAAAGGTGGGCGAGTGAGTAAGTGAAGGGATGGGTGGATGGCTGGATGAACTAGTGAAAGGGTGACTGGATGAATGAAAGATTTACTAGATGATAATGAGAGAGGATGGATGGATTGATGAGTGAGTGAGTGGAAGGATGGAAGAGAGAAATGGTAAAAACTGGATGTATGGGTGGAAGGTTCGCTGGATGGGTAAAAGGGTGAATGGATGAGTGAAAGGATGGATGAGTGAAAAGGTGGATGATGAGTGAGTGAGTGGGTGGATGGATGAGTGAAATGATGGATGGATTGATGAATTGACAAGTGCAAGGGTGAATGGATGGACGGATGAGTGAAAGGGTGGATGTAAGGCTGGATGAGTAAGTGAAAGGGAGGGTAGATGGACAAAAGGATGAATAGATAAGTGAAGGAGTGAAAGGATAAATGGATGGAAGAAAGGATGGATGAATGATTGGGTCAATGGATGGATTCATGAGTAGATGAGTAGATGGATGGGTGGGTGGATGGATGGAAGGATTGCTAAGTGAAAGGGTCGATGGAGAGAGAAAAGGAGGATGGATGGATGACTTAACCCCTTCGACGCTCATGACGAGCTGGGCTCGTCATGAGGTAGCCGCCTCGCACGCTCATGAAGAGCCCAGCTCGTCATGTAAAGTGCGCTTTCGCAAAATCCAGCGTACGGGGGGAAATCATGCCGCACGCATGCGGTTAAAGGGTGGATGGGTGGAAGGATGAGTGACTGGGTGGATGGATGAGTAAGTGAAAGGATGGCTGGATGGGTGAAAGGGGAAAATGGCTGGATGGATGAGTGAATGGATGGATGGGTAGAAGATTGGATGGATGAGTGTACAGATGGATAGAGTGAAAGGGTGGATGGATGGATAATGGATGGATGAGTGAAAGGATGAATGAAGGGATGGAAGAGTGAAATGATAGATGGAAGGATACATGATGGATAGGTTTGAAAATGGTTGAAACTGTTTGGATATGGCTGGGCTTACTTATATACTATTGCGCAACCTCTGATGTGTCTGTAAAACGTATCCAATTATCCTGAAGTTTTGTCCTGAATTTTGACCGCCTGTCCTGAATTTGTGTCCTGAATTGTGACCCTTTGTCATGAATTTTTACATTCACCGTCCTGAATTTGCACCAATGCCAGTTGGTCACCCTAGGAATTAGTGCTGCGTGGGCGGAGCGGCAGCGGCATGATGGCTCCACACTGTCATGCACACACGCCTACTGTGACTCATAATGGCATGGAGCCATCATGAGCACCCAAGGGGTTAAAAATATTGTTTTTTTATTTAAGTTAAAAAATATTGTAAAATGAAGTAAAAAATACATATAATTAAAAGAAACCTAGTTACAAATATTTTAAAATGCTTAAAAATTATAAGTAATATATCTTAATAAAAAATTCATTAAACATATACATATAATATATCATATATAAACGTACTTATTAATATGTTTTAATATTTATTTTAATAACTTATAAATTGTTTATTTTTTTAAAATAAATTAAAAATACATCTATACATAAAAAATAATAATACAAATAAAAAATTAATACATATATGTAACAAATTAAAAAAATTACAATTATTTGTAATCTTTTTTAAATTAATTATACACTACATTACCTAAAATGATTACAAAAAATATTAGATAGGGGAGGAAATAAAATTACTATTCCAAATCCAGTGACTGAAACAGTAGGGAAAGTGTTGGATAGCGTAGGGGTAATAATGACTATTTCCACTCCAGTGAGAGCAACAGCAGGGAAAGTGTTGGATAGCGTTGGGGTAAAAATTACTATTACCACTACAGTGAGTGCAACAGTAGGGAAAGTGTTGGATAGCGTAGGGGTTAAAATTACTATTCCCACTCCCGTGAGTGCAACAGTAGGGAAAGTTATGCGCTAGTAGAGTGTAGTTTGAAGGCAAGCTGCTACTGGAACGCCTGGTAAAGGGTTCCTCGTCTTGTTTTAGCATTTCTTCTCTTTTTGCACTGTCATCCCTCCTCTACCCTAACTCAGATCGCACTGGGACGCCTGGTAAAGGGTTCCCCGCGCACTGTGAACTCATCTACTCTGCAGTTTTTAAACCACTCTCACCACTAGTTTTAAGACAGTTTTTTAAAATTATCTTACCGCGCACAGACACACAGTGCTCCCCTCACCCCTCACAGGCTTCCCCGGTCCACCGCGGAGAGTTCCGTTTGTGTGGAGGGAAGACCTGACCTCCTGGAAGGACTCCACTTCCGACAGGGCATCACATCACACGCAGGTTAGCAGTCCAGTTACTTAACCACAACGATAAAAGCGGATGCACTTCCCGACGCGCAGCAGACGCGCTAGTGGAGTGTAGTTTGAAGGCAAGCTGCTACTGGAACGCCTGGTAAAGGGTTCCTCGTCTTGTTTTAGTATCTCTTCTCTTTTTGCACTGCCATCTCTCCTCTACCCTAACTCAGCTCGCACCGGGACACCTGGTAAAGGGTTCCCCGCGCGCTGTGTACTCCTCTACTCTGCTATTTTTAAACCACTCTCACCACCAGTTTAAAAAAAGTTTTAAAAAATGATCTTACCGCGCACAGACGCACTTTGCTCCCCTCATCCCTCACAGGCTTCCCCGGTCCACCGCGGAGAGTTCCGTTTGTGTGGAGGGAAGACCTCACCTACCGGAAGGACTCCACTTCCGGCAGGGCATCACACGCAGGTTAGCAGTCCAGCTGCTTAACCACAACGATAAAAGCAGCTGCACTTCCCGACGCGCGCAGCGGGTGCGCCGATGGCGCGCCAAAGGCAAGCACGTCTGCGCCCATCCGTGCCTGGCCAGGGCCAGGGGCCAGGACCACTGCTCGCTTCCCCCCGAGAGCATCCACTACACTGGTGAAGAATAAAAACACTGGAACAAACTCCCATGCTCGCATCCACTATCCCTCACAAAAAACTACAGCAAGTGCTCACTCTGTTCTTACGAATTCACCCCATCGGGCCCACCCACACCAGACCCTGAAATACCCTTCAAACTATATCTGCTCAATTGCAGATCCCTACCTAAGCACTATACAGAAATCTAATTGCTCTTGGATGACCTAGCACCGGAGGTGCTTTTAATCACAGAGACTTGGCTCACCCAAAACTCAGATCCCGACATAGTACAAGCTCTTCCCCAGGGGTACCAGATCAAACATCTAGACAGAGCACCCGGCAAAGGGGGCGGGATCGCCATCATCCATCAGGACCAGCTGACCTGTCGGTTATTAGGTAACCCTCTATCAGACTGTGAGAATGTCCATTTTCCATCGAATTCTCCCCCCACCCTTACTTTCTCAGGCATCCTCCTATACCGGCCCCCTGGAGTCCTGAATACATTTTCCCAGTCATTAATAGAATCAGTTATTACTTTCGCTAGCAGTGCAGTAAACTTCACCATCCTCGGAGATCATAATCTCAATTTTGATGACCCACTGGATCAATACGCAACTGACCTAGCATTAGATCTTGCGTCCTACCAGTTATTCCTGAAGGTCCCACTAGCTACACATATCAAATGACATCTTCTTGACCCAATTTTTTCAAACCTTGTGCAACTAAATGGGACCGATCCCCTCCCCCTTCCATGGACTGACCACTTCCTAGTCCCTTTATTTGGTACCCCCATGAAAACGGCTCCCCCCTCCCTAACCCCGTCAATACCCACAAAAATCCGCCCCTGGTAGAAACTCTGTAGAAGAATGGACCCTCTCTTTAGAGAACACCAGACCCATCCTTAACGATAATCCAACCACTTCCTACAGGGACTTTGTCACTTGGATTAAACATTCCCTAAACACGGTGCTTCCCAAAAAGCCCATTCAGGAGAATATTGGACCCAATAAACACGCTTGGTTCACTCCCAAGCTCCGCCTCTTGAAAGAGAATGCAAAAAAAATAGAACGACGATGGAGGAAAGATTTCACCCCTGAGAAAAAAGCAGACTATAGGTCAGCTGTAACAACATATAAGGCCGAAATAAAAACTGCCCAGGCCACTTACTATGAACAAAAACTATCTTGATCAGCCAACCCCTCCAGAGATTTGTTCCATATCATCAAACAGTTACTCAAACTCCCAGACCCCCAGGCAGCACCTGACCCTTTTGGACAACATTGCAACGAACTAGCAGATTGTTTCCAGTCCAAAATTTAAAGTATCCTGAAGCACATCCCTCCCCCAGATTCCCTACCTCCCCTTCAACCTAGAGACTCGGCACATAATAAGAACAACCTCCCTAGACATGTTCACCCCTCTCACCCTGGAATTTCTCCTTCCCATCCTGTCCACTGTTAAAAGCGGGTCACCTCTTGACCCTGAACCACTCAATATTCTCAAAAGAGTACTATCCACTATCATCGCACCCATCACGCACCTAATTAATGCATCCTTAGCAGCCAGATTAGTCCCCTTAGAATGAAAAAATGCCATGGTCAAAGCACTTCTAAAAAAAACCTCACCTAGACCCTCAGGAATTGGGCAATTATCGTCCCATATCGTTCCTTCCCGGCATCAGCAAGCTGGCGGAAAAACATGTCAACAAATCTTTGTTGGCATTTCTGGAATCCCATGGCCATCTCCATTCCTCTCAAACTGGCTTCCGGCCCCACCAAGGCACCGAAACAGCTCTACTCTCGGTGGTGGAGACCTCTAGACAAATCCTCGACCAGGGAGGGTCATCCGCCACAATACTCCTCGACCTCAGCGTGGCCTTCGACATGGTGAACCACCATATTTTCGTCCACCGCCTCACGAAGGTGGGAGTGTCAGGAACAGCCTTGGCAGGGCACCAGTCATTCTTAAGAAACAGACACTTCGAAGTATTAGAAGGAAACACCCTATCCAAATCCCTCCCCCGGCAGAGAGGAGTTCCTATGGGCTCCTCCCTGAGCCCCACCCTTTTTAATGTGTATATGGCCCTGCTGGCAGATATTGTATCCCCCTTTGGGATCCATATAGTCACATACGCGGATGACACCCAGCTGGGTGTCGAACTAAATCTGGCCAAGCAGTCACCCATTGATCTCCACTCCTGTCTCAAGGAAGTCACCAACTGGATGAGTCTTTCCCATCTGAAGCTCAATGGTGACAAGACTGAACTGATGGTGCTAGGCAACCAGCTAAGTTTAAAATCAAGCACCATGTGACCAGCCTGCATGGGCCCTCCCCCCATTCCCAAAACCGAAATAAAGAGCCTCGGAATCTGGCTGGATCAACCAGCTACACATTAAAAATAACATAATAATGTAATTATCAATTAATCAATTCATAACAAATAATTCACAATTAATAATTAATTTACAATAAATTAATTATCAATACCAATAAATTAAAATCAATATAAATAATTATAATTATTATAATTATACATTAACCAATTAATAAAAAAGAATTACCAATTAATAATTAATTAACAATAAATTAACAATCAATAACAATAAATAAAAACATATTAATTAATTAATTATAATTAAATTACTTCCCACCCTATTCCCCTATAAACCCACAACCCGCTCTGATGTTAAACAGCAAAAAAAATTTTTTTTAAATCAAGCACCATGTGACCAGCCTGCATGGGCCCTCCCCCCATTCCCAAAACCGAAAAAAAGAGCCTCAGAATCTGGCTGGATCAAGAACTCTCAATTAAGATCCAAGCACAAAAGACCGTTGCGGCGTGCTATGGCATTCTCAAATCGACCTGAAAAATCCTTCCCCTGCTCCCTAGTCAAGCCAAAAAACTCCTGATTCAGGCCCTGATCCTGCCCAGGTTAGATTTTGGCAACTCTCTTCTATCTGGGTGCCCCTTCTCAGTTATCGCCAAGCTTCAGGTTGTACAGAACTCGGCGGCGCGACTACTCACTGGAACAAGCCGCCGCTGCTCAGCTAAACCCACTCTCCGTTCCCTCCACTGGCTTCCGTTACAGGAGAGAATTAATTTCAAGGCTTTGTGTATCATCCACAAATCCCTGAAGGGAAATGGTCCTCCCTTCATCAAGGCCCTAGTTAGACCCTACAAGGCCTTGAGAAGTCTTCGATCGGATTAACTTCATCTAGCAGCGGTTCCTAGAATCAGAAGGTCCAGATCGGGGCGGCGCCTCTTCTCATATAACTCAGCCAAACTCTGGAATTCTCTCCCCCTTGCTCCGAGGAAAGAACCCAACCTCCTGGCCTTTCCGTTGACAGCTGAATACCTGGCTCTTCCCCTGAGCTCCCTCCCTCCCTCTCCCTTTCGCAGTCCTGTTGCAGCACTGGGATGCCCACGGGAAGCCATGCGCTATACAAAAGCACAAAAAAAGTGTTGGATAGCGTGGGGGTAAGAATTACTTTTCCCAGTCCAGTGAGTGCAACAGTAGGGAAAGTGTTGGATAGCGTAGGGGTTAAAATTACTATTCACACTCCAGTGAGTGCAACAGTAGGGAAAGTGTTGGATAGCGTAGGGGTTAAAATTACTATTCCCACTCCAGTGAGTGCAACAGTAGGGAAAGTGTTGGATAGCGTAGGGGTTAAAAATTACTATTCCCACTCCAGTGAGTGCAGCAGTAGGGAAAGTGTCGGATAGCGTGGGGTAAAAATTAGTATTCCCACTCCAGTGAATGCAACAGTAGGGAAAGTGTTGGATAGCAAAGGGGTGAAAATTACTATTCCCTCTCCAGTGAGTACAACAGTATGGGAAAGTGTTAGATAGCGTAAGGGTAAAAATTACTATTCCCCCTCCAGTGAGTGCAACAGTAGGGAAAGTGTAGGATGGCGTAGGCGTTAAATTAACATACTTATCAATTAAATATTTTTTATAAAGTAAATAACATATTAATAATTATTTAACCAAAAAATTATCTACCTATTAATAATTTCATATTTACTTAAATAACATTCAATTACTTCCCATCCTATTCCCCTATACACACACAACGCGCTACACATAAAAAAATAACACAATTAATTTAATTATCGATTAATCAATTAATGAAAATTAATTACCAAATAATAATTAATTAACGATTATTTAATTAACAATAACAAAAATTAATATTCATAACTTAATTATAATTAATATAATTTAAAATAAGCCAATTAATAAAAACGAATTACCAATTAATAATTAATTAACAATAAATTAACAATCAATAACAATAAATAAAAACAGATTAATTAATTAATTATATTTAAATTACTACCCTTCCTATTCCCCTATAAACCCACAACCAGCTACACATTAAAAATAACATAATTAATGTAATTATCAATTAAGCAATTCATTAAAAAAATTCACAATTAATAATTAATTTACAATAAATTAATTATCAATACCAATAAATTAAAAGTAATATAAATTAATTATAATTATTATAAATATACATTAACCAATTAATAAAAACGAATTACCAATTAATAATTAATTAACAATATATTAACAATAACAATAAATAAAAACATATTAATTAATTAATTATAATTAAATTACTTCACACCCTATTGCCCTCTAAACCCACAACCCGCTCTGATGTTAAAAAGCAAAATTATTTTTTTTAAATGACTATTTTCTAAACATTTAATACATATATTTAAAATTCATGGAAAAACATAAAAAAATGTAAAACATACATATAAAATACATACTAAAATACATAACAATAATTTTTTTTAATAAAATTTACAAAAATATTTTTGCTAACGATCTTATTTACTTCGATATTACTTACTTCATTATTAAATAAATCGATATTACTTACCTTGCAGTCGATATTCTGGTCAACGATATTCTTGACTTCGATATTCTGTCCCATCGATATTAAAAACTCAATATTAATGTAGGCCCATATTAAAATTTCGATATTTTGACAGATCACCGGTCTCAGCTATGCAAGAGCTACTGTCAATATGCTTTATTTATGGTGTACACCAGCGTGGCTGATGTTCAGCATGGCTAAAAGTTATTGAAGGAGAGGGCGTGGCTTGGACGCCTAACGAGATGGCCGCAGAGCGACAGAGCTCCGTGCGGACAGTCTTTGCGAGAACTCGGTTTTTGATGGCGAGTGGTTCATCCATGTAATGTCACAGGAACTTGCCTCTAACTGACAATGGTGAGCTTTTGAACCACTTTCTTGCTGTTTCTGGCTTCTTCACAGTGATTACGGAGCAGCACACTGATCATCCACATAATGGCCACCATTTTGTTTCACTCTAAGCGTGTTGTAAATAACTTCTAAAATGCACTATTTCATCCTAAGGAAATTAATGTTGATACCATAAACGAGGCAAGTGACTATCTTAATCTACTGGAAGCTGCTTCAGGAGTTTTATTTGTGGAACCCCTTCTGCTATAATTGAATGTTCCTGCAAGTGGCTGCCATTTTGAATCTTATTGCCATGTCACGCATCATTTAAGTTTTACCTCACAGAACATACAGATTTCCGGTCCTTGGGCCAGCAAACAATTGTATCATCTTGCTAAAATCTATTTCTTTCATCTCCATATCACATCACCTAAATGTGGATTTGTTATTACCATACAAAGGAGCCCAAGCCTTTTTTATCTTCTTACAAAGATACTATTTGTTTAATTACCTTTACTCATACGATGCTCTCTGAATATTTCCCTCATACCAAATGAGGGACTTTATGTGTGAAGCCTGTCTTTCAATGATTACTTATTTTTATTATGCACGCTGTTTTCAATATGCATTAGCTTTCTTCTTTCATAAATCATTTGTTTGTTGAAGCTTACACTAGAATGTGTTTAGGGAGCACTTATTTTACAGTATGCAATTCTGCTTTCGCAACACTTTTACAGGTGATGTAATATTATATTCTTTCTTTGCAGTGTACATTGTGCTGAAATTAGTTTCTACCTACATTGTACCACTTTTAGTGGAGCATTTGTACCCCAGTTATCGTGGCCGTCAATTTTATGGGGATAGAACGTCACTGGAAACCTCCACTTATATCTTCTGCCTTACCGCAAGACCGTTGACATTTTTTATCTTCAAGGAATAATTCTACACTACCCATAGTGGAGGTGCAAGTCAACATGGCGGACCCAACTCCTGTGGTGATTCCTAAAACTCAAATATCTGCCAAACCTTTGCCTTCTTCTTCAAATAAACATCGAAAGAAAGAGCCTCCTTCTCCAGTAAAAATGTCTCCTATCTCTATGGAACTAATACTGGTAGAAATACGAGCTCTAAAACCATTCATGGAGGATACTGCTAAATCACTTCATAATTTATGGCAATGTATTGACAAATATGTCTCTGATTTAGAGCAATGAGTCAGTGATATTCAGTATTCTTAGTCCACAATTCACAAGATGCAACTGAAAATAAACAAATTAAAGAGACAGGTTGAAGACTTTGAAAACAGGAACCGAGCAAATAATTTCCAAATTTATGTTTTACCAGAAAATGTGGAGTGTGGTGACCCTCCTAAATTCTTTAAAACATTTATTCCAAACGTTCTAGATTTTCCTGTGTCTACTTCGCTCAATATCCAGCATGCCCTTAGACTAGGACTCAGATCTACTTCAAAACCCAGAGGTGTAATAATTTTGTTTTTGGAACACACTAAGCTAATTTATTTCTCAATGCCACAAAAGTGAAGAAGCAAATAACATGGTCCTCACATAACCTTTATTTCTCTCAGGATATTGCAAGGATTGCGGGAGACAGACATAAATAATTTCTTGATTTTCGACCACAGCTCACAGCGATTTGTGGTAAATAAATAAATAATACCCTATTTTTGAATGCATAAATGAATAACAGATAGCTCAATAAATAAGAGTCAAGATTCGAGGTAGTAGGAGTTTTGCAGGTTTTAATACAGCATAAGGACAGGAACGGGACAACCTGCATAGGAATAGGATGGCAGGGCCCAGCAGCTGCTGGGGCTGGATCTGGGATGAGCGCGCTAACATTTAATAACAATACACGATCATATATACTAAAACAGTTGCATTACAATACATACGATAGGCGGAGCAGTGGGTGTGATCAATAGCAGTCGCGAAAGATAAGGGTGAAAGTAGGTGTAACAGAGGCGTATACATAGACATGTGATGCAAACGTAACAGAATATGTCATGAATGGGGTGGAAACCATGGAGGGGGCTACCTAAGGAGCCGGGACCTCTAACCTGATGGTGCGCGCAAACTGGCAATGACGTGTTACTAGGAGAAGCTGGGGGCTATGAACTCTGTGCTAGGAGCAGAGACTGAAGTCTGGAGAGTCAGGGCGACATGTACCTAAGCAGTATCTAGTATCTGATGTTTAGAGAACATGTTGATAGAATCCAAATGTTATCGGGGTAAAGGCGAACAGACTCTAAGACTGGAGCATGCATTATTCTACATGTAGTGCGTGATGAAGAATATTAAATGACCATTAAATGCAGTATTTCTCTTACATGGAGACGTAGAGGCTAGACAATGACGGAAACTATTGATGCGATTCAGTAGCTTTAGGAATGCAGAGAAGGAGGGCTGTACTGATAACTCGAATCATAACATACTCTTGGCAGACTCAGAGGCAGAGCCAAGCTGAGCCGGGCACTGCGAGGCAGGAAATAAGTGAAGGGTCGAGGATACAGGTGGGGGCTGTATCGCTCCTCAGCGAGGGCTTCAGGAGACAGGAGCTGAAATCTGGTGTCCGGGCCCTTTTGAGGCCTAGAAACGGGGACTTTACAATGCATTAACGTGCACACTGAGAAACGTGGCAACGTAGCTTTACATAGGCCTGATATTCGTAGTATTCACGAGAACTGGAAACTGGCATACTAGAGGTGGACACAACTGTAATTGCGTCATTAATCGAACATAGGGAATAACATATGCATATTAATCATGCACATATAACATATGATGGAGGACGCGTAGGGACACAGAACATAGCAAAATTTACTTTTCCACATTCCCTCCTTGTCACTACGTTTCCTTCAGGAAACATCAATATTCATGATACCATCTATCATTTCATACAGTATCATTTGCTCGTCTCGAATTTTCTTGGAACGGGATTTAGAACGGGACTTGGGACTAGGAATACAAGAGGTAGCACAAATGCCGCAAATCGCAGGGCCACATTGTATACAGAGGCAGCAGCTGAATATGATCGCTACTGCAATACCTAGAAAGGACAAGACTTTCCATCCCCAAGCGGAAATTATAGTCCAGAACCAACCGGACCATGTCCAGGTGCCTGGATCTTGGTGTAACAGATGGGCAATTTTATGGAGTCTGGTTATAGCTGAATAAACAGACGGCGCGTTATTTGGAATGAAAATGCAGCAACTAGATCCGATGACTCTACAGGCCCCGCCCCTATCGGCCAATATGACGTCAAGGACGAGACGATTCTGGAGCACGACAATTCTCATAAAGGATTGTTCTTCGGTTAAATTACTTAGAGCAGAAGTAGTCTCAATTACTACTGCTTCGAGGGTTCTGGTTAATCTACGTATCAGTTTACTATTCACAACTGTACCTAAATAAGGAAAGACACCTTTATTGATATCTATACATTGTTCTAGAGTAGTTTCAGTATAATCGACAATCGGGAGGTTTCTCTTGTGTCTAGTATGTACTAGGTGGGAATTCCTATGGTAGTCGGGTGGGGCTAGAAAAACCGGTGGCAGTAGGAAGGCAATGTAACAGGTTCCCTCCCAATCGAGGGGCAGACGAACATATGCGGTTTGACCACAAATAAAATAAGAATGACGTGAAGCTTTGAAAATAGATTTCCCACTGTCACTATACTTGACAATAGTAGTACAATCACTATGTCCTACGTGTGTAGAACCATTATTTCGGACACATAATTCGCCTTTGACTGGTAGTACTGAAATTGCAGGTAAGTCTGGAGTAGTATCAGAATGAACATTCAGGACCATGAAATTCGAAGAATAATTACCTAAATTATACACTTCATTTTCTAGATCTAACCCGGTTCTGTGGGGGAGACCTTGCTTGTCTGGAAAACATGTACTGTTAAGAAAAGACATATCTGTTGAGGATGACGTTAACGTGGACCATGCTCCACACGAACCATTATGTGAAAATGGATAAGGAAAGAGTGGCAGAACTCCCTTCGGTGTCTGAAAAGGGGGGAGTCGACCACACACCCAACAATTAGTGGCATTGCTGGTCTGGTGTGAATAATGTAACATGCGGATGAAAGAATTATTTCGCATAGCGAGGCGGTAAGAGAGTTCATGAGGAGGCAGATCACCAAACGTGTGCTCTACTGTAACATTAGAAGACGTATTTACATGAGAAACTGGAAAATACAGGTAAAACGCATAACTGGTGCAGGAAATCATAATGCTGAGAAATAATATGAAACATAGAAAAACGATACATCGGATTGAGTTTTGACTAACTCTCTCACTATGGGGGTCTATTTTATACATGTCAGAAACAGTCTAACCGTTTCACCTAGGGGAGGACTTAGACAATCAAACTGGCTGACTTATTTTACTAGACCGGAGTTTCAACTTATACTCCTGCTGTGGAGTTTTTTCTAACGGGGAGGGTGCAGTATCATTGTTCTTTGCGGGACAGTCCTTAAGAATAGTACTTTGGTAATCCTTCGAATCCTGGGAAATGTTCTTTGAGACTGGTTTCAGTCCATAAAATTTCTTTATGTGCGAAAGGTGCACCCAGCCTTTGCGTCCCTCCAACTTCACACTGTACGGGTGGCCAAGAGGACCTGTCGGGGCTCCTTCCAGCGAGGCTCCAGCGGACTTGAGCGGTCAAAATTTCGCACCAGGACCATGGATCCTGGAACGATTTCATGCGGTGCCACCTCGGTATTGTCTGGAAATGCGGCGGCAACCTGTGAACGACAAGAGTTGAGGGCAGACATCAAGGAAGCTAGGTAATCTGTCAGCATATTACTTGAAACATCGGTAATACTTCGGGGTCTGGGTGTACCCCACATGTTAGGGGGGCGGCCGAAAACGACCTCATACGGGGACAGACCTGATCTGGAATGTGCGACCATGCGCATATAGAACAAAGCAACTGGCAGAGCTACTAGCCAGTCCACACCTTTCTCTTTACATACTTTGGCGATGCGGATTTTCAGGGTCTGGTTATGTCTCTCTATGAGACCTGCTGCTTCAGGGTGGCGTACACAATGGAACTTCCACTGGTACCCTAACAAAAGGGAAACATGCTTCATTAACTCTGAGGAGAATGGCTGGCCGTTATCAGAATATACGACCCTAGGGAGTCCATAACGGGGGAAGAACTCACGAACCAACTGCTTGGCAGTGGTCGCGGCTGTGTAATCTGGGACTGGATATGCTTCTGTCCCCCTGGACAAAGCGCATACAACTACGAGGACATACTTGAAACCTCGACATCGCTCCATCTGAATATAATCCATCTGGAGGACTTCAAAAGGGTGGTCAGGGGGCTGGAATCCACCTTGTTCCACCGGGACACTTTTACCTGGATTAAACTGACAACATATCATACAGGTACGGACTTTCTGCTTGGCTGCAGCTCGTAAATGCTTGTTGAACCAAATGTTCTGGATACTGTCTAACATAGCTTTTTCTCCTAAATGTGCTGGACGATGTGCGGTATTGATAATGACTTGAACCATAGAGTCGGGGAGAAACCAAGTGGCTTTTCCCTTCGTTAACCATCCCTGATCTGTCTGGACCCCTCCTTGTTCGGACCATTTCTTGATTTCTTCGGGAGTAGCATGTAACTGTATATCTATGACATCTTGAGTAGGGTCCTTAACTGTCATACATGTAGTCGGATCTGGAGTGTGTGTCATGTTAGCTGGAATGTCTGGAGTCTGAGCTGTAAGCTTGGCTGTGCGATCTGCTAGATCGTTACCCTGGGAAATAATGTCAGTAACTTTCGTGTGTGCCTTGCATTTCATGATAGCAATGGATGTCGGTAAATGTATTGCATCTAACAGAGCTTGAATAAGGAGACCATGCTGAATCTTGGTTCCATGAGAAGTCATGAAACCTCTCTCCTGCCAGAGCACTCCAAAGTCGTGTACGACTCCAAATGCGTAACGTGAATCGGTGTAAACATTAACTTTCAGGTTCTTGGCGTGTATGCAGGCTTGAGTCAGAGCAACTAGCTCTGCTGCTTGAGCAGACAGGGTGTCAATACGGTGTGTTTCAATAACTTCAGTGTCAGTAGTCACTGCATACGCGGCTACTAGTTCTCCTGTACTAGTTCTCATGCATGAACCATCCACATAAAGTGTCAGGTCGGGATCTGGTAACGGAATATCTGTCAGATCTTGTCTTGGCTTGGTCATGATGTTAACTACTTCCACACAATCGTGTGTGGCAGAATTCGAAGTAACTGACGGTAACAGTGTAGCAGGATTCAAAACGTTGCAGCGTCTGATTTCTATGTGTGGCTGGAACAGTGTCAATTCATAACCTGTCAAACGTGCAATTGTCAAGTGCTGAGTTTGTGTTCGGTTTAAAAGAACTTCCACGGAGTGTGGAACTTGTACTGTCAGGGAGTGTCCTAATACTATGGAATCACTTTGTCTGATAGCTAGTGCTGTGGCTGCAACTGACTTGAGGCACGCAGGGAGAGCCTGGGCTACAGGATCTAATGTGCTCGAAAAATAAGCACAAGGCTTGTATTGTCCTGCTTGATCTTGTGTGAGAACAGATAATGCTGTACCTTCGCGTTCTGTGACGAAAAGTGTAAAAGGCTTACTGTAGTTTGGTGTAGCTAGAACTGGAGCTTGACATAGGGCTTTCTTTAACTCATTGAAACTGAGTGTATGTTCAGATGTCCAAGGGAGGACAGTCGATACGGCTGCCTCCTGTGTCATTAACTGTATCAGTGGCTTGGCTAGAAATGCATACTGAGGAATCCATTGTCGGCAGTAAGAAGTGAGGCCAATAAAAGCACGTACCTCCTTCTGGGTCTTGGGCTGAGGAAGACTCGCTATTAACTGGATACGGTCAGGTGTCAACTGCCTACCCCTCTTGGACAGTAAGTGTCCTAAGTATACCACTTGCTGGACACAGAATTGAAGCTTCGAAGGGGACACCTTGTGCCCCATCTCGGCTAGGAAATACAGGACTGTGAGGGATGCTCGCTCGCAAGCACGTTCAGAACGGGCTGTGACCAGTAGATCATCGACATACTGGAGCAGGGCAGTGTCAGTTGGCATGTGAATGTTGTCTAGTTGTCTCTTAAGTGCTTGACTGTAAATACTAGGACTTTCTGTGAAACCTTGAGGAGCTCGTGTGAACATATAGCTCCTTCCATTTAAACAAAATCCGAAAAGGAACTGGCTGTCTGGATGAATGGGGACACTAAAAAATGCATTCTTGAGGTCTATGACTGTAAAAAATGAGGCTTCTGAATCAATGGCTGTTAATAGGGAAGAGATATCTGGGACCACTGGGTACTGGGGAATAATACATTTATTAAGTTCTCGTAGGTCAATCACTAATCGATATACTGGGGGTGCATTTGGATCAGTACGTTTCATGACTGGAATGATCGGAGAATTGCATACATTGGAGTCAGTTTCTACAACCACTCCTTGAGCGATGAGCTCGTCAATAATTTTGGATAAGGCTGCTACAGCCTCCGGTGGCAATCTATACTGTCTGATTCGTGGTAACACTACACCTGGCTTGAGAGTCACACGATGGGGTGTGATTTGCATATAACCAACATCAGTTGGACCTTGCGCCCATAGATGCTGCGGAACATTGGACAATCTGGGATCAAAATCTCGTAATACATAGTGACCCTTAAAGTCACGCAGGAACAATCGTATTCCCTCTGGGGAACAGCATATAACTGCACCTAACTCTTTCAGTGTTTTAATACCTAATAGATTCTCTGGACATGACTTAGTAAGTAACAGATCAGTAGTACGGGACAATGGACCTACTTCTAGAGTAACGGGCTTTGATATTTCATTTACAATGGGTTTTCCTGAAAATCCAAGGGAAACATTTCTTGAGCCTGAGAGCGGAGCCCCTGGAACTTCGGCGTGGCTAATTGTGGTCCTACTTGCCCCTGTATCAATCAAAAACTTTCTGTCTTTCCCTAATACTTGACTGTGAACATAGGGACCTTCTTGATCTACAGGTATCTCGATGAGAGGCAAGCCTACCTCCCTCTCTAGGCTGTTTCATGAATATGGCTGATACTCTGGATACTCAGACTGTGCATACTGGTACATCTGCTGTGTAACATGCTGTGTTGCAGCGATGGGCTGCGGTGCTGTAACTGTCTGTGGTGCATTCTGTGGCTGAGGAGTCTGTGAAACTTGTTCTTGTCTAGGCGGACGTGGTCTTTCTTTAGTCTTACCAGTAGCTATGTTGTGTTTCAGAACTGCACACTCGTTTATAAAATGACCTGGCTGTTTACAATAATTGCAGTTCCCTTTAACGGGAGCTGCAGGATGACTGGCTTGATTCGGACCCCTCTTCTGACTGTCTTGAGGAACAGATTGTGCAACTAGTACTTTCATTTTCGTGTCTTTCATACGCTTTCTCTCGTGTTCTTGCTCTTCCCTGATTCTATTCTGGTGATATTGGAGCATCTGTAACATCTGGGACGGGGTATTAGCTTGCCAGGTACTTTCGACTTTCAAAACTCGATTTTTAATTTGTGGACTTGAATTCTCGACTAATTTAGTAACAAAAAGGTGAGGGTATGACTCACTACTTGTCTTGAGGCCACTGTTGATGCTAAAACATTTCTCAAATCTAGAATAAAAATCACTAATGTCTTCGTCTTGTTTCTGTTTACAGGCTGAGATTGCATCCCAGTCTTCCTTTTTCGTTGTTAACAATCTGGGTAAAACTTGAATCAATAATTCAGGTAATTCTTTACATTTCGCTCCAAGACCGGTACCTGGTACTCGTGCCTTATCTTCAGCTTCTAGAACTGCCCAATCGATCTTTTTCTCTCCCACCTCCCATTCTTTTTCCTTGAGCTTTTCATACACCCCTGCGGGCAGCAGAACCTTTAACATTTTAATTATATCTGGATACATGTATTCTCCCATACGGAGCATGTCTTTTAATTCTCGATGGAACCCTGCTGGATCTTTATCGTGACAGGGAATTAATTTTTTCATCTCTAAGAGTTCCATCTTTGTGATCGGGGTGTAAACAAACACTCGTTCTAGTTCGCCACCCGTTCCTCTAACTGGGTGGACTTCTCGTAACGGATTCTGTCTCTCTATGTAAAATGGTTTACTTTCTGGGGGTGAGACATGAACAAAATGCGGGTTCAAAAACGTTCTATATTTGTGACGCTGTTCTAGAATGACACTAATTAAATCGGTACCTAAACCTTTCCATCTATACTGGAGTAACTCGTTCAGGATATCATGTAACGGGCCTGGATCAGAGTGCTGACCCTCATACAATGTAATGAGGTGCTGGATCATATACATACCCACCAGTCGCTGCTCGGCTGGGGGCAGTTTCAGAAACATTTGTGCCACTATTTCGTCTGGAAAAGTGGTAGAATCAGTAATCCATCGGACTGCTGATCGGGCTAGTTCTTGTTCATGCATAGTACTTAACTCACTGTAACCGATTCGTGATTTCAGAATGTGATCGGTAGCTTGAAACACTTGTTCTAGAGAACCTTGTTCTGGTGCTGGATGATGGAAAGTTGACTTGTGTTCTAGGCGTAAATGGCGATCTGGAAATCTAGATTTTCCTACATACGCTATTCTGGCGGGATTCTCGTCGTCTACCTCTTCAGTATCAGAGTTACTTTCTTTCTCGCTTACTTGTGCTGCTTTACGCTGTTCGTGTAACCTTATTATTTCTTTACGGATTTTCTTGTACATACTTTCCATAGCACTGATGGTCCTGTGCTTACCCTCGGCTATATTATCACTCCACTTTGTCAGGGTCCTCATTTCGGCTTGATCTTTGGACGGGTAATCTTGTTCTCTTATTAAACAATTAATCAAAAACTTTAGTATCATGAGCTGGATCTCGGCTTTCCTTTGAGACATGACTTCGCCAATGCTTTCTGGATCATCCCCTGTACGGATGAAACGATATATTCTGTCTAGATCTTCTTTCATATTCGGTAGGGTGACTAGATACTCGGCCACCTTTCTTACACGTAATGAATATAAAACCATATTATCCTCGCCTGGGACTGGATCATAGCCGCATTCATTAAGGGCTTTTCTTATTTCTGCTACAGACTGATGTCTGGGCGTACGCTGTGATGCTTGTGCATGTAATTCGGCTGACGTTAAACGCTTATGTGGCGGCGGGGTCTGAGGAGGACCTCCTCCTGCGGCCCCTAAACTAGAATCGTCGACTGATCCTCTTCGTACTAGTGTGGCAGGAAATTGAAATGCGGGCTGAACTGGTATGGCGGGCTGGACCGGGGGGACCGTAACAGGTACTGCAAGGGGTACCCCGGTGTCTGGAGAAACGGGGAGTGCCTGATTTACAGGGACTGACGGAGCGCGAACAGGATTTGCATATTCTGGGACTGTGTCGTCCAAATAGGACGAAATGAAAATATCAGCTGCGGTCTGTTTGTGACGTAGCTTGGTCGGAACTAATGGTGGCGGAAAGTTACTGGATGCCTCCGGGGTCGCTTTTGGCAGGCCCTCGGCAAGAAGAGGATACATACCCTTAATAAGAGCATGCCTCTGTCTGTCTGACTGTTCGGTTTTAACTCGTTCACCAATCTCGATTAATTCCCTTTCTTGGGCTCGTTCCAAGGATTCTCTACTTAATTCTGACTTTCTGATTTCTTTTTCGGTTCTTTTATGAGATTCTTTGCGCCATAACTCGATGGCATCTTTCTGTGACTGTCTGGCTTTCTTTTTCCATAATGCTTCTTCTACTCTCATGATGCACTCGGCATCCCATGTGCCTGACACAGGCCATCTATACTTTTCCTCTAACTGTTTGGTATACTCAACCCATAAATCTAGATACAATATGGCGCTTATGCCATGCTTCTGATACATAAAATGACCTGGACTGTCCCTAGGCGGGACTGGAACTGCTGCTTCTAGCAGACCTTTTCTAGTTTTTAACTGACGCAGGTTTGAAAAGAGCGGCATGACTGAACTATGATCTGGGCACAATACAATACACAATAAACACGAGAATCACTTCGCACTCATACCACGACATTAAAATACATGAAGAACATTCAGAATAACAGTTCGAACAGAATACTACCTGGAATACGGAACACAGAATACATGAATTTTCTCGAGAACAGAACTGACTAGAACAGAAACTAGATGCACTGCTGAAACAGTACGAAACTTACCGGTCTCATAAAGAGACACGTCAGGACCCGTATCCACCGGAGTGGACACTTCGTTTGTGGGTCTGTGTACCACCAACCCACGGACCAGAGTCAATTAAATTGACCCTGTCTAGATACTACCCCAGTAACGGTACTCACCGGGCAGCAAGAACGGAAGGCCTCGGACTGGACTGGACTGCTACGACGACGGACGACGAACTTCGGACTTCAGTTACGGGTGGACCTCCGGATACCTCGGACCTTGGACTCTCGGCTTGGGCTCTGGTCGGGACTCGCCGCGTTCCTCCACCGCCTCGTCTGGATGCTGGACCGCCTCCTCCGTCTCCTCCGTGGGCCTGAGGGATACTTGAAGCAGAAATATCTGCCGGTGCGCAGAAGAGTTCCGTCACGACTGCAGAGGGTCAGGGGGTCGGCGTGGCTTCACCGACGCGTGGGGAAAGGGCAAGTCCCTGTTCGGGCGCCATTATGTGGTAAATAAATAAATAATACCCTATTTTTGAATGCATAAATGAATAACAGATAGCTCAATAAATAAGAGTCAAGATTCGAGGTAGTAGGAGTTTTGCAGGTTTTAATACAGCATAAGGACAGGAACGGGACAACCTGCATAGGAATAGGATGGCAGGGCCCAGCAGCTGCTGGGGCTGGATCTGGGATGAGCGCGCTAACATTTAATAACAATACACGATCATATATACTAAAACAGTTGCATTACAATACATACGATAGGCGGAGCAGTGGGTGTGATCAATAGCAGTCGCGAAAGATAAGGGTGAAAGTAGGTGTAACAGAGGCGTATACATAGACATGTGATGCAAACGTAACAGAATATGTCATGAATGGGGTGGAAACCATGGAGGGGGCTACCTAAGGAGCCGGGACCTCTAACCTGATGGTGCGCGCAAACTGGCAATGACGTGTTACTAGGAGAAGCTGGGGGCTATGAACTCTGTGCTAGGAGCAGAGACTGAAGTCTGGAGAGTCAGGGCGACATGTACCTAAGCAGTATCTAGTATCTGATGTTTAGAGAACATGTTGATAGAATCCAAATGTTATCGGGGTAAAGGCGAACAGACTCTAAGACTGGAGCATGCATTATTCTACATGTAGTGCGTGATGAAGAATATTAAATGACCATTAAATGCAGTATTTCTCTTACATGGAGACGTAGAGGCTAGACAATGACGGAAACTATTGATGCGATTCAGTAGCTTTAGGAATGCAGAGAAGGAGGGCTGTACTGATAACTCGAATCATAACATACTCTTGGCAGACTCAGAGGCAGAGCCAAGCTGAGCCGGGCACTGCGAGGCAGGAAATAAGTGAAGGGTCGAGGATACAGGTGGGGGCTGTATCGCTCCTCAGCGAGGGCTTCAGGAGACAGGAGCTGAAATCTGGTGTCCGGGCCCTTTTGAGGCCTAGAAACGGGGACTTTACAATGCATTAACGTGCACACTGAGAAACGTGGCAACGTAGCTTTACATAGGCCTGATATTCGTAGTATTCACGAGAACTGGAAACTGGCATACTAGAGGTGGACACAACTGTAATTGCGTCATTAATCGAACATAGGGAATAACATATGCATATTAATCATGCACATATAACATATGATGGAGGACGCGTAGGGACACAGAACATAGCAAAATTTACTTTTCCACAGATTAACACATGTTAAAATAATAATAATAATAATAAAGCAGATTTTAGAGCACATGGTTACACCATACAGTGAGTCCCCGTGCTAGGGCCTGACCTACCAAGGCTGGAGCAGAAAACTATGGGGAGCAGAAACTATTCTACGGTGAACTAAGCCGCCAGGTTTTGAGTCTGTTCCAAAAAATAGTTTTGGATGGTTCCGAACTCAAATGGACCAGCAAGGAGTTCCAAAACGTACCTGTCAAATAGCAGAAAGATCGGGCCCCTAGCCTGGCCCTAAAAACACAGGGTACCAACACAAGGTTGGGCCTCATTGATCTCAGATTGCATGAAGGAAGAGAAGGTTGCACTATTGGGAGCACATATTTATGGCCCTTGTTATTAAGAATTTAGTGACAATAGCACATGGCTTTAAAGGTAATTCTTTACTCTAGTGAGAGCCAGTGAAGAGTGGCAAGGGCAGCAGTAACAGATGCCCTTCTGGGAAGATTCAGTACCAAACGTGCTGCCTTTTTTTGCACCCTTTGGAGTTTTTTCAAGCTGCCTTTTGCGACTCCAAGATATAAGACATTACATAGTCTAACTGTGAAGTTACCAAGGCGTGAACTATGGTTTTCCTTGCTGTTGTATGGAGCAGGTGCAGAATCTTTCTCAAAGTTTTGAGAGTTCCGTAATGGCCTCATTCATCCTTGCTATTTCAAAGTGACCTATAAGGATACTACAACAACATACTGAGATACTGCATAATTAAAAGCTTTTCTTCATCAATATGGAGAAGACTCAATGGAATAACAAAACACTTCATTACTCTTCTCTTCCTTTATAGCTTGTTTGAAGATATGTTGTTTTATGTCTAATTCCTTTGATTAACTTTCTCTTTAATTTGCAGCATTTCTCCATGCCATGGCATATTTTCCTGATATTCTGATTGTCTGGAGTTTCACCTGTGTACGTCTTGTCTATCATGGTGTCCCACGCACCCTATTCTCAAATGGATTCCCTTCCCCATGGTAGGTCCTACAGTCAGTTTTATGACTTGTACTGTCTCTTTCTAATTGTTTGTTACTTTCCTGATCTATTTCTTTCCTTTTTCTTAGTTTTTACTTGCTTTTGCCCTATCTCTCTCCCTCTCTTTTTTTTTGCATTTTGTACCTTTCAGAAGATTCCCCTTATTTTTTAAAGTTATGTGTTTCATAGTCTAATTCATTGTGTATTCATTGTAAGCACGGTCTTATATCACTAATCCCGTATTACTACCATTCAGAGTAACTTCCTGGAATGTTAAGTTTTTAAACAACCCAATTAAAAGACAAAGGGCCAGATGTACGAAAATAATTTGTGGTTGCAAGCGGAAAATTGGCCCGTTTGCGACCGCAAAAAAGGGTAGTGGTATGTAGAAACGTTATATTGAGAGTCGGTGACTTGCAAAATAGTGTTTACGAGTCACTGTTAGGAAGGGGAGTGCCAAGGGCATCCCTTCCTAATAGCGAATCAGAATGGTATGTACCATGCGGTTGCAAAACACTTGCAGTTTACCCCCTACTTCAAGTAGGTGGTAAGCCACCCGCAAATGGGAAGGGGTCTCTAGGAGTGCAAAAATATACTTTAAGAGCAAGCAGCGGTCCCTGCATGTGAGAAAAAATGTGTTTTTTTGAAAAATTAAACACAGACATGGGGGTCTGCTGTCTCCAGCAGGCCAAGATCCCTGTGTTTGCAGGCCATTCCAAATTGCGACCTGCCTCATGAATATTATTGAGGTAGGTCTCTTGCAACTCATTTGAGAAACACAAACAGTGTATCAGACACTGTTGTACATTCTATTTTGCGAGTCCCAAACTGCGAGTCGCAAAACGTCGCAATTTGCGACTCGCATAATGGAATAGTTGTACATCTAAAGAGTTCTCATGCACTTATCTAAGTTGCAGGCAGACATTGCACTTCTTCAGGAACACATTTAACTGATATCAAATCCTTAAAATTAAAAACGAATTGGATGGTCATGCGTTTTTCTTATACTGTGGTAGGTAAGATAAATGTTTCTATAATTCTTGTTCATAAGAAACTCAATGTTACCAATAATTCGCAATCTGCAGACACAGAGGATAGGTGGAATGTAGTGGGTATATTAATTGACTTAGGGCCATATGTAGGTGGCCAAATACCGGTCGGTAAATCCGAAATTCGGTAAATTTCGGCTTTACCGACCGGTATTTAGCCCTGTGCGATGTACGTATTACCGAATGCCATCGGTAATAACGAATCGGTAAATCATTACCGATTCCTTATTTACCGATCGGTGAATACCGAAGCAAACAATACCGAATCAGTAAATAATGAATCGGTAATAATCCCAAAATGTGATGTAGCAAAAATCGGTAATACCGAATTTGACCAAATTCGGTATTAACGATTCGGTATTTACTATTGATCCTGAACAGGTGGTAATCAGGTGCAGTGCTTAGAAACAGCCCCAAAATGCAACAGTGTGAACACAATGGCGGGCCTCTACCTCATAGCAAGGCGGCTATGTTTGAGAGCAGCAGGAGTGAGGATTGGACACGGGAAGAGCGGGTGTACAGACTGCGCGTCACATTGCTCCAATTGACTGAACCAGAAATCCATGAGAGGTACAGGCTGCCCCCACACACCACCCTTGACCTCATACGGGACCTGAAACCATATCTTGAGCATCAGACACCAAGGGCGCCCCATGTACAGGTGCTCCGTAGCCTACACCTGCTGGCATCAGGAAGTTACCAGGGTGTGATAGCCGCAGTGGGTGGTGTGTCACAGAACTGTCTATCCCATTTTTTCAACACCTTCCTGGATGCCATGATGGACCGAATGCATCATTACATAACCTTCCCCAGGCGGAGCTGCAGAAGACCAAGCTGGATTTCTACTAACTGGCGCAGTTCCCACACGTCATTGGCTGCGTCGATGGGACCCACATACCAATCTTCCCACCTGCAGCAACAGAATACATTTACCGCAACCGCAAATCCACCCACTCCATAAATGTGCAAGTGATATGTGATGCTAAGTTCATCATAACGACTCATACATATTCAGGAACAGTGGTATCCATACACGTCTGGCTGCTGGCTAATTCAGAGAAGGATACCTACTAGGTAAATCAATGTGACACACCCTGATGTATACCTTGGCTCAACCTATTGGTGAAACAAATTAATGGCACTTTCTTTTGCATTTAGGTGACAGCGCATATGCCCTCCGGTCTTACCTACTCACACCATATCTCAACCCATCCACCCCAAGGGAGAGGAGATACAATGTGGCACATAAGAGCACAAGCAACGTGGTGGAGCGCACCTTTGGACTGTTTAAAAGCAGATTCCGTTGCCTCCACAAAAGTGGAGGTGCACGTCAGTACAGCCCCATCAAATGTTGCAAAATAATTGCAACATGTGCAATGCTACATAATCTAGCCACAAAAAAAGGAACAGCAGTGGAACTAACTGACTCTGAGGATGAGGGTGAGGACAATCCCCAGCCAGAGCCCTGCGCAGCTGGTGTTGCAGTAGAACAGGATGGGAGACACAGACGGGCAGAGATAGCGTCCAATTATTTCTGAGTGAGTAACGAGACAGAGCCAGTAAGAGTTTTTGGGTAATGGTGTTTAATCAGCACACCACCAGGATTGAAATCAGTGTTCATAAAGACATGGGTTACATCACCCATCTAATGATTGCCAAATAGCAGTAGGACCTATTTTCTGCGCCCACGCGCTGCATATCCACGTTCCCTGGCCACATTGTCTGCAGTGTCAGAATGTTCCTGGGCAGCACTGTAGCGTTCGCTGTGCCTCCTGCCCTCGGTGGGAGAGGGCGTAATGCTACCACGGCTGGTAGCCTCCTCACTGTCCCCCCCTTCCATTGTGGCCACCTACATATTCTGCAGCAGTTCCAATGCAGAGGTCATTCGCCATCTCCTCCTGCATGGCGATAGACCTTCGACACATTAGAGAGGTAGCAGTGGCCAGCCGGTTCACTGCCTTAGTTTAGGCCTGGAGTCTCTGCCTTCCCTGCACCTACCAAGACGGTCCTGCTCCAACTGGCTGCAGAGGTTGTCCACAGAGGTTGCAATTTCCCTCATTCCCTCAGACATGTTGTCGCCCATTGAACTAATGCCCTTTTCAATCCTGAACATGAGTTTGTTCATGTGGCCCACCTCTCTGTGCAATGATCGCATCTCCCTCCATTGCAGGCGCTGGACCTTGAGCATGTTGCCTTCCAGTCCAGTGAAGACACTTTCACCCTGTTTGGAGCCTTGAGGACTTGCTGGCCTTGCCCTGCGGTGTCTTGATGAAGTGTGGGCGCCCTCAGATGGAGTTCCAGCCCTCACTATGTTACCCTCCTCATGGACTGGAGACTGTTGGCCCCCTGTGCCCTCCTCCTCCGACTCCTCCATCTGCTAGAGGGTGGCCCTGGCATGCCTCCTGCCTGACTGTGGTGGTGGTGGTGTTGGTGATTGTTGCAGTGGGGATTGAGTATGAGGAGATGGCGGCGTTCCCTGGTGCTGTGGTGATGTCTGTGAAGGAGTAGTTGGTGGTGGTGGTTGTGCGGAGCTTGTGTGCCCTGCAGTCAAACTCTCTTCATCATGTTGCCTCCCCTCTGGCCTGGCTGTCTTTGGTCTGCTCCCCTCTGCAGCACTGCGAGATGTCTTGCCTGTAATTACAGAATGTAGATATACTCACTTCTCTGGCTGCATTAGCATTGCATTAAACATCATGCCTACATATCACAGTGACTGTCCTGAGCTTGCTAATTACTTTCACATGCTATTGTGTTTGCTAGGCTGACTGTCCTATACATCAGTTCCCTAGGACTACATCTCCCACAATGCATAGCAGGTAATGAGTAAGACATGGAGTGGAGTGGGAGCCCCTATGGCACTATGGGGATTGGGGTTGGGGAGGGGGTAGCACAGTATGCTGGGCATGCATTCTTACCTTGTTTCCTTGCAGCTCTGGCAGAGCTGTCTGCGTCTCCCACACCACTCACACTCTCCGGCTGGAGGGTGGACTCTACCACCAGTTCCAGTGGTGTTGATGCAGGTGCTGTGTTCTTCCCTCCGCCAGTTTTGCCAGCCTGCCTCTGTCTCTCAGCCATCCTTGCCTTCGCCGTCTTCCTGAGGTCGTACCGCCTCTTCTTGATGTCCTCAATGGAACGCTGGGTGACACCAATTGCATTTATTTTACTCTGGATCCCACTCCAGATCTGTCTCTTCTGAGACTCGGGCACATGGAGGGACTGCTTCCCAAAAATCTTGTCATGGTCCTGACTCACATCCTGAATTAGTACCTCCAGCTCATTCTCGCTGAACTTCAGCTTCCTTTTCCTTTCAGTTGCCTCCTTCTTTCTCTCCTGGCTTACCATTTCCAAATTTCCTTTTTTTTTCGTTTGTAGCTGTGAGGCTCTGTTGCTCCTGGATCCTCAGTTCACCTGCCTGCCTCACAGTTAGCTCCAGGTTCAGTGCCTGGGTGTGGCCCTTTTCTGTTTGGGAGGTAATTGGATGACACAGGATTGGCTGATTCATCAAATTACGAATTTTTGAATTACCGAACCGGTATTTACCAATTCGGTAATGGATTTGGTAATTCCGATGCGGTATTGGTTTTTTTGGTTTATTTTACTGATTCCTTCCCGAATCGGAAATTTTTACTGATTTTTTACGTACATCGTATTTTCTGATTCCTTAATACGGAATCGGTAATATTCGGTATTAAAGAATCGGTATTCATAGTTTACCTACATATGGCCCATAATTCGTAACTGAGTCTTTAATGTATATGGTCCTCCCGTTGTAAATAATTCCTTTTGGATTAATATTACAAAACATCTCATAAATATTATAGCTGAATATTTTATATTATATTAGGAGATGATTGCAGTCAGTTTGCTGATCCAATTTTAGATAGGTTTTCCAATGTAAAATGTATTCCTTCCAAGGTGCACATAGCTTTTTGTTCAACCATTGAGCAGAGAGCTTTGACTGACTCTTGGAGAATTGCTTACCCAACTTCAAGATAATCAACTCTTTCCTCCCCAGTACATGGCTCTCAATCTAGAATTGATTATATTTGTATGTCCAAATCATTAGCTGAATACATGATACATGCAGAAATAAGTTCTATTTTGATTTCTGATCACACTCCAACTATTGGGGACTTTGATTTATTACCAATTTATCATCACCCAAAATGCTGGAGAAATAATAATTCCCTTCTTTTAGACCCTATATTTAACTAGGCCTGGGCGGAGGTCACAGAGTTTCACTCCGTGGAATTCCACAGAGTTCTGTGAGCAGGCGGAGTATTACAAGCCACCCGCTGGTGGGTTGGTGGAGTTTTTGCTGAACTCTAGCGTTCCAAGTGGAGTGCGGTGTAGCAAAACTCTGCCCAAGGAGCGGAGTTTACTGCCCTCCCCTATATTTAATACATTGGAGTGCGGTGTAGCAAAACTCTGCCAAAGGAGCGGAGTTTACTGCCCACCCCTATATTTAACACACAATTTATCAACTTCATTAATGAATTCTTCACAGTCAATGAATCTCAAGACATACAATACATACATTATGGGATTAATTTAAAGCATGGGTACTCACAAACATTTGGCCAGAGGCCAAAAGGTAAGGTCTGTAGTGTGACCGAGGACCGCACTGATGGCAGCGGAGTGGCGATAGGGGGTATGGGTTGGTAGGAGGTCTTATAAAATGTTAAATAAACAGGCAAGCATTTCTTTGCAGGTGAATAAATGCTTGCCTGTTTATTTAACATTTGTGTCTGGATATTAGTGCTCAACAATTAAACAGCAGCTCGTGCTGCTGTTCACCAGGGGGCCGCATGTAAAGGTCAAGAGGGCCGAAGCGCCCCCCGGGCCGTACTTTGAGTATCACTGCTTTAAAGCTTCAGCAAGAGGTTTTTCGTTCATTATGCTCAAGGTAAAAAGAAAAAAGCTGGATATGCCTCTAAATCCCTATTGATAGAAATCAAGTTGCTGGAACGCACTTTCTACCATTCCAAATCCTCTGAATCTCTTTATATCTTATCAAAGGTAAGTTTCAATGTAATAAGTTATCCACTGAACTGGCTTCTTCAACATTGCTCCGACAAAATGCTAGATATTATGGGGTGAAAATAAGACAGGCAGACTCTTAGTTAATCACTTAAAAGCCAAACAAGAGCGTAAAAAGTTTGACTCCATTAGGAACTTACATAACTAAACAATTATTAAAGATGAGAACATACTGAAAGAATGTTCTAACTTCCTCATATGATTAGCCCAGAACAAGTTGGCTTTATAAAAGGCTGTTTTTCTTCAGACAACATGAGATGCATATTTAATGTTCTTGGAAGAGCTTCCAAACTTATCATGAGTTAGCTGCTATCGCCTTAGACACGGAGAAAGCTTCTAATCAAATTAGTTGACAGTTCATTATTCAATCTTTTCAGTGGTTTGGCTTTGGTCCCAAAATATTAAATGTATTTTTTTTATTATATTCACTCCTAAAGCAGCCATTTATGCCAATGGTCTGACCTCTGAGTACAACGAGGAGTATATCATGGCTGTCCCTTGTACCCACTTTTATTCATAATAACTCTGCAACCACTTCAACTACATATCAACCAAAACAAACATATTGATTATTTTTCATATAAAAGGTCACATCTCAAATTATCAGTGTATGCTGATAATATACTCCTTTATCTAATCTATCTAACTCCATTTCTGCTTTCCAATCTGAAGTTGTATCAGAGTGGTGTAATAACCTCTAATTGGAAAAACAATATTCATGTTTCTTATAAAACCTGGTTGTATGCTGTTTGCTTCAATCATCGTTTAGATGCATATGTTCACCCAATTTCCTTAGCTCTTAAGAGAGAATGAACATGGTCATCTTTACATTTTTTGTTTAAATCGTTTTTATTAACCTTTTTTCTTTTTGTTGTTTTGCACATTTATCAATAAGACATACCGTCAGAACAGCACTCATGCAATAGATGGAAAAGGGGAGGGGAGAAGATTAATTGCCAGTAGCAAGGTACATTTTGACTAGTAATAACATGACAATGAAAACTCAGATTGCGTTTGTTACATCAAGGCTAGGGACAATATCCCAAGTGAGACAAAGTGGTGCAGACAGTCCCAGCATCGGGTAGTATGCAAGGAACTCAGGCAATAAAACATACAGTCAGGGTATTACTCATGTAACAGATGGAGAAGAAGAGAAGATTGATTGTCAGCAACAATGCACTCCCGGGCTAATAACAACACGGCAATGAAAGTTCAGAGTGCATGAATTGCATCAAAGCTTGTGGCAATATCTTAAGAAAACAGAGTGATGCTGACTAATCACAGTATCAAATAGCATGTGAGTAATGTGAGAGCAGTGCAGTTCAAATGTAACCTAGGACATAGAGCACCTCAAAATGAGGACAACCAAAGCGAAGGAAGGGTAGGGTAGAGTCGCGCAAGACCTGTCGCCATAGCCAAGTTTGCCGAAGGACCTCAAACACCTCTAAGACTCACTGACAGCGGGAATCTGTGGTAGAGGACCAATGGTGGTCAGGGCGTCAGTGTTAGTCCGCAGTCACGTTAGTGGGGGAGGGGTGTTCTGAGCATGGTCACCTTTAGCTTTGTTTCTCAACAGTTCAAGTTTCAAAAGTAAATCAGTTGATATGTTTGCTGAAGAGGTTCCCAAAACTCCCTGAAATGTTTATTTAGGTTTATGCTATATTAAGATAGGTAGTGCTTATTTATAGTGCTCACAATGTCTTGTTTTATAATCTTCCGTTTCAATCCTTTATCCAGTTTATATTATTTTTCTCTATTCTATGCTTTCTTTCTATCTCTTATTTGCAATGTTTTATTGAAACTTTAATCCACTCATTTTACATTTTGCTTCTTTCTCTTCCCTTATAGGAATATAACCTGAATCATTATTGTAATATCTTTCAATGTCCAATAGCATTATATTACCTTGTTATTAATTCCGATTATCTTTTAAACAAAACATGCATAAACAAAAAAACAAAAAAAAGAAGCTAGTGGGGTAAACTAGAGTAGAGGGAAGTGTTCTAAAGTGGAAACGAGTGGATTGGTGTAGAGTGATGTAGAGTACAGTTGAGTGGCATAGAGTAGAGTGCTGTGGAGAGGCATTGAGTGAAGTGATGTAGAGTGGTGTGGAGTATTGCGGCGGGAGCATACTGTCATGCAGTGGAAGGGTGTAGAGTGGAGTAGTGTTGGGTGGCATAGAGTTGAGTGTCATAGTAGAGTAAAGTGTTGAAGAGTGGAATGGCATAGAGTGTCGACAAATGGTGTAGAGCAGAGTGGATTGGCATGGAGGGTGTTGTGTAGAGTGGAATAGGGTTGTAGAGGAGAGTGACATACAGTGGAGTAGATTGCTGTAGAGTGGAGTGGCATAGAGTGGAGTAGTGTAGGAGAGTGGAATGGCATGGAGTGGAGTAGAGTGTTGTAGAGTTGAGCGGCATAGAGTAAAGTAGAGTGGAGTGGCATAGAGTGTCAGACTGGGGTGGCATAGAGTGGAGTGGATTGGCATTGAGTGGAGCAGTGGACTGAAGTAGAGTGGAGTAGTGTGTCATAGAATAAGGAAGAGTCTAGAGGCATGAAGTGGCATATAGGGAGTTGTGTAGTGTTGTAGAGTGGACAAGTGTTGTAGAGTGGAGTAGAGTGTTGCAGGATGGAACAGCAAAGAGTGGAGTAGTCATGAAGTAGAGCATCATAGAGTGGAGTGGTGTACAGTCATAATATCGAGTCTTTTATTTCGACTGGACAGAATATCGAGTAAAAAATATAGAATGGACATAATATCGACTAGACATAATATAGACAACAAAAATATCGACTAGAGAAAATTAATATCGAATAGAATGGACATAATATCGAATCAAAAATATAGAATGGACATAATATCGACTAGACATAATATAGACAACAAAAATATCGAATTTAAGGTAAGTTAATAATAATTTTTATTTTTTGTGTAATATAAGTCTGTAGCGGGTTGTGGGTTTATAGGGGAATAGGGTGGGAAGTAATTTAATTCTAATTAATTAAATATGTTAATTTATTTATTAATATCTATTTAGAATTAATTGTTAATTAATTATTAATTGGTAATTAATTAAAATATAATTGGTAATTAATTATAATTGATTAATTGATAAATATTTTAATTTTAGTAATTTATTTTCTGTAGCGGGTTGTGGGTTTATAGGGGAATAGGGTGGGAAGTAATTTAATTATAATTAATTAAATATGTTAATTTATGTATTGATATTTATTTAGAATTAATTGTTAATTAATTATTAATTGGTAATTAATTAAAATATAATTGGTAATTAATTATAATTGATTAATTGATATATATTTTAATTTTAGTAATTTATTTTCTGTAGCGGGTTGTGGGTTTATAGGGGAATAGGGTGGGAAGTAATTTAATTATAATTAATTAAATATGTTAATTTATTTATTGATATTTATTTAGAATTAATTGTTAATTAATTATTAATTGGTAATTAATTAAAATATAATTGGTAATTAATTATAATTGATTAATTGATAAATATTTTAATGTTAGTAATTTATTTTCTGTAGCGGGTTGTGTGTTTATAGGGGAATAGGGTGGGAAGTAATTTAATTATAATTTATTAAATATGTTAATTTATTTATTGATATTTATTTAGAATTAATTGTTAATTAATTATTAATTGGTAATTAATTAAAATATAATTGGTAATTGAAAATAATTTAATAATTTTTAAATTGTAAATTAATTTATTGTTAATAGGTAATTAATTAGTATGAGTAGGCAATTTTTATAATTAAATAATTTTATTTTGTATTTATAAATAAATATTTAATATTTGTATACACTTTTTTAATATTTTAATTATTTGTAATTGGTATTACTATTTATGTTATTTATATATATTTGTGAAGTATTTACTTTCCCTACTATTGCACTCTCTGAAGTTGGAATAGTAATTTTAACCCCTACGCTATCCAACACTTTCCCTACTGTTGCACCCACTGGAGTGGGTATGCAACGTTTACAACGCTACTTTTACTATGCACTACCATTACAACAAAACTTTTAAATTGCAAAAACTTTTACAACGCATACATTTACAAAGCATGTTTTTACAACGCAGATACCGTTACAACGCATACTATTACAATGTAAGTTTTAGTAAGTATATAATTATTTTTAAAAGGTTATATGTTTGGGATTTTGGGTAAAGGGGTATTTTTAGGGTTCAGGGTCAGTTTTCAGTTTTTGGGTAAAGGGGTATTTTTAGGGTTCAGGGTCAGTTTTCAGTTTTTGGGTAAAGGGGTATTTTTAGGGTTCAGGGTCAGTTTTCAGTTTTTGGGTAAAGGGGTATTTTTAGGGTTCAGGGTCAGTTTTCAGTTTTTGGGGTAAAGGGGTATTTTTAGGGTTCAGGGTCAGTTTTCAGTTTTTGGGGTAAAGGGGTATTTTTAGGGATCAGGGTCAGTTTTCAGTTTTTAGGTAAAGGGGTATTTTTAGGGTTCAGGGTCAGTTTTCAGTTTTTGGGGTAAAGGGGTATTTTAAGGGTTCAGGGTCAGTTTTCAGTTTTTGGGTAAAGGGGTATTTTTAGGGTTCAGGGTCAGTTTTCAGTTTTTGGGGTAAAGGGGTATTTTTAGGGTTCAGGGTCAGTTTTCAGTTTTTGGGGTAAAGGGGTATTTTTAGGGTTCAGGGTCAGTTTTCAGTTTTTGGGGTAAAGGGGTATTTTTAGGGTTCAGGGTCAGTTTTCAGTTTTTGGGTAAAGGGGTATTTTTAGGGTTCAGGGTCAGTTTTCAGTTTTTGGGGTAAAGGGGTATTTTTAGGGTTCAGGGTCAGTTTTCAGTTTTTGGGGTAAAGGGGTATTTTTAGGGTTCAGGGTCAGTTTTCAGTTTTTGGGTAAAGGGGTATTTTTAGGGTTCAGGGTCAGTTTTCAGTTTTTGGGGTAAAGGGGTATTTTTAGGGTTCAGGGTCAGTTTTCGGGTAAAGGGGTATTTTTAGTGTTCAGGGTCAGTTTTCAGTTTATGGGTAAAGGGGTATTTTTAGGGTTCAGGGTCAGTTTTGGGTTTTTGGGGTACAGGGGTACTTTGTAAAAATAAAGTAAAATTACATTTAAATTAAATTTATTTAATAAAATTAAATTATATTAAATTATATTATAATATTTTTTATTAATTTATATTCAAAAAATTATTATATACTTATCAATACTTACGTTGTAATGGTATGCGTTGTAAAGGTATATGTGTTGTAAAATCTTGCGTTGTAAATGTATGCGTTGTAAAAGTTTTTGCGTTGTAAAAGTTTTGTTGTAATGGTAGGCGTTGTAAAAGTATGCGTTGTAACGTCATACATCCCTGGAGTGGGAATAGTAATTTTAACCTCTACGCTATCCAGCGCTTTCCCTACTGTTGCACCCACTGGAGTGGGAGTAGTAAATTTGACCTCTACGCTATCCAACACTTTTGCTAATGTTGAACTCACTATAGTTGTAACAATAAATTTTAAACATTTTCTAAAATGTTATATATGTTTATTTAATAATATGTTTATATATATATATATATATATATATATATATATATATATATATATATATATGTGTGTGTAATTTTTGGTGATATAATTTTTTTAATTATATAAATTATTTATTAAAATTACATTTTTTTATTAATTATTTCTAAGTTTATATTAAATATATTTATTACTATATTAGTTTTAACTTAATTTTAAGACATTTAAAAAAATCGATATTTTGACAGTCTATATTTTTGTAAGTCGATATTTTGGAGTCGATATTTTGGTACTTACCTGTTTGAAGATAGGGAGTCGATATTTTGTCAATCGATATTTTTTACTCGATATTTGTGTATCTCGATATTTGTGTCGTCGATATTATGTCAGTGATCCGAGTGGAGTATCATAGAGTAGAGCAGAATTAACTAGAGTGAATTGGTGTAAAGTACAGTTGTGCAGAGTAGATTGGCGTAGAGCGCACTGGCTTTGAGTAAAGTGGTATAGAGTCCATTGGCCTAGAGTGCAGTGGCTTAGAGTAGAGTCGTGCATGGTAGATTGCAGCAGCATAGAGTGCAATGGCGTAGAGTGGAGTGACACAAAGTGGAGTAGAGTGCAGTGGCATAGAGTGCAGTGACGTTGAGTAGTTTATTTCAGAGTAGAGTGAAGTGGCATAGAGTGGAGTGATGCAGGGAAGAGTGGATGGTGCAGGGTAGAGTGCAAAGGTGTAGAGTAGAATGGCGTAGAGTGCAGTGTCATAGAGTAGAGTGGTACAGAGTGCAAAATAGATTAGAGTGGCATAGAGTGGAAAGATATAGAGTAAAGTGGCAAAAAAGTGTAGTGGCGTAGAGTGCATTGGCATCAAGTGCTGTAGAGAGGCGTAGAGTAGAGTGGTGCAGAGTAGAGGGCAGTGGCATAGGGTGCATTGGCGTAAAGTAGAGCTTTGCAGTGCTGAAGAGTGCAGTGGTGCATAGAAGAGTGGGGTAGAGTGATGCAGAGAATAGTAGAGAGGCGTAGAGTGAAGTGGTATAGAGTGCAGTGTCATAGAGTGCAGTGGTGCACAGCAAATTAGAAAGACTTAGAGTGTAGTTGAATAGAGTATAGTGGCGTAGAGTGCGGTGGAGAAGAGTGATACAGAGTAGAGTGCAACGGCATTGAATGCAGTGGCATGGAGTGCAGTGGTGCAGAGTAGAGTGGCATACATTTAAGTGGCACAGAGTGCAGTGTTTCCCAGTCGAGTGTCATAGACTGCAATGGTGTAGAGTAGACTGGCGTAGAGTGCATTGTTGTAGAGTGCAATGGTGCAGAGTAAGGTGACGTAGAGTGCAATGGTGTAGCTAGAGTAGAGTGGCATAGAGTAGAATGTTGAACAGTAGAGTATTGTGGTGTACAGTGGAGTGGTGCAAAGGAGAGTTTAGTAGGATACAGTGGAATGGTGCAGAGTAACTTTAGAGTGCAGTGTTTTTGTTCTGAGTAAAGTGGTGTAGAGTGCATTGGTGTAGAGTGCAGCAGTGTAGAGTAGAGAGTTGCATAGAGTGCATTGGGGTAAAGTGGATTGAAATGTAACACCGTAGATTGAATTGGCATAGAGTGGATTGGCGTATAGCGGAATGTCACAGAGTGTAATAGAGTGGGGTACAGTAGATTGTTTCAGAGTAGAGTGAGGTGACAGAGTGCAGTGGCATAGAGTGTTGTAGAGTATAGTGGTGTACAGTAGATTAGAGGGACTTAGAGTATATGAGCATAGAGTGTAATGGTGAAGAGGGCAGTGGTGCATAGTAGAGTAGTGTGGGGTAGCATACACTGGCACAGAGTAGAGTGGTGTGGAGTAGGGAGGCATCAAGTGAAGTGGCATAGAGCAGAGAGGTGCATAGTGCAGTGACGCAGCGTGAAGTGGAGTGGCATAGTGTGGAGTGGTGCAGAGTATAGTGCAGACACACTGCTGTGCTCCTGCCCGCCTGTTGGGGGACCACCAAGAATCAGACACAATTGTAGCTGACACAATTGCTGCTGTGGCGCTCCTAATCACACTCTTTAGCCTGAAGTGTATTGAATTCCGGGCTTTTTTGTACTTTGGCCCAGCTGCTGTCCGGACTGCATGCTCTGCTGCACAGGTAACGCTTGACACCTTCTAACCTGGTAGGCCCTTCGCTGGTTCACCACTACCATGTCCAGCTCCCCTGGGGAGCTAGTGGAGTCGGACCTAGGGCAGGGTGGGTAGTCTAGTGACCGGGGATTGATGAGGGTACGGATAGGGTATTTATGTGGTTTGTCATCTGGGAGTGAGCTCCCCATTCCTAATTAAGACATTTCCAACCTAGGTGTGCACTTTTCCAACAAGCTGCCTGAAGGTTTTGCTTCGGTGAAAGTGGGGTCGGCGACAGCATAGAGGAGGAGGTAAGTCTATGAAGGCTGTATCTCTTCCTTCCATTTAGTTGCTGAGTGTTAGCCTGGTGGGCCTTTTTTCTATTCGGGCTATTCTGCCAATGTTCATAATTTGGAACTATCTGGACTTTGATTTGTCTATGGTTGACTTTTATTGACTTTTGACCTTCAGGGTGTTTAGTGCAGCTGGGATATTTTTTATTCGACATTTTATTCTGAGACGCTCCTAGATTCACGTTTGATGGTAAGTGGCAAGTGCATTATGATCTAAGCACTAGGCTCTCTGCGGTGAGCGGAGGCAGGGGGCGGTAGGCCAGGGTGGCTTGTTCTCAAAGAGGAGGCTTGTGGAGTCCTCATGCTCCATAGACCTTAAGGGGAACGTAAGGCCTTGTTTTGTAGAAGATGCCCCTAAGAGATTCATAACACCTTAAGCTTATTTCTCCCATCCCTCATGTGGCATCACTTGGCTTCAAACATCTTTTGGTCTTGAACATTTCACAGAAGGAATATGACAGCTCAAAACTTCTCTCAGGCAGGCTGATCCATCTAAGGGCCAATAAAAAGACCACATTTAATCTACTTTGGAATACGAATACACATGCAAACCTAATGAATAGCTCGAATGCTATGTTTTCATATTTCATAAAGAGATTGAGGACACTGGGGTTGCTACACTAAGGTCGGGGATACTTCTGGCAATTTAGATCTAAGAGTCATCACATATCCCACCCAGCTGTCTTCTCCTCTGTCCCTATGGGTACTAATACCACAAATTCAATGGTTGGGAAAGCTTTGAGGAAGCTTCTATACATCTGGATGATGATTTCAAATATCATGACGAGGACTTTACCCTTCCAGACATTGACACAGTTGTGAAAAATCTCTCCCTGAAAGAGAAAAGCCCCCCCTCCCCGCAGACATCGAACATTTAAAGATGCTCCAAAGTAGTGGCATATCCCTTGTGACGTTATTGCACTCCCTGACAGTGAGTAAAACAAGGTTTCTGTTTCAGTCTAAGATAGTTGCAAATTTGTTTTTGCAGAACAGTGATCCACTCCGGTCTAGAAGGATCAACGTTATTCCCATCTTTTCGGAAGATAAAGATTACAATCAGCTTTCTGCTAACACAAACCAAATAGGTTATTTGGTGAAAGTCAAAAGTTCCTACATGTCTCAGTAGTGGATGGAGGGAGGAAAGTAGTTGATCATGGTATTCGGGGGCTTAAATTTACTACTGCTAAAATGGAAGGTGAACGTTCCAAATAGGTCTGGCTGGCTGGTTCATTAAACACTACCTACAGAGCGGGACTTCTGTTTAAACCGCATAGTTAACTATAACTTAATAGTGGCTCCCTAGAATGCAGCTGGTGGCCTACTGAATATAACGGGGAAACATGAATTTCTAAATAGCTTGAACGCCACTGTAATCTGCATCCAGGAATCCCAGTGTTCTTCTCACTTCCTTATTGAGGGCGTTCATGTATTAAGCTGTAAGGCGGTTCCATCTAGGGCAGGGCGGGCGTAGGGAGGAATAGCCATTCTGTTATGCAATAAGTTCAATTTTAATTATAGCAGCTTCATATTTCCTCACTGGTGGACATGGGGTGGCATCTCACTCTTCTCCAACTGTGTTCAGCAATGAATTGCCAGAATTTTACAGCATTTTTCCTTAAAGCAACTTCTCTTAAATCAACCCACATAACATCACAGTGTTGTTTTATTAAACCAACCTTTAGGCGGAGTCGTCTCCTTTTAAGCAAATATATTAGCCTGGCACTTTCTTTAGAGAAGGAGACAAGTTGAGTTCTAATCAATGTATTTATGTATTTGTTCAGGGAGAGGAGAAGCCAACACTGAAATCTGGGAGAGACTTTAGAGTAACTATGGGAACTAGAGGAAGTAACCAGCTTCATAAATGTGCTAAAGTGGTAACATGTATTCTCTTTCCAAAGGCCTAAACCATTAACTGTCCTTTTCAGTAGCTCTTTTAGATTAGATATCCTAGTTGGAGACTCATTGTGTTCTCTCTGTATTCTTGTCAAGCTGAGACTTGGAACCTTCAAATCTCCACGAACCTACTAAAGCCATACGGCAATCGACAGAGAATGCTAATTTTCTGTGCGCACTAAGGGGAGGATCTATAACTTTCATATCAGATATGAGTTGACAAGTGGAATAAGAGGTGATAAAATAATCAATTGTAGTGAGAGCCAGGGAAGATTTGTGGGAATATTGGGCAGGTGAATCAAGAGCAAACCTACTGTTTATGATAACACAATCATTCTTCCTTAAAGATTGAGGTGCAAATAACCTCTCTTATCTGTTTTAATTTTTGATGGAAAAAGACTCAGGGAATATGTAATGCTTCTTCTTTGTCAACATCTGCAAACAGGTTAATAGAATGGTTCGAGTCTTTACAGTTGAAATCTCCAACTAAGACAACATGTAGTTCTTCCTTCTGGTCCAAAAACGTACTTATAAACGAGAAAAAGACCATTTAGCAGTGCACTATAGTGTGGATCTGGGGGAATATTCACATTTACCACTAAATTAGGGGGATTGGCAATTTATATAAGACCGTTGGCCGGAGGCTTTTTTCCCATCATCTATCTGTGTATCAGGTCAAAATTCCACCTCCCCTTCTTTATGCTTTTGCATTAATTGCCAAGGCAAAATGATGTTTTTAGTAGGAGAAAACCAAATGTCAAATTTTAAGGAGATTACTATCAGTCAATACCGTAGCGCTCACTGCTGCATTAGGATCAGAATTTGGCTTAAAAAGCTCATTTGTACAAGGTTTGGCGGAAGTGGTGGTATAGGATCATTGCCTCATGAACAGTGATGTAACTCCCTATGACGCCTTATATTTAAAGAGGTGTTTTAGATGAAAAGAGATAAAACTTTATGTTTTAGGAATTTTGATTATGAATTAGAGCAATTTGACCTTCATATAAGTATGGTCCCATTTATGTCGATGGTGCAGCTTGAAGCTTTTCTTAATCATGCCTCACTTAAAGTAAGCAAATTCTGATTTAGTAATATATTATTTTACTATGAATAAATCAAAGAATTATGTAACTCTGAGCATTAATCCGTCTAAATATTGTGCTGTTAAATGTTATAACATTCAAATGGTAAGGTAGATCAAGCATGTCACTTTTACAAACATTGAAGCCAGGATTTAAAACACGGTTTATTTATGTGCCCTGCCTTGTTGTTATATCGTCGTAAGTGGCTGAGACCCACCTTTTTAAGATTATCTGCCCATACGACAGCTGGGGCTATGTATTTATTGCTCAACCTGCCAATTTTGTAAGTGATGTTTGCCTTTGTACTGAATGCAGTTAATGCTGTTTTTAGGCCGCATTCCAGCTTTAAGAATTTATTGTTTTCGTCTGTGTACTGTGCATTTCTGAGTTTTATGTGGACCTCTTAGGAGTTCCAAATCATGAAATAAATACTTTTAGTAGAGTGACACAGTGTGGAGTGAAGTGATGCAGTGTGGAGTTGTGCACAGTAGAGTGCAGTGTCGTGGATTGGTGCGAGTAGAGTGTAGTAGGGTAAACTGGAGTATCCAAGGTGTGGTAGTGCATTTCCATTAAAGACAACACATCTTATCTGAAATCACCATTACATTTGCACAGACATACAGTTGTAAAAATAAAGATATACAGCGTACATATTTTGAAATATCTGCACAGTTCATTTACAGAGATTTAAATATTGTTCTGTACTATTAAAAAAATAACATTGTAAAGCATATGCAGAATAGCCAGCACTTTTGTCACATAAATCCTCTCACTTGAAGTCAGAGAAAGAAAAGTAAACACCAAGCTCCCTGGAAGACAGACCCTGACATTTAACCTCTGTCTTTGAATACATAGCAATTGTGACAAGATGAGAACAAGATTTATAGGCCTGATAATAAAAATTCAGTACTGTGGAAGAATACAGTAAATAGGTTTAGGGCACGGGAAGGGATGAACTCATGCTGGACAGCCTAAAACAAATAAAGTCAGCTAACAGAAGCAAGCAAATGTGAGTTAAAAACCACTAAGTCAATGGTAAGCAATGGGCGAAATGCATTCCCGGGGAAGGTTTCTGAATGTCCCCAAGATGTTATTAGCTTCGACCTAAAAACCAACACAGATGTACAAAAAATTGTGTAAGATTATTGACATTATGGGGTGCCAGAGAGCAGGCATACAAGATGGCCGCACTCTTGTGAGGCTCTTGCAGTCGGAGACTATCATATGACATGATCAGCTTTCATGCGCCTGGTTAACTAGCTAGCTCTGCATGATACTGTGAGGTCCATTCCCCTTTATTTTCTAGCCTGGGGAACAGCAGGCCCACCTGGAAGATGTTAGAAGGAGGCTGCGAGTGCAGCTCAAAAAAAGGTAGCGCCAGTAGTTGAGAATCGGGAGCGGAACTGTGGACCCATGAGACTGGCGCATAAGGGATGTTATGGACTGTGTCACATTCAGCTCCAGATTAATTAGAACTCAGCACAGAGGGTGCCCATGCTTTTGGCGCGGGGTGGCAAGAGTCAGTCACGCTGCTGAGGCATTGAGTGACTGTGGACTGAAGGCGAGAGATGCATGGCTGCTCACTGCATGTGCTGCTGACATGGGTCCCTTGCTCACTGTGCCACTGGATTCAAGTTAGCCTGACTGATGAGGCATGATATACCCTGAAACCGGTCTCAGGATGCTCATTTCCAGTCCAGGGACGACCTGGTTTGGCAGTTTGAGCTGGACTGTTCCCATGAGGAGCAGGGTCAAGACTGTTTTGCATATGGCTGGGTCCAAACTTTGGTAGAAAAGTGAGCAAAAGAACAATGGATTTAACTTAGATCGATTGACTGGGGGAGAATGTTTGATTTATTCATCAGTTCGTCCATCATTTGTTGCAGTAGCACTGCTCATTGCATGTGGACACGACTCGTCGCTCCTGGCTGAGGGGGGCTAACTGGTGAGGGAGATTATCTTTTTGTTCGCTGGGGGGAAGTGCTTGGGCTCCCAGGCGTCCTATCCGCTTTGTTTTGACCATGGAGACCCTAGCCGCTAGGTTTCAGCAAAACTATGCTTACCATGCACTATGATACACAAGTCTGTCCATTTTGATATTTTTATTTGCAGATGACATGACCCAGTTATATATTTGGCATGGGCATGATTCTTTTAGACGTGGCCTGCATTGTAGTGTTGCGGGGCTGTGATGCTGAATTGAAATACCGGGTATTTTGCTGCCCTCTGGGTGGCCGACTACTATCTCATGTTGCCCTGTGTTGGCATTACTCTGGTGGCCTGTGGGATGTGCACTTGTGCTGCAGTGCTAGTTCTTCCTTTCAGCAGAACCAGGATCACTACCTGGGTATACAACAGGACTGCTGGATCTCTCATGCCCTCTTAGGGTTGGCTTCCGGTTACAGGGGTAAGGCGGGCCCGTTCATCCCAGGACCGAGCGTCTGTGGCTTCCTTGATGAGCGATGCTCTGTGATCTATTCAGTAGCACTGGCTATCTGCCACAGGATCTGCAGTCCTGCTGTTCTGTCACTATGTCTGTGTGTTTATACTTCTTCACCACAAGGGATGGTTATACTTTAGTCTATTTGCCCCAGCAACTACTTTGGCCTCTTGATTTGAACCTGCAGCCTTATTATTCCTCCTCAGCACACTCCAACAATTGGACGGAAGTTAACATGAGCTGCAATTTGAATCATGTAACTGTATGAGTTCGGCGACGATGAATAATACCCAGGCATAACCCGGTGGACATCCCGGGCACTAGTGATCAGGATGAAGTCCCTTCTCAAAGCTATGGAGAAAAGCCTAGTCTGCGTAGCCGGTAAAATTGATACCCGTAATGTCAGATTGGACTCTGTTATGCATAACCTCTGCATACTTCTAGTGCCAGGATCCACTAACAAACATGGAATGTTATGAATGAATTTTTGAAACAGGGATAAAGCTCTTCATGTAGCCAGGGACAAACTGACTCTTGACTTTGATGGCCATAATGTATTCCAGACTTCACGATCACTGTTCAAGAAGCATGGCCTAAATTTGACTGTGAAGCTTCTTCAGGCCATTAATCAGTATGCAATGCTGTATCTTGCTTGTCTGCAAATTCCTCACCAGGGAAAACAATGCATCTAGAAGTCACCGCAGCAGAACTTGGAGTATCTTTCTAAGCTGCCAGTGGACTCTTGTGGGGGTGTAATTCGCTGATATCCACACAGTCACCCGCATCACACGACAACTAGGTTTAAACATGACATGGATGGATTTGTGTATAGAAGGTGCTGCAAGGCTACTTTCCCGTACCTCAGGGTCTTGGTGTGGGTAACGGATTGATAGTCCTTTTTGTGCTAATTCCTTTCTCTTTCCTATATGTTCATTCTTACTTTGTTGATATGTCACTTACTGTAGGTTTTCCACCTTGCTGCATGCATAACATCTTGAGTCCCTGACACCCAAAACTCTAGATTGAGGAGGACATACTGTCTTTCTTGGTAACCCCTGAGGGTTACACAATTTACAAAGTATGTTTTGCCTTTTCTACTTAGTTTGTGGGTGTCCCAGTTGTATAAGGTACTTTGGTGGGGGGGTTCTTATTTCTGATGGGATTAGGCCATTAGCATGGGTGGCTGGAAAAGGGAATGTTTCTTTATAATGTTTGACACATTACCATTGACAGGGTACACCATAATTGTATGTCAGAATAGGATAGCAGCAGTTCCTGACTGGGAATAAAGCAGCTCGCTGCAATGTGTACTATTTGCTTATGTCAGCTGGGGCAGGAGCGGTGAGGAATATTTGACTTTGAAAGTTGGTGGGACTTAATAACCAGATACATCACACAACAGAGCAGAAAAGGTCTGGAAATGGTGTGTTGCTATACCAGACTGTGATATAGTAGGCTGAGTGCATGAAAAGTGTTGCTGAAAAAAAGAGAGAAATGTGATTCAAAACACTATGTTGTTGAGAAACACACGCTAGAATGATTCCCATCAGACCGCCTTTATGGTGGAAGTCACGTCATGTGGGAATAACTGATCACACAAGTCCGCATCCGACCTTGTAGTGCCGGTGTGGAAATGGACGTCAGTGATCTAGCTCAGGTGTTGATCCTAGGCTAGTGTAAATAAAGTGCAGTGCTCAAATGATAGTGAAAAATAAAATAAAATTGACTACATAGATTCTAAAAATATTGAGGCAGAACTCTGTGTGTCAAAGTTAAAAACACGCCGGGTAGTAAGACTGCCCTGTGGCGCTTTGCAGAACGGTCGACATGTTTCAGCCATAGGGGCATTACCCCGGCTTTCTTCAGGACCTATAGACTTGGAATAGCTACTGCAAATACACGTAGTATATTAAGTGAAAAAATGAACTATTTATGGAAGAGTAATCAATAGTCGTACTAGACAAAGTTACATATCTACCAGGAACCTTGACCCATTGGTTATGTCCACTGGAGGGAGAGAAACAAATCTTCTTCCTAATGTAAAGACAAAGGGTCTTATTATTTACAACAACACTAAATTCCACACATACAGCTGCCTAAATACACAAGAAATCGTATAGAAAACACACCTGCATGAATAATTTACATTCTGCATATCAAAAAGCATATTAGCTAAATCACATGGAGGCATTTCCTCCTAGTGATACTCACCCAGCTTTGTGTGGGTGAAGACCTCACCTCACCCGGCGACGGCTCGGGAGTATGAGGCCCCGCTCTATAGTGTAGAAAAAGGGGCACATTAAGCACAAAACTGTAAGGTACCCAACCTAATTGGTCTACACATAAACCCAACAAACGTGTGTCAGAACCCCACTGGTCCAACTACCAAGCCAATCTACCTAGGGACTGTCATAGGCTGATTAAGGAAACCCTCTTACGCTGTGGCATTCAATCATGTCCTAAGAGGCAAAGTAGACATATAAATGTGCCTCTGCAGATAAGCTCATTATGTTATTACCAGGAAAAAACATTTTATGTTCAGAATCACTGCATACTGGAGGGTGGGTCCTCATAGGTAGTCCACTGGGACAACCAGACGTGTGTTACTAGAAAATATACGGCCCAGAGTCACAGTACAGGAATATTATGGGTAGAGAAGTCTTATCAAGGCTCTTGTTAACAAAAGTGGGCTGCATTCCTCCCCTCAACAGGAACTGAATAGTGTAAGGTGTCCCATAATGGAGATAAGGTGCTTGAAGCTAAAAAAGGGGGTGCCATTCAAATTCTTATTAAACATCTCTCTTTAACAGGGTTAGAAAGAACTAGGCCCCTCCATAGAAACTAACTAATGTGCAAGAGAGCGTATAAAAAGAGTGTAGAAAAGCCTGAAATAGCTCACCTGTCCGTCGGTGCCTCAGACGTGAAACCGAGCGGAAGTGGAGGTAAGTGTCATACCGCCTTGGCTCTATATATAGTAGCCGGTAATTGGGTAGTAAAACAACCATGAAGTGTATATGGACAAATCACGGAGGAAGGCGCGCAAATAAACACTATTCTCTTACGCATGCGCAGTTGATCCAAACCGCAACCTGTAGGCGCATTGTTTATTAGTCTACGGGTTATGAGTGGGGAACCCGTCTACACGCTCTCGTTAGAGGTGACTCGAGCGGGTTCACAAGAACCTTTCTCTGCTCGTCCAAGACGGCATTCGAGCATGCTGTGTTTTCAATTAAATATACGGGCTCAACTCCTAGCCATAACCAAGAGGGAGAAACTAATCCCTCAGACATGCGCGCGGTGACTTAAAATTTAAACCGGGATAGATAGACTAATATCAGGGCATTCTCGCTGTAAACACGCTCAAATTGAAGCATGTAGGGAGCAGCATTTTCACCAATCTTTGGATGGTAGTGGTCAATGACACATCCTTGCTGAAATGAATCTTCATCAAGTTGTATATACAAGAGGGCAGCGGTGACTATGCTCCTGGTTCTGCACTATTAGCTAGAAATAAATGAAAATAATAATAATAAGAGCCTGCAGTGAGTCTCAGTACAATCCAGACTCATCATTCACTATGCGTCTAAAAGGGAGATGGGTTGGACAAGAAGAACAAGTAGGGAACATACAAAATTAAGTTGGGTGAGCTATCGATGCAAACCGAGATGCGTTTGCATCCTTATAACCATGACCCGCAACTAACCAGTTGATCTAAATACTCAAATACAAAAGTTTGGGGGAGGGTCAAAGGGGAACGTTTTACGACCTGTCTGCTCAATCCCCTATTCACAAGATACATCACACAACAGAGCAGAAAAGGTCTGGAAATGGTGTGTTGCTATACCAGACTGTGATATAGTAGGCTGAGTGCATGAAAAGTGTTGCTGAAAAAAAGAGAGAAATGTGATTCAAAACACTATGTTGTTGAGAAACACACGCTAGAATGATTCCCATCAGACCACCTTTATGGTGGAAGTCACGTCATGTGGGAATAACTGATCACACAAGTCCGCATCCGACCTTGTAGTGCTGGTGTGGAAATGGACGTCAGTGATCTAGCTCAGGTGTTGATCCTAGGCTAGTGTAAATAAAGTGCAGTGCTCAAATGATAGTGAAAAATAAAATAAAATTGACTACATAGATTCTACAAATATTGAGGCAGAACTCTGTGTGTCAAAGTTAAAAACACGCCGGGTAGTAAGACTGCCCTGTGGCACTTTGCAGAACGGTCGACATGTTTCAGCCATAGGGGCATTACCCCGGCTTTCTTCAGGACCTATAGACTTGGAATAGCTACTGCAAATACACGTAGTATATTAAGTGAAAAAATGAACTATTTATGGAAGAGTAATCAATAGTCGTACTAGACAAAGTTACATATCTACCAGGAACCTTGACCCATTGGTTATGTCCACTGGAGGGAGAGAAACAAATCTTCTTCCTAATGTAAAGACAAAGGGTCTTATTATTTACAACAACACTAAATTCCACACATACAGCTGCCTAAATACACAAGAAATCGTATAGAAAACACACCTGCATGAATAATTTACATTATGCATATCAAAAAGCATATTAGCTAAATCACATGGAGGCATTTCCTCCTAGTGATACTCACCCAGCTTTGTGTGGGTGAAGACCTCACCTCACCCGGCGACCGCTCGGGAGTATGAGGCCCCGCTCTATAGTGTAGAAAAAGGGGCACATTAAGCACAAAACTGTAAGGTACCCAACCTAATTGGTCTACACATAAACCCAACAAACGTGTGTCAGAACCCCACTGGTCCAACTACCAAGCCAATCTACCTAGGGACTGTCATAGGCTGATTAAGGAAACCCTCTTACGCTGTGGCATTCAATCATGTCCTAAGAGGCAAAGTAGACATATAAATGTGCCTCTGCAGATAAGCTCATTATGTTATTACCAGGAAAAAACATTTTATGTTCAGAATCACTGCATACTGGAGGGTGGGTCCTCATAGGTAGTCCACTGGGACAACCAGACGTGTGTTACTAGAAAATATACGGCCCAGAGTCACAGTACAGGAATATTATGGGTAGAGAAGTCTTATCAAGGCTCTTGTTAACAAAAGTGGGCTGCATTCCTCCCCTCAACAGGAACTGAATAGTGTAAGGTGTCCCATAATGGAGATAAGGTGCTTGAAGCTAAAAAAGGGGGTGCCATTCAAATTCTTATTAAACATCTCTCTTTAACAGGGTTAGAAAGAACTAGGCCCCTCCATAGAAACTAACTAATGTGCAGGAGAGCGTATAAAAAGAGTGTAGAAAAGCCTGAAATAGCTCACCTGTCCGTCGGTGCCTCAGACGTGAAACCGAGCGGAAGTGGAGGTAAGTGTCATACCGCCTTGGCTCTATATATAGTAGCCGGTAATTGGGTAGTAAAACAACCATGAAGTGTATATGGACAAATCACGGAGGAAGGCGCGCAAAAAAACACTATTCTCTTACGCATGCGCAGTTGATCCAAACCGCAACCTGTAGGCGCATTGTTTATTAGTCTACGGGTTATGAGTGGGGAACCCGTCTACACGCTCTCGTTAGAGGTGACTCGAGCGGGTTCACAAGAACCTTTCTCTGCTCGTCCAAGACGGCATTCGAGCATGCTGTGTTTTCAAATAAATATACGGGCTCAACTCCTAGCCATAACCAACAGGGAGACACTAATCCCTCAGACATGCGCGCGGTGACTTAAAATTTAAACCGGGATAGATAGACTAATATCAGGGCATTCTCGCTGTAAACACGCTCAAATTGAAGCATGTAGGGAGCAGCATTTTCACCAATCTTTGGATGGTAGTGGTCAATGACACATCCTTGCTGAAATGAATCTTCATCAAGTTGTATATACAAGAGGGCAGCGGTGACTATGCTCCTGGTTCTGCACTATTAGCTAGAAATAAATGAAAATAATAATAATAAGAGCCTGCAGTGAGTCTCAGTACAATCCAGACTCATCATTCACTATGCGTCTAAAAGGGAGATGGGTTGGACAAGAAGAACAAGTAGGGAACATACAAAATTAAGTTGGGTGAGCTATCGATGCAAACCGAGATGCGTTTGCATCCTTATAACCATGACCCGCAACTAACCAGTTGCTCTAAATACTCAAATACAAAAGTTTGGGGGAGGGTCAAAGGGGAACGTTTTACGACCTGTCTGCTCAATCCCCTATTCACAAGATACATCACACAACAGAGCAGAAAAGGTCTGGAAATGGTGTGTTGCTATACCAGACTGTGATATAGTAGGCTAAGTGCATGAAAAGTGTTGCTGAAAAAAAGAGAGAAATGTGATTCAAAACACTATGTTGTTGAGAAACACACGCTAGAATGATTCCCATCAGACCACCTTTATGGTGGAAGTCACGTCATGTGGGAATAACTGATCACACAAGTCCGCATCCGACCTTGTAGTGCCGGTGTGGAAATGGACGTCAGTGATCTAGCTCAGGTGTTGATCCTAGGCTAGTGTAAATAAAGTGCAGTGCTCAAATGATAGTGAAAAATAAAATAAAATTGACTACATAGATTCTAAAAATATTGAGGCAGAACTCTGTGTGTCAAAGTTAAAAACACGCCGGGTAGTAAGACTGCCCTGTGGCGCTTTGCAGAACGGTCGACATGTTGCAGCCATAGGGGCATTACCCCGGCTTTCTTCAGGACCTATAGACTTGGAATAGCTACTGCAAATACACGTAGTATATTAAGTGAAAAAATGAACTATTTATGGAAGAGTAATCAATAGTCGTACTAGACAAAGTTACATATCTACCAGGAACCTTGACCCATTGGTTATGTCCACTGGAGGGAGAGAAACAAATCTTCTTCCTAATGTAAAGACAAAGGGTCTTATTATTTACAACAACACTAAATTCCACACATACAGCTGCCTAAATACACAAGAAATCGTATAGAAAACACACCTGCATGAATAATTTACATTCTGCATATCAAAAAGCATATTAGCTAAATCACATGGAGGCATTTCCTCCTAGTGATACTCACCCAGCTTTGTGTGGGTGAAGACCTCACCTCACCCGGCGACCGCTCGGGAGTATGAGGCCCCGCTCTATAGTGTAGAAAAAGGGGCACATTAAGCACAAAACTGTAAGGTACCCAACCTAATTGGTCTACACATAAACCCAACAAACGTGTGTCAGAACCCCACTGGTCCAACTACCAAGCCAATCTACCTAGGGACTGTCATAGGCTGATTAAGGAAACCCTCTTACGCTGTGGCATTCAATCATGTCCTAAGAGGCAAAGTAGACATATAAATGTGCCTCTGCAGATAAGCTCATTATGTTATTACCAGGATAAAACATTTTATGTTCAGAATCACTGCATACTGGAGAGTGGGTCCTCATAGGTAGTCCACTGGGACAACCAGACGTGTGTTACTAGAAAATATACGGCCCAGAGTCACAGTACAGGAATATTATGGGTAGAGAAGTCTTATCAAGGCTCTTGTTAACAAAAGTGGGCTGCATTCCTCCCCTCAACAGGAACTGAATAGTGTAAGGTGTCCCATAATGGAGATAAGGTGCTTGAAGCTAAAAAAGGGGGTGCCATTCAAATTCTTATTAAACATCTCTCTTTAACAGGGTTAGAAAGAACTAGGCCCCTCCATAGAAACTAACTAATATGCAGGAGAGCGTATAAAAAGAGTGTAGAAAAGCCTGAAATAGCTCACCTGTCCGTCGGTGCCTCAGACGTGAAACTGAGCGGAAGTGGAGGTAAGTGTCATACCGCCTTGGCTCTATATATAGTAGCCGGTAATTGGGTAGTAAAACAACCATGAAGTGTATATGGACAAATCACGGAGGAAGGCGCGCAAAAAAACACTATTCTCTTACGCATGCGCAGTTGATCCAAACCGCAACCTGTAGGCGCATTGTTTATTAGTCTACGGGTTATGAGTGGGGAACCCGTCTACACGCTCTCGTTAGAGGTGACTCGAGCGGGTTCACAAGAACCTTTCTCTGCTCGTCCAAGACGGCATTCGAGCATGCTGTGTTTTCAATTAAATATACGGGCTCAACTCCTAGCCATAACCAACAGGGAGACACTAATCCCTCAGACATGCGCGCGGTGACTTAAAATTTAAACCGGGATAGATAGACTAATATCAGGGCATTCTCGCTGTAAACACGCTCAAATTGAAGCATGTAGGGAGCAGCATTTTCACCAATCTTTGGATGGTAGTGGTCAATGACACATCCTTGCTGAAATGAATCTTCATCAAGTTGTATATACAAGAGGGCAGCGGTGACTATGCTCCTGGTTCTGCACTATTAGCTAGAAATAAATGAAAATAATAATAATAAGAGCCTGCAGTGAGTCTCAGTACAATCCAGACTCATCATTCACTATGCGTCTAAAAGGGAGATGGGTTGGACAAGAAGAACAAGTAGGGAACATACAAAATTAAGTTGGGTGAGCTATCGATGCAAACCGAGATGCGTTTGCATCCTTATAACCATGACCCGCAACTAACCAGTTGCTCTAAATACTCAAATACAAAAGTTTGGGGGAGGGTCAAAGGGGAACGTTTTACGACCTGTCAGCTCAATCCCCTATTCACAAGATACATCACACAACAGAGCAGAAAAGGTCTGGAAATGGTGTGTTGCTATACCAGACTGTGATATAGTAGGCTGAGTGCATGAAAAGTGTTGCTGAAAAAAAGAGAGAAATGTGATTCAAAACACTATGTTGTTGAGAAACACACGCTAGAATGATTCCCATCAGACCACCTTTATGGTGGAAGCCACGTCATGTGGGAATAACTGATCACACAAGTCCGCATCCGACCTTGTAGTGCCGGTGTGGAAATGGACGTCAGTGATCTAGCTCAGGTGTTGATCCTAGGCTAGTGTAAATAAAGTGCAGTGCTCAAATGATAGTGAAAAATAAAATAAAATTGACTACATAGATTCTAAAAATATTGAGGCAGAACTCTGTGTGTCAAAGTTAAAAACACGCCGGGTAGTAAGACTGCCCTGTGGCGCTTTGCAGAACGGTCGACATGTTTCAGCCATAGGGGCATTACCCCGGCTTTCTTCAGGACCTATAGACTTGGAATAGCTACTGCAAATACACGTAGTATATTAAGTGAAAAAATGAACTATTTATGGAAGAGTAATCAATAGTCGTACTAGACAAAGTTACATATCTACCAGGAACCTTGACCCATTGGTTATGTCCACTGGAGGGAGAGAAACAAATCTTCTTCCTAATGTAAAGACAAAGGGTCTTATTATTTACAACAACACTAAATTCCACACATACAGCTGCCTAAATACACAAGAAATCGTATAGAAAACACACCTGCATGAATAAGGAGTAGTTTCTGTCCTGTAACTCCAGTTCTGTAGTAGGGGTATCTCTGTTATAGTCATAATCTAGTGAATAGTCCCGCCCATGTGCGTGGACCCCGGAGCAATCAAAAATAATCTCTTACAGTGTCAAAAAATGCAGAAAATGCATAGACACTTAAGAGAGAATTTAAAGACAGATAATGCAGCCAAAAGGCTACACTGTCCAGTACTTCAACTAGAAATTCCACCATAAAATCCACAAAACAGCAAAGCCTGTACAGATTTCCCTTGCTTAACAGCAAAATCCCTCAGGAATGATAGAGAGAAGAACCTGGACAGACAAGCCCCATAGGCTGCCATTATGTGGCTTAATTAGGATACTGCGCCTTTAAGGAACCTTCCAGAACCTTCTCTCAGTATCCCAGAATGCATAGCAGGTTCAACTTAGCCTCAGTTCTTTTCGAAGGCGTAGAAAACGCCAGACCTGTAGCATTATGATCATGAACAACACTCCACCGGGGAGGCGGGAGGGCGCTTATGACTATAACAGAGATACCCCTACTACAGAACTGGAGTTACAGGACAGAAACTACTCCTTCTGTAGTAGGGGATCTCTGTGTATAGTCATAATCTAGTGAATAGAATGGCAAGCCCATCCCCACACCAAGCGGCGGTGGAGAGTAAAATAACGCCACTACTGTGCGAACAGATTCCGCAGCGAAGCCTGCCCAACCTGAGCGTCTGCCCTGGCATCAGAGTCCAGGCAGTAATGCTTAGCAAAGGTATGGACCGACTTCCAAGTGGCCGCCTTGCAGATCTCTGCAATGGGAACATTACGGAGCATAGCTGTCGTAGCAGCCTTGCCCCTGGTGGAATGAGCCTTAGGTTTGCCCCCTAAGGTCTTATTAGCTTTGCAGTAACACAACTGAATGCAGGACACAATCCACCTAGAGATGGACTGTTTAGAGGTAGCAAGACCCGTCCTGACTGAGCCATAATTGATGAACAATTGGTCTGACCTACGAATATCTTTAGTCTTATCAAGATAAAACTTCAGCACCCTCCGCACATCCAGGGAATGTAAAGACCTTTCCGCCGGAGAGGAAGGGTTCTGAAAGAACGTAGGCAAAGTGATAGTCTGATTGATATGAAAATCAGAAACAACCTTGGGAAGAAACTTAGGGTGAGTACGCATAACAACTTTAGCATTATGAAATACAGTATAAGGTTCTTGGCAACACAATGCCTGAATCTCACTCACCCTGCGGGCCGATGTAATGGCCACGAGGAACGCCGCCTTCCAGGACAGGTGCTGCAACGAAGCCTTATGAATGGGTTCAAAGGGCTCCTTCATCAACCTGGACAGCACCACATTCAAGTCCCATGAAGGCGAAGGAAGCCTGACAGGAGGGAACACTTTCTTCAAGCCTTCCAAAAAATCTTTGATCACAGGGATCTGGAAAAAGGAAGTCTGTGAAGGTCCTTTCCTGTAGGCAGTCAAAGCAGCCAGATGAACCTTAATGGAATGGACATTAAGGCCCGACTGCGCCAGATGAAGCAGATATGGAAGGATGACATCCTCCTTGCATGACGTAGGGTCATAGTTCTTAGACTTGCACCAGATGCAAAACCTCTTCCACTTGTAAGCATAGGAAGTCCTAGTGGAAGGTCGCTTAGCCTCCTTCAGTATGCCCATACAATCCTCTGGGAGATTCAGATGGCCATATTGTACTATTTCAGGAGCCATGCCGCCAAACTCAAAGACGAGAGGTTGGGGTGCACCATCCGCCCCCCGAACTTCGTGAGAAGGTCCGGCCTGCACGGCAGCTTCATGTGAGGAAGGAGAGATCGGTGAAGTAGGTCCGTGAACCACCACTGTCTGGGCCATTCCGGGGCAATCAGAATCATCCTCGCCCTGGAGTGAGACAACTTGATGAGAACCGCCGGAATCAGGGGAATTGGTGGAAAAGCGTACAGAAAGCTGTTCGACCAGTTGATCCATAACGCGTTCCCCAGCGTCCCTGGCTGGTAGTACCTGGAGGCGAAGCCTCGGCATTTGCTGTTTTCGGCGGTGGCGAACAGATCTACGTCTGGAGTTCCCCACCTTGCGAAGACTTCTCCCAGTACTTCGTCGTTTATGACCCATTCGTGGTTTTCCTGCACGATTCTGCTCAGTTCGTCTGCCTGAACATTCTGCACACCTGGCAGATGGGTGGCCGTAATCGACAGTCCTCGAGCCAGAAGCCAGTGCCAGATCGCCTGCGCCTCCTGCGACAGAGTGCGCGATCTCGAGCCCCCCTGCTTGTTGAGGTAATACATCGTCGTCGTGTTGTCCGTCTGAACAAGCAGAGAGTTGGTCTGAAAGGACGGATGAAAGGCCTTCAGTGCCAAGTGAACAGCTCTCAGTTCCAGGAAATTGATGTGGTACGTGGACTCCGTCGGGGACCACGTCCCTTGAATTTGCAGGTCTCCGGAATGCGCCCCCCAACCTCGGAGAGACGCATCCGTCACGATGGTCCGCGTGGGAATGTCCTTGTGGAAGGGAACGCCTCTGAGGAGATTCTCCTTCGAGCACCACCACTTCAGAGACTGAAGAGCATGTAGAGACAGTCGTATCCTGTCGTCCCAAGAACCTCTCCTCTGGTCCCACTGATCCTCCAAGCACTCCTGCAGAGGTCTCATCTGTAGCCGTGCGTGAGGAGTGAGAAAGATGCAAGAGGCCATCGATCCCAGTAGAGAAGACACCGTCCTCACAGTCGTAGACGGAGTTTTCATGAGAGCCTGAGCCTTCCGAACGAGTGATAAACGTCGCTCTTCCGAAGGAGACACGCTTGCTGACAGCGTATTGATGGAGGCCCCCAAGTACTGGATGCACTGCACCGGAATCGGGACCGACTTGGACATGTTGATGTGCAACCCCAGCTTGTTCAAGAGAACGCACGTCTTCTGGAAGTGTGCTTGAGCTTCCGAGAAGGAGGAGGCTTTGATCAACCAATCGTCCAGGTACGGGTAGACAAACACCTTGTTCTTCCTCAGGTGCGCCGCTACCACTGCCATACATTTTGAGAATGTCCTGGGTGCAGACTTCAGTCCGAAGGGTAGCACCGTGTACTGATAGTGATTGGTGCCGACTTGAAAGCGCAGAAATTTTCTGTGTTTGCATGCAATGGGCACGTGGAAGTATGCGTCCTGTAGATCTATGGCACACATCCAGTCTCCTCGTTGCAGCTGAGGGTAGATCTGATGCAACGACAGCATGCGAAACTTTTCTCTGCGAATCCACTTGTTTGCCTGCCGCAAATCCAGAATGGGCCTGAACTCGTTTTTGTCCTTCTTGCGGACAAGAAAGAACCGAGAGTACAGACCTCTTCCTCTTTGAGACAGAGGTACGTCTTCGATCGCCCTTTTCCTTAGCAGAACGTCCGCCTCCGCCTGAAGCTCGTGCAGTTGATACTGCGAGCTGACGGGAGGAATCGATGGAGGAGGGCTGGTGAAACGTAGACTGTATCCATTGCAAACAATATTCAGCACCCACTTGTCCTGAGTAATTTTTCTCCACTCTGCCAGAAAAAATTGAACGCTTCCCCCCACCGGAGCGGGTAACGGACGAGGGGGAAGTAACAGCTCAGGGACGGGACCCGGCCGGGCCCTTGGTCGCGGTAGAGGACTGTTGACGACCTCTACCACCCTGTCGCTTCTGGAAGGGCCGCCTGTACTGCTGCTGCTGCTGCTGCTGTTGATGTTGTCCAGCAGACTGCCCCCTTCCACGACCCTGCGACCCAAACCGACGTTGGTACTGTCGGAAGGGTTTCTTTTCCTTGGGCTTCTCCAAGCCCACTGCCGTCAGGGTCTCCGCTTCGGCCTTCATCCTGGCCATCTCATCATCCGCGTGTTTCCCGAAGAGGGTATCTCCGGAAAACGGGAGATTCGCCACGCGTTGCTGTGCTTCCGGTTTCAATGACGTCAACCTGAGCCAAGCATGGCGTCTCTGGTGAATCCCGTGGCAATATCCGTGCGCGGACAGCAATGATATGTCCGCTGCGGCGCCGATGGCCTGATTAGAGACCAGTATCCCCTCCTTGACGATCTCCACAAAGTCCTCCTTGCGGTCTCGAGGGACGAGGTCTGCGAACTGCTCCATCGAGTCCCACAGGGACCGGTCGTAACGTCCCAGCAAAGCCGAGTCACTGGCGGCCTTCATGGACGAGGCGGATGTCCCACACGCCTTGCGACCAGCAGAATCGATCCACCGGCTCTCCTTGTCCGGAGGCACCGTGGACGCAGGGGAGGTGGCATGAAGCTTCCGAGCAGCAGTCACGATGACTGAATCCGGTACCGGGTCCTTCCTCAAGAAGGCTGGGTCTGAGTCCGGAGCCCTGTACTTTTTTAGGATCCTGGAAGGCACAGATTTCACCGTTGCCGGCGTCAGGAATAGCTGTTCGGCGGGCTCAAGGAGCCCCGGCACCAGAGGTAACAGGGGGCGAGACAAGTGCCTTTTGTGTAAAGTCTCAAATATCACCGAGGTAGAAGCCGTAGGCGCTTCAACCTCAATGCCCAACTTCGCCGCACCACGCAGGAGAACCTCCTGAAATGTGCTTATATCGTCTATCGGAGACACCCTAGTCTCCGGCGAATCGGACAGCGTGGGCGAGTAGGAACGGGTCCCAGATGGAGAACGTGACCTGGACCGACGTCTCTTGTGATGACGCCTGGATCGTGAGGAAGATCCACGGCCACTCCTTGATCTGTCCCGTCTCCCCGAGCGAGACCTCGACCTCTTGGGCCTCGGACGCTCCTTCGGCCTCCCAGGGTCAGGAGCTCTAGGCTTCTTAGGAGTCTTCTTCGGAGGCGTCGGAAACTTAGGCATCGACACCGCCCTCGGTGGGATCGGGGGTGGAGGAGCAACCGGACGCGGGTCCCACGGAGCCGGCTTCGGAGGCGGGGTAGGGGCCTTCGGAGGAGGACCCTTCGGCACAGCAGGCCGCGGAGGAGGTGTAGACGGCTTCATCGGAGTATCCACCCCGGAATGCGCCGGTCCCGGCGAGCCACCATCTCTTCCAGAGCGTGGGGAGCCCCCCACAGTCCTGGGCCTGTCCTTAGGACCTCCAGACGTTGAAGACCGGTGTCCAGACGACGACCGATGTCCCCTCGACGTCGAACGGTCCTTCGGCGTCGACCGAATCACACTTCTCGACGTCGAACCGTGTCTCCGTCTCGACGTCGACCCCGACCAGATCGACGAGCCACGAAACCTCGACGACGGGCGATGGTGCCTCGACGGCGACCTCGACCTCTTCGCCGGCCTCGACGTCGACTTCTTGGATCGCTTCGACGTCGACCCTTTGGACCTTCTCGACGTCGACCTCTCTGACCTTCTCGACGTCGATCTCCTTGACCGTCTCGACGTCGGTCTTTTGGAATGCTTCGACGTCGACCTCTTCGGCGCCGGAGACGCCTTCCGTCTCGACGGCGACCTCGACGACGAGGATCCCCTCGACGACGATGTCCTCGACGGCGACCGGCGGTGTCGCCTCGACGGCGAGCGCCGACGCCGGGCCCTCCGATGTCGACCACTCGACGCCGACAGCGACGACGAGGATATCGACACCGGCTTCGACGGCGGCCGGAACACGTTCCTCGACGTCGACGGGCGACGTTTTCTCGACCCAGAGCCCTGGGGAGACCTGGAACTGGCCGTTGACCGTCCCCTCGACGTCGTGGTCAGCGCAACTGACCCAGACGGAGACCTTGGGCGAGGGCTGGTCTTCCTGCCCCTGGGGAGCCCCCCAGAGGCCTCAGCATGGGTAGAAGGAGCCCCTCCTGACCCACCTCGTGCCTTCAACTTTCTCTCCTCAAGTCCCTGAAGCCTGATTTTCTTCCTCTCCTTCAGGGTTCTTCCAGAGAAGCTTCTGCAGATCACACACTCCTCAGGAATGTGGGAAGAGGGAAGGCAGAGAATACAGACCTCATGGGAGTCTGACCTGGCCTTCTTTCTTGAGCACTCAGGGCATTTATCGAATAATGCAGGCATTATGGACAAACAAAGAGTGCAGAAACACAGAAAGAAAGTCACCAAAGTACTTTAAAAGTACCAAAATTCGAAATCAGTGTAAAACACCAACAAAAACCCTTGAAAAGGGAGAGCTCAATGCTCCAGGGTCCTGCTTGCAGGAGCCGGAAAAAAGAACTGAGGCTAAGTTGGACCTGCTATGCATTCTGGGATACTGAGAGAAGGTTCTGGAAGGTTCCTTAAAGGCGCAGTATCCTAATTAAGCCACATAATGGCAGCCTATGGGGCTTGTCTGTCCAGGTTCTTCTCTCTATCATTCCTGAGGGATTTTGCTGTTAAGCAAGGGAAATCTGTACAGGCTTTGCTGTTTTGTGGATTTTATGGTGGAATTTCTAGTTGAAGTACTGGACAGTGTAGCCTTTTGGCTGCATTATCTGTCTTTAAATTCTCTCTTAAGTGTCTATGCATTTTCTGCATTTTTTGACACTGTAAGAGATTATTTTTGATTGCTCCGGGGTCCACGCACATGGGCGGGACTATTCACTAGATTATGACTATACACAGAGATCCCCTACTACAGAATTTACATTCTGCATATCAAAAAGCATATTAGCTAAATCACATGGAGGCATTTCCTCCTAGTGATACTCACCCAGCTTTGTGTGGGTGAAGACCTCACCTCACCCGGCGACCGCTCGGGAGTATGAGGCCCCGCTCTATAGTGTAGAAAAAGGGGCACATTAAGCACAAAACTGTAAGGTACCCAACCTAATTGGTCTACACATAAACCCAACAAACGTGTGTCAGAACCCCACTGGTCCAACTACCAAGCCAATCTACCTAGGGACTGTCATAGGCTGATTAAGGAAACCCTCTTACGCTGTGGCATTCAATCATGTCCTAAGAGGCAAAGTAGACATATAAATGTGCCTCTGCAGATAAGCTCATTATGTTATTACCAGGAAAAAACATTTTATGTTCAGAATCACTGCATACTGGAGGGTGGGTCCTCATAGGTAGTCCACTGGGACAACCAGACGTGTGTTACTAGAAAATATACGGCCCAGAGTCACAGTACAGGAATATTATGGGTAGAGAAGTCTTATCAAGGCTCTTGTTAACAAAAGTGGGCTGCATTCCTCCCCTCAAGAGGAACTGAATAGTGTAAGGTGTCCCATAATGGAGATAAGGTGCTTGAAGCTAAAAAAGGGGGTGCCATTCAAATTCTTATTAAACATCTCTCTTTAACAGGGTTAGAAAGAACTAGGCCCCTCCATAGAAACTAACTAATGTTCAGGAGAGCGTATAAAAAGAGTGTAGAAAAGCCTGAAATAGCTCACCTGTCCGTCGGTGCCTCAGACGTGAAACCGAGCGGAAGTGGAGGTAAGTGTCATACCGCCTTGGCTCTATATATAGTAGCCGGTAATTGGGTAGTAAAACAACCATGAAGTGTATATGGACAAATCACGGAGGAAGGCGCGCAAAAAAACACTATTCTCTTACGCATGCGCAGTTGATCCAAACCGCAACCTGTAGGCGCATTGTTTATTAGTCTACGGGTTATGAGTGGGGAACCCGTCTACACGCTCTCGTTAGAGGTGACTCGAGCGGGTTCACAAGAACCTTTCTCTGCTCCATTATGGGACACCTTACACTATTCAGTTCCTGTTGAGGGGAGGAATGCAGCCCACTTTTGTTAACAAGAGCCTTGATAAGACTTCTCTACCCATAATATTCCTGTACTGTGACTCTGGGCCGTATAATTTCTAGTAACACACGTCTGGTTGTCCCAGTGGACTACCTATGAGGACCCACCCTCCAGTATGCAGTGATTCTGAACATAAAATGTTTTTTCCTGGTAATAACATAATGAGCTTATCTGCAGAGGCACATTTATATGTCTACTTTGCCTCTTAGGACATGATTGAATGCCACAGCGTAAGAGGGTTTCCTTAATCAGCCTATGACAGTCCCTAGGTAGATTGGCTTGGTAGTTGGACCAGTGGGGTTCTGACACACGTTTGTTGGGTTTATGTGTAGACCAATTAGGTTGGGTACCTTACAGTTTTGTGCTTAATGTGCCCCTTTTTCTACACTATAGAGCGGGGCCTCATACTCCCGAGCGGTCGCCGGGTGAGGTGAGGTCTTCACCCACACAAAGCTGGGTGAGTATCACTAGGAGGAAATGCCTCCATGTGATTTAGCTAATATGCTTTTTGATATGCAGAATGTAAATTATTCATGCAGGTGTGTTTTCTATACGATTTCTTGTGTATTTAGGCAGCTGTATGTGTGGAATTTAGTGTTGTTGTAAATAATAAGACCCTTTGTCTTTACATTAGGAAGAAGATTTGTTTCTCTCCCTCCAGTGGACATAACCAATGGGTCAAGGTTCCTGGTAGATATGTAACTTTGTCTAGTACGACTATTGATTACTCTTCCATAAATAGTTCATTTTTTCACTTAATATACTACGTGTATTTGCAGTAGCTATTCCAAGTCTATAGGTCCTGAAGAAAGCCGGGGTAATGCCCCTATGGCTGAAACATGTCGACCGTTCTGCAAAGCGCCACAGGGCAGTCTTACTACCCGGCGTGTTTTTAACTTTGACACACAGAGTTCTGCCTCAATATTTTTAGAATCTATGTAGTCAATTTTATTTTATTTTTCACTATCATTTGAGCACTGCACTTTATTTACACTAGCCTAGGATCAACACCTGAGCTAGATCACTGACGTCCATTTCCACACCGGCACTACAAGGTCGGATGCGGACTTGTGTGATCAGTTATTCCCACATGACGTGGCTTCCACCATAAAGGTGGTCTGATGGGAATCATTCTAGCGTGTGTTTCTCAACAACATAGTGTTTTGAATCACATTTCTCTCTTTTTTTCAGCAACACTTTTCATGCACTCAGCCTACTATATCACAGTCTGGTATAGCAACACACCATTTCCAGACCTTTTCTGCTCTGTTGTGTGATGTATCTTGTGAATAGGGGATTGAGCAGACAGGTCGTAAAACGTTCCCCTTTGACCCTCCCCCAAACTTTTGTATTTGAGTATTTAGAGCAACTGGTTAGTTGCGGGTCATGGTTATAAGGATGCAAACGCATCTCGGTTTGCATCGATAGCTCACCCAACTTAATTTTGTATGTTCCCTACTTGTTCTTCTTGTCCAACCCATCTCCCTTTTAGACGCATAGTGAATGATGAGTCTGGATTGTACTGAGACTCACTGCAGGCTCTTATTATTATTATTTTCATTTATTTCTAGCTAATAGTGCAGAACCAGGAGCATAGTCACCGCTGCCCTCTTGTATATACAACTTGATGAAGATTCATTTCAGCAAGGATGTGTCATTGACCACTACCATCCAAAGATTGGTGAAAATGCTGCTCCCTACATGCTTCAATTTGAGCGTGTTTACAGCGAGAATGCCCTGATATTAGTCTATCTATCCCGGTTTAAATTTTAAGTCACCGCGCGCATGTCTGAGGGATTAGTGTCTCCCTGTTGGTTATGGCTAGGAGTTGAGCCCGTATATTTAATTGAAAACACAGCATGCTCGAATGCCGTCTTGGACGAGCAGAGAAAGGTTCTTGTGAACCCGCTCGAGTCACCTCTAACGAGAGCGTGTAGACGGGTTCCCCACTCATAACCCGTAGACTAATAAACAATGCGCCTACAGGTTGCGGTTTGGATCAACTGCGCATGCGTAAGAGAATAGTGTTTTTTTGCGCGCCTTCCTCCGTGATTTGTCCATATACACTTCATGGTTGTTTTACTACCCAATTACCGGCTACTATATATAGAGCCAAGGCGGTATGACACTTACCTCCACTTCCGCTCGGTTTCACGTCTGAGGCACCGACGGACAGGTGAGCTATTTCAGGCTTTTCTACACTCTTTTTATACGCTCTCCTGCACATTAGTTAGTTTCTATGGAGGGGCCTAGTTCTTTCTAACCCTGTTAAAGAGAGATGTTTAATAAGAATTTGAATGGCACCCCCTTTTTTAGCTTCAAGCACCTTATCTCCATTATGGGACACCTTACACTATTCAGTTCCTGTTGAGGGGAGGAATGCAGCCCACTTTTGTTAACAAGAGCCTTGATAAGACTTCTCTACCCACAATATTCCTGTACTGTGACTCTGGGCCGTATATTTTCTAGTAACACACGTCTGGTTGTCCCAGTGGACTACCTATGAGGACCCACTCTCCAGTATGCAGTGATTCTGAACATAAAATGTTTTATCCTGGTAATAACATAATGAGCTTATCTGCAGAGGCACATTTATATGTCTACTTTGCCTCTTAGGACATGATTGAATGCCACAGCGTAAGAGGGTTTCCTTAATCAGCCTATGACAGTCCCTAGGTAGATTGGCTTGGTAGTTGGACCAGTGGGGTTCTGACACACGTTTGTTGGGTTTATGTGTAGACCAATTAGGTTGGGTACCTTACAGTTTTGTGCTTAATGTGCCCCTTTTTCTACACTATAGAGCGGGGCCTCATACTCCCGAGCGGTCGCCGGGTGAGGTGAGGTCTTCACCCACACAAAGCTGGGTGAGTATCACTAGGAGGAAATGCCTCCATGTGATTTAGCTAATATGCTTTTTGATATGCAGAATGTAAATTATTCATGCAGGTGTGTTTTCTATACGATTTCTTGTGTATTTAGGCAGCTGTATGTGTGGAATTTAGTGTTGTTGTAAATAATAAGACCCTTTGTCTTTACATTAGGAAGAAGATTTGTTTCTCTCCCTCCAGTGGACATAACCAATGGGTCAAGGTTCCTGGTAGATATGTAACTTTGTCTAGTACGACTATTGATTACTCTTCCATAAATAGTTCATTTTTTCACTTAATATACTACGTGTATTTGCAGTAGCTATTCCAAGTCTATAGGTCCTGAAGAAAGCCGGGGTAATGCCCCTATGGCTGAAACATGTCGACCGTTCTGCAAAGCGCCACAGGGCAGTCTTACTACCCGGCGTGTTTTTAACTTTGACACACAGAGTTCTGCCTCAATATTTTTAGAATCTATGTAGTCAATTTTATTTTATTTTTCACTATCATTTGAGCACTGCACTTTATTTACACTAGCCTAGGATCAACACCTGAGCTAGATCACTGACGTCCATTTCCACACCGGCACTACAAGGTCGGATGCGGACTTGTGTGATCAGTTATTCCCACATGACGTGACTTCCACCATAAAGGTGGTCTGATGGGAATCATTCTAGCGTGTGTTTCTCAACAACATAGTGTTTTGAATCACATTTCTCTCTTTTTTTCAGCAACACTTTTCATGCACTCAGCCTACTATATCACAGTCTGGTATAGCAACACACCATTTCCAGACCTTTTCTGGTCTGTTGTGTGATGTATCTTGTGAATAGGGGATTGAGCAGACAGGTCGTAAAACGTTCCCCTTTGACCCTCCCCCAAACTTTTGTATTTGGGGACTTAATAACCTCCAGAAAACCAGACAGATCCTTGCATAGCTTAACCCCTTCGCTGTGGGGTTTTTTCTCCCGCTGTGCGGGAGGAGGTGGGCTGCGCGCGGCGCGGCTGTGCTTATGACGAGCTTAGCTCGTCATGAGGCACAGTGCAGCTGCACTCATGACGAGCGGCGCTCGTCACAACCACACCCGTTTTTCAAACGTTCAGAACAGCGGGGTAATTATCCCCGCGTGGAACGTTCCAACGGCCGTTACGAGCTCAGCTCGTCATGAGTGCAGCTGCACTGTGCCTCATGACGAGCTGAGCTCGTCATGAGCATAGAAGAGGTTAATAGACACCATGTGAAAATCGAATTCCTACAGGAGCCCCACCTCACAACTCACACCAAAGACAAATTTGCCAAGCGTTGGACTTCTTACTGGCTGACTTGGATCTACTCTTCCTACACCTATGGGGTTGCAATCCTGATTAAAAGGGCATGCAATTCACGGTGATCGACTCTCTTTCTGCCAATCAGGAATGCTAAGCAATATTGTGGGGTCAGCTGGGTCAGACTAGGCTCACCCTGGGTAAGTGCTACGGCCCAATGTCGATGACCCTAAACTTTTTGTTTCCTTAAGGGACAGGGCGCTTTCCAGCAAGCCTTTACAGTGGGCAGGGACTTCAATTGTACACTGCAGGATCAGCTAGACATCTTGCATGTTACACCCAGTAACAGGTCGGAGGTTGCCAATCACCTGAATGCAATAATGCATGATCATGACCTCATAGATATTTGGAGGAATTGATTTCTACATCTTGGAGATCATTACTCCTTGGTCCACTGAGTGTGACCCTGGTTGGATTATTGGGAGGTCTTGCACCTGGCCCTTAACCTCTCTGATCACATTCCTGTACTCTTGCCATTGATGGTGCCCGGAGTATCAATGCAGTATATTTCTGGAGCTTGACACTGAAGCATTAATAGATAGGGTCTTTGCAGACAAAAACAACACTGACATTCTGATTTTTTAAAAATTAAATTAAGGTACTTTGGAACCCAAGGGTGTGCTTTGGTAAGCTTTAAAGTTGTCAATGAGGGTAAAAGTATTGCCAAACATAACGGTGTGCTTAAAACACTTCAGAATCACTTGGCATGCCTAGAGGCTGAAATCAAGGAGCTCGAGTGTGTCCTTAATCATAGTGAAAACACATCCACTTTACAGCAGATCTGATCTAGCTCATTGAGTATAATGATGTGGCATCCAGAGAGTGCAAATACAGAGGTAAATAAGTTAGACCCAGAGCATCTGGTGAAAGGGAAAGGCCTGGTAGGTCTCTGCCTGATTTGATTAGGCATCTTTGGGCAGCTCCAGGCTGATGATGTTTAAGGTTTCATTCAGCAGGAATTCTTTGGAACCCAAGGGTGTGCTTTGGTAAGCTTTAAAGTTGTCAATCAGGGTAAAAGTATTGCCAAACATAACGGTGTGCTTAAAACACTTCAGAATCACTTGGCATGCCTAGAGGCTGAAATCAAGGAGCTCGAGTGTGCCCTTAATCATAGTGAAAACACATCCACTTTACAGCAGATCTGATCTAGCTCATTGAGTATAATGATGTGGCATCCAGAGAGTGCAAATACAGAGGTAAATAAGATAGACCCAGAGCATCTGGTGAAAGGGAAAGGCCTGGTAGGTCTCTGCCTGATTTGATTAGGCATCTTTGGGCAGCTCCAGGCTGATGATGTTTAAGGTTTCATTCAGCAGGAATTCACACACATCCTCTCTGTGTTCTAAGCTTACTTTAAGCAATTGTACATGAGCAATGGGTTGAGGCTTTCAATTATCTGGAGGATACAGGCTTGGGATGGCTGAATGATGCCCACTGCCTCTTTCTGGATCAACCCTTTCTCTTGGATGAAATGTTGGTAGTGCATATGGAACTTCCCACCAGTAAGGCACCTGGTTCAAACAGGTTGCCTGCAGAGTTTTATAAAATATATGCTGATATTCTAGCACTTAAACTGCTCATAGTACTTAAAGAAGCACGAGAATGTGGGATTCTGCCCCAATCCCTCCAGGAGGCAGTGATTGTTACTCTTTTGAAACCAGATAAATTCAAAAGTTCCTTATCGCTATTGAATTTTTGTTAGAAATGGGGGTCTCTAGTTGGCAATGGTTTGCATCTTTGTCCAAATAGGGACCCTTGCTTCTAGTCAGGGAAAGGGGGATACACTCCTAAAATAACTCCTGCTCACTCCCTTGGTAGCTTGGCACAATCAGACTGGCTTATCTCAGAGGCAGTGTGTAAAGCATACAGTAATACAGTGAAAACACTACAAATGGACACCATACCAGTTTACAAAAATAAGTAATCTTTACTAGACTAAACACAAGACCAAACGTCAAAAATCCACAATACAATTTCACGAATATGACTTTAAAATGGTAGAAATATCTTAGTTTAATGTAGATGGTAAATGCGACCCTTTACTCTGAAAGTACCTTGGATGCGTCACGCAAAACAAACAAAAGGGTCGCCGGGAAGGTGATGCGTTCGTTCCTTGCTTCGGGGGAGGTGATGCTTTGGTTCCTTAATGCAGCGCAGGGGAGGTGATGTGTCGGTTCCTTACCAGAGAGGAGGTGATGCGTCGGTTTCTTACTGCGTTCCAGTTACGATGCGACAAGATGGCGCCTCGATGCGATGCTACGATCCGGAGCGATGCGTTGAATGGCACCTTGGATGGGATGCAACAACGTTGGATGCAATGCATGCATGCCAGACGGCCGTGCGGCGAAATCATTGAGCTTTGGAGCTGCGACAGGCCCTGCGACACGCTTCTCCGGTGATGCAACGGCAACCTCTGCGGAGGCCGCACGCTTCTCCAGTGATGCAACACGTTTTGTCTGCGATGAGATGGCCAACCACTGCGGCAGCACGCTTCTTCAGCGATGCGACGGCAACTGCTGTGGCAGATACACGCTTCTCCTCGTTGCGTCGTGCTTCCAGCGACACGCAATCTCTCAGAGGGCCCAAACAACAGCAAGCGCCTTACTGCAGGTAAACTCCCCAGCAAGGGAATTCAGGGGGAGCTGGCGGTGAAGTCTTTGTGTCCCTGAGACTTCAGAACAGGAGGCAATCTCAGCTTCAAGCCCTTGGAGATCTTCCTCAAGATGGTGAACGTACGTACAAAGCTCCTTTTCTCCTTTTTTTGGCAATAACTAACCACTGAAGGCCAACCCCAAACACCAACTAGCACAGGGGCAGTCTCCTCCTTCCGCTTCCTTGGTTTATCTCCTCAGCAAAGGTTTGTCTTGATTTCTAGAAGTGATCTAAAGTTCTGGGGTCTGGCCCCACTATTTATACCGCAAAATCCTTTGTTCTCTGAAGGCAGAGAGTGTCTATACCTAGTCAAAACCAGTTCTGTTATCCTGGGTGCAGCTTCCTGGCAGGACGTGGAGACAGCATTGTTTGAGAGCAGACCTGACCCAGGTAGCTGAAAGGAAATCTTCTCCCCCTACTCTCTATTCAATGCAGGTCCTATTCAGCCCAGCCCTGACCCATCAGGCTGCTGGAGCCAAGGCCCTCTCCAGCACCATGTCACTCCTAAACCAGAGGTGGAATAGACAAACCCAGCAGAGACATACTGGATGGTTAGGCAAAAAAATACCTACTTTCTAAAAGTGGTATTTTCAAACATATAATGTAAAAATCACCCTCACTAAAAGATATATTTTAACATTCTGAGTTTAGGCATACTAAACTCGAATTTCTACCTTGTTCCCTTGTTCATAAAATCACCAACAGGTCAGAAAAAATACAGGAGAAAGGCAAAAAGTTCAGGGATGACCCTGTGAAAAAGGGCCAAGTCCAACAATTGTGATGTGAAAATATTTACCTACAGGGTGACCCTGCTGCAGCCCAGCTGCAGCATCAGTCCGGATTTATTTCCAGCCGCTCAACATCTCATAACCTGTGTACCTTATTTGCCTCCCTGCAGGACATCGATCCAGACCTCAGTGCTGTGGTGATGTTCATAGATGCTTCCAAGGTGCTTGATTCCCTGGTTGGGCCTATCCTTTCACAGTTCTGGGCAGGATGGGCAGACTGTACAATTTCTTCAGGTGGATAAAGCTTCTATATTCATTTACCAAGGCTAAGATGAAAACATACACTGATGCTTTGGTGATATCCCTAGGTACAAAGCAGGGAGACCCCCTTTCGCCTATCCTCTTTCACCATAGAGACCCTAGCCGCTAGGTTTCGGCAAAGCTATTCTCACCATGCACTATGATACACAAGTCGACCCATTTTGATAATTCTCTTTGCAGACAACATGACCTTATTATATATTTGGGAACCTCAATTGTGTCCTAATGCCATTTTGCATGATAATATCAGATTTGGATCCTTTTCAAGCATTCATTTAAATTGGATTGAATCCAAGTTCCTGCTCCTCACTGAACACACGTAACGCTTTGTTCTTATGATTCCCATTCTCTGGTGTACAAGCCCTTTCAAATATTTGGGAATACGGGTTCACAGGGATACAAATGTGGTCATGAAGGAGAAATATGGTACTGGCTTTGTTCAAATCACAGAGCGGATGCTGCATTGGATCTCCTTCCCACTCTCTAAGGATAGTTTTATAGGCTTTATGAAATACGAATTCTCCGAAAGTTGCTCTATCTGTTCCAGAATATACCCCTGGAGCTCAATAAATTCCTTTTATGTGTGCTCATGGCTCAGAGGATCAGACTGGTGTGGGTCGTTAAACATCCCAGGGTTGGTTGGGAGACTCTCACACTACTCTTTCACCGAGGGGAGTTGAAGCTCAAGATTTCAAGCTACATTATCTACGTGCGTAGGCTCACTTTGCCATATATTGGCATCTGCCCACATCCTGCCTACTGCATTTGGCAGTCAATATTGATAGTATGGCTCCAATCCCACCTTTTTTCTTTTTAGGGAGGCCACCCCTCTGGTCCCGAAATGAGGTGTCTACAGTTGATTACACGATAAGAGCGTGGAACGCATTTGATAGAATGGTAAGACAAGGCTACCTTTTCTCACCATGCCCAGTCTCCCCTTGGGTCATCATCCCTTGGTACCAATCACTCATGAAACTAAAGCTTTAGCCCATCTACACACGCTGGGATTGGTGAATGGGGTAATCTTTATAGAAACAACTCTTTCCTCACTTTGGCGCATGACATAAATGGGACTACCCGTGCGCGACTCTAGAAGTGTTTCTATTATAGATTATGGAGTAGCTAAAGACTCTCTGTCCCAGAATTTCCTGCAGAGCCGTCATCCTTCACACCTTTGGAACAGCTGTTAGATGCCAATACTACTAAATGCTTAGTAACAGTATTGTACATTTCCTCACAGGAAGAAAAGACTATGCAGATCCAGTAATCACACTCGCCCGGAAAGGGGAATTGGGCGGGACTTACTGATGAAACATGGAGATTTGTTTATACTCAAACTGGCATGGTATGTTTGAGCAGCAGGCTCCGCATTACCCACTGTACATTTCTCCAATTAGCATTAGGCCTTCACTGGTTTGGTCTCAGAGATTATGCCATTTGCGCCAAGGAAGGTGTTTGCCCGCAATAGAGGAAGAGCATATTGGTGCCCGTGGAGTAGCGAGATGGGGCGTGATGCGAAGACTGTGCTGGTACACGCATGATAAGGATTCAATCAGGAACACCCGCACGCAGGATTTAAAGTTTTAATTAAGATGGAGTGCTCCTGTTTAAGTTGAAAGTGTGTTGGTCGAAGTAATATTGAGGATCGTTTTCTTTTTCTTTTTGCCATAAGGTGAATGTGTAGACCATGACGCAGACACACACCAGCTCCTCGGGAGAGGTTTCACAAGTTGTTTCTTACACCCTTGTCTTGACGAAGCCCGAATGAAAGGGTTGAAATGCGTCAACAGTTGAAGAAAGGAGGAATCCATGAAAGTGCAAATACTGTGTTAAAAATAGATACACACTATTATAAGCTTGTAGAGGTGTAATAGGTAACACAAGTGTGTAGAGGATTTCCTCACAGTGGGTTGCAAGGAATTATAAAGCAAAGACTTCATTGTAAAAGCAGAGGGTAGGAAACAATTGTATTTTGATTGTGACTATCTATGTATTTTTATGTACGTTTTGTGTATTGTCTTTTGTCTGTAACGTAATAGAGAACAATTAAAAGAAATGAATAATTGTTCCAACCAGGAATAAACGATGGCATGTGGCTTTTTGAAACGTAGAGAAATAAGATGGGATTATGTACCAAGAAATAGGAGTAATTTATTGTGCCCTATTTCTATGTTGAATATATCCATCCCTCTACATCAGTTATTGTATGATGTGATATTTACCTGCCCAGAAGGTGGGGGGTCATTTGGGCAACCCCCGTTGATTTTGTGCAATTGCTCCAGATGCGTCACACAAGACTGTAATGATGACTGTTGCTCCAGAAAGGTTGTAATATAATACTCTATTAACAATTAGGTACAAGATGTACATCTTACTGGTATGCTAGCTAACTGACCCAATGCCATAGTTCCAGAACACATTAGGTAATACAGAATCATCTTACCTGTAGTCATAGTTACCAAGATGTCACATCTCCTTTCTTTATATAAATCTAAAATAATAAATACACAAAATACAACTGAAGTGTAAACAACTATAGAAAATAAAATAAATATACAATTATAATGGAAAGAACAATCAAAGGCATATATTATATAAATATCATAAATATCATACCAATAACATCAAAATACCTAAACATACTCTTATCCCTTCCTTAATAATGTGACATTACATAACATAACTTCTGAATCTCACAGGTACATTAACTGCTCGACCAACACGTGTTACATTTGAGGAAGTACAAGAGGAGTTCAAAGGCTCATGACTAGCAATATTATAATTTGAAGAATTTGTAGAATGAAGATTTGATGTAGATGGTTTTACTAATGAATCCTTTTGAGGGGAATTGAACACTTCATCCCACATCCAGTCCATTTGAGAATTTGAATTTGAATAATTTTTCTTACTGTAGACTTCCTTGTAATCATCCTTTTTATATAATGACATTCTATTGTAATGACAGATCTTTCCATCACTCAATTTTTCAGATTTAGAGTAAGGTGAAACAACTTCCAAAGGTGATGACAATTTTTAGGAATAGATCTTAGCCCAAGTGAAGGTCTTAATACCTTTAAACACTTGTCAGAATTGGAACAAACGGAACATTTCTTAACAAAATTTACAGTGTCTTTGTCTATACCTTGCCACCAGTAAAACATTTTGATTCTTGACTTTAATTTAGAAATGCCCAAATGACTTCATGATTGATTTCCAAGATTTTCGTACGTAAGGAATTAGGAACAACTATTCTTTCACCTCTGGAAATATATCCTGAATCATGAATAGACAATTCTTCCTGAATTTCCCACATGGCTTTTAAGTCATCTTGCAATTCTTTTTTTCCTGGCCACCCTTTAGTAATGAAATCTCTGGCTTTTAACAAACAATTGTCTTGTGTATAAGCATTGTCCCATTCTTCTTTAGTGATTGCATCCGAATTTTCTAAAACAATGGCCACACTGAATTTGTCTTGATCCAAGTCTGAAATGTCCCCCTGTTGAATAGGAGATCTGCTTAGATAGTCTGCGACATGATTGTTTTTCCCAGGTAGGTACACTGCATCGTAAGTAAAATCCAAAAGTTTCAAGCTCATTTTTGCAATCCTAGGAGTAGCTTTGAGTATTCCTTCTGATGTCAGCACTTTTAGTAAAGGTTTATGGTCTGTCCGAAGAACGAATCTAGTACCCCACACAAATTGTCTAAACGTTTGCATAGCTCAGACAGTGGCCAACATTTCTTTTTCTATCACTGAATATTTGGTTTCAGATGGGGATAAGGATCGTGAAGCAAAAGCAATGGTTATTTCATTCCCTTCATTGTTTATCTGTGAGAAAACTGCCCCCAGACCGTTTTCACTTGCATCTGTTTATGATGCTGTGTGTGCAATTGTCGAAGGCATGAAGAGGAAATGCAGATACAAGATCAGTCTTAATTCCTTGAAAATCACGCTCTAAATCACTGTTCCATTCAAATTCATATTTGACTTTCAATATTTGTTGCAAATTATATGTTTTGGTTGCAAAGTTTTTCACAGATTTCGAATAAAACTCAGCTAATCCTAGAAAGGATCTCACATCATCTTTGGATGACAGTGAAGGTGCTTTTCCAATTCACCCATTAAGTTTTTCTTAGAAGAAATACCATTTTCGCTGACTTGGTGTTCAAGGTAAGTTACAGAGTTCATTCTGAATTTACACTTTTTAAGTTCAGCAGTGAGACCTTTTTCCATTAGTTTACTCCGAACAGTTTTCAATTTCTCGTCATGTTCATCCAGATCCCTCCCCATAATCAATATGTCATCTTGAAAGTACGTAATGCCACTTATTCCTTTAAACAATTTATGCATAAGACGTTGAAACACAGCAGCAGCAGGAGCGAGGCCGAATGGCATCCTTATAAAATGATAACAACCAAAGGGTGTAATAAATGCCGTCAAGCTTCTGCTGCTCTAGTGCAACTGCACCTGATGATAAGCTGATGTCAGGTCTATGGTTGAAAACCGTTTTATATCTTTAGTTTGTGACAAAAGCTCATCAATACTAGGCAAAGGAAACTTGTCAAATATGATATTTTTATTTAGATCTCTCAAATCTATGCATAGACGTAAACGATTATCAGGTTTCCGTGCAATAACCAATTGTGCCAACCATTCAGAGCTTTCAACAGGCTCACTGATGCATTTATTTTCAAGACTATCAAGTTCTATCATGACATTTTCTCTAAAACTCATCAGAATATTCCTGGCCTTGTGACTAACAGGAACAGCATTTTGTTTTAAAAATATTTTATGGGTGAAACCCTCCAGTTTAGCTACTTCACCTGTAAATACTTTAGGAAATTGTTCTACTATACTGTTGTTGAAGTCTTTATTAATATCATCAATAAGCATGACCTGATTCCTGGATTTTGAATTTAATATAATTCCCAATTCTCCATGGTCTATCCATCCCAAGACAGGTGGACCCTTCTCAGCAACGTATAATTTCCCTTTTGTAGATCTATCCTTGAATTTGAAAATTTCTTCTACATAACCTACCATAGGAATTTTCTCACCTGTATAGGTTACAGGTTGAATGTCTGGAGGTTTTAACTCATGTTTAATAATGTGAGCAAAATCCTTCTCCCAAACAGCGCATTGGACAAACATCCAAGGTGATCCAGAATCAGGTACAATCCTAATTTCTACACCACCTATGTTAATATCACAAATGGGTTTCTTTTTACCAGAGGAATTTACGTTTAAGACAACATTGTCGAAGTCATATGCATCTTCTAGACATAAGATACCATCATCTGAAGATGAATCATTTCCAATGTCATCTTCTTTCTTGTCTTCAATACAATTTACTGAGTTCTTTTTATTTGTATTCAATCGTCTTCTACAGACTTTTGAAAAGTGACCAATCATTCCACAATAAATACATCTAGATTTAATGGCAGGACGCCATTTATCTAATGCACTATGACCACTGTAACCACATCTGTAGCAAGTATGTTTACTATCAGATTCATTCTTTTCTCTGTAATTACTTTTCTTGTAATTGTCTTTATTAAAACGGTTGTTAGGTTTTGTACTCTCATTCTTCTTAGTATATACTTTTGCAACTACATTATCATCACTTTTCTTCAATGCAACTTGTGCACATCTTTTTGACATTTCTGCTTTTTTAATTATAGCAATAATTTAATTCAAAGGAGAGTCTCCACAAATCCAAAGTTTTTCCTGGACAGCTGAATTATTGGAATGCATTACTAACTGGTCTCTAATAAAGCTGTCATGCAAGTTACCGAATTGACAACTCATTGAACGTTTTTTCAATGAGGAAACATAATCTTCTACTGATTCTGACTTTTGTTGTTTCCTTTGAAAAAACTCATATCTATTGATACCTACACACACAGATGGTTGATCATATCTGTCTAAGTCAGCTAAAGTGTCTAAAAATACATTTGAATTGTCATCAGAACTAGTCTTTTTCTCTATTTGTAAATATACTCTTATGCCCTCAGGACCTAAATTATGTAACAACATTTTCTTTTTCCTAGAACCAGAAAATTCTTCATCATGTTCTTCCTCCAATGCTGCAATATAATTAAAAAAATACTCTTTCCAATCGAGCCATTTGATTACAGGTTCTCCAGGGAGAGGAAGAAATGGAACAGGAGTTACTAATCCCATGTTTTGTGCAGCCATTTGGATAGTTGTTGTTAAAAAAAAAATAGAAAGTCTTTTTTTTATATATATTCCAACGCACAGTTCCAATTAATATTAAACTGTAAGGATTTCCTTTCTAAAAGTAAAATCTGTTTGTAATGTTGCTTGCTTCCATCAACTGGATTTGCTTGTCGTATAATTTACTTCACTATTTAAAGGTTATTAAAAAAATTGATAATTCTTTTTTCACATTTAAAGCATCTCTGTATGTTTCATAAATGAAATGTTACCGTAGTGAAGAATTTCTCCAAAATCAAAGATTTCCGACTTTTATCGATGTTTCATTGCGCAGGTTCCTTCCGACGATCGTGTTGCTAAGTTGCGGTTTATTCAATATGGCCGACACGTAAGGTCACGTTTATTTTGACCTAGCGTCATGCCGTAGGGACGTCTCTTGAGTCACGTTCTATTGCCTGCGTGAGTTCAGATCCATTTGGAACTCGAAGGCAAGTCGGAACGTGCAAGGACTTGCTCCAGAAGAACCCCAACTCAAAGTTAAGAAATGCCGAACATTGTTTACAGCAACAACAAAATTGTGAGTAAACCTGAGATATCGCCAATAGAAAATTTTTACTCACGCGATTTCCATAAACGTTTCAGTGACTGTCCTTCTACAAATTCAGTTAGGAAGTTTCTTCTTAATATTAATTTCGATGAGAGAAAAAATGCAGTTCCAATGTTTTTGTGGTCTTTGAATTCTCCTTTTTTTTTTTTGAAATCCAGTGAGCAGTGCGCTCTGCTTGTCGACGATGCTTCCGTAAATCCTTGCTCACAAAATAAATTAATATCTTTTACAACTTTAAAAAAATTAAAAATTCTTCTTTCTGGTAAAATTTGGTTTTGAATGAAAAGAAAATTTGGATACCAATTCCAGGGCAGACTGTCTGAGTTCTTCCGATTTTCAATCCCGTCCTGTCCCCATTGTAATGATGACTGTTGCTCCAGAAAGGTTGTAATATAATACTTTATTAACAAGCAGGTACAAGATGTACATCTTACTGTGATGCTAGCTAACTGACCCAATGCCATAGTTCCAGAACACATTAGGTAATACAGAATCATCTTACCTGTAGTCATAGTTACCAAGATGCCACAAAGAGGCCAGGTTTCTTCACCTGGCGTGGGTCTGTGGTGCTGAGCACAGCTACTGGAATAGCAAACTGTTAGCACCCTCTACCATACTGGATTATGTTATACCCACAGGCACTATCATCATGTTGCTGGGCTGGGTGAGAGATCCGGAAACCCTGCTTAAACAATTCTTAGCTCTGGTCTGCCTGTTAGCAAAAGAGACTGGTGGCATGCCGATTGGGACAAAGGCAGGGCTCCAAATTTTCAAACACTGGTTATGTGATCTTGTATATTGTAATGGGAAACTGTAACTTTATACGCACTTACTTTTGTAGCATCACATCCAATGGATATTTGCAGACCCCTCAGATCTTACTTGCTGCTTTACAAAGTGGGCACAACCAGCGATGCACCAGTGAATATGTGATGTGATGGCATGGGATACGGCCATGGACATTATTTCTGGAACCACATATGCCACTTCCGGTTTAGGTACTGTGCTTGTTATATACTGATCAACCTGTCTTCCCTGACTGTCACACCTAAGCTTCCATGTTCAGGAATTGTTTCTCCTGGAATAACTTTGTAGGCGTCCCTCTCCGTGCTATTACTGAACCTGTTGTAATGTTGATATTATGGCACTGCCTTCCAGAAAGTACATACTGGATGGTCTATTGTCATGGGACTTGCGCTGTTTGCATGTTCTACTGTTGCAATGTTGGAATGTAATTAAAAAAACAACAACAAAAAAGATTATGATATTTTCTGTTTACAGGAAACTTGGGTGTAGGATCAGATTGTTCTCCAAAACTTAATATCTTGAAGCAAACCAGTAGTTAAACTATCTGTTTGATTGCTTGATGGTCTTGTAACCTTAATAACTACTTGGTTGGAGTATACCAATGTAGTTTTATCTATTGAATCAAATTATTTATTGGTATCTGAGCTTGTGTTTCAAGGGGTCATTGATCGTCTGACTTTTTTGATATATAACATCCATATTTTACCATACATGTTACGAAACGTAACTGTACAAAATACCATATCTGAACACTTAGAGAAACAACTACTTAGGTCAGTGAATACTGAGCTCTTATTAACTTGAGACTTAAATAATGTGCTAGATTGTATTTACCGTATCCCGGACCCAGGGAAAGAACTGCAAAACGATTGGGAGATCCAGTTATGAAATCTGAGCATAAATCTTTGTGTAGTAGCAAACACTATTTTCAGTTGAAATTTTTTAGTATTCCAGTAATCAACCTGAAGGGCTGATTTTTACCTGGTATTGCAGCCAAGCCAAAAAAACGTTCTGTGTAAGATTGCACTTTGGTCACTCCATCTCTTTGACAACAAGTAGAGTCTTTCTAAATCGTAAATAGAAAAGTGTGGCAATTGCCCATCGTGAAATGAAATGGGAGATTATGTGGACCAAAAATCTTAAAACAAGGGCAGAGAAGAGGTGAAACCAAGCCTGAGAATTAAATGGATTGAATACTTGGATAAGATAATTGATGGCTGGATAAATCTGTTTGTAGACATCCTGATTGATAAAGTTGTTAATTATAACACTGAAGGGCATATTCTCAAGGAGTTATCAGCGTGTTAGCTGCACTTTTCTGCCGCTAATGCGGCGATAATTTTATTGCCCTATTACCAAGCTGTCGCTAATAGCCATTAGCCACAGTTTTTAGGCAAAAACGTCAGTTGTTCTGATCGTCACTTCTGTTAGAAATAATTATATGTGGGAGAGGCGTTCCTGTGCAAAAACAGCTGCAAACACCACTACTCCATATTCACAAGGGGATCGTTGAACTCCTGAAGACCAAAAAAACTTGCTCTAACTGCAGTTAGAGCCAGTTACTTAAGACCAGAAAATAGCCGGTCTTAAAAATGGGGATAACACTTGGGGCATCATCTCAGCAGGTTTTGGTGCTGCACAGCGCTGCAAGCAATGCTGCACTGCTGCCCGGCGACAAAACTACAGTGCAGGAATGCGCACCATCAATAAGATAGCGCGCATTCCTGGGCCCCAGTCATGAAAATTGTTGCAGCGCTGCAACAAGACAGTGTTGCAACAATTCTCACTATGCCCTTCTTGCGACAGCATGGATGCGTTGTATTCACTGGACAGCGCTCCATGATGAAAGTAATGACAAATACATTAGGATTCCTGACGTATCTGTCTGCGCTAAAGTCACGCATTGCTGCAGTCATGTCACAACCATGACGCAACTCCAGCAATGCATGGGGCCAGCCTATCCCTGTGGCACTGAGTCACCCTCATGCCTACCGTCAGGCAGGAGGAAGGTACTGATGCAGTGCCGTTCATGAGGGGTGCCCAAATGTCGGCGCTGTGGTTACGCGCTGCAGTGTCATCGTTTGCAAGCATTGGTGGAGTGTTGGTGCGGAAGGATTGATGAGACGTTCTTCATTGGCCTTGATCCAGCTGCAAGGGGGTGCGATGATGGCAGTGGCATCCGGTGAGCAAGGTAAAGATATGATGTTACAAGTGATGGGCGGTCCAGGAGAGTCCGGTGTTGTGGCTGTAGTTGAAGTTCCCGCTGGCGGAGGTGACATGCCCAACCGTGCATCCTGCTATGTGTCTTGATGCAGTGACTTGCTGCTTCTGTCTGATGTAGGGGACCTTCCCCAGGACGGGGTGGTGTCCTTTTCACTAGGTTTGTTGAGGTAGAACTTGAGTCCACCGAGTGTGATGTCTTTGGTGGATGGGAGACCCTGGGGTGCAAGTAGGTCTACAATGGTATTGGAGAATGGGGGGCCATGGGCTGTTGGGCCTGAACATGAGGGTGCTGCAGAGGATGTGCTTAGGTTTGTTCCGGATCTGAGAGTTGAGGTGGTCCATGGTCACCCATGGGTCATTAGAGTGCGTGGTCAGTCAGAGTGTGTCTCTGTAGGTGATAGCAATTCCTCCTCCTTGACGGTTGGTGTGCTCCTTGCGGGTAATACTGCAGCCGTCAGTGATGGCAATGTCTATGTCTGGTCCGGAGCAGAGGTTGGTCCTGGCATGCGAAGTGGCGTCCAGGATTGATGGCGAGGATGGTGCTGGCGTTGTTGCTGTGGAGTGTCCAAGAGGAATGCTCCTTGGTGCTGAGCGCGGTCCAGGGGCAGACGGACGCAAACGGCGTAGCCTATGGGTTGCCTTTGGTACGGGAGACGACCATTACAACAAAGGTAGTACATCGTTAACAACGCAACTCCGACAACGCAGGTGCCTTTACATTGCATTTGATTACAACGCATTGTGAGGTCAGTAATTAGGTCATTTAAAGTTTTTCGGGTGGGTATGTGCTCCAGATGTAAATTATGAAAATTGGGGTAAAATATAATTTTTGGGTATGTTTGGGGGGCTCAAAAAGGTCTTCCAGTGTTCACGGCTGGGTTTGGGATGCAAAGGTTAGTTTTGGGTTGCACTCACTGAAGTGGGAATAGTGATATTTATGTCTCCGCTATGCAACACCTACTCTACTGTTGCAATGTGCCTAGTATTAGTATGCATTGGAATGGAATGCGATGTTATGGCATGCATCGCAACTAGGTATATGCCTTTGGCACACGAGTGGTACTCCCGCTGTGCATGGGCGCACAGCGGCCACCATTGAGAAGTGCTGGGGGGCTGGACAGCTGGGAGGTGGTAAACGCTAATGAGGGAAGTCTTACCTCGAAGCCCAGTCCTGTGTCTTCGTAGCTCCTGCGTCTGCTTCCAGGAAAAGGAAGTAGGCAGCCTGGCTCCCTCTCCTGAGTCAATCACAACGCTGCGATGCGGCTGTGGAATTGGTAATTGGCAACAAGACAAGTAACACAGCCAGGGGCCGGAGGGGTGGGTATGTTATCCATGCAGGCTGTAATGCAGCCTGCATTGGGAACAGAGAAGTGTGCATGACTGCTTTGAGCAGCCTGATTGGACCGACCAAACAGTCATTGCGCACTTGAGTGGGCATGCCAATCCACCCATGCCCTGCTCCTTGTTTGGAGCAGTCCTACCTACCCTCCCACCCCCTGAGGATACATAGAATGATTACATCAGTTAGTTATCATCATGTGATGATTGTTCCTCTTCTGCTTGAGGCAGTGGGGTAACGCTCTTCCGCCATAGTGGAAGATGCGCCACTGGGGGTGCGGCATCTATGTGTGATATGCCTGAGCGACTCGCCCCCCCCGGCCCTCCTGCGCTACACGTCCCACCTTCTTCTTAGCGGACATTGACACTGTGGCGCAATCCACTGCACTCTCTCCAAATCTGTGACTCAGCCAGCAGGAGCATCAGCCAGGTGTGATTTCACTAGGCTGGGTACAGCAGTCACCGCCTATTCCCTGGTGGACCTCCCGATGCAGTTGATGCAGCAGGGGCCCCTTAAGCATGACGTTGCAGCGCTGCAGTGATGTATCGTAGTATGCGATGCCGACCTCACTAAGTTGGTGCGCAGGAGCGCATCTACCATTACCAGCTCCAAGGGTCGCAAGGCGTTCTTCTCACACAGGTCAGCAACGTGTCTCCATGCGACCTGCCAGACTTCACCACCAGGTATGGGCAATCTTCACGCCTCAATGTCTACCGCCAAGGCTCATCGACTCCAAAGCTCCTCCACATCCCACTCTAGGCTCCAGACGCAGGTCCAGCAAGGCATCCAGGCTCCAGACGCAGGTCCAGCATGGCATCCAGGCTCCAGACGCAGGTCCAGCAAGGCAGCCAGGCTCCAGACGCAGGTCCAGCAAGGCATCCAGGCTCCAGACTCAACTTACCCAAGCTGTAAGTGACTATGAGGTCTCCATAGCGCTATTTATTGTGTGAGGGTGAACGCAGAGCGTTTCTATAAAATGATATTGTATTAATTACTTAGAATTATGGATAGAAATGTTCCAAGCCCCCAATACTAAATCAATACCCCTCTCCCCCCCTCAAACAAAAGCTAAAATACTAGAGCCAACTAGGGACAAAAAGTGCATTTGGAATCTGCCCGAGTATTTTTTTCTCATGGGGGTTCAGTCAGTTCCCTATTCGCAATCCAGTCTTTCCACCGCACGATGTAGTGCCTTGAACCCCATCACAGTCACCCTCTTTTCTGGCTTGTGTGTCCTTTTGCCAAACAAAGAGTCCAACTCAGTTTTATGGAAACCCGCCAGACTCCCCCAGAATGTCTTCCAGTAGAGAATGTCGTTTTTGAGAACAGAGAGTCTCTCGGGCCGTACAGCGGACCAGGGCGGCCCATACCATGTGGAGAAGGGGGGAGTCGGGCGGGGGGTCAGGTTCCTCATGCAGGGACCCACATATATTGGGGACATGTTGTCCAGGGCAGCCATGGGGCGATTACATACCTGGTTATGATAATGTGAAAGGTGCGTGGCATTGGGGGCGGGACGGTTGGGGAAAGTTGCTGGGCTGCCAACATTGTACAATGAGGGGGCAGCTCCAACTTGGCCTGACTTCGCTTCCCTCCCTCTAAAGGGGAGCCAGCCAACAAATTAAAAGGGAGCGCAGAGCTAGAACCGGGTCAAGGCTCTAACAACCTGAGAGAGCCCCAGCTCAAGCCGAGCCATAGAAATATGTGGCATGGTAATCATGCAAGAAAAATGTATGTAAAATGTGATGAAATATCTTTACATTTTTTTTTATTTCTTTGACATGCGGAACCAATGCACGTTAGTACATCAGATATCAGGGCATTGAGAGGTATTTATTAAAAGTCAGGGTATTTAAAGGTGAACTTGGACACATTCCTGTCCCCACCACTAAAGCACCATTAGTGAACTAGAGACTACCACATCTGGACTATATCCTCACTATACATTATACACGGTGCAACATCATAGACTAAAACAAACTCAAGATAGACACTCAGACTAAACTGACTATTAGAAAGTGCTCTCGTAAATGAAAATGAAGAACGGAGGTTTAGGGAAATAAAATATTTTAACAAGATCACACAGTTTGGTCAAACGGGAAGCTGGGATTGAGTCCCTCCCCATTGTGCCATTCAGCCACAGATGTCCACTTCTGTCTGTGTGGTTATAGCGGGGTGGCATGCAGAGACCATCTGAAAGCTCGGTTCGTTTTGGGCTTGAAAGTCCAGGAAGACCTCGAGCTGAGCCAAAAGCCACGCCCCAGGATCATGCTAAGCTCGAGCTTTGAGGACCTCCCTCCCCATCCTATAAGCAAAAGGGCACAAACTCTTCAATGGGCACGCCGGGTGAACGGTTCCACTCTCAGACGAATGGGCAGTGCCCACTTCCGCTTGTGGTACACCAGGGGACACTTTTCACACCAGTACACACAAGAAACATCAGGGGCTCCAGTCTCTCTACTGGAAACAACAACATTAAACCTCTCCCTATTAATTAATTAGTTACTGGTGATACATTCTAAATACAACATAACATCATTGTCCCGCACAAAGAATATAGTTTTGTATTTTATTATTTGAAGACACTTTTTTCTCTATTCTTTCTGTATATATGTGCATCAGAAGCAAAATTCACATATCAATTAATTATACAAATTCATTATACAAAATCTTTATACATTCTCCATCAAATAAAACAGCCCCACTAGAACTTCACACACACAAAAATTGACGATAAGACACAAAACATCACAATCATATCAATCATAGCATACCTAGACTTATAGACAAAGACACAATCAACAAAAAACCTTAGCGAACAACATGTATCAAAATATACATTATATGAATAATTTCAACAAAAGTACAGGCGCCGACGCGCGTTGCGGAGTGGAACTATATCCCAACAGTTCCTTCGTCAGGGCGCAGAAGGTACGATTCAAACACTGGCCAGATATAATCCCTCAATATAGGCCATATAATAGGAAGTGGTGAAGTTTGTTTCCGTAGATTGCTTGTGTAACTAGATTTGTTTTGAACGGGGTCTCGGGAACCTGCGATATCGCAGACATGAGCTGTTATGTCAAGCTGCATTCCCTGTAAAAGCAGGGCTACATGTGTGCGGTGTCAAGGATCACACTTGCCCTGTAGTTGGTGCTGGATCTAGGGGGTCAGCCGGGTGAGGGGCTCCCCCGAACTTGTCCAGCTGGCCCCGAAGCGCGCTACCTAGAGTAGAGCAGGCAGCTTTCAGTACACACCCCAGAGAAACAGGGAGAGCGGCGAGAAGCCACCACTGGACCACCAAAACCTGAGGCAGCATGCTCTCTGACGGCCACTGTGGCGAGTTCACTGCAAGGGTTGCGTAACATGTGGCGAGTTCACTGCCCGCAGAGGGGCCAGGGTCCTGGACTGCTGAGCAGGGGACACCCGTAAAGCACGTAATAGACGTACAGTACAAATGTTCCCTAACAGCAGCCCCGATGCTGTCCTTAGTAGAAGCGCAAGAGTAAAACAGCAATCGCAGCCATAATCGATTCAACATGTGCACACGTATGGAGGGACAAAAAATGCACGCGCATGTGGACAGTCCGACGCCATCTTTGTCTCTCCATACGCGTGCACATGCTGAATTGATTACAAAAATCTTGCATGGCGAGGGCAGCGCTGTGCGCTGCTAACACCAGGCGAGACCTAAAACGGGAAGTTCTCAAGATGCAAAAACCTATAGAACAATAGCACTGCTGAATAGTGATGTAAAAGTCTTTGCATGCAGTCTCCTATCCAAATTAAAAGGATGGTTGACAGGAAAGGATATATTACCCATGTTCTAGACTGGCTTTCAGAAGGATTCTCAAATGATTGACCAAACCACAATAATTAATTTGATGGCTGAGAAGGCAATAGACACTGGCATTCCACTCTGTGCATGCAATTTGGAGAGAGAGAAATACTTTATTTAGACAATCAAGTCCATTAAAGTTCAGAGTGCTGGTTTAAAAGTGCATTGAAGGAGATCATCAGTGTAATGCACAAAATTTAGTCTTATAACTCAACTTGAGTTATAGTTTTATTTGGATGTGATTTGAAACTGAATACTTGAGTAATCTTTATTGTTTGTTTTAAATATCTGTGAATGTGAAGCATTTACTGTTATTGTTGCTCAGAATAATCAGAAGTGGTGAATAAGATTGAAACAGAATTAATGTATTCAGATATTTAAATATTCCATAGTGATTTTAAAATTCAAATCAAAAACTATTTTTAATCCAGTATAATTCAATATTGTATATATATATCATGTAATTTTAAATATAATAAATCAGACTTACTTACATGATACAGTGGTCGGTGTTTAGAGATAATATACATATATGCTAATTGGCAAGAAAGTTCTAACCCTCACAATAGAAGCTATATTGAATGGATGGTATGAGTCAGTGAATGAGTGTCAAGAAAAGGGAGTTTTTCTGTTAGTGAATTCAAAAGGTACAACTCCAGGCCATGAAGAACAGGGTTTGCTATTTGAAATATCCATTACGTCAGCTGTAACACCCATTTTTCCCAGACACTATGTATGGCTCTTCCTCGTATGGAGCAAAATTTTACAAAGATCTCGATAAGATTATGTCACCAGCAGGTAGATGTGTCTTTGGCCTTTCAAATTGCACTCCAGTCAGTCAATTAGGCTAGAGTTCAGCTTGTAACTTGTACTCGGATGGCTGACCTACAAATCGTCAAGCATTGTTTTTAGCTTAGCTACAATAAACGCTGCCAAAGGCACTCTAAAGTATATGATATGGAGGAGTTTTGTGATACTCAAAGAATTCAGAGCAAATGGCATTGCAAACCTCTTCGGAATTCTTAATATTTTGGGGCTGAATGAGGCAATGGAAAGAAAATGGAAATTACAACTCCAAGAAAATGGCAAAAGAGGCAATAATAGCAGGGTTGTTTTAGAAAAATGATGAGAAACTTTCAAACCTAAAAATGTTGAGGAACTTTCAAACCTAAAAGGTAGTAAGCACTTGTTGCCATCATTTTAATAATTTACAGCCCAGAATTATGTGAAAGCTAATTTGGAACCATCTATCAGAAAACAATAAATGATGATTAGGTTTCAACTTCTTACTTTAGCAGACCTGCGTGTGAGTTGGAAATCACAGTGTCCTGTTTTTTAGGTCTCGCTGAGTCAGCGCATGCGTTGCACGGCGAGACATTTAGTCAGTGGCTTTTAGTAGAGCTTCCAAAGGCTATTGCCGGCCACCAGCTGACGGTTATGCGCATGTGGACGTGCATGCAAAGCTGCCATCTTGCGGCCAATGCTTGTTATTAGAAAATTGTTGCCATCCAAGCCCAACAGAAACAGGGTGATGGCGTCTCCAACACGGAAGAAAACTTACACTTCTGACGAGTTTGCCTGGCTTTTAAAATAAAAAAGATGAGACGCATACAGAGATAAACACTCATCATTTGGTCACGCGTGGACTGTTCTACTACATCGCTGCTTCTTGTTGTTAGTTTGTTTACCGGACAACTGACGATTCGTGGTTAAACCTAAAACGTTCATCCTGTCTTTCCAAAATAAATTAATAATTTTAAATAGTTAGTCATGTTAGACATTTTATTTAAACATGCATTTTATTGTAAAATAAATTATACACCGTAGGACTTTAAAGTACACTTTTTGTTGTCACCTTAAATAATATTTCAAATTTCTCAATGATTGGCTACAAATGTTTTTAGTAGTGAATGGTAAGCCTAGTCGGCAATGTTTAGTTTTTCAGCATTAACACCACTAAAAGATGGCAGTCCAGTGTAGGCTAAGTCGTCTTTCTTCTTGGTCTAGAGGCGTGGGAGGAGTTTGGCAGTGTCTCTCGAAGTACTCGCTCTAGTGTGTGCACACGTGTGTGGGAGTACAGTAGCAGCATGGAGTTTGAGGAGCTGGGCATCAGGGAGGAATGCGGAGTGTTCAGTTGCATCGCCCCTGGAGAGTGGCCAACCCAGCTAGCTGTGCCCCATGTCATCACCCTGGGGTTGGTGGGACTGCAGCACAGGTAAAGAGGCATTGCGCGCACGCTGCCGGTGTCAGTGACTTTTTGGAAGACACATGAGGGCAAGTTCTCCATTCTGCACAGAAACAAAGCTTGACACACAACTGGGGCAGTTTGGAGAGAAGCTTAATAGCAGAAAGAGCAATCTTTTTGTTTCCCTATTGATTTGTGTTAAAATATTTTTTTACAATTAAAGCGCAACTCGGGAAATATAAAAAGTGCTGCTCCAAACTTTGGGGAGGGTTTCATGTAATGTTGTTTTTTGGAATTGCTTGCACTGTCTTATATAAAAGCTATGATGCTTACCACCCCATCAGCTAATGTAGTCACTTCTGCGTGTGCAGTGTAGCACATTTGTTGTGTTTTGCACGTATAGGTTTATTTGCTGTTGGGAAACTCCATTCTCGCTTCTACGTTGCTTATGAAAATGCAGGAGCCACAAAAAGCTTTGTGCAAACCAAGACAGGCACCTAATGCAGTTTAAAGAAGGCTGCTTTAGTTAAATAGGTATGTATTTCATTGTATACAACCCTGGCACACGCCTTACAGGCTATTTTGGGCTTACTAAACATTAGTGAAGACCCGTCCATTGGTCCCTTGTCCATAATCGCCCCTACCCAACAACTTCTGTTTTACCTGCTTCCTTGTTCTAAGCCACCGGTATAACACCTTTTAACCAAAGTGATGTCTAACTTCTCCATTCTATTTCACAACTGCACCAGACTCTCACGTCCGCTCTCTCCCCCTAGCTGATCACCTGACCTGTAACGTTATGAGTCTAACTATGAACGCATCCTCAAACTACCCATCTGCCCCCCACAGAGCACCTATTCATCAGTGAGAGTGCAGAACTCTCCACTTGTACGCACCTGTCTCATCAAATGCAAACCTAATGAATATTAACCAACACGAACAAGTGACGCACACCAAGAACCAACCATTCCCCATAATTTCCTCAAACATCGGTTGTTCGGGTACACTAACTTGGCAACAGCTACTGTATGTACGGCTCATGACACATGCGTAAAAGAAAGGGGTCGTTCACAGCAGTGGCTCTGCCTCCGCCCTTTACCAATCCCTGACTTGCCCTCTTTGGCCCTTACCACTCGCCCAAATAGCTGGGGGTGTGGAGTGGCACCTACCATCACCCGCCCGCACCCCCAACTCCATTCTACACAATGTACTGACAGATGTATTTTAAATGCAGCAAAAACTAGAATGTTATTGCTAATATGTGTGATATATTTTAAACATCCTGGGGGTGCAGGGGTTGTTTATGCAGTATCGCCACAGTCTGTTGTATCACAGGAACATGTTAAATGCACTTAAGCAGTCTGTGCTTTCTTTGGGTTTCCTTTAAAACATTTGCAGTTTTGGTACTTTGTGGTGTAGATTTGCCCATTTCATCTTGTCTGTCAGTTGGATAAACTAATTTGAATGTTTTATCTCTTAACCTAAATCAGAGAGACACCTTCGGACCTACCCTTTTTTCAATGTCTTAGCTGTAGTAATTTCCCAGATCGCACTTCGACCCCAGCTCTGACTTTGCTGGTTTAGCCCATTTTGTTTTAATGCCCATAAATGTGCATATCAGCCTAAAGACCTGGTGTTAAGGATCTGTTGACTTCCATTTAACACAACTACAGCCCAAACTTTCTTTTAAAGTCCTTTGGACCTGCTCTGTAAGTTTTATAAAGTACCATGAATTGGGTCTGTAATCATGATGGTTAGACTCATGGACCCCAAATATGATTGGTTTATTGGAGCGTCCCTCTGTCTTATAGACTATTCATAATGAAATCCATCCAGATGTTCATGAAAATAGACGCCAATAAAGTCCATATATTACCCCTGCTTGCTGTCATCAACATCAACCTTGAAATCACCTTCGAGGATCAATCTGTCTTTAAGATTTGGAAGTGTGTGCAAACAGAATGCGAGTATGTGACCACGAGGACATAGTGATGAGGATTGTATAACACCCCGCTCCTTGGTTATAGAAATGGAAAGTTGTTAGTGGCATGCTTGGATATAGCACATGATAGGATTTTAGTAAGGAACGTTCTGCTCAGTGCAGCATTATATAACAAGTCTTGTCTGAAATGTGAAAAAAAGGAGCATGTGATCAAGTCAAATCATGAGAAACTATGCGTATCTCCTTCATGCCTCTTCGTCTTTAAATCGAGAGGTTTTCTTCACAGTATATATTTCGGCAGCCTGTGCGTCTGTATTTCTTTTCTATAGACATAACAGAAGACTCATGCTGGCAGACAACTTCAGCCAAAATAAATAGCCCACTGATCGTCAGGGGGGCGTCAGCAATGTTGCTCGAAGTTTTCTCTTTTACAGCGTATATTTGCCTGGGAGGCATTATTGCACTCAGCAGAGAGCTCACTATAAAGATGAATTGCCATACTAGAGAAGAAAAGTAAAGCAAAATGTAATTGTATCTGAAGGGCATACGTGTACTAATAACGAGGCACTTTATTCTCCATTCAATGAGCACCGTGTAAATGTTTTCTCCTACATAATCCATGTTAACTCTTTTATTGTTTCCCTTTCGCAGTTATTTCCCATTGCTATTATTTTATTTTCATCCATTTGAGCTAAACGCCTTGATTTACATAGAGTGTAAATGCTAGTTTGCTGAGGTTTTAGTAATCAGCTAACCAGATGAATTACTTACCTTCTGTTAGGCCTTTCCTCCAAGTTGCTTGTTAGTTAGTGATTATCTCACAGGGGCTTTGTTTGTACTGCTAGGATGTGATAAAAGTTTTAGTCATACTAAATTATGGCACAATAATGGTAATTTGCCAGCCAGTGATGCGCTTTAAAAGCAAGGTGACTTTATTAACAATCATAAACATATATGCAGTTTGATGAGCACAAAAATCCTGGCACTTCTGGAATCTAGGAATCAGGGGGTGATAACTGCCTTTCCCCATAGATGAAAGTAACATATTCTTTTGATAGAATGATATGCAAGTGTTTTGGATTCGAGCATATCCACTGCAGTCTTATTGGAGCCTTGAGAGCGTTGCTATGTCATTGACGAACCCTATTATTTTGGTTCCCAGACTCCATTCAGCGTATGCCCTAATGTATCTGCTTTTCTAAGCCATGTTATGCCTGCATCTCCACTCTGACAAAGTTGCAGTCAATATTTCTGGTGTTTGAATTAACCAAGAGACCAGGGGCATCAGCCAGGCTGTCAGGGAACTTAGTTTAATGCCAGGATAATATCTGGACCTTTAACTATCAATATAAATTAAGAGCAGTAGGTTGTAGCTGAAATATTATTGACCTCTGAAACTCAGCTTCGTCAGGCCTATCCAATGAAAGACTTGCACAAGGCCATGCTCATAGGGGGACAGGACCTACCGTTCCAGTCTGTCTGATAAATTAAGGTTTTTTCGTGCCATACATTTGTCTATTTTCATCAGTGCCTCCTTTGGGTGTCTCAGTATCGGGTTCAGTCTTTGGGGGTGCTTGTTCGCGGTCAGAAGCGCTACGGGGTTTAGCCCCTCCAGAATGTTCCTTTCCACCTCTAACCAAACAGGTTCGTAGCTTTGGGTGTTGTCTAGCCAGAAGCTTCCTTGCCTCGCTAGGCAGGCTGTTTGGAAATTTTTAAAATTCGCTAGGTTGAGTCCTCCCAGGTCTTTCGTTAATCTTAGCTTCTGTAGGTTGATTCTGGGTTTTTTGCTTCTCCATATGAAGTTGTTTATGAGTTTGTCCAGTTTTTTGTGGAATGTGTCTGTCATCAGGAGTGGTAGCATGCTGAGCGTATAGTTGATGGCTGGCGTTACCATCATCTTTATTGTTTCGATCCTGCCCCACCAGCTTATGTATTTGGGTGACCACAGGTCTAGTCTTTCTTTTATCTTCTTCAGAGTTGACTCCTCGTTGTGTTCTAATGTGGATGTTAGGTCTCTCCCGAAAAGCAGGCCCAGGTATTTGAGTGGTTTCGTCTGCCATGTCAGTCCTGAGTCACCAAGCACCTCTCTGGTGGTGTGGATGTTCATTGGCTTACATTCTGATTTGTCTTTGTTGAGCTTGTATCCCGAGGCTTCAGCGTATTCTCCTATTGTGTCCATGAGTGCTGTTATTGACGTTGACGGGTTAGTGGTTGTGATGAGGATGTCGTCCGCGTATGCAGCCAGTTTGGCGTTTTTTTCCTTGATTTTGACGCCTGCTATTTCTTTATTGTGTCTTATTCTGGCTAGTAGAGGTTCTAGTGCTAGAAGGAAGAGGCCCGGTGAGAGGGGGCAGACTTGCCTGGTGCCTCTACCCAGTGTGAGTGTTTCCGATGTGCTTCCATTTACTACCACTTTTGCTTTTGGTTCGTTGTACAGGGCCATCACCATCGATCTGTATTTGGTCCCTAGCCCGAACCTGCTCATACAGTTGTTTAGGAATGGCCTGGAGACTCTGTCAAACGCTTTTTCCGCGTCTAGTGCTATCATCACCGCCTGTTTGTTGCTGTGTGTAGTGTGGTTGATGAGATGGCATAGCAGTCTTGTGTTGTCTTGCGATAGTCTGTTTTTGATGTATCCTACTTGCGAGTTATGGATCAGGTTTGGCAGAACCTTGTTCAGTCGATTGGCCAGTATCTTCGCGTATATCTTACAGTCAACATTTATGAGCGAGATCGGTCTGTAGTTCTGCGGGTATTGTGGGTCCTTCCCCTCCTTGGGGATTATTGTGATGTTCGCTTCGCCCATGGACTCAGTCATCTTGCCTCTTTGTATGCAGTGAGTGTATGTTTCCGCCATTAGTGGTTTTAGTTGTTGGCTGAAAATCTTGTAGAACTTTGCCGTGTATCCGTCCGGACCTGGTGCCTTGTTCGGTTTGAGCTGGTTGATGGCTATTACGATTTCTATGTCCACTATGTCTGCTTCTAGTGATGTTCTTTCGTCTGGAGTGAGTTCTGGCAGGGTGGTGTCGTTGAGCATGGCTGTGCCGCCGTCTGCTTTTAGGTTCTTGTCCTCGGTGTATAGTTCCTGGTAGAACTGCCTGAATACCTCGAGTATACCTTTGTTCGTCGTTTGGGACCTATTCGTTTTGTCTGTTATGGCCGCGATTGTGTGCTGCCTCTGTTTTGCTTTTAGGTATGATGCCAGTGCACGTGAATACACCTTTTACTCGCATCCACATAATTCCTACAGTAGGATAGACTACATACTGATGTCTAATACCCACACACACCTAATCGACCACACAGAAATCGCGCCAATAACCATCTCCGACCATGCACACATCACACTATCACTACATGGAAGACACAACGAAAGGCCAACGAGAAGATGGCGGCTAAACGACGACATCCTGCAGAACAAAGACAACGTGAAAGAAATCGAAGACGCAATAATCGAATACCTAGAATACAATGACAACGATGAAGTAGGGAAAAGCACCGTCTGGGACGCCCTCAAAGCTACGCTAAGAGGGAAAATTATCAACATCAAAGCAAGAATGAACCGTGGCAGGAACAAGAAGATCAGTGAACTGGAGGAGGTAATAACACAACTGGAGAGAGGGCACTGCGCCAACATAACGGACAAGAATACCCTGACCACACTAACAAAGAAGAAATATGAGCTGAACAAAATTCTAAGTGAAAGAGCCGGCACGTGGCTGAATAAGTTCAAATCCATAAACTTATGTGCCGCCAACAAGGCGGGGAAACAACTGGCATCATACCTAAATTAAGGTTTTTTTCATTATACGCTATTTGTGTTGGCAGAGATGTGAGTGGAGTAAAATATCTTTAAAGTCCTACTCCAGACTCACTTTGGGGAGACAGTATATACAGGTCAGTCGGTGGGTTAATGCAAGGAAGCAGTAGCTAACTACAGTATCTAGGTTTACCTGCACACCCTTAAGCCTTTTATCATTTGAGAGGGTTTCTTCAGTTCCAGGCAGCTGGTCTTCAGATCTTCTTGGCTTTCTAGGCTGGCTCTCCCTCGAGTCAGCCTTCCATGAAGATCATTCACAGCTGAGCAGAGGCAGGGACAGTCATACCCTCCTCTTGTCATTGTTGGGTAGGGTTGCTTTTAAGCTCAATGGTGACCGCAACAGAGTGCTGATCCTGGCAGCTGCTTGCAGTCTGCAGTACTGTAGTGATCCTTTTGAAGTACAAAATGTAACCAAGTACATGTTCCATTGCTCAAGTATATATTCTGGCTTCTTCAGATTTGGGGCGTAAGGTCACTTTTATTTGTTTAGGAAACTTGTATAGTGCATCAGTGGCCTTGAAGGACATCCTAGCATTTGATGCATATTTTGGAAAAATGTCAAACAAAGAGAAAGCATAACACATACCCTAGTTATGAAGACAAGATCACAATTAATTGCTTACTAAAGAGTCAGACTTTAAACACTTTTCACATATTTTTTAATCTCTGCTGACAGCCGATTCTAAAACCTGCATGTGAGCAAAGGTTTTCCAGTTGATTCCAAAACCTAGCCATGTGTATGGACAAATCTTTACCACCTTTAGTACCTTCAAAATTTTGTGATTTGTAGTGGGAAGGCCCAGGCCCGGACTGGCCGTTGCGGGCACCGGGCAATCCCCCTGTGCGCCGCAAGGGTGGGGGCCGGTTTTGGAGCCTGGGGCCCTGTAACAAAATCGGACTAAAACCGACCCCGGAAAAGAGCTCGGTCCCACCCCAGAGGGCCGGCTGAGCACTTTGCCAGGGCCAGTTTTGGTTCTCAGTCCGGCCCTGGGAAGGCCGCACGGTATCTTAAAAGGCACGAGGGGAGAAATGTGACAAACTATTTCTGTAGTTAGATCGGTCCTTGGTCGTAAGAAGCTTTATTTGCCTTATACAAGCACTTGAACAAGATTAGCTTCTATCTAGGTAGCCAATGAAGGAGTGTCAAATGATGGAACATACTCTTTCCTACTTGCACCCAGGATGAACCTCACTACCACGTTCTGAATTGTCTGCAGTCTGTTGGGCAAATATTTTGGAAGTCCTGTGTAGAGCGAATTCCCAGAGTCCAGTTGAGAGGTTATTTCTGTCTGTACAATAGTATTCTGGTATTTAACTGGAAGGAGAGCAAAATTCTTGACCTGAATTCTTAGGACAGTAAACCATCAGTCAGTGGCTTTAGTTATTTGTCCTCAACATCTGTCAAATCGTGGTATTTAGTCAACAAAAAGGGGGATGGAGAGGGCTTGATCAAGTCCAACGTACTAGCCCTGGGAAAAACTAGAGAACCAGAAAGGTACGATGCTCCTAGGTGGCAAGTTGGCCACCTGGTGTGTACTCAAGGTATTGAGGAGGTGGGCAATACCTCCTTTAGGAACTAGGACCCTCACACACCCAGCAAGCTAGGTGTCATGCTTCATCATATGGGTCTGGTCCTCGTCGAGCCGGCGCTGCAATGCTCGACGGACATCCATAGAGGGGCTCTTTTTTCGGAGATCTTCTGTTCCTTGCCTTATAGGTGCTGTGGGTGTGAGGGGCCTAGGAAGATGTAGATGTGGTGTGTGGTTTAAAACAGATAGGAGAATCCTCTATAATTACTTTTATTCTGAAGAGGTCTCAGCCTGACTAAAAGGAAGAAGGGGGGGTGACTATTTTGTTTTAATATGACAAAAATTACGCTCTACCCCCAGATGGTCAACATGTTTCTTGCCTCAATATGTCGCTAAAAGATCAATTGGCAATTCCTCAGGACCAGGTGACTAAAAAACTATCTACAGTGAGTGGTGTGGTGCAATGCTACCTACCACTTGTTACCTCCGTGGGTAATTGCCCCGAAGACAAGCAGCAAACCTAAAGTACAAAGAAAAGCATCAAAAAACCCAGTCAAGCTCACAGTACATGCTCTCCGTTAATGCAGTAAATGTGTCGCGCCGTACACATACGTAAATCTATACAGTATTAAAAAATACAGTGCTTACATGCAGCCTATCAAGCTCTGTGCGTACCTTGAGTACACACCAGGTGGCCAACTTGCCACCTAGGAACAATGGTGGTATTCTTATATGACAGGAACCCTTTCTGGGCATGATGTCAGAGGGCATATTCCCCAGATTCCCTCTCTTTTCGACCCAAGATCTGTTCAGGCTTTGTTCTACAACAGATGGGGATTCTGCCCACCATGAAACTCTATTTCACTGTGAGAGTTCCACCTTCTTGATTTTAATAGTGCTGTCTAGGTCGACTTGTCTTGCACAGCTTTTTTTGGAGCTGACACCGCTTTGTTTGGAGCTGCTGTGTCTGTATGTCTCCTGTGGCGCTTTATGGAAACTAGAGAATATGCTTTCCTTTGCATAACAGTTACTACAGAGCCACATGGGCTTCTCCTGTGGATTATGGGACTTTCTGATGTCTTAATTCCTTGAACTGTTTACTAAACTTTAGTGTATTTGTATTCTATTGTATATTTTATATCCGAGTCAACATTTGAGTGATAGAAGGGCTTGATAAAAGTGGTATCCATTGCCTGGAATATCTGTCACATTTTTTCCTGAGCTATAGGGACAGTTGGTCTGAGGTCACTTGCCTTGACTGGCATCATGCACAAAATGGTGGTTCACGAATTGATGTCACTTTGTGACGGGTTAATGAATGTGCCTTGTTTGAGTTGGTTTTCAGATCAATGAACATTACTTATAGAAAAATGGGAGTCCAAGTGATCTATTGTCTTTTATGTAGCCGACTCAAGCAGGCTTCCTCGTGTACTGATAGCAATTCAGGTGTATTAGTGCCATGGTGCGCTCCGTAACACGTCCAACCCTGCAACTCACGTGCTTAATTGTCAATATTCCTTTTATTAACTTACTAGTTTAGAGGTGAAAGTCCAGAGCTACATCAGAAGCTATGTGATTCCTGTCATTTGTCCTTCGATCAGGTGTATTCCCCGAGAGTTTTGACTTTTGGAAGTGTTTGGGGGGCCCTAATCTGTAGGGACCCTTCAAACCGCAGATCTGTTGCTTTTCAGACATGCACTTGGAGTGCCCTCAGGATGGAGTAACTGTCAATTTTGTTTTTATCCCCCCCCCTGTAGACTCAAGGAGGTAGCTGCCATTGAAACAATCATTTCAAATGCTGACTGATGGCTAAACACTTATAAGGTCCCAAAGGAGAGACCTATTGGCTATGCCAATGCTTGTTTACAAATGTTGCAGAGGTTGTGGATATAAGTCTAAATCCTTTTCTCACACTATATAGTTGGTTCGTTCTTATTAGGGCTTTGCATAAGATTTGTAAGACTTTGCTTTTTAACACTGGGGCTCTGTACAATTAAAGATGCCACTGATACTTGCCTGGTAGGCAATGATATACAACTAATTTGTAGATTGCACATGTACTTTGAGTTAGCCATTAGAGAACATAAAAAGTTTACTATAAGAAGGTGGGATTGTACGGAAGGAAATTCCCAGGGCCTCATTTACAATATTTTGGTGCAGGGCAAAGCCGAAAAGCTTCTTGCTGCGCTGCCATGCGTCAAAAGATAAGGGCAGGAATGTGCCATATCTTTGACATACAGTGCATTCCAGTCCTCTTTCACATCTCAGGTGCAAAACAGACAGCAACGCGACAACACAGGCACCCTTGCACCATGGTGCGAAGGTGCCTGCATTGAAATCAGTCTGTTTTTGTGCAGGAAGGGACAACTTCACAGATTTTATGTTGTAAATCTGGGTAGGTGTCAAAACCATGGGCGTTGAGTGAGAATGGCATGCCTCCCCCACGTAGTGTGAGGCAACACAGCAACTTCCGCTGTGTTGCCTTACACCATATCTATGAGGCCATGAAAAGCCACCCGAGGTGGCTTTCTGTAGCCTCGTAGATATGGATAAGTCCAGTATATCACAGAAACATCAAGATAAGTGACGTTTTGTTGGTGCACTGGGTTTGTAAATAAGCCCCTTGGTTTGGATTTCAGTCTGAAAGGCAAGGAACTCGGGGAATGTGCACATGCAGATAGGCCTTCTCCAGATCTAGTAAAAAATTGTCTAGTCAGTTCTAGAAAAAAATATGCAGTGCAGGATGTCCATTTTGAATTAGATAATAGAGACATAAAAGTTCACAGTCTGGGGGCTAAGAATCAACCTGAAACTTCCTTTGCATGTTTCCACAAGATGCACATAGGTTCACACTTAAAAAAGGTGTCCCTCTTTATCAGCAGTTCCAACAAACTCTCCTGGTGCACAGATCAGGAAAGGAAGTAGCCAAAAAACTGGAACTGGGAAGGGACACCAAGAATTCCAGAAGGCCAGATTATCTTGATCACTCACTCATCAAACTCAAAGTCCAACCAAACACCTAAGTAGGACTGAGGATGACTGCCCATCAGAACACCATCTTGGTGCCTACAGAGGAGCAATATATCGGCATTTTACCTCACTGTAAGATTCATTGTTGAAATTGCTTCAAGACTTGCCAAAACAAGCATAGTGAGTAGCCCATTAGATTGGCTAGGATAAGATCCACTTTGACACTCCAAGTCCACTATTGTAGCTTTGATAGTCTCTCAGAAGACCGGGTCTCGAAGAGCCCCAGACAGCAACCCCCATCCGAACATCCGGTCCCAACATTCTGGCAAGGAGTACTCACAGGTAAGTGTCCGAAAAGGTCTGTGGCAAGTGAGTGGCATTGGTAACCCAAGCCGCCACGCCTCGAGTGGTAATCCAGTAATCAATTCTCGACCAAGATGGGCCCACAGTTGTAACACATGTTCCCTCCACCCTTTCTCTATTTCTATTCCTCCAGACACCTACCATTTCATTTTCGGCCATTATGGAGTGAAGTTGCGCTGCCAATCTGGGATGTGGGTGCCAAGGCCCAGCGAACTGTCCCTCCGATGGTCAAGTACCACGTTGTAGTCCCCCCCTCCCCAGCAGACCTATGGGTTCCAGGCTCCCAATCAATCTCCAGATCTCTGCAAAGAAGTATGTATCATGGGTGTTAGGGACATAGATAGAAGCCAAAGTGGGTGTCCACCCAGTTGCCAGCGAGCATCACGTACCTACCCTGTTTGCCTCAAAGTGCAATGCGCATGGGCCAGGGTCAGACTGATTTGCATATGGCCATGTCTGAACTGGGTGGTGGAGTGAGCTAAACAATGATGATGGATTAATCCCAGATCAGTTGACTGGGGTGAGTGTTTGATTTGCTCAAACACTCCGTCCATCATCCCCTTTGGTATGATTTAAGTTCTCTTTGGACAGGAAGGCCCAGAGACAGAATTTTCAGGAACAACTGGCCGAAGTCTTGCTCCATTCTGACTCAAATTAAAAGACAAAGATGTTTCTCAGAGTGCCAAACAGTAACAACAGCTTGACAAGACCAGGAGGGAAGTGGTGGCCATATATCCAATCAAAGCAAGCCAGAACCAACCTGGGTTTCACAAAAAAACATACCACAGACCCAATCAAAGGTGCCACCCACATGCAAAACTCAGCATTTTGCTTTTCTTGAGTAACAAGGATCCTATGTAGCAGTGTGTCTATCACCAGTGACCCCAGAAGCATTTGCACCATATCCATCACCAGAGACCACAGCAGCCTCCAAATGAGTGCATCAACCTAATCTATCAAATTGTGCAAACTGGAAAATAGGAGACATGACTTGCTACCGCCTCACTTTGAAACCACCACCAGCGGGTGAGGAGTGTGGTCACTGAGTCACCTTGACCTGACATCACAGGTGAGAGCAGAACAGCACATATGGCACATGTCTCATACGCTGAGAAGGAAGTAGGTAGGCAACAGCATTGCCACTCCTCAAAAACCCACAGGCAACAAAAGTGGCAAGGGGGTGAAGAGAGGAAGCAGGGAATCAACAAAGACAACAGCATAAACTGCCTTTCAGCACTAGGACATTTTCTGTTCGCTCCCAGCAGGGTACAAACAATCACACAATCCATTTCCTGTGAATCTGTGACCAGCAACAGCTCAGAATAGAAAGGAATATACAACCTAGAGTGGGGTGGAGGGGCTTCCACAATGTGCACACAGGCAATTTTTGTCTTTTTATATGGGCACTGTAGTGCCTGCTGTGAAGTAATGAAAGGCATTGTGGCAATCATTACCATTTCGCCAAGAATGAAGCTACACAAGAACACATTTGAAGCAGGGCTGTTGTGAGAAGTAAGATGTGGTGTACCACAAATGTGTTGAAAGGCCAAAATGAGGAAATTGTAGAGTTCCCTATTTCTTGACTCCGTGGTGATAAAAAGAGGTTTGTGTGAGTATGAGAAATTTAAAACAAGATCATTTGGCAGAGATAATAAACGTATCAATGGGATAAAGGAGTAGTTAAGTCACAGCAGAAAATCATTTCAATATTCAAGTTCACTCTTTAGCAAATCTTTGTTGAGGGATTTAGATGTTGAGCAATTTGTCTGGTGTTGAATAACTGATATTCTGCTGCTCTTGTTTTGTGGTGATAGTAATAAATGACTCCAGTTGGATGTTTGAGTTAAAGAGGTATTGTAGCACTAGGGGTGATTCTAAATGATTGGGGGATTAAGGGTGCAGTCTGAAAGGTGGTGGGAGAAGAGGAATCATGTAAGCAGCAAATCTCAGAGGATGGTCTCGGTGATCTTAAGTAAATGAAAAGGGAAGGAGTGGTGAAAGTGCTGATGTCGCTGTGAGAGACAAAGATGAGTGGAGACTATTGTGGATAGAAGTAAATAATATGGAGTCAAGAAACACCAAATCAGCACAAAGAGACCTTGAAAAAGACAGTGGACACCATATAAGTCTGCCAATTGATTCAATTATCCATTAGGAAGGATTTCCATGGTTCCTGGTTAGAATAAGGTGAGTCATTGTGTATAAATTGGAGCGGCTGTGAGGCTAGAGATGTAGATGGTCGCTCATTTTATTGATGGATCAATGCAGATTGGATTGATGAATAGAGGGGCAAGAGTGAGCGAAGTAGGGATTATTATCTAAATTATCTGATCTTTGGGGTTACCATGGACGTTGGTAGATCTTGTGTGTGTTTGTGGGTGATTATAAATGATTTGGGTAAGCAGGGTTTTCAGATGGTGATCTTGTATTCTCAAGCCAAGATCATCTAGCATTATGAAGGGGTAGAGACAGGTACTAGGAAAAGGGCGTCTTTGAGAACATCAATGAACAACCTTATTGCACCACAGGAATGATATGGCATCACAGTGTCTAATTTAAAGAGGACTCTGGAAGGTCAAACTGCAAGGAAAGAATGGTCTTGAAGATTCTATTGAGAAGGAGTTAACAATAACCCATGAACACTTGCATTTGCAGCAAGACAGTGGTTTGATTATGGTGCAATGTAAACCACTTAATTGTTCTATTTGGTAGTTGACTCCCTTTTTGCATTCTACAAAATGAACTGGGTACTTTAAATGAAAAGAGACTGCCTCATGACCCCTTCCACACTTCCCCATGACCAGTCAAAGGAATCGCTCATCCATTTTAGCAGAAAATAATCACTACCCTCAACAGGAAACCCTACCATAAATCCTCAGGTACTCTATATATTGAAAAAACAAGAGTGAAATTGTTCTTATTGCACCATAACTGAACCACTGTCTTTCCAAAACACATATGGTTAGGGGTTAGTGTTTTCACCTTAATTCTTTCTAATTGTTGAACCTACACATATGCAACTGTACATATGAAATACATAGTAAAAATACTGTACATAATATCATGACTCTATAGTATTATAACATAAATGATATGCAGAATCAACATGTTTTAATTCTGTACTTGGTAACCTCTAAAAGGAAATGTTACACGATTAAATGAACTGGTCAAAGCTTTACCTAAAGGATATATGTGTAATAACTTAAGGAACCTCCCTACAGAAACCTTATTAAAAAGGTGAACTAGCCTAGCTTAAAGGTTTAAAAAACAAGACTTGGGGCCATAGTAGCAACAAATAACGAGCATTATCGCTAAATGCCGCCTATCGCCGGATATTATCTCAGAGATAACGTGCTATTAGCAACGTTTATCTCTAAAGCGATAAAATATCCGGTGATAGTGGCTCAATGTGTGAATATCGCTGGAAATCCAGCGATATTCAGGCATTTACGCTAATAGGGACTTAACCTAAATATCCACCTGACATTGAATATACAGGTTAAGTCATGGTCTGAGCAGGCGTTAGGTTCTAGCGATAAACGCGCCTAGCGCTATTTTTTTATCGCTTCGCCTGCCTTGCGATAGCTGTGTTAGCGACTGCTTTCAGTCGCTAACAGGTTGGGTACGCCCACTTTGCATGTCATTAGCGATAAATATCGCCGGCATGCAAAGCGGGGCCCAAACCTGTAGCTATCGCCTACAAGCTGTCGCTAACTGCTGTTAGCGACAGCTTGCTAATAGGGCGATAAAAATATCGCCGTTTTAGCGGGAAAAAGTCACGCTAAAGTGGCGATATTGCCGTTGCTAATATGCCCCTCTGATCATTTCAATATAACACTTTGGGAGGAACAGCATAACAGGCCCCGTCACAATTGCTGCTTATTTGAAAGCTATTTCACTTCACCTTCTTTGCACAGGCTGCTTTACCCCCTGAGACAGTGCACCTTAAGATTATATGTCACAGTGGCATGCCAAAACCCTTCAATATTTAGGTTTGTTTCTCCTCATAGAATATTTGGTATGCGAGCTTGTTCTTCCAAAAAGCAAAGACCGCTAATATATCTGTTTGTCTTCCTTATTTACAGTTACGTTATGTGTTATTTTAAAGCGTGCTAATTACCCCAGAGAGTATCCAGGTGCTCTGTAGCAGGTGTGTAAGGCCAGGTCTGGGGGCTTAATCGAAAAGCTAGGACTTCAGCTTCTTGTGAAAGTCAAGAAGAGAGCAGGAGGTTGTGTTGTGGGAGGTCCTTGGTATTGCTGCACATGTTGGAAAAACCAAATACATTTCCGCAACTGGCTACCTCAGAAACTGGCTACCTGCCATGCAAAGGTCTTCTGAAAATAGAAAGGGACAATTCCATGCTGTGCTTTGTGTACCATAAGTAAGGCCTTGGATTTTACCCTTTCACCAACAGGCAGCCAGTGAAGATTCCGAATACTCTTTGAAATAGAGCTAAATTTGGGGATTTTTAAAAGCAAGCGGGCTCCGGCATTCAGGAATTCCTTTTACTTTGATTGGAGATGTTTGTGAATTCCCAAACAGCGAGTGTTACAATATTCTTTCTTAGATAGAACCAGGGCAACCACTACCATTTTTCGCATGTCTAGGGAATAAATGGAAAGGTCCTTTTAAGTATCTTAAATAGATACAAACATGATGTGATATGACTGATCTGTTTGTAAAAACAGAGTTAGCCATCCAGCATGACCCCAAGGCTCTTCACTTTCCAAACTGGAGATGGAAGCGGACCTGAATTGACAGGCCACCAAGAAGCATTCCTAATGGAGATGTTGTTTCCAAAGAGTATCACGTCCGTTTTCTCAGTGTTTAACTTAAGGCATTTTTCCTGCATTCAGATTGTGATATGTGCCCCTAATAAAGATCACTACATGTGCCCAGGGCCTGTAAATTAAGTGCCACTAGTGGGCCTGCATCACTGATTGTTCCACCCACTTAAGTACCCCTTTAAATATGTCTCAGGCCTGCCATTGCAGAACCGGTGTGTCCAGTTGTAAACTGACATGTCGACTTGCCAAGTTAACCTTCTTGCCAGGCCCAAACTGTCCTTTTACTACATATAACTCAACCCTAAGGTAGGCTCTGGCTAACCCATAGGCAGGGTGCAGTGAATTCAAAAAGTAGGGCACATACTTTTAAGTTTGAAATGTCTCATAATGAAACACTCTTACATTAGTTATTAACTACATCAAGGCCTATCTCCTCCATGGGATAACATTGGGATTGCCTTCTTACATTTTATAAGTGAAATTTTCATTGGGAAGAGATTGGACCCCCAAATATGGTGTCTCTGGAATCACAATTTAAAAACACAAATGATGGTGAAGTTGAATTTTAACTTGCAATTCTCAAAATGCCACTTTTAGAAAGTTGCCATATTCATACTGTGGTGCCTTCTGCTTGTCTCTAAATACGCATCTGAGATGGGTAACAGCTGGCTTTGTGCATTCCCTTGAGACAGCCTTACATAAAGAGAGCTTCGGTGTGACTGATGAGCCATCTACATCTTAATAGGCCATCTTGGGCAGGATGGGAGGGAGGAGCTGACACTTACATTTGAATGGGCTGTGCCCTGTCTCCACACAAAGGGCTGCATGTCCCCCTGTAGTGACTTTGGAGCCAGGATAGGAAGGGCAGGCACTCTGTAAAATTCAAAGCATCACTTTGAAGTCTCCCCACTTCAAAGGCACAACTGAATATAAGTACTGGAACTCTAACACCACCAACTCAGAACACTTCTGGAACTGTTGACATTCTACCAGAAAGAAGGACTGCTATGCTGCTGGGCAGACTGTCACTCTGCTGGACACCTGCTTTGCTGGACTCCTGCCTTGCTGATCTGTTGCCCTCTAGCCTGGGAGTGAGAAGGACTGCTCCTGCATCTCTCCATCCCAGACCAAATTGACTCCAAGATTCTGCTGACTTGCCTCCTGTTTTAAAGTCTCACGACGCCATAGACTTCCAACTCACCCTGCTACTGCACCTGGACTCGGCCATCTGAGAGTCTTGCCCTGCCAAGTGATGGTAATCTAGTCCTGGATCCTTACAAGTGGGTGTAATTTGCTGCTCCAATAAAAATCCATACGTTGATGTTGTTGGGTGGTTCGGAACCTGCACCTCTCCTTCAACGTCAGCGATTCGCTGCTGCTGTGGAGTTGTATCGTGATCCATCACTGACTTCGAGGTACATCATACCCAGTTCCAACGCATCTCCAACTTTGCATGGCTTGGGGTCGACACACCGCCTACATCCTACAGATCAACGACGACGCATAAGGTCCTTTGCTCCTCGCATTTCATTCTCGATGTCGACGCAACCGAAGTGGGCCAAGGCCAAGGCTTGTCTCTGTATCTGAGAAGCACTCCATCGGGGTTAGCCTGAACTTTTGTATTTGCCCCAGTCTAGCGCAACTAGATAGTCCCTAATGGCGCTTTAAGCTTTAAGCACTACATTTAGGTTTATTCTTTAAGAATTCACAACTCTGTTAATACATATTAGGTTTTTGTCATTTTGGTCTTGTTTTACTCATAAAAATATTCTTTATGTTTCTTTCCATGTGTGGAGTCTTTTTGTGCTGTTTTCACTGTGTTACTGTTTGATGTGTAGGACAAATACTTTGCACATTGCCTCTTAAATTAATCCTGACTTCTCTGTGCCAAGCTACCGTAAGGTGAGCACATGTTCATTTATGGTGTATGTGACTTATCCTGACTAGGACTGTGGTTCCTGCTTGGGCAGGGTGCAAACCTCTGCCAACAGAAACTCAATTTCTAACACCAAACTATTTACTTAAAAAAAAAAAAACACAGTAGGAGACTGTTTTTGGAAATAAAATAATTATAAAACCTAATGACCCCTGGGAAATTTCACACAGTGTGTGGGTATCATTCTCGTTTTTTTTCAGTCCCTCACCGACAGGGTGATGGACAGGAAAAAAAAGACATTACACGTCCACACTAAAAAATTACAGGTGGTGTAATGTTCTTCCTCCAACGACTCCAATTCTGGTGTTGGGTCAGAGGAAGTATTCAATGGGTGAAGCGAATGAGGGCCTGTAGATAGAAAACTTAATGTCTATCCATCTCTAAATGAGACGAGAGGACCAAGGGTTTAGCAGACAGAGTACTCTGAACCTTGTGCACTAGACTGTAAATCAGATTCTAACACCTATATGCAAAGAAGCCTCAGAAAATACCTAACTAGCTGCAATAGTTTAAAGGTTTATGAAAACATCAGAAAGACTCTACTTTGGCTGTTGATAACTTACACAGTATATGTTTGATGCAGTCTTTGTATCTTGTATTGTAACCCGCCTGTTTCCAAACCTGTCATAAAAAATTTGGGAATTTTGTTGGAGGATATGCTCACAATGGACTATCAAACTATGAAATTGTCAGAAATTTGGTTCTCGCTACTCAAAATGATCAGGAACATTATCAAACTGTTCCCAGATCATTTTTTTGAAATGTCTTTCAGTCCCTTATAGTGTCTCGCCTGGCCTATGGCAACTCGCTTTATATGGGCTCACCAAAATATGTAACAGAAAGACTCCAGGTGGTGCAAAATACGGCAGCATGGCTCCTATTAAAAGTCCCAAGCCACGTATCAGTAAAATAATCTTTTAAACAGCTCCACTGGCTGCCAATAGAAGCCAGAATCAAGTTTAAATCCCTCTGTATTGCTTACAGGGCAATAAACAAAAAAGGCCCACTAAAGCTTAGACAACTGTTTTTTAGGTGCACTCCAACCAGACACCTAAGATCCTCCCTACTGTAGCTCCTTAGGACAACCAGAGCTAAAAGGGCAAGATGGGGAGGCAGATAATTTGCCCATCTGGTACCGAGGTTGTGGAATACCCTCCCACTCGACCTTAGATCATTGCCGAAAGAAATCCCTTGTAGGAAAAACCTGAAGACTCTGCTGTTTCCCCGTTAATTTACTTCTGATCATAGCACTCATGACAGCACTCACCAGCATGGAAAAGCACTCGGGCAGCCATACGCTTTATAGAACATAAACATATTTGTAAGCTGTATTGTACAGTAAAGTGTTGGATTATTTCATGTAGTTTTAAAACATATGAAAATAATTTTGTATAATAAAATTAGTGTGTGGTATACTTACTTTCTATTTGTTAACGTTCAACTCCCCTCTGCAATTTAAGTACACTTGAGGTACTTATGAGAGTCATGCCACTATTTAAAAGTTTTTCTGACGAGTGTCCTTCCTGGTGGGGTTGAGTTTGTGCAGGGCCACTAGAATGTGGCTTTTTTCACTTGGCTTTCTTTCCGGCAAATACCCTTGACATTAAACCGTCTTCTAATTATAGACCTCAAGATAACTTGTGAGATCTCATTCTGTACTGTACAAATTTCTAACGGTTCAGCAAAATATTCATTACAGGTCCAGGAACCCAAACAAGCCCAGGCAAATTTTGTCATACCAGCCCACAGTGCACATAAAAGCGAAGGACTAAATTTGAGTGTATCTTCCCCATAACACAACCCTACCTCTGAGTGACAGATAAAGGTTGAGGAGTATTGTGAAACTGCCAACAGTCTACATAAAAATGTGTTCTCTATGCTTTGTAGCTGAGGGGCTGGGTGTATCCTCAAACCCCAGAACCAAAGTTCTCCATTGCAACACACTTGCTATTATATATACAAATATACTCCCTCTGCGTATATGGCCCAGTTTTTTTTTGAAAAGCTGAAAACAGAATCAATTGATTTTTTAAATTGATGAGCCCTAGATTTGAGTAAGTGATCCCAGTTCATGCTAGCAGCAAAGGGAATGGCCAGATATGTAAGATGTTGCACTTTGACTATCGCAGTCCCTCTTTGTTTGAATGTTTTAGGCCCAAGTTTCATGGAGTGATTTGGTTCGGTTAGTTGTTAAAGTCAAATCATTAATAAAGTTACTGAAAGCAGCTAACATTTTTTGAAGGCCATTTGAGGTTCTAGATATTAGAACAGTCTTGTATGTATATAACAGGACTAGAACCAGGCAATTTCCCATCTGTGGCATGTATTCCCTCCCTAACACAGATGGCTTTCTAGGCCATTTATATACATTAAGAAAAGCAAAGGGGCCATGGCACACCATTGGCTTACTCCCAGTGTGCGTGCCTGACCACTGGTTCCAGCGGCAGTCGGTGCAGGTAAGCGCAGTGGGGCTGGCGGGCGGGGAGATGTCGACAGACAATGGAATAGTATTTATTTATGTATTTAATGTTTCCTATTCTGTTGTCTGTCGACTGCCCCTGCCCCACCCCAATGCCGCACCCCCATCCTACCTCCCCACCGCACTTACCTGTACCAGCCACCTCTGGGGGGATTCTTACCCCAAGAAAATTTTGTAGAAAGAAAGGCCAAAACTGTAAATTATACAACACATTTTTCATTAATATTTAATTGTATTAACTTTCAGAGCATAGTAAATGATGACCTTAAGGTAAGGAACACCAGGATGACCATTCATACCTACTCATAGACACACTTACAGAGAACACCAAAAATAGACCCAAGAGTAGTGAATCAGAGAATACAAAATATAAGTCAGACCAGCCCCAGTATGGTGGTAGTGAGGTAGTGCAGCGAGCTAGCGAGCCTGACCTCTACTAAGGGGCTTGGGTCGGTTCTCACCCAAATAAAATTTTGGAGAAAGAAAGGCCAAAACGACACATTATACAACGCATTTTGCATTACATATTTAATTTGATTATCTTTCAAAACATGGTAAATGATGGTCTTAAAGAGCACCAGGATACCCAGTAATATGTACACATAGACATTCTTACAGAGAACGCCAAAAATAGACACAACATGTAGTGAATCAGCTAATACAAAATATAAGTCAGACCAGCCGCCGTATAGTGCGTACCTGGCCAGAAAGTTTGTAGATGTTACACATAAGCACCCAGGCCACAGAGGCCAGAAACCATGGATATGTCACACATAAGCACCCAGGCCAATAAGAGTGACAATTTTACACTACGCACCCACGCCACTGAGGCCAGAAAGAGTGGAAATGTCACACATAAGCACCCAAGCCAGAAACCAATGATGTGTCACACATAAGCACCCAGGCCAGTAAGCGTGAAAATGCTACACATAAGTACTCAGGCCACTGAGGCCAGAAACCGTGGAAATGTCACACATAAGCACCCAGGCCGTTAAGCATGGAAATGTCACACAAAGGCACCAAGGCCAAAAAGCGTGGAAATGTCACACATAAGCACCCAAGCCAGAAACCATGGAAATGTCACACATAAGCACCGAGGCCAGTAAGCATAGACATTTCACACAGAGGCACCCAGGCCAGAAAGCATGAAAATGCCGCACATATGCACCAGGGCCAGAAAGCATTGACATGTCACACATTAGCATTCATGCCAGAAAGCATGGAAATGTCACAAATAAGCCCCGAAGCCACAAAGCATGGTAATGCTACACATAAGCACCCAGGCCAGAAAGCATGGAAATGTTACACATGGCCCCCAGGCCAAAAATCTGGAAAATGTCTTGCAAAACCACCCAGGCCAGTGGCACTGGAACAATTTTCAGAATGTGGGTGCTGCCATCAAAGTTACATCACAGGCACCAATAAACGCGAAACGCAGTGAAAACCAGGTGTGATGCAGAAGGTTGAGAATGGTGATGACCATGCTCTAGAGACAAAACAGCTACACACCATCAAAGATGAAAAAGAGGCCATACAACATCAGATCGGCCCTGACTACACTGATGCAAGCACACAGCTGGGGCTTAGAGTTGGTATTAATGGAGCTGATTGAAGTGGGTAGCAGACGGCGCTGGAGAGGGCCCTGCTGTCAATGTCAATAAGGTCCATAACAGGCTATGACCCTGCTGTGTTCCTAAAACCCCCTCTTCCATTTGATACCGCCCAAAAGCACAATATTGGCACCAGATGGACTGCATGCATTGAAACACTTGATGATCTCATTGATGCACTAGAAAAAACATATGACAGAAAGATCATCAAATACTTAAATAAACTTGCAGGTGACGGAGTAAATGAGTTGATAAAGAAATATTACAAGCTGGTGAAATATCATATTGTCATATCAAAAAGACGTTTGAGGCCAAGTTCAATCTAATGCTGAATGTTGACTGTGAAAGGTACATTTTCAACCAGAAAAGACAGCAATCTGGTGAGAAGATGGATGAGTTTGTTGAGAGACTTTACACTCTCATAAAAACCTACAAATTCAATTAATTCAATGATGAAGAAGCCATGCATCATAGAGCTATTGACGGTTGCCTCTCCGACTCATACCGACGACGCATGCTGAGGGAAATGCTCAGTTTGGAGAAAGTGTTCATAGCTGCAAGAGCAGAGAAACGTGCCGATGACAAGGTGCTGATATAGAAGGTGGAACAACCAAAAAGGTATCAGCATTGAGCATGAAAAGTAAGCAGAAACACAAGGCAGAGACCCACCAAGTGATGCCCCTGAAGAAAAAGAAAATTTGAAGAAACAGAAATTGTGTGTCCGCTGTGGATGCTCCATTCCACATGAAAGTAAATGTCCTGCTGTCAGACAAATATGCAAAGGTTGTGGGAAGAAAAACCATTTCATAACGGTTTTCAAAGCGAAAGAAAAACTAAGTGTGTCACGAAGAAACTAGAAGATGGACGCCAGAAAGTCACAGCAGCATTCTAGCCACTCCCACAAGGCCAAACTGCAACATTGACTAAGGAAAGTGGAAACAAAATGAAAGTTGATCTTTATCAAAATCATCGTCCAGTAATTTATTGACCTCATCAGTGAGTGACGTTCTAACCAACACGTTGTCTAGCTCAGCTGGAGGAGTGGGGACGCTATTAAGTGCTAGGCAGGAGGTGGACACAGCTACAAGACAGATTGGAGAATGCAGTCCTCAGTGCCAGCCCGGTCTCATCCTGACCGTAACATTATCCCGTGCAGCAGCAGGATTGAGGCGCTATTAAGCTCTAGGCGGGGGGCAGGCCCTTAATTTCTTGTTTGTACTTTTGAGAAAGTGTCACTTCAAGAAACACACATTTGGTCGTTGAATGTCACTCATACATACACTGAAGCCATGGAAATGTCACGCATAAGTATTCTGAACCTTGGCAGTCATACCTATATGGTACTCATGACTACTGACTTGCTTCTCAGTTAACTAATAGTATTGTCACCACTGGTGCAGGAATGTTTCTCAGTTAATGTTTAAAAATCCTCACTTTCGATAAATACTTCTCAATGTAGGGATGCAATCTGATATACTAAGGCTGAAACGCTTCCATGTGTTAAAGTCGCACACTTTTTTTTAATTTTGAAGACCATATTTCAACATGATGTTTGTTGCATGACTTACATGCCAAATATTTTTAAGGGCTCCACGTATGCACAGGCTCTTGGACCAATAGCCGACCCTTGGCTCGGTTCCGGGTCGGCTACCCCCGTTAATTTGTTGACTCGCCCATGTCTAAATATTAGAATAGCTGTAGGACGTTGTCAGGTTCCCATAGCACGGTGGCACTTTGTGAAACACTAAGAGAAACAAAGGTAAAGGGACTGCGCATCATACTGGCATCATGTGGGCAGTTGGGAAACTGGGACAGGACAGGACGTGTCATTGACACGGGTGGACTGGAGCACAGCATGAGAACAAGAAATAATATCTCTGTACAATATGAAAATCCACATCTTGTAATAAAATGATGTTCCTTCTGCTGCTTCTTTTTAGTTCGAGCATCAGCGATGACCTGTTGTATCACTCTGTGTGGCTTTGGCAAATCCACCCATTGCTATTGGCTGTTAGCTGTAGCATTCAGAAATGCTGGTTTCTTATTGGTGCATTTCTGTTAAAGTCCCTCCTTTGTGTGTTTAGCTCTCTTTCCAGCGAATTCACTCAGAGGTCATTTTGGTCTGCCATCACACAGTACAGCACGTGATGGCCCATCTTCCCTCCTCCCATCTGACTTTGGAAGGTGGCCTTGTAGTGAAGAGTATTTGAGTTTGTTTACTCTGCTGTGCTGACTCTTTCTTCAAGGACGCCCTGATCGTTGTTTACTTAAGACAGCCATCCGGTAACTGTCTCTGCTCTCTGTCAAACTCGCCGCTTTGGGAGGCCAAGCCCCTTTCTATTTAGTTACACCCCCTCCCCCGCCCGTCACTTTCCGCCCTCCATTTTTATTCACATTGCACAAAGAATCTACCAGAACCGTATAATGCACACGAGCTTCGCCGCAACTTTTACACCGTTGACTCCCCCCACCCCATGTGCAGTGCACGGTAAGGATTCAACCCGGAATGGCCGCATGCGCCCCGCTCGCCGGTCATGTTACACTTTAGTGCGTCCTTAGTGAAGGGTCTTAATGCCTCTGATTAGAGCTTTCTCGTCTCATTGCCCTGCCCTGGAGGACACTGCTGAATGACCCGAGAACCTGTTTCCCCTCTAGCACTGCCCTTGCCCCCATGGGCAGGGCCTCCTGGCGATATATGTGCTAATCACGTTTTCAGTGTGCAGTGTGCAGAGCTCTAATAAACAAAGTGTGTTAACATAACGGTGTCTAGTCCTCCCCACCTCTTTTTTGTTTGTTGTTTAAACATTGTCTTGTCTTCTTTACAGCTGACTGTTGCGTGTGGGTGATGGGCCATTCCTATGTTCCCAGGTTGGAACAATGGGCAGCATCCAAGAAATGGAACTTGGCTTTCGCAAGGACACAAATCCTGTGGTTGGGTGTTCCTGGAATGAAATGGGGTCACCTGAAGTACAAGCTAGAACAATGTCTGGTGGGAAGGGGTGGTCCTCCTAATATCCTCATTATTCACCTGGGAGGGAATGATTTGGTCACGCTGGGGAGAAGGGCCCTGATTCAAGCCATGCAGAGGGATGTGTCAGCAGTAACCAACAAGCTGGGGGCGACGGAGCTATTTTGGTCAGAAATTGTCCCTCGCAAAGTGTGGAGGGGTGCTAGATCTCCGGTCGCGATAGAGCAGTCCCGCAGGAGGGTGAACAGGTCCATGCAGAAGTTTATGGAAAAAAGGGGACTGGGGTTCATTAGGTATGCACTCATACAAGACAAAACCGAAGGGTATTACGAGCAAGAGGGGGTGCACTTGTCTGAGTTGGGTATGGATGTTTTCCTCCTAGACATACAAGAGGCTCTGACAGCGGCAGGTTGTAAGTAGCATGGTGGGTGGGGGGGCTCTGTCATCGACGGGGGCCTCCTCCAGAGCTGTGGCGGAGTACAGGGCGATCTGGAAGCAGACGGGGACAGTAAGGGTACCTCTGCGGCAGAAGGGTACAGTAAGGGTACCTCTGCCTGGCACAGTAAGGGTGCCTGAGCCAAGGACCAGGAGCCAAGGAGGTTCCGGGAAACCGCGTCGGCGCCCCGTTAGTCCTTCGGGCGGTCGGGGGGCCTGAACCGATCGGGGGTGTGCCACACCGCTCCGCCCTGACAGGGGGGGTGGGAGTATAACGAAAATGGTAATGTACTGCACCGTCAGAGCATCGACTCGCCGTGCAAGATGGCTCCTTAGGCATGCGGGACAGCGAGGGGCTGCCTGCTTTGGATCGCCCGTAAGATGACCCACCATAACGTCATACCTGTGTTGTATGAAATAAACCTGCAGCAGTTCTTTCCCACTAATATGTCTCCTGAGTTTCCTTTGGGTGGGAATTATAATTGTGTATTGTACAAGCGGGCGGGAGCATTGGCGGTGTGGGCACTATGCCGCTGACCGCGCGACCAGCAGGGGAGCATGGGCGGGGCAGCGCTTTAGTCCCACCCGGCTAGCGAGAGCCGACCTATCGGGTGCCCCTCCCCGCGTCCATTCTCACTGGCCAAGGGGGGGGGGCTTACCAGGGGGAGGAGGGGCGCCCCGCTACTTATTCCACAAGCAACCATAGCTCGGCCTCTCTCTCCTTCCTGGATTCTCCCGCGGCGCTGCTCTGTTCCCACCCTGAACCCTGACCCAGCAGCTAGAGCGGCAGAGCGAAGTTTTAGAATGTTGTAATGGTCTGATTTTGTGTTGCAGGCGGAGTTACAGGGCGATCTGGAAGCAGACGGGGACAGTAAGGGTACCTCTGTGGCAGAAGGGTACAGTAAGGGTACCTCTGCCTGGCACAGTAAGGGTGCCTGAGCCAAGGACCAGGAGCCAAGGAGGTTCCGGGAAACCGCGTCGGCGCCCCGTTAGTCCTTCGGGTGGTCGGGGGGCCTGAACCGATCGGGGGTGTGCCACACCGCTCCGCCCTGACAGGGGGGGGCGGGAGTATAACGAAAATTGTAATGTGCTGCACCGTCAGAGCATCGACTCGCCGTGCAAGATGGCTCCTTAGGCATGCGGGACAGCGAGGGGCAGCCTGCTTTGGATCGCAAGTAAGATGACCCACCATAACGTCATATCTGTGTTGTATGAAATAAACCTGCAGCAGTTTGTTATATTCTAGCCATGTACTGTATCTTTAATGAGATTGTTATGTTCTACTGTCACCATGGCTGTGAGGTCATTGTATCTTGCTCATGGTGGAATGTTAGGTTTGAATAGAGAAAACTGGATCTGGCACAGAGGAGTCTGGCAGATGAAGAGCTGTGTAGTTTCAATTGAATAAACTCAACAATTTCTCATCCATTAGACTTGTGGACTTACTACATATTTTTGGCGACGGTACCTACACAGCTGAACCCACGCATCTATCAACAAATATTTTTCAAGGATTTTTTTTCTCTCTCAAATCCACATCAAGCCATCTGCCTCAATTGCCTTTTTCTTTCAAGGAACTCCTCAATTCAATTTTACTCTTCACTCTACAAGTCTGAAGACCAGCTGCGCATCGAAGAATTTCAAAACGAACTTTCAACTCACAACTTCGGCGCTTTGAGATAAGTGACTCTAAAATTCATTTCAAAATTCTTCTACTCCTTAAAACTATATCATCTGCAGCGCGTCATTTTTACTGAAATGTGGTTACAATGTTGGCATTACATCTATTTTGTTTGCAGTGTATAATTTTCTACTGGCATATGGTTGCAGCGCTGACATTGCGTTGAGCTTAGAACGAATTATATGACTGTTTTATTTTGTACACGCATTTCCCTGCACATCGAGTAAAGCGAGCGGAGCAGCGGGACACATGTACACAAATGTAAAGCGCTCAAGATTTTGTTGCGGAAATGTAAAGTGCTCACAATACTGTTACGGAAACGTAAAACTCTCGCAAGTTTAAAAAAAAACGTTACCGGTACTTTCAGCCTTCAAGAGCGAGCGTTAGAGCGAGTCTTCCTCACGAGAGTCGAACAAGACCTCTACGCGAGAGTGCTGTATGACGTGAACTTGCGCGAGACTTCCTTTCATCTTTCTGCGCATGCTCCGTTTTTGCCAACCATTGTGGAGTCATCTTGTCGACCATACTGCGCATGCTCTGTTTCTTTTGCCAACCAACGTGGTGTTTCCTATCCACATAGTAATGCATTAACCACGGAATCCTCACCTTTTGTCTGCCACGTTCTACAATGTCACAGTGCTTTCTAAAGGATTCCATTATTCAACAATTAACATTCTTTTTCAAGAAAATGATTTTCTTAGACAATTAAGTTCTACAGTGTCACATTGCTTCTTCAACAGAGATTCTATTCTACAGCGTCACATTGCCTCGCCAAGAAAGATTCTATTCTGCAACAATTAAGATTCTTTTCTCAAGAGGACCATTATTTTTAATTTTACCTAGATACGACAAAGGATATTTTAAGTTTTCTTTTTAGACATTTATACGTGTATTTCCTCAGGTGAAAATTAACTCTAACTTGTATAATGTCTTCTTAACAGTCTATAAATGCTCCTCCATCTTTTCTTGATACTCCAGGAGATCCTCCAGTAAAGTGGGATATTTGGTTCGACGCCTTCGAAACATATTTAGGTGCCATCGGAGCTTCAAGGTTTCGCCCTGAAAGAAAAAAATGTCTTTTACTCCATTCTCTTGGTTTCGAAGGTAGATCTATTTTCAAGCACTTACCTGATCTTCCAAGAGATAACGAAGTTACTGATGAGTATCAAATTGCTGTTACCAAACTTAAACTTAGGTTTGATAAACAACCAAATTTGATTGTACTTAGGCACAAATTCTTTATGAGAAAACAATCTGAAAGTGAAGATGTTGATGCTTATGTATCTAGTCTCAGAAAGTTGGCTTCTGTCTGTCTTTTTGAAAACTTTACTGAACAACTAATTCGTGACCAATTCGTCGGCCATTGTAAAGACAAACAGATTAGGCAGAAGATACTTTCCATGGACAATCCTACCCTCGATGAAACCATTAAGGTAGCTAAGAGTATAGAGACATCTCATATTTCTCTTAAAGAGTTAGAAGACAAACCAATCGACAGTATCAATTTTGTTGGTAATGCAAGGAAAACTAAGAATAAATCCACAAAAGGTACGAGAAATGTTTCCCCAAGATTCAAAGATACTGTGTCTGTACCTAACAATATTTGTTTACGATGTGGGAGTTCTGTCCATAGTAAAGAAGCGAAATGCCCAGCAATAAATTCTGTTTGTAACTACTGTAAGAAAGTAGGACATTTTGCCACGGTTTGTCTAAAAAAGAAATTTCAAAAGAAATCTATAGCTTGTGTAGTTGAATCAGATGATGACTCAGATACTGAAATTATCTCAGTTATCACTGAACAAGCAGCAAATAGTGAAACATCAATACCTCTTACAGGTGATCCATCAACTTGTGTTGATCCTATTGTTGAAATACTTGTTGGTAATAAGAAACTTGATCTTCTAGTAGATTCTGGTGCGAGGATCACCATGATTACTGAAGAATTATTTCATGAAACCTGGGGAGAGAGAGATTTATTTCCTCCCGACAGGAAACGTAGAATTGCATTACTTGGATTTTTCTAGGATTACTTAGAATTTAGAGGTAGGAAAATAAGAGGAAAAATGTATGTAGCTGTCAAGGGTTTGAATATCCTGGGGTGGTTTCACCAGGGTCTTTTTGGCATGCAACTTAGACCAGGCGCAAAAGAACAAATATTACTTGTTTCTTGTGAAGAGGAAAGCACTAAGTGGGTCAATGAATTTCCTTCTGTTTTCAGTGATCAACTAGGTAAGATCATTGGTTTAAAAAACAAAATTATAGTTAAGGATGGAGCAACTCCTATTAAACACAAACTCAGGAGTGTTCCGTTTAGCATTAAAGAGGACCTTAACAAAGAGATTACCATGCTATGCGAAAAGGGAATTATAGAACCTACTGACTCATCATTATGGTTGTCGCCTCTTGTGGTTGCACGCAAGAGAGATGGAAAACTAAGGGTGTGTGTCGACCTTAGGTCCTTAAATAAAGAGATTTGGGTTGATTCCCACCCTTTGCCTAAGATTACGGACCTATTTACATGTATCAAAGGTGCTAACATTTTTTCGAAATTAGACCTGGCTAGTGCCTATCATCAGATAGAACTTCACCCTGATTCACAATCTTTAACAGCTTTTGTATCTCCTCTTGGTACTTTTCGCTACAAAAGAATGCCTTTTGGACTAGCCTCTGCGGCTTCAGTATTTCAAAGGGTGATGCAAAATTTGTTAAGAGATGTTGAAGGAGTTCTTGTTTTCCAAGATGACGTTTTAATATATGCCAAAGATGATAATACACATGATGACATTGTTAGGAAAGTTTTGGAAATTTTCAAAAAAAATTGAGTTGTTTTGAAAACTGAAAAATGCAAGTTCAGTTGCAGTGAGATAGAATATCTAGGTCATTTACTCTCTCATGAAGGGATCAAACCAAGACAAGGTTTAATCAATGCCATTATGAAGTCACTAGTTCCTAAAGATAGGTCTGGTGTTAAGTCACTACTTGAATTATTGGAATATTATTCAAGATTTGTACCTAACTATGCGTCACTGGTTAGACCTATTAGCAATTTGCTTAAGTTGTCTACTAAATTTTCATGGACAGCAGACTGTGATCGTGCTTTCTTGGAAGTGAAAGATATTTTTTTTAAAAGTGATGCCCTTACACCTTTTGATCCTGATTTGCCTTGTTTCATTACAGTAGACGCAAGCAAGGTGGGTTTAGGGGCTATTCTTACTCAACGGTCTGGTGAACAAGAACATACAGTTGCTTTTGCCTCCAGAGTTCTTAGGAGTGCTGAGATTCAATACTCTGTTATAGAAAAAGAACTGTTGGCTTGTTTATGGACTATTGATAAGTATCGACCGTATGTTTGGGGTAGACATTTTAATTTGATCACAGACCACAAACCACTTGTATCTATTTTGTCTGCTGGTCCTAGTAAATGCTGTACACCAAGGATCACTAGAATGGTTACCAAGTTACTTCAGTATCAATTTGATGTCACACACATTTCTGGTGGTAAAAACACACGTGCTGACTTTTTGTCGCGTTATCCACAGAGTGGTGATGTGAGTGAGGGTACAAGCTTTCAAGACTTGAATGATGAAGATGAAGAAGATTGTTTTGTAGCATCGATAGACATACCCATTTTGGCTGTTGGGTCTGAAGAAGATTGGAGAAAATTTTGGTTAAAAAGACAGGATTTTACAAGAGGTGTTCAATTTTGTCAAGAATGGGTGGCCAAAAGAGAAGTCTTTGTCTTCTGAATTACAACCATATTGGAAAGTAGAGTCAGAAATTTCGATTGAGGATGGTTTAATACTAAGATGTGAGAAACTTATTCCACCACATTGTCTTAGAGCTATCATCATGAAAGAAGCTCACGAGGGGCATTTAGGGATGTCTCTTACAATACGTCGTATACGACAAGACTTTTGGTGGCCAAGCATGGATAGTGAAATCAAGATGTTTGTTGAAAACTGTCCAGTGTGCTGCTTTTCTGAGAAATCACTTAAAGTAAGTGTTCCACCTTTGTCTCCTATTGAGTGCCCAAGAGGCCCATGGGTCAAAGTAGGTATCGACATTATGGGTCCTTATGAGGTTTTACCTTTGGAGATGAGATTCATTATTGTTTTAATGGATTATACATCCAAGTGGCCTGAGATAAAAGTAGTGAAGGAAGCCAGTTCGAATAATATTATCAAGTTTCTCAAAGAAGTATTCTTGAGAGAAGGTTTTCCTCAATTTATTATCTCAGATAATGGGACTCAGTTTGTTAGTGTTGAATTTCAAACTTTTCTTAAAACATGCGGAGTCAAACACCTTAGAAGCTCTCTCTATTATCCACAAACGAATGGCCTTGTGGAAAGGATGAACCGTGTTGTGGGTGATTGCGTTAGTTGGGCTGTGAAAGGGAAGCATGATGTTCTTGCATCTATTGAGGGCATGCTTTAGTTTTACAGAACGACACCGCACTCTTCCACGAAGGTTTCGCCTTTTGAAGTATTGGGAGGTAGAAGAGCCAATACCAGTTTTCGACCTGGGTGGATGTGCAAGTGGTCCCATTCTTTAACTGACGTTGAGTCAGTTTTACATACAGTCAAAAATAATTCTGATATGACACAGAATAAAGAAAAAGCATGGTTTGACAAAAAGAGAAATGTCAAAGTGGTCATGTTATGTGTAGGAGAGCTTGTTAGAATTAAGAAATCCACTCACACAAAGAAAAGAAAATGTAAATATAGTGAGCCCATCAAAATTGTACGCATAGGTACCAATGCTGTTCAAGTAGAAGGTGGGTGTTGGTGGAACATTTCCAAAGTTGTAAAAGTGAAGGAAAATGTTGTTGCTGAAAATCATGATGGATTTGACAGCGACATGAATGTATCTCGTAGAAAGAGTACCAGATCTATTAATTTACCTTACAGATATCGTGATTGAGTACTGTTTTATTCTGTACAATATTTATTAATAGAGTACCAGATCTATTAATTTACCTTACAGATATCGTGATTGAGTACTGTTTAATTCTGTACAATATTTATTAATTTTCAGATCTTTGTTGTTCTTTTCCAGTAATGTTCCTTTTATTTTTTAGACCATGTATTATTGTTGTTGTTCATTTTAACTGTTTTCTTTCCTTTGAGAAGAAAGGAAGGTATGTTATATTCTAGCCATGTACTGTATCTTTAATGAGATTGTTATGTTCTACTGTCACCATGGCTGTGAGGTCATTGTATCTTGCTCATGGTGGAATGTTAGGTTTGAATAGAGAAAACTGGATCTGGCACAGAGGAGTCTGGCAGATGAAGAGCTGTGTAGTTTCAATTGAATAAACTCAACAATTTCTCATCCATTAGTCTTGTGGACTTACTACACAGTTCTTTCCCACTAATATGTCTTCTGAGTTTCCTTTGGGTGGGAATTATAATTGTGTATTGTACAAGCGGGCAGGAGCATTGGCGGTGTGGGCACTAAGGGACTGCGCATCATACTGGCATCATGTGGGCAGTTGGGAAACTGGGACAGGACAGGACGTGTCATTGACACGGGTGGACTGGAGCACTGCATGAGAACAAGAAATAATATCTCTGTACAATATGAAAATCCACATCTTGTAATAAAATGATGTTCCTTCTGCTGCTTCTTTTTAGTTCGAGCATCAGCGATGACCTGTTGTATCACTCTGTGTGGCTTTGGCAAATCCACCCATTGCTATTGGCTGTTAGCTGTAGCATTCAGAAATGCTGGTTTCTTATTGGTGCATTTCTGTTAAAGTCCATCCTTTGTGTGTTTAGCTCTCTTTCCAGCGAATTCACTCAGAGGTCATTTTGGTCTGCCATCACACAGTACAGCACGTGATGTCCCATCTTCCCTCCTCCCATCTGACTTTGGAAGGTGGCCTTGTAGTGAAGAGTATTTGAGTTTGTTTAGTCTGCTGTGCTGACTCTTTCTTCAAGGACGCCCTGATCGTTGTTTACTTAAGACAGCCATCCGGTAACTGTCTCTGCTCTCTGTCAAACTGGCCGCTTTGGGAGGCCAAGCCCCTTTCTATTTAGTTACAACCCCTCCCCCGCCCGTCACTTTCCGCCCTCCGTTTTTATTCACATTGCACAAAGAATCTACCAGAACCGTATAATGCACACGAGCTTCGCCGCAACTTTTACACCATTGACTCCCCCCACCCCATGTGCAGTGCACGGTAAGGATTCAACCCGGAATGGCCGAATGCGCCCCGCCCGCCGGTCATGTTACACTTTAGTGCGTCCTTAGTGAAGGGTCTTAATGCCTCTGATTAGAGCTTTCTCGTCTCATTGCCCTGCCCTGGAGCACACTGCTGAATGACCCGAGAACCTGTTTCCCCTCTAGCACTGCCCTTGCCCCCATGGGTGCCGCAGGGCCTCCTGGCATTGCTGCACGCTGGTGGGGTGAGAGGCGAACTCCGCAGAGACTGCTCAGAGCCCCAGCAGCAGAAGGTGAGGGGAGCCAGCCTGGGGTTGTACTCACGCTTGGCAATCGCCTTGTGGGGACTGAGGAGTGTCCCTAAGCGGAGTGTGGACTCCATGACTATCAGTGCCTTCAGGCCCTTGTGTAGGAGCCGAGGTATATGGGGTTTTCCCTTGCAGCTAGAGACATGTATTAGCTGTTTACATAAGCTTGGCAGGGCGTGCCTCACACTGGAGTCTGCCAGGGGTTGGGAAGCACCTGTGCCCTAACACCACAAGATTCTCCTTCCTGCTGAATTCTGTGTTTGCTTTGTAGCCCCCTAACCTCTGGCCCTTGCTGGACTCTGGAGGGTACTTGCTCGACTTGCACTCACTCCTGCCGTGCAGCCTCAGTAGTTGTACCGTGCTGCTTCAGTGAGCTCACACTGGACTATTGGAGGTCTCATCGATCGATCTGGGGGCTCAAGGATTACACAGCGTGTACTGGTCTGGGTCCTGCTCCCTATCCCTTTGCTTCCACACAGCGGCAAACCTGGCTTCTCTAGGTGTCTGGTGCCGGAGTATTGTGTTGGGTTAAATCTGGGCATGGGTGCCTTTAGTGTTATTCATCCAGGTCTTGCTGGGCCTCCAGCTTCCATGACTTTTTGCACACCTTAGCATACCCTACTCCCATCTAGCGAATCACCAACCCTATCCTGAACAGCTTTCATCCAGCCTGAGCTCACTCCTAAACTGCAGCCTCAAAACTGTTATCCATGTTTTTCAGCCTTCTCTTGTTCTATGTGTGACCTATTGGCCTACCTTGACTCTCTTTCTAGTGCCACTGACTGGATCAAGGTAGGGCCCTCCTCTGCTGCCACGCGCCAGAGCTGTGAGTTCTGATGCAAATACCAACCGCAGGGCACGAGTCAGGTAAGTCCGTGTTCAATATATGGGCGAGTGAATTATTCAAGACGTCTCGTGGCTTGGACACGCTGCAGTGGCTCTGGGCTTTAGGTCTGGCCTGCTTTCAACAGCAAAACACTTGCACAGCTTTAATACAGGTATTAGTTGTCTGTAGCATTTTGTAGCTGTCGTTGAAATTCAACCTCATGAATTTATCAATTGGGCTGTGATTTTTTTATGGCAACACATATTTGCAGAGTTCCTTGCTTTTGCTCTAAGCATAGTTTCCTGGTTTATCTTTGCCAACGCAAACGTTTTCTCTACGTAATGAGATAATCTAAGTTTCACCAATTATCGAGGTAGGTTCATTCTAGTCGAACACAGCCGGCTGGAAAGAGTATGCAGAACTTTCCGATCCAAGTTTAACTTTTGCAGAGCTTTTCTTTGTACAGTAGGAATGTACAGAAGAATAGTAACCGTTTTCTGCACAATATCTCTAATGCAGAATCATTTCATTAGTGTCAATAAATGCAAGATAAATTGTTTCCAACCGTACAATTTACAGGATGAATGTGGCAAAACAAAAGGCTTTGCATACTTTGTGAAGTTGCAGAGTTTCCAATAGTCATTCTTGAAGGGTGCAATTGTGAATACCTCTATCTATGAACCCAATTTTAATTTGTTGTCACTGGGAAAACCAAATAGGTATGAGCACCTACCTCATCTGGTATGTGATTATCATGACAGTATGACAAATTTCATATTATCTTGAACGTTAAAGCTGCTAGGTACCCCCTGTCATAGGTAGCATCTTCAGGTAGTTTGGGTGTTTTGACGAAGAACTCCTTGCGTTATTCACTTTTAACGTTGTATGGATTGTTTTAGGAAGCTCAGGATGCAAAGGGGCAGATTTACAAGCCCCTTATGACAATTTTACGACGCCGTCGCGTCACTTTTGTGATGCAACGGCGGCGTAAACAATGCACCACTATGCGACTTATATTTACAATGTGACGCATCTAGTGAAATGCGAGATGCGTTACGTTGTAAAGCCCTGCGCTACATTATACCTGCGTCAGGTATAATGTATGCAGGGTGTGTGTTCCGTCGCAAGGAAGCCCCTTAAAAGTGACGCAGTGAAATCTACAAGATTTTTCTGAGTCACTTTTACGTCCCCGCTGCGTAAAAACCATACGCCTGTAAGCAGGCGTAAGAAGTAATGCAGCACAGCAAGTATAGGGCACCCCTGAGCAGTGCTGGAGTTGCGTCGCGCTTGCGACACAACTCCAGCACTGCGTCACCTTTACGACGTCAGATGCATCACGCATCTCTCTATACTTGCACCACGGTGCGCCGCATTGTAAATGCAGTGCATCCATGGTGGCGCAAGGGGTTTCAACCGTCACGCAAAATAACTGCTGCATCCCTGCTGATATGCAGGGATGCACCAGTTATTGTAAATCTGCCCCAAAGTGTTTGAGCTACGAAGTCAGTAGTCACACTGCAATGATTAAAAAGGTAAAGCGAGACCTACTTTTCAACATGCTGCACGGCAGCCACAATGCTCTACAACATAGTTTAAAAGCATTGGCAAAGTCAGTAGCTTTGGCAAACACTTACAAGGTCCCAAAGGCGAGACCTATTGGCTATGCCAATGCTTGTTTATTATGCATCCATGTATTTATCCCAAAGCACTCTGGAGATAGACTTAAAAGCGCAGACTTTAAAATCCAGGCATCGAAGCATTGTTTTATCAGCATTGTTTATATCAGTGTGGCGTGGCTGCCAAACATACATAACTTCATGTAGCGGAATAATGCGTTGTGACTTTGGAGACGAGGAACACTTTCTCGCCCACAACTATTTAGCGGTTACACCGAGCAAACCAAAATCTAGCAATTCGCAGTAGCAAAAAATACAGATCAGTGTTCATTGGCTGGATATGAATCAGACAAGGATAACATGAAACCCTGATTGGCTGTCCTCAGTCAGGAGCTGTAGGCTGTTGGAAACGTGAACCAGCTCTTTGACCTACAGTTACCTCCTTCTGTTCCTGCCAGGGATGTGACTAAATGTCTCTCTATTCATCTGCATACAGACAGCCGCGTGTTCACAGCCTGTTCTGCAACAGCCAATGGGAAGGCCCCAGCGGCCGCTCCCTCCGGGGAGGTGCGAGGGTGACATAGCAGCTGCTCATTCCTTTTAACTAACATTTCCTAGCTTGTACTCGCTAAGATCTTTTTGCATTCCACCCCCTCTCAACTCTACAGCATCACCTCAGAAAACCACAGCTTTAATAAAATCTCCTTGAATCGCAGCTGAAATCCCCTTGTAAACTTTCAGTCCTTCCTACAGATTCGATTGCATCGCTCCCTCCTCTTGTTGCAGTCTGTTTCTAGAAGCAGGCTCTGCCATTGCAAGCGTCTATTACAGCTCTGCTCAGTGTTTTTTTCTTTCACACGAACACTGCGTGCCTGGGGAATTATAGATGTGAGCTGATGAGGTGGAAAAACAGTCACTGTGTGGCTGTGGGTCCTAGCTCATCTGGAGAAGGGGTAACCCTTAGGAAATATGCAGACGGCAACTGCTGAAACTGCCTCTTGGCAGGCAAGGCAATTTTATTACAGTGCTTCAGGTACCTCCCTAAGTGGGTTGCATGGGTATGCCCAGATGTGGGTCCATTGCTCACTGTGTCACAGGAACCAAGCTGTACCTGGCTGATGAGCGCATAACTAGGGCGAAACCGGTCCTGGGTTGTTTGTGCTCTGGTTCAGGGAGGACATGGCCTGGCAGTTCGGGCTGGCCTGTTTCGATGAGGAGCAGGGTCAAGACTGATTTGCATATGGCTGGGTCCAAACTGATGTGACATGGTGAGCAAAAGAAGGATGGGTTTGGATGCTACCCCAAGCGATTGCCAGTGGTTAGACAAATTGCAAGCATTCCTCCCATCACCTTTTGTGTGTTTCAATTGTATTGCAGTCCCCAGTGTGTAGAGTTAAAAACAAGCATTTGCAATACAATCGGTCTCACATTTGGGAGATTTTGAGCTATTGTGTTTTACCTATGTGTTTGTCTTGCAAGTTTTTAGAAATGGAAGCATTGGTTACATTAAAAAAAGCAGCCCTTGTGCACAGCGTTATGAAGCAGTGGCACAGGAAGGACAGCAGTAATAACAGGAGGGAGTGGGTGTGGGCGAGGGGGCAACAGACAGCCAGAGAAGGCCAGCCAAAAGGTTCAATTTGTGATGCCTGCTGGACACAGGCCGAATACTGCATTGTATAGCTGTAGGGTAGGCACCCCATTTGTATAAAGAAGTGAAAGGATGCTAAGATAACTCAGTGAGTTATGTGCAAGTGCTTGTTATTTGTATGAAGTCTGCAAGTTATATGTTTGAATCTCAGTAAGTTCACACTGCTGTTTATCCTTATGAAGTCGATAGCATCTGGGCTGTTCACGTGGTGGTAATCATCAGTGTTTTTATTATATCTATAGCATGGCGATGCTGCGGGCCTTTGGAAGAAGGCACTGTATACAAACTAAATTACTGTTATAAACATTACTCACAGAATGATGAGGGCTGTTTTCCAGCACCTGATGAGAATGCCCGGAGTAGGGCTGGGGAGGGGCGGGCTGCTCCTGCAGGTGGGCAGATCAGTTCTTCAACCTCAGGCAGTTCCGTAGGCCCGGAAGCAGAGCCTGTCCTTACAGCCTATTGATCACTGCAGATAGGCTGCCAACTCTCTGCCTTTAATAAAATAAAGCCATCCTTTAAAGTGGAACGTAGCATTTCCTCCCCCCACCAGGGGACCGTGACTTGCACCCCTGTATACTGTGCCTTGTAAATACCTCAATGAAAGTATTTGAATTAAAAAAAAAAAGCTGCAAGATCCGTGCAGAAGAAATGTGACTATTTGCATAGAGTTCTGCAGCTGCAGCAAAGTAGAAAGTGGCTCTCTCAGCAATTTATGCATTCACAACAGAATTTCCCTTTTTTTTTTTTTTAGCCTCCTGCCTGCTTGCCTTGGCGCTCGCTCTCGGTCCAGTGTTGTGCACAGCATCCCTGCCCACTCCAGGAATTTGAACCTCGCATTTAGCAGGCAGAAGCAGATGTTCATGGAGTTGCTGAATAATAAAGTTGGAGAAAGTTGAACATTAGCACACTCCAAGTTGCACATAATAAAAACAAGGCATGTGTGCAACATTTGAACAAGAAGATGTTGTTATATGGTATTCAGGTGCGAGACAAAACACACTATTTGCTGAAGGATGGCAGCAATGATGGGAGGGAGGGGTTGCGAGCGAGGAAGCAATAGATGGCCAACAAAAAAAACAATGACTGAAATCACAAGCAGCGTTGCAGGAAGGGTGGCAGCAATGACATGAGGGAGGTGGTGTGGGCAAAGAGGCAACAGATGGGCAGAGATGGCCAACCAAATGGATCAATTTGTGATGTCTCCTTTGGGGGGGGAGGCAAGCACCCAAAGGCAGGACAGATGGACACTATTGTCCAACCACAATAGAGGAATTTCGAAAGGCAGGCCATCCAACCAACCAGAAGCGCTAGGTGTGTTGAGAAGACCATAGACTGAATACAACACGCCTTTGAAGAGCAGCAAAAGCGCCCAGGCTCGACCTAATGAAGAGGAATAGTTCTAACCTTGTTGTGAGGTCGACATGATTCAGCCCATAAGATGGCCCTAGGATGGGTGTATATGACTTTCTTTCGACCCTACTATCTCTGTATTAGAGCAGAGCCCAGAGGAGCCCTGAGGATTGTCTCATTAACTCTATGAAAGCACCAAACTAGCCCAACTTAGCACCACAAACAAACTTGGATACTCAACAGCCTGGGGGTGTGACAAGGCCCAATAGTTAACTTCATCCTATTTCCCAAAAAGAAGTTTCTTTGCTTTTTGCCTTGTGTGTGTCTGTTTTTCTTTCCCAATTTACTAGTGCTTTTGCACCATGTTGATCCTTTTCTGTCACAAAGGATAAACAAAGTTTTGATTTGTTGCACATACTACAAGCACAAACTATGAACTATGCTAAAAATTAAAACAGAACTCACTCCTTCACACTCCCTTCCCCCCAACTACACTATTTGCAGTAAACGGTGGCGCTAGCAGCCTAGCACCAAAGCTAATGGGAATAACTCCTGCCAGCAATTTGCATTCACTGATATAGGAAGTGGATGACACCAGCAGTGGCTGTGGACAGCCGCGGCTCGCACAGGTAAATGGTGTGGGGCGGTGAGGCGGGGCAGGGAGGGGGGTAGTGGAATCAGACATACATCGACAATGTTAAAACTAACAAAATAAATAAATAAAAGCACTTACCTTGCACTCACCGCAATGTAAGTGCTTTTATTTATTTATTTTGTTAGTTTTAACATTGCAATCGTATGTCCGATTCCACTACACACCACCCTGCCCCGCCCCCTCCCCACCTCACCACCCCACACCATTTACCTGTGCCAGCCACTGCTGGCTGTGGACAAGGACCGCCTAAGAAAATCTTTTGGCGTTGTAATTTATCGTTTCAAAAAGGGGCAAACGTGGCTTCATTCCATGAGCAACTGTGCCATCTGCCCTTTTGCTCAGCTTTCTTGCGAAACTGTTTTCACACAGTGGACAAGATAACCGGGAGCCCTTTGAAGGTCTGTGTTACTGCATGCTTCTCACCAGCAAAGTGAGAGACCTGAGTTCCTTCAAAGGAAATCCCCAGCGATTGTGAATAGGGCTACTTTCAAGGTAAAGATTCTGGGGAAGATGTGCCTGACAGCCGAGTAAGCTGTTGCTTGTCAGGATGGACTGATTACGTTGTCATTCTGGCTGACTTAGCAGCCCAACATGTTGAAGCAGATCATCATCTTCACCTGAGATCAGCATTATGCCAATAGTCACAGGGGGCCGGCTGCGGCAAGTTTCATCCACACAGGATGACTCTACTGTACCTGAGACCAGCCCAACCTTTGCAAATAAAACATCTCTAAGATTTGTTTCTGCATGCCAGCCATGCAGAAGTTTGCATGATGATAGATAGACTGTGGTCATAGATTACAGAAAACCAATGTCAGGAGGAGCTTCAAATCAGCAGAGCTCAGGCTACTGACGTGTATTGCTATAAGATATACAAATGCAGACGTGATCTAGTTTTAATCAACTATATTTTTTTTTAGAAGTTTACACCTTTATGCAGAATACATAAAAACAGTATTTTGCAAACAGTGACTAAAATAAAGGTTGCTTAGTTTTATTTTCTGATGGTTAAGGAATTACTAAAAACAAGCAAGCACATGCATCAAGGTATGATTTTGGGAGTCCTTAATTGCGATAATTAGGGAATTGCAATTAAGGACTTGCAAAAGCCTAAGCATGTAGGAATCGCTATAAAAATAGTAATTCCTACACATTCCTTATTTGCGACTCGCAAATTGCGAGTCGCAAATAAGGAATGGCTTCCCATTCATTCCTATGGACCTACAGGCCCATAGGAATGAATTGGAAATTGCCTGCGCAATTTGTGAGTACCAAACGGTCCTCGCAAATTGCGCATGCAATTTCAGGGTGCAAGGGTGTCAAAAGGACACCCTGTTGCACCCCCCTGAAATTGATCTGTGCACATATGTTGAGCACAGACATGCCCTAAGGGCATGTGTGCGCGGAACATGAAACTTTGAGAAATGCACAAAAGTGCATTTTTCAAAGTTTTTGCAAATTACCATGAAGCTAAACTTCATGGTAATTTGCACCCCTATTAGCAAAATTGCTATTCTTTTTACTTCATTGCATTGCATTTAAGGAATCTCAAATTGCGATGCCTTAAATGCAATCGCAATTTAAGAAATCGCAAAAAATTGGCAAGTTGTTGCATGCATCGCAAAAGCTAATTTTCCGATCGCAAACGGCCGATTTTTGTGAATCTCACTGTTTGCGATCGCAGAGCTTAGATGCATGTGCCTGAAGATTCCTTATCCCATTGACATATGTACATTTAGACATTAAAGAAAATGATTGAAAGGAGAAATCACTTTGTCATTTTTGAGATGGCACAGACTCTCTGTTGTGGTGTATTACTCTTAAAAGATGAAAGGCATGCCCTACAACAGCTTTTACACTGTTCAAGCCTCTCTCAGCGCTCCGCAGTCGGTTTACACTGTAGCAAATGTGTACCGCCCCTTTCAATACACACTGACATCTCATGCACCTACACACTGGCCCATCACCTGTTTTTTAGTGGATCACATATTTTTTTGTCAGGCGTTTGTCTTCTTGTGGCTAGATCACATAAAGTAACTGGGTGTTGAATATTTGTAGGAAGGTGCTGATTTCCACCATGTACCATATTTGCGAGGGTGGTCATTTTTGTTCTATTCGTTTTTGCAGTATTTAGTGGTGTTCATCTACAGCAAAAGACAAGGGGGCCTTTAGGAAGAAAACATAATAGTATAAGCAGAGATTCACATATCTGCCTGAGATTACTTTTAGATTTTATTTTTATCCACAAACATGCCTAGTATTAGGCCTGGAACCCTGTGATAGGAGTAGTTTTCTAGACATACCACTGTTGTTATATTCCATATAGGTATCCTGATATAGGCCCAGGTAACTTTGTAACCCTTCACCTATATTCTTCCCTACATTACACTTATAAAGGTTTACAGGGACTGACCTTTTACCTAGATACAACACTGCATTCAGAACGCAGGTTTTTCCTTGTTCGAAATCTCATACATTATGCATGAGGATTCTTGGAATCGCAGCAGGACTACCATCTCCTGTATAATATCTATGTATAAAGTCCAACACAGTAATACAGTGAGGTAGGACTCCTGGGGAGACCTATGGGTATATATACATCACATCTTGCTAAGACAGACAGTTTAGACTAGGACTTCCCGGCCGACACACTTACCAGAGATGCTGACGCTCCTGCATACAGACACTCCAGCTCGCAGTGGTCTAAACACATCCCTCGCGGGGTGTCCAACTCGAGACCAGTATGGGGTCCCACAGTCTCTCACTTCAGGTAATGGGGTTGACTTTATCCTAGAGGGATTCTTGGCTTGACACCCACACACAACCTAGGTACACTTAGGTACATCTAGTTAGGGAGGCATCGTAGGAGTACGCATCTTTTTATCATTTGTTTTATATACTTGTATGCATTCATGATTACTGCAAAATGGTAGAGCTTTACCATCCGTTTACTTTTATAGTACTGCTAATCCTTTATTTCTTTTGCTGTCTAATGGTTGTTGTAGCTCATCTATTTTACACAAGAATAACAACTGTTCAATAAATACTTATTGAAAACGCCCAGCCTGTTCATTCTGTGTATCTCTCTGAGACAAACTAAGTTAGCACGAGTGACTGAGCAAAAAGTGGTATATTGTTTCCACGGTCCTGAGGGATCAGGGTTGTCATGTTCGATGGTTGCCAAGAACTATTCTCTCCTTGGTAAGAGGAGCTTCTCGTGGCACTGTGAGCTTGTGGGTACAAAAGGCCAACATACACAGTAGGGGTGTTCAGAATCAGTCTGACACCAACCCTACAGTGTATGCTGTCCCAACGCGCAGATCCTGTATAGTTTTTATAGGAACTACACAACACTGTGTGGCAGGTTTTGCATAGCATAGAACTCCACACAGGCAAATTGAGCTTTCAGTACAAAAGCAATTTTTTTCCCTATGGCGAAACATTTTTTCCCCATTGAGAAAGCTTTTCCCTACTCCTCCAGCAAATCTGAGGTGATATGTTTCCCTTCCCAACTTTGTAGAAGAGTTACATGTTTCTGCATGTTCCCTAATGTACAAGGCATATCACGCCTTAGATTGTCAACTTTCCACCTTTTGAGTAGGATTTACTAGTATGGATTTCTCTACCCTTTTGGAGAAAAATAAACTACTAAAGGCATTTCTGCCATTCAGGAATCCCTTTGTGACTTCCTAGCAGTTGTAAAAAGAGTATTTTTCGCTGTTAAACTTACTTATGACCAAAATTACCTTTGTCATTGGGCCCAAATACAGCAAGTCTATGAATCAAATAGGATATTTCCATCAGAACAGATTGTAACTAAACGCAGAACAAGATAATGAAAATAAGTTTGGGCGGAAGTCGTGAATCTTTTGATGACTCGGCTGGCTGCATTAATTTGTGGGCTTTCCCACCTTTGCCTAAGTTGGAAATTATGAATGTTGATTCTCACTGACACTGCTGAAAAAATAAATTGAGTAAAACAACTCGCGCTTACCACATGTACTGGTGTAGAATAGCACCTTGATGCCTATTAGCACCACTAGAGTAGTTTATGTATCCCAGTCTTCACGCCAATTTATTATTCTTTGAAATGATCAACTGCTGTGTTTTCCCCGAGCTGAATGTTGCTCGCCTTTGGGAGGTCATTAAGTACCTTAGATTCAGAATGCTTTTGAGGAAGATGGCTGCCTAGAGGCCTTGATTCTCTTCAGAGCACTCGACCAAGATGCATACATTGTTTTGGAAAAAAAACGCATATCCGCTTGGTTAAAGGAATACAGAAATATTTATCAGCCGAAGAACGACAGGAATAAAAATAGCTACAGGAACACATGCACCCGCCCCTCTGAAAAACACGTGCAGGAACTAAAGATCTTCAATTTCGAAGGAAGACCGTTAAATTGGCAGTTCTTTTCGTGAGTCATTAAATGTACGGGAAGCCAGGAAAAGGAACGGATTCTAAAGAGTACATAAATAGGCATCATGCCCCACTGTGTAAGCACAGACTGCTGTTCAAGCAAGCTAAATTAGGCCTTAATTAAAATTACACCATTAGATCGGGAGCTGTTTATCGCACCTATTGTAGTACGTTTTCCTGTGTTTCAGAATTCACCAGGTATGAGAGATACGACCAAGCATGTACCAAAATCTGAATGTCCCAGTATTCTCACACCTTTTTCCTCAATTTCATTTTGTCAGGTTTGACAAGTCTGCTGTCATAATAATCTAAAGAAAATGAGGCTGAAAGACGGATACCTTTGGTAAAATGGCCTCCTGAGTCTAACAAAGAAGAAACTATGGGATGGATATAACAAATGTCTTCAACGGAGGTTTTTGCTTTCATCCCAGTGCAAAGCCAGATGGCAAAGAACACGATTTAGCTTAAGAGGGGCAAAATGGCCCACGTGAATGCATGCTGGTATGAGTTTTAGACATATTTGCAACCAGTAGGAAATAACAGTTAGCTGAAATGATGGACTGTATGAATTAAGGTTATCACTGACGCTGCAGATGGTATGTCATGCTGACCAATCTTTCTAACAAGTCACCAATAAATTGCAATTTCTGTTGCAATCTCTGGTTGAGGGAGAAGTTGATGTGTTACAAATCAGAAGGCACCTTTTAATAGGCACTTTATTCAAACCTTGCCTTACCGAAGCAGTCCTACGGATATCAGTAAATATGGGTAATAATGTACTTCCAGTAGTCAAAGCTATCTGGTCAACCTGAGGGCAAAAGGAAGGCATCAGCACTTATAATGCTAATGCAAATGAAGAATTTAAAATATTGACGAATGTTCTTGTTGGGCTGTGTTACTACGTTTCTTGGCGATCCACCAACACTTTTAAACCATCCAGTTGTGTTACTTACAGAATCAGGGATAGTGTTGTCATGTGGAAAACATCACAAATGCAAACTGGGTGGGATTCTGTCAGTGATGTAGTGCAGAGCAGGCCAGGCATCGCAGACAGGCATGTTGGAGCTCTGCATTGGCGTTCCCCCTCTACCGGTCCATGCTGTAGCACGAAAATGCGGCTCCTGGAGCTTTACGTTGAATTATGGTGCAAGCGGCGAGGTCTCAGTGTAAATGGGCCCTTTCGGGGTTAGAAACAGCCCAAAGGCTTGAAGACAGATCCCATGGCAACACCAAGCGTGCAGGGCTTGTGGGGCAAAACTTGGGGGTTACAAACTCAAAAACAACCAGGTCCGGGGCTGGTGCAGCATGTTGGGGAGCGTTTTGTGTCACTGAGGCTCAGATAAGGAGGCCAGCGGGCTAGCCCATGGAGTCTTTCTGGTGTCCTGGGTTCAAGATTGAAGTTGCAGGTTCAGTTCTCTTCTCACCCTGGCAAGAGGGTAGTAGGCAGCAGATATGTTTTCCTTCAGAGTAGCAGTCCAAGAGAGTGACAGTCAATTCATCAGCACAGCAGTCCTTCTTCCTGGCAGAGTATCCACAGTTCCAGAAGTGTACTGCAGTGTTAGGGTCTGAGGTCCAGTATCTATTTCCTGTCGTGGCTTTGAAGTGGGGAGAAGCTTATAGAGGCATGTCTTTGAAGTGCACAGATGCCCTGCCTTCCTGGTTCCAGGCTAACTACAGAGGGTATGCAGCCCTTTGTGTGGAGACAAGACAAAGCCCAATCAAGTGTAAATGTAATGGGTCCAGGTCCTCCCTTCCATTCTGCCAGTAATGATCCATCTAGTCACACCTAAGATCCCCACTGTGCGTGGCTGTCTAGGAGGAATACACAAATCCATAAAGCCCCCATGTAATCCAGAGACAGGCTGAGGTCACCAAATTTCTAAGGCAAGAAAATGACAGTTTTCTAAAAGTACATAAAGAAGAAGTGGTGGAAGGTGGTTTATTAGTTGGTGCAGGTAGGTACCCACCACTAGTAGTAAGGCCACAATCACAATGAAAGGTCCAGTCAAGGTCTCAATAAATTATTCCCTTGCTCAACCCTTGTTAGCTGGCTGCAAGCCGGCAGGTTTAACTTAGGAGCATTTAACTTAGGAGCATTGTTTAAAGCATTAAAAAACACCAATACATCAAATAAGTAAGACTCCAAACCCAATTTATATCAATATGAAATATTTTTATGATTAAAATGACACTAAAACAGAACAGAAGATGTGAATTTTTAAAGAATAAATACTTTCTAGTGCTTAAAACCCAAAAAAGCCAACTTGGAACATCTGGTTGTGCTAGACCAGGACAAAGTTAAAGTTTCAGGCCGACCGTAATGAAGTGCGGGTCAGATACTATGAGCAGTAGGGCCCAGTCAAGGTTTTACTTTCTGACGTAGTCCCTTTTATGGAGCTTTCTCTTGTAGTCGTGTGGTCCCTCTGGGCAGGCCGGGTTTGGCTTCAACGACAGTGGCTTGCTTCAGCAGGCTGCCTTGGTCGATTCCGGGAAGTCTCGTCAATGATGAAGAGCTCCGGAGCTTCAGCGGGCAAACCCGGGTTGCTGTTCGACTCTCTACGACGGGTCAGTCAACTTATGGAGCTTTTTGGTCAAAGTGTTCCTAATGATCTTAAACTTTTTTTAAATGCCTCCAGAAGGTCCTTTTGGGTTTTAATGGGTCCACAACACCAGCCTTGTTCCCAGAAGCTATGAGCTGCTCCTTTGAGAGTTGGGACTACAGTTCCCACAATGCACCTGGCCAAACCCTTTAAAGTCCATCTGAAGATGGTCAGCTGGTTCCTTCTTGGTGGAGATGAGGCAGGTGGAGCTCTTTTAACCTGTTGCTTTCAGGGAGTCCACTCCTTGAACTTTTAGTGGAAGGCAAAGTCTTTCTTTTGCTTTAGTTCCAAAGTGTGCAGCAGGTTCAGTCATTCAGGGTTTAACCCTCTTAGTGCAGGCCAGGGGTTCTAGCAGGATGGTTCTTCTTCTTTTTGTTTCTTCTGGCAGGGATCTGAGCTGTTTTGCAACTCTCCCATATTTATCCAGGCTTCAGGGCTGGAAGCAGGGGGGCACCCCTGACAAATGAGGTTCATGGTGTCACCCTCAATGCTGACCAGTTCCGCTAAAGTGTGGTAAATTGTTGTCCCAGAAGGCACTGCTCTTCAAAAACCAAAATGGAGAACATCTCTCCTGGAGATTAAGGTCTGGTTAACCCAACCTACTGGGGTGTGGCTAACTTTCCCTAATGCACCCCTTCCAGCCCTTCTGATAATTCAATTACAGGGGCTCCTATCTGGCTAGAGGTGCAGGAAGTGGGGGTGGGTCTGGGTCCTGTCCTGAGTGCCATTCCCTCTTTGAAGACCATTTTGGCTACCCAGTCCCCTTCTGCAGCCTGTAGATCTCCTCCCACCAGATGTCTCTTTATTTCCTTTCGGGCCACTTCAAACCTCATCAGAGCAGCTTGACTCAGCCTGTCAGACTCGTCAATCAGGAGAGGCTTCTCTAGAGCTGTAGTTAGGCACATTTGAAAAACATGTTCTATAACTTCTTTTCTGACATACTTATAATAAATCTAACCTTGGCAAGTTGTTAGATTTATTCTAACTTTTTGTTTAGAAACTTTTAAGTATAATTTTAGCTCACTCCTGTCAATAGTTTGACTTTATTAAAGTATAATAAAGCCTTCCCATGTTAGCCTATGGAGCTAACGTGCTACAATGGGGGGGGGGGGGGGGGGAAATGGCAATCTTTCCCTCCCCAGGGCATATAAAACATATTTTAGAATGTCCCTGCGTATAGTTACAAGGCACCCTCCCCATGGGGCACCTAGGGGAGACCTAAGGGGTGACCTATATGTAAAAATAAGGTAGTTTAAGATTTTGAAAGTACCTTTAATTCCAAAGTCGATTTTACATATAATTTTGATAAATTATTATTTTATTTATTTTCATTTGAAAACCTTACAACAACGATGGACTGAAGTAGCAAATGTCCACCTGAGTTCCGGAATACATTTTTGCAACATGCATGCAGTACACATAACAGAAAGGTCACAGTGCCAAACACAAGACCCACTGGCTCTATAGTGATCTATAAATCATTCCAGCACAGTGACCAAATGGAAGTCAAACCAGCAAATTCCACAAGTTAGCATCATGGATACACACAGCAGTTTAACATAACAGGCATCACCATACGTTTTACGACTGAAAGGGTAAGTGTTATACACTAGTACTGTCCTGTGTGGTATGAAGCCCTGACTCTACCATAGCAGGGGAGGGCAAAGCAGGATCTTGCTGGTACATGGAAGAAAGAAAAGGCTCCCATATGTCTTTGGGAGGGAACGTAAGGGCATAATCTCCCAATAGCTCAACAAGAGCTCCAGTGCACAGCTACACATCTCTTAGCAAGCAGGAGTAGCATGTCAATGAGACGCTGGTGTGGAGCTGGTACATCCATGACATAACCCAATAGCCCTATCAGTGGAGAAAATGGCCGCTGATGACTAGCAATGGTGTGTACACTCTTGAAGATATCTTCCCATAATGTCCCTACTTTTGGACATAGCCTTGCCAATTGAATCTAATCAGCACATCCCGGGTTAGAAACTAACCTGATTTTAAATAACTGGAGTTAATTATGGTATAGCCTATGCAGGAATTTAAAATGTATGAGTCTAAGCTTGTATTTGGGGGAGAGATATTCCAGCTGGCAGCAGCCAAACTCCCACTGATTATCAGTCAGGGGGAGTCCAAATCTGTATCCCAAGCTGCTCATACAGCTGGAACAGTAATCATAGTGGTAGTCTGCATGCTGTTATATAAATGAGTGAGGAGCTTGCGCGAGAAGGAGGATGTGTGAATGAGCTCTAGCACTGACAGAAGAGGTAGAGGAGCAGGGAAAGTGTCATGTATAGTACGACAGGTTGTTTTGAGCCGATAATACAGTAGAGTGTTGAGAGGGGTAGGATTAGAATCTGCAACGAATGGAGTAATAAATATACCCTTGGGATATAAGTCCAAAACAGTCTGAAGTTGTCTCGCACTCCCCCGCAAGGCGGTGCCCCTATCTTGAAGCAGCAGCAATAGTGGATTATATGCACTAAAGGCAGATGCAGCATACAAATATGCCAATCCCGCTCGCTTACGCAGCCCTCCCAGGCCCAGTGCATGCAAGCCACAGTGTCCACTACAGCTCTTGGTGCTTTATATGCCATGTATAGTGCAGCGTTCAAAGGCCAAGGGGCAGCTTGGGTGAAGCCAGTAATGCAAAAACTGCACCTGAGCACATCGAACAAACAGCTTCATATCAGGTGCCCACAAGCCCTTTTGCACGAGCGGTAGAGTGAGAAGATCCCAAGACGTGAAAGGCTTTTATTCACTGTATAAGCGTAATAAGGCAGGATTTAAGACGTTGAAAAAATTGTGCGGTAAGTTGAAGGGGAACAATTATGAATAGGTATAAAAAATTGGGAAGGACAATCATCTTAGCTATTGCAATGCGACCTGTAAGAGAAGGAGGCATATTGGAGCAAACCGGCACTCTGTATTCTAGCCAGTACACAGCACAACAGTAATTGGCACGCCATAGGTCTACAGGATCACAGCTTAGCCACACGCCAAGATATCTAAATGGCTCCGACGCCAACACAAGGGGGTACTCCGTAGCGAAGGGTACTGTCCCATCAGTGAGGGGAAATAAAAAGTACTTTGCACAATTTATATGTATGCCCAAATATCTGACAAACCATACCACTTCCTGTGTGAGATGAGCTAGGTTCTCTAGCGGGTCCTGAACATAAAGCTAATATTGATGGCATACATCAATAAAACCAGCCCCCTGATGGTGAAGCCAATGTCCCTATTTGAGTGGTGGTGTTGGAGCCGTGCTGCCAGTGGCTCCATTGCTGTCGCAAAAAGGAGCAGCAACAGCGGGCAGCCTTGACTTGTGCCTCAAGTAATAGGAAAATGTTCCAATATTAAGCCATTTAACCAAACCCCAGCTGTGGGTAGAGTATATAGAAGCTGCATTTGCTTGACAAACTGTGGACTTAAGCCGAGGCGCCTCAACAAAAAGATAGGCCCATTCTAGGGAATCAAATGCATTAGTTGTGTCTAAAAGGGCTGCAGCGGTCAAGATCTTGTGGTCTAGGTGGTACAGTAGCACAAAGATGGTGCACAGATTGTGTGCGGTAGAACGGCCAGGGACAAACTCCGACTAATCAGGCCATATGACTGATGGCAGGAGTGGCTGTAAGCGGTTAGCTAATAACTTGGCGTAGATATTATTATCTACGTTAATTAAAGAAAATGGCCTGTAAGAGTTACAGAGATTAGCCTGCTTGTCCAGTTTTAACAGCGTAATTATGACTGCTTCTCTTAACGAGGGAGGCAGAGATCCAATGTCTTGGTATTTCTGAAACATTGCCAGGAGATGCGGGCAAGCATGGATGCAAATTCTTTGTAAAATGCTGTGGTCAAGCCATCCTAACCTGGCGCTTTGTCTCCCGGTAAGGAACCAGTATTCTGCACTATTTCTTCCACGGTTATGGGGGAATCTAAGTATGCCCGTTGAGCATTATCAAGCCAGAGTAACTGTAGAGTGTCAAAATAGTCAGTAAGCTCAGCTGGTCCCAGCACAGGTGTGGCCTTGTACAGACGGGAGGAAAAAGAAGTCATTGTTTGAAGTAAATGGATGAAGTTCAGACACAAAGTTGAAGACGCGTGGTCTACGGAGCATTCCCGCAAGTATCTTTCCCAGACGGTCACCCTCACTGTAACGTCTTGTGCGCTGTGGCGCAAATAGTGGACCCCCCTATCTGTCTCCTCTCGATAGTCAGACAGTGCCTCCCAGAAGGGAGCCAGAGTAGCAGAGCCATTAGTGCAGAAATATTCTGACTCTCCCCCTTGCAGGTTCATCTCGAGCCAGGTTAACCGGCCACATATAGCCCTCAAGGCCCCAGATTGTTTACAAATACAGACACCCCGAATGACCACCTTAAAGTTTTACCAAAGAGTAGAGGACGAGTCAACAGAGCACATATTGTTAGCAAAAAAATCAACAATGGTTTCTTGGATTTCTTCCTGAAACACGACGTTGCGTATTGTATCAGAAGGTAAGCACCAGGTAAATGTGTGGGGCAGCGCCCGGCCAAGCTGTATCTCCAACAGAACAGTGGCATGGTCCGACAATGTACGGGGTAGGTGAGCCACCCTAGAGATCCACGTCTACACGTCTCTGGATGTTAACCAAACATCAGTCCTGGACCAGGCATTAAGGTGCGTAGAGACACAGGTACCCTCCCAGGTATACCCATTGCATGCCTCCAAACATCACTTAGACAGTTATCAAGAATAATTGTGCTGAGCGGTCGAGCATGTCATCAAGGGCAACATTGAAATTCCCACCCCATATTAGCACCCGTTTGCTGAGGCTGGAGATTAATCTGCAAATTTCAGAAAAGAACAAGGGGTCATCGACTTTGGGGCCATAAATGGCAGCCAGAACCACTGGGTGCGTATATAATTGTCCAGTTAAGATAACGTATCGCCCCTCACTATCAATGAGGAATTACAACAGTTCCCATGGAAGCCCCTTTCGAATCAAAATCGCAATGCCCCAGGCGTATGGAAGTGAAGCCCTAAATGTGATGAGCTCACCAAGTGTGTCCCTTGTAAGGAGCAGATATCCACTTTGTGTCTGTTGAGTAGGCATGTACTTGATGCACCTTCCTGCAGTTGTTAAGACCACATATATTCCATGTGACACAGGTGGAGGTAGTCATGCTGACACTAGACTGAGAACTTGGAACTTAATTAGTCTCTTCAAAGTGACATGTACGGTACGTGCAAATGAAACAGGTTTTGTGTCCTGCGACCGAGTCCCTAATAAAGACATAACACACGTCTGAAAAAAACTGAGTAAATAAACAACCCCGCCCACTCCAAACCAGAAACTTGGTTGAAAATTCCCCTCCCACAGTCCTCCCTCCCAACAGAATAGTAATTAGAGTAGGAAACATTACTGGAGGAGGAGGGCACGAGGGCAAACTCACCTACCATGCTTGGCAGGGTGGCTGAGCCATCAATATTAAGGGCAGCCTACCTACTAAAAGCAAAAGTGGAATCTAGTGAAATTACACAGGGCATTCTGGACTAAGCTGCAAAATGGGTAATGAATTGAGGGCGGCAGATAGGGTGGTGCCCTGACTAATTATGACCAATGAACGGCGTAATGAAAAACATAGGGGCATATTACCAAGCTATAGCGATAATTATCGCTAAGCTTGGTTAGCGGGCATTTAAATATTGCCGCGCTCCGACGATTTTTATCGCTTAGGAGCCTTGATATTATCAAGGCTTATCTCCTAAGCGATAAAAATTGGCTGAAATGCATGAATATCGCTGAAAAGTCAGCGATATTCATGCATTAGCGAGCAAATGCTCTTAGCCATGTTATCCACCTACCATTGGATAACATGGCTAAGAACTGCTCTGGGCAGGCGTTAGCTTTTGGAGATAATCGCGCTTAGCACGATTATTTCCAAAAGTTGGTAGTAGGGGATAGCGATGTTAGCGACTGTTTCCAGTCGCTAACATCTTGGCACGCCCACTCTGCATGTCATTAGCGATAATCATCGCTGACATGCAGAGTGGGCCCCTAAATGCCCGCTATCGCCTATTAGCTGTCGCTAACTGCTGTCAGCGACAGCTAGGGAATAGGGCGATAAAATTATCGCCGCTTTAACAGGAATTTTTCCCGCTAAAGCAGCGATATTGCCCTTGGTAATATGCCCCATAATTCATTGTCACTGAACACATTTTTGTCCACTGTGCTTGGCGAAATTGGAGCGGGCGCGGACCCGTAGTAAGGTATTTGGTGAATTTTCTGAAAAATATGCTTGGCTGCCAAATATTAGCAGTGGGCAGCTTGTACCGACAATGTAAAGTCAGGAAAAAATGAAAGGTTGGACAGTTGGTATTAAATAGGACCCGTTTCCCATGCAAGACGCAGGACCGCATCGGTATCCCGGTAGTTCAGGAGGCGGTAGTTCAGGAGGCGAGCCACAATGGGATGAGCTGGGGTACCAGGAGGCAGTCTGGGTTCAAGTGAGCGATGTGCACTTTCCACAATAAAAACACTTGGCAGGCCAATATCAAACAAATCACATAGGATAGATTCTGGCATGCCTGTAATTTGAAGATTGTCACGCCTGCAATGCACCACAGTGTCCTCATTTTTAGCCTTTATAACTGACAATACTTTGTCCATCTTCACAAGTTTCTTACTTGATTCTAACTGTGCATCATCTGCATGCAAAACACGATGCTCCAAATGGTTGAGCCCCTCCTTGTGTTTGTCGACCCTCTGTTTAACTTGATCAAGGCGGCATGTGAGGATATCCAAGTTTGTGTCAATTGCCTTCAGGCTGGAGCGCACCTCCACCAGGAGCTCCTTGATATCAATGTCTTGTGGTGGATCCTCTGCGGGTTCTCCGGGGAGGACTATGAGCATGACCACAACTCCCCCTGCCTGGTGAGGTGCCTGTCCTCGAACTGGAGCTTTGACTGCTTTGTGTTGTGTTTCCACACTTAGTGTGGCTTCAGCCAGCATGTAAGTAGAACAGAGCGTATAGACAGGAGAGAGACATGAAATAACAGCAGCAGTAACCAAGGTAGATCGGGCAGTTAAGGCAGGAGGTGATAAATCACTGTATCTAAGGCCTCGCCACGCCCTTGAGCACTTACACGACCATGGGGCAAACAAACTGCCCCACTCTAAGTCCAGTGAGGAGGCAGGCAGAGATCTGTAGGACCTACAGCAAAAACCGGTCTGTTACTTCCAGGAGGAGATGCACAGCCAAAGATGCGACCCAAAAAGCTCACTAGATGGCGTTGAACTTGTGCAGCAAATGGATGCGGCATCCGAAGTGGACCAGGAGGTAAGCTTGGCGCCACCGCCACCCCAAATCACAAATACCCCCATTGCACACTGACCCGGCCTCCATATCTCATGTCTAGGTCCCTGGGCCACAGCAGGGGACCTAGCCGGCTCCATATAGCCCAGAACACAGCCGCAGGGCCAGGATTCCACCAGGCAGCAGCCAGTCTCCACAGCTGCAAATGGTCTCCACTGCACTCCCAGACACCACTCCTGCAGCCTTACCAAAGTTGGGGTCGCCACAGCCGCTCACCAACATCTGCAGGCTCAGGCAGCCCAACCGTCTCCACTAATAAGAATCAATGCCCCGCTCCCTCAGGGTGCAAGATTAGAGGTGGGCGAAAAGGTCCCTGGACTGTCAGGAAGAAATCTCAGCGACGGCCTTGGGCTTCACCACCAGGTTCCTCCTCACCTCGGTACGTTAAACACAACATGCCGTCCTCTGCACCCATAGCTCTCCAATGGTAGGGTCGGCCCCTCAAAGAACAGCCCGGCCACATGCGACCACCCCGACTGCAACGAGTCCAAACTGACAGTGATCAAGCTCCAAGGAACAGTGCCCCCATGAGGCAGCCAAGGGCACGCTTTCTCCCCCGCCTCATCAACGCAAGGTCGGGGCTCGGACCAGCAGTGCAGGCCCAATCAAGCCAGCTGCAGGCCCACGCTTACAGGGACACCAGCTCAGCCCACTATGACCAGCAGCGGCTGCCAAAAATGCCCCACAGTGTGTGCAAGAATCATTACTCCAATGCACAATCAATGATCTAATGATCAGTCCGAAGGTAGCAGGATCATATACGGATTACTGGCACTTCATCTTTGCTTTCTGCTGAGAAGGCGCCCTTCTAATGAAGGCACCTGGCTGATCTAGGCACTCATCATTTACTTGTGTCAACCCTGCACCAGTCCATTGTTCTGAAGTATCTGTCTGAACCAGAAATTCCTTTTTGTAGTCATGGGCCAATAACACTGGTGCTGAGTAGATGTCCTCCTTCAGAGTGTCAAAGGCCTTCTGACACTCTGGGGTCCCAATGACTTTCTTTGGCTGCTTTTTAGATGTGAGTTCTGTCAGGGGAGTCACAATGGTCCCACAGTTTCGATGCAACCTTCTATGATACCCAGTCAGGCCAAGAAAGGCCCTGATCTCTGTCAGGGTTTTAGGAGCCTCTCAATCCAGAATGGTCTGAATTTTGGGTTAGAGAGGTTGCACATGGCCTCCACCTACAAGGTAGCCCAGGTACACCACTGAACTCTGCCATATCTGTCAATTGCTGGCCTTGATTATCAAAGCGATACAAAAGGGGATGATGGACGGAGCGTTTGAGCAAATCAAACACTCACCCCCAGTCAACTGATCTGGGTTTAATCCATCACCATTCTTTAGCCCACTCAGCCACTCCATTTCAGACATGGCTATATGCAAATCAGTCTGACCCTGTGCCTCATGGGAACAGTCCAGCCGAACTGCCAAGCCATGTCTTCCATGGACCGGAAACAAGCATCCTGGGACCGGTTTCGGAATCATAATCCTCATCAGCCAGGCTATCTTGAATCCAGTGGCCAAGTGAGCAAGGGACTCATGTCTGAGCATACCCTGCCACACTTAGGGCGAACAAAGCGATACAAAAGGGGACGATAGACGGAGCGTTTGAGCAAATCAAACACTCACCCCCAGTCAACTGATCTGGGTTTAATCCATCACCATTCTTTAGCCCACTCAGCCACCCCATTTCAGACATGGCTATATGCAAATCAGTCTGACCCTGTGCCTCATGGGAACAGTCCAGCCCGAACTGCCAAGCCATGTCTTCCATGGATCGGAAACAAGCATCCTGAGACCGGTTTCGGATTCATAATCCTCATCAGCCAGGCTATCTTGAATCCAGTGGCCAAGTGAGCAAGGGACTCACGTCTGAGCATACCCTGCCACACTTAGGGCGAACAAAGCGATACAAAAGGGGATGATGGACGGAGCGTTTGAGCAAATCAAACACTCACCCCCAGTCAACTGATCTGGGTTTAATCCATCACCATTATTTAGCCCACTCAGCCACCCCATTTCAGACTAATGGGGTGGCTAAAGAACGGTGATGGATTAAACCCAGATCTTTTGACTGGGTGTGAGTGTTTGATTGATTCAGATGCTCCGTCCATCACCACCCCCTTTTGTACGGCCTTGATTATCAGGCACACCTGCTGCAGGACCTGTAACACTTCCTTTAGGCGGACCAAGTAATCCTCCCAGTGGGAACTGTATAAGCTATATCGTCCAGATAAGCTGCACTGAACAGTTCCAACCCTGTTCACCAACACCTGGAAGGTGGCATTGGCATTCTTTAAACCAAAGGGCATCACTTTGATTTGTAAGTGACCCTTTCATATGGAGGCTGCTGACCTCTAATTTTTTCCTTCACTGAGGGCAATGTGCCAGTAGCCTGTAGTCAAGTCAATGTACTCTGGTACTTTGAAGCCATTAACCTATCAATGAGCTCATCAACTCTAGGTTTAGGGGGAGCATCAGTCTTAGTGACTGCATTCAATTATCGGTAGTCCACACAAAACTTTTTTTTTAAATTCTTTTTATTGAGTTTAAACACAATCACAGATCTCCATAAGTTGTTGGTACATCAATATCAATATCAGGGACGGAAGATCTCACATGTATACAATCCACTTGTCTATACCAATTTGATACATGAACAGCTTAACATCAAAACAAAGAAACCGCCGCCACCCTCTCAAATCATATTGACATTCACCTGTATGTGTCCACAGTCCACCTTGAATGTCCCCTTTCAATTCACATTCTGCAGTTACCGCGTCCATAATACTCCACCACCCGTGTAGTTGAGGAGCGGTACGTCTTTCCGGAGTGGTCTGCGCCATGTTCCAGTATATATCTTCCTTCTTGTTATTTTAGTTTCTTAACTTGCCCTAATCATTCCGAAGATCCGCCCCCATGGTGTCAACCAGGTCACAAAGGGTTCCCATATGTCTTTTGGTCTGGATCTATTCTGCATTAGCTCCCAGTAATGGGACAGCTGATCTTTACAGTAAGTGGCTACTCCTACCCACTCAGCTATAGTTGGAGAGGTTTGCTTTTTCCAATGTATTGCCACCTGCCTCTTTGCTAAAAGCAGCAGTATTGCCGTGAGTTTACGCTGACCCTTCGGCACCTCTAGCACATATCCCAGTAATGCAATCAACTGTGTACAGCTCAAAGGATTATTGGTCATATGACCAATGTGTATAAACACTTCTCACCAAAACTGTGCTATTGGTTTGCATTCCCAGGCTAAGTGAATGAACTTGGCACTTTGTGCTCCACACCTCCAGCAGCGTGTGTCTGGGTGTAATCCCATGCAGTGTAGTTGAGGTGGCATGCAGATCAGTCTGTGCAGGTAATTAAAATAAATTAGCCACAGCCGATAATTTGGTGAGAGGTGTTCAAGCTGGACACAGCAGAATAGCCATTGTTTGTCAGTAATGTTGATACCTGCTTCTGTCTCCCATTCAGCTTTGGATGTGGCTATGGTGATCAGGATTCCCTCTGGGTGATGCTGTAAATACGTGTTATCAGTTTGCGGGGAGATGGCGAGGACAAAATATTTTCCAGCGCTGGTAATGTAGGGGGGCATTTGGGAGAACTCTTCATATCTAGCTCGGCATGCCGGCCTAATCTGACAATATAATAGCATATCTGATGCTGTAGGTATTTGTGATTTGCACATCTAACAAGTGTTAGAAACGTTCCATCTGGAAACAGATTACTTCCTGTCTCTAGCTCGTGAGTTGACGCACGCCTTTTAGCGGCCTTGTCTAGTAATGGGGCGATAAGCGGGTTTCCACCTATTGGCATGGATGGCGCGAATAAAACCTTTTGGCGTGCCCTCTTTGCAATCCCTTGCCAAGCCCAGCGCAGTGTTTCAACAGTGTCGATTTCTAGGTTTAGTCGCTTGTATGGCTGATATAGGGCAGTGCTCAAAGGGAGGGGGGATACCCTATCAATTTCTATTTCCACATGAGGTTGATATGGTGTAGGGTGCTGCCAATAGTGCAGGAATTGCACCTGTGCGCAGAGTGCATATAACTCAAAGTCTGGTGCGCCTAGATCCCCTTGTGCAAATGGTAGAGTTAATAATTTCCATGAGACCCGAGGTTGTTTGCCCGCCCAAACTAATAAAATGTGTATTTAAGGGCATTGGAATGTTTACGAATAAATATAGTAGTTTCGGTAATATAACCATTTTCGTTATTGCTATGGGTCCTGTTAGGGATAACAGCAATTGTTTCCATCGCTGTACTTTACTTTCTAGCCAGTCAATCACTCTTCCATTTTTAGCTAACCACAGTTCCTGCATATTTCTGCTTATCCAGCTCCCCAGATATCTAGTTTCACCTGTGGCCCATTGTAGTGGGAATTTTGTTTCAAAGTGGGTGGTATTATCCGTGAGTGGTAGCATCATGGACTTGGCCCAGTTTATCTGAATTCACATTAGCCCGCCATAACGGATCAATTCTCTCATCACTGTGGCGAAGTTGTCCTTGGGATTTATCAGGTAAATTGTCATATTGTCTGCATACATTAATATTAGTAGACCCCTGGATGCGAACCCAATACTACTTTGTGTATGATGTTGGCTGAGTCTGGCTGCCAGCGGTTCAGTGGCTATCGCAAACAAAAGCGGCGATAAGGGGCATCCCTGTCTCGTCCCTCTCGTTATTGTGAACGGTTCCGAAAGTTGACTGTTCACCCTGACTCTCGCCATCGGTTTTGCGTATAGTAATTGGATTTTTTTATAAATAATGGACTTAATCCCATACGGGTCAGTAAAATAAAAAGAAACTTCCATTCTAACGAATCAAATGCCTTTGGGGCGTCTAGTAATGCCGCCAATGCTTGTACCTGTGGAGCCAAGTAATGCAGCAAACCAAATAACGTTCTTAGATTATGTGCCGTCGAGTGGCCTGGTATAACTCTTGACTGGTCGGGAAGTGCGATCATTGGGAGCATCGGCTGTAGCCTGTTTGCTATTAATTTGTCATAGATCTTAGCATCCACATTTATTAACGACAATGGGCTATACGATTCCGGTTGCGCCGAGTCTTTATCTGGCTTCAGTAGGGTTATTATGGTGGCATCCCGCAGTGTCGGGGGGAGAATACCAGTTTCCTGCGCTTCTATATATACCTGCAGTAGTCTAGGGGCAAGTACGTCTGCGAACTCTTTGTAGAATGCAGTTAAGCCGTCAGCACCTGGGGCCTTATCTGCCAGCATGCTATTTATTACTTGCTGTATGTCTTCCACCGTAATTGGCAGGTCCATATATTCCCGTGCCCCTCTGTTAAACCATGCTAATGCAAGTGTGCCTAAGTAGTCAATTATGTCAGACTGTGTCTGGTTCATTTGTGAGGTGTATAATTGTTGATAAAATTAGGTCATAGAGAGTAGTATGTCTGAAGGCGTTCTGGCGGGCTAGCCCCCATCCACTCTAAGTTCGGTTATGTATGCCGACCCCTTTGGTGCTCGTAGCAGGCCTGCTAGTGTTTTCCCTGGCCGCTCACCCTCCCCATATCTTCGCGCCTGTGCATATTGATTCATATAGTTGTTCCCCTTTCGCTTCCTCTTGGAATTCCGTTGGTTTGAGCCTAATTTGTGCTGTTGTGTCAGGTGTGGGGTTAGTAAGTTGTAGTTGTTCTAAATCTTTAATTTCACGTTCTAGTCTGGTAATTGTGCTGCAAATGTCTTTGAGTACTCCCGCTTTTAGTGCTATGCAATCTCCTCTTGTAACTGCTTTAAATGCTTCCCAAAGTGTTCCCGGTGATTCCACCGTGCCCTCATTTAATGTAAAGTATTGTACGATCTGAATTCGCAGATCGTCACAGAATACCTGATCATAGGGCCCTTGATGGGAATCTCCAGGTAAATGGTTGGATGTAAGATTTAGGTATGCTTATCTTTAGTTGTGCGGGTGCATGATCTGAAAATGTACGCAGATGGTGAGTTGCGTCTACTACCCAGGCATGTAAATCCTTAAAAATTAACCAGTAATCTAGTCTCGACCACGCATTCCGGTGGTGCATTACACAGGTGGGGTATAATACTCTCCATGAGTCAACTAGCTGGAGGCCCTCTATAATATCTATATAATATCTATCAACATTGTCTCTGCTTTCGGTTGGTGTTCCCGGGGCACTCCCTGTCTGTCTGCCACTGTTGAAAGCACCACGTTAAAGTCCCCGCCCCATAAAATTGCCACATTCCTCATTGTTTGTACCGTTTGCCATATTTGTTGAAACAATGCTGGGCTATCCGAGTTTTGGGCCATAGGTGTTCACTATCACCACTGTGGTTGTTGAAGAGCTCTCCTTGCATCAGAATGTATCTGCCTTCCCTGTCCCTTATGGTGTGGTGTGTCTTCCATCGGAGGCCTTTACGTATTAATATCGCTACCCCTCTTGAATAGTTTGAGTATCCAGATTCGTAGACCGCCCCCATCTGTTATTTTTGAGCATTTGGCAGAGTGGCCGAGCCCTCAGCAGATGACCTTGGCCCATAGATCCACTCAGTTCACTGCACCTACATGTAGTGGACTTAAGGGCTTTTATAGTCCTTGCCAATCAGCACCTAATCTATTTAGAGTCTGAAATAATGTCATTAACATTCTTGCATTACTGCCTTCTGTGCAGCAGTTCTTAACCAATCACTTATCTGCAATTCCAGCGTGTTGGTCCACACTCGGCTCAGTCATTGTTGCTCAGATTGGCCTCTGTTCGTGCTTCTGTTGTTTTTGTTCCTTTACCATCTGTTTCGCGTAAGTCAGGGCCGCTTTTGCGTCCGTAAAGAAAGTGGGCTTGCCGGGTCCCTGAATTTTAAGCTTGGCAGGGTAGATGAGTTCCAAGCTTCTGAAGTATATTTTGGGCCGGTAGGATTTCTCTGCGAGCAGCTTGCACTTGCAGTGTAAAGTCAGGATACATTGCGATGGTGTTGCCTTGAAAGTGGAGTGAACCTTTTCCCTGGCCAGCCGGATGATAGTATCCCGATCTCTATAATTTAACACCCTCGCCAGCGGCCTCGGGCCCAGAGTGCGATGTGCTCTTTCAATGAGAAACATTTTGGAAAGGTCAGGTCCAAAGAGCTAAGTCATCATATTCTCGACGTATTTCTCCCTGTTTGGAATGTCTATTGTTTCTGGAATTCCCGTAATCCTTATGTTATTTATCCCTGATCTGAATTCCAAATCCTCGTTCTTCTGTTTGATGACGGACAGTATCTCATCCATTTTCAGCATTTTCAAGTTCATATTTGTCTGTCCATCCTCGGTCTCCGATACTCTCGTTTCCAGTGTCTCCAGAAGTCCCTCTTGTTTTTCCACCCGCTGTGTTATCCTGTCCAACAACAAGCTTGTTCATTTTTGAGTCAATCCCTTGGAGACTCGTTTTTAGCTCTCTGAACATCGCACGTATGTCCTCGTCTGGTGTTTGGCTTGCTGTGGCTTCATCTGTGTGCTCCTGCTGGACAGCATCTCCCTCCGCCGATTTATTTGCCTTTTTGTCGAAGTTTAACCTGGGCTGACGTGTGTCCGGCTTCTCCATTTTCACTGTGGTGGCCTGAGATTTTTGTTGGAATGGAGGCTCCCTGCTCTCGCGTCCGAGCTACTTGCTTTCCCACCAGCGTTGTCCTCAGTGTGTGGTGTTGGAGCCCAGCAACTCACGCGTCCTGTCCACTCCACTATCTTTTGTGTGATCTTGTCACCCCCAGCTGTAATCACTGTCATTAATCAATAATGGCTAGTGTGGTGCCACATTTCTCATGGATCCCACAACGCCAACCGCTTCCTGCTTGTATATGACCGACTGTGTGTGTTGGGCTGGCTACCTTATCAATGCTTCATGCCGAAGGATGGCGATATGTCTGTGCGTGGGTTGTATTTCACTGTGCTGCACCAGGCCTGGTTTCTGCTCTGGCTTGTCTGATTACTAACGGCTGCGCTTCTACCTCAAACAAAATGGCGGATCCGCCCTCGGCCCCTTCGTCCCGCTCCTGCTCGCTTCAGGCCGCTTCTCCACCCACTGCCGATCCTGCTGTATTCCAGTGCTCTGTCTCTCCCAGCGCGAGCCCGGCTATGATCCTGACTCTCTGTGGTAATATAGTCGTACACAGGATGAAGTTTGAAGTAGCTTTAATCACAAACAGGTGTTGCGCAGCAGCTCAGCCTTTCAATGCAAGAACGCCGTTACATATTTAAAACACATTCTATTTAGAACAAAGAGTTGGAACACAAAGAGAGAATTCCAGAAAGACTAGAACATAACATTACATTATCCTCTCTTCTTCAATAATAAAAAAAGGAAAATAAAACACATAGATCTGAAAGAAAAACAAAAAAACATTTGCAGGGTAAAAGTCTTATATACTTAACGCAGTGCTTAATTTGTAAAATATGAAGTCCAGGTGCTGAAATTTTTGTTGGAGCCACGCTCACTTTCCCCTGGCGCCACCCACTTCCTCCACTGGCGCCACCCAATTACTCAATTGTGTCCACCCACATCCTCACTTGCACTGCTGAAAGTCAAATGTAATACCCAATCTGAATTTCAGCAAGGTAGCCTTATTCCATTTAAGGTTTTGATACGAGGTTCCCCTGCCCTGTTGAAAAAGATAAAATCAAAAGTGCACAATTTTGGAATAAATTAGCTAAAACGACTGATGCATTGGAAAGGCATATGTGGGCAGCAAAGGCGGTCATCTCTTAAGGAAAACTTTGGGCCATTGCACTTTTTTTAATGCCAATGTCAATGAGACCTAAAAATAAAAAAGTAAATACTTAATAAAGTGTAAGTCGAAACAAGGCTTAGCTCCTAATAATAACTCTTTATTGTATTCCCATACTTCGTGGTACTCATAATAACTATCTCAAAATACAATGGTGCCAAGATAAGCTTACAAGACCGTCTGCTTGTATTAAAACAAGTACAAGCAAATCTCAAATACTAAACGTTAACTGGATGCAAGGGTGCAATCTTCAGTTGAGGCTCCAATATACAGTAAGAAAACAGACGTTCTGCTGCACATCCTTATTAATTCCCAAATTGGGTTGGTTACCTTGGAGAGGAAATCCTCACTATTGTTTCTTTCTGTTAAACATTTTTTAAATATCAACAGTATTTCAATATCATTTCCAGCCTAGTGAGGCGGTCACCAAACACAAATGCATAGTTACAGAACTGAAATCTGATTTAAAAGAAGGGACAGGCGAGTTTCCATTCATGTCCCTCTCAGAAAACACTCCTGCAAATGCCAAGGAACTCCGCTATAATAATTGCACAGCACGGCACATGTTTGCTAATAATACTTAATAGTTAGACAAGACCATAAACAAAAACGTTTATGATGAGAAATCCGGCACTTCAAATCACTGCCTAGCCAATCCCCAGGGCGCTTGAAAAGTGTTTGTGACAGCGCACAAAAGGTCACGTTCATTATCTACCTGGAAGTTACTCTTGTGCATATTAACATTACTGGAAGGGAAATGTAAAATCATAACACAGCAGACTTTAAAGAGATGCGTGCCAAACAAAACGTTTACTGGTTTTCACGAGTATCGTTAAACCAGCATTTGATTTGAGCAGAAATAATTCTAAAGAGAGACACTGTGGGAATATCTATACACTACAGTCTATATCAAGACATGTTCCCGTTTTTGTCTAAAAACCCCTCCTCTTGCTCTTCTATACTAGTATTCAAGCCTGTGGATTGAAGGAGAAAAGTGAAAGTAAACGGCAAGAGGCCCTTACCCTTCCGGCCGCCTCCTGGCCCGGGGCTGGAGCGTTGCACACGGTCCCCCGTCTGGCACCAATGCTTTGGGCCTCTGACTCGGTTGGTGACTATCACCAGTCACAGAGGTCAAGAAAAAAAGGAGCGTTGGTTTTTATTATTACTTACTGCAGTTTTTAGCTGTGACACTGCCTTATTAAGAGCTCTGCTGCGCTGTGCTGCTGTTCTGAGTGAAGCGCCTGCCTCGATTTGACGTCCGTGAACTGAAAAAGGTTACGCACGGCACGCTGGCGTAGGCCACTACCCCCATAGAAGAACCAAATGCAGCCTAATCAGGGGCCCGCCCCCGCTACACTGAAAACAAATTTATCGGGCTCGCTGGCGCTGCGCTCTCCCAGCCTCACTGCAAAGCAACACTCTTCTTAAAGGACTCAGTAAACTTGAGACTGTAAAAACACTGCTGTAAGGCAAATATATTTAATTTACTATACGCAGAACGTGCAGACTGCAGTGCAGTCGCGTCATTGATGTAACTTATTAGTGTAGACCCGGCCCTGATAAAAAGGTGCCGTGCTAAGCACCGGCAAGCCCCGGCACAAATTAAGCACTGACTTAACGATACCTTGCTGGAATAGAACGCTGACGGCCACTCCTTCGTAGACCCTCCGGATGAGGAGAGTAAGAAGGAGACAAGTCATCTGCGCACACAGTATCAGAAGACAAAGAGTCATTTCCACTAGAAGCGGAACTTAAAGCAGAACTCGTACTTTTTTTGACACATACATTAGCTTTGACAACTCTGGCAATATTCCACCAATTCTTCATATTCACCCTCACAGCATTACCACAGACTTTATCAATAACAAGAGGTTCAGAGAATTTGCCACTGCCCTTGGTGGTATGCACAGGTAACTTAATACGTATTCTATCACCAACAAAAAACTGTTGAGCCACAACTTTTTTCCTAGAGTCAAAATCAAGTTTCTGTTTGGACTGAGCAGTCGTAACATTACGCCTAACAACCTCATCCACATTGCTTAGGGAATTTAACTTTACCCAACGTGACATCCAGCCAGGACAAATCTTAGAACAAGGTTTTCTCCCTCGTAACAATTCATAAGGAGACACCTTGGTCGAGGAATGCGGTGTGGTACGATAGAACCACAACATGGATCTGACAGCATTGGGAACATGGCAACGTTGAGTAATAGCCCATTGAACGCAGTTATTTAAGACTCTGTTCATGCGCTCCACTAAACCATTAGTTTGAGGGTGATAGAGGGCGCTCTTCAAATGATTGATCCCACTCTGGCTCAAGAAAGTGTTAAACTCTTGGCTAACAAATTGAACACCGTTATCGCTCACAATAGTGGAAGGGAAACCCTCCCGTAGAAAAAGATCTTTTAAAAAGTCAATAACATTCTTGGAATTGGGCTCACCAACAAAACGAACCTCCGGCCATTTAGAATAATAGTCGACAACGACTATGGCAAATCTTGAAGAGGAAGGGAGCAAATAAAAAGGCCCAACCAATCAATTCCTATTTTCTCCCAGGGAATGTCAGGAAGAACAATAGGTTGCAAAGGAGGAGAGCGTACCTTCAAACTCTTTTCAGCACTTGAACAAATCACACACTCCTCAACAACCGTATCAATGTCCTGATCCATCCTGGGCAACCAGAAGTGCTCCCGGACTCTTCTCTTAGTTAAAGTTTTACCAAGATGACCCTTGTGTGCACCTTTGACAATTCTGTTCCTGAGGTCATCAGGAGGGATCAATCTATTGCCACGCATTAACAACCCTCCTTCAATAGAAAGTTAATTAGAAACCTTCACAAATGTTTGCAGCGAAATATGAAAATTTTTCTCTCTAGGCCAACCCCCCTTTACACATCTCATAACTTCATTAAGAAGAACATCTTTTGATAGATGTTCCCTCCATTCAGCTTCACTAATGGAAAACATATCATCCATACCAACCGAAGCAACAAAACAGTCTTCCTCATCTTAGTCCTCCTCAAAATCATTCTCACTATCAGTTTCGATGGGATTCCTTGAAAAATAATCAGCTCTTGTATTTTTGCTACCAGGAATATATGTTACATCAAAGTCGTATTGAAGTAATTTGGTTGAAAGTCTAGCTATCCTTGGTGAATGCTCTTTCACTCTAACACCAGAAAGAATAGAAACTAATGGGCTGTGATCAGTCCTTAACCGGAAATGCTTCCCCCAGATATAGGGGTTAAACTTCCTTATTGCCCACCAGCACGCTAAGAGTTCTTTCTCAATTACAGCAAAGTTGGATTCTGAACCACGAAGAACTCTAGAAGCATAACCCAAGGTTTGTTCAACTCCATCTACTTCCTGAGTTAGAACAGCACCCAAACCTAACCCACTAGCATCCACAGTAATAGTACACATGGCATTGGGATTGAAAGGCTTCAACACTTTTGAACTCACTAATTGTTGTTTAATCCAGGTAAAGACCGCCTCACAACGAACATCCCAAACAAAAGGAACCTCTCTTTTGAGCATGTTCGACAAAGGCTGCACCTTAGTAGCATAGTCTGGTATAAAACGAGAATAAAATTCACACAAACCAATAAATGATTTCAACCCACTTTTATTCTTAGGAGGTGAGCTATCTACTATGGCTTTAACTAAACCTGGTCTTGGCTCCACACCATTTTCTGACAACACATGGCCAAGATATTCTACCTTTCGTGCCCTGAACACACACTTTCCTTCTTCAAAACCACGCCAGCATTACATAACGCCTCTAACACCCTTCTCAAAATCTCATCATGCACTTCACAGGTGATCCCATGAATCAAAACATCGTCCTGGAAGACGACAACTCCCTCGATGTTTTTTAATAGATTAGACATGATCCTTTGGAAAACTGCTGCCGCAGAGGCCAATCCAAAGGGCATGCGGCAGTATTGGAAAGAACCCACGGGGGACACAAAAGCAGTGAAATGCCGGGATGCAGGATCTAAAACAACCTGGTGGTACGCAGACGCTAAGTCTAGCTTGCTAAACCATTTAGACCCATTAATGAGCGACAACATGTCAGGAATTTTTGGAAGGGGAAAGGAATCTATCCAAATGCTCTTATTCAGACTGCGTAAATCAACACAGACGCGAAGTTCGCCATTCTTCTTCTTAGCGACAACTAATGGAGAGAGCCAAAGCGAAGATTCGATGGGTTCTATTATCCCTTTCTTACAAAGACCATTCCATTCTGCTTCCAGTTGTTCTCTTACACTAAATGGGACATTTCTAAATCTATGCTTAACGGGGTGACATTGTCTTTAACTCTAATGGTGTGTTTGAACCCCTTCACCTCCCCTAATCTGTTGATAAATACAGTGGGAAAACTCTCAACTAACTTGCTAACAAAATCATCAGCTTGCACAACTGAAATAGGGTCTTTTGTGCCAGGTCGGAGAACCATTTTAAACAATCCCTGATGGAACCATCCGAGAATGTTTAACCCTTTGATAGAAACAAAAATTTACCAAAGATCTTCCGCCCTCTAAATTCAAGAGAATCCTCAAAATACCCCTTGAGCTCTATCCTCCTTCCTTCATAATTGACAGGGGATCTGTCAGGAGGCAAAAGTTTAAGGTCAACCCACACCTCCTCAAAATGTTCTTGGGTCAACATGGTTATCCTCGCTCCTGAGTCTACTAACAAGCAGACAACCTTGTCACCAATACCAATATCAGTGTAAGGGTCAACACATTCAACTTCCGAATCAGCCTCACTGTGCAAATTCCCCACAATCGCAACCACATCTCTAAGGTCATCCTGAATGCTAGAAGTGTCATCTTGGTTGTATTCAGAAACATTGGCGACAGAGGATGAATTACCTGAATTACTCCACTGCTTGTTAGACTGTACTTGTGACACATTGCTCTTAATATTCTGACACACTTTAGCGAAATGACCTAATCTTCCACACAACCTGCACGTGACATTTCTAGCTGGGTACGGGCGTCCAGATTTAAAATGTGGAAAATTACCACATTTAAAACAAATATTACTTTGTTTGAAAAACGTATTATCTGTACGCCCCCCTGAATTCATTTTACCCTCATGCACTTTCACGACATTGACACTATCTTCCTTAGAAATAGAAGGAGAACATTTTCCATCAAGTTCTTTAACAGACAGTTTAGAAAACTCAATACTTTTAGCCACACGTACAGTTTCTTCAAGTGACGGATTACCCAAAGAGAGTAATTTCTGCTGGATACCTTTGTCTGCACACTTACAAATGTACTGTTCTCTGATCATCTGATCTCTAAAATTTTCAAATTCACATTCTGCACTGAGTATTCTCAGCGCAGAAATAAAGTCTTCAACCTTTTCCCCCAGTTTCTGTTCACGTTTATAAAATTTATGTCTGACTACAACCAAACTAGGTTGAATGTGAAAACGTAATTCTAGCAACTTGACTGTTTCTGCATAATCATCTAGGTCCTCTTCCTCAGGAGGACGCACCAAAGGAGGTAAGTGTTTGAAGATTGAACGACCTTCGCAACCAAGACTATTTAATAAAAGGTACTTTTTCCTCTCAGCTCTGTACCTAGAAGCTCCTATAGCTCCCAGATAAGTGGTAAACGCATCAAACCACTTTTTCCAAACAATAGGTGGTTCACCTGGGAGGTCAAGGAAAGGGGGTGGTGGTGAAACAGCTTGCATGCTCATTTTTCAGAGAAACCTTAACAAAGTATAAGCACAGTTACAATATCTAACTTTACTCACACTATAAAAGAGAGTAGACACTCCCTTTTACTAACCTTAATCAAAATATAATTAATGTAGACTTTCCTTTCTGGAGAAGATCCTACTATGCTAGTAAAATAAATATTAATAACAAGATAACCCTTTTTACGTTGCGAGGTTACAGATAAAATACCTCGTAAGAAACATAGTGCGTATTTACTCCTTAACGCTCTTAACACACAGCAGGTGTGTGTATAACCATGAAGGTAGAGTCACGACACGTGTTTTAAAACAGAAACATGTTCCGCTTCCAGGTGCGCGTATCACCGTGAAAGTAGCATCGAGACACGCTTTTCACAGAAACATGTTCCGCTTCCAGGTACGCGTATCACCGTGAAAGTAGCATCGAGACACGCTTTTCGAAGCAGCAACATGTTCCGCTTCTCTCGCGTGATGATATGCTCTTTCCCTCGCGTGATGATACGCTCTTCACTTTTCTAACCCAAAATGGATCTTCGCGTAACGTTGCGTTCCAAGAGGTATTGTGTGTTCCAGATTCACCAAAATGGCGACTACGTACTATAATCAACGCTGCGTTGCAAGCAAACACGTTGCGTTCCACTCTTCGTTGTTACGTCACGAGCATTTTACATCCAAGATGGCCCCCGTGAATTAGTTAGTACGCTAACTGCATACATAGGCTGTACGTCACATCAACTGGCATCCAGTACCAAGTACAATAGCTGCCGCCGTACTTTCGATAAAAGAGTACCTTAATTTTCCAACGTCGCAATCTGGAATATCCTCACACGTCTGGAGAAACAGTTGGAATATTTTCGAGGTACCTCTCGCGTTTCCGTGCAGTCGAATTAACTCTTCCTCGACCGCCTCATCAGCTCAGTAGATTTATCACGTTGACATTTGCGTGGGTAGCATACACCTGTAGATCGTCGCCACGTTTTTCTGTGGTAATATAGTCGTACACAGGATGAAGTTTGAAGTAACTTTAATCACAAACAGGTGTTGCGCAGCAGCTCAGCCTTTCAATGCAAGAACGCTGTTACATATTTAAAACACATTCTATTTAGAACAAAGAGTTAGAACACAAAGAGAGAATTCCAGAAAGACTAGAACATAACATTACACTCTCTCCTCCGGTAAACGCTCACTGTGTGGGCTCGCGGTTAACGTCTATGTTGTGCGCACAATCCGGCGTGTCTCACAAGCCGATTTTGCTGTGCCGCCCTCTATTTATGGTAGGAATGTGCCCTTATGAGACTTCCCGACTGACACCGACGTTTTCACACCGGTCCGTCCGACACTGACGTCGCCCCACGGTTGTCGTCGCTCTCCACTCCGGATGGGCATCTACTCCAGGTCTCGTGACTAGGCTGCTTAGGAGCGAGGGGCATTCACCTGATTACGGGCCGGCATCCACTTCGAGCTGCGCCTTCTTTCTTCAGTCGCTAGTTCCCAGTTTTATTTATTGCAAATTCCTCTATGTGTGGACCATGGGGTTACGTCCAATGTACGGATTTTACCGGATTTGTGAGGCTTGGCCGGCGGAGCCGCCTTAGTGTGCGGCCATCTCGCTGCTCGGAGAAGCCACGCCCCCCTAGTCCACACTAAACTTAATTCCTACTTTCTCCCTCGGGGATGCGGTTTGAGTACCAGCACCACTGGGCTGACCCATGGTTTGTCAGAGAGCTCAAGTACCCCCAACTCCAGCATCTTAGCTATTTCAGCTTTGATGCTGGGTCTGACCTGGTCAGACAACCTGAACAGCCTGTTGTTGACAGCTAAGCTGTCTCCAGTGTCAACATCATGCACATACCAGTTGGTGTGTATATGATAGGTGGGGGCAAAGAGAACAGACCTTCAAACTGTCCCAGCACCTGCTTACTGTCTTTGCCCTGCTGGTCTGTTAACTTGGGAGAGAGTACCACTCCCTCCACTGAACCATCCTGCACATTGCTGAAGAGGAGGTCTGGCAATAGCTCAGTTTCCTCCTCTCCTTTCATCAGTGACCATCAGGATGGTCATGTCTGCCCTGCCGTGGTGTGGTTTCAATCTATTGACATGCAGGACCCTTTGTGGATACCTGGGGCTGTTAACCTCATCACTGCGACGCGAATTCCGCCGCAGTGCTGAACATTCTGATCGCGGGCGTGGTCATGACGGCTCCCGGCCGTCATCAGCACACGCCCACCGTGACTCATGACGGCCGGGAGCCGTCATGAGCATGGAAGGGGTTAAGATGGGTAACCTCACTCTTCTTCTCTAGGATTGGGTAGGGTCCAGTCCACGTGTACTGGAGGACCCTGGGAGCTAAAGGCTCCAACTCGCACACCAATTGTCCTGGAGTGTACTCAGGCATAGTAGTCTTTTGATCATACCAGAGCTTCATGAACTCTTGGCTGACCTCCAGTTTCCTGCCTGCTTTGGACATGTACTCTGCCATGCGATATCTCAGAACTAGTACAAAGTCCAGCACATTGTCCTTGGCTTACTTGAGAGGCTTTTTCCAAGGCTCTCTTACCAGACACAATGGCTGAAGCCAACCCCTTTTTGTGGCACCTCCCTCTATGCAAACAGTAGGCATTGGGGAAAAATGCCCCATCTCCTCCTGAGTTTGTCAGAGAACCCCATGATCATGCCCTTCACGGTCTCATTGAACCTTTCCACCAAACCATTAGTCTGGGGATGATATGGGGTGGTGAACCTGGCCTTCAAACTCAAGAAAGCCGGCCAGTCAAGAAACCTCGGGAGCTCCAACACCCTCTTACTCATCCCTTTGAAACCACGCAAACAAATAAACGCGTCACGTTCCTTCGCAGGAAACGCACCCAAAATCTGGAACTCCATCCCTGCCGATTTCAGGACTATCCCTTCCTTTATAAAACCGTCACCCACGCCCTCGTCAGCAGCAGACTCGACTACGGAAACGCCCTTTATGCCGGAGCCCCGTCCAAGCTCATCAACAGACTTCAAAGAATACAAAACACCTCTGCACGCCTGATCCTCGCCGTCCCGCGCCGAGACCACATCATCCCCCACCTGAGAAACCTGCACTGGCTCCCCTTCGACAGAAGAATCTCCTTCAAACTCCTGACCCACGCACACAAGGCACTCCACAACACCGGCCCAGCCTACCTCAACAACCGACTCTCATTCTACATACCCAACAGGAAACTCCGCTCCGCCGACCTGTCAATGGCCGCCGTCCCACGCATCCACAGAACCACTTCCGGGGGCAGGTCCTTCTTCCACCACGCTGCCAAGACTTGGAACACCCTTCCTCTCTTCCTACAACAAACTGAAGACCCGCAGACCTTCAGGAGACTACTCAAGACCTGGCTCTTCGACCACTAGCAGCGGCTCCCCCCCCCCCCAGCGCCTTGAGACCCTCGCGGGTAAGTAGTGCGCTTTACAAATCCTCTGATTGATTGATTGATTTAACAGACCTCTACCTCAACCGTGCCTTCCCAAACTGAAATCCGAAACACACAAGCCTGCACTCTGCAGCCACCAGGCAATGCTCCACCACTCCCTACCTCATCCCCGCTCCCTAACCCCCTCCTCGTGCACCGCCTCTCGGAGGAAGATTTAGCCCAAGATTTTGTGCATGCATCGAGACTACCTCTGGACCTCTCTACCTCAATAACGCACCTCGGACGCACAGCACGCTGGGACTTTTGAACACTTATGTTTACCTTTATCTTTTTTATGTGATTTCTCTCCTATCTTCTGTAAAGCGCCCGATACCTTCGGGTCTGGCCAGCGCTATATAAAACCTCGTAAATAAAAATAAATAAATAAATAAACCTGTAGGTAACACTACATTTATCCCACATCGCATTCAGTGAGGCAGATATGAAATGTGTGCCGCTATCTGCGACCACCTCCTTTGGGAAACCCACTCTGGTGAATACACTAAGTAGGGCCCCAGCCACTGAAGGGGCAGTGTCTGTTCTGAGGGGTATTGCTTCAGGATATCTTATGCCATGATCCACTACCACCAATATATATCTGTTCACTGAGGCAGTTGGTGGGTCTAGGGGGCCAACAATGTCCACCCCTACCCTTTCCAGGAGAGTGGCAATCACTGGCAGTAGTATCAAGGGAACCTTTGGCTTGCCACTGGCCTGAAAGGTTGCACAAGAGCTAAACGAAAACTAATTTTCTTTGGCAGTCATGTTGGGCCGATAAATATGGTTAACCAACCGGTTCTAAGTCTTACTCTGTCCCCAATGACCTGCTAATGGGATGCCATGGCTAAATGAGGAGAAATTCTCTATACTTTTGGGGAAACACCAACCTCCTGGTGACTCCTTCCTTGAGGTCTTTGGCCTATCTACATAGGACTCTCACCTCCAAATAGAGTTTGTGCAATCCACAGACATCTCCTTTCTCTTGCCTGGAGGCAGTCTGCCTCAGGCTCTCAAGAGTGGGACACTCTCTCTCTCAGTCCCTGACACAACTCCTCTCTGGAGGGTCCACCAGCTCCTTACAATTCTGGCCAGTCAGTCTGATCTTGCTGGTGGAATCCTCAGAGGTCAGTCCTTCCCCTTAGTGTTCAATTTCTCCTTCACCTCTGGAGTTCTTTGGGCTGGCTCACCAGACCGTGTGCCATTTCTCTTGTCATTCAAGGCTTGGGCCATTGTTCCAGAGTCCAAGTGTCCAACATTTCCCTTCTGTGCAGTCTGTGAAATGGTCACTGCACATAGCAACTCAGGGAGGACCAGCATCCTTGCATGGACCATCCTCTCCACCCTGACCCGTCAGAAGCTTCAATGTCATTTCTCAGTAGACACTCAACTGGAAGGGCAGGAGACACAACTACCTTCTTAGTGCCTGTCACATCTACCTATCCCAATTCACCATTGCCGTGGGATGGAGTTTGGCACTGCTATCTGCATAGGTCACTTGGTGATGCACACCAAGTATGATCGTATCTCTCAGAGTCTTAACCTCAGTTTCATTGATTTTAGGCCTCTGCCTGTACCTCTCCTTGCTGGGAGGCAAGGTGGCCAGTGCTGCAATTTCCACCATACCCAGGGAAACTAAGGTTGCCTCTGTGAACCCCTTCTCCATCTCTGGGACAATCTCCACCCTCACACCTACACTGACAATCCCTTGGGACTTCCCAATTATGGGGGGCTTCTTTGTGAAGACAGCATCTACTCTTTTGTGTCCTAACTGATTACAGTCATAACACCTACCCCACCTTTGAAGGATCAAAGAACGTTCCTCCCTTTGCATGGTCAAAAGACTTTCCCTGATAACCCCCCCCCCCTTTAAAGTTGGAGTGGCTCAGGCCTTCCTCCTTGTGCAGGTTTTTGTGGGTCTTGTGAGGACTCTTTGTATTTTGTCTCGTTTGTCCAGTGGGACCTATCCACCTTTGTTCTGAACTCCAGCCCCCTGGTATTGACTGGAAACCCTGTTCTCAGCCACTCATCAGCTGTCTCCCCCAGTTCCCTGGGATAAGACAGCTTAGAGTCCCCTAGATACTGGCGTAACTTCTTTTGTAAACAGTGAGTCAGGATGTGCTCTTTAAGGAATACATTGTACAGCCCCTCATAAGTACTCACCTGGTTACCATGTATCCAGCCGTCTACTGCCTTCACTGAGATGTCTACAAAGTCCTCCCAGCACTGTGTGTTTACTTTCAGGGAGTCCCTGAACTTCACCCTGTACTGCTCTAAGGTGAGACCAAACTTTCTGACCAGACTTTTTCTCATAGAGGAGTATTATTCTGCCTCTGCCCCCTCTAGGGTCAGGACCCTATCCATCCCAGCTACTGGGATCAACTCCTCCAGGAGTGAACCCCAGTATCTGGAGTGGACCATTCTCATCTTAAGAGCCCTTTCAAATGCTGTCAGCCACTTATTAATATCATCCTTCTCCTGGTACTTGGGAACTAGCCCCTTGGGAAGTCTGGGATAAAACCCACCAGCCTTGGGCATCTCTTCAGCTTCCTCCTCTTCGCTCCCACCTTTCTTTCTTGCTTTTCACCAATGCCCACGTCTATCTAGCTAGCTTCTTCTCTTCTAGAGCTCTGGAAGCTAGCTGAGCTCTCTCTCTCTGAGGGACAGTACTGGGGCCCCTAAGGGGAAGCCTCTCCACCCATCTCACACAAAGAAGGGGTGAGGGCTCCTCACTTGACCACCCCAGGCCCCCACAGGAATTCACGTGAACACACAAGGGGGGTGGTAGTGTACACACAAAACGAAAAACCACAATGAAACGTAGACATGGGGGAATCCAATTATTGGAAAAAGTTGCCCTCACTCACATACCGAAGTATGTGACATTCTACCATCATTGGGCCTGCTTGCAATACGCCCTGGTGTAACCACACCCAGGACGGAGCATTAGGGGAGGGGAAAACAAAACAATGAATGTCACTCAACAAACAAACCATAAATATCAGACAACATGTAACATAAAATGTGATGTGATGTGTACCAATCACCAAGTGTCAGAAATAATAGTGCGATTAAAGTGCAGTTAATAGGAAATGTTAAAACTGATTAAGGGTGCCAACTGAAATAAGTATTTTATTGGACATTACCTGGTACCCCTATCAGGATTAAAACTCAAAAAAGGATGGGAACTGTCTTGTTCGAGGCCCAAAGATCTCTCAAGACCTCCCTCCTGGTACTGCTTGTGTCGACATGTTTCAACCGTATAAAGTGTGCCAAAGCTGGTCACCACGGTATTCTTCAGGACAGTCGCCTTTTATTTCTGTCCAAGCCCCACCGCAATTCGGTCTACTGGGCCCTTTGAAAATGAGTCGGTCTTTGCAGATCCAAACCCTCTCCTGTTACATGTGGAGGTTTCTCCCGAATGCGGGAAAACGAAAACACACTTACGAGTTCATTGAGTATGTGAACCCGAATTGGTGCCCGGCGGGAGGTTCCCCCTTCGAACACAACTGTTCCTAGGGTGGCGTCCTGCTTCCTTGCCCGCTTTCCGTGACACCGCGTAGGCCTCTCCACTCACCATTAGCGGAATGTACAGACCTCATGCTAAAAGCAATGGACAAGTTGTCATCATCATCCTCCTAGAGGTTGCTGGCGGGGTCATCTTCCCACTCCCCTTCATTCCCTGGAGCTGACTCTGCCCAGGCTTTAAAAGACCTAATCATTTCTGCTTTTCTAATCCTATAAGCTACAGTTAGCCCCTTGGCCCTACACTATACTCTAAGCTCAGCTACTGTATATAAATGATTCCCTTGTTGGCCCTTAACCTTTTTTTTAAACTTTCTACAAGTGGAATTTTCAAAATTGTGATTTAAAATCTGACTTCACCATAAGTTAGAATTTTAAAGTTCAATTCTAAAGACATGAAACCTGAATCGGTCACCTGTTCCCATTTAGAAATTACACCTATAAAATGTAATAAGGTATCTCCATTGTTATCCATTGGGAGAAGTAGGCCTTACAGTAGTGAAAAACAAATTTAAGAGTTTTTCACTTCCAGGACATATAGAACTTAAAAGCATATGTCCAACCTTTTAAATGCATTGCCTCTTGGCTGTGCAGGGACCATTCTAGGGGTGAACTATGTGTATTACATGGAAAGTTAAGTAGTACTACATGTTTCCAGAGCCTGTAAATTAAATGCTACTGGTGGGCCTGCAGCAATCATTGTGCCATCCACTTAAGGAATACCTTGCAAAATGTCTCAGGCCTGCCACTGCAGCCTGTAGTACACTTTAAACTATCATTTTGACCTGGCAAAATAAACCTTTTGCCAGGCCCAAACATTCCATTGTAATACATATAATCCACTCCTAAGGTAGGCCCTAAAGGCTAATAAGACAGGGTCCATTGTATTTCAAAAGCAGGACATGTGTTCTTAAATTGTTCACACCCTAGTAGTGAAAAACTCCTAAATTCATTTTTCACTACAGTAAGGCCTATCCTTCCCATTGGATAACATTGGGTTACCTCATTACATTTAATAAGTGCTAATCCTGGATTGGGAGCAGAAAGGAATGTTATGTTTAAACTCAAATGAATTGTAATTTAAAATCATCTTTAATGGGAAAGTTGAATTTAAGTCACAAATCTGAAAACGACACCTTTAGAAATTTGGTATTTCCATGTCTTAACCATTTGGGCCTTCTGCCAGTGTCCTGGAGCACATGGCTGAGAATGGCTCTGATGTTGGGCATTATGTATTTCTTCCAGGCAGTGAATTAAAAGGGGACTAGATGTTTGCAGGAAGGGCCATCCCACCATGATGGTTGGGACAGAGCTGTACCCAGCCCGCTTACGTTTCCTTTATTACCCCAAACTTCTTGGAGCCTTGACAGGTGAACGGAACCACTTTCCAGAAACAAGATGTGAGAGTAGTATAGGCATCGCCCAGTTCAAATGCTGGCAACAGGTATAAATACCAGATCTTCAGAGTCACTCTACAGTACACTCCTGGATCTGCAGACATTATAAGGGGAATGACTACCTTGTTCCTCAGAAGACTGCTCTGCTGCTTGAGGCCTGTCTTTTTCCCCAGAGGTCTGCCCTGATGCTTGAGGCATACCTTGTTCCCCACAGGACTGCACTGGTGCTTGAGGCCTGGCTTGTTCCCCAGAGGACTGCCTTGGTGCTTGAGGCCTGCCTTGTTCCCCAGAGGCCTACCCTGCTGCTTGAGGCCTGCCTTCCTCCCCGGAAGACTGCTCTGCTACTGGAGGCTTGTCTTGTCCCCAGAGGACGTTACTGCTGCTTGAGTCATGATCTGATCTATGAGAAGGAAGACTGGACCTCTTCCCTTAATCCCAGGCTCTCTGAGTGACTCCAAGGGTCAGTTGACTGACCTCCAGTCTTGAGCTACATGCAGACAACAAGCTCCAGAGGCTCCATGCAACTGCACATTTGACCTGCTGCAATTGACCTTCCTGGGCCTACAACTGGATTTGCTGGAGCCCTGCTGGTGTCTGCTAAAGTGGGTTCCTGATCCCTAAGAGGTGCCTGCCAAGGTCCTCATTAAAGCCTGTGATTGTGAAACAGTTGAGGGGTTGAGGAAGGAAGCAAAAGTGACATTACGTGTGTTGCTGAGGTGCGGGAGCTTCGTGAGGTTGCATTTGCGGCTGCAGCGGGCCATGTAGCCTGACACTGGCACGCAACGGTGAGGCAGGTACAGGGGAGTATGCAGTGGAGTGCGCGGCAATTATTTCAGCAGATTCACAGACCCCGCAGACCACTCGGATGTACAACAATGGGCGGTGGGACATCGGAGCCAGGGGTGGATGCACAGATTCGAGCTCCCTAAGTGGCTACAGCTCCAAGTAGTCCAATCAGCCCAGTGGTCCAGGAGTTGAAGGGTCTGAATTGGGCCTAAGAATCTCGCTGTTGGCTTTGCTCTGCTTTGCATCGCCTGTCTGCTTGCCTGTCTGTTGCCTGTCAGCCTGCCTGGGGTGGGACTCAGTCCCCCAGCGTGTTCCCGGATCTTGAATCAGTTATAGATGCCAAACTGCATAAAAGTGCAGAAATTTCTCTCTTGCTTATCATAGAAGCATTGGAGTATTGGTACATTGGTGCTGCATTGGAATATCAGAGATTGAGTGCCCGCTGTGTTCTGTGTGTCGGGAGGCCTAGGCCGCAGTTCCCCTCTGTTGGTGCGGAGGCAGCCAGTATTAGGCTGATGAGGCTTGTGCCTCGGGGGGGGGGGGATCTGCTTCCTGCACGCCCACTTATTTCACCCTCATGTGCTCTCTTGTGCTCTCCTGTGCTCCCTTGTGTGCCCATGCTAAGCCCTCTAGGAATAGGGTTAACACCAATTTGTGGAGTAGCAAAGAGCAGTTGCAGAGATGAGGAAAGAGGGAAACTAGGCCTCAGGAGTTCATGGCATCTGTTAGGCTCAACTGGTCGAATTGTTAATCATATCAGCTCCCCTAAACTTTTAAAAACGGTGAACAACCTTTACAACGAAACTTTTACAACGCACTACCATTACAACGCGGTCATTACAACGCAAACCATTACAACGCATTGCGCTGGGGGGCGCTCTAGGATAGGGAATAAGTTTAATTTTCTATCCAACACCTTCCCTAGTGTCCACGGGGACTGGAGTTGGAATAGAAAATTAAACTTATCACTATCCAGCACCTCTAAGCGCTATGCGTTGTAAAGGTTTGCGATGTAAAAACCGCGTTGTGAAGGCAGCCGTTGTAATAGCCTGCGTTGTAACATCATACATCCCTTAAAAACTAGTTGGCAAAGGAAACCCCAGTCACATTTTTACCATTTGTCTCTCTTGAAGTCCCATCCCTCTGCGTTGTCCCTGTTCTCAAAGAAGGGGAGAGAGGGAGGAAATAAGGATTTGGTAATGTCCACAGGCGTAAACAAAGAAGACAAGTCAAGTTTAGTTATGGTTTTGTCCCAGGGCACAGTCCCATGTCAGATTAACCGATTTGTCCATAACCCAGTGCAGCCCATTCCCCAAAGTCAGTCCAGCAAGTTATGTCGCTCAGGGGAAGCAGTGGAAGAAATTGATATGGAGGTCGCAAAGGCTGTTACTGAGAATAATATCGTCAACATCAAGTTGGATTCCGAGTTTGGGCCTAAGAGTCCTGAGGCCCTATCTGGTGATCAAAATGATGCTCCTGTGTCAGGAATGTCTTCGTCTAAAGAGGGCCCTCGAGTGATTCATGGTGAACTTTGTGGGAATGTGTTTAGCAGCGAACCTGATGTATTGGAGAATTATTATTTGCCGGATATTGCCATTCTCATAGAGGAAAACCGAGTTAGGGGGGATAATTAAAAATTGCCATTTTGCTTGGACATGACCTTGAGTCCACCTTTGGACTGCCTACCTAGTGGTCTGCCATTACAGGCTTTGTATAGCAGTACACCGTTTTTGAGGGAATCTCTTTTAGTGTCAATGGACTCCCTGAATTGTGATTTCTCCACATGTACAAAGGGCTCAAGTCCTTGTGCAGTCATCAAACTTAGAACTCGAAGGGACGGGTTAGGGGAGGCCCCTCTCCGATATCCTATTTTCTGTGGAACGGATTCTTTCCTCAATTTTGCCCTTGTAGGACAAATCAACTGGTAATTCTGATCATGTGCTGGATTTTTTGGCCCCCATTTTAAGGGGGGGTGCAGTACCTCACGTCTTTTGGATTACATCCAGGGAAGGACGAAAGGGGCATACAAATGTGATCTCCCAGACTAGTATAGTGGGATTAAATCAATCAATCAGGGGTTTATTAAGCATGCTTCTAAACCGTGAGGGTCTCAAGGCGCTGGGGGGGGGGGGGGGGGGGGGCAGCTCCGATCAGTTGAAGAGCCAGGTCGTAAGGGTCTTCCTGAAGGTGTGCAGGGTGAGGGCACCTCTGATGTTGGTTGGGAGCTCGTTCCAGGTATTGGCCATGATGTAGCACTTAAGAAAAAGACTGGTCTTGGGAGGATCAATTATTATACTCAGCTTTATAAAAATCCTATGTTTCCTATAATCTTCTCTGATGGAATTATGTCGGACTCGGCAGAGCGGGGGTTCATAATGTTGGAGATTTAATACAGAGGGAAGGCTTTCATCAGTTTAGTGCTATTCAGACAGAGTATGGGCTAAATGGATGTAACTTTTTCAACTTTTTGCTGTGGCGAAGTTTTTTCAGTAAGAAGGTGGGGGGTTTAATTGGTTTGGGCAAATTAAAGGTGAAACTTTGAATAGGGTATGGTCAAATCATCTCTTCCCTTCTATGTTCAATTTACCCATGGGCCATAGAGATCTTTAGCAACCTGCCCACAAATCATATAGAGGGCAGTCAGAACCTCCTCATCATTCACGTCCTCTCCAAGACAAATACTGAAATCATGTTTGCATTCACCATAGAGATTACTAACAAAGGTCTCTGGTATGACATTACTTCCAGCTTCCTCTGTGGCCCAATCTAATTCAAGAACTAGGGGATTGCGATCACTAAACTGAATCCATTTAATCTCAAAATGTTAAACATGATTAACCATAGCAGTTGATATTACATCATCGAGTTACATCCTCTCCCACTAAAAATATGGGATAGATTCCGCTGCCAATTCGTTATTAACATGCTGCAGAATACTATCAGCAAGAATGTTCTCAAGCAGCTCCCCTTGTGGCGCATGCTCAAAATGACTAATTTCTTAAACTCTCAAAAAGGGGATGTCATATATTAAACGACCCAGCTGGCATAGATGCACATTAACATCATCTAAAATCATCACCAAATATGTTGAATGCTGACTTTTTCCTCATACAAATCAAGAAAGCTTTTAAGATTTTGCAAATGCTCATTAGCATTAGCCCACATGAAGGAATTATAAAAATGAATAATCACTAAACTTGGGATTTTCTTGTAATCTAGCTGGTCCACTAACAAGTTATCAGACCCTGTCTCACTTAAGCATGAGGTACAAGGAATTTCCAATGAGACCAGGGTAAGTAAGCCCCCTTTGGCGCTTCATAATTCGAAGGTATAGCAGTCTCAAAAAAGGAGAAAACCCCCATCCAAACAGAGCAAGTTATCTACGTCCCTAGTTTCCCATAAGCCTATGATGTGATGGCCTACTAGGGTATTAAGCCACCTCTCATCATCTGTTTTAATATTAATGCCAGGAACTGATCACTTTTATGACAACTTCTAGGCTTATTTCTGTCTCCAGCGGGGGGCAAACGCTCACACTGCTATCTTCTACCTGGTTTATCCCTGCAAAGGTGGGATTAAGTCAGTCATTACAATCCAGACCACTAAGGGGTTGGAACCTGTTCGTCAGGCAAAGCGACCTAGGCTGAACCCCTTTCCCATCCCTCTGGGCAAAAATGAACTACCGGTTTCTTCAGGAGCCCCACACACACTCTGCGCATTGAAACTTTTCACCCATAGTAATTCCACCACTAGATTGAGCCTGGACTCACCAATCCCCTGTGCACCCTCCTACTCTGGCCTCAAAGAAACATTAGTACCCTGCGGGCTGGGAGAGTTTGAACAATTATTTGCGCCACACCCCAGTCTTTGTTTGGAGTTTTGTATTTCTTCCATCAATGCCCTCACCGCCAATGTAAGATAAGATATAATAGACACACGCTTATGTGGGTTTCTTGATGTATCCAAATCCGTGTCTGCAATGCTTGTTGACTTTCTCTTGCCCATCGTAAAACCCAGGGCTTTAAGTGGGATGAAAAAACTGGAGGGTCTCTCACAGGTGTATGGGGCAATGTAATTATAGGCGTGCCTTAGCAAAGTGTACCGCCCAACTTGTATTTTGCTGTTTCTGTCATTGCATCTAGATATATGATACAAGTAACATCATACCTACAACCAGTCAGGACTTTTGGCTTTGTCAACGGTTCTTAGTTGCATGTGACACCACGGCAGTGTTGCTGCTCATGAGTTTCAAAAGGAGAAGGGAAATCCAGAGAGAAAATGGCTCTCTTTCAAGGATTTCTCATCCTTTACAACGCTCACCTGGCATGACATTGATGGAGCAGGATTTCACGAAAAGAATCCTGCTCGATTGCACACCACTATAATACGTACTAACAGTAAGTAAACGACTAATGTGCACATTAACACTACATGTGGGAAGTTTGCTTTGTAAATATGCACAAACTGATCAGAATTAATGTGGAAATAATCGTAAATGTAATAATCTTGTGTTTAGAATGGATTAAAGGGTTTTGCATGGCAAGGCCGCATGTGTAATTCGCAAAATGCTTGGTGAGTGATGCTTTAAACTCACAAATAACTCTGTTTTCTGCTTAAGCTATGCTAGGCTGACACGTTAATAGTGAATTAGTGTAAAATTGGGTGGTAAACTGTGAGAATTGTGTTATCGTTTCACTAATAAATATCTATTTCCTGTTCTTTTAGTGATAAAAGAGTCATCCCTGTTCAGTAACTTGACCAAACTAGAGAAAGAGTAGGACCACGTGACCACGTAACTGAAATGCTGTGCTAAGCTGCAAGAGCCTGACATGGTGAAGGACAAAGACGTTGACTGCCAGCCAAGCCAGTGTCACAGTGAGAAACTGAACCAATAGTCACTGAATTTATTAATCTGTATAACAATTTTTGTAACGTGTGTACTCATGAGAGAGAGGATGGGAACATTAATTTGAACAATAGTATAGTTGAAGGAAGAATGACTCATGATGGGGTGACATCCCACCCCAAGAAACCAACCAATCACTTATTTAGAAAATGTGAAGATCGCAACTATTATGAGACTGACAGGTAATTTTAAAGCATAAAAATAGGTGCTTTGGGGGTGTGGTTTAGGTAATGTCGTCAGGAGAAAGAGATCGCGTAGGTTGAGGTGTCCGAGAGAGGGGTGCAATGCTGTTCGTCGGTTTGCTGAGAGGCCTTGCTGTTCCTGTCCTGTCCCTGTTCTGATTTCTAGAGTCTTTGATCCTTGACTCTTAGTTCAGGGGTCCCTCACTACTGCCTAGGCCTGGGTGGTGGTTTTCCCCTTTATAGATCCATTGGGTTTGTATTTAACATTGCAGACATATATTTGTCTCAGTTATATTTTCTTCTGTGCTTTGTCTCTTCCTCTATCCCTCCGAAATTGATGGTCAATATATTTTATTTGCATCTAATGTCTATTCGTCTATTCACTCTTTGCAACATATATTTGAGATGTTATTTCCGTTACTGTTGTTACTCTCTCATGAGGTGTCCAGTATTTGAGTTTATAACGTTTGCTTTGAGCATTTATTATTGCTAGAGAAAAATACTGAAATTTACCAAGAGTCTGTGTTTTTTTTAGTACAATTATTGAATTTTAATGTTTTTTTAATTTTTTTATTTCCATTACCATCAACTTCAGCTAGTTAATTCATCAACCAAGTAGATGAAAAGTCGATCACATATGTTAAATATATAAAGTAACTAGCAGCCCGTCCCGACGTTGTCCGGGTATGAATTGCTGCCGGCCAGTAGTATATTGTTTTGTAGGATTTTGTTTTGATAGCATTTCTTATCTGTGACAGGCCTGTGAAACGCTCCGGTTCACAGTGCACTGCTGATGCACTTAAGAGTGCGCGTTCAGTAGTGTGTGAACTCGAGTCTCCCTACTTTATTTTTCCTTGCAATATTATATAGCGCGAACACGATAACATGGCATGCGCACAATTTACATTACAAAAGAACACATTAATTTGTGGTAGGCACGGGGAGACAAAGCGATTTGCCTGGAATCACAGGATGTTGAGCTGATGCCGAGATTCGAACGTAGCTCCTCAGCTCTAAAGTTCGCAATTCTAGAACTTGTGGCGGGAGGTGTGTCTAAAAGTGTATGTCGGTGCTGGCCATCAATGAGAGAGACCTGTGCATTTTTCAAATCGGTGGTGAAAAAATATGAGTATGTTGCTGGAGATGTGGGCCGCCGTGCCACCAATGCACTTACCGGGGGAGGGTAAACACCCATTATTCCGCAACTTTCTTTCCGCATACCATCACTCCGCATACTTTCATTACGAAAGTACCATGACTCCCCAATGCCATTATAACGCATGGCATTACATTTTATATGCTTTTACCACGCATACATTTACAACGTAATTCGTTGTAAATGCATGAATGGTAAAAGCATGTTTTTTTTAATGTTTGGATAAGGTAAGTATGGGTATAGGGGTATATGTTTTGGGGTACAGAGGTATATGTTTTGGGGTGTTTGGGTATTTTAAGGGTTCAGATATAGTTTTGGGTTATGGGGTACAGGGGTAGTTTTAGGGTTCAGGGCTAGGTTTGGGTTTTGGGGTATAGGGGTATTTTTAGGGTTCAGGGTAGGTTTGGGTTTTGGGGTACAGGGGTATTTTAAGGGTTCAGGGCTAGGTTGGGGTTTTGGGGTACAGGGGTATTTTTAGGGTTCAGGGGTAGGTTTGGGTTTTGGGGTATAGGGGTATTTTTAGGGTTCAGGGGTAGGTTTGGGTTTTGGGGTACAGGGGTATTTTAAGGGTTCAGGGCTAGGTTGGGGTTTTGGGGTACAGGGGTATTTTTAGGGTTCAGGGGTAGGTTTGGGTTTTGGGGTACATGGGTATTTTAGGGTTCAGGGGTAGGTTTGGGTTTTGGGGTACAGGGTTATTTTTATGGTTCAGGGCTAGGTTTGGGTTTTGGGGTACAGGGGTATTTTTAGGGTTCAGGGGTAGGTTTGGGTTTTGGGGTACAGGGGTATTTTAAGGGTTCAGGGCTAGGTTTGGGTTTTGGGGTACAGGGGTATTTTGGGGTTCTGGGGTAGGTTTGGGTTTGGGGGTACAGGGGTATTTTTAAGGTTCATGGCTAGGTTTGGGTTTTGGGGTACAGGGGTACAGGGGTATTTTTAGGGTTCAGGGGTAGGTTTGGGTTTTGAGGTACAGGGGTATTTATAGGGTTCAGGGCTAGGTTTGGGGTACAGGAATATTTTTAGGGTTTAGGGATAGGTTTGGGTTTTGGGGTACAGGGTATATTTATAGGGTTAAGATGGGTTAGTATTTAAGGGTGTTGGGGTATTTTAAAGACACCCGGAGCTGGAATGTACAGAACCTGGGAAGAAAAAACAATGAAATATTGGACACAACGCTCGCTTTTTTTTCCCGTAATCCCGCGCCCTGCACACGCCCACGCCCACAGCACACGATATGAGACATGGCATGAAGGGCAGAACGTACCACACGCCCCCAGCATTTGTTACGCCCCCAGCACACGCCCACAGCACAACGCAGACACGCCCACAAGGGACTACTTTGCTGGCACGGTTCTTTTACCTTTTAAATGTATATGGTGGGCGTCTGCATAGCCTATGTCCTTTTGCTGCAACTGCCCTTTCTAACGCTGTATTGGGTGTTGTGATTGGTGCTGTGGTTCCTGAGATTACCCGCCTCAAAGGTTTGGGCTCTCTCTTTATTATATTAGTATAGATACAGGATGCCTAAATATACATTTTAGAAATAAGTAAGATTGGAGAAAGATACATAACTTGGCCCCAGCTCATCAGGGACTTGGGTGAATGTGTATGGGCCAAAGTAGTGTGGAAAAGTAAATTTTGCCATGTTCTGTGTCCCTACGTGTCATCCATCATATGTTATGTGTGCATGATTAAATATGCATATGCATTCCCTATGTTCGATTAATGACGCAATTACAGTTGTGTCCACCTCTAGTATGCCAGTTTCCAGTTCTCGTGAATACTACGAATATCAGGCCTATGTAAAGCTACGTTGCCACGTTTCTCAGTATGCACGTTATTCTATTGAAAAGTCCCCGTTTCTAGGCCTCAAAAGGGCCTGGACACAAGATTCAGCTCCTGTCTCCTGAAGCCTCGCTGAGGAGCGATACAGCCCCCACCTGTATCCTCGACCCTTCACTTACTTCCTGCCTCGCAGTGCCCGGCTCACCCTGGCTCTGCCTCTGAGTCTGCCAAGAATATGTTATGATTCCAGTTATCAGTTCAGTCCTCCTTCTCTGCATTCCTAAAGCTACTGAATCGCATCGATAGTTTCCGTCATTGTCTAGCCTTCGCGTCTCCACGTTAGAGAAATACTGCATTTAATGGTCATTTAATATTCTTCATCACGCACTACATGTAGAATAATGCATGGTCCAGTCTTAGAATCAAGTTAGCCTTTCCCCTCCTGACTTCTAGTTTATATCAACATGTTCTCTAAACATCAGATACTAGATACTGTTTAGGTACATGTCGCCCTGACTCTCCAGACTTCAGTCTCTGCTCCTAGCACAGAGTTCATAGCCCCCCAGCTTCTCCTAGTAACACGTCATTGCTAGTTTGCGCGCACCATCAGGTTAGAGGTCCCGGCTCCTCAGGTAGCCCCCTCCATGGTTTCCGCCCCATTCATGACATATTCTGTTACGTTTGCATCACATGTCTATGTATACGCCCTGTTACACCTCTTTTCACCCTTATCTTTCGCGACTGCTACGCGTCACGCCTTTTGCTCCACCCACTGCTACGCCTATTGCAATGTAATGCTATGTGTTTGCGTTATGTATATATGCTCATGCACTGTTATTAAAAAGTTGTTCCCCTTGTCCCGATCCTGACCCCGGCAGCGCTGCTGGGCCTTGCCATCCTGTATTGCTGTATTAAACCTGCAAAAACTCCTACTACCTCGAATCTTGACTCTTATTTATTGAGCTATCTGTTATTCATTTATTCATTCAAAAATAGGGTATTATTTATTTATTTACCACATAATGGCGCCCGAATAGGGACTTGCCCTTTCCCCACGCGTCGGTGAAGCCACGCCGACCCCCTGACCCTCTGCAGTCGTGACGGAACTCTTCTGCGCACCGGCAGATATTTCTGCTTCAAGTATCCCTCAGGCCCACGGAGGAGACGGAGGAGGCGGTCCAGCATCCAGACGAGACGGTGGAGGAACGCGGCGAGTCCCGACCAGAGCCCAAGCTGAGAGTCCAAGGTCCGAGGTATCCGGAGGCCCACCCGTAACAGAAGTCCGAAGTTCGTCCGTCCGACGTCGAGGCAGTCCCGTCCAGTCTGAGGCCTTCCGTTCTTGCTGCCCGGTGAGTACCGTTACTGGGGTAGTATCTAGACAGGGTCAATTTAATTGACTCTGGTCCGTGGGTTGGTGGTACACAGACCCACAAACGAAGTGTCCACTTCGGTGGATGCGGGTCCTGACGTGTCTCTTTATGAGACCGGTAAGTTTCGTACTGTTTCAGCAGTGCATCTAGTTCTTGTTCTAGTCAGTTCTGTTCTCGAGAAAATTCATGTATTCTGTGTTCCGTATTCCAGGTAGTATTCTGTTCGAACTGTTATTTTTAAATGTTCTTCATGTATTTTAATGTCGTGGTATGAATGGGGAATAAGTATCGTGTTCATTGTGTATTGTATTGTGTCTAGATTACAGTCCAGTCATGCCCTTGTTTTCTAAGTTACGTCAGTTAAAAACTAGAAAGGGTCTGCTGGAAGCAGCAGTTCCTGTCCCGCCTAGGGACAGTCCAGGTCATTTTATGTATCAGAAGCATGGCATAAGCGCCATACTGTATCTAGATTTATGGGTAGAGTATACCAAACAGTTAGAAGAAAAGTACAGATGGCCCGTATCGGGTACATGGGATGCCGAGTGCATCATGCGAGTAGAAGAGGCATTATGGAAAAAGAAAGCCAGACAGTCACAGAAAGATGCCATCGAGTTATGGCGCAAAGAAGCTCATAAAAGAACCGAAAAAGAAATCAGAAAGTCAGAATTAAGTAGAGAATCCTTAGAACGAGCACAAGAAAAAGAACTAATCGAGATAGGTGAACAAGTCAAAGCCGAACAGTCAGACAGACAGAGGCATGCCCTTATTAGGGGTATGTATCCTCTTCTTGCCGAGGGCTTGCCAAAAGCGACCCCAGAGGCATCTAGTAATTTCCCGCCACCATTAGTTCCGACCAAGTTACGTCACAAACAGACCGCAGCTGATATTTTTATTTCGTCCTATTTGGACGACACAGTCCCAGAATATGCAAATCCTGTTCGCGCTCCGCCAGTCCCTGTAAATCAGGCACTTCCCGCTCCTCCAGACACCGGAGTACCTGTTACGGTACCCCCGGTCCAGCCCGCCATACAAGTCCAGCCTACATTTCCATTTCCCACTCTGCCAGGACGAAGAGCCTCAGTAGACGACTCTAGTTTAGGGGCCGCAGGGGGAGGTACTCCTCAAACCCCGCCGCCACACAAGCGTTTAACGACAGCCGAATTACATATACAAGCATCACAGCGTACGCCCAGACATCAGACTGTAGCAGAAATAAGAAAATCCCTTGCCGAATGCGGCTATGATCCAGTCCCAGGCGAGGATAATATGGTTTTATATTCATTCCGCGTAAGAAAGGTGGCCGAGTATCTAGTCACCTTACCGAATATGAAAGAAGATCTAGACAGAATATATCGTTTCATCCGTACAGGGGATGATCCAGAAAGTATTAGCGAGGCCATGTCTCAACGGAAAGCTGAGACCCAGCTCATGATATTAAAGTTTCTGATCAATTGTCTAATAAGAGAACAAGATTACCCGTCTAAAGATCCGGCTGAAATGAAAACCCTGACAAGGTGGAGTGATAATATAGCCGAGGGTAAGCACAAGACCGTCGGTGCTATGGAGAGTATGTACAAGAAAATCCGTAAAGAAATAATAAAGTTACACGAACAGCGTAAAACAGCACAAGTAAGCGAGAAAGAAAGTAACTCTGATCCTGAAGAGTTAGACGACGAGAATCCTGACAGAATAGCGTATGTAGGAAAATCTAGATTTCCAGATCGCCATTTACGCCTAGAACACAAGTCTATTTTCCATCATCCAGCACCAGAACAAGGTTCTCTAGAACAAGTGTTTCAAGCTACCGATCACATTCTGAAATCACGAATCGGTTACAGTGAGTTAAGTACCATGCATGAACAAGAACTAGCCCGATCAGCAGTCCGATGGATTACTGATTCTACCACTTTTCCAGACGAAATAGTGGCACAAATGTTTCTGAAAATGCCCCCAGCCGAGCAACGACTGGCGGGTATGTATATGATTCAGCACCTCATTACATTGTATGAGGGTCAGCACTCTGATCCAGGCCCGTTACATGATATCCTGAACGAGTTACTCCAGTATAGATGGAAAGGTTTAGGTACCGACTTAATTAGTGTCATTCTAGAACAGCGTCACAAATATAGAACGTTTTTGAACCCGCATTTTGTTCATGTCTCACCCCCAGAAAGTAAACCATTTTACATAGAGAGACAGAATCCGTTACGAGAAGTCCACCCAGTTAGAGGAACGGGTGGCGAACTAGAACGAGTGTTTGTTTACACTCCGATTACAAAGATGGAACTCCTAGAGATGAAGAAATTAATTCCCTGTCATGATAAAGATCCAGCAGGGTTCCATAGAGAATTAAAAGACATGCTCCGTATGGGAGAATACACGTATCCAGATATAATTAAAATGTTAAAGGTTCTGCTGCCCGCAGGGGTGTATGAAAAGCTCAAGGAAAAAGAATGGGAGGTGGGAGAGAAAAAGATCGATTGGGCAGTTCTAGAAGCTGAAGACAAGGCACGAGTACCAGGTACCGGTCTTGGAGCGAAATGTAAAGAATTACCAGAATTATTAATACAAGTTCTACCTAGATTATTGACAACTAGAAAAGAAGACTGGGATGCAATCTCAGCCTGTAAACAGAAACAAGACGAAGATATTAGTGATTTTTATTCTAGATTTGAGAAATGTTTTAGCATCAACAGTGGCCTCAAGACAAGTAGTGAGTCATACCCTCACCTTTTTGTTACTAAATTAGTCGAGAATTCAAGCCCACAAATTAAAAATCGAGTTTTGAAAGTCGAAAGTACCTGGCAAGCTAATACCCTGTCCCAGATGTTGCAGATGCTCCAATACCACCAGAATAGGATCAGGGAAGAACAAGAACACGAGAGAAAACGTATGAAAGACACGAAAATGAAAGTACTAGTTGCACAATCTGTTCCTCAAGACAGTCAGAAGAGGGGTCCAAATCAAGCCAGTCATCCTGCAGCTCCCGTTAAAGGGAACTGCAATTATTGTAAACAGCCAGGTCATTTTATAAACGAGTGTGCAGTTCTGAAACATAATATAGCTACCGGTAAGACTAAAGAAAGACCACGTCCGCCTAGACAAGAACAAGTTTCACAGACTCCTCAGCCACAGAATGCACCACAGACAGTTACAGCTCCGCAGCCTATCGCTGCAACACAGCACGTCACACAGCAGATGTACCAGTATGCACAGTCTGAGTATCCAGAGTACCAGCAGTATTCATGAAACAGCCTAGAGAGGGAGGTAGGCTTGCCTCTCATCGAGATACCTGTAGATCAAGAAGGTCCCTATGTTCACAGTCAAGTATTAGGGAAAGACAGAAAGTTTTTGATTGATACAGGGGCAAGTAGGACCACAATTAGTCACGCCGAAGTTCCAGGGGCTCCGCTCTCAGGCTCAAGAAATGTTTCCCTTGGATTTTCAGGAAAACCCATTGTAAATGAAATTTCAAAGCCAGTTACTCTAGAAGTAGGTCCATTGTCCCGCACTACTGATCTGTTACTTACTAAGTCATGTCCAGAAAACCTATTAGGCATTAAAACACTGAAAGAGTTAGGTGCAGTTATATGCTGTTCCCCAGAGGGAATACGATTGTTCCTACGTGACTTTAAGGGTCACTATGTATTACGAGATTTTGATCCCAGATTGTCTAATGTTCCGCAGCATTTATGGGCGCAAGGTCCAACTGATGTTGGTTATATGCAAATCACACCCTATCGTGTGACTCTTAAGCCAGGTGTGGTGTTACCACGAATCAGACAGTACAGATTGCCACCTGAGGCTGTAGCAGCCTTATCCAAAATTATTGACGAGCTCATGGCTCAAGGAGTGGTTGTAGAAACTGACTCCAATGTATGCAATTCCCCGATCATTCCAGTCATGAAACGTACTGATCCAAATGCACCTCCAGTATATCGTTTAGTGATTGATCTCCGAGAACTTAATAAATGTATTATTCCCCAGTACCCAGTCGTTCCAGATATCTCTTCCCTATTGACAGCCATTGATTCCGAAGCCACGTTCTTTACTGTAATCGACCTCAAGAACGCGTTTTTCAGTGTCCCTATTCATCCAGACAGCCAGTTCCTTTTCGGATTTTGTTTAAATGGAAGGAGCTATATGTTCACACGCGCTCCTCAAGGTTTCACAGAAAGCCCTAGCATTTACAGTCAAGCACTTAAAAGACAACTAGACAACATTCACATGCCGACTAACACTGCCCTGCTCCAGTATGTCGATGATCTCCTGATCACAGCCCGTTCTGAACGTGCTTGCGAGCGAGCATCCCTTACAGTCTTGTATTTCCTAGCCGAGATGGGGCACAAGGTGTCCCCTTCGAAGCTTCAATTCTGTGTCCAGCAAGTGGTCTACTTAGGACACTTACTGTCCAAGAGGGGTAGGCAGTTGACACCAGACCGTATCCAGTTAATAGCGAGTCTTCCTCAGCCCAAGACCCAGAAGGAGGTACGTGCTTTTATCGGCCTTACTTCTTACTGCAGACAATGGATTCCTCAGTATGCATTTCTAGCCAAGCCACTGATACAGTTAACGACACAGGAGGCAGCCGTATCGACTGTCCTCCCTTGGACATCTGAACATACACTTAGTTTCAATGAGTTAAAGAAAGCCCTATGCCAAGCTCCAGTTCTAGCGACACCGAACTACAGTAAGCCTTTTACACTTTTCGTCACTGAACGCGAAGGTACAGCATTATCTGTTCTCACACAAGATCAAGCAGGACAATACAAGCCCTGTGCTTATTTTTCGAGCACATTAGATCCTGTAGCCCAGGCTCTGCCTGCGTGCCTCAAGTCAGTTGCAGCCGCAGCCCTAGCTATCAGACAAAGTGATTCCATAGTATTAGGACATACCTTGACAGTACAAGTTCCACATTCCGTGGAAGTTCTTTTAAACCGAACACAAACTCAGCACTTGACAATTGCACGTTTAACAGGTTATGAATTGACACTGTTCCAGCCACACATAGAAATCAGACGCTGCAACATCCTGAACCCTGCTACACTGTTACCATCAGTTACTTCGAATTCTGCCACACATGACTGCGTGGAAGTAGTTAACATTACGACAAAGCCAAGACAAGATCTGACAGATGTTCCGTTACCAGACCCCGACCTGACACTTTACGTGGATGGTTCATGTATGAGAACAAGTACAGGAGAACTAGTCGCCGCGTATGCAGTGACTACTGACACTGAAGTTATTGAAACACACCGTATTGACACCCTGTCCGCTCAAGCAGCAGAGCTAGTTGCTCTGACACAAGCCTGCATACACGCCAAGAACTTGAAAGTTAATGTTTACACAGATTCACGTTACGCATTTGGAGTTGTACACGACTTCGGAGTGCTCTGGCAGGAGAGAGGTTTCATGACTTCTCATGGAACCAAGATTCAGCATGGTCTCCTTATTCAAGCTCTGTTAGATGCCATACATTTACCGACATCTATCGCTATCATGAAGTGCAAAGCACATACAAAAGTTACTGACATTATTTCTCAAGGTAACGATCTAGCAGATCGCACAGCCAAGCTTACAGCACAGACTCTAGACATTCCAGTTAACATGACACACACTCCAGATCCGATTACATGCATGACAGTTAAGGACCCTACACAAGATGTCATAGATATCCAGTTACATGCTACTCCCGAAGAAATCAAGAAATGGTCCGAACAAGGAGGGGTCCAGACAGATCAAGGATGGTTAACGAAGGGTAGAGCCACATGGTTTCTCCCCGACTCTATGGTTCAAGTCATTATTAATACCGCACATAGTCCAGCACATTTAGGAGAAAAAGCTATGTTAGACAGTATCCAGAACATTTGGTTCAACAAGCATTTACGAGCTGCAGCCAAGCAGAAAGTTCGTACCTGTATGATATGTTGTCAGTTTAATCCAGGTAAAAGTGTCCCGGTGGAACAAGGTGGATTCCAGCCTCCTGACCACCCTTTTGAAGTCCTCCAGATGGATTATATTCAGATGGAGCGATGTCGAGGTTTCAAGTATGTCCTTGTAGTTGTATGCGCTTTGTCCAGGTGGACAGAAGCATATCCAGTCCCAGATTACACAGCCGCGACCACTGCCAAGCAGTTGGTTCGTGAGTTCTTCCCCCGTTATGGACTCCCTAGAGTCGTATATTCTGACAACGGCCAGCCATTCTCATCCGAGTTGATGAAGCATGTTTCCCTTTTGTTGGGGTACCAGTGGAAGTTTCATTGTGTACGCCATCCTGAAGCAGCCGGTCTCGTAGAGAGACATAACCAGACCCTGAAAATCCGCATCGCTAAAGTGTGTAAAGAGAAAGGTGTGGACTGGCTAGTAGCTCTGCCAGTTGCCTTGTTTTATATGCGCATGGTCGCACATTCCAGATCAGGTCTGTCCCCGTATGAGGTCGTTTTCGGCCGCCCCCCTAACATGTGGGGTACTCCTAGACCCCGAAGTATTACCGATGTTTCAAGTAATATGCTGACAGATTACCTAGCTTCCTTGATGTCTGCCCTCAACTCTTGTCGTTCACAGGTTGCCGCCGCATTTCCAGACAATACCGAGGTGGCACCGCATGAAATCGTTCCAGGATCCATGGTCCTTGTCCGCAATTTTGACCGCTCAAGTCCGCTGGAGCCACGCTGGAAGGAGCCCCGACAGGTCCTCCTCGCCACCCGTACAGCCGTGAAGTTGGAGGGTCGCAAAGGCTGGGTGCACCTTTCACATATAAAAAAGTTTTATGGACTGAAACCCGTCTTAAAGAACATTTCCCAGGATTTGAAGGATTGCCAAAATATTGTTCTCAAGGACTGTCCCGCAAAAGACATTGCTACAAACCCTCCCCTGTTAGAGAAAACTCCGCAACAGGAGTATAAGTTGAAACTCCGGTCTAGTAAAATAAGTCAGCCAGTTTGATTGTCTAAGTCCTCCCCTAGGTGAAACGGTTAAACTGTTTCTGACATGTATAAAATAGACCCCCATAGTGAGAGAGTTAGTCAAAACTCAATTCGATGTATCGTTTTTCTATGTTTCATATTATTTCTCAGCATTATGATTTCCTGCACCAGTTATGCATTTTTCTTGTATTTCCCAGTTCTTCATGTAAATAAGTCTGCTAATGCTACAGTAGAGCACACGTTTAGTGATCTGCCTCCTCATGAACTCTCTTACCGCCTCGCTATGAAAAATAATTCTTTTATCCGCATGTTACATTACTCACATCAGACCAGCAATGCCACTAATTGTTGGGTGTGTGGTCGACTCCCCCCTTTCCAGACACCGAAGGGAGTTCTGCCACTCTTTCCTTATCCGTTTTCACATAATGGTTCGTGCGGAGCATGGTCCACGTTAACGTCATCCTCAACAGATATGTCTTTTCTTAACAGTACATGTTTTCCAGACAAGCAAGGTCTTCCCCACAGAACTGGGTTAGATCTAGAAAATGAGGTGTATAATTTAGGTAACTATTCTTCGAATTTCATGGTCCTGAATGTTCAGTCTGATACTACTCCAGACTTACCTGCTATTTCAGTATTACCAGTTAAAGGCGAATTATGTGTCCGAAATAATGGTTCCGTACATGTAGGACATAGTGATTGTACTACTATTGTCAAGTATAGTGACAGTGGGAAATCCATTTTCAAAGCTTCACGTCATTCTTATTTTATTTGTGGTCAAACTGCATATGTTCGTCTGCCCCTCGATTGGGAGGGAACCTGTTACATTGCCTTCCTACTGCCACCAGTTTTCCTAGCCCCACCTGATTATCATAGAAACACACATCTAGTACACATTAGACATAGAAGGGAGTCCCCAATTGTCGATTATACTGAAACTGCTCTAGAACAGTATACAGATTTCAACAGAGGTTTCTTTTTCTTTATAGGACCTATCCAGAATAGTAAGCTAATCCGTAGGTTAACCAGAACCCTCGAAGCTGTAGTAAATGAGACTGCCTCTGCTCTAGGTAACTTAACCGAAGAGCAATCTGCTATGAGATTTGTCGTTTTACAGAATCGTCTCGTCCTTGACGTCATACTGGCCGATAGGGGCGGGGCCTGTAGAGTCATCGGATCTAGTTGCTGCATTTTCATTCCAAATAACGCGCCGTCTGTTTATTCAGCTATAACCAGACTCCATAAAATTGCCCATCTGTTACACCAAGATCCAGGCACCTGGACATGGTCCGGTTGGTTCTGGAATATAATTTCCGCCTGGGGATGGAAAGTCTTGTCCTTTCTAGGTATTGCAGTAGCGATCATATTCAGCTGCTGCCTCTGTATACAATGTGGCCCTGCGATTTGCGGCATTTGTGCTACCTCTTGTATTCCTAGTCCCAAGCCCCGTTCTAAATCCCGTTCCAGGATAATTCGAGACGAGCAAATGATACTGTATGAAATGATAGATGGTATCATGAATATTGATGTTTCCTGATGGAATCGTAGTGACAAGGAGGGAATGTGGAAAAGTAAATTTTGCCATGTTCTGTGTCCCTACGTGTCATCCATCATATGTTATGTGTGCATGATTAAATATGCATATGCATTCCCTATGTTCGATTAATGACGCAATTACAGTTGTGTCCACCTCTAGTATGCCAGTTTCCAGTTCTCGTGAATACTACGAATATCAGGCCTATGTAAAGCTACGTTGCCACGTTTCTCAGTATGCACGTTATTCTATTGAAAAGTCCCCGTTTCTAGGCCTCAAAAGGGCCTGGACACAAGATTCAGCTCCTGTCTCCTGAAGCCACGCTGAGGAGCGATACAGCCCCCACCTGTATCCTCGACCCTTCACTTACTTCCTGCCTCGCAGTGCCCGGCTCACCCTGGCTCTGCCTCTGAGTCTGCCAAGAATATGTTATGATTCCAGTTATCAGTTCAGTCCTCCTTCTCTGCATTCCTAAAGCTACTGAATCGCATCGATAGTTTCCGTCATTGTCTAGCCTTCGCGTCTCCACGTTAGAGAAATACTGCATTTAATGGTCATTTAATATTCTTCATCACGCACTACATGTAGAATAATGCATGGTCCAGTCTTAGAATCAAGTTAGCCTTTCCCCTCCTGACTTCTAGTTTATATCAACATGTTCTCTAAACATCAGATACTAGATACTGTTTAGGTACATGTCGCCCTGACTCTCCAGACTTCAGTCTCTGCTCCTAGCACAGAGTTCATAGCCCCCCAGCTTCTCCTAGTAACACGTCATTGCTAGTTTGCGCGCACCATCAGGTTAGAGGTCCCGGCTCCTCAGGTAGCCCCCTCCATGGTTTCCGCCCCATTCATGACATATTCTGTTACGTTTGCATCACATGTCTATGTATACGCCCTGTTACACCTCTTTTCACCCTTATCTTTCGCGACTGCTACGCGTCACGCCTTTTGCTCCACCCACTGCTACGCCTATTGCAATGTAATGCTATGTGTTTGCGTTATGTATATATGCTCATGCACTGTTATTAAAAAGTTGTTCCCCTTGTCCCGATCCTGACCCCGGCAGCGCTGCTGGGCCTTGCCATCCTGTATTGCTGTATTAAACCTGCAAAAACTCCTACTACCTCGAATCTTGACTCTTATTTATTGAGCTATCTGTTATTCATTTATTCATTCAAAAATAGGGTATTATTTATTTATTTACCACATAATGGCGCCCGAATAGGGACTTGCCCTTTCCCCACGCGTCGGTGAAGCCACGCCGACCCCCTGACCCTCTGCAGTCGTGACGGAACTCTTCTGCGCACCGGCAGATATTTCTGCTTCAAGTATCCCTCAGGCCCACGGAGGAGACGGAGGAGGCGGTCCAGCATCCAGACGAGACGGTGGAGGAACGCGGCGAGTCCCGACCAGAGCCCAAGCTGAGAGTCCAAGGTCCGAGGTATCCGGAGGCCCACCCGTAACAGAAGTCCGAAGTTCGTCCGTCCGACGTCGAGGCAGTCCCGTCCAGTCTGAGGCCTTCCGTTCTTGCTGCCCGGTGAGTACCGTTACTGGGGTAGTATCTAGACAGGGTCAATTTAATTGACTCTGGTCCGTGGGTTGGTGGTACACAGACCCACAAACGAAGTGTCCACTTCGGTGGATGCGGGTCCTGACGTGTCTCTTTATGAGACCGGTAAGTTTCGTACTGTTTCAGCAGTGCATCTAGTTCTTGTTCTAGTCAGTTCTGTTCTCGAGAAAATTCATGTATTCTGTGTTCCGTATTCCAGGTAGTATTCTGTTCGAACTGTTATTTTTAAATGTTCTTCATGTATTTTAATGTCGTGGTATGAATGGGGAATAAGTATCGTGTTCATTGTGTATTGTATTGTGTCTAGATTACAGTCCAGTCATGCCCTTGTTTTCTAAGTTACGTCAGTTAAAAACTAGAAAGGGTCTGCTGGAAGCAGCAGTTCCTGTCCCGCCTAGGGACAGTCCAGGTCATTTTATGTATCAGAAGCATGGCATAAGCGCCATACTGTATCTAGATTTATGGGTAGAGTATACCAAACAGTTAGAAGAAAAGTACAGATGGCCCGTATCGGGTACATGGGATGCCGAGTGCATCATGCGAGTAGAAGAGGCATTATGGAAAAAGAAAGCCAGACAGTCACAGAAAGATGCCATCGAGTTATGGCGCAAAGAAGCTCATAAAAGAACCGAAAAAGAAATCAGAAAGTCAGAATTAAGTAGAGAATCCTTAGAACGAGCACAAGAAAAAGAACTAATCGAGATAGGTGAACAAGTCAAAGCCGAACAGTCAGACAGACAGAGGCATGCCCTTATTAGGGGTATGTATCCTCTTCTTGCCGAGGGCTTGCCAAAAGCGACCCCAGAGGCATCTAGTAATTTCCCGCCACCATTAGTTCCGACCAAGTTACGTCACAAACAGACCGCAGCTGATATTTTTATTTCGTCCTATTTGGACGACACAGTCCCAGAATATGCAAATCCTGTTCGCGCTCCGCCAGTCCCTGTAAATCAGGCACTTCCCGCTCCTCCAGACACCGGAGTACCTGTTACGGTACCCCCGGTCCAGCCCGCCATACAAGTCCAGCCTACATTTCCATTTCCCACTCTGCCAGGACGAAGAGCCTCAGTAGACGACTCTAGTTTAGGGGCCGCAGGGGGAGGTACTCCTCAAACCCCGCCGCCACACAAGCGTTTAACGACAGCCGAATTACATATACAAGCATCACAGCGTACGCCCAGACATCAGACTGTAGCAGAAATAAGAAAATCCCTTGCCGAATGCGGCTATGATCCAGTCCCAGGCGAGGATAATATGGTTTTATATTCATTCCGCGTAAGAAAGGTGGCCGAGTATCTAGTCACCTTACCGAATATGAAAGAAGATCTAGACAGAATATATCGTTTCATCCGTACAGGGGATGATCCAGAAAGTATTAGCGAGGCCATGTCTCAACGGAAAGCTGAGACCCAGCTCATGATATTAAAGTTTCTGATCAATTGTCTAATAAGAGAACAAGATTACCCGTCTAAAGATCCGGCTGAAATGAAAACCCTGACAAGGTGGAGTGATAATATAGCCGAGGGTAAGCACAAGACCGTCGGTGCTATGGAGAGTATGTACAAGAAAATCCGTAAAGAAATAATAAAGTTACACGAACAGCGTAAAGCAGCACAAGTAAGCGAGAAAGAAAGTAACTCTGATCCTGAAGAGTTAGACGACGAGAATCCTGACAGAATAGCGTATGTAGGAAAATCTAGATTTCCAGATCGCCATTTACGCCTAGAACACAAGTCTATTTTCCATCATCCAGCACCAGAACAAGGTTCTCTAGAACAAGTGTTTCAAGCTACCGATCACATTCTGAAATCACGAATCGGTTACAGTGAGTTAAGTACCATGCATGAACAAGAACTAGCCCGATCAGCAGTCCGATGGATTACTGATTCTACCACTTTTCCAGACGAAATAGTGGCACAAATGTTTCTGAAAATGCCCCCAGCCGAGCAACGACTGGCGGGTATGTATATGATTCAGCACCTCATTACATTGTATGAGGGTCAGCACTCTGATCCAGGCCCGTTACATGATATCCTGAACGAGTTACTCCAGTATAGATGGAAAGGTTTAGGTACCGACTTAATTAGTGTCATTCTAGAACAGCGTCACAAATATAGAACGTTTTTGAACCCGCATTTTGTTCATGTCTCACCCCCAGAAAGTAAACCATTTTACATAGAGAGACAGAATCCGTTACGAGAAGTCCACCCAGTTAGAGGAACGGGTGGCGAACTAGAACGAGTGTTTGTTTACACTCCGATTACAAAGATGGAACTCCTAGAGATGAAGAAATTAATTCCCTGTCATGATAAAGATCCAGCAGGGTTCCATAGAGAATTAAAAGACATGCTCCGTATGGGAGAATACACGTATCCAGATATAATTAAAATGTTAAAGGTTCTGCTGCCCGCAGGGGTGTATGAAAAGCTCAAGGAAAAAGAATGGGAGGTGGGAGAGAAAAAGATCGATTGGGCAGTTCTAGAAGCTGAAGACAAGGCACGAGTACCAGGTACCGGTCTTGGAGCGAAATGTAAAGAATTACCAGAATTATTAATACAAGTTCTACCTAGATTATTGACAACTAGAAAAGAAGACTGGGATGCAATCTCAGCCTGTAAACAGAAACAAGACGAAGATATTAGTGATTTTTATTCTAGATTTGAGAAATGTTTTAGCATCAACAGTGGCCTCAAGACAAGTAGTGAGTCATACCCTCACCTTTTTGTTACTAAATTAGTCGAGAATTCAAGCCCACAAATTAAAAATCGAGTTTTGAAAGTCGAAAGTACCTGGCAAGCTAATACCCCGTCCCAGATGTTGCAGATGCTCCAATACCACCAGAATAGGATCAGGGAAGAACAAGAACACGAGAGAAAACGTATGAAAGACACGAAAATGAAAGTACTAGTTGCACAATCTGTTCCTCAAGACAGTCAGAAGAGGGGTCCAAATCAAGCCAGTCATCCTGCAGCTCCCGTTAAAGGGAACTGCAATTATTGTAAACAGCCAGGTCATTTTATAAACGAGTGTGCAGTTCTGAAACATAATATAGCTACCGGTAAGACTAAAGAAAGACCACGTCCGCCTAGACAAGAACAAGTTTCACAGACTCCTCAGCCACAGAATGCACCACAGACAGTTACAGCTCCGCAGCCTATCGCTGCAACACAGCACGTCACACAGCAGATGTACCAGTATGCACAGTCTGAGTATCCAGAGTACCAGCAGTATTCATGAAACAGCCTAGAGAGGGAGGTAGGCTTGCCTCTCATCGAGATACCTGTAGATCAAGAAGGTCCCTATGTTCACAGTCAAGTATTAGGGAAAGACAGAAAGTTTTTGATTGATACAGGGGCAAGTAGGACCACAATTAGTCACGCCGAAGTTCCAGGGGCTCCGCTCTCAGGCTCAAGAAATGTTTCCCTTGGATTTTCAGGAAAACCCATTGTAAATGAAATTTCAAAGCCAGTTACTCTAGAAGTAGGTCCATTGTCCCGCACTACTGATCTGTTACTTACTAAGTCATGTCCAGAAAACCTATTAGGCATTAAAACACTGAAAGAGTTAGGTGCAGTTATATGCTGTTCCCCAGAGGGAATACGATTGTTCCTACGTGACTTTAAGGGTCACTATGTATTACGAGATTTTGATCCCAGATTGTCTAATGTTCCGCAGCATTTATGGGCGCAAGGTCCAACTGATGTTGGTTATATGCAAATCACACCCTATCGTGTGACTCTTAAGCCAGGTGTGGTGTTACCACGAATCAGACAGTACAGATTGCCACCTGAGGCTGTAGCAGCCTTATCCAAAATTATTGACGAGCTCATGGCTCAAGGAGTGGTTGTAGAAACTGACTCCAATGTATGCAATTCCCCGATCATTCCAGTCATGAAACGTACTGATCCAAATGCACCTCCAGTATATCGTTTAGTGATTGATCTCCGAGAACTTAATAAATGTATTATTCCCCAGTACCCAGTCGTTCCAGATATCTCTTCCCTATTGACAGCCATTGATTCCGAAGCCACGTTCTTTACTGTAATCGACCTCAAGAACGCGTTTTTCAGTGTCCCTATTCATCCAGACAGCCAGTTCCTTTTCGGATTTTGTTTAAATGGAAGGAGCTATATGTTCACACGCGCTCCTCAAGGTTTCACAGAAAGCCCTAGCATTTACAGTCAAGCACTTAAAAGACAACTAGACAACATTCACATGCCGACTGACACTGCCCTGCTCCAGTATGTCGATGATCTCCTGATCACAGCCCGTTCTGAACGTGCTTGCGAGCGAGCATCCCTTACAGTCTTGTATTTCCTAGCCGAGATGGGGCACAAGGTGTCCCCTTCGAAGCTTCAATTCTGTGTCCAGCAAGTGGTCTACTTAGGACACTTACTGTCCAAGAGGGGTAGGCAGTTGACACCAGACCGTATCCAGTTAATAGCGAGTCTTCCTCAGCCCAAGACCCAGAAGGAGGTACGTGCTTTTATCGGCCTTACTTCTTACTGCAGACAATGGATTCCTCAGTATGCATTTCTAGCCAAGCCACTGATACAGTTAACGACACAGGAGGCAGCCGTATCGACTGTCCTCCCTTGGACATCTGAACATACACTTAGTTTCAATGAGTTAAAGAAAGCCCTATGCCAAGCTCCAGTTCTAGCGACACCGAACTACAGTAAGCCTTTTACACTTTTCGTCACTGAACGCGAAGGTACAGCATTATCTGTTCTCACACAAGATCAAGCAGGACAATACAAGCCCTGTGCTTATTTTTCGAGCACATTAGATCCTGTAGCCCAGGCTCTGCCTGCGTGCCTCAAGTCAGTTGCAGCCGCAGCCCTAGCTATCAGACAAAGTGATTCCATAGTATTAGGACATACCTTGACAGTACAAGTTCCACATTCCGTGGAAGTTCTTTTAAACCGAACACAAACTCAGCACTTGACAATTGCACGTTTAACAGGTTATGAATTGACACTGTTCCAGCCACACATAGAAATCAGACGCTGCAACATCCTGAACCCTGCTACACTGTTACCATCAGTTACTTCGAATTCTGCCACACATGACTGCGTGGAAGTAGTTAACATTACGACAAAGCCAAGACAAGATCTGACAGATGTTCCGTTACCAGACCCCGACCTGACACTTTACGTGGATGGTTCATGTATGAGAACAAGTACAGGAGAACTAGTCGCCGCGTATGCAGTGACTACTGACACTGAAGTTATTGAAACACACCGTATTGACACCCTGTCCGCTCAAGCAGCAGAGCTAGTTGCTCTGACACAAGCCTGCATACACGCCAAGAACTTGAAAGTTAATGTTTACACAGATTCACGTTACGCATTTGGAGTTGTACACGACTTCGGAGTGCTCTGGCAGGAGAGAGGTTTCATGACTTCTCATGGAACCAAGATTCAGCATGGTCTCCTTATTCAAGCTCTGTTAGATGCCATACATTTACCGACATCTATCGCTATCATGAAGTGCAAAGCACATACAAAAGTTACTGACATTATTTCTCAAGGTAACGATCTAGCAGATCGCACAGCCAAGCTTACAGCACAGACTCTAGACATTCCAGTTAACATGACACACACTCCAGATCCGATTACATGCATGACAGTTAAGGACCCTACACAAGATGTCATAGATATCCAGTTACATGCTACTCCCGAAGAAATCAAGAAATGGTCCGAACAAGGAGGGGTCCAGACAGATCAAGGATGGTTAACGAAGGGTAGAGCCACATGGTTTCTCCCCGACTCTATGGTTCAAGTCATTATTAATACCGCACATAGTCCAGCACATTTAGGAGAAAAAGCTATGTTAGACAGTATCCAGAACATTTGGTTCAACAAGCATTTACGAGCTGCAGCCAAGCAGAAAGTTCGTACCTGTATGATATGTTGTCAGTTTAATCCAGGTAAAAGTGTCCCGGTGGAACAAGGTGGATTCCAGCCTCCTGACCACCCTTTTGAAGTCCTCCAGATGGATTATATTCAGATGGAGCGATGTCGAGGTTTCAAGTATGTCCTTGTAGTTGTATGCGCTTTGTCCAGGTGGACAGAAGCATATCCAGTCCCAGATTACACAGCCGCGACCACTGCCAAGCAGTTGGTTCGTGAGTTCTTCCCCCGTTATGGACTCCCTAGAGTCGTATATTCTGACAACGGCCAGCCATTCTCATCCGAGTTGATGAAGCATGTTTCCCTTTTGTTGGGGTACCAGTGGAAGTTTCATTGTGTACGCCATCCTGAAGCAGCCGGTCTCGTAGAGAGACATAACCAGACCCTGAAAATCCGCATCGCTAAAGTGTGTAAAGAGAAAGGTGTGGACTGGCTAGTAGCTCTGCCAGTTGCCTTGTTTTATATGCGCATGGTCGCACATTCCAGATCAGGTCTGTCCCCGTATGAGGTCGTTTTCGGCCGCCCCCCTAACATGTGGGGTACTCCTAGACCCCGAAGTATTACCGATGTTTCAAGTAATATGCTGACAGATTACCTAGCTTCCTTGATGTCTGCCCTCAACTCTTGTCGTTCACAGGTTGCCGCCGCATTTCCAGACAATACCGAGGTGGCACCGCATGAAATCGTTCCAGGATCCATGGTCCTTGTCCGCAATTTTGACCGCTCAAGTCCGCTGGAGCCACGCTGGAAGGAGCCCCGACAGGTCCTCCTCGCCACCCGTACAGCCGTGAAGTTGGAGGGTCGCAAAGGCTGGGTGCACCTTTCACATATAAAAAAGTTTTATGGACTGAAACCCGTCTTAAAGAACATTTCCCAGGATTTGAAGGATTGCCAAAATATTGTTCTCAAGGACTGTCCCGCAAAAGACATTGCTACAAACCCTCCCCTGTTAGAGAAAACTCCGCAACAGGAGTATAAGTTGAAACTCCGGTCTAGTAAAATAAGTCAGCCAGTTTGATTGTCTAAGTCCTCCCCTAGGTGAAACGGTTAAACTGTTTCTGACATGTATAAAATAGACCCCCATAGTGAGAGAGTTAGTCAAAACTCAATTCGATGTATCGTTTTTCTATGTTTCATATTATTTCTCAGCATTATGATTTCCTGCACCAGTTATGCATTTTTCTTGTATTTCCCAGTTCTTCATGTAAATAAGTCTGCTAATGCTACAGTAGAGCACACGTTTAGTGATCTGCCTCCTCATGAACTCTCTTACCGCCTCGCTATGAAAAATAATTCTTTTATCCGCATGTTACATTACTCACATCAGACCAGCAATGCCACTAATTGTTGGGTGTGTGGTCGACTCCCCCCTTTCCAGACACCGAAGGGAGTTCTGCCACTCTTTCCTTATCCGTTTTCACATAATGGTTCGTGCGGAGCATGGTCCACGTTAACGTCATCCTCAACAGATATGTCTTTTCTTAACAGTACATGTTTTCCAGACAAGCAAGGTCTTCCCCACAGAACTGGGTTAGATCTAGAAAATGAGGTGTATAATTTAGGTAACTATTCTTCGAATTTCATGGTCCTGAATGTTCAGTCTGATACTACTCCAGACTTACCTGCTATTTCAGTATTACCAGTTAAAGGCGAATTATGTGTCCGAAATAATGGTTCCGTACATGTAGGACATAGTGATTGTACTACTATTGTCAAGTATAGTGACAGTGGGAAATCCATTTTCAAAGCTTCACGTCATTCTTATTTTATTTGTGGTCAAACTGCATATGTTCGTCTGCCCCTCGATTGGGAGGGAACCTGTTACATTGCCTTCCTACTGCCACCAGTTTTCCTAGCCCCACCTGATTATCATAGAAACACACATCTAGTACACATTAGACATAGAAGGGAGTCCCCAATTGTCGATTATACTGAAACTGCTCTAGAACAGTATACAGATTTCAACAGAGGTTTCTTTTTCTTTATAGGACCTATCCAGAATAGTAAGCTAATCCGTAGGTTAACCAGAACCCTCGAAGCTGTAGTAAATGAGACTGCCTCTGCTCTAGGTAACTTAACCGAAGAGCAATCTGCTATGAGATTTGTCGTTTTACAGAATCGTCTCGTCCTTGACGTCATACTGGCCGATAGGGGCGGGGCCTGTAGAGTCATCGGATCTAGTTGCTGCATTTTCATTCCAAATAACGCGCCGTCTGTTTATTCAGCTATAACCAGACTCCATAAAATTGCCCATCTGTTACACCAAGATCCAGGCACCTGGACATGGTCCGGTTGGTTCTGGAATATAATTTCCGCCTGGGGATGGAAAGTCTTGTCCTTTCTAGGTATTGCAGTAGCGATCATATTCAGCTGCTGCCTCTGTATACAATGTGGCCCTGCGATTTGCGGCATTTGTGCTACCTCTTGTATTCCTAGTCCCAAGCCCCGTTCTAAATCCCGTTCCAGGATAATTCGAGACGAGCAAATGATACTGTATGAAATGATAGATGGTATCATGAATATTGATGTTTCCTGATGGAATCGTAGTGACAAGGAGGGAATGTGGAAAAGTAAATTTTGCCATGTTCTGTGTCCCTACGTGTCATCCATCATATGTTATGTGTGCATGATTAAATATGCATATGCATTCCCTATGTTCGATTAATGACGCAATTACAGTTGTGTCCACCTCTAGTATGCCAGTTTCCAGTTCTCGTGAATACTACGAATATCAGGCCTATGTAAAGCTACGTTGCCACGTTTCTCAGTATGCACGTTATTCTATTGAAAAGTCCCCGTTTCTAGGCCTCAAAAGGGCCTGGACACAAGATTCAGCTCCTGTCTCCTGAAGCCACGCTGAGGAGCGATACAGCCCCCACCTGTATCCTCGACCCTTCACTTACTTCCTGCCTCGCAGTGCCCGGCTCACCCTGGCTCTGCCTCTGAGTCTGCCAAGAATATGTTATGATTCCAGTTATCAGTTCAGTCCTCCTTCTCTGCATTCCTAAAGCTACTGAATCGCATCGATAGTTTCCGTCATTGTCTAGCCTTCGCGTCTCCACGTTAGAGAAATACTGCATTTAATGGTCATTTAATATTCTTCATCACGCACTACATGTAGAATAATGCATGGTCCAGTCTTAGAATCAAGTTAGCCTTTCCCCTCCTGACTTCTAGTTTATATCAACATGTTCTCTAAACATCAGATACTAGATACTGTTTAGGTACATGTCGCCCTGACTCTCCAGACTTCAGTCTCTGCTCCTAGCACAGAGTTCATAGCCCCCCAGCTTCTCCTAGTAACACGTCATTGCTAGTTTGCGCGCACCATCAGGTTAGAGGTCCCGGCTCCTCAGGTAGCCCCCTCCATGGTTTCCGCCCCATTCATGACATATTCTGTTACGTTTGCATCACATGTCTATGTATACGCCCTGTTACACCTCTTTTCACCCTTATCTTTCGCGACTGCTACGCGTCACGCCTTTTGCTCCACCCACTGCTACGCCTATTGCAATGTAATGCTATGTGTTTGCGTTATGTATATATGCTCATGCACTGTTATTAAAAAGTTGTTCCCCTTGTCCCGATCCTGACCCCGGCAGCGCTGCTGGGCCTTGCCATCCTGTATTGCTGTATTAAACCTGCAAAAACTCCTACTACCTCGAATCTTGACTCTTATTTATTGAGCTATCTGTTATTCATTTATTCATTCAAAAATAGGGTATTATTTATTTATTTACCACAGTAGTGTGAAGATATTGAGTATTTACGGAGCACTTGGAGTCACCTCCCCTGAATTTTCTTCATATGGTGGATGACTTTTTGTCATAATTTCTCCTAATAATTCATCCTCCAATGGACCGTCAAATCAAAGCTTTCTTGATTTGACGGTGCCTGAGGGGTAGATCAGTCAGGTCCATCATCATATAGGAAGCATGTGAGAGCAGCAGAAATCCCAAACCTATCCCTCTCAGAAGAAACTATCCAAGTTGTAGGTGTTGCAAATAAACATATTAGAACTCCTGTCACAGCCCCGATAGAAGTTCATATTGGGAATTTCAAAGTCATGCATCAGTTACGGTGCCGTGGTCTGGGGTCATTGTCACGGCAATTTATTATTACAAACCGAAAACTCTTTTTTAAAACGCTTGTTATGCGCCCCACGATCGGCCTCTATGGAAATTATTCACCACGAAGTGGGCATCAAGTACATCTCGGATCTGGACTCACTGCGCCCTCCTTTACTTTGGAAATCCATATGGTCAAAGGAAGAGACAATGTTCACACAATCTGTAATACGGGACTGCCTTAAAATGGATAATTGCTTAAGAATCCCCTGGCTTAATTATATCTCCCACTGGTTTAAAGTTCTGTTTAACTGTGACATCCAACAATGCGTGGATTTCACTGCCTGAGGTGAGATTAAAACATCCCTGCTAGCCCATAAAATAGCGGATCGTTCCCGTGCCCTTTTGAACCAAACAACTTATAGTTTTTTACATGCAACTGGATCTTAAACAAGGGTTCCAAAGCTATTTGTCCGTTGTAATAAGAGCATCACATCGCTATGTGTTAACACGTTTAAGATTGGGTACTATACACCACCTTGTCAATTTCCCTGTTATGAAACAAGGTTCTACCCAACCTTGCCCATGTGATGGAGTTTCTCGTCAAAGCTGTTGAATGAATGAAAGGAGACTTATGCCGTGCAACTTAGCCCAAGGGCATCAAGGCGCCGGACAGGTCAAAAGATTGTAATTCCCTTAGTGCACCATTACGGTTATGCCTCGGTAAAAAAACAGGTCTTCAAAGCTTTGCGAAAAGACACAAGGGAGGGTTGCCCTGCAAGTTCAGGAGGAAGCGAGTTCCATAATCTGGGAGCTAGGATAGAGAAGGCTCTACCTCCCCATGTTGCCTTTGTGAATCTGGGAACCAGGAGGAGATTTTTATTAGATGAGCGGAGAACTCTAGTGGGGGAGTAAGAGTAGAGAAGGGACCTAATATCCTTAGGGCCAGTACCGTACACAGCCCTATGCACAAGACATAGGATCTTAAAAGAGATCCTAGACTGGATGGGAAGCCAGTGCCGGTTTCTTCTCGCCAAAGATGCTGAGGACAATCTGGGAAGACCGAGGACCATCTTAGCCGCCGCATTCTGGACTATCTGCAAGCGGTGGATAAGGCTCTTGTTAATACCCACATATAGTGCATGGCAATAGTCCAGTCTTGAAGAGACAAGTGCCACCGCGGCTTGCTTCCGAGCATCGGGGGAGAGATAATGAGCGATCTTTCTAAGGATCTGAATGAGACCGCAGCAGGTGGAAACAGTCCTGCTGACCTGACGGTTGAATGAAAGCGAGGTATCAATTAGAACCCCTAGATTTCTGGCAAATTGACAGGGCAGGGGGCAGTCCCCAAGGGAAACTGGCCACCAGTCCTTTGACCAGATGTCCTGATTACCCCCGAATATCAAGACCTCCGTCTTCTCCCCATTTAACTTCAGGAAGTTCTGGATCATCCATTTAGATACCGCCTCCATACAGTTCCTAACATCTGTTGCCATATGTTATTACTCTGTAATTTGTATTCTAATTTTTGGAAAATGTACTTAAAACCATTTTTCTTACGCTTTAATATTAGATCTACCAAAGACGCAATTAATTTGCTCTTAAGACTAGAGGAACCAGGATTGTGTTTCTATACAGCAACATTCCTCTTGAAAGCGATCCATATTAGGAAATGAATGATCTTTGATATTTGATCGTATGATTAAAAGGGCTTCTTAAGTAATTTCTGCACTTGCACTTTTTATGGATATGGACTACTCATGTTTATATTATTCCAGGGGGAGTATAAGTATATGAATCATGTATCCATACAGCAACATTCCCCTTGAAAGCGATTCATATGAGCAAATTAATGATCTTTGATATTTGATCGTATGATCTATAGGGTTTTTTTAAGTAATTTCTGCACTTGCACTTTTATGGATATGAACTACTCATGTTTGCATAAATCCAGGGGGAGTATATGAATTATGTATCTGCGTCTATTATACTGTTTTCTCATGTTTAAGACTTTTCTTGATCAATATTTTACTATTTTATGTACGGGTAATTTTACTATTATTGTGTATTGTTGTGAATAATGATGCATGTTTGTTTTCGCCTATATGGTTGATTCATTTAACCGAATGAAAGCTTTCAAATCGGAATCGCATCACTTTGTAGAATGTGATTCCAGTCCAATAAATCTTTTGGGCAGAGATTTGTTGTGCAAAGTGAATTGCACTATTTATTTACACCGGATGGTGTTGCATTTATGACTCCTGATGAGGATGTTGAGTATAAAATGATAATGGCCCAACGAGAGAGCAAAGTAAGTGAATTATATTCACTACTGACTGAGGAGGATTTGCCTGAAGAATTAAAAAGTACAGTGATATCCGAAGTGTGGGATTTCACAGGAAAAGAAATTGGGTTGATGCAAAATGTAGATCCCATTCAGATTACAGTTAAAGAGGGTGCTCTATATCCAAATACCCCACAGTACAAAATGAGTCCAGTCGTGCTTGCTGGAGTCACACCAGTGAGCGACCAAATGGTTGAACAAGGAATTCTAAAAGAAATAATGGGCAGTCCCTGTAACTCACCTATTATTGGAATTAGAAAACCCAAGGAAAATATAGAATAGTGCAGGATTTGAGAAAGGTGAATAACATTGTAGTGCCATGTTGCCCAGTAGTGCCAAATCCAGCAGTAATCCATTACCAAATTCCTTGTGACGCAGAATGGTACACCATTATTGATTTGTGTCAAGTATTTTTCTTCATTCCTTTGCACCCAGAAAGTTAATATTTGTTTGCTATCTGGTTCGGAAACCGTGTTTTGGCATGGTGCTGAGTTCCTCAAGGGTACACTGAGAGTCCTTCGATCTTTAATCAGATTTTGAAAAAATGCTTGGAGACTTTGGTTATGCCTGGAAATTCGGTTTTGGTTCAGTACATTGATGACCTATTGGTGGCATCAAAGACACGAGAAGCATGTGTAGCGGAAACAATTGCTTTCCATAATCATTTAGCAGAAGGAGGACATAAAGTGTCACCATCTAAATTGCAATACTGTAGAAAAGAAGTTCAGTACTTAGGTCACAGAATTGAGAAAGGGGTCAGAAAGGTGACTCCTGAAAGAGTCAGTATCATCAAGAGAATGAATCCACCCAGAAATCAAAAAGAAGTGCGAATGTTTTTGGGTTTGGTTGGATATTTTTTAGACAGTGGATTTGTGCTTTCTCATTGATTGCAAAAACTCTACAGAGGTTGACTTGAAAGGATGTGAACGATCCAATTGTTTTAAATGAAGAAAGTATGGAGTCTTTTTCGAAATTGCAGAACAGTCTTTGTCAAGCACCTGCTTTGGGAATGCCAGATTATTCGAAAGAGTTTGCATTGTACTGTTGTGAGAGAGACGGATGTGCACTAGCAGTCTTAACTCAGAAACATGGAATGGCACATCGTTCAGTGGCATTCTTTTCTGCTATTTTGAACTCAGTGGCTGCAGCATTGCCAGGCTGCTTAAAAGCAGTGGCCGCCACTTGTGTAAGTTTGGAACAAAGTGAAGCAATTGTGATGGGATATCCAGTAAAGGCATATGTGCCACATTCTGTTGAGATCCTTTCAACTCGCACTCGGACTCAACATATGACTTCTAGTCAGCTGACTAAATATCAAAGAGTGATTGCCGGTGCTGAAAATGTGACTGCAGTGAGGTGTACTTCTGTAAACCCTGCTACTTTATTACCAAATTCAAGTTGTGAGGAAGTGAGAGAGGAAGCAGAACATGACTGTCTGGATGTGACAGAACTCTGTACTAAGCCTCATCCTAACATTGAAGATGAGCCTTTGGATTAATCAGATTGTGAATTGTTTGTGGATGGATCATGCTTGAGGAATGAAAAGGGTGAATTGTGTGCTGGTTATGCTATCTGTACCCTATCTGGAGTATTATAAGTATCCTGCCTGAAAGGAGTAGACTCTGCTCAGGTCGCAGAATAAATAGCTCTGGCAAGAGCATGCAAATTGGCAAAAGATCTAAAAGTAACAATTTACACCGATAGTCAGTATGGTTTTGGTGTTGTACATGACTTCGATCAGTTATGGATACAGAGAGGATTTTTGACTATTCTACCTTTGGCAGGCAGCAGGCTCACCTGGCATTCCACAGCCTTTCACCGACGCCCATTTTGAAGCCTACACCTCGCCGCACCCGCTTCGCGGGTGCCGCTTCGCGTGCAAGGACTTTGGACACCGCGGGTGAGAGGCGCTAGCGGGGCTGCGAGCGTGCAGGGACTCCAGGAACCAGGAGTCCCTGCGAGACCGTCATCCAGCTTCCGGTCCGCTCTCCCTGCTGGCCCTCCCCCCGCCAACGAGGAGTGAAAAGCGACCCTCTCCCCCTGTTCTGTGGGAGACTATTCTACCTTTGGCAGGCAGCAGGCTCACCTGGCATTCCACAGCCTTTCACCGACGCCCATTTTGAAGCCTACACCTCGCCGCACCCGCTCCGCGGGTGCCGCTTCGCGTGCAAGGACTTTGGACACCGCGGGTGAGAGGCGCTAGCGGGGCTGCGAGCGTGCAGGGACTCCAGGAACCAGGAGTCCCTGCGAGACCGTCATCCAGCTTCCGGTCCGCTCTCCCTGCTGGCCCTCCCCCCGCCAACGAGGAGTGAAAAGCGACCCTCTCCCCCTGTTCTGTGGGAGACTATTCTACCTTTGGCAGGCAGCAGGCTCACCTGGCATTCCACAGCCTTTCACCGACGCCCATTTTGAAGCCTACACCTCGCCGCACCCGCTTCGCGGGTGCCGCTTCGCGTGCAAGGACTTTGGACACCGCGGGTGAGAGGCGCTAGCGGGGCTGCGAGCGTGCAGGGACTCCAGGAACCAGGAGTCCCTGCGAGACCGTCATCCAGCTTCCGGTCCGCTCTCCCTGCTGGCCCTCCCCCCGCCATCTACGCCCCCTATAAACTTCCTTGTCCCTCCCGCAGCGCGGGACGCAGCCTGGGGCGAAGACTGGGCAAAGACTGGGCCGTTTGAGGCCGTTCGAGGTCTAAGAGGTCTGGGCTGGGCCACGTCTCTTGGTTGGTTGGTGCATTATACAGTTTTATTGGTGTTAAATTTTAATACTTATTTATTGTTATTTATTTCTTAAATCTGTATAATGTGCTCACGGGGTAGTAGGAGTAAAACCCTTATGGCTGCAAGTAAATCGAATTCCAATCGGACACTGGATGATTTCCTGGTCAAAACCAATCTGGCTATTGACGAGGAAATCAGTAAAATGCAGCACAGGGTCTCTTTAGATCTTGAAGCTGCACGAAGGCTATCCGAGCACTTGGCCACTACTAGAAAGTCTTCGATGGGGAATATTGCGTTTGCCCGTACACCCGAGCATACAGTAGGTCCGCAGCCACTACTTACAGAGGCTGTTATCCATCCAGCACCTCCTGTTTCTCCATCATTATCCCCTACGATCCATTTACCCACTCCATTGGTAATAATTGAGGATCCTGTGCCATTAACCTCCATGTTAGGTACCATGCTTCCCCCTAAAACTAATTCACTTGTGAATACAGCTAGGGCCAGGAAAATGGCAACACGTAAAAAGAAATGTATTGCCAGGGCCATCCATGCTCGAAAAAAGGCGAAAATCGCTAGATCCAAATTTTTCGATAGCAGAAGAGCATTAGGACCCCTTGGGATAAATGATGGTAGTTTAAAAATTAATCCGGACACACTGGGTGTGGCAGACATTTCGGTTTTAAGTAGCTCCGTGGATGATAGCATCCCGGTTGCCTCCCCAGAGACAACTAGAATTGAAGATCCAATGGTTCAAGTGGGTGGATCACCAAATGATAGAGGGGGTAATGAAGAATTTCTTAATCTAGTTTGGGGTACGTTAAAACAGCTACTTACTCCCTTAGAATTAAGGCTCTCTCGTATAGAGAATAATTTGCTGGAAATGGATAAGACCATAGTTACCTTGGCCAGCTTGACTCTAAAGGAAATGGAAGCTAAACGTGCTAGCGAGATTGATTTAGCCCCCAAAATAAAAGAACCATTAGCCTTGCCATTACCTGTACAATTACCACAAGATGTTCCTACGTCTTTACCGTCAGTAAAACCTATACCGAAGCCACGCACCACTGTTGCAAACCAGACTCCATCAACTCCCATTGTTGTTGCACCAAAATCATGTCCCTTACCTAATCCACCTAATAGGCAGAATTCTAATTCACGACCTGCCCCACAGCATAGGAAAATGCAAAATTCCCTGAATAATTTTCAGCGGCCGATTAGTCGCCCCAATTTTCGTGGTGGTTTTATTGATCTTCCACCAGAAGCTGCGCCCTATGTGACCATACTTGCTGGAGTTCCAGAGTTGGATCAGAATTCTCAGGAGAATCCTCAATCCCTGAAAAATAAAGTCATTCACTGGCTTAATTCCAACACACAGCTCCCTGCTCATCATAGAAGCAATATATTAATGGTCCGTAGAGTGCCATGGGTAGGCCCCACACCTAAGTCTTTGGTAGGTGACTGTATTATTGTTTCTTTTGCTGATCCTTATACAGCACAGAATATATGTGTGCGGCCATCGTATGAAGTTAGTCCTACAATAGTTTTGAGACCCCTCACCTTCTTCTATCCTCCAAGAACTTATTATGCGAAGGAAGGTGCCTGGACTATTGTCCAGAATGCTGGACGGACAACAAATAGGTCCAATGGACATAGTCAGCAAAATTGGTGGCAAGGGGCACCAACTACCAACATGTTTGGTCCTTTGCAGGAGGTGGCGGGATGGTTCCCAAATAATATCCCGTTAAGAAATCGTTTTGATCCACTTATGGGTATGGATGAGCAAGATTGACCACCACAATATTCTCCTGGTAATGCACTGATAATAGAAGAGGCCAGCCAGAGGGCGAAGGGCGAAAGTTGCAACAACAACCTAGGGGTGATAGCTCCTATCGGTGACGGTTGTGCTTCTAAACCCCAAGTCCCTGTGGCTGGTATTAATACAGAAAGTTTGTCAAGTGTAACTGTTAAATGGCATGTTCCGGAAGTATTACCTAAGTCAGTTACAAAGACCCAAAGTGAACAAAGGATCTGCTTAATTTCATGGAATATTGCTGGGCTTGCACAAAGACTGGAGGATGAGGCATGGTTAGATTTTGTGGGTGTCTGTGATATTTTGTGCCTCCAGGAAACATGGAGTCGTTGCACACAGGATATTGATGGCTTTCAAGCCCTCAGTACCCTAGCTGTAGCCTCACAAGCTGGTAGGGCAAAAGGCGGTCTAATGACAGCAATCTCATTAAAACTGTGTAAACTTAAAATTACCAAGATAATTGACACCGCATGGTTCCAAGTGCTTATGTTGGTTAATTTGTTCCCTGAACCGTTGTTATTGATTAATTGGTACTATAACATCTTTGATACTAACGAGACAACTGTAATGTTGAAGTTGGAGGAGGCCATGACCAGGGCACGTCACGAGCATCCCCTACTCTTTGTCATCTGGGTGGGGGATTTTAACTGCTCTTTATGTGCCCATGGGGACTCGAAGGTGTGTGGATTGAGAGATTCCCACGACCTTCCATTGACACACTTCAAACATACACCCCAGGGGGACGCTTTAAATAACATCATTATTTTGAATGATTTAGCTATAGTTGACCCCTGGGTTGGTCCAGACTTGGCCCCAATACCGACATTTCAGGGAAGTAGAGGCACGATGAGTTTTATTGATTTTGTAATTATTTCCAACGGGTATTTCCATTATGTTGATAAATTGGAAGTAGTTGCTAATGCTGCCAGTGACCACAATCCCTTAATCCTATCCCTTCTCTGTCCTGTTAAACTCAAACATTCTGTTTGGGATCAACCTATAAAATGTAACAGGAATCAAGGTATTACTCTTAAATGGGGTAAAATAGACGCAGCAGGTCTTGAGGCAGAGATCATAACTGAACATAGCATAGAATATGATGTATGCCTATCACCGACATCTAATCCCGAAAAGGTTATAGAGAATTTTGAAATAATATGTGGGCACGTAGCCAAACGCCTTACAAAACCAATTGGGAAAAACAAAAGGTCAGGGCCCAGATGGTTTGATGCTGCATGCTCGGCCACACATAGATCCCTGAAAATGGCACTAAATCAAAAACCTAGGGATATAGAATTAGTTAGGGCATCTAGAACGGCCTATAAAGAAGCAATAGGAACAAGGAAGCAGGACTTAAAAAATCTGGCATGGGAAGATTTAGAAAAAGCCTCTGATTTGAAGGACAGTAGGTTATTTTGGGAAGTAATTAATCGTCCTCTTTTTATAAGTAATGGTAAGGATAATATTGTGATGCAGATTCCCTGTGAAACATGGGAATCACATTTTGGGGCTATTTTTAACCCACATGGAACCTCACCTAATGAATTGTTATTGGGCGATCCCAGGGAATTAGTGGTGTCGCAATCAACTTTGTCTCTGAGTTTATCACTCACCTTGCAAGAAGTAGAAGATGCTCTGTTGAAAGGTATGTCATTAAAAGCTCCCGGCCCTGATCTAGTGCCATTGGATTTTTTCAAGCACAATGTCAAGATTTGGGCCCCTTTTTTATTAAATGTATTTAGAGCAGTTGTTATCAGTCGTATTCCATCATCATGGAAGGAGGCAGTAGTGGTGCCAATTTTTAAGAAGGGCAATAGATCTGACCCCCGATGCTATCGCCCAATCTCATTAATTGATGCATCATGTAAGATATTGGGTAGGGTTATTTTAGCCAGATTGGAAACATGGGCAGATTCGGTGGGCCTTATTGTAAATTCCCAATATGGGTTTAGGAAAGGCAAAGGCACTGTCGAACAGTGCTTAAATCTGGCACTGATTATAGGGAAATACATGAAGGCAATGAATTCCTCTATTCATCTTGCCTTCATGGATCTCTCAAGTGCTTTCGACACTGTCTGCCGAAACAAGCTGTGGAAGATGATGGAGGATATGGGCTTCGAAGAACCTCTGGTTCTTCTGCTCCGTAGACTCCATGATGCAACCACTGTAGCCATAAGGTTCGGGCCAGGGGGAGAGAAAACAAAGTCCATCCCCTCGACTGAGGGCGTCCGTCAAGGATGCATCTTAGCCCCCTTCCTGTTCCTAGTTTACACTAATGGGCTGGAAAAATACTTGTTGGATCACTGCCATGATTTTCCAAAGGTTAATGGCAGGAGTGTACCGATGCTTTCTTACGCCGACGATACGGTGTTAATGACTCTCACAGGAAACAGCTTGCAGTATTGTCTTGATGCCTTTCATACTTTTATGTTGGACCTAGACCTGAAGGTAAATTTTACCAAATCCTTTGTTATGGTCTGTGGCCCAAAGGGCACCAAAACCAGAAAGTTTGTAGTAAACAACTGTGCCATTGAAAAAGTGGAAAACTTTAACTATCTGGGAAATCTCTTTAACAACAAACTAAGTTGGGCCCCGGTAATTAAGACTCGAGTCCAGAGCGCTAGTCGCTCTATTGAAGGACTGTTTCGTTTCTGTGGGAAGTTAGGTCAAAAACCCGTCAAACATCTAAAAACCCTGTATAAAGCGAAATGCTTGTCAGTAGTTACCTACGGGGCAGGGGTCTGGGGAACCGAAAGCCCTGATGCAATACAAATTATGGAGAATAAATTTCTAAAACGTGTATTGGCTATTCCACTAAGTTCTTCAAATAGATTTGCCCATGATGAGGTAGGTTTGAGTTATGTGAGTGACACAATCCGTCTTTCCCCTCTTTTATTATGGGGCAAAATATGGCTGTCAGAGGACTTACAATTGTCTAGAGACATCCTTCGGGATTGTCTGAAATTGACACACATGAATAAGATCCCATGGTTGTCTTATGTAAATGAAACACTTCATAAAATAGGCCTGGGTGATATTTTTGATAGTCCTGAAAACATCCAGGGAGATATCAAATCAGTTATCAAAACAAGTTATTCGAAATCCTCACTTGTTTACTCTTTGGTTAACCCCCAAGAATTTAAGGTTACTTTACATGATCAGTTTTATTTAACCTTTATAAATCATGTGCAATGGCGATTCTATTTGACAAGGTTTAGGTTAAACATTTTGCATTTTCTTTTTGCGTTTCCTAGACAGGGGAGTTGGTGTGAGAGACTGCCCCCCTGTCCCTGTAACAACAAAGATAGCCAAAGCACGCTGCATGTTGTTCTTTTCTGTCCCTTATACAAGGATCCGAGAATGAGGTTCATTAAGCCGATCCTTAAGGAAAAACAACTTTGCCATTATAACGAGGGCTATGACCATTTGTTAGCTTTGTCTTCACCTGACGTCTGTTGTGCAATGTTAAATTTCATACGTGTGTCACTCATGATTAGAAAACGGTATAGCTAATTTTGATTTCCAGAACCAGTTTTGTTGTTTAGGTATACTGATGTTTTACTTTAAATATAATATTGATATGAAGTATTATGATTAATTGAACCTGATTGAATAGTAATGGGTCACAATTTTCGTATTAATCAATGTACGTTATCAATTTATTGTACAAATTTAAAAACTGCTTCTAAATGAATTTTAAAGTATGTTCTAAAATGTATTAACTGACTTTTATGATTCTTATGTGAATCGAATAAAGTTTATGACTGACTGACTTCCTCCGGTTCACCAATTTGGAAATGAATTATTGGAAGCTTTGCAGTTACTAAAAAAGATTGCAGTTGTAAAATATGCTGCACATCAATAAGAAGACGACAATGTGACAAAAGGAAACCGATATGCAGATCAATTAGCTTGTTCCTGTACACAAAATACATTGGCCATAAACAGTTATGTTCACAACCTCATTTGAGACTTGACATGAGGTAAGACAAATTCAGGAAGAGGTCAGTGATAGAGAAAAGGAAGAGTGGAGGAGAATGGGTTGTTTGAAAAATGCAGAGGAAGAGTTATGAGTCTATTTGGATGGAAGACCAGTACTACCAGATTCTTTACTTTCCCACATGGCCAGGATGTACCATGGAATGACACATATTGGAATTGATGCTATGATTAGACTCTTCCGGCAGACATGGTACAATCCAAAATTCAGGGTCATTGCAGAAAGTTTATGTTAAAGATGTGCCATACGCCAAACACAAAATCCAGGAAGGAAGACAGTTGTAAGTTGGGGTGTAATTGGGAAAGCAGGAGGTCCTTTCACCCGTCTTCAAGTTGGTTTCATCAAATTACCACCATGCAATGGGCTGAAATATGTTCTTGTCATTGTTTGCTTGTTTTCTCGCTGGGTAGAGGCCTTTCCAATGAGAAGGCATGGCAGCCTCACTGTGGCAAAACTGTTGTTGAGAGAATTGATAACTAGGTTTGGTTTTTCAGTCACTTTGGAATCAGATAGAGGACTTCATTTTAATAATGAAATAATTTGAATGATGTGTGCAGCATTACAAATTGAGCAGAAGCTGCATTGTGCCTACCGACCTGAAAAATCTGGTATTGTTGAACAGATAAGCGGCACAATAAAATCAAGATTAGGGAGGTTATGTGCATCCACAACACTGAAGTGGCCTGATGCTTTACCTCTTGTATTGATGAGTCTTAGAATTATTCCTGACAAAAAGACTGGATTAAGTCCCCATTAGGTGATAATTGGAAGAGCCATGAGACAAGCATACATACCTGCGAACAAACATTATGAATATGTCTGATGATCGTGTGCTAGACTATTGTAAAGGACTGGCTGACCTGGTGCGTACTGTGTCCCGCCAGGTTGGAGAAGATGCCACAACAACACAGCGGGATTAAGCACATGATCTGAATCCTGGTGAGTGGGTCCTAGTCAAGAAGCACATAAGAAAAACGTGCCTAGAACCACGTTGGAGTGGCCCTTACCAGATTATATTGGTGACAACCACAGCAGTGAAGTGTTTTGGCTTGCCAAACTGGATACATGCCAGCCATACTCGCAGAGTCCCAAGTCCAATTTAAAGACCTGAAGAACAGCAACTGGTGAATCAAAATCAAAACCCCAGCAGCTTAAATGGGCGAAGCTGAAGAATGTAGAGTGATAGATTCTGACGAATGTTTTGATGATGAACAGCCAAGCACAAGTCAAGTAGTGTGGGCACCAGATACTGGGACTGAAGAGACTGCTGTTGAGTCAGAAGAAGGTGAGGTTACCAATACCCCAGAGGGAATTGATGCAGCTGTTGAGAAAGAAAGAGGAGAAACAGCTGATGAGATAGAAGTAGAATCAAAAGAAAAGGAAATTGCAGATGAACCAGAAGAAGGTGAACTAACTGGTCAATAAGAATCAAGTGTTGAGTCATCAGAAACATAATTACAAAAGAATGGTGAGGGACAAATCGAAAAAGACAAAATAAGAAGAACAGTGATCAAGACACAGAAGGTGAAAAGATAGTACAGAAAAAGAGACCTAGAAATGAAGACAACTGGTAAAGTGGAGCAAGAAGACTAGATTATAGAATAGTGAGGAGAAGATTGAGGAGAAGACCAGAGCAAAGTAATGAAGTTTCAAGCCAAACTGAATCAGTAAAAACACGAAGAAAGGCAACAAGAAAATAAAAAAAGAACAAGAATTCCATGCCGAAAGTACAAGGCTCCTGAATGGACCTATGTTATCTCGGAGGAATGAGAAAATCTTGATCTAAGTGAAGAAAACAACAGTAGTGATTCTGAAAAAGAAGATGAGCACAAACCGAGACCACCTTAAAGGGAACTATAAAGAATTAAGGTGTCATTTGTCAATTGGAGTTGAATATTAGACTGAAGAAAAACCCAAAGATTGAGAATAAAAGAAAGGGAGTAAAGACGAAAGCCTAGAAGTGAAGGATTACAGATATTGGGTTTTTTTGGAAACATTTTGAATTTTGTATAGAATAGAGTCCATATAAATTAAAAGTTTTAGATTATAGAAATTGTTCAGACTTTTCCATTTTGTTTTAGTACATTTAAAATGGCAGATACAGAAGTAACTGGACCAAAACCTAGTCTAAAATGGTAGATGTATTAAACCTTGCTTATGTAGTATTTTCCCATTAACACTTATATGGATATTGTTCATTGTTGTCGAACCAATCCTTAATAACAATAAAAATATAACTAATGAAGTGACAATTGAAGGTATAAAAGATGTTTCTAAAACAAATATGAATATTAATATAGAACAATTGGATGGAAGCATTCTCCATCATGACAATTCTATTAGTTATTTTTCATTAAATGTATTTACAAAGTTTTTATATGAGTATACTAACACAACGAATGTGAGTGATTGTTGCAATTACCTTCATCTGTCTCGGAAGGTGTGACCTATCACCACCTTTCAATAACATATGGTGTGTCATGTAGTGACTTCAGCAGCCTATTTTACATGACTGGTAAGTTAGAGTATCATTATACTAAATAAAGTAGTAAGTGGTAAAGATGCACGCTATCTGGGAGAATTCTTCCATATTACTAAAACCTTAGATGTAGAATATGCTTACAAGAATAACTTAATTTGTAACTTACATGTTGAAGAGAAATTGTTCTTGGAAATGGTAGAAAATAGAAGAGCTAATTTCCAAGAGAAAGCTGATAAACAGAAATCACAGGCACCACCGTGGGCTTTTAGAGAAGGAAATTATGAGAAGGGTGAGACATTCGCTTTGATGTCCCTGGATTGGTCACAGAAAAGGAAACTGTGTTTATATAGATCAAAGACTAATTACAACAACTCTTTCATTGGCACTAGTGTATGTGAGCATACCTTCCAAATTACTGAAGGAAGGGGATTAAAGGGTGGAACTGATCCTGCTTTCCCAGGTGTATATTATGTGTGTGGTAAGAACGCCTATTATACGTTGCCTGCACATTGGTATGTAAGCTGTTATTTTGGGATTGTTTTTCCAAAAGCATATCATATGGACCGAAAGAGCAATAGTGTCAATGAAATAAACCAAGGACTAATACGTAGTAAAAGAGCAAGTTTTTCAGAAATAGTAGGTGATATTTTTGGTGTACTGATACAATCAGTTGGAGTTGTTTTGAATTTGCACAACATTCAAAAATGATCCACAGTGGCTGACTGTTTATCAACAGATACTGCTGGTGCTTTCTTGATTGATGCCGAAATGGTGGCAATCAGATCAATGGTTTTAAAAAATCGACTTGCCCTTGACATTCTTTTAGCAAAAGAGGGTGAAGTCTATAGCATGTTGAGAGTTCAACACTGCTATACTTATATTCTGGATAAAAGTAAGAGAGAGATGGATATATAAGAAACATCTCAAAATTACATAATGATTTAAACCCAACTGGAGGTTGAGGTGTATGGGAGAGACTTGGTGAGAGTTTGTCTGCAGTAAGTAAATGGTTTACTACATTTGGAAGTAGTCTAGTAGGAAAGTTTATAATGCCAATACTTTCAGTAGCAATAATAGTTTTAGTAATATTAACGGTGTATAAATGTTGTAAATGCATAAGAGCAAGAAAAGGTGAACAAGATAAAAAGAACAAAAGTAAGGCAATAAAGAGAAAGAGAGACGAAATAGAACTTGAGGAAATTAATGAAGAATATATGATATGATGAAAAAGTTTGACGAGGGTGCCATAGAAGAAGAAAGAGAAAGTGAATTATAGATAAAAATGTGGCACTCGGTATGGTTAGTATTTATGATGAATCCAAAAAGCCATCAGAGCAGGATGGAGCAGGATTTCGCAAAAACAATCCTGCTCGATTGAACACCCCTATAATACGAACTAACAGTAAGTAGTGTCTAAACGACTAATGTGCACATTTATACTACATGTGGGATGCTTGCTTTGCAAATATGCACAAACTAATCAGAATTAATGTGTAAATAAGCGTAAATGTAATAATCTTGTGTTTAGAATGGATTAAAGGGGTTTGCATGGCAAGGCCGCATATGTAATTTGTAAAATGCATGGTGTGTGATGCTTTAAACTCACAAATAACACTGTTTTGGCGTAAGCTATGCTAGGCTGACACATTAATAATGAATTAGTGCAAAATTGGGTGGTAAATAGTGACAATTGTCTTATGGTTTCACTAATAAATGTCTATTTCCTGTTCTATTAGTGGAAAAGAGTCATCCATGTTCAGTAACTTGACCAAACTAGAGAAAGGGTAGCTTTGTGTGCGAGCAAGAACCACGTGACCACGTAACTGAAATGCTGTGCTAAGCTGCAAGAGCCTGACCTGGTGAAGTACAAAGACGTTGACTGCCAGCCAATCCAGTGTCACTGTGAGAAATGGAACCAATAGTAGCTGAAATAATAAACTATATAACAATTTTTGTAACATGTGTACTCATGAGAGAGAGGATGAGAAAATTATTTTGAACAATAGTATAGTTGAAGGAAGAATGACTTCATGATGGGGTGACACCCGACTCCAGGAAACCAACCAATCACTTACTTAAAAAATGTGAAGATCGCAACTATTGTAGGACGGGCATCTCATTTTAAAGTATGAGAATAGGTGCTTTGGGGTGTGGTTTAGGTAATGCCGCCGGGAGAGAGATCAAGTAGGTTGTGGTGTCCGAGAGAGGGGTGCGACGCTGTTCGTCGGCTTGCTGTTCCTGTCCTATCCCTGTCCTGATTTCCAGTCTTTGATCCTTGACTCTTAGTTCAGGGGTCCCTCACTACTGCCTAGGCCTGGGTTGTGGTTTTCCTCTTTACAGATCCATTGGGTTTGTATTCAACATTGCAGAAATATATTTGTCTCAGTTAAATTTTCTTCTGTGCTTTTGTCTCTTCCTCTATCCCTCCGAAATTGATGGTTAATGTCAATATATTTTATTTGCATCTAATGTCTCTTCGTCTATCCACTCTTTGCAACATATATTTGAGATGTTATTTCCATTATTGCTGTGATTAGTTTGTTACTCTCTCATGAGGTTTCCAGTATTTGAGTTTATAACGTTTGCTTTGAGCATTTATTATTGCTAGATAAAATTACTGAAATTTACCAAGAGTCTATGTTTTTTTTTGAAGATACACTGAAGTATACAAAAAAACGAAGCCACTGGTCAGGGTAACATCTCAGGCAATTGTTATTTTGCATACCATGCCACATTAGTTTGGGCCCAACCATATGCAAATCAGCCATTACCCTGCTCCAATAGGAGCAGCCCAACCCAAACTGCCAGGCCAGGTTCTCCCTGAGCTGGTACACAAGCAACTCAAAACTGATTTTGCCCTTATTACTGCTCATCAGTCGGGTATAGTTTTGTTTCAGTGGCACAGTGTGCACAGGACCCACATCTGGGCATACCAGTCTCACTTAGGACATTAAACTGAAGTAAGCAAAAGTGATGGATGAAATGCTTGTATTAATTTGCCACTGGTTATTACTCAGGGCCTCATCTAGGGCTGGGCGATAAATTCCACTCGGCCAGCGGAGTTGGCAGGCATGAGCAAGAATTGGCATCCCCTAGCACGATTTTTGGGTGCTAGGAGGGCACCTGGTGAGATTTTCCCAAAGCGGGCTGTTGCAACTATTCATGAGTGGATAATCTACTTGGTGCAGCAGTAAAACCAACTTGGGGTGCAGTGTCTCTCTGGAATGCCGTGTGGTGCCTTTTGAGTTGATTTTTCAGAGCATAAAATGCTCCTGGAACCAAAAATCAGCGCAAGCAGTGCGACATATGGGTTTCTGCCCGTTTGCGGATCTCTGTGGAATCTCACTGAGGGGCATATTTATAAGGGGATATCGCCACCAGAACGTCACTCTTAGTGACGTTCTGGTGGCACTATCTCCTTCTCCTTATTTACAAGGGGGCGTTAAGCAACTTAATGTCATCTTGTAAATAAGGCCCATTTTCACGCTTCACTTAGTGGGAAAGGGGTGTACAATGGGTGTAGTGGGTTCCACCGCAACACCCATTGCTTTTTTACGCGGCCGCATATATACAAGGAGGGGCTGGACCACAAACTAAGACCAGGTAAAGAATGGCAATATGAGGAGGAATTATTAATTTCTTCAAGTGAAGGAAGGTGTCCCTCTCTGCACACAAACAATTGCCCCTGCAGCTCAGGCACCCTGGCAACATGGTGCAAGGGGGCCTGCGCTGGCGTTAGGCAGCTTTTGTAGCACCATCGCTAGGGAAAACTCAGATGTGCGCCGTATTTTTGTAAATAAAGCGCATCCCTGCATGTAAAAAATTTTGGAGTGCGGTGTTACCAATTTTAACACCGTTCTCTGACATTTTATTATGAATATTCTCCAGAGTTTTCATGTAACTCCTCATAAGTCCACGCAGTGAAACTCCACGAGTTCCGCCCACCCCTAGGCCTATCCCAGTCCATCATTAATTAGCACATCATGCCACTACAGCTTGGACCCAGTCATATGCAAATTAATATTGACTCTGCTCCACTAGGAACAGTCCAGCCTGAAGTGCCGGGCCAGATTTTACCTGGCCAAGGAACATAAGTAACCCAAGACCAATCTGTGAGGATGCAGCATGATCTGCATCTCTGTGCTCCAATTGTGAAACTACAGCATTACCCCAAGTCACTGTACCTGCACCCTGACACAACATGATCCAGAGCTGCTTTGCAACCTGAACATTGGTGTGCCTGAAGCCATGGTCCACATCCAATCCAATGCAATGCCTCACCATCTGCTTGCGCCTGGCTGTGCATGGCTGCCCTGATCTGGAACTGAAGTCCCCGAGCAGAACTGCAAAGACCACCTCTGGAGCAGCCATGGGAAGATCCAGCACTCTTCCTGAACATCAATCCCTGAATATAGCCGAGAGGGACTATGGGCTCAGTCTCAGCCTGGAAGAGGGTGAGCGAATGAGCATCAGAGTAGCCAAGAACCACCCGAGAAGCGCCATACAGTTCATAGACTGAAAGAGATTTGAGTGAGAACTAATGACCTGAGTTTAAAAGATGGTGTGCTAGCACAAGAGTATAGGGATAATCTACCCCTGAGCCTAATCCTGCTAGAACCAGACCTAGAGAGGTAACCACTTGTGTCATAAGGACAGGACTTGAGGTAGTGCCAGAACATTGAATTGCATTGTGTACATTTTCCTGTGTGTAGTATTTAGTTATTGTGTGTATTAAAGTACTTTTCTTCTACAAAGTCAAGCTTTGGGTTGGACAATCATTTATTATACTAATGTGTGCTTGTTGAGTGCTAAGATTGAGCACACTCTTAGTACTTCCTTGGGACACCTGGGACTACTCAATATCGCTAGTAAGTCCAAGAGTCAAGCGCTGAAGGAATTGTACTTCGCCCAATTTACAGAGGGATAGCAGGACAGTCTTGGGGATCTCAGAGGAAAATAACCTCCTCTCCCACAGTTGAGGTCCAATAGCTCCAGCTTGCCCTATGGACCAAGAACATTGTTTGACATTAGGTCAAGGTAATGTGCTAATTGGGAAGAGAGGTTGGTGTGATAAACCACATACTGGATTTTGTAAGGCTGCAGTATTGGCTGGGAAGAAGCATCAATATTCCAGTGTTTCAAGCCTGGAAAGACAAGTGTGTTCAGCTCAAATTGGAGATTAATTTGGATTGATGTTTCAATATATCTGGAGATAGGTTAGAATGCCTGTGTCGGTTATAACATCTATCAGATATTTTTTGTGATCTACTTTGGTGACATCGATATTGATTGCATCTTTTATGCCGACAACTTTGGAGTTAGCAATCTTGCTGTCTAAGATCTTATTGTTAAGATCCTGGTGTTGTATTTTATGGCCAAGTCTTTGCAGTCAGGTATTGTGTGCTCTAAGAACTTGGGGGCATATTATCAAGCAGGGGGTTAAAAATTATGGCTGTTTTAGCAGCAGAAAACTGCCACTAAAGCGGCGATAATGGGCTTGATAATATGGCCTTGTGAATTTCAATAGAAACCCATGTTCTGGTGTGAACATGGGCTTCTATTGGAATTCTCCAGGATATATTATCAAGCCCATTATCGCCGCTTGAGCTGCAGTTTTCTGTCGCTAAAACAGCGATAATTTTAACGCCCTGCTTGATAATATGCCCCTAGGTGTATATCTTGACATGAAAACCCTTTATGTTTAAGCAGGCCTCATCATTAAGTGAACTCTCAAAGTTGAAAATCTTACCAGTCAGTGACTGTAGGAGGCTGGCTTAGTATATGGTGCACACTTAAAGGAGTGAGGCACTTTGCACTCATCTAGGCAATCTTTGTGGTGATTTTAGTGGTCTCTGATAACCTTAAAGCTCTTAAATGGGTAGCTGTGGAGAGCAGCCTCAACCTTATCTTGAAGGAGTGTAAAGCAGCTTGTTTTACCAAATGTAATCAAAAGTGTAGACCAGATGAGAAAGAACCACCCAGTGTTTATGAAAAACAAAAGTCTTTATTAACACAACACAGTCACTATCACTTAGTATATCTCCTATCTGGAGATATCAATAATACACATATGAATACTGCTAAGAAATCAGGTATGATACACAAATATACACTGTTCTCCAAGGGATACCAAACTATACACTAAATAAGTGAAATGCGAACTGCAAAGGAGAACAGAACTTGGACCAAAGGTCTTAGAAGAGATTAGTGAACCAGGAACCACCCAAAAAGCCCAAGGAGGCTGTGTGCAGAATGGAAACACACCCAATTGAAGTAAATGAAGAAGTTGTGGTTGTAGTTTTTAAGAAAAAGGGCCCTTCCCAGAGGATCCCCGAAGAAACCCTTTGGACGATGGAAGGTTGGAGATCCACCCCACCCTTTGATGCCCCAGGAACCAGGGGGTATATTATCAAGGGGTTTTATCTCCGCTTTTTTGGCTTTAAAAGCCAAGAAAGCGGAGATAAAATTATCTCCCTATTACCAAGCTGTCGCTAACACCAGTTAGCGACAGCTAATAGGAGATAGCGACCATCATGGGCCCCACTTTGCATGTCAGTGATATTTATCACTAATGATATGCAAAGTGGGCGTGCCAAGATGTTAGCGACTGGAAACAGTCGCTAACATCGCTATCTCCTATTACCAACTTTTGGAGATATTTGCGCTAAGCGCGAATATCTCCAAAAGCTAACACCTGCCCTGAGCAGTTCTTAGCCAGGTTATCCAATGGGAGGTGGATAACATGGCTAAGAGCATTTGCTCGATAATGCATGAATATCGCTGACTTTTCAGCGATATTCATGCATTGCGGGCGTTTTTTATCGCATTTGCGATAAACCTTGCTAATAGCAAGGTTTATCTGCGATAAAAATCGCCGATGTGCGGCGATAATTTTTGTCTCTAAACAAGTTAGAGACAAAAATTATCGCTAGTTGTTGGTAATATGCCCCCAGGTTACCTGCACCAGGGAAGCCGGGTGCATAGGGGTGAGCTGACGTCGAAACCCTTCATAAACGACACTGGGCAACTCGGGAAGAAATGCATTTGGAGAAGTCTGTGAAGATGTCCAATAGAATCCAAGGGTGCATTCTTGAACAGGAGAACCTGCAAGCAATGGGGATAGAGCCTATGCCACTTGAAGGTGACCAGAGGGCACAGATGCACTATGCCCACCTTTGTCAGGAAGTTCAGATGAGTTCATGAGGACCTTGTCACAGCAGCTGTGGGAACCAGCAACGCAGTGGAAGACCAGGAGCCATACATGAGCTGTACCATGTTGGATGCCTTTGTCTAGGTGGTCGGGTCCGATGGGAGCACCAACAAGCCTTGAAGCTGCAACTGGAATGGAAGACAAAAAGATGCACTTGTTGGGACAAGCAAGTTCCAAGGGACTCACTACGTGCAGAAGAGTCAGAGCAGACCCCGAGCAAGCAGGGGAGCCCACAAAAGCAGAAAAAGACCCTCAGGAGGACCCACAGACCGAAGGCACATGAGTCGCAAGAGGACCTCGGGCAGCTCACCAAAGATAGAGGCCTACAATGCAGAGGAAACAGGGAGGATGCTGATCTTTGAGGGATGAGATGCTGGAGGCTGGTGCTTCTTGTAGCCTGAAGATCTCTGGGGTGCAGAGCCAACTAGTCCTTGTAACAACAAGTTGAGGCGGAGCACAGGGGTTAAGTCCCAGCAGCTCCGATGAGAGATACTGTGACTGTCCTTCAAATTGCAGGGAAGACAGGTCAGTCCTCGTGGAACCAGAGAACCACCACCTGTGTTACTGAGCCTCGGGAAGTCTGTAGGATGACAGGAGCAGCAGACTGGTCAGCTTTAATGTGCTGCCTGCAGATGCAGGGGAGTGACTCCTTCACTCCAAGGGAGATTACTTCAGATGTCCTTGATGCCCATAGGTCCCTGGAGATCCTGAGCGAAGCACAGACACAGACTAGGCAGGATACGCTCAGAACAGCAAGACCAGGAGCAGCAGGAGTCTTCAGTGATGCGGTCTCGGTTCCAGGCAAAGTCCAAGTGTCCAGATGGTCAAAGAGTGTCTTGGTTTCAGAGATGAGTCTTGTTCCACGACAAATCTGAGGACCCACCCACAGGAGAGCCCTTAAATACGTAAGAAAAGGGTTGGAACAACTCTGGGATCCCTCCCAAAGAAGGGGTTGGACACAGGAGAGGATACTCCCTTGTCCTTTGTCCAGTTTTGCACCAGAGCAAGAACCAGGGGTTCCTGAACCGGCTCAAACTGGTATATGCAAGGAGGGCACCAAATGTGCCCTTCAGTGCAGTCTGGTGGCACTGGAAAGCGCCCCCCACACCAGCCCAATATACCAAGTCCTGTCTGGGAGTTGGTCACACCTCCCTGTGACAGGAAACCCACTTTTCTACCTTCCCCTGCTCAAGCTCAGCTCAGCAGTTGAGGGCAGAAGAGTTTCTGTGGTTGGTGGCAGCACTAGCTTGCTGTCAGACCCTGAACTGCTGTAACCAGGAGTACAGAGTGCTGCTCTAAGGTGTTGGAGGTATGATCCCATTTACTGGGGGGATCTAAGGATCCCCAAATAAATGGGATCATACCTCCACCACCGGAATCGATGTTGGGGTGTGATTCCAACATGTTTGATACCAAACATGACCAGGTTTGGAGCAGCCATTATATAGTTACACATCTCGTAATGACTGATGTCCACTATGTGTCTTAAAATGGCTGACCGCACTTACAAAGCCTGGAGAATCAACTCTGGGGTTTGTTGAGATGTCCTGCTCATGCAGGGGTACCCTTACACCTATAACCAAACACCCTGCCCTCAGAACTGAAGGGCCTACCATAGGTGTGACTTATAGGTTTCAAGTGCAGTGAACACAGATATAAGGAAACATATATCTGTTGTGAGAGGTGTAAGCACCATCTCACACAGGCTGCAATGGCAGGCCTATAGTCAGAGTTTAGGTGGATTTACATGCTGCAGCCCATGGGAGACACCTTGTGCACCTATGCCCTGGGTACCTAAGTGCCAAATACTTGGGACGTATAAGGGTACACCAGTAGTCAATTGTGGAGGTACCAAAGTACTTACCAGAGCCATTTTGGGAGAGAGAGCACAGATGCTGGAGCCCTGGTTAGCAGGATCCCAGCAAACTGCAGTCAAGACATACTGACACCAGGCAAAAAGTAGAGGCCACCATAAAAGGAAGATATAACTTTCCTACAGCATCCATATGCCAAACAAATGGCATCTATGGTGATGCTGTCTGCACTATTCGGGTGCCAGAAAGGTTGTTCATAAAGGAGTAATAATCCTTAGCCATTTTGATGCACCACACCTCAGAGGAAAAGTATGGTTTAGAGAGAGACCAGGAGCCTCCCCAAAGAAACTCCCAGTTTGATACTAATGTGGATTACTCCCTCCGTGTCCCTCACTTTCAACTTTCAACTTTATTCGACAATTAAGTCATAAAAGTATCACATAAACATACATTTGTCACAATATAACATTTTTTAGAAATACATTTGCATAAATAATTAAAAGAAAATTAAACTCCACAAGACTAATGTCGAATATACAACTTTAAAATGCAACCTCTTAAAACCAGTCTAATATTTGTTTAAAAAAGGGGGATGTAGAAATTACAGTAGTTAGAAGATAGACGTCAGTACTCGTAACTCAGTTAATCATAGTAAGGGGTGCCCTCCCATTAATTGAATCTACCCATGATATTGTCAATTTATTTTCAATCGGATTACCCACGCCCATTTCAAAAACTTTGCCATAGCTATTGCAATTGGGAGGCTGGAATCTGTGCATAATATTCTTAACGCCTCTTCATGCTTTCGGGAACCAATTAGTCGACATATTGGTTTTACCCATTTTTCTCGCGGAGCAGTATACAGAGGACAAAAGAACAATAGATGGCTTATGCTTTCTTGTTTGTCCCTGCATTTAGGGCATTTATCATCATTAGTCCCAGCCCACCCTGCTGAAAATGACCTTGTGGGGAGGGTGCCTACCCTGAACTGGAAGTAGAGCTTGCAGTCAGACGGTTTCTCAATGGCATCCCAGTACGGTTCCAAAGCTGGGTAAGCCTTAAATTCAAGAAATCGCCCTGTAAGGTGAGATGAGAGGCCTTTGGCACATTTTTCTGAGGTAACCAGCTTCCAGTATGTGGCCTTCATATCTTTCCTAGATGGAAATATTGCATTTGTTGTGTCATCCCACAGTTCGCTCATACCCATTCTCCCCAGCAGGGATCTAATTGCCTTCAGCCAGCTAATTTTATGAAAGTGATCCTTTTCAATGATTTCCATGAGACCCCGGGCATAATGGTGTAACTCCTCGGTTGTCCATAATCTGCGCCAGTACAATAATGGATGCAGAGTGGCCAGATCTTGTACAGCTCTTTTGCTAAGATCCCAAAACAGAGGTGTTAGGGGGGTACTTTTCGGGACACTAGTGGCTTTACGCAAAAATGTATTTTCTACTAATATCAGATCTTTCAAATGTTCAAACCCCCATAGTTCAGCTCCATAAAGGAGCAAACCTAACACCTTCATCCCGTAGATCTCAAGGAGTGGCCTAATAGGTTTCGTAAGGGAAGTTTTAAACCTTTTGAGAAGAAAACCTGCCTGTTGCTGGTGTCTTAATATGGTCAGGTCTAATTGACTATTCCAGCGCATATCACTTTGAAGGTTGACCCCCAAGTACGTGAAAGCATCAACCTGCTCTAACGGGCAGTTATTCATATATATACTTCCTCTAAATGGCTTAGATGACTTGGAAAGCTTGTGTTCAGTAACAAACATGAACTTTGTTTTGGCGGTATTTATTTCAGGTCCGCGCAGTCGGCAAAAGTCTGTGAAGCGCTGGAGGGCCCATGGCAGACCACTTGGGGTTTTTGAAATTATCAGAGTGTCGTCCAAGAACATGAGGATCCGGACACGGTTGCCAGCCATCACAGGGGCATCAGTAGGGACCAGGGAGAGGTAGTCTGCCGCCCCATTCACGAAGAGCGAGAACAGGGTAGGCGCCATAACGCAACCCTGCCTCACTCCCCGCTCAACAGGGAAGGCATCCGTAACCTCACCCTGCTTACCCCACCTGACGCTAGCATAGTTGTCCTCGTGTAAACGGACGACCAAGGTCAACAGTTCCGGGGCCATTCCAAGTTCTTCCAATACTCTCCAAAGTTTACAGCGCGGGACTAGGTCGAAAGCCGCCCTCAAGTCAACGAATACCGCATAGAGTACCCCTTTCTCCAGGACCACTGTTGGCCAATAAAGGATTATAAACCGAAAGACTTGATCTATCGTGCTAGTCCTGGGGCGGAAACTGGCCTGCAGTGGGCTCAAGATGTTCCCTTCGTCCATCCAGTCCTGTATCTTCCCCAGTACTAAGCGCCCATTATTTTTTGGATAGAATCAATCAGGCTAATAGGCCTGTAATTGCCTGCTAACGACTTATCCCCTTTTTGTAGACAGGCACAATTTCTGCTCCCTTCCATGAGTCGGGGACAGCCATCCCTTTGGCTATTGCATTTGATAGATGGACGATATATAATCGCCATCTTTCTTTATCATTTAAAAATAGGTCCGCAGGTATACAATCCATCCCTGGGGCTCTCCCCTCAATTACTGAGTTTAATGATCTATCAACATCCGCCAAGCTAAAAACGGCATCTTCATAAAATTTAAAGACAAAGGCCGCCTCAGTTTGTGTATCTTCTGTATTAGCATATTGGGGCTTAAAATACTCAATCCATGAATTTTGGGGGACATTGTTTTGCGGCCTATCCGCACACCCACCTTCTTCCCATTTGTAGGTATCCCAAAATAGCTTTGAGTTTTTAGACAAACATGCCCCCTTAAGTTCCTGCCATTTGTGGTCTTCCCATTCTCTTTTTCCCCCACACTTTATTTTCCGATAATTGCCTTGAGCCACTTTTACTATTCTTGGGTTCCTAGTTTTTAATGCTAGGCCCAGCTCAGCTCGGGCTTCCCTGCAAGATTTGTTATACCAGCTCTCCGTTTTTTTTCTTGATTTTGTCCTAGCAGAGCTTGGCTTGCAAAAGTAGGTTTTGAGGTTAGCATAGAGGTCAGCATGGGCTTCCACAAATGGACTGTACTTCATCCCATTAGCTACACCTGACCCAAAAGTAGCTAATATCTTGTCTACTCTATCTTTAATAGCAATCAACGTTTCAGGTTGTTCAACAACTTTACTCCACTTAAGGTGACACTCGTCATTTGTTAGGATAGTTTCTGGGGCTGTTGATTCTTCAGTCACACCTGCCATACCCTCTACACCCAATCTAAATAATGAGGTCAAGGGATTATGGTCACTCTCTATGCGAGTCTTCACCTCCATGTCCACGAGAGAATGCCAGAGCTTTAGGTGGACAAGCAAATAGTCAATTTTACTTGACCTTATGCCATTATCATAGGTTTACTTTCCCATCCTATCAGACGGAGTTCGACCATTTGCGGCCCTTAGCTGGTTTCCTAAACAGAACCCATTCAGGTGCAATGCGGCCTCGGTCCATTTACTTATAGGCCTGGTCTCGAGTCGGGGAACACCCCATCTTGAGTCTTCTTCCTCTGACAGATTTAGGTCTTCGAATCCTAGAGGCTCAAATGTTGTATTAAAATCACCCGCAATTAGCGGCAATACATTGGCTGGCATATATTCAGTCAATGCTTCTAAAGCCGTTATAACCCCTGATTTCTTCCCCCCAGGTACACCTCTGGCATAGACGTTGATAATATCAATTTTTGGGCTACAGGGGAAGCTGAGTCTTACTGCAAGAATATCACAGTGTAAGACTGGAAGTAATTGAATACTGCAGCTTAAATTCTGCTTGACCCAGAGCACCATTCCACCCACTGGTCGTCCCTTCTGCCCTCTCACAGGCGGGACATAGAAGTTCAGGTAGCCTAGTCTAAATACTGGTTCAACGGACCAAGTCTCTTGAAAGAGACAGATGTCAAATTTATCAATAAAGCTCAGCCAGGATGGTGATGCTACCTTGGGCCCTATACCCGCCAAATTCCAAGATATTAATGACGTCAGGCGAGCTGTACCTCGACGCCCACCAGCTATATCATTCCTTGCTACAGCAGAATTAAGCTGCGGCAAAAGATTTGGGTCCATATGAATTAAGGGACTTATCCTACTTGATGCATACTGGGAAGAAAGCTCGCCACTCTTCTGTGTAATAGCTATAATTCCATTGTTTACCTTAGACCCCATCACACCTACCGGTAGACTTACAATATTGGGCAATTGCCCCTCACTTTTGGCTACATATTTGTCGGGCACCTGTGCTATGCTCTCTCTATAGCAGCCTTCCTGAGTTTGTTGTCAATCGCAATCCTCCAACTCAGATAGAACCGCAAACCTATTGTGTAGTCTTACATTCCAAACACTGGAATGGATCGGTACCTCACCCCTTAAAAAAGTTTCCCTACACAAATCCTGTACTGGTGCATAAAAATGAAACAGTGGAAGTGATTGAATCTTGGTCTTGGAATCATTTTGTAGCCAATTACAAATGTGTTCAACACATCTCCTGTCCCTGAAATTAATGATAATACAATCACCCCCAACAGACTTTGTAGACCTGCCCACCCAGTTAACTCTTCTAACAAATAGAATTTCTGCGCATATATGGGTTGGCATAGGCCGATTTGCGTTAAGCCAAAAAATGCACTCATTCTTTAATTCCATATATGTCTCCGTCTTTCCCTGTTCTAGTGGAGGAACCCCTGCTAATATTACCACATAAGGGGCTGACTCCGGGGGGGAGTTCTATGGTTGGCAAGCTAGCTATACCATGAGCTGAAGGGAAATTAGACAGTGGGCGAGGTTGCACTACTGGTTTACTAACCACCGTGCTTTTATCCCTTTCTATCTGGGCTGCCTGAACAGCCCCTCCTAGGTTACTTGAAGGATTAACAACACAGGGGACATCAGGCTTATTTACTGGGGTATTATTACTACCATTTAGCAGAGCATTAGAATTTGTGCCCTCAGCCATTTGCCCTGTCGAATTTGCCCGTATGCAATGTGACCCGCTGCCCCGATTTCCCACCCGTGACTAGACTGAAGCAAGCGAAAGTTCCAAGCATACCAGTCGTGTCTCAATACAGTCCAGTCTCTCATGTATCGGGTGAATTATCTTCTTAACAGTGGATTCCAGCCTTTTCCAGAAAGAAAGAGCCACCTCACCCGATAATTCGCCCTCCTTATTAGGCGATGGATTAATCCCTTCATTAGCTAGTGGTGATAAAATGGGACATGCTAAGGTACTTGGTGTAGGATTCTCCTTAGTCGCCACCTCTTTTAAATTTTTTGCTTTATTTGCCAATGTTTGTGCTTGCGCCCCTGGACGTTTTCTTTTTGGTGCTACACGCTTTGGCTGAGGTACTGCACCCACTTTAGAATTGCTGGCTGACCTAGTCTTGATGTTAGGTGAGGTTAGCCTCTTTAAAGAAATGCTTGGGTTAGTGTTGGCTACAGAAATATTAGGCTGTGGTTCCGGAGATGCAGGGTGCCTGGCTAACTGAAAAGTACCGCTGTTCTCATCCCCCCCAGGTTGGACAGCGTGTCATGGAGGTCAACCTCATTAGGGACAGGTGACCTAGCCTTTGCCAAACTTCCCATTGATGACCTCTTGTCAAAAAGAGGGTCAAGATATGGTCTTTTTTCAGCCATTTCAATATCTTTGGCCAGGGCTGTTGATACTCCTATGAGGAAGTTGTCCAGTGTGCCCATTAAAGACCCACCGGCGCTTTTCCCGCTAATCCCTCCTGTAGTGAGTTCAGTGGCCATAATAATCACGGCAGGTATGGCAAGCCTCTATGGAAAATATAACAATCCACACTCTACCGAACAAGGTAGATCTATACAAGTAGTCACTGACCTTATTAGAGTGTAGTTGTTACAGATGCGGCCCGTCCCGTCCTTGTTCGTGCTTGAACGGGCTTAAACGGGCCCGCCCTTGGCCCGGGCTTAGCCCGCAAGCGGGGGCTGGCCGAACTTTAAAGCGCCTCCGGGCGCGCAGGTGAAGTGGCGGCTTCCTCCGCTAGGGAGTCTGGGAACTGTAGTTCTCCCCTCGGCGGCCACAAGCTGGTGGTGAGCGGCGGCGGGAGACAAGCAGAGTAAGGGCGGCAGTATCCAGGAGCCAGGAAAATCAATGTAAGTGCCCCGCAAGATTAGATAATAGCCCCCACTTTCTTTTAGGGCACTCTTTTTGCAAACAGTACTCACACTGAAAATTTCTAAAAGGCAGACTAAATTGCATTGTCATATCTTTTTGGACTGTTCCCACTATAAGCAGTACATATTGGAAGAACTGGACCATGATAAAAGGGAAAACAGGAGCAGGAAAACAGCTGTGGAGAAAACGTGTAAAATGAACCTTTCATCTAAAGAACACATTATCAAAGACCATAATATAGTGAAAGGGTGAATGGAATAGAGATGTGACAGTTCAAATGGTTAGGGTTTACCTCAATGAAAAGTGAAATTTAAGGCACAGACTTGTTTGGATGCAAAAATTCTCGGTGTTGCTTTGAGCATGTCACCATTCATGTCCAGGCTATATTTGCCATGCAAAGATACATGATGATGCAGATGCAATATGTAAACATACGGTGCATCAAAGCATCTTCTATCATTTAAAAAGTCACGTAAAGTGGTGCAAAACAATCAAAGCCTCGACAATACGGCATAGCAGGAGAGAAAGAAGGCACAAGCCAAGGAACAAGCCAGGATCAGGAAAACAGGAGGAGAATACTCAGGACAACTGACGTTCACTCAGGAGAAGGTGGAGATACTGATCACAGTGGTGAGGACATGAGAAAGGCCTTTTATGCCTAAGCTCTCACAGGCGAAGAAGGCTGTCGTTGTTTGGAAAGGCACCTTTTATACAGTCAAGGCAGTGGCACCAACACACAGGACTGTGGTACAATGTAAGAAGCGGCATGACTAGAAGTGGAGGATAAAAGAAACATTGACGCAGTGGGTGACCTAGACACCCTGCAGCAGCTGACATCTATGCTATGCTATGTGGATTTCTAAAGTGCATGGCTTCCCGTAGGCTTCCCAGCACTGGCTAAGACATAGCTTTGCTTCGGGACAAGTGGAGAAACACAGGTGGCTATTGATTTGGATATAGCCATGCTTTTAGCCTTTTTCTGAACTGTGATTCATTGTTTTGGCATCTTAATTCTATGTGGAACTTGTTCCAAAGTTTGGGGATGAGATATGAAAAGGACCTACTGTCCCATCCCACCCAATCTCTCATGAAGGAGCAGGTGGCCGCAGTGACTGGCTCTGAGATGGTTGGTGGAATAGATGCATAAACACCACTGATCTGGAGGACAACAGATATTCTCAGGGTATGCAAACTGCCAAACAAAAACATGACAGCTGTTCACAAACGTCTCAAGACACTGTTGTGACAATAGCAGGTTTCCCCTCTCTCCCAAACACACAAACTAATCATGGTTGTAATTAGTGCTGAACTTGCATTTGGATACTGTGGGATACCCCATTTTGAGGTGCAGAATCACATTATGTGGGTGAGAAAGGAGTGCATTGGCCATATCCACATGTGTAAAGTATGAAATGTGTCTCCTTTTAAGATTCTACAAAATTGTTGATTTCATTGCAAAATGATGTTTCGAATTTCAGTTGATGATGTTACACTGCCCTTTCTGCTTCTTACCTTTTCTGCTGACACACTTCCCTGGCTTCCATCTGCCACTATTGCCTACATACTGCTCCACCTATACTATGGCCACTTGGCTGATATAGTGAAATATGTGTTTTTGGATCCTCCAGGTAACACAATGCCCTTGCAAATGTGGTGCTCCTGAGCTTAAATATTTCTGAGGCCTGAGTCCCTGGTCCTGACATAAGTTTTCACCTATATATTTGAGCCCATGGAAAGTGCCACTATCTCTTGTGTCACAGTGCTCAGCCAAGTTTGACATGTTACCATGGACACCGTTACCTAGAATATTCTTTCTTCGCCAACTTAATACATGCTGGAAGTTGTGGTCTTGGACCATATCAATGAAAAATATTACACTAACACCTAGAACCAATGCATTGATCAATGAAAGGTAAGTGTTGGCCATGGCTATGTTAGTGTGTACACGATTAAATGGAGTTGTCTAGTTAATATGCACTGAGCAGTATGATGGACGAAGGATGAGAGAGGCATAGGCTGCCAAAAGTTAATCAGCAAGTCACGTAGATCACAAGAAGATCCAAGCCAACACCTATGTCAGGTTCAGCAACTAAACCATTTACTCTGAAAAGCCTGCAGTCCAAGATGCAGAGAGAGATGGAGAGGACAGAGATTCTTCTGGACAGGTTGCATCAGTGATGCATTAAGAAAATTGATGCTAGCCTATCTATGTCCATTACTCGAGATTTGTTTCCATCATGCTTTCCCCAAACTATTCCAATATATTGTGGGCAATGAGTATTCAAATGACACACCAAATAATAGAGGGTTTCAGGGAAACTTTAAAAGACCAGCATGGACAAAAATCCCCAGTTCAATACTGTAAACACAAATGTGGTCCGCGGGTCTACAATGTTCCTATAAAAGGTAGTTCGAAAGAACAACAAATAATAACACGGATCTAGTGTCTAGGTTCTTACACTAGATCCTTGTTATTATTTGTTGTGCTTTGGCACTACCTTTTATAGGAACATTGTAGACTCGCGGACTACATTTGTGTATACGGCAATGAGTATCCACCAGTATGTTTAGGCTGATAGACTTGCTCAACCCTCTGAACACATGTTGCAGTAATAAAAAAAAAAGTAATCCATATTTGTAAAGTGCCAACATATCACACCGTTCTTGAGTGTGTTGCTCCTTAATGAAAGAGGTTTTGGGGTTCCACTTAATATTCACGTTTGACTCAAATGTTGCTCACTAGGTTGTGGGGTAGTTGCAGTCCAACGGTTTTTCTGTCTCAGGTTGGCACATATAGTATGTCCTTAGTGCCAGGGGGTCTAGAAAAACGAACTCTGAGTTTCTGGAAAATCTAGGAAATGTATCATTTGGTGCCTGGCTGCAGGACCAAAATTATGTAAATCTTTAAAATGACACACTCAAGAAACGAAATATTACAATTAGCGGGGATTTGTGTTGTAATATAGTGAACCTCCTTCAACTCAGTTAGGTACCTTCTATTCTTTTTTTTCCTTTATTTGGTTATTTCCATAACCATAAAAGAGAACATCAAACATACACTTGAAATACGATTAAAAACATAACTCATCACTGTATACAAGTAAAACAAGGAATCAGATTTCAAGAGAAAAATCAGTGGGCAAAGTGCTCATGTGCTAAAGTGCATACAGATCAAGTTGGTATTAGCTTAATAAAAGCCATATTGGGTGAGCAGCTGACAACATATATCAATCCCATTCAGCATCAAAAGTCACCATGAATCAATAAACATAATTTAAGCTCGTTACCACACAATAAAAGCTCCAAATAGAAAAATGCATTATACATAAAATGTCATTCATTGTCAGAACAAAGCAGCATTTTAATAATTTTCCCCCTGAATTATGCAAGTGTACCGCAGAAGAAATAAAGTTATGGACCATCAGACATATTTCTCCTGTTTTCAAAAGCTGTACATAATACAGAGCCGGTCTACATTTCCTTATGTTCAGAGTCTTTAAAAATGGGATAATGACATTTCTCCGTAGCCCAGAATACAGCTGACAAAAAAATAAGAACTGCGCTATATTTTGTTTAGATCCTGAATCACACTGACAAGGTTGAAGCTCAGCGTCACAGTATGCCTTACGAGGATAGGACAAGGAAATTAGCTAAACTGAACCTGAATCTGGACAAATAAAATCCTGCTGAGTGGCTTAGGGGTAACAGTAAATAAGGTTCTATAGGCCTCATTTATGAAAAGTGACGCATCGCTGCGTGGAAACAGCGATGCGTCACTTTTCACTGCGTCCTCCTTGCGACACCAATGATGCGTCATATTAACAGTATGACGCATCATGGCGCAAGGAGTTACAGATACGTCAGTATTTCTGACGTATCTGTATGGCGCAAAAGTGACGCATTGCTGGAGTGTGTCACAAAAGTGACGCAACTCCAGCAATGTATCCATTCACATGGGGCAAGCCCCATGCGAAAGTACCTGCGTCAGTCTTAGGCGTAAGAAATTGACGCATTTGTGTCCTAGAAGTGGCGCGGTGAAATCTTATAGATTTCACTGCGTCACTTCCATGACCCTTTCTTGCGTCAGAACGCCCCCCCTGCATACATTATACCTGGCGTAGGTATAATGTAGCGCATGGGTTTACAAAGTGACGCATCTAGGTAGATGCATCACTTTGTAAATATGGTGCAACAAGGCACATTTTTTACACCGCTGGTGCGTCACAAAAAGTGACGCACCGGCGGGGTAAAAGTGACGCACAGCCTCATAAATGAGGCCCTATATTTTCAGTGCAAATCAGTGACAGGTACTCCTGGACTTTCTTCTTTCCCAGTTCTATACGCTTGTTTTCAAATTTTAACATAGATAACAAATCCTTTTTCAGCTGGTATTTTGAAAATATTTGCCATTTTCTCCGGAGTACTAAAACATTCCCTCTTCCTACATGATCTAACAGTTTCTTAATATGGCAAAGAGAAGGAATCTCCTGCATAAATTCAAGACTGAGACAATCTGATATTATTTCGTAGTTAAGTGCAGGCTCTTCTTTAACCTACACCGAGTGCCACAACATTATCGGGGCAATTTTTACATGCTGTGTTATTGGATTTAAACCTAACTCCGTGTGGCATAAAATACTTGGCAAGCTGCTAGAAATCACTGAAAAACATCTAAGAAATTGATTTTCTGCTGTCTGTAGGGACATTGAATTGCAAAACCCCTATACTCCCGCCCCATACAGGATAACATCACAGCACCAGGCCTTATAGTTGGTGATTAAGGATTCTATCTGCTTATGGCCCAACTTCCTTGCAAACCTGAATAATGCCTCCACATTTCGATCAAAGGAGGTCTTCCTGACGTTCACAAGATGACACCATGTTCCACTCTGATCGAAAGGTATTCCTAGATATGAAAAAGTTGGCACACAAAGTAATTTATCGCTGCTTATGAAAGGTTTTTAATGGGCGAGGGATCCTCCCAGCAACCATAACATAGGATTTGGCTGTTTTAGTCTTTAGACCAAGATAACATTTAACATCATTTAAACTGCTTAAAAGTAATTGCAGACCCACCCCAGTCCTGGTCATCAAAATGCAATCATCAGCATGAAGTGGTGCTGGCAGATTTCTGGCACCCACCCTCGGAACATCAGCATGCCCTCGACCAAGGTGATTCTCTAGATCATTAATATGTAGACAGAATAAAAACGGGGCTAACACGCAACCTTGTCGTACTCCGCAATCTATTTTTATGGGAGTGGAAAGTTCCCCATCTACTTCGTATCTAACCCCCAGGTATGTCTTGGTGCGTTTGTGCTAAAAAAAGTGAACCAGTGGTGGGTCTAAACCCATACCTAGCATTTTTTTACCACAGTTTCTCTCTGTCTAACCAGTCGAAAGTGGATGTTAAGTCCGTGCATCCAAGGTACAGCAATCCATTCTTGGCTTGCGTGTATTTACTTATGAGAAATGTAAGTTGAGACACTGCTCAAAAGTTCCCAGGCCTCTTCTAAAGCCATATTGGATATCGGATAGCGTCCCTCTCTCAGTTACCTAGGTTTTCAGTCGATCTAGTAAAACCCTACCCATTATCTTACAAGTACAATCAATCAGCGAGATTGGCCGGTAGCACTTCGAGTACCATCTATTTTCTGTATGTTTGTCCTCTTATAAAAGATTATTACCTAATTGGATTTCTCTTTTTTTTCATCTCTATTTCCTAAAAAAATGTGCAGACTCCTATTCCTAAAGGGCAAAATTCTGGGCAATAGTTACCCAAATCTGCTTGCTAGAGGTGCTTCTCCTAGAGGTGTCTCTAACACGGGAGTGAAGTAACATTTGTTATAAATGCACATGCTGCATATCCTTTCAAAATATGTTATTTAGGGGTGGAATTTTATGCTGTAGATGCCAATACTCGGCATTTTCATACCAGCAGACATGCCTCAATAGTACCTAAATATTTATACTATTTTGACTTTGCAGTCCAGTTTGATTATCAAAAACATTTGACTAGTTACATAAGTAAGACAGTTACTTTGTCAAGTAGTGGCTGTCTATAAATAACTTCAACAGTATGCCTTACAAATAACTGCTACAGGAGCAGATGCTCCTTCACCCACACAGCATGTGCATACCTTCATCCAGACAATCAGTCCTCAGACTATTAACGCTATTATGGGCAAAGCACCCACAAAGTGAGATAAAATTCCAGTTTTGATAACTCAACAAGACCTATCAGTTGGAAGTGGTCTGTCTTCATATGACAACCCAGGATGAGCACAGAATCCTAACCAAGTGTCTTCCCTTTGGGATGGTGCCTCCTGTGCAACACTTGTGGAAGCGTTTTTGCAAGTATCTATATTACTACACATTGACAGCCTCATTAATGGTGTTAGCAGAGTTATTGACACAGGCACAAAATGAGCATGGAGCTGCAGCTGCTCGATTCAGAGATGAATTTGATGGGTAATTTTGAGAAGCTGCAGTTCTTGCAATGCATCAGTGGTTCGCAGAGGTAGCCCTTCAGGATTATGTAAGAGAACTACCAAAATTTGTCTCAGATATTTACTCCTATGTTAGCCGTGATACCTTTTCAATTCACAAGCTGCCAAAAGCCCAGCTCCAGACCCCCTGGCCCCCGCAAAATCCACTCCGCCCGCATACCATACGACGCCGCTACCCTCTCAGCCCTTAACCCCGGCCGCCCACCAAACTGCTACCAAGCCGCCCCAGGACACACCCATGGACCCTTCACCTGCCACTCCTGCAAATTTGACTGCATCAGGACCCATACCAAATCCACAAACTCCAAACAGAGCTCCGACACTAACCACCTAAAGTGCATCCTGCTCAACACCCGCTCGGTCCACAGACATGCCATTGAACTCTGGAACCTACTCGACACTACATCGCCGGATGTCGCCTTCCTTACAGAAACCTGGATGAACGCCTCATCAGCACCCGACATCGCCATAGCCATCCCGGACGGCTACAAGATCATCCGAAAGGACCGCACCAACCAAACAGGAGGAGGCATCGCCATCGTCCATAAAAACACCTTCCACATCACGACCAGTTCCGACGATTACCTCGCTACCGCCGAACACCTTCACTTCCAGATCCACACCGACCCCAAGACCACACTCAGAGGCACCCTCATCTACAGGCCACCAGGACCCCACACACAATTCAGCGAAGACATCACTGACTTCATCAGCCCACACGCCCTCCCCTCCGAGGACTACATTCTACTGGGAGACCTCAACTTCCACCTGGAAAAGAACAACGACAGCAACACCACCACCCTTCTGGACAACCTGGCCAACCTCGGACTTGAACAACTTGTCAATACCTCCACCCACTATGCCGGACACACACTCGACCCAATCTTCACCTCCAGCAAGCACATCTCCTTCAATCACACCACAGCTCTCCACTGGACGGACCACAGCTGCGTTCACTTCAACTACAAAAAGACCACGACCCACAACCCCCCACAACCTATTCCCCGAAGAAACTGGAACAAAATCACTACCGACCAGATCTTCACATCGCTTCACCAAAACCCTCCTGCCAAATCATCGGACCCAAACCAAGCAGCCACGAACCTCACACAATGGATCACCCACAGCGCTGACGAACTAGCACCCTTGAAAAACCATCAAATCAAACACGGTAGCAAAAAAGCCCCCTGGTTCAACGATGACCTTAAGAAATCCAAGAAGCTCTGTCGTACCCTCGAGAAAGCCTGGAGAAAAAACCCAACCACTGACAACCTGGCCACCTTCAAGAACGCCACCCGCAAACACCACCAACTGATCCGAACCACCAAGAAATCAGCATTCAAGGATCGCCTTGACAACAACGCCCAAAACAGCAAGGAACTATTCAACATCGTCAAAGAATTTACCAACCCCACCGCCGGCACCAACGACATCACTCCCTCCCAAGACCTCTGCGACTCCCTAGCCTCATTCTTCCACAACAAAATCGCCGACATACATAACAGCTTTGGAAACCAGTCCGAAGACCAGTCCACTCTACTCACCTCCGAACCAAAACCGCCCTCTAACAACCTTTGCGCCTGGAAACCAATCACCACTGAAGACACCATCCGCCTGATGAACTCCATCAACTCGGGATCGCCAACCGACCCATGTCCCCACCACATTTTCAACAAAGCAGACTCCATTATCGCACCCCATCTCCGTGACGTCATCAACTGCTCCTTCAACTCCGCTACCTTCCCGGAAAGCTGGAAACATGCCGAACTCAGCGCCCTTCTGAAGAAACCCACAGCAGACCCCACTGAACTTAAGAACTACCGCCCCATCTCGCTCCTCCCATTCCCTGCCAAAGTCATTGAGAAAGCCGTCAACAGTCAGCTCGCCGCCTTCCTCCAATCCAACAAATCCCTCGACCCCTCACAGTCCGGCTTCCGAGCCAAACACAGCACCGAAACCGCCCTCATCGCAGCAACAGACGACATCCGAACTCTACTGGACAACGGAGAAACAGCTGCCCTCATCCTACTTGACCTCTCCGCAGCCTTCGACACAGTCTGTCATAGCACCCTCATACAACGCCTCTGCAACGTCGGAATACAAGGAAAAGCACTGGACTGGATCATCTCGGTTCTCGCCGGAAGAACCCAGAGAGTCCGCCTCCCCCCTTTTAGATCAGAGACCACCGAAGTCATCTGCGGCGTACCACAAGGATCATCACTCAGTCCCACCCTCTTCTACATATACATGAGTCCCCTCGCATCCATCGCACGCCAACACAACCTCAACATCATCTCCTACGCAGACGACACCCAGCTGATCCTCTCCCTCACCAAAGACCCAAACACCGCCAAAACCAACTTACATGAAGGAATGAAAGAAGTAGCCGAGTGGATGAAGAACAGCCGTTTAAAACTGAACTCGGACAAAACAGAAGTCCTCATCTTAGGTTCATCCCCCGCTGCCTGGGACGACTCATGGTGGCCACCGGCCCTGGGAACTGCACCCATACCTACGGACCACGCACGTAACCTGGGCTTCATCCTGGACTCCTCCCTCTCGATGACCAGACAAGTCAACGCCGTCTCATCATCATGCTTCAACATCCTACGCATGCTCAAAAAAATCTTCCGCTGGATCCCCATCGAAACAAGAAAGACGGTCATCCACACACTGGTCACAAGCCGACTGGACTACGGAAACACCCTTTATGCCGGAACCACAGCCAAACTACAGAAAAAACTCCAACGCATCCAAAACACCTCAGCCAGACTCAGACTAGACATCCCCCGTCAAGCTCACATTTCCGATCACCTGAAAGACCTCCACTGGCTCCCCGCCAACAAGAGAATAACGTTCCGTCTCCTCACCCACGCACACAAAGCCCTCTACGACCTAGGACCCGAATGCCTCAACACGCGACTGTCCTTCTACACCCCCACCCGCCAACTACGATCGTGCAATCAAGCCCTCGCCGCAGTTCCGCGCATCCATAGATCCACCATGGGGGGAAGATCCTTCTCCTACTTAGCGGCCAGGACCTTGAATTCTCTCCCCACCAACCTCCGCCTTACACAGAACCACCTCTCCTTCAGACAGCAACTAAAAACTTGGTTATTCGATAAGTAAAGTACCCCCCTTCCCCCAAGGGCCTTGAGACCCTCTGGGTGAGTAGTGCGCTATACGAATTTTTTAACTTAAACTTGAACTTGAACCACATCTCAAAGCAAAAAATGAGAGTGAGGGTTCGGGCAAGGAGAAATATTCTAGCCTTATTTATTTGATGAATGTAACTTTATTCTTCCAAAGGACGGATGGCCTCTGGCATTTCTAAGGGATGTGCTTTGAGTTCAGGAGGTAACAATGCAAGCATTTCATCCTTAGTACTTGAAGAACTCAGGGTACAATATGCACTGCACATGATTTAGCTTGGAAACAGGCTCCTGTGTTTATTAAAAACCTAGCGGGTGGGACATGATGAAGGCTCAGTATCCTTTAAAGCCAGAGCGAAGCAAAATATACAAGTTATTTTAGATAATCCACAGTATCAATGTATATAAATACCTTGTAGTTCCACAGTGAACACCCCTCTTTTTCCAGTACTGAAGCTTGATAACTCATACAGAATAGTTTTGGATCATAGGAATTTAAATGTACATATTATAATGAAACATGCTGTACCAAATGCTCAAAGTAGTACACTAATTATTAACTTACTGAGAACTATAAAATGACTATATATATATATATATATATATATAAATCAATATATATATAAATCAATATATATATATAAATATATGTATATCGGGCGGCTACGGCTGCTCCTGTGTTTTCCGAGGGATCGGATCATCCAGAGCCCACCTTCATATTTCGGGGAGAAGAGAAGCGATGTTGAGGCCATTCTGCCTCACACTGGGCCTGATGCACTGACATTGGGGCCCTCGCCTAATTGACTCTCGGACCGAAGGTTGGTGCGGTGAGGGGACTCGAGGGGGTACTTTGGCTCCATTGGACACATCAGGATATTGGCTGTGTCCATCTCCCTGACTCGCTTGCCCCAGCATCGCCCAGCACCGGAACATTGCATTCTGGGAATTGCAGTCCGTCACTACACAACGGGCAGCAGTAAGGGTGGTGTTTCCACTTGGAAGGGGAGTGATTTGGTTTCAACCTATCAGTGAAGAGCGGGACATACTTCATCAGGGACTGGGCACGCCTCCTGCTATACTTACCGGGCACTGAAGAAGGCTCAACTGCCGAAATGCATTTGCCTGCTATGTGTATTCTACTGAAATAAAGTGGCCTCCTTGATGTTCCCCCGCTGTGGCTTCCACTTTTTTTGTGTAAAGGAGGTGTTTGTGGATATTTTCAGCGTGTTGGCCAGTGACAAGCTTTTGGAAGCCCCCGCACCACAAGTCGGCTCTGGTGTTCATTGGTGCGGGCGGCTACGGCTGCTCTTGTGTTTTCCGAGGGATCGGATCGTCCAAAGCCCACCTTCATATTTCGGGGAGAAGAGAAGCGATGTTGAGGCTATTCTGCCTCACACTGGGCCTGATGCACTGACATTGGGGCCCTCGCCTAATTGACTCTCGGACCGAAGGTTGGTGTGGTGAGGGGACTCCAGGGGGTACTTTTGCTCCGTTGAACACATCAGGATATTAACCGTGTCCATCTCCCTGACTCGCCTGCCCTAGCATCGGAATATTGGATTCTGGGAATTGCAGTCCGTCACTACACAACGGGCAGCAGTAAGGGTGGTGTTTCCACTTGGAGGGGGAGTGATTTGGTTTCAACCTATCAGTGAAGAGAGGGACATACTTCATCGCGGACTGGGCATGCCTCCTGCTATACTTACCGGGCAGTGAAGAAGGCTCAACTGCCGAAAAGCATTTGCCTGCTATGTGTATTCTACTGAAATAAAGTGGCCTCCATGATGTTCCCCCGCTGTGGCTTCCACTCTTTTCGTGTAAAGGAGGTGTTTGTGGGTATTTTCAGCGTGTTGGCCAGTGACACGCTTTTGGAAGCCCCAGCACCACAAGTCGGCTCTGGTGTTCATTGGTGCGGGCGGCTACGGCTGCTCCTGTGTTTCCTGAGGGATCAGATCGTCCAGAGCCCACCTTCATATTTCGGGGAGAAGAGAAGCGATGTTGAGGCCATTCTGCCTCACACTGGGCCTGATGCACTGACATTGGGGCCCTCGCCTAATTGACTCTCGGACCGAAGGTTGGTGCGGTGAGGGGACTCGAGGGGGTACTTTTGCTCCATTGGACACATCAGGATATTGGCCGTGTCCATCTCTCTGACTCGCCTGCCCCTGCATCGCCCAGCACCGGAATATTGCATTCTGGGAATTGCAGTCCGTCACTACACAACAGGCAGCAGTAAGGGTGGGGTTTCCACTTGGAGGGGGAGTGATTTGGTTTCAACCTATCAGTGAAGAGCGGGACATACTTCATCGGGGACTGGGCACGCCTCCTGCTATACTTACCGGGCACTGAAGAAGGCTCAACTGCCGAAATGCATTTGCCTTAGCAGCCATCACGAGACTCTTAAGTGGAGCATCCTCTGTGTGGAGTTATTAAGAGCCAAACGAAATTGCAACACTGATAGAGCTTATCAACATGAACGTGAGATCATGTTGAAAAGATTCTGTGAAAGGGGTTATCCAAACTGGGTCCTTAAGAGGGCAAGTGAGAGAGCTGACGGCATCACTAGACAGGAGAAACTAGCTGACAAGATCAACACCGAGACAGAACGCACTGATGATGGCACAAGGATCATCCTGACATATGATGGCGATGCCAATAATGTCAAGCGGATACTTGTGAAAAACTGGAACCTCAAGAGTGACACAACTATAAGTAACTGCATAGAAGACAGACCCCGCATTACCTACTGAAAGGGCGCAGCCTCAGGGACATGTTAGTCCACAGTGACATTACAACAATCAGTGGCGGCAACATGCATAATTTACAAGGTTTCTTTCCCTGTGGACATTGTAAGGTGTGCAAGAATAGTCTGATGTGTAAAGAAATTAGACGGGCCCTACCAAGAAGGTTATCTCACAATTTCTGACATGCAGTACCAACTTTGTCATCTACATTATTGAGTGCCCTTGTAAACTATGGTACATTGGCAGCACCAAAAGAAGAATCTTAGAACACATGTGGGCCGTTAATAACAGGGATCCTAAGTATCCGGTAGCCCGGCAATTCCAAGATAAACATTTTGCAGACTCATCCCAACTCACATACTGTGCCATTGAGCAGATAACCAACTATCACAGGGGTGAGGACAGGGTCCTGAAGCTTAGGAAAAGGGATTACAAGTATATAGTTGACTTCCAGTCGAAATTCCCGGGACGGCTGAACCAGGATGAGGAACTTGCAGTTCACCTCAAAGAAAAATTATCTCTTCACCTCTATTCCGAATCTTAAATTTTCCTTCATCTGCAATGAGAACAAAACTTGTACAATTTGTTTGCACAGACTTACATTAAGGGCCAGATGTAGGTCGGTCGGTAACGGCCGAAAATCGGTATTTTCGGCCGTTACCGACTGGTATTACAGATTTGGCATGTAGGAGCACAATTTTACAGAATCGGTAAATTTACCGATTCGGTAAATTTACCGATTCTGTAAAATACCGAATCGGTAAATTTCAGATGTAGGTGGGACTCTTCAGAGTCCCAAAGGCCCTACAAATTCGGTATTTTAACACCCAATCCAATTGGGTGTTAAAATACCGAATTCAGGTGTGCATGCACATGTGCGCATGCACACCTAGCCATGTGACAGACAGACATGCCCTTAGGGCATGTCTGTGTGCCACATGGAGCACATGCCTATTTTTGGGGTGCCAGAGGGTGTCAAAGTGACACCCCCTGCACCCTTGCTAAAATCGGTATTTACCGATTCTGTAATTACAGAATCGGTATTGCCCATTGATTCCTATGGGCTTCACAGCCCATAGGAATCAATAGGAAATACCGATTCAGTATTTCCAGATTCGGTAAATACCGAATCTTAACGATTCGGTATTTCCACATCTGGAAATACCTACATTTCCCCCCTTCATATTTACCACTTCTTAAATACCGAATCGGTAAAATTCGGTATTTAAGAAGTGGTAAATAAGAATTACCCACATCGGGCCCCATGTGTTTTTAATTGTGCACTTTGATGCTAACTACTTTACTTTTGTCTTTGTTTTCTTCTTTGCAGATGGAAAGGAAGGGACCCATCACTAGAAACTCACCTGCACAGGTCTCCCTACCCCTTTTCTTAGTCTTCACTTCCGGTATTCCATCACAGATAAGATTTATGCATGATTGCTTTCTGTTGTTATTCGTAGTGGAATGTATTGCATTATGCAGATGCTGTCATTTCAGTCGGGACACTTGTCCGGTACCCATGACACACTCACTTTGAGTTATCGTTTCGACATCCAGAATACTCCCCTACCTACCCTAAACTACCCATATGATTTATTAAGAACACAGTGCAATTCTGGCAAAATGCCTACACACCTACCAGCTTGCCGTGTTACTGTTCCCGGGTCTAGGTTTGCATTAGCAACGTAATATTTTTGTGGGCACTTTGCCCATGTAAGTCAGTCTTGGAATGATTAATTCATTTGACTACCTGGCTATTTTCCAGGATTGTCGTTTTGGTTTTGTTAACTTGCTACATTAGATAAGATATGCACTTTTCATGGCATGTACTATTCACACTGGCTTAGAATAACCATGTTCCAGTATGGATGACACATCAGACTCTCTTGTATCCCTTTCTTTATTTCTACCATGCATTTTTAAGGACACCCTAGTGGTGATGTAGGCAGATGTGACCAAGGCTGCGAGCAGTCGTAACACGTTGTGTGAATAAACAGTTTCCTGCAATACTGTGACTACTTTTGCTGTATCCTGAGCGTACGCCTACCTAACTTTGCAGTGGATATATATATATATATTTAAATCAGGTTAAAACTACTGTTACGAGTCAGCTGTCTCAATGGAAAAGAAAGGGCCTTTTGTCAAAAAATGAATTTCGCTTCCTTAAAAATGATTTCCCTACAACAGTCGTCATGTATTTCATTCCGAAAATTCATAAGGGCACTTCCCCTCTACCTGGTAGACCCATAATATCAGCTAGAAACAACCTTTTGGAGGCTATGTCGAAATATGTTGATTACTTTCTCCAGCCCCATATGACGTCCCTGCCTTCTTTTATTAAAGATACAGGAGACTTTTTGAATAAAATTAAAACCATAGAGTGGAGAACCAACTATCTTTTGATCACACTTGGCATAGTGTCCTTATACACTAGCATTATCCACACACAGGGTTTGGAAGCTGTCAAACACTTTCTTAATTCACGTGCCATTAACTTTTATGACCATAATGAAATGCTTCTCCAAATGATTGACCTTTGCTTGCACAACAATGTATTTCTTTTTGATAAAATTCTGTATCGGCAACTGAGGGGAGACGCGATGGGGGCGTGCTTTTCTCCTACCTATGCCTGCCTTGTGGTGGGAGGAGCACGTCCTCAAAAAGGCACACAAGACAGTTTGGGATCAAAACATTAAATACTATGGCAGGTACATAGATGATATTTTTATCATATGGGAAGGCACTGAACAAGAGGCACTGTTATTTGTAACCACTCTTAACAACAACGCCATTAATTTGCAGTTTACTGCCACCATTAGCTCCCAGAAGGTAGAGTTTTTGGATGTGGAAGTGTTCATCTTGGGTGACAATATAGAAAGAAACTACACCGCAAGTCCACTGCTGGCAATTCCATAATGCATGCCAGCAGTGCTCACCCACCACATTTAACTCGTAGTATCCCTTATGGCGAATTCCTTCGATTGCGGCGCATTTGCAGCCGTGAAATTGATCTTGAAAGTTGTCAGAAAGAAGCCTTTCATCGCTTCTTAGCTAGAGGTTAGAAAACGTGTGATCTAAAGAGAGCATTGAAAAAAGCCAATACCTGTTCTCGTGTGTCTTGCCTCATGACTAAACGACAACGTGTCTTAACCAGTACTTGTGAGACCCCAACAGAAGAAGTAAAACCCATTAGACTGATCAGCACGTACAGTAAACAGGATAAAATTGTTTGCAAGATTATTTACAAACACTGCCCAATCATTCTAACTGACGTAACTCTCAAATTTCTGTTACCTACTGTCCCTGCTATTACTTTCAGGAGAGCACCCTCCATGAGGGATGACCCAGTGAGATCCAGCCCAGAGCTTACCTGTAAATCTACATGGTTAACTAGAAGCGGCTTCTTCAAATGCTCATCCTGTCGAGCTTGTAAGTTTGGGAGAAATGTCTCTGAGTATTGCACAGCTTTTAGCAACACTGCAGTTTCCATTAAAAGCCATTTTACATGTCGCACAGACTTTGCTGTGTACGTTCTTGAGTGCACTTGCCATCTCAAATACATTGGCAGCACCAAGTTACCAGTTTTTAATCCCATATTATAACATCTATGTGTGATTATCAACTCAGATCCTAATTACCCAGTTGCTCGGCATTTCAAAGCTGTCCACTCCAACAAAATTTGTGATCTCAAGTATTTTGTAATAGGAGCCGTCCCTCCATGCACTCGTGGGGGCAATCGGGAGAGGAAGTTACGCCAGCTAGAGTCTTTCTTTATTCTGTCATTAGACATTAGAATACCTAATGGATTAAACACCAGTGAAGACCTCCATAATTTCTTGTAAATCTGTATTCTAGTCTTATGTAAAACTGTATTACATGCCTATTGTTCTAAAATCGCAATGGTCTATATATGCATTCATTGTGAAGACATTCTTTTTGAAAGAACTAGAAAAAGAACAATTCATGTTTGTTTCCAATCTATGCTATTACTGATATTGCGAATTTGCACTCAACTCAGACTTCTTATGTGGTAGGGCACATTTTGACACTTGTCTTTTAGCAGTGTTTGTAGTTATTTATCTATTTATTGGCTAGCCTTTTACCAACTTACACCTTCTGTCATAGGTCTGCTACTGGCAATGGCTTAGAGAAGTAATTTATCACATCAGAGTTACAGGATTTATTGAGTATGACCTTATGGCGCTACTGAGGCACTTGCCTTTAATTTCTGGCACTGATGTGTCATAAATACCTATATTTCCCCCAATATGCCGCCGCCATAATTGATATGGACCTGCTCACGCTATATACTATTTCATATATATTCAGGCTTGCTTTTAAAATCATGTTGCTATATTTTAAAATATTTACAGATAAGTTGAACGATCAAATTCAATTCAGTGCTCCTTCTTTGCATATGTATGTCTTTTATATCCATTGCACATTTTCACATGCCCTTGTACCATTGGTTATACACTGTTTTAAAATGGTGGCGATCGAAACGCGTCTGAGGCGGACACTTGTCTGTTCATTTTGGTGAAGAATAAACAGCAAGATGAAACTTTAAAACCAGCCTACGTACCTCTTTGAAGAAAATCCTGCTGTGGTCTGTGCCTGCGACCTCCCTCCTCGGACCTCCTCTGACTTGGAGGGTCAGGACTTTTGTTTTATATATATATATATATATATATATATATATATATATATATATATATATATATATATATATATGTTATATATATATATATATATATATCCAAGAACAGCCCCTCATTAAAAGAAGCTAGAGGACACAGCGGGGAGCTGAGCGGGAGTTCCTGTATTACAGCTTGTATGGCATGATGCATTTCAGCTTTGAATAGCCTTCCTCAAATGCCGCCGTATGACGAGGTAGCTCCAACCTCCTCCCTTAAATTTCTGTCGCCCTCCCCATGACGGAAGGTCAGCTGACTCCACCCTGAGTGATTTCAGCTGCAGTCTGGTGTCAAGGACTGCAGTTCCCAGAATACCATATTCTGATTGATGCGGATTGTGGAGTCTAAGTAATGTCCTTCAATGGACGCTGTAGTGCCAGGTAAGGGTAGGGGTTTAATGATGTGACGAAACCCAGTAGTTAAAATCCAGGACTCCCTTTAGTCCCCAACGTTCCGCCCCAACTTGCAGAGTCGAGCCGGGCCGTGAAGCGGTGATTCAGTGATCCCTCTTCTCAGTGAAGTCACGGACTGCTTGCTTGCAGCGGTCACTTGCCTGGCCTGAACCTGAGGCGGTCCTGCGTTGTCTGATACCTCGGAAGAAACCTAAACTGCCACATTGCCAGAATAACGCAGGACACTTGAGAACGGGTCGTCTGAACGCGTACTGGCAAGCACGTAAAATATCCAAGAACAGCCCCTCATTAAAAGAAGCTAGAGGACACAGCGGGGAGCTGAGCGGGAGTTCCTTAATTACAGCTTGTATGGCATGATGCATTTCAGCTTTGATTACCCTTCCTCAGATGCCGCCGTATGACGAGGTAGCTCCAACCCCTTCCCTTAAATTTCTGTGGCCCTGCCCATGACGGAAGGCCAGCTGACTCCACCCTGAGTGATTTCAGCTGCAGTCTGGTATCAAGGACTGCAGTTCCCAGAATACCATATTCTGATTGATGCGGATTGTGGAGTCTAAGTAATGTCCTTCAATGGACGCTGTAGTGCCAGGTAAGGATAGGGGTTTAATGATGTGACGAAACCCCGTAGTTAAAATCCAGGACTCCCTTTAGTCCTCAGCGTTCCGCCCCAACTTGCAGAGTCGAGCCGGGCCGTGAATCGGTGATTCAGTGATCCCTCTTCTCCGTGAAGTCACGGACTGCTTGCTTGCAGCGGCCACTTGCCTTGCCTGAACCTGAGGCCGTCCTGCGTTGTCCGATACCTCGGAAGAAAACTGCCATGTTGCCAGAATAACGCAGGACATTTGAGAACGGGTCCTCTGAACGCGCACTGGCAAGCGCGTAAAATATCCAAGAACAGCCCCTCATTAAAAGAAGCTAGAGGACACATATATATATATCACTCCAACCCGCCTTCACTTCTTCCTGTGCTCGAACAGACAAGCGTGGACCCGGTCTTTTAGTGCATTATTTTATTTCGCCAATGCCGCCATTACGCGTTTCGGGAGATCCCTCCCTTGATCACATGACAACTCTTTGGCTTTTTACATCGCATTTAAAGTGCAAGTGCAGTGCAGCAATCACATGAACATAGAGGAAATACTACAAGTAAGTACATTTCTTTCTGGGTTCAATCCATCATATATAAATAAATTATACACAAGCCCAAATATCATCATGATTCCCCAAAGGTATATAACAGGGAACTTTGCATGATATGTCGTTTCATATCAAAATAGCAGCATAAATGCTTAAAAAACCTTAAGTATCCTACTATGCTAAAGAATTATATATAGTGAGACTTATTCAAGTGCTGAACCTTATTAGTGTAATATATCTCAAAGTGAATGAATAATAAACTTTTAAAAACTTGATCAACGTTTTTACGGTTCTCAGTATGGTGACTTTTCCTATGTGCAGAGCTGTTATGAATTTTTAAAGTGCAAATTTATCTACAGGACACAATATATACATTTCATATCTTAGGCTGATCCATCAAAAAATCACTATTAATAACTAGAAGTATATAATTTCATACTTTTTACTTAATGATTTCTAAAATCAATCCTTAATATAATAAATATATAAATATTATCGTCCTAAAATCTATTCTACAAATTTAAAACTTCATACCAGGTGGACATTGTGAATGTTCAGAATTTCATTAATAGCATTACCCACAAGCAGTTCATTCCAGAATCAATGGATGGTTATTTACAGATATAAATTCGTATAGATACACATTGCATACGCCAACCTAGTTCAGTTAACCTACATCTTTTATAGAAAGGTATACAGGTCCTCACTGGTATTTAATCCATTAGGATGCATGGAGTCAAATTGCAAGATATATGTTGTTTCTAGCCTTCTCAACTTGGACTCCCCGTCACCCCCTCTTCTCTGTGGTGGTATAGCATCAATTACAAAGTATTTCGGATGTTTTGGATCGCTATTGTGGCTGAGCTTGAAATGCCGGGCAACTGGATAACTCTCATCGTTGTTGCAAATAGCGCGAATGTGCTGCAAAATCCTCTTATGTGCTGGCAATTTAGTGCTTCCTATGTACTTTAAATTACAGCTACAGGTAAGCACATAAACCGCAAAATCAGATTTGCACGCAAGGTGTTGGTTGATTTTTCTGACTGCAGGATCAAAAGCTGTTATATAACTGGTAGTACTTATACCGTATTGGCATGCCTTACAAACAGAGCATTTGTAGAACCCTTTTCTAGCCATTAGCTAAGAGCTCTTTGTCCTTGTGTCAATACTGCTTCCGACCAGTGATGCACCCATACTATTAGTTTTCCTAAAAGCGACTGATGGATTATTGGGCAAAAGCCCCCCTATCACTGGATCACTCTTGATAATCGGCCAATTCATCCTGACTATCTCCCTAATCTGTTTTTCCTGACGGGAAAAGCCCAGGATAAGCCTTATTGGTTCTTCATGTCCTACTCTGCTGCTCTGTTTGTCCTTATATTTCAACAGATCCGGTCTACACAACGATTTAGATTTAGTAATCGCTGTCTCAATAACATCTGAGCTATATCCTCTGCTCAAGAACCTGTCCTTACATTCTTTTTGTTTGTCATTAGAATCACCCTCCCTGCTACAGATCCGTCTAATGCGGAGCATTTCACCGTATGGAATGCTCCTAATTAAATGGGACGGATGTGCGCTGGAGGCGAGTAACAATGTATTACCAGCTGATGGTTTTCGATATAAAGTAGTGGTCAATTCGTTATCCCACACTTGGACTCGAACATCTAAAAATGTGACCATTTCCCTACTTATCTCTGCTGTGAATTGTAGGTTAACTGTGTTGTCATTCAATTTTGCAATAAAATCTACAGCACTCTCAATCTCCCCATCCCACACTATAAACAAATCATCAATATAGCGTAGCCATGTTACCACACTCTTATTGTATATCTGCTCATGTTGTTGCTTGAGGACCAGCTCCTCCCACCACCCCATAAATGAACAAGCGTAACTGGGGGAGAAGCTGGCCCCCATGGCAACTCCCTGAATCTGCTGAAACATCTTCCCATCAAACAAGAAAAAATTATTCTCCAAACAGAATAATAACATTTTGAGCAACATCTTTGAATGCTGAGAAAAAATGATGGGCCTGTTCAACAAAAAGTACTCGATTGTTCTCATACCATCTTTGTTTCTAATGCATATATACAGACTGGATACATCAAGAGCTAACAATAAATAAGTTGGCTTCCATTTTATACCCTGTATCTTTCTCAGGAAGTCGCTTGTATCTTGCACAAAAGATTTAAGACTTCTAACCAAGTCCTGCAAGAAGAAATTATATATCTTGAAAGGTTTTCCAATAGGCCATCGCACGCAGCAATAATTGGACGTCCCGGTGGTTTGTACCTATCTTTGTGAATTTTAGGTACAAAATAGATGACCGGGACAATAGGATATTCCTTCTTTAAATACTTGAATTCTTCCATATTGAGTAGCCCAATACTTTTCCAGGCCACCAATTGCGTGAACAAGGCCTCCTGTGTGTCCTTGAATTTTTTCAATGAAACCTTTCTGTAGCACTCGATGTTATTCAGTTGACTGTACGCCTCTTCCATGTAATCTTTTAGAGGCCACAACACCAAATTTCCTCCTTTATCAGAGTTCCTTATTATAATTTGGTCATTGTCCTTCAATTTCTTGACAAGAGGCCAATATTTCCTCTCTTGGTTAAAGATTTTTTTTCTTCATATTTGCGGTAACAATACTGAGTTTTTTGACTTGTGCTATTATCTGTTCATTAAAAACATCTATTGAATCTCGTGCCATAATGGGTACAAATTTAGATTTTTATTTAAAAGGCGTTAGAGGCTTGACATTAGTCCCTGAATTCTGGGATGGCTGCATATTTTCTTCCCCTAAGTCTGATGTTCCTTGGGATGGGCTGGGCAGTTCCCTCACAACTCCCTCCAGCGTTTCCAATCCTTTCATATCATATAATAGTTCATAATCAGTTCCACATAGGCCCTGTAAAGCAGGGTTCTGTATGGTGGTTGCCTCCGCAATATCTTCCTGGGCACCCCGTTGTCGGTGAAACTTCTTCAATTTTAATTTCCTTATGAATCTATATATGTCTGCTCGAGTTTGGGTATAACTAAAGTTGGACTCAGGACAATACAACAAATCTAATGACAGAAGTTGCTTCTCTGCTGCTGAAAGGTCTATGCCCGCTAAATTGATGATGGTATTGCTGTTGATAATGCTAGGGCCGACTGCTGGATTATTGATCCCAGCCCCATTGCCCACCTTTATCTGCGAGCTCTGCCTCTGCCTCTCCCCCGTTTATTGGCGCCGTCTCCTGGCTTGCCTACGGGCCCTACTTCTCCTTGTTGCCCTGTTTTGTTTGCCACCTTGTTGCGTGGTCTCAGGGTATCTCTGCGGCTGCTTTTTAAAATCTCTAATTCTTCCCCCAACGTAAGCTTAATGTTGGATAGCTCAGACCTTGTTCCCAGATTATCTGACTCCGAACCACTTTCCACAGCTGAGCTTAGGTCCGAGACTGATGGGGATTCTGTCATTCTCTGATTTGTTCTATCTTCAGCATTGCCTGCTCCCTGACCCATTCGTTTATTTGCAGTAGCCATCCTCATTGAATCATATCTTTTAGCGAACGTAAAGATTTGTCCGTTCGCATAATCGTCTCTATCCCGCTTAAATTTATAACTTTTTCTATTTTTTATTTTTTCTTCCTCCTTTCCGCGGCGAACATTCATCTCTTCCACCATTTTATTTTTAAACTGTGGATCCCCTTGTGGCTCAATTTCCTTTTCCAGGAGCTCTACTTTTTCTTGGAGCATACTTCTATCAATAATGGCATATTTCACTAGTATCTCCACCAGCCGACGAGATGAATCTAAATTTCATTCCCCCATTCTGCCATCATTGCAGGATTGGGCGACTCGTAGCTAGAGGCAATCATGATGCGGAGGCCCCTTGGTATCCTGCCCACATCCAGATATCTCTGGAGGGTCCGGGCCTCCCACCATTTTGCCTGCTCCTGACGTTTGAGCTTCTCCAGCGCTCTAAAGCTGTCCCTAAGCCCTTTGCTTTTGGTGTTACTGGGCTCCTCATTTGTCACCTTGCTGGCCCCCTGTATCTCATCCGGGGTGTCAAAGAACAACCCCACGGCTGCCAGTTCGCGATTTTTGAGTATGTCCGCGGACATTGTTTTGGCTAATTATGAATATTCCGCGCACTGATTGCTCACTCTACCAGTGAATACCGGGAGGTCCCCATTATAGCGCCGCACACTTTCCAACCCACGCAATGCTGTTGTTGGGTGCCGTACCTTTACGATGCTCCCGTAGTCAAGCCGCACGCTTCCTCCCGACAATGAGCCCGCTCTAGGCTCCAGCGAAGGTCAGGAAGTTTAAGCCGCTAGTCCTTGTTCACACCGTCTACGTGCACTCGCTGCTCACAGCTCGCAGGGGGCTCTGTTGCTCTTTCTGCTGCCTGGAACTTCTCAAAGTGCCCCGGGGGTCCCCGCCAAGGAACACCACGAGCCCGTGATGCCGTCAGGTAGGAAAGTCCCAGGCCAGACTCGCCTCCAACAGAGCCGCAATTGGGAAGGAGGTCCACGAGCCGGAGAGAGTCAATCAGGCATAAATCACTTCAACCCGCCTTCACTTCTTCCTGTGCTCGAACAGACAAGCGTGGACCCGGTCTTTTAGTGCATTATTTTATTTCGCCAATGCCGCCATTACGCGTTTCGGGAGATCCCTCCCTTGATCACATGACAACTCTTTGGCTTTTTACATCGCTTTTAAAGTGCAAGTGCAGTGCAGCAATCACATGAACATAGAGGAAATACTACAAGTAAGTACATTTGTTTCTGGGTTCAATCCATCCTATATAAATAAATTATACACAAGCCCAAATATCATCATGATTCCACAAAGTTATATAACAGGGAAACTTTGCATGAAATGTCATTTCATATCAAGAATAAACTACACAATGAAACTTTAAAACCAGCCTACGTACCTCTTTGAAGAAAATCCTGCTGTGGTCTGTGCCTGCGAACTGTATTGACTAGCTTTGCTGCCAGAATTAATTGTGTACTAAGATATCAATTCGCAGTACTTTGTCCTTTGTCTTGGACCCCTTTCTTTCATACTGATATTTACCCAGGTCCTATTGACAGTAGTGGGTTTAACCCTGTTTTTCATAATGTGGTCTGTGCCTGCGACCTCCCTCCTTGGACCTCCTCGGACTTGGAGGGTCAGGACTTTTGTTATATATATGTGTAGAGCAAAGGGCGCAAGCGCTTTGGCAAGGGCTCACCACAGCCTCCAAACCATCCGGTTTCTTAGTGGCTCCGAAAGCGATGATTGAGGACTCCCTCTTTCTTTAAAAGAATGTCCGACGCGTTTCGGGGCCAAAAACCCACCCCTTATTCATGGACCTCAGAAAGGATATCACCAGGTTTAGCTCACGCTTCACAAATGCTTTTTATTTGTGAAGAAGGCGTCGTCCGCCCTATGTGGGTGGAGTCACGATGCCAGGACTTCTGGGTATTGCAGTCCAAGGTATTGGCAGCAAAGCGCTACGATACCAGCTGGCTAGGGAGCGTGGGGAGCGACCGCTTCTGCACGAGTCAGGACGGTCACAGCGCTGGGGCAGGCGGGTCCTTCCTTTACTTTCAGTGGGAGGGAGGGTCAGCTGGGAGGCGGGAGCGGGGTGGAGATACGGGCTGGGAGGCACAACAACAAAATGGCAGAAAAACAAAAGTGAAACAGGACGAGGTTGGGCACAAGCAGGGATATCGCTATAATGTGGGCAGAGGCACCGGCACAATCAGGCACAGATATTGTCAACAGGCAATGCAAACTTAGCAATATAGCGCTACAGTATCAAGCAAGCAATATAGCGCTACAGTATCAAGCAAGCACTAATGATAATGCGCGCAATGTGGACTATATGCAGTAAGCGCTACGCTGTTAATCAGGCACAACAACAATTCTAGACAATGAGAGCAAATCACAAGGTATTGGCAGCAAAGCGCTACGATACCAGCTGGCTAGGGAGCGTGGGGAGCGACCGCTTCTGCACGAGTCAGGACGGTCAGTCCAGACCCCACGTGGATGTGTGACCCACATTTGTCTTGTCCCATACAATGCTACAAAGCAGATGACACTTGTCCAGACGTTAAATAGCTGCAAATCCATATCAATGGCCAATATCTATTATATCTGGACTCTTCATGTCCTCTGGTGGACTTGTAGTTGAACTGGCACATGCAGCAGTGACACGACACACAGATCACAACAATGCCAAGGTTGAGGTTTGGATAATGCAGTTGCGCAAGCCACAATAATACACATGAGATGTCCATGTCCAACTCAAATCAGTATATGACAGTGTGCATACATGTAATGTAAGTGCATGGACAGAATGGGGGTTGGGAGCACACTGCCTCACAGTCCCAGCACGGTTTGTCCCTTTGCATCCTGGTAAATGCAGTACACAGTTCAAACTTACTTAGGAATAATCTGGAGTCATACACCAAATTTGCAGCTGACTTTGCTGTATATCTCTAGACACGTGTTCCTGGAATGAGCGCTTCATCAGTAGAGAGCAGCAGTTTTAGAGAGCAAAGTTAATCATCTGGGTTTGCTGTGTGCCTGTGAGTGTTACTGTGATCTGAGAGGTACTTGGCAGCATTCCCTGCAAACACAGATGATTCAGGAGTAAGTTAGTACTGTAAACAGCATTTACCCGGATTCAAAGGGGCAAACTGTGCTGGGACTGTGAGGCAGTGTGCTCCCAACCACAATTGAGTCCATAAGGACTGATGGGCAGATCAACAAGGCACCTGCGCCTCTGTGCACCGCCATAGGGTCACTTTAGTGACGCAGCGGCGGAGCACACAAAGCGCAATGCTGCAGGATTATTACAACGTGACGCATACGGTGCAGGGTCGCATCCTAAAAGTTGCTGATTGAAACTACAAGATTTCACTCAGTTACTATTATGGCCAAGCGCATTTAAATCTACGCACCCGCTTGAAGCAGGTGTAAGGATTGCCGCAGCATGTCAGCAATCGTGCACCCCTGAGCCTTGCTGGAGGCGGGTTCACACTTGCCACGCCACTCCAGCAAAGCCCGGCTATTCCCCCGGGGATGCATCACACATCTGCCACCCAAGCGCCACGGTGTGCCGCTTTGTACATGCGGGCCATCAGGGGTGACGCACGGGTGGGCTGATGCGTTGCAACTCATCAGATGCACCTCTGCTGATTAGCGAGATGCGCCAGTAGTTGTAAATCGGCCCCTGATAACTATACAGTGTGATCTGAGGCAAACAAATTCGGACCTAGGCTATTCAATGTATGTGTAGCGTCATGCATGGAACAACCACCACATCAGGATTTTGCTTACACTTCTGCAGGCACGGCTGGTGAGACAGGAGATCCGCAGGAACAAGTCCGGAGAAGGAGACCATCAGTTTGGCGGCGGCTAAACCCTCTTTCCACCAGCGATGAAGGAGAGGAGGAGGAAGAGGAGGGGCCCTCAACATCTGCAGGCCAGGGGGTTTCACCCACCCGGGATGAAAAAGAACATGACACTGGTACTATGTCCCGGGTGGAGGCTGTGGACATTGAAGGGGGGGGGGGGGGGGGGGTGAAGGACCGGACACCTCCGACCATGATGTGGGGGATGGCCACTCAGCCACACATACCTCACCAGTGGGTCACGAAGTGGTGTCCCCGGGGCAGGCCAATGTTCAACCTGGGCCTGCCATCAGCCCCTCCCTACCTCTAGCGTCCCCCATGCCATCGGGGGCTCCAGCTCAATCCCCTGATACCTGTCCCCCTCCTCGTAGCCGCCAAGCCGAACCCATCGGCACCGGACCTGAGGCACTACATCCCTTCTGTGTCCCCCCCACCCCGTGCCGGTGCTGTTCCTCCCGTGGCTGTGCCAGGGGACTTGAGTTGGATGGTCGAGGGTGAACCGGACATGTCCGCTCGCATCTTGCTACAGGTGTGTCTGGAGATACGCTCGATGCAAGCGCACATAGTCCGAACATTGGACAACCTCGCCACCCATGTCCAGTCCATGAACACGGACCTAGTAAGATCTATGGACAACCTCGGCACCCAAGTCCAGTCCCTGAACACAGCCATAATGTCTTTCATCTCCCAAGTGCCTTCCCATACCACCGTCAATGTGTCCCCCTGTCCGTTGCCCCACACTGTTTCCCCCCATACTACTCGTGTCACGTTCCCGTGTGGTGCCTGTTCCTGCATCCGCCAGCCGTGTGAATGTGTCCGACCCAGAGGATCTAGACATTGTGGTCCTGGAGGATGACCAGAAAGACACTTGATTGTTGGACTGAGACATTGTTTCGGACGGAGATTTCTTTTTCCCCTTGTGAATAGACAGGTTCCCATGACGCTACCTGACGTATTATATTTGTTTTGCCCCACCCAAATCCAAGTTCCATTCTCCTTTTGCATTAAGATCATCATTTGTTTTCCTTTCTCCCTTCCAAGCGGACGGTTTGTTTGTGTTCCTACATAAATAACTTGCAGAATTATACTTTGTCTGACTAGTTTGACTTCATTTTGAATGTCTATCCCCAAATAAATGTCGGATAAATGTAAATGTCAGAATTTGTAAAGCGCACAGCTACCTCCACCGGAGGTGTCCCGGCGCTGTCCGTATACCGCTTAGGAACCCTTCCTGGCTTTCCTGGGAAATGTCCACTTCTGGGCACCCCCCAGGTGCAGCCAGGCATCCCAGCGCTTTTGGGGCCGTTGTGGAGACTAAGCAGGCTATTGCCCAGAGTTGCAGCGTGGGACCCATGATCAGAACAGGCACTGAGGCAAGAATATCCAGTCAGGGGAATTAATGAGCTGGAGACCCGCCGAGGCGGGAATCGAACCCTGGTCCCTGGCCAGAGCTCTGCATCAAGGTCTGCCTGCTCTAACCATTGAGCCACACTTCTCCACAATATAAACACATTTAGTAAGTCACATTTTATGCACATGACAACGTGTTGCTATGATGTGTTACACTTGTACCTGTCACACACACACACACATGCCTACATTGTCAGAAGGGACATGGTACAAAACAGGATATTACTTTGGTAGATATTTATTGTCAAAATACTCCTAGGGAGCCCAAAACAAATTGGCCATGTCAATGGCGGTCATGTTTGCGTTTCCGCAATAGTGGGGGGGAGGAACGCGGTGAGGGGTGAGGTTGAGGTTGTCGCCTTCATGTCTGTGGGTGTTGTCCAGGCTGATCAAGAGGTGCAGGTGCCAATGGTGTCTGCACATTAGGTGTCTGTGGCTGGACAAGGGCTGGTTGTTCAGGTGGTTGAAGTGACTGTGCAGAGGTTGGTGGTGTTTGCGCAGGTAGTGGGGGTGGTGGGAGTGACTGTGCAGAGGTTGGTGGTGTTTGGGCAGGTAGTGGGGGTGGTGGGAGTGACTGTTCAGGGTGCGGGTGTGTTTGGGTACCTTGGCTGTGGTGCTGTGCAGTTGGTGTTACAGGTGTGGGGATGTGCTGTCCTACAGGCCGACATGATTGTTCCCCTCCCTGCGTTGGCCGTGAAGGTAGACTTTGGATCACTCTCACCATGCCCTCCATCATCTTCATGGCCGAGGCATGGTGTCTTGCACTCTCTTCCCTTTGGATGGATATCAGGTCTCTCATATTTCTAGACATTTCCTGCCAAGTGCTATCCATCCTATCCAAAGCTTGGCCCATCCTGTCCACCACCTGAGGGAATTGGGCCATGTCCTGCAGGGACCCAGAAATGTCGGACAGGGCAGCCCCTATGGCCCGAATGTCCTGCCTCACATCTGCCTGCTGTCGGAAGAAGTCCTGCTCCCACTGGCCACCATCGTCACGTGCAGACCCCCTCTGCTGGTGTCTGCCAGGGATGAGATGAGCAGGTCCAACAACAGGGGGGGGCAGGTAGAAGTCTGTGGGCAGGAGTAGGGTGCCCAGGGGATACCAGGTCCACAACAGGGCTGGTACTTCCCACAGTTGTTGGAGAGAATGGCTGGGATAAACTGCGTAGGGAAGAGTGGGTAGGGGAACCACCATGTCGCTCACGGACGTGAGGGCTGTGAGTGAGTGATATCTGTGAGTGGATGTGTGTGAGCCGTGGATGGTTTGATGTATGCCGTGTTGTTGATGGTTTGAGAGGAGGCAGACGGGCGTTGCTTGTCAGAGGATGTGAGTCCAGGACGTCAGTATTGTCATCCCCGGAGTCAATAGAAATGTACTCATCATCCTCCTCAAAGTCACCGTCCTCTTGATCTTGATCCTCCTCATCTTGGGCATGAGTTGCAGCCGACATTGCCGCCTGGAGGATAAGAGGATTCTCCCCTCGGATTGCCCGTCGGCCACCACTGGTTGTCGGTCTGTCTGCCTCTCCCTCAGCATCGTCTGAAACACAGAGGTTGCAACTGTATTAGTGATTGACCAGGTATTACATGTGCAGCAACACCAGGGTTGTATTTACTGCACTTTGCATCAGCAGATGAAGATCATGTGATCATGTTAGGGTACCACCACAAATGGCCGCTCACACCATAGCACTGAGGTGTTACACGGAGATCTACATGATACTTGCAAACTCACCAGCTCCAGCCCCAACTCTCTGTCCCTTTGCGTTCCCTCCTGGTGTATCCTGCTGCACCTGTCTCATCATAGTTGTTGTAGAAATAGCTGTAGAGGGTAGAAACAACATTCTCAACGATCTGCCTCACCAAATGACAGACCTGCATATGTGTCACTCCTGGTCAATATTTCACTTTGTAATCAACAACTGTTGATTCCATGTAGAAGGGGATCTCGATCTCTGTAATGGCTTTGAAATCTAAGCTGTTGACACTCCTCATGCCCGATTTACCTGTGGGACAGGTGCGCGACGGTTTCACAGCTGCAGCCAGGATGTCATGCAACCCCCGTGATGGTGTCCGCTGCAGTGGTCTCATCCTGTCAGCACCTGTGATGAGAAATACATGGCATATTTTAGTACAACAGATTGTAGCTATGAGATCAAATTACATTCTCATTAGCCATTTGTGGATAATCAAGGACAATGTGCAGCATGTGTAGCTCATTGACTTAACATGTGGGCACCTGCTCACAAGCAGCATTTGCTAGCTTACAGCCATGCAGCACTGACATCAATAAGATGACCCATCAACTGACGAACGTGTATGAGAAGGTTACTGATTTCACCCTTACAATTGTGACTGACTTTTTTCATGGGTGTAATGTTGTCTGTTGACAAGTCAGAAAGGAGTTCATGTGTGAGATGTGCAGTTGTCAGGGGCCTGATGTAGCCCATTTGTGCTTCCCTACCCATGAGGTCACACAGCTCATTTTTGAATGAGCGAACACAGATTACTAATGTCCATCCTTTGAGTGTTCTCTGTTCCCATGCTCCATTTCCAACATCATGGTACTACTTACATGACAACAGATGGTGTCTTGTGCAGCAGATATCCAAACCTCATATTTCATACACTCACCTATACATTTGAATATGGTAGAAGGGCGGCAAGCAGAAGACAACATTTGGTTTAGATCACACATTGCAGATGATGTGAGAAGCTTTGAATCTTCCCACCTGCACTGGATTATCCTGTTTCCCTTCAGCCAAATCATTTTGCAGGTGTAACTGCATGAAGATTCACCTTATCAGCCCCTACACCCATCTCACAGGTACACAACTGGCACCAGTGTGTGCCTCAGCCATACCAATTTCATGTTGATTTGACCATGTTAATTTTGCTAGGGATTTAGCATATCATTGAATTGCAAGCCTGTTGTGTTGTGGACGTTTCTTATGACACATTGTGCTATTGTATGTCCATTGTGCACACACTGGGCATACATTTTGTGTCAGCATCTCATTTGCCACCAGGGTCTGATTGGCCATGTGTTCAAATGCCCTATGTGAGCATATTGTGATGCAGGATAACAATGTTGTACGACACATACGGTGGAGGTGAAAGGCACAATTAATAAGCATTCAGCAAGCTTGACTTACCGTGGCCCGGTACACAGACAAAATATCGAAAATAAAATATCGGAAAGACAAAATATCGAAGTTTAAATATCGAGATACAAAAATATCGAAGGTAAGTAATATCGACAGTCTAAATATCGATATTGGCATGATATCAGTAATATCGAAGTTGCAAATATCGATGTTAATAATATCGAAATTAATAACTTTGATGTTACTAATATCAAGTTTTAAATAAATTTAGTGTATATTATATTGTATTTATTATGTTTTATTATTTATTTTTAATGTTATTTTATTAAATATTGTCTTTTACTACTGTAGCGGGTTGTGGGTTTATAGGGGAATAGGGTGGGAAGTAATTTAATTATGTTAAATTAATTATTAATTAGTAGGAATTATTAATTAATTAATTGAGAATTAATTTTTAATTATTTTTAATTAATTTATTAATAGATAAATATGTTCTGTAGCGGGTTATGGGTTTATAGGGGAATAGGGTGGGAAGTAATTTAATAATAATTAATTAATTGATATATGTTTGTACATATTTTAATTAATAATTAATTGGTCATTAATTTCTATTAATTAGTTAATTAATTATTATAATTTTTACATATTTATAATTATTAATTAGTTGGTAATTAATTATTATTAATTATTTAATTACATTAATTATAGTAATTATTTTTATATATAATAAATTGTTATTCTTAATTAATTAATTGTGCAAAATAATATTAATTATTAAATTAAATTAATTACAGCAAATGTGCTAATATATTTACTTTATTGTTATTGTTAATTAATAATTAATTGGTAATTAAATAATATTAATTAATTTTGGGTACAGGGGTATTTTTAGGGTTCAGGGTCAGTTTTCAGTTCATGGGTACAGGGGTATTTTTAGGGTTCAGGGTCAGTTTTCAGTTCATGGGTAAAGGGGTATTTTTAGGGTTCAGGGTCAGTTTTCAGTTCATGGGTAAAGGGGTATTTTTAGGGTTCAGGGTCAGTTTTCAGTTTTTGGGTAAAGGGGTATTTTTAGGGTTCAGGGTCAGTTTTCAGTTTTTGGGTAAAGGGGTATTTTTAGGGTTCTGGGTCAGTTTTCAGTTCATGGGTAAAGGGGTATTTTTAGGGTTCAGGGTCAGTTTTCAGTTTTTGGGTAAAGGGGTATTTTTAGGGTTCAGGGTCAGTTTTCAGTTCATGGGTAAAGGGGTATTTTTAGGGTTCAGGGTCAGTTTTCAGTTTTTGGGTAAAGGTGTATTTTTAGGGTTTAGGGTCAGTTTTCAGTTTTTGGGTAAAGGGGTATTTTTAGGGTTCAGGGTCAGTTTTCAGTTTTTGGGTAAAGGGGTATTTTTAGGGTTATGGGTCAGTTTTCAGTTCATGGGTAAAGGGGTATTTTTAGGGTTCAGGGTCAGTTTTCAGTTCATGGGTAAAGGGGTATTTTTAGGGTTCAGGGTCAGTTTTCAGTTTTTGGGTAAAGGGGTATTTTTAGGGTTCAGGGTCAGTTTTCAGTTCATGGGTAAAGGGGTATTTTTAGGGTTCAGGGTCAGTTTTCAGTTTTTGGGTAAAGGTGTATTTTTAGGGTTTAGGGTCAGTTTTCAGTTTTTGGGTAAAGGGGTATTTTTAGGGTTCAGGGTCAGTTTTCAGTTTTTGGGTAAAGGGGTATTTTTAGGGTTATGGGTCAGTTTTCAGTTCATGGGTAAAGGGGTATTTTTAGGGTTCAGGGTCAGTTTTCAGTTTTTGGGTAAAGGGGTATTTTTAGGGTTCAGGGTCAGTTTGGGGTTTTTGGGGTACAGTCGTACAGGGTAAAAATAAAATTAATTTAAATTAAATCAATTAAATGAAATTTAAAAATATAAAATTACATTACATTATTAAGTTTTTAATTTATTTTAAATGTATATGTATTAGTTTTAAATTTTTAATTATGTTTTAATATTTTTATTTAATATTTGTAACATTATATGTATTTTATAATTATTTTTACATTATTATTAATACATTTAAAAAAACGATATTTTTAAATACGATATTTTTGTACTACGATATTATTTTTTCGATATTTTTGTACTTACCTTGTTAGGGATAGGATTCCTATATTTTTGACTTCGATATTTTTGTCCCGATATTTTTGTATTTCGATATTTTTGATTTCGATATTTTGTCAGACATTCCCGTGGCCCTGCACCGGAGCAGTAGGTGGTCCCTGGACAGATGTCAAGTCCAACCTAGTAGCAGAAGTCAGTGGGCGTCTGAGGTTCTGGGAGGACAACATTGTACCTACAATGATAAGTTTGTTTAGCAACTTTACATTCCTGCTGCCACATGTGATGCATTCAATTTCTGGCACAGGACGGGCACAAGCAGTCATGTTCACCACCGTTGCAGAAGTGTGTCATACATTATGTAATGAGTGATCCCACATATAACTTAGATTGGGCCCACTACCTTGATGCTACCTATGTCACAATGACAGGCCTACGAATCCATAGGTAAAGTCCCCTATCGTGTTTTGTTGATGTCGGGCAATTATCCATCCAAGTACGCAGTACATGATCAGCTGTGTGGACTGTGCTGAATGAAGTATGTATGACAGATTAGAAGTTGGACAGTGTATGCATTGTCAATACTTCAGAGACTGGTATCTCACTGTTTGGTCTTCATTTCCGTATCGGTGCAAATGCTATTTCTTGATAAGGTCTACATACACTATTATAATATGGTGTGTACACCCTTTTGACTTGTTGTGGCCCTCGATTACAGGATTGCTTTCCCCGTTCTGGGTTTGTTGGTGTAATACATGTTGTGTACCACATTTACAAAGGTATGATGAGCCAAGACATTTTATGATTTGTCTTTCGCTGTTCACAAATGTCATATGTTAAAGGTGAATGTCCATTGACAACTCCAATTGTAATGCAGCAAATGTGGCATAAATGGTTGACTTACATAGCTGGGCACTATTTGTCCCTCTGTCGTCTTCTGACGATATATGCATTTTGAACATCTCCTGTCCACTTTGACTTACCAGTTTGTGTGGTTGACATGCCTTCCTCGGTACGTCGCCGATTCCTCCTATGCGATGCGGTGCCCTCTGCTACTGCAGTTGTCTGTGCTCCGGCTGGATATGTCAATGGGAGAGAAGAGAGAAAAGTTGACAGATGGGAAATGTGCTTGTGTAACGTTTCGGGGATTTGCCCATATCTTCTGTGTGATAACAGTACTGTGCAGAACTGCCGCAGACGGGGCAGGTAGGAGCAGTGGTGTGTTGGGGATGTAATGGCGTGGCAGAGTGGAAATTGGACAACAGGATATGTGTTGGACATATTTACATCAGAGGATACTCTCACCATCTGCTTTGTGATTTAGGCTGGCACAGGGTGAAGTACTTTTTGGAGATTTTGTGGCAGGTTTACGACCCCCTAGAAAAATAATTTACACTGTTGTTGCATCACTTCTGTGACACGACGGTGGTTTACAACAGACAACACATTTAGGATTATTTGCAACGTGACACTACTAGGGTGAATCGTCATGTTGTGAGGCCCTGCGCAACGTCAGCTTGGAGGTAGGCAGGGTGTGCACTCCTTTGGGATATGCCACGTCCAAGTGAGTCAGTGTAATCTACATGATTTCACAGTATCACTTATCAGAGTCCGCTGCGACGCAACCTTACGCCTGCTTGAAGCAGACGTAAGGAGTGGCACAGCACGTTAGGTATGGGCAGTGCATGGACATTGTTGGAGTTGCAACGCTCTTGCGACACAACTTCAGCAAAGCCCCCCTAGACACCATCAGATTCAACACACATCTGTTTATCCCTGCACCACCATATGTACACGACACATCCGTGTTTGCGCAAGGCTTGAATTGCATGTCACATTGGTACTGGCGATCCCTGCTAATGTTTGTCTTTAGCTAATTTATTTATTTGACGTAATTTTAAATTTCCATTTGTCATTGCACATTTTCAGTCAATATGTACAGTTATTGAATTAGCTGGGTTGTGTATGTATGGCATCAGTACTGTGCACATGTTTTTAATAGGGTGGTGGGTATTAGCCTTTTCTGATGCAAAGGTTTCTGGGACTTGTGGTGCTACGTAGTGGGTGACACATGAGTCTCTGACTAACCTTATATATATGCATTTTGGACAATTTCCATGATCACTATGACAGTCTAACACAGACAATCTCTTCATGCACTTTTTCTTTTCATTCCACTTACCTGGTACCACGTAGCTGACGTCACTAACAGGCAGCCCATGGACCAAGTGGGGGTGTATAGTTGTTAGGATATCCTTCTGCAGTGGGGTGAGCTGGATGTGGGGTCCAGGGCATGCAGCAGGGAGGACTCTCCTCAGTTCTATCCTGGAGTACTTTACTTTTACTCTCTGCTTTTCGTCCTGCCACTTTTTTTAATGTCCTGTACAGTTCGCCTCTCCACCCCCAGGGCTGAGACAGCAGTGGCTATCTGCTGCCATAGTTGTTGCTTCTGTGCACCACTGGTGCAATATGGTGGTAGCCCATATAGGCGCTTGTGGTGTATTCCACGAGCATGGTGGTCTCCTCTGCTGAGAATTTTTTTTTCCTGCGCATCTCCATGGTCTCTGGCACTGGAAGCGTTGCCGTTACAGTCTCTCTGTGGCCAAACCTGTTCCTTCACTGTGTGCTGCTTTTATGTGTGTTGTGGTACGGGTCAATTAGTGTTAATTGGCTTTGGCTGGAGCGTGGTGGGGGATGGTAGGCAGTGGCAGCATACACCATGGCAAAATGGAGCTGTTGGCTGGGATTGGCTGCTGTGTGTCAGCTGATCCATGTTGAGGGATGGGTGGACCTTGGCCAGGTGTTTCCCCTTGGCTAACATGCCCAACGGCCCATAATCGTAAATTACAGCCCATAATCGTAAATTACGGCCCGCAATCGTAAATTACGGCCCGTAATCGTAAATTACGGCACAATGCCGTAAATTACGATTACGGCCCGTAAATTACTCCCCGGCGGCGGACGTAAAGTTAGTAGTCTTAAATCAATTCTGTGAATACGGAAAGTAGTAAGTTTATTCTGTGAATCCCGAAAGTAGTAAGTTCATTCTGTGAATTCCAAAAGTAGTAAGTGCATTCTGTGAATACCAAATTGTAGTGAGTTAATTCTGTGAATACCAAATTGTAGTAAGTTTAGGATTTTGTCTTAAGTTCATTCTGTGAATCGGGCCCAACGTGCCTACACTGGGTGTGTGAATGCAAAGCTGATCCTAGGAAATATGGCACGTAGTGGCGAGAAGAAAGAGTACCCCTGTATCTGACCATAACGAGTTCTCAAGAGGTCCACCAGGTTCAACGTCTCCATGCCATTTATCAGTGCCACAGAGGACCTACCCAATGGTCCAGCTGTAGTCCTTGAACTGTCTAGCCTTCTGTCAAGGACACAGTTAAAATCACCCATCCACAGGATACCATAGAGAACACAGGGCAACAATACATGTACTATCCCTTCGAAGAAGTCAGGGTTATCGATTTTCAGGGCATAAGTGCTCAGAATTACAGTGGGCTTAATGAGTCACAGTGGATTGAGGGGAATTCCAGACATTTTAAAAAAATTACCCCCTCCCCACACCAAACTTTACAGAAATCTTACTGCTTAGAGAGGAGTAAATGAACTGCCTTGCAAGTGAAACTCCACAGAGAAAACGTTCAACACTCTCTACCCCTACCTGCACCCTCCACAGCGCCCTAGACTAGTAACTCCAGGCTGATATCACACTGTCTGTTGAACGCGCTCATAGGCGAGCGACTTGGCCCTTCAGTGGCTATATTCGCTGGCATTTGTAAGGTTTCTATCCCGTTCTAGACCTAGGTGTTTGAAGCTGGAGGTGTACATACTGATGACTTTTTTGATAACTTTCTGTTCTGACCTCTGGCTCACGCATCAAATTCATAAAACAATTGTGACACACCAACAAGCAGTCTCACACACCCCTTACCACACATATCCATACAACAAATCTTATCCCAGTCTGTGGTGGAAACCTCGAACTGTTTGGAAAAGTCAACACCGGACTTTCAAAAAGTACTCCAATGGTACAATATGTAAATGCCAAATTTTCATATCAATAGCTGTCCACTTAACCTAAGCTTTGAATCTAGCCTTTTGCTTGGAAGAATTTGGAAGCACTTTTTGTTAAGAGCAAAAAGCCAATCAATATGTTGCTTTAATTTTTTATTACACCTACTCAAACCTTTGGAGATAACATGATATGTAAAAGACCTGCAGATTTTGTACTTTCCTATTGCCCGTTTGTGTTGGTGGTTTGTAACTGCTTTCTCTTTGTGACCCTGTTTCAATTGAGTATGATTCTATCGCACACAAAAAACAGAGCACACATTTATTTTGGAATATTTTGAAGTTAAATCATATGATTGTGGATGAACAATGTAGGTGGAATTGTGCAACGATGGAATAGTAACACTAGACACAAGGTCAAGTCTGGCGTAAATAATATGCAGTTTTTGTGGCTGCAATCGGACATCTGATGATTGCGTCTGTATTACTATAATGGATTTCTTAGGTGCGCTATAAATAACTTTTTCGAGGGGAAATTATACCCAAATTAGGCAAGAACCACGGGGCATATTACCAAGGCAGGCAAAATGAAATTGTCGCCGCTTTTGCGGCCGTTTTTTGCCGCAAAGCGGCGATAATTTCATCGCCCTATTAGCAAGCTGTCGCTAACATCAGTTAGCGACAGCTTTTAGGTGATAGCGAGCGCTTTGGGGCCCGCTTTGCATGTCAGCAATATTTATCGCTAATGACTTGCAAAGTGGGCGTACCCAACCTGTTAGCGGCTGAAAGCAGTCGCTAACATCGCTATCGCCTATTATCAACGCAGGCGTAGCGATTAAAATATTTGCGCTAAGTGCCAATATTGCCAAATCCTATCGCCTGCTCAGACCACTTCTTAGCCTGTATATCCTATGGGAGGTGGATATTCAGGGTAAGTCCCTATTAGCGATAATGCCTGAATATCACTGAATTTCCAGCGATATTCACGCATTTCGCCATCGCCGTTGCTAATAGCACGTTATCTCTGCGATCATTTTTTTTCGCTAATCTTATTTAGCGATAAATATCGCTAGTTGTTGATAATATGCCCCACGTTCTTAACAGTAGTTTGCTCCAATCATTCCGTGATTCACTACCAAAAATGCGAGTCACACTAACAACAGGGACGTCACAATGAGCAGAAATTATTTGAAAATTATATTTCAGAACACAACATTGATACAACAACGCAAAAGAAACTGCTAATAAACATTTTTTCATCCTTACAGTTCAATAGCAATGAAATTTAATTTAAATACATACAAAGTAAACTTTTTTTAAACTGTCACTGTGAAGAAAGCAGTAGTCCACCTTGGCAAACATTCGTTTTGAGCTATGGATAAGCCCTGCCACAAACAACGATTTTGGGCTAGTATTATTGTGTTGATCCCTATCAGATCTGTATCTTGCGACGCACTTCTCCTTTAACACCTAGAAAAGAAGTTAACTTTTTTTTGGAACAAACTTCAAAATTGAACATTCCAAGTATTTCCCATAACCTCCTAGACAATAAATTAATTTGCGCCGAAGATCTTTTAAAACTGTTTCTCAGTAGCTCCTTCCACTTTGCACAAGTGTTTTTTTTATCGGAGCAGCAGTGCTAGCATGGTCAGGTGCTGTGCAGCTTTTCCCCCCTTAAAAGTAGCCTCTAGTCTGTGTACGTTGATGTATTGTATGGCTCTTTCATACAAATATGTCATTAAGGAGTGGAGTGGAAAATATCTGCCAAGGTACAATTTCTGCTCTGCCAAACAGAGCTTAACATTTCTTCTTTGAAAAATAAATCCTATTGAGATTTAACAAGGGGTAAGCAAAATAAATACCACTTTGTGTGGTGAAATTCCATTCCCAATATCAGCACTCTTTCTGGATTGACTTTAGAGGAAGCTTGGATAGGTTTCATTTAATACTCAGTATTTTCATAATCTTTCCCTTGATTCAAACCAGTGTTCTTCCAGGTCCATGCATGTCGTTTGAAAATATACTTTTATGGCAATAACTTGAATTTATTGCAGATTGTTTTTAAACTAACACAGGAGAAGTGGGTCGCTCTGGTATATGGTCTAATTATTAATCTCCGTTTGGATTTCATGCGAGAGGTCAGGCTCATGGACTGAAAACCATATTCTTCCCAGCAGCAAATGTCTGTTTTTTGTTTCACAAATCAAATGTGAGCATCGAATACGTCCAGCAGTGGAGCAAATTTAAAAAATCAACTAATGCCTTGTTAGATTATACAATGTGCCAAATAAAATCTTAAAACAACTAAACACGGAATACCCAATGCTTTGCAGTAATAAGTCTGGCCTGTCAACACTATTTTTTATCTGTAGCCTAATGTAGTTATGTTTTGAAGGCTTAAAATGAATGGTGTATTGGGGAGTAAAGAGCCATGGAAAAAAGACACTGAGAAAAGGGATGAAGGGGCAAGCTTGATGTAAAACAGTTGCAGCAAAGGTGGAAAATGGGGAGAATGGACCGAGTTTACAATTGAACAACAGAGAAAAAAAATGTTCAGCTTTGAATTTTTGAGATGATGAATAGTTTGATAAGAGAAGGTTGGGACTAGTATGTGTGTTACTGTGTTATGTAGGCCCCCTAAAAAAAGACGAACGTACATTTTTTAATCTGTAGAAAAATTGAGTACATTAATTTTGTACCATTTTTTTCCACCTGCCTTGTGAGAAATAGAGCATGCCCGGGGTTTGCTCAAAGTAAAATACCTGGGTAAACAGCTTATCAAACTGGCGTTGTATTATTGTTGCTGAGTATACTCTAGAGGAAATAGAGTAAAAACATTTTGCCACGTTTAGAATGTGATAGATGTGACTGACTAGCTTATTATTGTTGCTGAGTATACTCTAGAGGAAATAGAGTAAAAACATTTTGCCACGTTTAGAATGTGATAGATGTGACTGACTAGCTTGGAGGAAAAGTTCGCTTGGTACATTTGTAATTATGGAAACTGCAAATGTAGTTCAAATCACTTTACTCCATGGAGCAAGTAACGTAAAGCAGCAAAAGTAGTGCAAAACATTTTGCATTATTTTTTTTAACAAATGCTATTGATGCATCAAGTTTTCTTTGAAAAGAGTTGCATAAGAAAAACAGAGCAATACATGAATGTGTTTTTTTCTTAATGGCTTCACAATCCCATACGCCACTCTGAGACTTAATGCAAACATATTGGGGCAACATCTGCTTGCTCAATTCCCTACTAAGGAGAGTCAAAACGGATTATCCTGCTTTTTACATCAATGCACAATTTACATAATATACCACTGGCTAGTAGTTAAAGGAGAAATTTAAAAACCGGGCAATTCAAACATCCTAAACACTACAGTTGTTGAATGTAATGATTAAGCATCCATTACAGAGTGCTGCACTTTCAGAGCATCACTATTTTATAGGAACCTATTGAATATCATCTGCATCATACTACTTATCTGCCCATACATATCAAGTCGCTACGACATAGCCGTCCTTATCAATAACAAAGAGCTGGGATTTGGCTATGTCGCAGAAGGTTTTTTATGGAAACTTTAAACAGTACACATAATGAAATCTGCCCAACAGTTTAAAGAAGTATTCAGGTTCAGTAGCTCAAAAAAAGAAAGACAGATTTGACATAATCTGCATCCCTGTATTGTTTGGGGTCCAAAAGAACCTCTGCCCATTTGTTTGTTTTTCATACCAATACTAAGTAGGTGATATTTGCTGGTGAGATTATAGTATCAATCCTTTCTAAAAACCCTACTAGAATGGCAGGAAAAATAAATTTTAAACGCAAACACGATGTAGGCTATTGGGACCGTCACTTGATAGGTGGCTAATAATCAAAGCATAGTGCCACTGTTGTCATCTGTAACAAATTAACACTTCAGTTCCTAACTACAATTTCTAAACACACATCTGAAATGGAGATTTAAAGTCAGCCACGGTCAACCACTGCTTAATAAAGTATCCATAAAAAATAAATAACACACAAAGACACTTTTGTGCCTTGTCTTGTCCATTTTCTGAAGTCATTTGCGTTAATATGGATTCAACTGGATAGAGAACAATGAAAAACAAATGTATCCCGACATCTCTGTAATGAACAACACCACTCCTCGTCAGGGTTCTGTTTGGCTCTTTTCAACAAAAAAAGCTGGAAAGGATTCAATTATGTGTAAAAGTACATGCCAGCAACGTTAGTCATATAACATAACCACTTAATAAACGGTCAAAAGAGGGTATAGACTATGTGTCTGTATTTGCATGTAAACGTGATAATAAAACATCACTAGGTTATATAACCATAATAAAAGGGATGGCAAAACTCTTCATCTCTTATGTAGGTATGAAATACACCATGGCGATGGCTGGGGAAGAGAAGGAAAGAGTTAATGAAACACTACTGTTCAAATGAATGGGAAAGCCTCATTAGGAATTTATGATATCTTTTAAAGTTTTTTAATATTAATTCTGAGCAGTTGAGTTAATGTCTTTAACTAATGCAGTCTTCAGCACCATAGATTATTCTGCAATTAAAGTAATTGCTAAACTGCACTGGCTTACTAAATTCCGAATAGAGTGATCCATGACGGACTGATTCAAATTATTTGTACATGTCAGGTCTTTCGTTGTACATATGTTGCATTGCCTGGTTTTATATTTACATTTTCCATTTAAAATCACTTGGAATAGAACTTTTAGGGGAAACAGCACCACTACTAGCTGATCAGTTTATGAAGGATTTCAACAGAAATGTGTTAATTGTTTCATTCCATGGTAACATTTTGGTACTCATTCTTGGATGCTGGAGAGAGCTATTTTCTCAAAATAATATTTTTTAGTAAATAAAGGAGCATGCATTATGAGGTTGACAGGAGCCTATCCTGTCAGAACTTGAGATACATGACCACATATAAATAATGATTAATGCAAACACATAAGTAACAAGGAAATATAAAGACGCCTAAGGAGGTCAAGGCTGAGTGCTTAGAACACTCAGGAAGTGCTTATGTTTATTTTCACGTAACACACCATAGTGTGTAATTACATTTAAAAAAACGAGAACACATCATTCTTTTTTTCTATTGATCCATACTACTTGGAGTATGTAGTGGATTGGAGACCAGAGGATAAAACAAGACGGCCTTGGTATGTAAACATTTACAATGGGATAAAATGATAGTGTGCAAAATGAAAAATATCACTGCAAAAATTAGATACATTTTCCAACATTTTTCATTTATGTGACATGTTGTCCCAGTTTTGCAGTTCAGTAAAAACCTTTGCTGTATCTGTTTCCCTTCTATAAATCTTGATTTAATCAAAAACGTGTTTCACATTTTTCTGTAAGAGTCGGGAATCACACGGACTCTTAGAAACAGAAGCAAGAGCGAGTGCAAGACTGTCCGCATCAACAAAAAAAAAACCCTGGTCCCTTCCTGTTACATATTTCGCACACATCACATTTTTAGACTAAAAATAAAGAGCAATACTTAGTCTTTTTCAATTCAAGTGATCAACAACCAAATATTATTTGGTTTATTTGGAGCCTGTCACTAGTTTCCATGCTATTACTATCCTGAACATTGTCCTCATACTTAGTGCAAACCCAGGCCTATTGGAAATACTAATACATACATCTCCACTGAAATAATTGTTTTTATATTGCTTGTAAGGTTGTAGACTAATCAGGGATGTGATACACTTATTTTAAGAAAATAAATGTAGCTGAAAGGCACACAAGCAGCTCTTCAGGCAATGGGTCTTTATTTAAGGTAGGGGCCAAAGAGATCTTTGGGAACAGATGAAAGTGCTCTGCTCCATCAGTAGAAAGTTCCAGTGAAAGACAACCATAAGGGCAATGCTCACTATGAGCTTCAGCAGATGTTTAATTTCATACTGAGAACAAAATAGATTTCAGCCTAACCTCAAATAAATGAGTGAATGTGCCTTATAATTGTGCGCTAAAAGTTTTTGTTGAAGGACCTTTCTTTCCATTAAAGCTTGGGCAGGTCTCTTACAAATCAAACTCATAGGGTGGTTAGGACAAAGGTAAGAAGTGCCTTGTATGTTCACTCAGAATATCAAAATAAAGCCCGCTCTATGATCGGGGTAAATTGGTAGGGTTAACTTGTTTGAAGTTCTGCTAAAAGAAGATGGAAATGTATAAGGGTGACAATGACAGGTCTTTGTAAAGGTAATCAGAGATTATAGGTGTTCTTATCCCACCTTAGATTTCTCTCATTCACTGGGCATGGCACCCCTGTGACAATTGATAATTCAATATTATCTACACATACCTTTCAAACTAGAGCATTCATGCATGGGCACCCTGCTGTTGTCTTAATAACTCGCATGCTCAGAAACATCACATCTTTCATAAAGGGGTAGTCAAGAGTAAAAATGTTTTTATGTGCACTAACCGCATCAGAGACAATTCAAAAGTAAAAAAATATCAAGAGTAGATGAAAAACAATGTACCTGCTTTTGAGGCATCCAACACTATACCATTCAATGAAGATTTAAATGTCTAATAATGAATCACTCTTGTTGGAGTTCGTGTGAAGCAAATGTACATTTCTGTTTCAGTGTCTGCCTTTCGGGCATTATATAACCGATTTATCAGCCTCTTTTGTATTTGTGAGAATTTTTCTTTTCCTTTTAATCTCCCTGTGGGATAATCAGAACCATGAACAGGTTCCTGTGATGGGGAAATCACTGTCACAAACTCCTTAAGCAAAATACCTGAACCGGACTACCTATCTTTCACTAATAGCACGTGCAACATTCTCATGCCCAGACTTGCTGCTTCAAGGCCCAAAGTACAGAGGGCGAAACATGTGCAACTTTTTTTGGTTAGAAGAAAACTCAATAAGGGCCAAGTGAGTTTCTTTTCCTTCTGTATCAATGCTCCCTTTAACAAATTCCGTTATAAATGGCACTTCAAAGTTGTCTGTATTATCATTAACTTTATCCTCTTTTTAGCAGAGCAGAAGGACCTGAGTTCAGTCAGTAAAAGATGCTGAGAAAAGGCTAACTATCACTTGCTCAACCAAATAGATCTCTCCACTCTGGTCAAAGATCTGCTAATAGCTGTTTAACACAACGAGATATAGAGAATAGGGTTGAGAGAAACATCGTTTTCAGAAAGCCAAAGCTAAAGAATTGTAATGAAAAGGTAATGGAAGGAAATTAAGAGCAAAGTAATATGATGAGTGTGCAAGAAAATAAGAGTAGAAAAGAAAGAGAAAAAACAAAGAGTAAGCTGAATGCAGAGGAATCACCATAAATAAAGAATAGGAGAAGGGATGAGTGAACAGATCAGCTTTCTTAATGTCCCAATTATGGAGTTAGAATTATATTAAATACAAAATTAACGAAATACTGTGCTGGAACAGGTTAAAGTCATCATCTTTAGCATCGTGGTAGCTTTTTCTTATTGTTCAGTAGTTCAAAATTCAACATCGAAAACAGTCCGCTCTAATTCAGCCAGTTCTGTGACTCCCATCGCCAGTACGTTGCATGCGTGCATGAATGACTTCCTTGGACACCTTTTTGCAGTCCGTGGCAAAGCCAAAGTAACACATTAGATCAATGAAGCTTGTGGTGAGGTTGAAGCTCCTGCCAAATTCACTAGTTGCATAATCAAAAGGAAACGTGTGGTGGTAATTGTGAAATCCTTCACCTACAAATAGAATGGAGAAATTGTTTGAATACCAGTTAATTTAAAATAATAGAGAGTATGTTTTATTTGCGTCAAATTATGTCACCAATGGTTGTTGTCCCTGTCGTTAACAATTATATCAAATGGAAGACCCACCAATTTTCTTATGAGATACATTTTCTTTTAACTTCCCTCTACCACCCCCACCCATTTCTTGCTAAATTAGCACTTTCACTAATTCCTTTGTAATCTGCATACAGCAGGATATTCACTGGTCTGTAAACAGTTCAGTCATTTTTTCCATCAGCTTTGCCTGGATCTTGTCAGTTGTATTTGTGAACGAAAACGAATGTATTCCTTTTACATTTACTAACGCTAGATCTGATTATTCATAGGTATATTTAAAATGTATTTTTCTGTAGCTTTGCCATTTTATGTGCTCACATATAATTCACAAATCGTATTCTCTTTCCAAAATATGTCTGAGAAATTAGTCAGGGTAACGATATCTGCTCTAAGAAGTCTCTCTTGCCTCAGATTTAATACCGGTTTGCAACTATCTTCTATACAAGCAATATGTTTGAATAGTTTTGTCATCCTTGTCAAAACGATCTTCTTAGGATTAAAAGATATTCTTTTATTAATTACCCTTTCTGCAGTGTTTTCAGAACCAAAGATGACTATCGTGCCTTCCCTCTTGGGATTGTTTTCCAACATCTAGAACTGCTACACAAATATCTTTGCTGTATATCCTCTGGTGATTTCAGTAAGTGAAGAATTCTGTCACAGTTTAATATATCCTAGCGACCATGCAAACAGTATTCTGTAATGTAGACTACCTTGAATGTCCCTTAATTCCTTCCTAGATCCTCGAAGTGGGATTGATGTTTCACATGTGGCAATAATGGTGGTGGCTTGAATACAGGTGCATCACCTTCGGTACTGACTGAAACTGAGAGCGCAGCATGGTCTGCTCTGCCGGACTGTAGTTGATCTGAAATTCTAAATTAATCTATGGTTGATCCCGAATGGCTGGCAAATGGGGAAGCCATTGTCTGCAAATGCTGGCACATCAGAGTCAAGAGGGCACGGTTGATCATGGCCAAAAGGCATGAGTGCTGACGTCGCAAACTTTCAGTAGGGTGGGAGGGAGGCAGAGTTAGGGAACAACTGGTTACTTTGTTTAGGATTTTCCTAAGTGCCGACATTGTCAGCTTTTGTTCCAGAGAGGCATAGTGACACTTCTTTGTTTTCCACAACCCCCTACGATCAGTTGGGTCACTGTTGAGGCATCCCAGATTCAATTGAAGCCCTTATATTATCATTTAATAAAACACCCCAAGTTACTTGTTTATTATTAATATACTTGCTTTCCATTAACTTATTTTCCCCATGCAGCTCGTAAATAAACTGATTAGGAATGCTGGGAATAGTCCCTACTTTTAGACACTCAGCTGACCTTGTCTTGAAACCTAGGTCCAGGTTTACTAAGCATCAATGCAATACAGCACAGTATCCAAATTGTCTGCACTGCGTTTCATGAAGGAGAAAAATCAGCGTGGTAAACCCTGGGCCCCATCAAACAGAGCACACAAAAATAAGTGGGTATATAAATATGACTTCTTACAGTCATAAACTGATGTTGGTTACGATAATCAACGATCTTCTGACTGTTTTGTGAGGCACCACTATTAACTGCTTTGGAGAGAATGTCACTTTTCTGCTCTGCTGTCTGATTATGTTTGCATGACTACCTCTTGGATTAGAGGGCAACATTTAAATTCGATAATTCTGAAGTAATCTTGCATCTGCTTTTTTGATGGCTTGATCCTGACAACATTGACCCAAATTGTCACTGGTGATTTGCTTCCCAAGAATTCAGTACAGAACTGAGGGTTAGTGTCTCTTTGTTGCATAGTGCAGTGGTAGGTTTATGCCCCTAGAATGAAACGTTGTGCCGGGGTTAGTGTACCGTGGTTTAAGTGAATTGTGATAAATTACAGCCCTTTGAGGCATCATGTTTGGGTTGGTGTCCATAGGATGCAGTGAAGTACGGTGGAGAAAGACCCCTACAATACAGTACAATCTAGAAGCTTTCTATTTCTTGTATGCAGTTCAGTATGATGATTCACTATCTATGTTTCTAGGATATGGGTTAGTATCCCTGCATGTAACGTGGTGTGGCGGAATTGTGTTCCTCAAAAGCAGTATGGTGTGGCGGGCATGTATCCCTGGGTCTAGAATGCAATGCAGTAAGGTAGGTTAGATGTCACTACAATTCAGGACACTCTGGTAAATGAATCTCCCTGGCATGCAGTGAAGAATTGAGACGTGGCGTACACAGGGTGAAGTGTTGAGGTATAGTATTCCAATTATACAGGGTAGTTTATGTACTGGCATCCATGCGGTGCCACATTTTGAGTTAGGTCCTCTAGAATGCAACACAAAGTAGTGTGCTAGAATCCTTAAGGTCAGTGAAATGTAGAATCTACAGAGTGTGGTTGGGTTGGTGTCCATAGGATGCAGTGAATGACGGTGGAGAGGGACCCCTACAATACAGTACAATCTAATGGTTTTTTATTTCTTGTATGCAGTACAATATGATGATTCACCGTCTTTATTTCTAGGATATGGGATAGTATCCCTGCATGTAGCGTGGTGTGGCGGATTTGTGTTCCTCAAAAGCAGTATTGTGGGGTGGGCATGTATCCCTGGGTCTAGAATTAAATAATGTAGGTTAGATGCCACTACAATTCAGGACACTCTGGTAAACGAATCTCCCTGGCATGCAGTGAAGTATTGAGACGTGGTGTACACACGGTGAAGTGTTGAGGTATAGTATTCCAATTATGCATGGTAGTTTGTGTACTGGCATCGATGGTGTGCAGCATTTTGAGTTAGTTCCTCTAGGATGCAACACAAAGTAGTGTGCTAGAATCCCTAAGATCAGTGAAATGTAGAATCTACAGAGTTCAGTGCAGTGTGGTGGTCTAGAGTCCCAATAAAGCATTGAAGTTGACGTCTTAGTGTAACACTTAGGGCCTTTCAAATCCTGTGCAGTGTCATGAATGTTTCCCTACGATGATCAGTGTTGTGGCATTTTAGTGGGTGATTAGCACTGTTTTGCAGGCTAGTGTCTCTATGATGTCATGTAGTGAGATAGTATCCATGTGTCAGAGCGCAATATGGGGGGCGCATTTATCATTGTATAGCTCGTTAATGTTTGGAGGATGAATTTTAGAGTTTTACTACCCCACGGCGTAGTCTAGAATGCTGGACTTTCTACAATGTTCTGCAGTATGGTGGTTTGGTGTTCTCGGGAAACAGATCATTTTATTCGACTGGTGTTCCACACCATTTTAGTCGGCTGGTGTTCCTAAAGAGCACAACAGTGTTGCTAAGCTGCACTAAAGAATGGTGTGCCTGTGTGTGCGTGTAGCTAGCAATCTGATGGGGTCATTTCAGTTGGATACAATCTACTCACACTCCACAGAAGCAGTAATCATGTCAGTAGTAGATGATATTCGAAAGGAAATACACAGTGGCAATACGCAAGCTTTGTTACTACTTGACCTGTCTCGGCGTTTGACACGGTCAACCATATTCTTTTGGCTGACTGGGTCAGGGCCGCAGACCTACGGGATTCAGCTTTCAACTGGATCATTTAATTTCTGAGTGACAGATCTCAATCGGTTAGACTACCCCGTTTTAATTCGGCAGAGGTGCAACTGAATTGTGGGGTGCCGCAGGGCTCCTCTCTTTCTCCCCACCTTTTTAATATCTACATTAGCCCCTGGGTCATCTCTATTAAAAACAAGAAAGTAAACATCTTTCACTATGCCGGTGACCTGCAATTGTTATTTGTTATTACGGATAGCTCTACATCCAGATGGCAGTCTTAAGACATTATACTGTTCATCCGAGATTGGAAGAACAGTAACCACCTAAAGCTAAATTCTGATAACACAGAGATAGTTATCACTAAAAATAATATTGATCGCTGGAATCCGTTCTTCTGGCTCAGTGAGAGGGGTCCTCCTCCTCTGCCCAAAAAGTCGGTAAAAAGCCTCGGTATCACCATTGATGAGGAGGTATCATACATGCAGCAGGTTGGAGCAGTGACATCTTCCAGCTTCTTTCAACTTCGACGTATTAAGAAGATTAAAAACAATCCTTACTAGCGATGCCTTGATCCAAGTCATAATAGCTTTAGTCATGTCTAGAATTGACTATGCCAACTATTTCTATTTGGGTCTCCCCAAATTCCTCATGTGTAGGCTCCAGCTGATGCAGAACCAGGCTGCCCAGTTGATATATCTTCCCAAATATGGTCATATCTCTCAGTAAGTAAGCAAGTAAGTAAAGTCTTATATAGCGCACGAATGCCGAGGCGTCTTGGAACTGAGGAAAGCAGGACGGCGATGAAGACAGGAAGGGCTAGATCACTGTGTGTGTGTGTGTGTGGGGAGGGGGGGGGGGGGGAGCCAGGTTTTAACCTGGCTCCTAAACTGCGATTTTGACGGAAACTTCCTGATATTGAGTGGGAGTTCATTCCAAAGCTTGGAGCCATGAAAGATAGGCAGCGGCCTCCCCATCTGGCTCTCCTAACTCTGGGGATGTGTACCAGGAGTTTGTTGGCCGATCTTAGCATCCTGCTACGGGAAAGCCTTTTCAATAGTTTATGGTAGTCGTGGGTCCCCCCTCCATAAAGGGTTTTATGGATTAGGCAGTACCTTAAACTGGATTCTATGCTTGCCAGGTAGCCAATGCAGATCTCTGATTGCACGTGATATAGGATTGACTTCTTGGAATTTTAGCAGTGTGCGTGTCGCTGCATTTTGTAGGGACTAGAGTTTCAGCAGCTGGCATTTATCAATGCCTAGGTAAAGGGCGTTACAACAGTCAAGACGAGTCAGAATAAGAGCCACCATAACCGTTTTTCTTAAATCCTCAGGTAAAAAAGGCAGAATTTTCGGAAGTGTTTTTAGGAGAAAGTAGCAGGCTGATGTCAATTGGTTGATCTGCCCGGAAAGATTGAGCTGGGCGTCACATAGGAAGCCAAGGTTTCCCACTTTGAAGGCCGGGACAGGGCAAGACCCAGCCGCCGCTGGCCACCAGGCTTGGGACCAGATGGGAGGACCATAGCCAAATTCCATGACCTCAGTCTTGGACGCGTAAAATTTTAGATTATTATGCATCCACTCCATAATGTGGCCAAGACAGCTGTGAAATCAGCCGTCACCATTTCTGGCTTTGATGCAATGGAGATAATAATTTGATGTCGTCGGCATATGACACCAACGCGAAGTTGTGTTTTTTAACTAGTTGGCCAGCAGAGTTACATAAATATTAAAAAGCTTTGGACAAAATGCCGATCCTTGCGGCACTCCCCCTGGAAGGTAGAATGTGCCAGATTCTATGGAGTTCCAGCACACCCTCTGTTATCTAGCAGAGAGGACGGAGGTGAGAAGGGAAAGGGCGGAGCCCCTAATTCCTACTGCCTTCAGCCGTCACGTAAGTACAGCATGATTAACCGTATCAAACGCGGCTGATAGGTCAAGTAGGATCAGGATGGCCCTTCCACCTTTGTCAACTTGCCATCTAATTTCTTCCAAGGCCAAAATAGGTGCTGATTCAGTTGAATGGCCTGAACGGAAGCCATGTTGTGTAGAGTCTAGCATATTGTTAGCGTTTAGATAGTCCGTGAGCTCTATATTAATGGCCTTTTCAAGGACTTTCGCTGCCAGGAGCAGGCAGGAGATTGGACGGTAATTTGTGACCTCAAGAGGGTCAAGGGAGGGACGAGCGCAGACGAGCTTCCCTTTGGCGCGTCCGCAGCGCGCTCGATAATGCATTAGGCAGATATGCCCCTGTCGCCGGGACTGCTAATCCGGGAGCTGCAGTGCAAAGCTATACCGCCAGTTGCTACGAGGGCGGGCCAATATGAAGATGAGAAAATAACAAGGCTAGTGCTCTTTCCGCTCAATCGAGGGGAAAAATTTGCAGCGGACCTAAGAGCAGAGAAAGGTATGAAGAGGCTGGGAGTGCTTGTCTTAACAGTCCCGGGAAGAATAAGAAAGTAGAGATCTACAAACACAATGGCAATACAGGCTAAAAACAGACAATTAAAGCGATCTAAAAGATCATTAAACCAAAGTGCAAGAGTAAAGTGCAGTAATGCGTGCCTTACTTCAGGCACGTCCGCTCAGGTGACTAAGGACCTCTACTGGTTGCCAGTCGTACAGAGAATTATATTCACAATGTGCTGCACAGTCTTTAGGGCCTTGCATATGAACTGTCCTGCCTTTGTTAAACCTTGAGTTATTAAATACTGCTCTACCAGAGAACGGAGATACAGTCAGTTACACTATCTTGTTATCTCTTCATTTTAAAAAATCGACAGGATGGTGTAGGTTCTCCGTCATTGCCCCATGAGCATGGAATACATTGCCATAGGAACTTAGGACCACTACTAACTATGCTAGATTTAGACAGCTACTAAAGACATGGCTCCTTAAACAGGCCTACCAATAATTGTGTATCAATGTTGAATCAGCTACCTAGCGCCAAGATACCGTTTGGTGAACGTGCACTCCAGAAATTCGCAGTAACATAACATAACATAATGCCATTACATGCTGGGTCTTACCACAGACAAAATATACTTGGTCCTTTCTAAAAATGGACTGCTCATTCTAAACTACTAGACTCGCAGTTCAGGATGGACTGTTCCATATGCAGTAGGGCTAATAGTCATTTGAATGTCGTTGGTCCGTCTGTAGTGGCACACAACACTGAAAAACAATGGTATAGAATGTACCCAGAAAGATTCAGATTGAGTTAAGGATTTCCTTTCATCACTTTGTGGTGACACAGTGAGTCACACTAAGTGACAAGGGTCTGCCCAAGCTGAAAACAATGGAATCGAATAACTCAAGAGTAATCATCTGTGTTATTTCAGTGACCTTTGCATTGAGATGAGTAACATCTTGCCGATGATACAAAAGAAAACAAGTTACTTACCTGTAACTTTGATTCTCCAGTATTGGTAACTTTCATAGATTCCCATAGCCTGTATCATTCCCCATCGTCGGAATGGGAGCCTCGGTAAATAAAAAATACCATAGCAGTAGGTACAAAAGAGAAAAAAAGGCCTAGGCCTCATCTCATTTTGTGGTATATCAACCTCTTTTTGTAAAAGAGACCAACATAATACAACAACCAATCAGATTAACCTCACCCCATAGAACCTTCCTGAGAGAACCTCAGATTTTCATAGCCGTTGTGGAACAGTATAACAGAATATGCTGAAAGCTGAGCTTTCCCAGGGGAGGAGGGTGGGCGCATGGTAATCTATGAAAGTTACCAATACTGGAGAACCACTTGTTTTCTTACTCCAGTATTGGAACTTTCATAGATTCTCATAGCTTGTATCAGAATAGCTAGCAGTTAGGAAAAAAAACGCACATTTTGTGTAATAATACATTGTATAACCTTGCGTCTATATCAGCATAAGAAATAAAAGTAACCAAATATCAGTCAGTAAACATCATCAGATACAAAATGTGCGAACCTATAACAGGAAGGAGGGTTAGAAGGGAAAGCTCACTGGAAGAGATTCCTTAGGATTGCCTGTCCCACAGCAGCATCGCTCCGTGTGGAAGAGTCCAAGCAGTAATGTCTCATGAACGTATGGGCACTGCTTTATGTAGCTGCCCTGCAACTGTCTTTGATCGGCACTCTAGCGAAAAGAGCAGCTGAAGTTAAAATTGATCTTGTCGAGTGTGCTCGGACCCGCCCTTCTAGGGGCTTACCAGCCGATTGGTGACAGTAGTGGATCGCGCTGACAATCCATTGTGCAACCCCTTGTTTTGAAAGGAGAAAACCTTTGCGAGGTGCACTGAAAGCGACAAAGAGCTGAGTGGATCTCCTGAAGTCCCTGGTGAGTTGGAAATAAAATGTTAAACACCTTTGAAGATCCAGAGAAGGAAGAGACATCTTCGTTGGAGTTGTGGTTCGAGGGAAAAAAGATTTCAGAATGACTGGTTCATTCAAATGAAAATCCTAAGGAACCGTTGGTATGAATTTTGGATTTGTCCTCAGGATGAAAGTGTCTTTTTTGAACTGGAAGAACGAATCCTTAATAGTGAGAGCCTAAAGTTCACCGACCCTCCTGGCTGATGCTAAAGCGAGAGAAATTTAAGGTCCGCCTGATGAATTGGCTCAAAGGGAGGCCTCATGAGTTGAGCAAGGACCAAGTTGAGCTGACACATGGGTGGAGGAGGTCTAACTGGAGGAAAAACCCTAAATAGTCCTTTTAAAATTTGTTTCACGATTCTTGCAGACCAAAGGGAAGGGCCTGAAGATGTTCGTCTGAATCTAGAGATCGCTGCCAGGTGCACCTTGATAAAAGAATGGGCGAGACCTGATTTGGCCAGAGACAAAATGTATTGCAAAATCTGATGAGGAGCAGAAGAAAAGGGATGAATCTTCTGTTGGCGGCACCACAGGCAGAAACGTTTCCATTTTGAACGATAGGTCTTATTCGTACCTGGTGCGCGCGCCTGAGCTAGCACCTCTCTACATTCTTGAGGGATATTCAAGCCCTGAAGTTCTCTCTGCTCAGGAGCCACGCTGTCAACTGCAGAGAGCTCGGGTCCGGATGTACCACTTGGCCCTGGCATTCGTCAATAGAGAGGGAATTGGACGCAGGTGAATTGGATGATCCTCGGAGAGCAGGTGAAGCTCTGTAAACCAAAACTGGTGGGGCCACGCCAGTGCCACTAGGATCATTCTGCAGGGATCTGCTGTGAACTTCCTGAGCAGTCGTGGGATTAGCGGAATTGGAGGAAAGGCGTAAACAAAGGCGCCTGACCAGGCCATCGAAAGCACATTCCCCAATGATCCCTGATGGTGTTCCCTGCTTGCGTGGAACAAGCATTTTCTGTTCTCTGGAGTGGCAAACAGGTCTATGGACGGTCTACCCCAAAGATAGAAAACTCTCTCCAGAGTGAGCTGGTTCAACTCCCACTCGTGGCTCACAGATTTGAGACAACTCAGCGTATCCGATGTCTTGTTGAGGGCACCCGGAAGATGTTCCGCCGAAAGGGAAATTTGGTGATGGATAATCCACTTCCCAAATCTCTTGTGCTTCCCTGGACAGCAGAGGAGACCTTGTTCCACCCTGCTTGTTCACATAGTGCATGGCCGTCGTGTTGTCCGTTCGGACCAGGACGGTGGATTTTCGAATCTCGGAAGGAAAGCCTGTAAAGCTAGATGAATCGCTTTGAGCTCCAGCAGGTTGATGTGGAGAAGACGTTGTTCGGGCCGCCAGCGGCAGCTCACTTGAAGGTCCTGCAAGACCGACCCCCAGCCTTCCAGAGAGGCGTCCGTGGTAAGTATCAAAGGAGCTGGAGTTACTGTAAATGTGGGACCCTTTGAGATATTGTCTTTGACCATCCACCAGCTGGCCGCCTCTTTCATAAGAGGAGTGATGATTGCTTTGTCATCGAAAGAGCCTTTTGCTTGGTGCTACTGCAGTCCAATTGCTCTTCGAGCGGGCGCATACGAAGCCTGCAATGCGGAATTAAGGGAATGCAAGATGAGATTGATCCTAAAAGAGATTTGTATAGGCGAACAGACAGACTGTCTTGTTAGCAATCGACGGGCGGAGGTAATCAGTCTTTGCTGTCTTTCTTCTGATGGAAAAGCTTTGCAACAACCTGTGTCCAGAATAGCCCCCAGAAACTTGGCCAACCTGGAAGGTCAGAGGACTGATTTGTCCTTGTTGAGTTGAAGTCGCAGATGACTGAAAAGTTGAATGCAACTTTCAACTGCTTTTGAAGCTGCCTGAGAAGTCGGTGCTTTCACCAACCAGTCGTCTCTAGCGTTTGTTTTCTGAGAAACGCTGCGACTGGGGCTATGACCTTTGTGAATATCCGCGGCGTGGATCTGAGTCCGAAAGGCGGGACCTTGAATTGAAAGTGGCTTTTGGCTTCTGTAAAGCGTAAAAACCTCCTGTAGGCCGGGTGGATGGGAACATGGAAGTATGAGTCCTTGAGATCCAGAGTGGCCATGTAATCCCCTGGATTGAGAAGTCGCAAAATGTCCTGAAGGGTTACCATCTGAAAGGAGAGTTTTATGAGATAGGTGTTGAGCTCCCTCAGGTCTAGGATTGGGTGCCATTTTTCTACGGTCTTTCGAACGAGGAAGAACCGGGAATAGAATCCTTTGCCTCGTTGAGACAGAGGTTCTGGCTCTATCGCTCCTTTGAGAAGTAGTTGGTGAGCTTCTAGACGTAGAAGGTGTAGATGTTTGGATTCGGTGGCGCAAGGGGCTCTGGAGGGTGGGCGGTGTTGAAATTCCAGTGTGTGGCCAAACCGGATGATATTGAGGACCCACTGATCTGATGTTATGAGTTGCCAGTTGTGGAGGCATTGTGATATCCTGCCCCCCACTGGTGTTACAGGGGGTGAAGGAACAGTAGACAGAGCCGGGAAGCCACTATTGGCGCTTAGAGGAATATCTCCCCTGGTGCCCTTGTCATTCTCTAGAGGATTGGCGAGAGAAAGACGACGATTGGCCCTGTCGTTGAGAATACTGGGGCCTGTAAGACTGAGATTGCTGCAAATAGGAGGAATAGCGCTGCTGCTGGTATCCACCCTTGTACGAAGAAAAACCTCTTCCTCTCGTTCCACGAAAAGGTACTTTGCGGTATTGCAAAGTCCAAAGGGACTTCGCTGTTTCCGTGTCCTTTTTTATATCGTGCAGCGCATCATCCACATGCTTTCCAAAAACTATTTCCCCATCGAAGAGCAGATCTAGGATTTTATTTGGGACTCCGGGTGAAACCAGGTGGCCTGAAGCCAGCCTTGTCGTCTAAGGACTGCCGCACCTGCCAAAGAGCGGAAAACAATGGTAGCAATGTCCAATGCGCAATCAATCATTTCCGAAGAAGAACGCTCTCCTTCCTCCAGGATTTTCGTTGCGTCTGCCTTCGAGCATTCTAGTAGCTGGTCCAAATACGGAGATAAGTCGCACCACATTTGGCGATCATATTGTCCCAGAATTGCCAAGGCATTAGCAGCCCTGACGAGGAGGCTGGACATAGAAGAGAACCTCTTTCCCACTTTATCTAGTCGCCTACCCTCCTTCTGAGGTGGTGTGGTAAGGGGCGCCGACGGATTCTTTGACTTCCTTTGGGCCGCTTGAGAAATTACAGAGTCCGGTTTCGGTTGGCTAACCAGAGAAGCGGGGCTATCCTGTGGAGCTTTGTACTTTTCTCCAGTCGAGGAAGAACAGGCATGACGGTAGCTGGAGACTTTATTACCTTTATCCCCTCATCCCAGACATGGCCCACAATTGGGATAGAACGGACAGACTTTTTATAAGGCTCTTTAAAATCATAAAGAAAACATTCCAACTGAACTGATGGTATGGGAGGATCGAAACTTTTGAAAGCTCTTTCTATTAAATTGTGGAAACCTCCAATATCTTCTTGAGGAGAATCCACCGGATCCGGAGATGGAGAAGCGGGATCCGGAATAATGTAGTCATCCCATTCCCTATCTGGATCTGGGACTGAGACTGTGCCCTGGTCATCATCCGATGAGTCTTCTTGAACTGTGACTACATTTTGTTGAAGTTCCGTTGGCTCCGGAAACGGAGCTTGTGGAAGCGGAGGAACAACAGGTCCTAAAGATTGAGTTGGAGGTGGAGACACTTGCACAGACTGTTGGCCGGAGGATTGAGATGGAAATCTTTTCCTATAATCCAACAACATGAATTGCTGATCAGCAATAAGTGAAGACGGCATGGCCACCATGCCCTGCTAAGACTGTTCCTGAGATCTAGTTTGCGGCAGAAATTGCTGTTGGTCCATATATAGTAGTCCTCAAAGTCTGAGTCCTGATATTTCACACGTAACTGGGATGGGCTATATGCATCCCCGTAAGGACCGTTATCCCCGTCTGAAAACTCCTCCAAAAGGAGTGCCGGAGGTAGTGGTGTCCGAGGAGATGTCATCTCCGGGGTAATCTGGCGGCTTTTTATTGAAATTGCCACTCTTTGTATCGTCGACGGAGGAACCACCGACGAAGATTGAAGACGAAGGAGTGATCGTCGATGGAACCGTCATCGAGAGCGACCTCAGTACCAAGCTGGAAGCTGTAGATGTCGACGACGTCGCCACCATCATCGTCGAGGTAGTGAACATCGTTGACGACATGGTAACTGGTACCTCAGGTTGCAGCGTCGACTAAGGCACTGGAGATGAAGAAGCTCTCGTCGACGTGCCTGTCGACGGAGCTGAAATCGACGTCGGTTGAATCTTTGACACTGTTGTTGACGCACCTGATGTTGTCGTCATCGACGTATGAATTTTCTTGTCAGATTTTCCCTCAGGCAGGACAGAAGCTGGTTTTTTAACAGTTTTGGCTTCTCAGAGGGTGGAGGTGAAACAGAAGGCCCAGTCCTTCCCTCTCCTTTACACCTCAGTGAGGAGATTTGATGGGACTGCGCCTGTCAGACCTATCTGAGGTCTTTTGTAAGGCTTTGGCAAGGGGGTCAGCAGAAGTTGAAGGTGAAGACCTACCCCTTTTTTGAGATCTTTTTCCACACAAATCCCACAGCTGTGGAATAAGTTGCCAGACATGCTTCGTAAGGAGACCAATCTTCTACAGTTTAGAAAACTACTGAAAACAACATTATTTAGGGAAGCTTTTGGCCCTTCTTAATTATAAGATATTCTATTCCTTCGATCAGCCCGAAAAATTAGTTGTGTTTCTTGGTCTGAGAGCGTCTTGAGACCGGTGGGTGAGCTGGCGCTATACAAACTAAAGTAACAATAACAATAACAATCTCCTCGAACATGTCGTAGAGGAGGCATCATCACTGTCACTAGATACAGGGTCTTTCCGTGACTTTAACTTTTGCAACCAGGTGAGTAAACATCCCTCACGGTCCCTCAAGGTCTTTGAAGAGAAGGTCCGACAGATCTTGCAGTCAAAGGCCTTGTGGTCAGGGTACAAACAATAAATACAGTCTTTATGTTTGTCCTCAACATAAAGCCTCTTTTTTGAACGGGTGGCACATGCTTTGAATAAAGCTTTCTTCTCCTTGTCAGACATCCTGAAGAACACTGAAGAGAAACAGATGAAACACAGAAGTTGAAGAGAAATCTGAGCAGAGCTCAGTGGCGACTCCCTTGCACAATGTGCGGTAGAAAATCTAAGGCTCTCTCAGGAAGGTTCTATGGGGGAGGCTAATCTGATTGGTTGTTGTATTATGTTGGTCTCTTTTACAAAAAGGAGGTGAATATGCTACAAAATGAGATGAGGCCTAGGTCTTTTTTTTCTCTTTTGTACCTACTGCTATGGTATTTTTTATTTACTGAGGCTCCCATTCCGACGACGGGGAATGATACACGCTATGGGAATCTATGAAAGTTCCAATACTGGAGTAACTCAGCTTTCAAAACCAAAAGAAACAAATCTACTTTCAGCAGACACTGTAAAACTAAACACCACATTTGTAGATGAGTTAAATGTAGTTTTGTAACTTACCAACGGCGCTGAAAGCAACAAAGCGATTCTCACGAGGGTTGATGCTTTTATCATAAGGCCGATTCCCATACATGTGTGCTGCACTGTTCACTAGCCATGAGGCATTAAGCACCAAGGCGTATCGAAGGATGGAAGAGACAAAAAAAGCATTTTGGAAAGACTCTCCCCAGAAGTACCATGGAACAACAGTTGGTACGAAGAAGCACATCACAATCACAGTGGTCTTGTAATACCTAAAGAGGGCAAAAGAAAAGTAGCATCATTTTAAAATCAACAAGGTTGTTTCATGTAAACATTCTTTGCATTTGTGCACGGGATCCTTTAAGAAAATACACTGAACGTAGTTAACAGATCATTACATTTTAAAATCAATTACTATTCTCACATTTTTCTGCAATAAATATTTTGTTTAAAACAAATAAAATATTAAATTGGAACCATACCAGAAAAACAACAAAAATGTATCTGCATCAGTGAAAAGCAAACACAACAGTTAATAAACAGAACATCACATATATGTACACTAAAACCCAGCCACACCACAGACAACCAACCGCTAAACACCATGCATCAAACAAACCTAAAAGATTCATAATCGATTGTAAAGCCTTCCATTCACACCGCTCCCATACTAAAATGATACACTCTTTTTCGTAAGCGTGAGTGTGATCCTAACTGTCTAACCCAACATTTGTCTAACCCAACATTTGCAATTTAACCACATGATTAAATTTCGCATATCACACACTGAACACACAGTCTTACGGATAATTCTATTATGATTTAGATGGAGTAGTTTCTGTACTGTAACTCCAGTTCTGTAGTAGGGGTATCTCTGTTATAGTCATAATCTAGAGAACCGTCCCGCTCATGTGCGTGGACCCCGGCAATCAAAAATAATCTCTTAAGTTGTCAGAAAATTGCAGAATTGTAAAGAGACTTAGGAGAAAATTAAAGACAGATAATGCAGACTATATCCATAGGCTACACTGTCCAGTACCTCAACTAGAAATTCCACCAAAAATCCACAAACACCAAAGCCTGTCCAGATTTCCCTTGCTTTAACAGCAAAATCCCTCTGGAATGATAGAGAGGAAGGAATGGACAGACAAGCCCCATAGGCTGCCAGGATGTATGACGTTACAACGCAGGCTATTACAACGCCTGCCTTTACAACGCGGTTTTTACATCGCATACCATTACAACGCATAGTGCTTTTAGGCGCTGGATAGTGATTTATTTAATTTACTATTCCAACCCCAGTCCCCGTGGATAGTAGGGAAGGTGTTGGATAGTAGATTAAATATATTCCCTAACCATAGAGCGCCCCCCCGCGCAATGCGTTGTAATGGTTTGCGTTGTAATGACCGCGTTGTAATGGTAGTGCGTTGTAAAAGTTTCGTTGTAAGTGATGTTTACCAGGCTGCCATTATGTGGCTTAAATAGGATACTGTGCCTTTAAGAGAACCTTCCAGAACTTCTCCCAGTATCCCAGAATGCACAGCAGGTCCCTCTTACTTTCAGTTCTTTTTGAAGGCGTAGCACGCCAGACCTGTAGCATTCCTTACATGAATATCTCTCTCCACCGGGGAGGCGGGAGGGCGCTTATGACTATAACAGAGATACCCCTACTACAGAACTGGAGTTACAGGACAGAAACTACTCCTTCTGTAGTAGGGCATCTCTGTGTATAGTCATAATCTAGTGAATAGAATGGCAAGCCCATCCCCACACCAAAGCGGCATTGGAGAAAAGAGAAAACAACACCACTACTGTGCAAATAGATTTCGCAGCGAAGCCTGCCCAACCTGAGCGTCTGCCCTGGCATCAGTGTCCAGACACTAATGCTTAGCAAAGGTATGGACCGACTTCCAAGTGACCGCCTTGCAGATTTCGGCAAATGGAACATTACGGAGCAAAGCAGTCGTGGCAGCTTTGCTCCTGGTGGAATGAGCTTTAGGCTTACCCCCTAAGGTCTTATTAGCTTTTAGGTAACACAGCTGTATGCAGGACACAATCCATCTAGAGATAGACTGCTTAGAGGTAGCAAGACCCGTCCTGACCGATCCATAATTGATAAACAATTGGTCAGACCTATGAATATCTTTGGTTTTATCCAGATAAAATTTCAACACCCTCCTAACATCCAGGGAATGTAAAGACCTTTCCGCTGGAGATGAAGGATTTTGAAAAAACTTAGGCAAAGTTATGGTCTGGTTGACATGAAAATCAGAAATAACCTTGGGAAGAAATTTAGGGCGAGTACGCATAACAACCTTAGCAGCATGAAATACAGTATAAGGTTCTTGGCAACACAACGCCTGAATTTCACTCACCCTGCGGGCCGATGTAATGGCCACGAGGAACGCCGCCTTCCAGGACAGGTGCCGCAATGAAGCCTTATGAATAGGTTCAAAAAGCTCCTTCATCAATCTGGACAGCACCACATTCAATTCCCATGAAGGCGAAGGAAGCCGGACAGGAGGGAACACCTTCTTCAAGCCTTCCAAAAAATCTTTGATCACAGGGATCTGAAAGAAGGAAGTCTGTGAAGGGCATTTCCTGTAGGCAGTCAATGCAGCCAGATGAACCTTAATGGAATGGACATTAAGGCCAGACTGCGCCAGATGTAAAAGATATGGAAGGATGACATCTTCCTTACATGTCGTCGGGTCATAGTTCTTGGACTTGCACCAGATGCAAAACCTCTTCCACTTGTAAGCATAGGAAGTCCTAGTGGAAGGTCGCTTAGCCTCCTTCATTATGTCCATGCAATCTTCTGGTAGATTAAGATGGCCATATTGCACTATCTCAGGAGCCATGCCGCCAAACTCAAAGACGAGAGGTTGGGATGCAACATCTGCCCCCCGAACTTCGTGAGAAGGTCCGGCCTGCACGGCAGCCGCATGTGAGGAAGGAGAGACCGGTGAAGCAGGTCCGTGAACCACCACTGTCTGGGCCATTCCGGGGCAATCGGGATCATCCGCGCCCTGGACTGGGACAGCTTGATGAGAACCGTCGGAATCAGGGGAATGGGTGGAAAAGCGTACAGAAAGCTGTTCGACCAGTTGATCCATAACGCATTCCCCAGCGTCCCCGGCTGATAGTACCTGGAGGCGAAGTCTCGGCATTTGCTGTTTTCGGCAGTGGCGAACAGATTTACGTCTGGAGTCCCCCACCTTTCGAAGACTTCTCCTAGTACTTCGTCGTTTATGACCCATTCGTAGTTTTCCTGAATCAGTCTGCTCAGTGCGTCTGCCTGAACATTCTGCACACCTGGTAGATGGGTGGCCGTTATCGTCAATCCTCTGGCCAGAAGCCAGTGCCAGATCGTCTGCGCCTCCTGTGACAGGGTGCGCGATCTCGAGCCCCCCTGCTTGTTGAGGTAATACATCGTGGTCGTATTGTCCGTTTGCACAAGCAGAGAGTTGGTCTGGAAGGACGGAAGAAAGGCCTTCAGCGCCAAGTGAACAGCTCAGAGTTCCTGGAAATTGATGTGGTACGTGGACTCTGTCGGGGACCACATCCCTCGAATCTGTAAGTCTCCGGAGTGCGCCCCCCAGCCATGGAGAGATGCATTCGTCACGATAGTCTGCGTGGGAATGTCCTTGTGGAAGGGAACCCCTCTCAGGAGATTCTCCGCCGAACACCACCACCTCAGAGACTGAAGAGCACGCAGAGACAGTCGTATCTTGTCGTCCCAAGATCCTCTCCTCTGATCCCACTGATCCTCCAAGCACTCCTGCAATGGTCTCATGTGCAGCCGTGCGTGAGGAAGATACAAGAGGCCATCGATCCCAGTAGAGAAGACACCGTCCTCACTGTTGCAGATGGAGTGGTCATAAGAGCCTGAGCCTTCCGAAGGAGTGATAATCGTCGCTCCTCCGAAGGAGACACGCTTGCTGACAGCGTATTGATGGTGGCTCCCAAGTACTGTATGCACTGGACCGGAGTCGAGATAGACTTGGACATGTTGATGTGCAACCCCAGCTTGTTCAAGAGAACGCACGTCTTCAGGAAGTGCGCTTGAGCTTCCGAGAAGGAGGAGGCTTTGATCAACCAATCCTCCAGGTAAGGGTAGACAAACACCTTGTTCTTCCTTAGGTGTGCGGCTACCACTGCCATGCACATCGAGAATGTTCTGGGCGCAGACTTCAGCCCGAATGGCAGTACTGTGTACTGATAATGATTGGCGCCGACTTGGAATCGCAGGAACTTCCTGTGTTTGTGTGCAATGGGCACATGGAAGTATGCATCCTGTAGGTCTATGGCAGACAGCCAGTCCCCCCGTTGCAGCTGAGGATAAATCTGATGCAACGACAGCATGCAAAACTTTTCTCTGCGAATCCACTTGTTTGCTTGTCGCAAATCCAGAATGGGCCTGAACTCATTCTTGTCCTTTTTGCGAACCAGGAAGAACCGGGAGTACAGACTTCTTCCTCTCTGAGACAGAGGTACGTCTTCTATCGCCCTTTTCCTTAACAGGATATCGGCCTCCGCCTGGAGCTCGCGCAGCTGAAACTGCGAGCTGACCGAAGGGATTGATGGAGGCGGGCTGGTGAACCGAAGACTGTATCCATTGCAAACAATATTCAGCACCCACTTGTCCTGAGTAATTTTTCCCCACTCTGCCAGAAAAAAATCAACGCTTCCCCCCACCGGAGTGGGTAACGGATGTAGGGGAAGTAAGCGCTCAGGGCCTAGACCCGGCCGGGCCTTTAGTCGCCGTGACCGACTGTTGGCGCCTCTGCCTCTCTGGCGCTTCTGGAACGGTCTTCGGAACTGTTGCTGTTGTTGCTGCTGCTGCTGTCCCGAAGACTGGCCACGCCCTGTGCCCTGTCCACCGAACCGTCTCTGGAACGGGCGGTACGACTTCTTGTTATCCTTGGGTTTTTCCAGACCCACAGCTGTGAGCGTTTCGGCCTCCGCCTTCATGCGGGCCATTTCGTCATCCGCATGTTTTCCAAATAGGGTTTCGCCAGAGAATGGTAGATTGGCAACCCTTTGTTGTGCGTCAGGTTTTAGTGACGTGAGGCGGAGCCAGGCGTGTCTCCGCTGGTTAATCCCATGGCAGAAACCATGCGCCGCCAGCAGGGAAGAATTGGCTGCAGCACTGATTCGCCACCAACATCCCCTCATTCAACACCTCTTGGAAATCTTCTCTCTTCTCACGCGGCAGATGTTCTACAAACTGCTGGAGGGATTCCCAGAGGGCCCGGTCACACCGCCCCAACAAGTCCGTGGCACTCGCAGCCTTCATGGAAGTCGCCGATGTCCCACAAACCTTTCTCCCAGACGAATCCAGCCACCTAGGTTCCTTATCCGGTGGAACAGGGGATGACGGAGTGGTGGCATGCTGTTTACGAGCCGCCGTCACTATCACAGAGTCTGGAGGGGAATCCACCCTTAGAAAAGCCGGATCTGAGTCGGGAGCCCGGTATTTTTTCTGCAGTCTCGAGGGGGCCGCCTTAGTCACCACCGGGGTGAGGACAAGGTCCATGGCCGGCTCCACCAGGCCCGGTAACAGTGGCAGTAATGGCCGGGACAGATGTTTCTGGTGAAGCGTCTCGAAGATCACCGATGTCTTGGGCGTGGGCACCGTCAACGAGATGCCCAATTTTGCTGCACCTCTTAAAAGGATTCAAAAAGGGGGGTGGTGATGGACAGCCATAAGTGTGGAAGGGTATGCTCAGACATGAGTCCCTTGCTCACCGCACCATCAGGATTCAAGCAAGCCGGGCTGAAGACGGCTGTAATGCCAGAAACCGGTCCCTGGAAGCTTGTTTCCTTTCCAGTAAAGAATTGGCTTGGTAGTTTGGTCTGCCCTGTTCCCATGATGCACTGGGCCAGGGACAGACTAATTTGCATGTAGCCAGGTTCTGAACTGGGATGGTGCAGTGAGCTAAAAAACGGTGATGGATCAAGCCCTGATCTGTTGACTGGGTAGGAGTGTTCTGATTAACTCAGATACTCTGTCCATCACCACCCCCCTTTTTGAAATTATTTTGGCCACCATAAGTGTGGAAGGGTATGCTCAGACATGAGTCCCTTGCTCACCGCACCATCAGGATTCAAGCAAGCCGGGCCGAAGACGGCTGTAATGCCAGAAACCGGTCCCCGGAAGCTTGTTTCCTTTCCAGTAAAGAATTGGCTTGGTAGTTTGGTCTGCCCTGTTCCCATGATGCACTGGGCCAGGGGCAGACTAATTTGCATGTAGCCAGGTTCTGAACTGGGATGGTGCAGTGAGCTAAAAAACGGTGATGGATCAAGCCCTGATCTGTTGACTGGGTAGGAGTGTTCTGATTAACTCAGATACTCTGTCCATCACCACCCCCCTTTTTGAAATTAGCACCTCTTAAAAGGACATCATGAAAGGACGCCAGATCGTCAACCGGCGACACCCTTGTCTCCGGTGACTCTGACAAAGTCGGAGAATAGTCCCTGGTCCCCGAGGACCTCGTCTGGGAACGAGACCTGCGCCTCCTGTGGCGTCGTCTCGACCGCGTGGACAACCTGTTGCGCGATCGTTCCCTCCTCCTGGAGCGAGAGCGCGATCTCCCAGTTCGTGGACGCTGCGCAGGCCTCTGTGGAGGCGTCTTCCTTGGCCTATCCTGGGGTAGTGGTTTCGGAGTCCCCTTAGGTGGTGTAGGGAGCGGAGGCAGTGGCACCGACCTTGGTGGAGGAACAGGAGGTGTCTCCGGCCGAGGAGCAGGACCACGTGGAGGAGGTGGTGGTGGTGGTGGTTGCCCCGCGGGGGGAAGTGGTGGAAGAGGAGGATTGATGGGAGGAACCCCTCTAGGTAAAGGAGGCAGGGGCGTCTTAGGCCGAGGTGGTGTATAAACCACCGAGTACACCGAGCCCGGTGACTTCTTCGGGGGAGGTGACTGCGAACCAGCCCCTCCAATAGGTGATCGCCGTCTCCGGCGTCCTCCACCAGACCCAGCGTGACTTCTGGCGCCAGAAGGAGTAGTTTCTTTCCTGTAACTCCAGTTCTGTAGTAGGGGTATCTCTGTTATAGTCATAATCTAGTGAATAGTCCCGCTCATGTGCGTGGACCCCGGCAATCAAAAATAATCTCTTAAGTTGTCAGAAAATTGCAGAACTGCAAAGACACTTAAGAGAAAATTAAAGACAGATAATGCAGCCTATATCCATAGGCTACACTGTCCAGTACTTTAACTAGAAATTCCACCAAAAATCCACAAACAGCAAAGCCTGTCCAGATTTCCCTTGCTTTAACAGCAAAATCCCTCTGGAATGATAGAGAGGAAGGCATGGACAGACAAGCCCCATAGGCTGCCATTATGTGGCTTAAATAGGATACTGTGCCTTTAAGAGAACCTTCCAGAACTTCTCCCAGTATCCCAGAATGCACAGCAGGTCCCTCTTACTTTCAGTTCTTTTTGAAGGCGTAGCACGCCAGACCTGTAGCATTCCTTACATGAATATCTCTCTCCACCGGGGAGGCGGGAGGGCGCTTATGACTATAACAGAGATACCCCTACTACAGAACTGGAGTTACAGGACAGAAACTACTCCTTCTGTAGTAGGGGATCTCTGTGTATAGTCATAATCTAGTGAATAGAATGGCAAGCCCATCCCCACACCAAAGCGGCATTGGAGAAAAGAGAAAACAACACCACTACTGTGCGAATAGATTTCGCAGCTTAGCCTGCCCAACCTGAGCGTCTGCCCTGGCATCAGTGTCCAGACAGTAATGCTTAGCAAAGGTATGGACCGACTTCCAAGTGGCCGCCTTGCAGATTTCTGCAATTGGAACATTACGGAGCAAAGCAGTCGTGGCAGCTTTGCCCCTGGTGGAATGAGCCTTAGGTTTACCCCCTAAGGTCTTATTAGCTTTTAGGTAACAGCTGTATGCAGGACACAATCCATCTAGAGATAGACTGCTTAGAGGTCGCAAGACCCGTCCTGACCGATACATAATTGATAAACAATTGGTCAGACCTACGAATATCTTTGGTTTTATCCAGATAAAATTTCAACACCCTCCTAACATCCAGGGAATGTAAAGACCTTTCCGCTGGAGATGAAGGATTCTGAAAAAACGTAGGCAAAGTTATGGTCTGGTTGACATGAAAATCAGAAATAAACTTGGGAAGAAATTTAGGGTGAGTACGCATAACAACCTTAGCAGCATGAAATACAGTATAAGGTTCTTGGCAACACAACGCCTGAATTTCACTCACCCTGCGGGCCGATGTAATGGGCACGAGGAACGCCGCCTTCCAGGACAGGTGCTGCAATGAAGCCTTATGAATAGGTTCAAAAGGCTCCTTCATCAATCTGGACAGCACCACATTCAATTCCCATGAAGGCGAAGGAAGCCGGACAGGAGGGAACACTTTCTTCAAGCCTTCCGAAAAATCTTTGATCACAGGGATCTGAAAGAAGGAAGTCTGTGAAGGGCATTTCCTGTAGGCAGTCAATGCAGCCAGATGAACCTTAATGGAATGGACATTAAGGCCAGACTGCGCCAGATGTAGAAGATATGGAAGGATGACCTCTTCCTTACATGTCGTCGGGTCATAGTTCTTGGACTTGCACCAGATGCAAAACCTCTTCCACTTGTAAGCATAAGAAGTCCTAGTGGAAGGTCGCTTAGCCTTCTTCAGTATGTCCATGCAATCTTCTGGTAGATTAAGATGGCCATATTGCACTATCTCAGGAGCCATGCCGCCAAACTCAAAGACGAGAGGTTGGGATGCAACATCTGCCCCCTGAACTTCGTGAGAAGGTCCGGCCTGCACGGCAGCCGCATGTGAGGAAGAAGAGACCGGTGAAGCAGGTCCGTGAACCACCACTCTCTGGGCCATTCCGGGGCAATCAGGATCATCTGCGCCCTGGACTGGGACAGCTTGATGAGAACCATCGGAATCAGGGGAATGGGTGGAAAAGCGTACAGAAAGCTGTTCGACCAGTTGATCCATAACGCATTCCCCAGCGTCCCCGGCTGGTAGTACCTGGAGGCGAAGTCTCGACATTTGCTGTTTTCTGCGGTGGCGAACAGATCTATGTCTGGAGTCCCCCACCTTTCGAAGACTTCTCCTAGTACTTCGTCGTTTATGACCCATTCGTGGTTTTCCTGAATCATTCTGCTCAGTGCGTCTGCCTGAACATTCTGCACACCTGGTAGATGGGTGGCCGTTATCGTCAATCCTCTGGCAAGAAGCCAGTGCCAGATCGACGGCGCCTCCTGTGACAGGGTGCGCGATCTCGAGCCCCCCTGCTTGTTGAGGTAATACATCGTGGTCGTATTGTCCGTTTGCACAAGCAGAGAGTTGGTCTGGAAGGACGGAAGAAAGGCCTTCAGCGCCAAGTGAACAGCTCTGAGTTCCAGGAAATTGATGTGGTACGTGGACTCCGTCGGGGACCACGTCCCTTGAATCTGTAAGTCTCCGGAGTGCACCCCCCAGCGGTGGAGAGATGCATCCGTCACGATAGTCTGCGTGGGAATGTCCTTGTGGAAGGGAACCCCTCTCAGGAGATTCTCCGCCGAACACCACCACCTCAGAGACTGAAGAGCACGCAGAGACAGTCGTATCTTGTCGTCCCAAGATCCTCTCCTCTGATCCCACTGATCCTCCAAGCACTCCTGCAATGGTCTCATGTGCAGCCGTGAGTGAGGAAGATACAAGAGGCCATCGATCCCAGTAGAGAAGACACCGTCCTCACTGTTGCAGATGGAGTGGTCATAAGAGCCTGAGCCTTCCGAAGGAGTGATAATCGTCGCTCCTCCGAAGGAGACACGCTTGCTGACAGCGTATTGATGGTGGCTCCCAAGTACTGTATGCACTGGACCGGAGTCGGGATAGACTTGGACATGTTGATATGCAACCCCAGCTTGTTCAAGAGAACGCACGTCTTCTGGAAGTGCGCTTGAGCTTCCGAGAAGGAGGAGGCTTTAATCAACCAATCGTCCAGGTAAGGGTAGACAAACACCTTGTTCTTCCTTAGGTGTGCGGCTACCACTGCCATGCACTTCGAGAATGTTCTGGGCGCAGACTTCAGCCCGAATGGCAGTACTGTGTACTGATATTGATTGCCGCCGACTTGGAATCGCAAGAACTTCCTGTGTTTGAGTGCAATGGGCACATGGAAGTATGCATCCTGTAGGTCTATGGCAGACAGCCAGTCCCCCTGTTGCAGCTGAGGATAAATCTGATGAAACGACAGCATGCAAAACTTTTCTCTGCGAATCCACTTGTTTGCTTGTCGCAAATCCAGAATGGGCCTGAACTCGTTCTTGTCCTTTTTGCAAACCAGGAAGAACCGGGAGTACAGACCTCTTCCTCTCTGAGACAGAGGTACGTCTTCTATCGCCCTTTTCCTTAACAGGATATCGGCCTCCGTCTGGATCTCGCGCAGATGAAACTGCGAGCTGACCGGAGGGATTGATGGAGGCGGGCTGGTGAACCGAAGCCTGTATCCATTGCAAACAATATTCAGCACCCACTTGTTTTGAGTAGTTTTTCTCCACTCTGCCAGAAAAAATTGAACGCTTCCCCCCACCGGAGTGGGTAACGGATGTAGGGGAAGTAAGCGCTCAGGGCCTTGACCCGGCCGGGCCTTTAGTCGCTGTTGCCGACTGTTGGCCGCCTCTGCCTCTCTGGCGCTTCTGGAACGGTCTTCGGAAGTGTTGCTGTTGTTGCTGCTGCTGTCCCGAAGACTGGCCACGCCCTCTGCCCTGTCCACCGAACCGTCTCTGGAACGGGCGGTACGACTTCTTGTTATCCTTGGGTTTTTCCAGACCCACAGCCGTGAGCGTTTCGGCCTCTGCCTTCATGCGGGACATTTCGTCATCCGCATGTTTTCCAAATAGGGTTTCGCCAGAGAATGGTAGATTGGCAACACTTTGCTGTGCGTCAGGTTTTAGTGACGTGAGGCGGAGCTAGGCGTGTCTCCGCTGGTTAATCCCATGGCAGAAACCATGCGCCGCCAGCAGGGAAGTATCGGCTGCAGCACTGATTCGCCACCAACATCCCCTCATTCAACACCTCTTGGAAATCTTCTCTCTTCTCACGTGGCAGATGTTCTACAAACTGCTGGAGGGATTCCCAGAGGGCCCGGTCATACCGCCCCAACAAGGCCGTGGAACTCGCAGCCTTCATGGAAGTCGCCGACGTCCCACAAACCTTTCTCCCAGACAAATCCAGCCACCTAGATTCCTTATCCGGTGGAACAGTGGATGACGGAGTGGTGGCATGCTGTTTACGAGCCGCCGTCACTATGACAGAGTCTGGAGGGGGATCCACCCTTAGAAAAGCCGGATCCGAGTCGGGAGCCCGGTATTTTTTCTGCAGTCTCGAGGGGGCCGCCTTAGTCACCACCGGGGTGAGGAAAAGGTCTATGGCCGACTCCACCAGGCCCGGTACCAGTGGCAGTAATGGCCGAGACAGATGTTTCTGGTGAAGCGTCTCGAAGATCACCGATGTCTTGGGCGTGGGCACCGTCAGCGAGATGCCCAATTTTGCTGCACCTCTTAAAAGGACATCATGTAAGGACGCCAGATCGTCAACCGGCGACACCCTTGTCTCCGGTGACTCCGACAAAGTCGGAGAATAGTCCCTGGTCCCTGAGGACCTCGTCTGGGAATGAGACCTGCGTCTCCTGTGGCGTCGTCTCGACCGCGTGGACGACCTGTTGCGCGATCGTTCCCTCCTCCTGGAGCGAGAGCGCGATCTCCCAGTTTGTGGACACTCCCCAGGCCTCTGTGGAGGCGTCTTCCTTGGCCTATCCTGGGGTAGTGGTTTCGGAGTCCCCTTAGGCTGTGTAGGGAGCGGAGGCAGTGACACCGACCTTGGTGGAGGAACAGGAGGTGTCTCCGGCCGAGGAGCAGGACCACGTGGAGGAGGTGGTGGTGGTGGTTGCCCCGCGGGAGGAAGTGGTGGAAGAGGAGGATTGATGGGAGGAACACCTCTAGGTAAAGGGGGCGGGGTGTCTTAGGCCGAGGTGGTGTATAAACCACCGAGTACACCGAGACCGGTGACTTCTTCGGGGAGGTGACTGCGAACCAGCCCCTCCAATAGGTGATCGCCGTCTCCGGCGTCCTCCACCAGACCCAGCGTGACTTCTGGTGCCAGAACTCCTTCTGCGCCGCTTAGGAGAGTTGGAAAGTCTCAGAGACGCCGATCTCTTTCTTTTCGACGTCGAGCGTCGCTTTTCCGGCGTCGAACGCCGCCTCCGCGGTCGAACGCCGCCTCCGCGACGCCGAGCGCTTCTTCCTCGATGCTGAACGCCACTTCCGCGACGTCGTACGTGCAGGACTCGACAGTGAGCGTCGACTCCTTCTCGGCGCCGACCGCTTGTCCGAGGTCCTCGGCGTTGAGGAGCCCCTCGACGCCGACCGTCTGCTCGACGGCAACCGGCGGTGTCGCTTCGACGGCGAGCGTCGGTGCCTGTCGGTCCTTCTTCGATGTCGATGGCTCGACGCTGACGATGAAGACGCAGTCGACGGTGATCTCGACGGCGGCCTACCCCGGCCTTTCGACGTCGAACTTCCACGCTGTCTCGACCCGGAGCCCCGGGGAGATGGGGAACACACCGTCGTCATCCCTCTTGACGTCGTCGTCGATGCAATCGACATCGACGGAGACCAGGACCGTTTGCTGGGCTTCCTGCCCCTGGGGAGCCCCCCAGAGGCCTCAGCAGAGGCTGAGGGAGCCTTCCCAGCCTGCCCAGACCCACCTGCAGCCTGCAGCCGTCTCTCCTCTAGGCCTTGGAGCCTAATCGTCAGCCTGTCCCTCAGGGTCCTTGATGAAAAGGTCTGACAGATGTCACATTCTTCAGGGACATGTGCTTCAGGTAGGCAGAGTATGCAGACGTCGTGTGGATCAGTCTTGGCCTTCTTCCTGCCACATGCTGGGCACTTGTCGAAGAGAGCAGGCATTTTAGAGCCCTAAAAAGCCTGAACAAATACACAGGAGTGAACGGAAACACCAAGTACACAAACTGAAAACACTTTTAAAGCAAAAAGTGCACAAAATTCCAATAAACCCTTGAAAAAGGGAGAGCTCAATGCACCAGGGTCCTGTTAGCAGGAGCCGGAAAAAAGAACTGAAAGTAAGAGGGACCTGCTGTGCATTCTGGGATACTGGGAGAAGTTCTGGAAGGTTCTCTTAAAGGCACAGTATCCTATTTAAGCCACATAATGGCAGCCTATGGGGCTTGTCTGTCCATGCCTTCCTCTCTATCATTCCAGAGGGATTTTGCTGTTAAAGCAAGGGAAATCTGGACAGGCTTTGCTGTTTGAGGATTTTTGGTGGAATTTCTAGTTGAAGTACTGGACAGTGTAGCCTATGGATATAGGCTGCATTATCTGTCTTTAATTTTCTCTTAAGTGTCTGCAGTTCTGCAACTTTCTGACAACTTAAGAGATTATTTTTGATTGCCGGGGTCCACGCACATGAGCGGGACTATTCTCTAGATTATGACTATACACAGAGATCCCCTACTACAGAATGTGACATACTCAGACCCAGGTGGCTACAAACACTCCATACAGTACCAAAAGGGCTACAAGGCTATGCTAATGGAAGACAAGCTCCAGCAAAAAACAAAACAAAACAATAACATATCATGACATAAAGCAAACTACCATTAAGCAGTCAGTAGTGTGTTCAAAGTTCCCTACTGGCTTCTAATTCTTCCTATTTACATAAACTTACAGCAGGCACAGCCTTCATAATAGTCTCCACCATTAAGGGAGGACCTTGAAAAATGTACATTTCTTCTTTTCAAACAGGCTTTTGGTATTACAAGGCAACCAATATCTAAGACTACCCTCTGTCTTTTCAGACTCCATCTAAGTCTGATGCATATGTTTTTTGGAAACCTGTGTATTTTAGGGTAGAATACTATAGAAGCTTTGCTGGCGGAGTTCCCTTTCAAGCCCATATATAATTGCAAAATCAAATACAAAACTTGCAAAGTGGCCCTTTTCTGGTTATTAAATGGCTAGTAGAGCTGGTGAAAGACCTTATTGGTCATCATTTAGCCAAATAATGTTAAAAGACCTACAGTATACACAGTTTAATGTTAAGGCCTTGAAACCATCTCATTCAGCGTTTTTCATAATACTCAGTTTACTTTGCAGTGCTGAGTAAAAACCATCATAGACTTTGTAGTGCTGAGTAAAAACCATGAGTCATATCTCAGGGAAATTGAGGTCACCATTGTATGTGCATTGGTTCTGTTTTCTATGATACACTTTTGTAAATATTTCAAACAGTTAACAATATTTCACAAACAAATAAGATACCAACAAGCAAATGTGTGCCTTCCAGGTAAAGGCAGCACAGTCCTCCTCGGAAAAGATGCAGTGCAGGTTAATACGGATCAGAACCAAGATGGCTAGCCCATTGACTAATCATATTTCCTTTTAAATCGAGCATATCTATGAGACTTTACTATAAAATATGAATGGTCTTTAATTTGTGCCTGAACCGACCACTATTCTTTATTCGCGCATTCACAAGCAATAGATACTTTTCAACAACTCAAATTTTACAAACAACATTTATAGCACACATAATTTTCCTACAAATTCTATTATTTTTAAGAAATCTTGCATTGAGTTGGTGTCCTCCACTTCCCCATCTCCATAATTGAACAGCTATATATTATACTTATTTATTCTAAACCGAGCAAGCATTACAATAATGGAAAAAAATGTTTTCACAGTGAGAATGTCACTTCTAGTAGGCACGATGTCCTTTGTACATTTATCCTTTAATTATTTTACATTCCCAAATTAGCGGGATTACTTTATATAGACAAAGGCAAGTATGGAGAAGCCTAGGTTACAAATGATCAAGATGTGTATGTGAGCACAGCTAAGTTCATCTGCTACACGATCAATTTCTTTCCTGCAAGATTTTAGGCATTGAGCTATTTAACCAAGGTGGATATAGAAAGTAAGACAATGCCCCTTTATTCAGTTTCAAACAAGTGGATAACTTCACCGACGTCTATTGAATAAGGCATGACCCAGATTAGGTATGAACTGGGAATTTGTATAAGAGATTTAGGGATTTGAAAAAGAACAACACTCAACCGTGTTTTCAGCAACAACAGAGGAGATAGAGCTAATGGCAACTAAATCTTTTACATGGGTTTGGGCTGACATTTATTTATCTGAAAGAGGAAAACAGTGCTCTCCCTAAGTTTTTTTGGGTAAAGTTTCCTTATATGTTAAGGACTTTCATAGCATTACCTGCAAGATTAAGAAGACTCTAAGCTGTGATCTCCACAATACAATAAGACTACTAACAAACCACTGAGCATTAAATACAGTCTCTCTTCGATATGAAAGAATGTCAAAATTAACATTAAACACCAGAAAACCAAGTGCAGTCGCACCTGACTATGGTACAGAATCTCCCTATTCATCCAACAAGGGATTTCTAGTCTGCATGAGATACAACAGTTTTGTTTGGAATGTGGGATACATGTACAATTTAGCATTTATTACGAAATATATATATACTGAGAGTGAAAATGAAAATCATTCCCAAGAGGCCTATGGAAATTACTGCCAGATGACTCCTACGACTTACAATTTACTTGCCTTGCTCATTACAAATGACCTCGTTTTACTTAAGCTAATACATTAAAACAGGACTTTGTTGCTACTCTGGTGTTGAAAACCTGAAAGTAAATACAAAAGAACCTTACAGTTAAGACAAAAAAGAAACCAAAAAAAGTGTATCCATGAAAAGCGTTTTGTGAGAATGTGAGAACATAACCACAGCAACAGATTCACAGAAACCTGAATAGTAGGTCCAAAAACGGCTGCTAGTGCCAGAGATCATATGATTATATTCAATATGTAATTAGATTTGCATTTTGATCAGTTGTTACATACCATCTCCATGGAGAAGGTGATTTTGACCAAAGTTCCCAAAGTCTCATACGAATGATGGAACAAAGTGTATCTACTTATCACTTATTCATTAGGCATTGCAGGTTGTGTTCTGTCACTTCAGAGTGCTTTGTTTTTGTTGGCCAGATCTTTGTGAAATAAAACGTGAGGCATGGTTGCATCTGATCGAATTTAGGGGATAGTCTATCCCTATTTTCGTCTATTTTTTGTGGGATCACTTGAAAACACATTCAAACAGTTTAGATTTAAAGTGTTTCCTAAAGAGCACGCAGTTCTGTCCTCTCTTGAGCTTGACAACACTGCAGTAGTCTAGGTGTGCCAATAACACACCTCTTATCAGCTTAAGTCGATTTGGAGCTGTAAAAGTATTTGCCATATTAGTTGGAGCTTTAGGTTGTCACCCTTGACAACTGCATTCATTTGGGGAGAAAATGAAAGCTCGAAATCGAGAGGGAATTGCCAGTTACCTTAGTAACAGGAAATATAATGGTTGCCAAACCTTGGTTTGTCAGGCAGTCACAAGGCAACGAATCAGGTACAGCTACTCCATGCACAAAATATCAGTCTTAGATGTGTTCACACAGCGGGAGCTTCCCTTCATACCTGTTGCTAGAACCTTTAATAAAGTATGTTCAATGTAGAAAAATTATCGGATAAGACATTTTGAAAAGTGACTTTGCAAATGGGAAAAAGTGACCAAAACATGTCTTATCTTTTTTCGGCAGAACCCATTCCCAGTAGGAATATTAGTAACTTTGGCACAACCACGAAGGCACAGTAGTCATGTGAAGGGATAGGAATTAGGAGTCAGGACTGTTAACACCACATCCTGATTAACTTTGAAAAAGCTTCATCCTACACCAGGATCTGTATCCAAAATGACTACAGCATTAAAGGTCAACAAGAAAGGACAAGCTTCGTATTCCTCTCCGTGTCACGTAGGGCCCTTGGTGACAGGAGCAAGCTGAAACAGCAGTTTTGGGCAAGTTAAGGGAAAAATTTGAATGGAGATCTTTACAAGGGACCCTTCTTTGGAATAAGCCAGACACCTCTATGGTCACTGTGATCATCCATTTTAGTTATTTATTTTGAGAGTTTTATATAGTGCGAACAAAAGAACATTGCGTGTATCAGAGCGCTTAACAAGCAAGATGTCAGGAGCAGATAAAAATATAGTAGAAAATATATGATTGAGTCTAGTACATAGAAGTAGCTATCAATAGAAAAACGTATGCAATACAAGGTTATATACAAACTTTTTAGAAACATAGTATCCCTGAGAATATAGTTCAAATCTTGTTGCGAGAGATCCAATACAAAGTAGTCACTAAAACTCCAGATATAAAACATTTCACGTAAACTTAGACATGAGAATCGATTTCACTTCTTTTTTGAAAAAGGCAGTAGAGGGGTTCTGTCTCATTTCTGGGGGTAGGACATTCCAGATCCTAGGGGCCATTCCTGAGAAGGATCGGTTATATGTTATTTCTTGGCGAATCTTTGTGGTTTCAAAATAAGATTCTTGACGCTCCTAGTGGATCTTTTACTACATGAGAGTGACAGTTTTTGTGTATTGATGTGCTAATATGAGAAATGAAATAATGTTTATGTATCCGGTCCATTATTTGACTGAAAATATAACTATATGTTTTTTAAATAATTTTAACATGTTTTATGTACTTTTATGGTTATGTATGTAACGGAATAAAGTGTTATGGATTGATTGATTGACAGTTTTTGTGTTAGATAACTTGGGGCATTGTGGTGTAGGGCCTTGTGCGTCATACAAGCGATTTTTAGATGAATTCTCGCCCCGAATGGAACCCAATTGAGAGCTTTAAGGTCCGGTGAGATATGAGAGTTTCTTTTGGAGCCTGTGATTAGTCTAGCCGCTGTGTTGATTGTGGCTCTTATCGGGCCGTCGTTGATCTGGGAAGACCGCAAAGTGTGACACATCCATATTCTAATCTTGGGATTACTAAGGCTTGCACAGCCTGTTTGAAGTCATTTGTGGGCAAAAAGGGTTTCAGTTTTCTCAAGGTGTTTATTTGAAAATGTGCTCCTTTTGTAGAGGCACTGATATGTTTCTGCATATTTAAGTTACTGTCTAGCTTTATTCCCAATGATTTTGCTGAATCGACAATGAGTGGTTGACCTTTGAGTGCCGTTAAGTGATTCAGCCAGTCGTAAAAGCTGGAAGAATGGTTGGAGGGAGCGATTAGGAAGGAATTCAGTTTTGAGGGTGTTTAGTTTCAGATGGTTTTCGGCCAGCCAGATTGAGTTTTTTCCAGCGTTGAATTGAGAGATTTAATGTCCTCAAGTGAATGGATCTTTATGTAGCGTTGCGTATCATCTGGGTACATGTGATAGTGGACCTTAGATGCGCTGAGGAGTTCGTGAGTGGTTCCATATAGAGGTTGAAAAGAGTGGGCGAGGGGCATGATCCTGTGGTACTCCTAGAGTTACTGGCACGGGATTGGACAAGGAATTGTGGACCTTGAATCTTTGTGATCTGTTTGGAGGAAGGAGGTGAACCAGGTAAGTACAGAGCCGGATAAACCCATTCTGTGTTTCAGGAGGTCTACCAAGTTGTCGTGTTTGACTGTGTCAAAGGCCGAAGATAGGTCAAGCAAGATAAGTAAACAAGTATCGTTTTGGTGAAGGATTTTTAGTGCGTCGTCTATTATGAGTGTCATGGCTGATTCTGTACTGTGACCTGCTTGGAAGCCAGATTGGTATTGGTTGAGCGGGTTGAAATGGACCATATGGTTGCCCAACTGTGTATGAACACATTTTTCTAGGAGTTTGGCCAGAGTGGGGATGTTGGATATTGGGCGATAGTTGTTTAAGTCCAATGGGTCTGCCGATGGCTTCTTTAAGATAGGGGATACCTGTCCTGCTTTAAGGATATCTGGGATGGTTCCTTGACTGAGGGATGTGTTTATGATCTTGGTCCACAGAGGTAGTACCAATGGTATTAAGTCTTTTAGGTAGTTTGCAGGGAGAGGGTCTGTGAAGTGATTGGAGGGATTCAAGGCCATCAGAATTTTTTGTATGGATTCTTCACTGTAAAAGTTGAAGGAGGACCATGACGAGTTGTGTTTGAGGTCGAACTTTGAAGAACTGAAGGCTGGGGCTAGTGGAGTGGTAATTGGAGGCACTGTTTGAGTGTCCGTGAGGGTTATTAAGTTGTTAAGCACGCCCGTCTTTATGCTAACCATCTTCCTAGTAAAGAATGCGGCAAAATCCTCGCAATTGGGTCTTATGTCTGGATTATCCTGGAGAAGGGGGGGGGGGCATCCTTAGTTTGCGCCATGATTAATTCTGATAGTTTTTTGGGTCAGTTCTTAGCCGGGTTTAATTGAGTGCTGAAGAAGTCAGCTTTAGATCTTCTGACCTTTCTAAAATAGGCGTTTCTCATGGTTCTCAGAGCCTTGAGGGGGTCAGCGGATGGGATAGATCTCCATCGTCGTTCGATTGATCTGAGGGATTCTTCTGTCTTCATTTAACCTGCCATCATAACATGGTTTTGAGTCTTTTTTGGTGATTCTTTTCAGTTGAAGGGGAGCTACGTTGTCTAGAAACGTGTTCATGGAGTGGAAGTAGTGATTGGTCAGACTATGAACATCGGCTGATCCTTCAGGGGCGAGCAAGCTGTTAGGGATGGAGCTTGAGAGTACATTGGAAATTATATTTTTCATGCCCGGTTCCAAATTTTAGTTCTTGTGGGTTGTGTAGCGAGTACTTTTGATGATTCATTGATGTTGAATGTAATGATGTGGTGGTCAGACCAGTCGGACAGGAGGATCGATTCTAGCACAGTAGAGTCATCTTTGGCGATTACCAGATCGAGGATTGCGCCTTTATTATGTGGGGGACTGGTGCAGATTTGGGTGAGAATAAGGTCTGTGAGAAAAGCTTTGAGGTTATTGACCCCTGGGTCATTCAGATCATACCAATGGAGATTGAAGTCACCCAGGAATATTTGAGTATTCTGAAGGTCAACATTTGTACCTAGAATATCCATTAGGTGCTCGATGAAGGTGAGGTTATCTCCTGGAGGGTGGTACAATGTATGTAGTGAACATATAGGCTTGTTATTACTAGTGATACCTAGGTATAAGTATTCGCAGGAAGATAATAATGATGGGGAGTGGGATCGGTTCACTGTTAGAGTGCTTCTATGTATGCAGGCGATACCACCACCTGGCCTGTCCGTTCTGTCTAGTCTAGTGATGCCATAGTTTGGGGTACCATTATGTCTAGAGTGGGCGTAGACGATTCATTTAGCCATGTTTCAGTCAAAATTAGTATGTCTGGTTCATTGATAAGGATGAGGTCAGCTATATCAGTTGCATGTCTTGATGTCGACCTGCAGTTTAGAAGCATGCATTTTAGTTGTGATTTGATGTGTCCAGTGTTGGATTCAGGTATGAGGGGGACTCTCATGAGGTTGTTTACAACTATACCTCTAGAGTTGTGTCTTGTGGCTCGATGGATATCAGGGGAGTTGGAGTGGATTAGGGAATGTTTTTGCAAGTTAAATCTATGTTAACTATTAAGTAGGGGAACCGGTAGTTCGTAGGAATGGAGCAGGGTGTTTAAGTCTTTGGCTGATAGAGGGTTTAGCCTCGGGATCGGCCGGGATGAAACATCTGTGTGGGGCACTATTCTCCATCTAGGCAGCTTATGTTTCAGTGAGCTTGTGTGTAGCTGTTGGGTGATTTTCGGGTGTTTGCTGTGTAGGAACGTTCTGGGTGTGAGAACTTGGGTTGCTGAAGAATCAGGTTGTGAAGCATATGTATGTCTTTTTTGATTTGTAGAAGCGATAATAGTATCTCGTCTAGTTTATGGTCAGGAGTAGGAGGTAGCCTATTTGATGTATGGATTATATGTGAGGGAAGTGCGGTTGATCCATGAATGTCGTATGAGAGGGATCCAAAGTCTGGGCCGTAGTGATGTAGACTTTCTGTGTGTTTTTTGATAGAAGGGGGAGGTGTAAAAGAAGGTTGTGAGGCAGTTTGGATGTGGTTAATGTGTGGGATGGTTGGAATAGTGGTGCAGGGAGACGGGCGTGAGGAGATATCGGATGTGAGGTGGTAGGGTTCTGAGGTGTAAGTGGAGAGGTGTGCGTGGTAGAGGTGATGGGAGTATGAGTGGTGGTGGTGTTGGGGGAAGAGTAGGTTTTGGAGTGAGTTGTGTCATCATGAGGCTGTGGGGGGGTGAGGGTGTGAGATGTGGGAGGGAGGGTGAGGGAATTGGAGAATAGAGAGGGTAAGGCGGTCTGTATGTGGTTAATGGGTGGGACGGTTAGAATAGTGGTAGATGGAGACGGGGTGTAAGGTAGTAAGGAGTGATATAGGTCAGTAAGGGCGTGGGGTGTGATTGGGACAGTGGGAGTATTGGGGGCCTCATAGGACATGGAGAGGTGCGTGTCCTCACTAGAGGTGACTGTTAGGTCAGGAGTGTGTGTATATGCAGGATAGGATACCTGGGGGCTCGGACTTACAGGCAACTATGCTAGGGAGATGGAAAGTGGGGAGAGGTTGCTATCTGCTAGGGGGTGAGATGTGGTCTAGTAACTTTTTCCTTGGTGAGAGGGAAGAAGTTATCTAGAAGGTTAAAGTTGCGGTTCCAGAATTGCATGGGGATGATTCCATTATGATAGATGGTGATTATTGCTGCTGCTTTGTAGAGTGGGTAGGGAATGACAGATAGCGAAAGGCCAGGTGCTGTTTTCCTCGTGGAGGTGATCGAGAGTAGGGTTAGAAAGGCTTTCCTCCATTGGGCTCTTCTTTTTGTGTAAAAGATGATGTCATTTGTTATGTGTCCTGTGTTAGTTGAGAAGTAGGGGTCGGAGATGGAGGTTTCGGGGTGAGATTTCAAGAGATTGTGTTTAAAGCTTTTGGCCTGCCTTTTTCGAAAGGTTCGGTGGGTAAATAATGGAAAAAGTGTGACGACCTGGGCGCTCCATAGTGGACATATCGGTTGTGAACGGGGTGGGGTAGGAAAGGGTGGGCACGTGGTGCAGTGTGCACTATGACGTTTATGTGGGGTTAGAATGTTTGATGTGACAATGTTTATGCTATTACTCAACTTTACATATACACATATACACAGAAATGTGAGAAAATGCAACAACTGTACAATAAAGGCATGCCGTGCTAGAATCATATTTTTTCTCTAATGCATAGATATTACAGGAGACCAATTATAGTACTAAGTTTGCCCATCTACAGTTAGGCGAATTTGAACATTGGTAAAATAATGAATTACTCACTTTCTCTGGAACATTATGACTTTATCAGCCTTCAGGTCATTTAGGTCTAACCTCTGCCCTTTTTCAATGACATCTGGGTGCTTACGCAGTAGGAGCCAGCCGATGTGTGAAAAGAAGAATCCACGTGTGGCATTGTGAGGGTCTGCATCTGTTTCTGAGTATTTATGGTGGACACGGTGATCTCTGGCCCACTCAAAAATATCATTCTGTATCAGATAAAAAGAACAGTGTGGTAATGGTGACCACATTCAAAGCATTCCATTTCACACATTTTCCATGAGAGCACAATGTAGCTATGTTTGTTGTTCCTGAGCAATGAACAACCATGTCTAAATTTGGTCAGAACCAAATAAGGGATGCTTTAAAACATTACATTTGGAGTGATATAATGTTCAATTGCAATGAAAATTGCACAATACCAATGCAGAAATCAGTAACCTATGTAAAACTCCATTGCAGTGTGTGCCATGTTGAAGGGAGGCCAGTCTTTTTAACACTATGAGGACCTAATTGCTAGACTTTAACTTTAAAAGTAGTTTTAATAATTATTTCCAAAACTTGTAAAATCTGGGTAATTTCAATTTCTCAACAGTCTAATCGAATGTGTACAAGTGTTTTAAAATGATTTATGTTATATAAAAGAACACGATTTTGACAAAATCTACCTGGTGAACTGGCAAAAAAATTAACGTTGACAAGATTATGTGTTAACATTATATTTGTCAAACTATCAAAAATAGAGTGATTTTTTACCATCTCTACTCTTTCATTACAACCACATCCCTGTCTTGTTCCCTACATTTTACCTCCTTCTTCAGCAACGTTTTAATTACGTTGGTTAGACCCTTTAATTCCACCACACCAATCTTGGGCTTCACAGACAATAGCCCCAACCTTGGCACTGCTTCTGCCACCCTTTTACGTCCTCCCTTTGCTCCTACTTCACGTCTGTGTTGGGGTACTCAATGGAAATTTCTGATTCAACAGGTTTCCACACATGGGAAACAACTGCATCTCTATTCTGACACTCAATATATTATAATTTCTGTTGTAGTAACATCATGCTCTCATCTATCAAATGCATGCACTTGTTATGCTAATGTTTAGTCGGAATTGAAATTCATCACTGTATTATAGTTAGAATAATTTGATCAGTCGAGAATTTGCAAGATCGACCTAATGTCATTTGAACAAAAAATAGCACAGCAATTTTCTGGTACAAACATGTTTGTAAGGGTTAACTTTACCACATTCTACGATACAATTCTATTGTGAACAAGATTCCTACAAAGCTGTCTCACACAGAGCACAATAAACCAAAAGCACATTATAACAGAAAGGCATATTATTACGTATATGAACCACAGAGTTTTTAAGGACTGAGTTTATAGATTACTCCTTTCTCTATTGAATTTATTGTATGCCAGAATATCGTGAATTAAATATTACATTGAAAACAATATAGTACCAAGAATACTGTCAACCATAATATTGTGACAGTAAGTGTATACAGGTAAGTATAGAGTTCATACTCTTAACTTCGCTTCTACGTACCTTAAAAATATATAGGTTGTCAAAATACACATACACGGTGTCAAGTATGGTAAATCTAAACTTAACTGCATATAGTTGCCTTGACTAACTTTTGACAGTTGAAAGTCTGGCTACGACATGTTTGCAGGACGAAAGTCAATACATGATATTCTAATAGAATACCACTGATTTCTATGTAATGTCATTGATTTTTTGCTGCCTCCACTTTGTCCACAAAGCTCAGCATTCTCAAACATGCTCACCACAATGCCTTCGTTCTAACATTGTCCTACATGTATTCCCTTTCACAATGCAGACATTGACATGTTCCGATATCCAAGGAGTGACTATTGAATTAATGACTCTACACGCACCTGCCTCTCTTACTACTCCCACAGTAGTTCAGTAAGATGGTCTCAATGACCTCTGTAACCAGCCAACCCTCACTCCTCTTGCTTTTGAATTATACAACACATCATGGATTTACCTCATCTCCAACATCACCTCTTTGTGACTACACCCAAATAATCTTATTCTCGCTCACAGTTTACATCCACACCTGTATCACAGGCAGACTTACTGTGGGTGATTATAAAGTTGACCACTGATAAGCATTGTATTACTACTTTTTCATTTTAATGAAGAATCAATGATCATGAAAGTAACTTTATCTGTGACAGACTCATTATAAACATACTGGCTCACATACTAGGGGAAATCAAATTATTTCTTAGCATCTGAGAGTCCTGGTGTGTATGGTTACTTCTGAACATACATTCCTTGAAACACAACATAGACCGTTGATAACATAAGGATGCTTTAGGCATAAGTGAATCAAAACCTGATGTGAAATCTATGTTCTGTGGCTTACTTTGTGAACCTGCACAGTTATGCCTAGTGAGAATTTCAGATCCAAATGAGAACATGCATTGAAATAAATCGTCATTACCCACAAAAATCCATCATGGCAATCTTACTTTTCCAAATTATTTTACAAGCTACTATTTCTATACATAAACACTTGTAAAAAACACTACATCAACTTCAAGTCACTGTATGCTTGGGAGTGGTGGCACATCAAGGTCCTCGGTATATTCAGTATCCAGCTAGTCATGTTGCTTCTATAGCTGGTCATTGATAGTTCAACTGATTGCAGTGTGTCCACCTCCAAATCCCCTTCCCCTGAGTACTAGCAGGTCCAGGTTATTTATCACACATGCATGACCCTGCTTATTTTAAATTCTGTTGTGTGGGAGGCTCTTTGACTGAGTGCTGGCACTGAAGCTGAACCATCTGTCCTTTCCCAACACATAAGCTGGTAAACAACCTGAGGTACCGTCCTTTAGAAAACTGAAATAATTGGCTAAATACCAGCAGCTTGATGAGTTCTGCTGCACACAGGCAGATCCACCAATGCATTACATAATTCTCATGATCATGTGGTCCCACACTCTTCCAGGCACTAAAAGAAAGGGCTGTAGTAGGACTACCCCTGTTCTCTCAGAAGAGAGAAACAGATTGCACTTAAAAAAGATTGTATTTTTTCTTCCAGGGCACCACCAACACGCCAAGCATCCCATCAATAGCTTTTATCTTTCTAGCTCTCTCTCGAATCATCTTCCAAATTTTAATCATAGAGTTTGAAGATCCCTACTCTTTTTGACTGAGAAAGCTCTCCAAGCCACTAGAACCCTACCACAGCCACTATAATGTATGCTTCTTAACGGTGATGAGACTCATAATAGACTCTCTCTCTTTTGGAGAGCTCATGAGATCTCTTATTTGCAGACCGTGAACAATTAGCTATCTTACCTGAAATGCCATAGAGTTTGCAATAGTCAGGAATATTCTCAGAGGCAACTTGGCTTTGTAGGATCGGTGACTCCAGAGGCGATGAGCTCCGGCAGTCACACCTAGAGCACTGATTAGGAAACAGATCACCGCTGTAAAAAACATGAAACAGAAATCAGACAAAGAAACTGTATACTCCGCTAATTTGTGTTGGCTGGTCCAATGCTACTACCTAACCTAGAACCTATTATGAAAATGCGAAGTCAAGGTATTTCTGTAACATGCAGAAGAAATGAATAAAATTTAATTTATTAGATCACAGTGAAAATCATTTCTCTGTTTGCATGAAGCAACGTTTCCTCTCACGTGTATTGCTGCTGCAAATGACACAACATAAGAGAAACAAACACCACACAAGAGCAGAAAGTGTCACTCCCAGGCTTTAGGCATGTAAGCCTCTATTACTTAAGGTTTACGCTAAGGCGAAAAAGGCAAATCCATTATGTTCTATTTGGCTGTTTGTATAATTTTGAAGGCAGCTAACAAACTGTGCCCCATTCAATATTACTGAAAGATTTTTGTAACGGTAGAATTATTCAAAATAATTGTGAAATCATTACTTGATCAAATGTGCAATCAATATATACAATTATAGATAGGTTGGGGTCTAATGCTGGATTCAAAGTGACCCCAAAGAGACACTGAGAACTGACACCAGTAAATAAAACAGCCCTTCATGTAGTCAAACCCAGCCTGAGGCCTACGGAAAGCTAACTACTGTTTAGAAGTGGGTGTATTACATTTTCCCAACCCCATCTTATATTTTCTGCACCCTGCTCCTTTCACCACAAACAATTCTCTTTTATTTATTGAAGCCCGTATCTGAGAAGCTTTTAATGTAAACCATATCCTTATATCTAAAGTACAAGAGTGCAGATTAATTAAATATACAGGGTCAGCGATGGGGTGCTTACTTTGGCCCTCATTCCAAGCAGACCTCACTTATGTTCTCAAACTTCCTCACATTTTCCTGAGGTGTTTCTGTGCCCAAGCACACGCAAGCGGCACACAGTTGTTGTTGGCTTGCCCCACCGAACCCAAGCCGCACACACAAAGCTGCCATCTGGGACACCCTCTCACCCCAATCAGTCCTCCACGCAGGAGTTCTTCCCGTCTAAAAAAGTATTTTGGTTCCATGAAAGAGATATATTTGCCATAGGGACCTTTCTGCCTTTTAAGATACTCACTCCCCAGACATGGAGCCATACCCCCGAAATACACACAAATGATGTACTGACCTTCCCCCAAAAATACACACTACTGGCAACCTGCAGTTTACACTATACACCCAGGACCACCTCAGAAGCACAAACCATACACCAGTACCCGTAAGGCAGTGTTTTATGCGTATGTTCTGTAGTCTCTCACGTCCCCATGCAACCATGCATGATGATGACTGATGATCCCATTCGGGACATGGATTAAAGGGCTGCAGTGATTGACGAACCAGCTGTTGTATCTTACCAATGTGTATGCACGTGCTTTTTGCTCTCTAGCACTGTAATTGTACAGCAATTTGAATTTTCGTGCTTTTTGCTTTTTATAGCAATTGCAACATCGCACAAACTGTGAGGGTCCGTCTATCTAAACTAGTTTTAAACGTGCACACAAAAAATGGTGACGAGTATTTTTTACAAGAAATATATTAACACCTAGTTTAGCAGTACACAGCAATTCTACATGCCTATCTCGTCTCGAAATTTTACTATGGGAAAAACTGAAGAAGAAAGTGAAAATATATTGCAACGTGAGGTTCCAGCAAGACTTGGCAAGTGCTTGGCTGGGTGAAATTTGGCAAGCAACATAGACACTTCTAGGATTAGCTGGAAGGCAACCGCGATTACGTTGCTATGCAACCTACACATTAAACCCTTCACAAGTGTATCCTTCAATTAATGTTATGATTTGAAAATATTTTTCAAGGTGCGATTAACTAAACAAAGTTGTGAAATACTTTTATTACCCACACTCGCCGTCTACATTAAAACCTATACAAATTAGGGATTATTTATAGATGACGTTGGAAGAATAAATCACTTACTCCATGTCAAGGTGAGATACATTGCTGAAGGTAGAAGCAAAAATCCATACAAGGCTGCCAGATGTAGGTATGCCATGAGTATTACGTTCCTCCACACAATTTTTTTAGGTGGCTTGGGACCTTCTTTCTCTCTGTAGCTGTCATCAAACATGTCATCTGTCATTACCCTTTCGACTACCCCATCCGCGGGAACAGGGGATGCTTTTGCTGTACATGGCTCGGCAGCATGATTTCCTCTGTTGGTCATCTTAAAATCTTTCAAGTGCTGGAAACAGAAAGGCAGAGAACAATCAAGCTACGCTTCCAGTGCAGTGTGCTGAACTGATACAACAAATATCCAACTTTTTTGTCCGTTCATCAAGGTATACAAATAGATAGCCGGCTGGCATGGATTCATTTTTAGGACAACCTCACTAAAAAGAGAGCTAATATCCAGAAGGTCACAGAAAAAACGCATTACATCAGCCCCACTGAATAATACTCAGTTGCTCTTATTACTCCTGCTTCTTTCAGGGGTGGAACACTCGTGGCGAAAGTGCCACTGGCTCAGCCCTAACACACACTCCCAGATGTCGAGACTGCCGTATACAACAACTCTCGGTTAACAGGGAAATTGCTTTTTAGTTTTTTTAAACAAGCATCCACTTGTGGGGGTTTGTCTTTGAAAAAATGAAATAATAATCTGGCGGTCTGTAATACCGCAGTGGCGCGGTGTGACAAGGGCATGCATTTTTCTAAATTTTTTCCCCCTCTTTTCAGTGGACTCACTTTCAGTAAACATCCCTGCTACAGCAGCATCAAACTCAGAATAGGGCACATGAGCTGCGGCTTGGGCACCGGCGGCAGTGCCTCCTCCTCCCATGTCGTAGCCTTCCTACCACACTCTAAATCAGGCTTCTCCCACGAGTAGTAGCTCTCCAACCACCTATAAGTAGCTCTCCTGTGCCCAGTTCAGCCCACAAATTTATACGTTTTTGCTTGACTGAATATATGCATACCAACATTGAAAAATGAGTATTAGAAACGAAAAAATGTGTGTACTTTAAAAACGGAGAAGCTGATGGTTGAATTTTCCAAAATGTATTTAAAACGGATATCTGAGTTATAAATCATGTTGACTTGGGGTGGTTTGTAAATAATATAGTTTTACCTTAGTGCCAGAGGTATTTAAGATTTTGCCTTTATGTACTACCAAAGTAAAGGCATGCCAAAGCCTTTCTTTTTACATTACTCGATACAGTCCTGTCTGATGCACTGAGGGGATCACTAATATGGTGCCAACTAGGTAACCTTGTCTGATGTGATCACTAATACAACACTAAAGGTATGAATCGCTCGGGATGTTTTTTTTATTGTAAGTAGCTCTTATTAAATGTTGGAGACCCCTGCTCTAAATGATACCTGAATTGTTTCCAAGCAAATTCAGATTGTATTTATTGTACGGTCAAGCGCCTCACTAATGAGAAAAACATAATTATAATATGATTTTGATGAAAGAAAAAACAGTCAGAAATCTTGATGTCTTAACCTCCCTCTGTCCGCTATAATACTTTACAATTCCATTAACCCACCAATCTTGTACCCTTTGTGATACCTTATTTTTACTAATCCAATGTGTCGGCCCGATGTTTTGTTCACCAGGGTCACTAAACATTGTCACTATAAAACTATGTACTAACACCAAACGTTATTTGTATCAACTTGTAAAGATGTACATGTTTGCATTACCCTTTTGCCCGATTTGTGTCTTTCTGATGTGGGTGCATTAATGTAAGTGAAGGATGGAGCATTTGAGCAAAAATCTCTGACTAAGAGTAACAGAACATTGGTTCCTTACCATTTTCCTACTCCTAAGTTTAGAATCTTCGTCCTTTTATGGCTTGAACTGTTTCTCTGCCTATTTTCCGGTCTGCGACTCCTGGTTGGTTTTATCTGAGGTTCAACTGTTAAGTACCATTTCGTGACAGGATGAAGTTTAGGAATATATTACTCACTGAACTCTAATCACTCATAAGGAAACTCGGCAAATAGGAAATCTTATCAGCAAATGAATAATTTCCTGGCAGCTTTAGTTTTATATGGGGGGGGGGGGGGGGGGGCGGGGTTAAGCCTCATGCAAATCAAAAATCTCCTTGCCTCTGTGGCCATACTCTATTAGAGTTGAGTGAGCACAGACAAAAAGGCGTTAAGGAGGCACCCTGATAGTGTACTACAACAGAGGTAGTGCACTGTCTGTGTGCTACTTGAGGGAAGCCCTCTGAAGGGGGACCCAGACGTGTGCAGTCACTCACTGCCTATAGGGGGATATCTATCACCTCTTTAAAGTGCATGTGAGTGCCGCCTCCAACAAGAAAGATGGAGCAGCTGCTTCAGTCAGCCTCTCCTAACTCACTGAATGTGCTGCTCTCAGAGAAGCACGAGTTTGGGCCTGCCCTCAAGGCAGCCGATTATTTGCAGTACGGCTCACAATCTGGTGAACCTATTTAAAGGTGTTTTGTGGCAGAAACAGGGACAGTGAGCTGTGTCTATAATACAGGCCCTGGTGAATCTGGTCCTCATTATCTACAATAAACTGAATTTCCCTCAAATGCCCACAAATGGATCACCTCCATCCTGACAGCTTGAACACAGAGCGTACGGCTGCCTCGCTTCACCTCCGTAAAAAAGGACATCATATGAGGCACACCCCAAGGATCATGCCTCGGCCCCAACCTGTTCAACAGCTACATGATCCCCCTCACAGACGTTGCCAGATCCCCTACCTCAACATAACCTCCTACGCAGACGACACTCAACTAATCCTTTCGCTCACCTAGGAGCCCTCTAACACCAAAACCAACTTCTCCAACACTATGGCCAACGTAGCCAAATGGATGAGGGACAACTGCTTCAGACTCGACTCAAAGACAGAAGTACTGATCTCCGGGAACAAAACTTCCTCCTGGGACCACAACTGGTGGCCAGCAGAACTTGGACCAACTCACAACACAACAGACCTTGCTTTGCAACCTTGGCATCATCCTCAACAGTCAACTGACCATGAAACAACAAGTAAAAGCAGTTGCCTCCATCTGCTTCCACAAACTTTGTAGAATCTTCAGATGGATCTCAGTCAACACCAGAAAGACTGTCAATCTGGCCCTCGTAACCAGCTGCCTCAACTATGTAATGCTCCCTACGCTGGTATCCTCACCCAGCCCCTCAGGTGACTCCAGACCATACAGAACACTACAACCAGACTCATCCTGGACTTCCCTAAACAGACCCACATCACCTTCCACCACAGAAATCTCCACTAGCTCCCCATCCAGAAGAGATTCCAGTTCAAGATCCTCATGCGCGTCTACAAGGACCATCCTACATCGACTGAACTTCCATCAGCCCTCTAGACACCTATGAGCCTTCTTATTCACACCCCCCTGCATCCGTCGCAGCCATATCGGGGGCCTCTCCTTCTCCTACATTGCCATCAAAAACTGAAATTACCGACCCTTCCACCTGCGAACAGCACCCTCTCTGGAGGAGTTTAAAAAGAAACTCAAGACCGGGCTCTTTGAAAGAGACACAGCATACTCATCGCTGAGATACCCCTAGGAATGACAGTACTGCACCATACAAATGCTGATTGATTGAATTTTAAGTTCATGCAAGGAGGGGGGCATCTACAAAATGTAGTAGAAGAGTTTGTAGCGGGGGGGGGGGAAGGCTTTAGTTTAGGCATAATGTGGCTACTAAACCAATGCCTTATATTTAGGAAGAGAGCATTAACACTCGCCTTGCTTTACAATATTTTTCAAACTTCAGATCCAGATTTTTACTCATATTTAAGGCAGCCAATTATCTGGTAACCTCCTATCTATGCAAAGTACTATTGTAATCACTGCAAACTTCCTCAGAAGACAATCAATAACCATAAAACAAACCTTTACGGGCCTAGAATTTACTGACTGTGAAAAGTCCTGCAAAAATGAATGCACATGTCCACAGGTGACCTCCCACTGCTCTTTGAGTACACTTTAAGGGCCACACACCAAGAACGTAACATAGAAGGATGAGGGTTTAAACCTTTGCAGTTCTCTTTGGGTGCCACAGAGCAGAGGCTTAGGGCAGTATCCTGGGCCCATCTACACAACACCTACAAAAACATAGCACTTTTAAGTTTAGCACAGTCCCTTGCCAACTGCACATTTCGTTATGGTGGAGTAGATTTCAACACACCATGGCACAAGAAAACCGAGATATAGATCTGACAATGAAAATAACTGCCAAAGAAAATAAAGGTCGATATTTGTTCACTGATTTAACTGTAAACATACACTTATTTTGAATAAAACCCGCAGCATAATACATTTCAGCAATATGGTGAGATTTCTGCTTTACTGTATGTATTACAATGCTGCATGAAAACAGATCTGCAAAAAGATACAGCTCTGGACAGAAGAACAAGGACAATATAGCAATTTGACTTTGAACATCATTAAGGAGCTTAATTTTGAGAGAATCATAAATGATAAAGAGCAATACCTGAGAACCCTTCATTTTTCTAGGCCCTTTTTAGGCTTGCCAGTAGACAGCTTTACCTGTGTGCTGTCAAAAACCTATTGTGAACAATACAATATGGATACAGTAGGCTTTGGGTCAACCCCGTGCTCATGACTAGAAAGCTTTCCTGCTTGCTTGCTACCGGGTTACATTCTTAACCATGTGCTCTCATGCTACCAACTCCTACCCAAGAACCACTTCAAATCCCTGCTCTCCGTTTTTAGGTCGCAGCCTACCAGACAGGGCATCTGTGTGGTATGCGAAAGACATCTTGTAGAGTTTCACAAATTTGACCTGGGAATGAATTCTGCCCATCGTTTGCCAGTGGCTTTGTGGTTTGTAACACGTTTTCTTGCTTCACACTTGCTGGCTTTATTTGCTTTAGGTTGTCCAGCTTAAGTCTGTACCTCCCCATGTAAAAGCTGTGTTTACCGTATTATTCCACAAACTCGTTTTCTGTAATAAAAAGGCCTGTAATTCTTATTCTAATCTTGTCACATTAGCTGGGCATTCAGAGATCGAGGTCAAATGTCAGGTGCTGTCTTCCGAGGGCACTTGTTTTTCTTGCTACTGAAACTCTCCTCCTCCTCGTTGCTAAGGTACCTCCGTGTCTGTCAGAAACCCTTTGATTTGTTGGTACATTGTACGCCTATTTATGGTTTCCTTTTGCCACAGAACCATGGGAAATTTGACAGTTTGTGTTCATGCTACCTTCCCATCATTGAATGTTTTGGAAACTTTTTTTGGTCTTTGTTTAATTTAAATCTTGCATTCATATTGGACTGTATGCCATGATTATGGCATTTTTGAAATTAGGTTTTCCCCATTTGGTTGTTGGAGAGAGCAGAAAATAGATATAATTAATTATATGTGGTACAGTCAAAGAGATGGTGGCATAATGGTAAACTGGTTTAATCAAAAAGAGACTAGCTCAAATTACTTTTAGGGGAGGGGGAAGACTCTGGTATGTTTTGTCACGGAGTGTGAACACCCGGCAAGTGTGTTCATAAAGCCCTCACCCACCAACCTAGTTGGTGGCATGCTTCATCATCGGGCCCACCCAGTGGCACCTAGCGTGCCCCGGGTGTGCTTCAACGCCTGACTACAGCGGAGCTGGTATATTGCTGAGTGTGCGGTGAAGATAGTTAAGGAAGTGATGTTAAAACGGCTGAACGGTGGTCCCAGTACCCGAGGGTAAAATTAGACTTTAATACCTGGGCCTCCGTCAGCGGTTAAAAATAAGGCAAGGGGATATAAGGGGCGAGTTACGACCCCTCACATCCAATGGGTCAACATGTTTCAGCCAGTGCCTTATGACTAAACTGGCTTTCTTCAGGACCTAAATAAAAAGGTGAGTGCAAGTAAACTGAGCAAAAACTAGTGTGGTCTTGAGAAGGGAATCCCCCTCTCACACATAGATACACTTTAGGGCGTGTAGACACATAGTCTTTCCTACACCCCCACTAGTTTACTTGCACTCACCTTTTTATTTAGGTCCTGAAGAAAGCCAGTTTAGTCATAAGGCACTGGCTGAAACATGTTGACCCATTGGATGTGAGGGGTCGTAACTCGCCCCTTACATCCCCTTGCCTTATTTTTAACCGCTGACGGAGGCCCAGGTATAAAGTCTAATTTTACCCTCGGGTACTGAGACCACCGTTCAGCCGTTTTAACATCACTTCCTTAACTATCTTCACCGCACACTCAGCAATATACCAGCTCCGCTGTAGTCAGGCGTTGAAGCACACCCGGGGCACGCTAGGTGCCACTGGGTGGGCCCGATGATGAAGCATGCCACCAACTAGGTTGGTGGGTGAGGGCTTTATGAACACACTTGCCGGGTGTTCACACTCCGTGACAAAACATACCAGAGTCTTCCCCCTCCCCTAAAAGTAATTTGAGCTAGTCTCTTTTTGATTAAACCATATATTAACCGGGGACATGGACTAGCTATCTGGTCCTACCTCTCTCTCTTGATTACGCATAATGGTAAACTGGTCAGTGTATCAGCCGGGCTGGTGCCTCTGAGAGGCTGAAAGGTGTCCCGTGGCAGACTCATTACGTATAACTGACTCAATGTAGCCTTGAGTACATCTATGCAGACTGCTGCTACTGACTCACTCCAGCCCGTTTTGTCTTTCCACAAATCCCAGATCAGTGTATGTGCCAGTGTGGCCATGAGTACATCCATGTAGATTGCAGCTAGGTTTACAGCATGATGACGGAGCATAGCACAGAAAGCGGTCTTAAAGTAGTACATCAGTGTTTCCACAAAAGGTGTTCCTCGCCATAAAGGAGTTCGTCGAGAGACAGTAATTTGTTTGAGGGTTGTTCACAAAGAGCCTTCATTCACCCATTTCCGTGTAGCCTCCTTGCAGTGACAAAGCTCCTTCGCTCCTGGCAACTGCCATTGCAGATGCCATAGAGCTCTCACATTTCAGCAAAGGGGTGGAGGGCGGGGGACTCAAACAGATTAATGGATCATTTTTTTTAGATCAATGCAGACGTGCAGGAATCCCAAAAGGAATCCTATAGAGTTGTGCGTAGTATGCTGTGATTAAAAGACATCTCCTGGAACATGCAAAATAAACGCCTTTATTTATTTATCTGGAACAGGGCTTTGCATTCTGAATATAGGCGTCACCCTACGCATACGTACCACTTAAGGACGGCCCTTTTCTATATTATCTATATAGCCAACCCGTAACACTGGAAAGATTGATTAGAACAATTCTGAGATCAACTTCTAATGCAATTTTGCACAAAGCACACAGCAAAAACTTTACCAGTGCCTGCATATGTAAGATCCTATTCGTTTACATGTTTGTAGCCTGTTCAATGGCGTGCATGTGAATGGTCAATGGAAACAAACAATGGCAAAGCCAATAGATCTTGCCTATGCGAGATATATTGGTTTGGTCAATTTTCTTTAGATATATAGTACAGTTGCACTGACATCAGAGCAGCATGGCTGAAACTAAAAATAAATTGTATGACGCTGTCAATACTGGCTCTTTCATATAGCTTTTTTTTCCTAACTTTTTGCAACATGGCTAAGAAACATCGGCAAAGCCAATAGATCTCACATAGGTGAGACCTATTGGCTTTGCCAATGCTTGTTTAAGAAAAAGTATTTTTATGAAGCTCCCTAAGAGGACTAGGATGCCTTACAGTGCTACCAGGCGGCAAGCTTTTGGCTGTCATTCGCTGCTTTCCACTTCCACCCAGCATACAAACCTCCTCTTCCTTCTCTTTGCTTTTTAAAAACTTTTTTAAAAGTGATGTTTACATAGGCCGGGCAGCTCTACACCTATATCAAACCACTCTATTGCACCAATTTGCAGGGCATCCCAAATTTCCAATATGATCACACAAATGCACACACAAATGCACACACAAATGCTTGGCGGCCATTAAGACATACTTATTTTTTATACTTGAAAAAGGGATTCCATGATGTCCACCCTGGGCAGCCACGTGCACATGCACGTCAGGCACCTTGGCCTCCAGTCATCGGTCAAGACAACAGACTAAATTATTCAGGTAGGGAGCTTCGAGCTTTCTGCCCTCGTCTTAACTCACATTTCATACACCTTGATTTTAGGCCACTACTAGATCCTATATCATTTAGCTGTCCTACTTGTAATCGCCATTTCCTAAATCCGATCTTGAGGCCTCGTGTGAATTTGACTACGCCCGCTCACTCACGGCATAACGAACAACCTTAAATGGGCACTAATTAATGCCCACTCTCTCCCTAAGCATAAAGTTGACATTGCGGATTTTATCGAGGCTCAGTGTCTTAATGGACTTTTTATCACAGAAACTTGGGGCGATGACTTTTGCAGTCCTAATTTAGCAGTAGCGGTTCCCAAGGAATTATTCTCTCTTCCGGTGGGATAGACCACTAAGAAAAGGGGGTGGACTGGCTTTAATTTACCAGAGCGAATTTCCTACTACCTGCAATGTCGTTGGTAACACCGACTGCGAAGCATTCCAATTCATACTATCCAGAATGAATCAGGCGACTTTCGCTGAGATTCTTCTATATCGTCCGCTTGGAGCCAGCAAAAATTCATTCAAACAAATCTTTCAAGCACTAGCAAAAAATAACCTCCTATTTGATCATTTTTCCATTCTGGGAGACTTTAACTTCCATTTGGAAGTAATAGATGATAAAGATACTTCAAATTTGCTTGACATTGCAAAATCTTTAGGACTCAATCAGATCATTCTGGAGACCACACACTCAGCAGGACACACGTTAGATGGTCTTTTCACCAACAATCCGTCCTTACAAATTCTAAATATATCTCGGTGGTGTGGGCGGATCACTATATAATTTCTTTTACTATTGAAAATGTTAGTGGACACTTCCAATTAGCCAAACCCTCGGAACCTGTTCCGAATAAGGCTTGGAGTAAACTCAACACCGAAGCATTAGCTCAGGCTCAAAAGGATAATCAACCGCTACTTCCTTCTAATGCTAAATCAGCTACCAACAGCTATTCAGACTGCCTATCAGACACTTTCCGTGAACTTGTCCCCACCAAAGTTAAATACACTCATAGAAAGGATTTGTCCGCACCTTGGTTCACGGAAGCTCTGAGGCTTGAAAAGCAATCCTGCAGAAGGACTGAAAGGAGCTAGAGGAGACAGTATGATGTACAAGATAGACAGGCTTGTAAGAGCGCTCCAGCTAGATATAAAGATATAAAAACTACTACACTGCCTTGATAGATAAAGCTTCAAACCTGAGCAAGGAATTTTTCCCGGTGGTCAGGAAACTTACGACGACTTCTAACAGTAATGACTCTAATCATAGTCAATTGTTCTGCAATTCCTTAGCAAATTCTTTTAAATGATCTGTTCCTGAGGCTCATCCGGGAACTTGCACACACGCACATATCTTTTTAAACTTTTTAAAACTTATGCTCGAAATCTTGTATGTCTGCAATCAGTGTGATTTACAACTACTATTGCATTTTTAACTTGGGGGCTTGTGTGTTTATGCTCTTGCCTCAGCCGACTTTGGGCACTGTTACCACAGCGTATGTCAAAAGGAGATCTTACAGCGTGTGTGAGTAATTGTTTGCCTTACCCGACTCCACGCTGGATTTTGGACGCTGCTTCTAGCGCGGCCGCCATATTGGGGGAAGTAGGTTGGCACGCTAGTGTTTGGCGTCAGGTGACCTTAAAGGTCGAACTTTTCACCGCCGATTCAGATCTGTTCCTGAGGCTTTTTAATTCCATCTCTAAAGCTGTTGATGAGCTTGCCCCCGCATCTCTTCGGTATTCGGCAAGGCGTAAACCTTCTGCCCCCTGGTTCACGGAGCCGTTAAGACTTCTGAGACAGAGTTGCCGGAGACAGGAGAGAAGCTGGAGGAAATCCTGGGATCCTATTGAAAGAGAGGCACACAAACGTCTTTTGCGAGAATATAAGACTAGAGTAATTAAAGAAAAACAGGAGTTTTTCTCTAATCTTACCACATCTCTCACTTCGTCTAGGGAACTCTTTAAGATTGTGGACTCTCTGTGTTCCCTCCAAGTACTTGATCCAGTTGTGGGATCACAGGAGTTGTGCAATAATATCTCAGAGTTCTTCTATAAAAAAATCGAGGATATATATCTCGCCCTGGAAACTCAGAGGAACACTTTGGGGGATCTTTCCTCTCTAACTCTAGCTAACTTAGAGTCTTGGTCGAGAGACCCCACCAAGACCTTTACTCATTTTCCCCCGCTCTCCCTTGATGGGCTTGATCGCCTGTTAGACAGGACAAAGTCGGCTTCCCCTTCGGACCCTTGTCCACTGAAGATTCTGAAGGAATGTAGGGATACCCTTTTGCCGCCTCTTCTTGAAGTGATGAATGGTGCCATGGCTCAGGGTACCTTCCCTTCGGTTTGGAAAAAAGCAATAGTGAAGCCCCTTTAAAAAAAGCTCACCTTGGACCCCGAACAGCTTAAAAACTTCAGACCTATCTCTCTGTTACCGGCCCCTGCAAAAATCCTCGAATCCATCTGAATTTCCATCTATCTTCTTTTTTGGATTCCTCGGGGTACCTAGACAACTCCCAGCACGGATTCAGAAAGTTCCATAGCACTGAATCCGCACTTACTATGGTGGTCAATAACATCCGCCTGAAGGTAGATCTGGGCCAAACCACTGTGTTGGTCTTACTTGACCTCACAGCAGCGTTTGATACCCTGTCTCCCTCTACTTTAATATCTCGCCTGAGGGAGGCAGGGATTGCGGGGTCGGCCTTGAGCCTTCTGCACTCTTTTTTACATCTAAGAGAGCAGAGAGTCATGCTCGGAGAGTTCCTCTCCCCTGCCAAATCCGTGCAATATGGGGTGCCACAGGGGTCGGCCTTGAGTCCGACCCTTTTTAACATCTATGTGGCCCCCCTTGCTAGGTTAGTAAAATCGCAGGGGATGGAGGTTGTGTCATACGTCGATGACACTCAAATTATGGTGTCTCTGGCCCACTCTATTACTACATCCGCTGTCAACTTTAGGACATGTATGCAGACAGTCGCGGAGTGGATGGTCCAAAACTCCCTAAAGTTGAACGGCGATAAAACAGAGATCCTGGTCTTTGGCAAAGACCAGGACATTTGGTCTAAGGAGTGGTGGCCTACATCTTTGGGCACCTGCCCCTCTCCTTCCCAATCGGCCAGAAATCTCGGCGTTATATTTGACACATCGCTGTCCATGACTCTTCAGGTCAACAGAACGGTGGCCACTTGCTGGGGGATCATTAAGATCCTTAAAAGAATTCTGCACTATCTCTCTCCCCAAGCACGTAAGCAGACGGTTGTTGCATTAGTGGGCTCCAGGTTGGACTACTGTAATGCACTTTATGCAGATTCCAACAAGGGCCTTATCCAGCGCCTTCAGGTCGTGCAGAACACGGCTGCGAGATTTGTTTTGGCTCTACCTAATGCATCCTCTGCTACAATGGCCAGGAAGAGCCTGCACTGGCTTCCCATTCAACAGAGGATCTCATTTAAGATCCTTTGTTTGGTCTACAGAGCTCTTTTAGCTGGCCCTCTGGACCCTTTGGGCTCTCTTTTAATTCGCTATGCTCCTAGCAGGACCCTTAGATCTTCGGAGATGAATCTGCTTATAGTTCCCCGCGCAAGAAAGGTCAGATGGGGCAGCAGAGCTTTTTCCATCATTGCCCCTCGGTTGTGGAATGCCCTCCCTCTGGAGATTAAGGCCCAACCGTCTCTGTCCCTCTTTAAAAAGGCGCTCAAAACTTGGTGCTTTATCAAGGCCTACTAGTAAGAGAGTATATTTGCTCCAGCTAGCTTCTTTTTGGTTAGGCGCCTTGACGCCCATTGGGCTTAGTAGCGCGATACAAATCAGATTTCATTTCATTTCAGGCTCAGCCGGGAACTTGCACATATCTTTTTTAACTTTTTAAAACTTATGCTCGAAATCTTGTATGTCTGCAATCAGTGTGATTTACAACTACTATTGCATTATTAACTTGGGGGCTTGTGTGTTTATGCTCTTGCCTCAGCCGACTTTGGGCACTGTTACCACAGCGTGTGTCAAAAGGAGATCTTACAGCGTGTGTGAGTAATTGTTTGCCTTACCTGACTCCACGCTGGATTTTGGACGCTGCTTCTAGCGCGGCCGCCATATTGGGGGAAGTAGGTTGGCACGCTAGTGTTTGGCGTCAGGTGACCTGCCTCTGCCCTATATGACCAGCATGCCTCCGAGGACGTGCAGCGGACGAGTGCAGCGGGCGCGCCGGAGGTGCGCCTGAGGTAAGCCCGTCTGCGCCCGTCCGCGTCCCGGAGGCGCCCGGCCCTGCAGTAGACCTGGTTCACTTAGGTCGTGCTGCAGAGAGGGCAATTAACTACGACCGCGCCACTCTTTTCAGGCTTAGGACTATTACTAGCCGTGGGTGTGTTAAACATCTATGTGACCCCGCTAATGTCGGTCATATCTGTGAGGTTTGTGGATGGTCGTCTACTACTACGTCTTTAATACAAGAAACCTCCGGCTCAATCATTACTGCTGGGGTGACCTCCGCGAAGGCCCACGATCATCCTTGCATGCTTTTAAACACTCGGTCATTTGGTAAGCATGCCCTTGACCTCTTCAATCTACTCTCAGAGCAGAAGCCGTCATGTCTCTTACTTACGGAGACCTGGCTATGTGACTCCTCCAGTCCTGATATTTCCACTGCCCTACCCCCTAACTATTACATTGTGAGGAAGGACCGAGAGTTAGGAAGAGGAGGAGGAGTGGCCATAGTGGTGGATAAGCGATATACCTGCTCAGTTCTTGAAATTGACACTATTCCTGGGGCTGAATTACTTGGTTTCTGCTTGTCTTTTTCTCCACATCACTCTTGTGCCGGCTTATTGGTCTATCGACCACCTGGCCATCTGGGCCCTTTTTGTGACAAACTCCATCAGGCCTTGTCTCCTCTCGCAATGAAATATAAGCATCTTTTACTCCTTGGAGATTTTAACATCCATATGGACGAACCTGAGTCAGCTGACTCTGTTAAATTAAGTGATGTTACCAGTACGTTTGATCTCCTGCCTTATTTTTCTGCATCAACCCATAATAAAGGTCATTTGTTAGATCAAGTCTTCTCTTCCATGCCTATTCAATCCTATCCTCCACTTCCCGTGGTCTGGTCAGACCATTGCTTGCTAAACTTTGATATCCTGGGTCCGTCTAAACCCTCTAGTACTGAGAATGGCCCTCAACCTATGGTTTTTCGTCCCTTTCACCGTGTTACTACCATCATGCTGGAGCAGTCCCTTGCATCCCATCCTTATCAACTGACCGGCATTCTTGAGCAGGATTTATCTAGCTTTCAGTCCTGGCTCGTTCAACGCTTCGACGAATTAGCACCCATTCCTGCTAGATCTAAAATATCCCAACGTACCTCAGCCCCTTGGTTTACCATCGAACTTCACGGGATTAGGAAAAACTGCAAGAAAGCTGAACGAATGTGTCGAAAAAACTATGAAGACCCCCTGAAAATAAGGTTCAAAAATCTTACTAAGACCTATCATAAAGCAATTATAACGGCGAAGAAGGCTTTCTTTGCTAAAAGAATTGACTCGGCCTGTAACATCAGCAAGGAAATTTTCAAAATCGTCAGGGAATTCACTTCTCCCCCTGCTTCAAGCCCTACATTCTCTCCCTCAGAATCTTGGGTCAATCAGCTGGCCAGCTTTTTCTTCAATAAAATTCTTAACATCCAGGCGTCTTTTCCGCCCATTGCCTCTACCATAGATCTAGGTACCCTTACATCTGCAATGAACATCTCTCAAGACACTGATATTCTCTCATATTTTCCACCTCTGTCCTTTCAGGCCTCGCTTGATTTGTTACAAAAATTGAAATCTGGTTCTCCTTCCGATCCGTGCCCCACTAAAATCCTTTCCAAAATGGCCCATGTTCTTAATCCTCTGATCAACCCGCTTCTTAATGCCTCCTTTTCCTCTGGCGAGGTTCCGAAGGCCTGGAAAAAGGCTCATGTCATCCCTCTCATAAAAAAACCTAATTTGAATCCCTTAGAGCACTCCAATTATAGGCCTATATCTCTGCTTCCTGCTCTTGCCAAACTTGCAGAAAAACATGTGCATTCCATCTTGTCCAACTTCTTAGAAACTCATGACATTCTGCATCAGACACAGTCAGGGTTTCGATCCAACCTTAGTACAGAAACTGCACTGTTGGAGGTAACTGAGTCCACAAAGGAAGTGACAGATCGCGGTGGGAAGGCTATGCTGGTATTACTGGACCTCTCAGCGGCATTTGACACCGTCCCTCACAACCTGCTCCTTTCAAGACTCCATGAGATCGGAATCAGAGGGACGGTGTTCAATTGGCTTAAGTCCTTCCTCTCCGAGCGTCAACAAATGATCTGGTCACCACCTTTTTCAGCTACCGTTCCATCACTGGATGTGGGAGTGCCACAGGGATCAGTTTTAAGCCCTACCTTATTTAATGTTTATCTTTCCCCTTTGGCTGAACTAGTGGAGACCTATGGTGCTCGTATTGTGTCCTACGCTGACGATACGCAGCTGCTTTTCACCTGCGATAAGTATTCCGATTTTGCTGGTGATTCCATCAAAAGCTGCCTGGATGCGGTCTTCTCCTGGTTTCAGCAGAACCAGCTCAAATGTAATTCAGACAAGTCTAAAATTCTATTTTTGGGCTGCTCTCCTGATACTCAATGGAAATCTTGGTGGCCGGCAGACATGCATCCTCCCTCGTCCCCTACTGCGGTCGCCAAGAATCTGGGTGTCAAAATTGACAATGGTCTTACCTTCAAACCCCAGATCCTTACTTTAGTCGGCCAATGTTTTGGTCTACTACGCAAGCTCAGGAAATTTCTTCCACTACTGTCGCACTGTCATGGGAGAATTACTGTGCAAGCAATGATTGGATCCAGACTCGATTACGCCAATGTGCTCTATTTAGGTCTTCCAGAGTACCTCCTGGCTCGCCTACAGACCGTACAGAACTCAGCCGCGAGGGCCATTTTTGGCCTGAGCCGCAGGTCCCATACCTCGACCCTCCTTGAATCACTCCACTGGCTCCCGGTGAGGAAGCGTATCATCTTCAAGACCCTGACCATGACTTTCAAATCCTTGCATGGTACTGGTGCAGTCTACCTTAGGAAGCATGTTCAGTTCTATCATTCTTCTAGATCTCTACGCTCGGCCACACAAGCCCTGGCTGTCGTCCCAGCTGTAAAGCATGCAAGTATTGGAGGTCGCTCTTACAGGGCTCGTGCTCCGCAGCTTTGGAACAAACTCCCCCTTTTATTGAGAAGAACAGACAATGTCCTGTCATTCAGGAAAAGCCTTAAGACCTGGCTTTTTGGCCTCTGGTGTGTTCTGACTCCCTCTACAGATCTGTACAGCGCCGGGACACTCTGCCCGAGTAGCCGCGCGCTATATAAACCACCATCATAACATAACATAACAAATGATAATGGAATCTTTAATAATTTTAATAATAACACCAGGCCTCCTCCTGAGCAATTCATACAGCCAGTGCAGGGTTATTCCTCCTTTCACAATTTTACCTCTATCACGCCAGAACAGGTGACAACTTTTCTCCTGCAAAGAAAATCTGGCTCTCCCTACAACCCTTGTCCAGTAAAGATACTGAAACAAATAATCCCTAGGAACCTGTTGAATATGTTTAACATCATGTTTTCTACGGGTGTATTCCCGCAAATTTGGAAACAGGCAATGTATTCTTCCCCCTTTAAAAAAATCTAACTTGAGTTGCACGGACACTAATAACTATCGCCCAATACTGCGCTTGCCTCTGCCCTCACAAATCATCCAATAAATCGTGAATATAGAACTATCTAAATATATTGAGGACAGTCATCTGTTAGATCCAAATCAGTTGGGCTTTAGACCAGGACAAAGTACCGAAACTGCCCTGGGCAAAGCAACGGAAGAAGTGATGATGGCGGTGGATAAGAACAATAGTTACTTACCTGTAATCTGTGGTTCTCCAGTATTGGTGTCTTTCATAGATTCACATGCCTGAATCATTCCCCGTCGTCGGAGTAGGAGTCCCACGGTATATAAAAAAGCAGTAATAAGCCATTTGTACATAGCAAATAACAGTTACAATAAACCAGGAAGTGAAGTAGCCTCAGCTACCAATGAAAAAACTTCCACATTAGTGACCATCCAAGTCATTATGTTAGACCAAACTGCAGCCAATCAGGCCACAGCTCCCACCTAGGTATTCTCCCCAGAGACCCAGGCTGTCAGATTTTTGTAGCACTGGAGTGTACCAGAGTATATACAGCTATATCATAACAGTCTGGGTGAGACTCTGAGGGGAGGTGGGTGGGTGCATGTGAATCTATGAAAGACACCAATACTGGAGAACCACAGATTACAGGTAAGTAACTATTGTTCTTCTCCAGTATTTGGGGTGTCTTTCATAGATTCACATGCCTGAATCCGAGTAGTTAGCAGTAATACAATATCTCGCTCTTATACGCCAAAACATAGTTATCATGCATAAAAGAAAGCAATGCAACATCATAAGAAAGCGTAAAGAGTGTAAAGGAGGTGGGAGAGAACACCAGAGGCTCACCTTACTGAAACAGATTTCGTAGGACTGCTCTCCCCACCGAGGCATCGGTGTCGCTTGAAGAATCCAGACAGTAATGCCTCGTGAATGTGTGTCTGCTGGACCATGTTGCTGCTCTGCAAATATGCGGGAGAGGCACACCAGCAAACAACGCAGTTGAAGAGGAGACTGCTCTTGTAGAATGGGCTCTAGGTAAGGTCTGTAAGGGTTTACCTGCTTGTTGATGGCAGAGCCCTATCGTGGATGAGACCCACCTGGCGATAGTCTGTTTAGTAACAGCACAGCCTTGTCTTGGCCTGCCATATGCCACAAATAGCTGATCCGTCTTCCTGATGGCAGCTGTCCTTGAAAGATAAAATTTAAGGCATCTCTTAATGTCTAATGTGTGTAAAGTCCGCTCAGCTGGTGACTGCGGATTGGGAAAAAATGTCTTAAGTATCACAGGCTCATTGAGATGAAAATCCGATGGTACTTTGGGCATGTACTTCGGGTTGGTGCGTAGTATCACAGAGTCAGGTGTGAATTGCAAGAATGGTGGCTTAATGGTGAATGCTTGCATGTCACTCACTCGTCTGGCTGATGTTAGTGCCAGCAGTAATGCAACCTTCCAAGTGATGAACTTGAGATCGACCTTATGAATAGGCTCAAAGGGATGGCGAAGAAGCTGTGCTAGGACAATATTCAAATGCCAAGATGGAGGTGGCCGGCGTACAGGTGGAAACATACGAAATAAACCTTTAAAGAATTGTTGTATTATCCTTGAGGAGTATAGAGAAGTCTTACCGTCCTGACGGTATCGTGATATGGCGGCTAAGAACACTTTAAGTGTTGAGTGCGCCAAACCTGATTTAGCGAGCTGCAAAAAGAAGGGCAATATCGCTTCTGGCTCCGCAGTCATTGGATGCAAATTCATAGTGTGGCACCAAACACAGAAACGTTTCCACTTTAGTTTGTAAGTTTTGTTTGTGGAAGGCGCCCTAGCATTGGCCAGGACTTCCTGACAGTCTTGTGGAATGTTCAAGTGCGCAAACTCGTGGTGTTGAGGAGCCAAGCCGATAATTTCAGAGATTGAGGGTCTGGATGAAACACCTTGCCTTCTTGGATTGTTAGAAGGTGTGGAATTCGGGGCAGTTGAATTGGCTCGCACTCTGATAGAAGGAGAAGCTGCGTGAACCAATATTGTCGTGGCCACCGTGGAGCAATCAGGATAATTCGACACGGTTGCTTTCTCAGTTTCTTGATGACTTTGGGTATTAGCGGAATTGGCGGGAAGGCGTAGGCAAAGATCCGTTCCCAATTGAGTGATAGAGCGTCCCCGCAAGAGTCCCTGTGGGGAATCCAGCTCGCAAAGTGAGTACATTTCTTGTTCTGATAAGTTGCAAACAGGTCCAGATCGGGGAGACCCCACCTCTGGAAGATCCGATCCAGCGCTGGCTGATGCAGTTCCCATTCGTGAGTGCTGTTCTTGGATCTGCTCAGCGAATCTGCCAGTACATTGGCTACTCCCGGAACATGCACCGCTGACAAGTTGATGTCGTGATCCAGAGCCCAAGTCCAGATCTCTTGAGCCTGTTGAGACAACCGGGCTGATCTTGTGCCCCCCTGCTTGTTCAGGTAATGCATGCTCGTTGTGTTGTCTGTTGGAATCAACACTGTGGAGCCTTGTAGGATTGCCAGAAAGGATTTTAGGGCGAGGAAAATGGCTCGTAACTCCAGCAGATTGATGTGCCATTTCTTCTGTTGAGCGTCCCATTTGCCGCTGATCGTCATCCCTTGAAGGTGAGCGCCCCAACCTTCTAGGGAGGCATCCGTGGTCAATATGAATCTTGGGACTTCTGCGAGGAAGGCACAGCCGATTTGTAGGTTGCGTGCCTGACTCCACCACAGGATTGTGTCCTTCATTCGAGGCGTCAGTGTAATGAGATCCTCGAAGGACCCCGATATCTGCATCCATTGGTGACTGAGTTCCTCTTGTAATGGTCTCATCCTCAGACGACAGTTTGGAGTGAGAGGGATGCACGAAGAGATCATCCCTAGGAAAGATTTGAATCTCCGAACAGAAACGTACTCTTTTCTGAGGAGTGTGGTTGCCATCGTTCTGATCTTTGTCTGCCTTTCGTTTGAAATGAAGACCTGGGCGAGCTTGGAATCCAGCGTTGCTCCTAAGAAGGACTTTCTTTGAGATGGAATTAGATCTGATTTCTCGAAGTTCACTGAAAACCCCAGGCTTTGAAACAGGCAAAGGCATTTTTGGACATGGTCGTTTGCTGTGGCGTAGGAATTGGCCTTGATAAGGCAATCGTCCAGATAAGGGTATATTTGAATTCCCTGCAATCGTAGGTGCGCCGCTACGGGTGCTAGCACTTTCGTGAATACCCTCGGGGCTGAACGTAGTCCAAAGGGAAGCACCTTGAATTGGAAATCCCTGCCAGCCACTCTGAACCTTAGGAACTTCCTGTGTCTGGGGAAGATAGGAACGTGGAAGTAGGCATCCTGAAGGTCGAGTGTTGCCAAGTGGTCCCCTTCTGCCAAAAACTGTAGGATCTCCTGGAGTGTTAACATTCTGAACGTCAATTTTTTGATGAATTTGTTCAGGGCACGCAAATCGAGGATTGGGCGCCATTCCCCTGATTTTTTGCGTATCAAGAAAAAACGAGAGTAAAAACCTGTCCCTCTCTGGTGTCGAGGTACTCTCTCGATTGCCCCTTTTCGAATCATGGAATTGATTTGGATGAAGAGCTCCTTGAGATGTGCTGGGGGCGGCCCTTTTGGAGGAGAATTTGGAGGGGTTTTTACAAATTCTAAAATGTGTCCCTTGGATACCACATCCAGCACCCATTTGTCTGTAGTAATCTTGGACCATTTTGAGTAATGTTGGGATATTCTTCCTCCAATTCGTTTTTGGCGGGGACACTTTGGCGGCAGGAAGTGAACCTCACTTCTTGTTGGTGTTATCTCTTCCGCGATATGTCGCTTTTCCTCGGGGCTGTGTGTAAGAGTTACGTCTTTGGCCATAAGGCTGTTGCTTATATGGCTGGTACCTCTGTGTGTTTTGAGAAGTGGTGTAGTTGCGCTGTTGATAATATCCTCCCCTATTGGAGAAATTTCCCCTTCCTCTTGCGCCACGAAAGGAAGATTTTCGAAACTGCAGAGTGCCCAAAGATCGTGCAGTTTCAGTATCCTTTTTGATGGCCTGCAAAGCCTCATCCACGTGCGAGCCGAATAGGAACTCGCCATCATAAGGCATATTTAAGACCTTGGACTGTACTTCATGTCTAAAGGATGTAGATTTCAACCATCCCTCTCTCCGAAGGACTGCGGCTCCTGCCAATTGTCTGAAGCCTGTAGCTGCTACATCCACTGCAGCGTCAATGATCTCTGACGACGCACACTCCCCTTCTTGTAAAATTTTGATAGCCTCAGACCGGTCCGGTTCAGGCAGTTTCTTAATATAAGGCGAAATGTCAGACCACATTTGCCTATCGTATCGGCCAAGAATCGCCATAGAATTAGCAACCCTTACTGTGGTTGCTGCAATTGTGGAAACTTTTTTGCCAATGGTATCGAGTCGTCTTCCGTCTCTGTCTGTAGGCGTGGAGATTTGAGTTGATGGGTTTTTCGCCCTTTTTTGAGCTGCTTGTGCAATGACTGAGTCTGTCTTGGCCTGTCCAATCAGGCAAGCCGGTGAGGAAGCAGGCGCTCTGTATTTTTTATCCACTCGTGGCAAAACTGGAGGTAAAGAGTTTGGAGTGGCCATGATCTTTAGACCTTCTTTCCAAATAAACTCTATGATCGGTATCGACCAGCTCTGTCTTTGGGACAGATTTTTGAAATCATACAGGAAACAATCATCCTGTTTTGTCTCCATGGTAATGAGAAATCGTTTGGTAGCGTTATCCATAATCCTATGGAAATTTGCAATATCCACCGGTGGTGATTCAGCCTTCGGCTGTTCATCTGGAGCAGGGGAGTCAGCCTGATAATCCTCATACTCCGACGAATCCGAGTCATCCAATTCTCCTTCTTCCTGAGCCTCCTCTTCAGAATTGTCATCCACCGGTTGAGTAGATGGTACCGGCATGGATGGGGCATGTACCGATTCTTCCATGTTAGGAGGGACTGAATGCGGAGTTCCTCTAGGCGGGGGGGAAGTGATGTGTGATTCGCCCGATTCCGAGGGCGGAAAACGTTGATAGTAATCATCCAACATGGACATTAAATTTCTAAATAATTCCATGGGCATTTGTGTCCCTGATGGGGGTGCAGGATCCAACCCTGTGTGTTGCGTCACCTGCTCCTCTTCCTCCTGTTCCTTAACGTGTATGAGCAAGTCAGATGGACTCGTAGCTGCCGGAAATAAGTCTCCACCAGAGTCCTCGTCAGAATCCAAAAGCCTGTCTGGCATCGTGAGTGGTGACATACATGCAGCCTGAGATGGGCGTTGTAGAATCGCCGCAGTGGTGGCTGGAGAAGGCAACGATATGGGGTTGCTCTTTGCAGACCATACTTGAAGATCTGTGCAAGTTGACAGTTTTGGCGTCATTGGATTCCCTTGGGCCACCGAGAAGTCCTGTGGCATTGACTTTGCTGTGAGGGACGAACTCGCCGTCGTCGACGACTGTGGCTGGAGAGGTCTCGTCGACGATCCATTTTTCGATGTCGACGACGTCGTCGTCGTCGACGGAACACCTTTCGTCGTCGACGGAACATATTTCTTCGTCGACGGGGTCGTCGACGGGGCCGTCGATGGGGTCGTCGACGGGGCCGTCGACGGCGTTATCTTCTTCGTCGACGAGGCCGTCGTCGACGACTTCGTCGACGGGGCCGTCGACGGTGTTTTCTTCGTCGACGGTTGGATCGTCGACGGAGTCTTCCTCGTTGACGATGAGTCCGTCGACGGGTGCTTCGTCGACGGTGAAGCCGCCGACGGCAAGGCTTTCTTCGTCGACGGTAGTGTCGTCGTCGACGGGAAGGGATTTTTCGACGCTGAGGAGGGCTTCGTCGACGGAGGCTCGTCGACGGTAGGTGAAACTTTCTTCGTCGACGAGATGGGACGAATTTGAACGTGCACATAAGTAGGTGAGGACACTGAGGACACCACCAAAGAGGGTTTTGGTGAGGAATAGGTCGCAGTAGAAGTCACTGTAGTGGCAGTCTGACAGGAAACCGGCAGAGAAGCTGCTGCCTTGGTTGTAGGCCTCTGAGGTGACAATAAAGGGACAGTCTTTTTAATGACAGGCTGTTTGACCGATTTTTGACAGGATTTCTTCACTTTAGAAGTCGAAGGTTCCTCAGCAGCGAGCGCGTGCTGGGCCTGTTTCGCCACCTTAGCCTTAGGGGTAGTTACTGTACCCTCAGCTATTCTCTTCCTAGATCCCATAGAAGACATAGAGGCCAAACTTCCTACCTCAGAGAGTGGCAAGTCCTTGTCCTTATTCCGTTGTATCCATAGTAGGAGGCGACCCTCTCTGTCCCTGAGGGTTTTTGTTGGAAAAGTGCGACAAATCTTGCATTCCTTAGCCTGATGGTCTGGATACAAGCAGTATATGCAGAGAGAATGAGGGTCTTCCTTGAAGAGCCTTGCCTTGCCACAAGAGTCACAAGCCCTGAAAAGGGACTTAGATGTGGACATGTTGGAAAGAAGAAAACTTTCAAACTTTCAAAGTAGAAGAATAAACTGAGCAGAGCTCAGAGAGACTCCCTATCACACGACGTGCGGTAAAAAATCTGACAGCCTGGGTCTCTGGGGAGAATACCTAGGTGGGAGCTGTGGCCTGATTGGCTGCAGTTTGGTCTAACATAATGACTTGGATGGTCACTAATGTGGAAGTTTTTTCATTGGTAGCTGAGGCTACTTCACTTCCTGGTTTATTGTAACTGTTATTTGCTATGTACAAATGGCTTATTACTGCTTTTTTATATACCATGGGACTCCTACTCCGACGACGGGGAATGATTCAGGCATGTGAATCTATGAAAGACACCCCAAATACTGGAGAATGGGGGTTCCGCAGTCATGATCCTCTTGGATTTATCGGCTGCGTTAGATACAGTTGATCACAAAACCCTTATCCACTGTTTAGCGGAGATAGGAATTAGTTGGTGGCCGGAGAAACTTCTTCAACCCCCACTTCCCGTTCCCAAAGCTAAAAACTTGGGAGCCATCATTGACGAAAATCTCAACATGGGAGCCCAAGTATCAGCGGTGACCTCCTCAACCTACTATATTTTAAAAAATATTCAGAGAATACAGCCCTATATTCCCGAAAGTTATAGGAAAAATTTGAACACTGCACTAGCCCTTTCAAAACTGGACTATTGCAATAGTCTTTACTTAAACGTGGAAGAAACACACTTAAGTCTGTTGCATCTGGTGCTAAATGCTGCTACCAGAATGATTCTTAAGCTGCCTAAATATCATTCCATCTCACATGGACTTTGAAAACTACACTGGCTCCCAATTTGCAGCCGGGCTAAATTTAAAGCCATACGCCTTGCTCATAAAGGACTATATAATACAGGACTGGAGTTGCTCAGGAAGGTGTATAAATAGTATATCCCCAGTAGAGATCTTCCCTGCGCAAACTCTAATACCCTAACTGTTCCTAAATTAAAAAAAGTTGATTGGGGTGGTAGGAGCATCATCTATGGCACATCTAAGCTATGGAACAGCCTGCCGCCACACATTAGAGCATTGGTTCATTGTTGGCATTCAGGAAGGAGATTAAGACCTGGCTGGTCAATCGTTAAAATGTGCCGGTATAGTATGCCTTTTGCTCAGATAGCGCCAAGACACCCTTGAGTATTCGCATGCTTTAAAAAACTTCCTTACAGAACATAACATTGGAATAGTCTTGTTTACAAGCTATGTCAAATTCAACATGCACCGGCAAAGTCAATAAGCTCTGTACCTGCAGGCAAGTTTTCGGCTTAGTCAATGCTTGTTCCTTTTTGTTCTAACAGAAATACCATTCTGTGAACCATATATGTTAAATGTGAAACTGTTGTTCTCTACAATACCAATATATGTTATTCTTCTGCTTCAGAGCAGATCTTATCTACTACATTCACTGTTTCAACAATGAACTTCAAAGCCTACTTAAACAGTCACTCTCCACCAACTATGTTTTTTACTAAGCTCTCCTCAGCTTAGCTCTAGGAATCCTCAATGGGAATTGCTACTTTATAAATGCCACTAACCCAAATCAAATGGCGAGTGCAATCCTCCTCTATTACCAATGCAATTAAGAGTTTTGACAGTAGGGGTAATATGCCTTGCAATGGGCCAGCTTTGTGTGGGACATGGCCTTCAACTAACATATAACTCACTAACATCCTGCAGTCTTACATCCATTGAAATGCCCCATCAGCCTCGCTGTGAGATGCAAAGTCCAGCCTCTAACATTACATACCATAATACTAATCTGCTCATGCTACACCAATCCAGGGGTCCGATTCCCAAAGGGACTTACATCTCATAAAAGTACGAGTGCAGAGTCTCTGCACACAGGACGGAATTGCAACACTGGTCAGAATCTGCGCACTGCAGTGCTCAGTGTGGAGATTTCCCCTTGAATACAGGAGATTCCGCCCCGGAACTTTGAGAGTTGTAAGTACCTTTGTGAATCTGGCCCTTTTTCTCCGAATTCTATGCTACACTTTTGTCATGGGGTCATTTATATAAGTGCTGATGAAAAGTACTGAGTACCGTAAAACAACAGGGAGAAACTAATACAGAGTAATATATGAAGATATAGTAAGATATAAAGATGCAATAGATGCAACATCCCTACATTTGGCCTTTCTGCTAAGCACATCATCTGGCTGCATGTCATCCTACGTTCTTTGCATGCCTGTAATGGACATAAGATGAATGAAGCAAAGTTTGACCCTCCAGACGACCTTTTAAGCCAAATGAAGGACCTGAATAGGAGCACATCACCATACTACCAAATGTAAATCCCTAATTCTCTTCTGAGCTATGCTTATCCTCCATGAGACATAAAACACTTGAAAAGTTATGACAATAGAGCTCTGAGAAAGTTGATCCTTGACACCATCAAAGAGAATAATATCACCTTCTGATCCACAAGAAAAAGAATCCGTTCTATCTCATCTTTTGAACTCTAGTTCTTCTCACTCTTAAACTTGTTGATAAAAGCATCTTCATGTTGCACTCTTAGCTCAATTCTTTTTTTCCATTTTCTCTTGCCTCTTCCTTCAACCACCATAAACATTTACTTCTTTTATAAATAGTTGTTAAACATTTAGGGGCATATTATCAAGGACAGGCGATACATTATCGCCGCTTTTATCGGCAGGAAACTTCCGATAAAGCGGCGATAATGGCCTCGATAATATGCTCTATGAATTCCAATCGAAGCCCATGTTACCTGTGTGTCTTTTTTTGCTACAATTCAGTTTGTTCCCAGATGTAAAGTCTGACATTGCTATGCTCACTGTATCTTATTATCATAACAGTTAAAAATTGGGTTGTTGGGTGATGGGGTGTACCATAAAATGTCACTACATTAACTTGTGCTTATCCCTCTGGTAGCTTGGCTCAAAAGCAGTAAGGTTTAACTCAGAGGCAATGTTTAAAGTACTTATGCAGCACTTAAACAGTAAAACATCAAAAACACAGTACAAGAAAAATCCCACACCACTTTAGAAAAAATAGACAACATTTAATAAATTACCTGACATCAAAAACACAAAAATTCAATCAGTAGAACCATAGATATACAATTAAATAAAAATTGGGTTGGTATAGGGCCTAAAAGCACAAAGTACCACTTGCAGTTATCTGGTCCTGCAAGACCGGGTGAAAGTCACAAGTTCAGGCTGACCATGATGGATCATGGGCCTAATATAGGGAACACATTAGTCCCTCTGAAAAAGCTGGCTTCTTAAGTCCAGCAAGTTCTGTTCGCAGTGTGGGAGGCTGTGAGGAGCAGGGAGAGTATCACGGATGCTTGTCGCTGTAGCACGAAGATCCTGTCAGGCGTCACAGAAAGTTGTTGCTGTAAATAAAATTGTAAATTGATACTTGTACTTGTATAGCGCACTACTCACCCGCAAGGGTCTCAAGGCGCTTGTACGAATACCGCTGTGGAACCCATCCTGGCTTTCCCTGTGAGGTGTCCACTCCCATTAGGGTCTGCCGCTCTAACCATTGAGCCACACTTCTCCACACCGCTGGAGATTCACGTTGGCAGTCAACAAAGCCGGTCAATGCTGTAGCACGAAGTGCAGTTCTCGTGTTGCTAGTAAATACTGGGGATCGCTGTAGCACAAAGGTTTGGGTTCACCGGTGCTTTGCGTTGGCATTCTGCTAGGACAGGAAGATCTTAGAGCAAATGGGATTGCTCCTGGTCTCAAAGAGCCCAAACTACAGGATTTCTCCTTTTTGAGTCAAAGGAGTGCACCCTGATGCCAGCCAAGAGTCCTGGATACGGGATGGTAAGTACCCCTTAGGGATCAGGGACTCACACTTACAGAGTGCAGCAGGACTCAAGCAGTGCCAGTTGCAGGACCAGGAAGCAGGTCAAGACTTTGGAGCTTGTTATGCCCCCTTAACTCAAAACAGGAGATCAGTCAGCTGAACCTCAGGGTCTCTCAGCCTGGGATAACGGGAATAGGTCCAGTCTTCCTTCTCAGCAATCATGGTAGACCTCAAGCAGCAGGGCGCTGACTGCCCCATTTTCAGGTCTCGCCTATGCAGCGCACATGCGCTGCATAGGAAAAACACCTTTCGTCATCGATTCACTAAAACCCTAAAAACGTGCACGCATTGCGTTTCTTTCAATGGCAATGCGTGCACGTTTGGCGATTCCCTTGCGGGAGTGAGCTTTGGCGCCATGTGTTAGCAATTATAGGTCCTGGCGCTGCTCGCTCCCGCAAGTGAAATGCTTTCACTTTTGCCGACACTTTTTTAAGTGCGCACACGCTTGTTGCTTTGTTTTCAATGCACTTTTTTAGGCACGTGCACTTGTTATTTTTTAGGCACAGAAAGATTAAGTGTTTTGTCTAGAACCACATGATATTGAGCTGACACCGAGACTCGAATTTGATTCCCTAGGTCCCATGTAGGCGGCTCAGGCCATATCACCAAAACCTCTTTCATTTAAATAGGAGAGTAGTTTCTGCACTTTTCAGCAGCAATACATGTATAATGGGAGAGTGCTGGCACGTCTCAAGGGCAAACAGGTACAAGGACGAGTACCTGCTCCAATATATTTCCATTTATAACACTTGTCTTTGGGTTTTGGGTGTTATGATGCCCGTACGTCAATGATGTGACATCAGACGCCGGTCAAGCTGGAGACGGCTGGACGTTCTCTCAGGCCAGTTCAGATCCAAGCGAAGTGCGTCTTTTTGGGGGGAGTTTTATATACTACGAATTAGACCCGAGGGTATCAGAGCGGTTTACATTAGCACCTGTTGCCGTGCAGAGGGACAGATTCATTTGTTTTTTTTGTTGTTTTAAAAAAAATCTTTTTATTGCAAAGGAAACAAAATCAGTTGGTCATCACATACAGGGAATACACTTATTACATGATTCGCATTGGAGAAACACAGTTTACACAGATCTTTCTTATGCAGTACTAGTGTGATTGGTGCCAGTTCAGCTATAAGTCATATTGTAAGCAATTCGTCAATGGGAGTAATTCAAAGGGCTTCACATAGGTTACCACGATACTCATTCCAGTTGGACCATACCGCCACCCACTTCCGGGGGCAGCCCCGGGCCACATATACTGTCTTCTCCTGGACCATACACCAGTCCATATCTTTCCATTTGTTGTTGTAATGACTTGCCCAGAATCACAGGAAGTTGAGCATCCCTGAAGAGACTCGAACCAGTTGCCCAGTTTCGAAGTCGACCTCTCTAGCCATTAGGCCACATCCTCTCCTGTTTGTAGCATTTCCTCTCTCTCACACTCGCTTTTGGTGTTGCTTTATTTTTCGCTCCCTTCGCCCACATTCCACCGGGCCACATTTGTTACCACACCCCAGCCCCTCCTTCTTCGCTCCTAATTCATCCAGTCAGCCTCGGGCTCACAGTAGGCGCTCAGCCTGAGCCGGTGCTGCCCGCGGGCTGGGGGCAGAGGCCTTGAGCAGGAAAAAGAAAAACAAACAGAGTTTCTGAGCAGATGTGCACTGTCCAAAAGTTGGTGTGAGAACAGGCCGCAGAGCAGACACGATGGGGACGTCACATGAAAGCAAGAAGGGTGAGGAGCCGAAAGAGGAGGCTGTGTATCTGGAGAGGAAGATCACGCTGCTGCAGGCCATCTCATTCACCATTGGCACCATCATCAGCAGCGGCATATTCATCTCCCCCAAGGGGGTGCTGAAGAACTCGGGGAAAATCGGCCACTCCCTCCTCGTATGGCTGGCCTGCGAGGTCCTCTCCATGTTTGGTAGGTGTATTTTAAACCCCCTGTCATATGGGGACGTTGCTTCCAGGCAGTGTCTTTCTTACAAGAAAACAGGGGATTCTGGGAGCTGTAGTCTTGGTTTCAGCTTAGTTGAACCAATCAGACGGATAGTAGCCCTGGAGAGGAGACAGCGTGTCCGAGTGACGAGCAGTGTCTGGCACCGATACCTGAAGGGCAGTAGAGAAACCTCGGCCCCGTCTTACTGCATGTTCAGCACCAGCCTGTGCGAAACCTTCACGTTTTGCTGCAGGCCCCCCCTTGGTACCGTCAGACTGCCTCTGTTACCCGAAGAGGATAACACCAGCATCGCCCATCACGGATACCCCGAAACACTGAAAGGTACTGACAGGTCACAGCCTGGACCCAGTACTTTCCCTGGAGAGTACTGGTACCTCTCAGCATGGGTTGGAAAGTTGTCACTGAAAAGTTGTGGCTCTTTACAGCCTGAGTCCAGTACTTTCATTGGAGAGCACTGGTATCTCTCACGATTTTGGGTAGGAATAAGATCCAGAGTCAATTATACATGTGCATTGCACTGAAATGTGTTTTATATTTTTTTTAGTTTTGATACTGTCAACAGCATTTATAATATTTTGAGCGCGCACAAGATAGTGCGGGTTTTACTAAACTTCTCCCAGGTTTGTTAATAAACATTGTAGAGCTGTTGACAAACAGTAGGCTAATATAGCCTTATTTAAGTACGAAATAATAATTATCCCTGTTCGATTTTGGAGTTTATTTTAGATAGAAATTCACATTTTATTGCAAAACAAGATTAAAGGGGTACAGTACAGACATGAAGGACTAAGGTGAACATCAATCATTGGAGAATGATATGATGCAATAGTGCGCTACTGGACATATAGAACAGTGGTTGTGACAAAAGAGAGAAACATGGTTACGAAATGAATAAACTATTGAGAGGAAAATAAAACTACATTGAAAATATAGCAGTAAAACAATCCAAGTTGAACAAGCATTGGCATAGCCAATAGGTCTCGCCTTTTGGACCTTATAAGTACTTAGCCATGCAACAGTTGATATTGTTGCACGAAGGATATTGTGCTGCATAACTTTAAAACTTATAAGGTCCCTAAAGGCGCAACCTATTGGCTATGCCAATGCTTGTTATACCTGGTGTCCACTTTTAAGTAGGGAAATCTTCAGGAGTTTTTCACCCTAAGGAGGTGTATCGAAGTCCTTACCTCCCTGCCTTGGTCCCAAGTCTGTCTGGGGGCACAATAGGCTTGTGTGAAATCCTTTCTGTGTGTGCTGATGCAGGTCAAAATAGCAATGTATCCTCTGGTAGACCATGCGAAGCTCAGTGTTAACATTCATCCAAAACAAACATATCACTCAATCGAAGGAGAACACAAAGGGAGGAATAATGTTCTCTGCTAAAAAACTAGTGTGTCAACACGCAAGTATGGTAAGAGAATTTGTACATACCACTTTATTAAAATCATTTTTTTTAAATTATAAGAAATAACCAAGTGTCACAGGAAATGTAATCATATATTTTTCATATCTATACACAATAATACCAATGACCTGCAACAATATCAATGACACAAAACCAAATGCAAATAGAGAGGTAAACCAGGTGGAAAATAAAGAAGAGAGTATTTAAAAGACTATACACTTTGTGATTACTAAACGATATCCATGTTTGAATCACGTTGAGGCTTGAACTCGATATATTGGAAGTTATTAAATATCTTTTGTGACAACCCACAGCACGGATTAGGTATCAATGTCTTGATGCGTTTCGATGGTATTATCCTTATTAAACCATTTTTATCAAGACTGTGAATTTAACTCCCAAGAAGCGTATATGAGATCAATCAATATGAAACACCATCCAGAGTGTATAGTGCTGCTTATAAGAGGACAAGAACGGATGTTTCCTTTTGGGATACCCTGACTTGTAGTCCCGTATTAGTCTCAAAAGAAAATATTAAAGATGAACAATCTTCCAAATTTTATTCTGCAATTTACATGTGTGTATCCACTGTTGTTTCCTTTGGAATGTCCTAAGTAGTAAAATCACAATGATCTCCAAGATAGTTTGTACAGATGTTCAATATTTAAAAATGTCCCGGATCTATGGACATGTAGTTCATTCTATACATTCAGGTAAGTATGGTTCCTAAAGTAGACTTTAAAAAACTGGTCACAAATCTTGCCCTTCATTAATTGGGTCATATTGCCTGGAAACCGGCGTTGCCCGGAGTCCGGTCTGTGTTTGTTCAAGAATGGAAAACTGATGCAGGCCCACTAAAGTGAAAGTGTGGTGGGAGACAGCTCAGCCCCACATCTAGTCCCCATTTGTGATACTGTCTGGGAGGAATACATAAAGGCCAACTACACCTAGTCATGTGATCCCGGAACAGGCTGCAGGCACAAAAAGGTCAGACAATAAAATGTGACCTTTCTAAAAGCACATCAAGTATAATGGGGGGACCCAGTGTCCATCAGAACCTGGGCGTCTATAATATGTTCTACAATTGGTTCTGTCGGGTAAGTTATTGTTTTATAGCTCCATCAAAACATGTACAGAAAGAAATGGAAACACACCTGGATTGAATCAATCAAATGTAATATATTGTCATCTTATTCTCTTTTTTTTGTTTTTTATAGTTTTTGTCACAACATAATATGGCTGTCACAAGCAAACACAGATAATTGAAAAAGGTGAAGGGGTGACTTGTGAGTGATTAGGTGGTGATCTAGAAGTGACAAGTTGCTGAAAGTGAAAGAATTATGTACAGTGCTATAAAGAAGTATCTAAAATGTTCAGATCAATAGACATCCGTCCCTAAACACATGAATCTCCAATACGCCTATTACATATTCAGTTTTTTTACGTGAGGTGGAGAGCGTAGGCTTTGGAGTGTCAGGACACGTGGACGTTTCGACCCAGAGACGTGCGTGATTGCGACAAAGTCACAGCGGATCTTCTTCAGGACAAGGGGAAGACAGCCAGTAGAGGTGGTATTGGATACCACTTGAAGTCTTATTCGATGAAGCATAATCCACTAACTGGTTGGATTGTTAAGGGAGGGCGGGAAGGAGTCACGTTATTCAGAAGAGAATCTTATTCCTTGAGTCAAAGTTAGGCTGGGCAGCTCGCTGAATGAACGGGATGCCCCATATTTCTTTCACTTTCAGCACGTTGTCACTTCTAGATCACCTAGTCACTCACAAGTCACTCCTTCGCTGTTTTCAATTATCTGCGTTTGCTTCTGAAACCCATATTATGTTGTGATTTTTTTTTTTATAAAAACAAAAAAAGAGAATAAGATGAAAGTATATTGAATTTGATCGATAGGTTTGAGGGTATTAACGTTTTACCTCTGGGTTACTTCTACCAACCATGCATCTCGTATGGGGGTAATACAGGCAGACATCAAATAAGTCAGGACGGTCCTACAAATGGTCTCATTTTATTGAATAATAGATATGAGGCCCTGAGCACACTAGATGCCAATGACTGACTGCCACCTAGAACAGACGGGCAACTTACAGGGATTAGCCCAGCACTACTTTATAGAGAATCCATAGACCCGGGCCAAAATACTAGCATAGAAAAATGTATAGTCCTGACAAAGGATTTATCCAGTTTAGTGGTTTGGTATAGGCTAACTGGCGCCACTTAGACAGTCTCACAGTTTTATCCAGATGCAAATGTTTATCTTTCACGGTGCTACAAGGTAGAAGGAACCACCTAATCCTTCCAATAACGAGCTTACGCTTCAAACAGAAACAGACTCCTTAGCACACGTATATCACAATATAGTTCTATATTGGTGTTGCCACCTCAATTGACACAATTACAATATGTAGTCCTTGGTAATACAGGTATTCAATTTTATTCTTGAATGTTGCACGTTCTCCACACAGCCGACACGTGTTTCGTCGTGACCGGGAGTATAACCCAACGACTTTTTCAAGGCTGTAGAAGTTCAAAATAAACAAATATGTAGCCATTTCAAGTACACTTCCTTTAACATACGTTATACTATTATACCAAAATTGCACAACTCATGTGGCCCTTGTCATGCAAATTCCTGCTCTTAAGTGTCCAGTTTGGTACCTTACAAGCCGTATTATACACATTTTTTCTCCTCACTGAATAAGTGTGATCCACATCTTGATAAGGTGCCACAATGACAATGTCCATATATCCACATATCTTTGGTATAAAATCTTTTTTTGTTTGAGTATCATTTGAGTAATAGTTAACACATAAAGTACCTCATTATCTTTATAGAGGTCTATGATCCCGTATGATCTGGAGAGATCTAATATCTATAAACCTTATTAAGGCGTGGGGTTCATATTTCAATTTGTGTCGTGACCGTCATGCTCTTGATGTGTATTTAGAAACACCCCGGACCTACACCATGTGTTAGGTATTCTCTTCTAAAGTACCGTGAGGTGATTCGTGCCTATGGTTGTCTTAAGTTTACACAACATGTGGTGGTATGTGATTGATATTCCAACCATAAATACCTATTTTCAAATCCGTTTTCTTTTACTGTAAAATAAAGTCATTATTTTGAATTATATATATCAATTTTATAGATGAGTAGCATATTACCATTAATTTTACATTTATTCGCAATGATTAACTTACTTAGTATGCGGTGATAATTCCAACCCGCATAGGGGTTCTACGGGGGTCTTCTGTTATAATGTCCACTCTATTATGTCCAATGGACTCCACTTTGGTTAAGTTTGGCTGAAAGGAAGTTCAGTATCCTGTATTAGTATATATTAGGATGCCATTAATATTAAGTAAACTCTTTTATTTCCTTGTACTATTTAAATGGAAAAGATTCCACCTGTTCCCGGAAGGATCCCCTCCTTGATATTCCATCTCATGACAGGTTATCGATATTTACCCGAATAACATAGCATTCGCTAAAACCCATATATAGTTATCTGTAACAATAACTATTTTTACAGTGTTTCCCTATTATACTTCGGCCTTATGAGAAATGTCCACTGGAGTGTTAACACGCACTTGTCCTTATTTAACAGTATTGGTGCCACTAGTTTCTTTCCACCCGCTAAGGAGTATCTATTTTATATATTTAAACACCCAAGTCACTGCGGTGTATAAGCGCATTCTTCCCTTAGTACTCGCTCCGTTCCGCTTACCTTTCGCCTCGATAATTTTTTTCTCCGGTGCCCCCGTTCAGGATTAGCGTGTTCGCTCAATCATTATTCTTTTCGAATGCCCCGCGTCTTTATTTAGAAACACTTCCGTGTTTCAAGCAGAGGTACCCGATTGGTTGTTACGGGTCATATGATCCCCGTTTCACACATCTCTATCAATTGGTCCAGAGTAGTCTCGTGGGTCTATCTAAACATAACTTTCCGTGGTGAATTAAGGCGCCATCTTATAATATTCTTTTTGAATAGAATTTTGATTGTAGACATGTAGTTAATAGAATATATCAGTAGTTATGAGGTTTTTCGAGACATACCTCATAGTTTCTATTAGATATTCTCAATTATCCTATCCATCAGATTTATTTAAATGGTTTGATCGTTTAAAACGAGTTTTAGTTTATACTTATTCGTTTTCTTATTGTACCCAATTTATATGTAGCACCACTCATTTTTATGAAAGACATTTTGGCGACTAATTTAATTAAACTAAACGGATTTATTTAGGTTGTTCTTTTAAGTTCAGTCAGAAAATTTATTTATTCCTTTGGTTCATGCGGGCCTAATTAGAGCTATTAATTATTTTGTACATTGGATCAGTTTTCGTGTTCTATAGAAATATTGAGTTATCATATTCTTCGGGTTTCACAGATGCATGCAATCGTGTCCCGTGCAGTAAAACATATCATGAGAGGCCACGTCCCGGTTGATAAATGAGATGAATTACGGACCGCTTATTTTTATGTCATGCATATTACCCACGTCGCCCCTATAATTAATGTGCTATTGTGAGTGTTTTGTTTGGGTGATGATACTTCCATTCAATACTTACCAGTTTTCTCAAACGTGTATGATTAAAACAAGTCGTAAAATGTGCCCATATGTGTTCATAAGTGTTTCTTAGTGAACTATTGATCTCTCCAACATGTAGGGTCAGTACATGGTCATGGTACTCACATTACCGGATAGTTATTTTGTCACATCTCATATACATACATCATCAGGAATACATTTTTTATATACATTGGAAACATAAGTGACATTATCAGGAATCATCTTCTATTCTATACTGTCCCCATGTATCTATTATGTCCCTAGAAAGTAGTGTAGCTCATGGTCAATATTTAAACCATGTTCCACACTGCGCATTTTCATGATCCAGAGAGCCTCTCTCTGTCTCAGTGTTAGCTCCCTATTTCCGCCTCTAGGGTGTCTAGGTGTATGTTCTATTCCAAAGAATTCAAACATCCGATGTGTTTTTTGTGCGGGGCAGATTGACATATGGGCAGCCACAGGGTATCGCATATCCCCCTGTTTAACCGCCCTGATGTGTTCATTGATTCTTTCCCTTAACATCCGTATAGTACTGCCAATGTATTTTTTACCACATTTGCAGACAAGGATGTATGTCACGAATTTTGTCATACAGTGGATATTGGTGTGAATGAGGTATTTTCTCCCAAAAGGACCCTCAAATTCTGTCACTTTTTTGCTGCAAAAACTGATCCCTCTGTTGATGTTTGCAGATGATACCTTGTTAATTTCTAAAACGGAACAAGGCCTCCAGAAGGCCATTGATCGCTTTGAGGTATTCTGCAAGGACCATGGCCTCTCCATTAATGTAAGCAAGACTAAGTTCATGGTCCTACATAAGCACAAGTATGTAAGAGGGAGGGTGGTCATGAATGGTGCCCAATTAAAACAGACCCAAATCTTTTCTTATTTGGGCATAACTCTTGGCTCGAAACTTGACTGGAAACCACACACCAACCAGCTGGTCATTAAGCACGCCCAATTAGCAGGTGCCCTACACAAGGAGCTCTTCCACTCCCAAACACATCCAATTGCCCCAGTGTTAAAAATCTATGACGCAAAAGTCAGTGTGGCGGTACTCTATGGGGCAGAATTATGGGGCCATAGCAATCTAGCCCCATTGACTAGCGCCCAAAACAAGTTTTTACGGGGCATAACGGGACTCCCAGCGTCCACTCCCCTACTTCCCCTATTTTATGACTTGGGATGCCGACGACTGGAGGATTTAGCTCGATATAGACCAGTGGCATACTGGAGGAGATTGTGGGTTACCCCGGAGCTCTCCCAGTATGCTCGGGCATTCCTTGAAGTCAGAGACGCTGATAGGGGACACACAATCCCATGGATGAGGGAGGCAAGGGCAATGTACACTGCCATGTGCTTGGGCTCCTTGTGGGAAGATCCCATAGCTAATTCTTTCCCGCCCAGGAAAGTTCTCGGAGAGTTATATTGGAGCTTGGTTTCATCGAGAGGGTTCAGGAATTGTACGGGCCCTTCACTTACAGCTGACTTTCTGGAACTAAAAAATGAAGTGGCCCTGGAAGGATACTGGGACTTTATTATGGTTCCTGGAGACAGGAAGAGGTACCACCAATTTAAACTCTTTTACTTCCAAATGGAATGTCAATTATAATCCCAGTTGTCCCTTTTGCCCTACACACCGGGAAAGTATAGCCCACATTTTGTTCATCTGCCCAGAATACAAATCCCCAAGGCAGATGTGGTTGAAGCCCATCTGTTCCCAGATGGGCATCACCACTGGCTGTGAAGCATTGCGAATTCTTAAAACTAATAGCTCTGAGCCTGTGGCTATAGCCGCCGCTAAATTTTTACACTGGATGTGGATAATACGCACACACAAATTAAGTTTAAAATGAGACTCTGTGTTTTAGAAATATTTTAAGACTTTGCTGCTATAATTTCCTTCTCGGATATCAATTGTATATGGACCTTGGCTTTTAATCTTTTTAACCTGTTGTAACAGTTATTATGTATGTTTTATAAAAATTATATACATATTTAAATTATAATTTTAATGGATGGACTAAGTTAAATACCACACCCCCTGATGCATTTCTATGGAATTGAATTGGACAAATGGAATGTTTCCTATTTTGTTTTTTTTAATAATGTGCATCTTTTATGATATCAATATCGAAATAAAGATTTTATGATGATGATTGATTCAATTCAGGTGTGTTTCCCTTTCTTTCTGTACATGTATTGATGGAACTTTAAAGCAATTACTTACCCGACAGAACCTTTCTAAAAGTGGCTTTTTTAGAATTGTCACTTAAGAGACACCAAACATGACATGCCTAGCTGCTCCCACACTAAAGTTATGTTATGTCATGTTAATAAAGATTTTAAAGCGCACTTTTACCCAAGGGTGTCTTGGCGCTCAGCACTGCCTAACTGGTTTTCAGAAGAGAAGATGGCTATTTGGAAAACAGACATGTTTTCAGCCCCTTCCTGAAGGAAAGGAGCTTGGTAGAATTCCTGAGATGCACTGGTAGGTTGTTCCAAGCTTTTGCAGCACAAACGATGAAACTACTGCCACCCCAGTTGGCTTTTTTCACTCGAGGAACGGTCATTTGCTTTGCTTCCGAGGAACGCAACGTCCTTCCGGGGACATACCATTGAAGTCGTTTTCTCAGATAATCAGGGCCACTGGCCATCAAGGACTTAATGATCATGCAAAGCACTTTGAATTGTGCACGTTGTTTTACTGGGAGCCGGTGAAGGTGTTGAAGTCCCTTTCTGAGACGAACCTTGGTGTGCCCGTTAGCAGCCTAGCTGCCGCATTTTGCACCAGCTGGAGTCTGTTCAGATGTTTCTTTTGAATATTCAAGTACAGACTATTACAATAATTCAGCCATGACAAAATGAGCGCTGTGACTGCTGGCTTAAAGCTATCCTCTGGTAAAAAGATTTTTATTTTCCTCAAAACTCTGAGGAGGAAGAAGCTCATCGAGACAACCCCACTGACCTGATGGCCAAAAGTAAGTTTGTTATCCATAATCAGCCCTAGGATATGGGCTTTCATAGTAGCGGCTGGGGGCATTCCCATTTCTTCAGGCCACCAGTCCGGTGTCCAGAAGTGCCAAATAGGATGACCTCCATTTTACCTGAATTGAGTTTCAAGCAGTTCAAAGACATCCAGCCGGCAATGGCTTATCACCTATTAAATGTTATGAGGTAACCCAATGTTATCATACTGGAAAGGTAGGCCATTCAGAAGAGAAACAAGCATTGGCATAGCCAATAGGTCTCTCCTTTGGGGCCTTATAAGTATTTAGTTATGCAGCACAATATCCTTCGTGCAACAACATCAACTGTTGCATGGCTAAACACTTATAAGGTCCCAAAGGCGAGACCTATTGGCTATGCCAATGCTTGTTTTACTTCTGAAATAAAATAGGAAGGAAAAGGGCAGTAAGGAAGTGAGTGTGAGAGCAATAGAAGCATGATGGGACAAGTGAGGGAGGGAGAAAGGAAGAGATTAGATCAGTGAGGTAGGAAGGAACGAAAAGAAGTGAAGGAAGGGAAGGATAGAGAAGCAAATCGACTGGAAGGAATACTTGGTGGAAGGAAGGACATAAGGCGGTGGGAGAATGGATGAAGTGGAAAAGAATGAAAGACTAGAGGATAGAAACAAAGGCAAGAAGAGAGGGGCTTTAGAAGGAGCCCACTCATGCTGGGCGTAGTATGTGCCTGATAGTTTAATGCGCTCGGGAGCATAGAATAAGCTGCCATCATATGAGTTCCCTCTAGATGACATAGGGTTGGCATTGGAAGCTGGATACATCCTGGGTGCAGGAGTGAAACAAAGAGAAATACTTTGTTTTAAAGATGCAGGTCATGGTACCTGCGGCACATGGAGCCGGACCGAGAGATGCTGCGCCCCATCCTCACTGGAGCAGGCAGAGCCGCAGCCTAAAAACACATATAGCCCTCACACTCTTACTAGAAGATGGTGGGATGGCTCTCCGCACTCAGCTGACCGCAGCTTATGATTATTTTTGGCCGATAGAGGAATTGTCAGGGGACCTGAATGACCATATAAGACAGCGAGCTCAAATCAAGCAATGGTGACTGTCCAGCACTCCCTAAAACAATTAAACGTCTGAAAGATAAATAAAAAAGCTATTGTAAAGGACTTTAAAGTGTGCATGCACACCTTCAAATAGACTCCTAGATACTAAGCAAGCTACTCAAAGTGGCCATTGAATGAATCGGGGCAACAAACCTGAAAGTCTTGTGTAGAAGTGCCAAAAAATGTGTTGCTTTTGCTTGCAGCTGGTGTATGCAGCATTGACATTTTGCGTAATACCTAATTAAATCTGCAAGCTCTGATCAAATCAGACCGTATTTGAAACAACTGGTTTGTTAAATTTACTACGTGAGAATTCACAATCCATCTCTTTGAAGTACATTGCTTCTTATTCCTTGTTCGGTGGGGGTGTCAAACCTTTCTCAGAAGAGAAGTTGCTTCAATTTGCAGTTGTGGGTGTTAGATGGTTCACTTGAGCCGTTGAATGAATTTCGCTCCCTGCACCACTCCAAAACACGCCTTTTTAACCAGACATCACTTTGGTATATATATTTTTTTCCATGTGCTTTAAAAAGAAACTGCCCTGCATGATGGCTCAATTTTAAACCACTGCTACTTACACAGCAAGCACTGTATGGAAGCCAGAGTGAAATCTTTCCATCGTGAGGCAGAAGGTGGCCGCAGTCAGTAGGTCTCACCAACATGCTGCATTTTCTTCACTCTGTAAGCCACTGTAAGCTCCCATCATACAAAGTGAGGGACATTTGTTCTAGAATCCTCAGTAAGTAGTTTTTGTTATTTACCTGCATAGTGACTTCCTCAAGCTTCCAATTGACGACAGCTCCTTAATCAGCCGCATCATTCCTTCACAGTGTGCATCATCCTAGGCACAGGGAGGGGACGGGTGGGAGCAAACAAAAAAGCAGGAAAAACCTTAAAAAAGAAGTTCCAAAGGTCAGTGTGGTAGCCTCACTCAGGGATGCTGTCGCGCGGAGAACGGACGAGTGGGAGCCTGTTCCAATTATGCAAATATGTCACTATGGGGAGGGGTATGAGTCAGGGCTGTGCCTGGTAGATGAAGCACATGTGAATATTCACGGGAGACTCCTTGGGCCTTGCTTTCGTTGTCTGCCTGCATTAACAGTAGCCTGATAGTACGGTGGTCTCTCTCGGGAATTACCTGCTTGACTGTCAGTGAAAGTGAGACGCCCTGGGAATGCTTCAAAACGCGCGCGTGAAGCAGCAGCTGTTTTTTCTCTTTTTGGAAGCACATACCCGTGCTTGTGGCTCGCCCCTGCACACTCCCGCAAGGTTTATGCCGCCACAAGCACGAGTATGTGCTTCCAAAAAGAGCAAACGACGGCTAAAGGTCTCCTATGCAGCGCATGTGCGCTGCATAGGCGAGACCTAAAAACAATTAGGGTTTTTTTTACTACCAGGACATGTAAAACTTGAAAGTTCATGTTCAACTTTTTAAATACAAGGCACCCTGCCTGCCCTAAGGACTATTTAGGGCCTACCGTAGAGGTGACTTATATGTATTACAAAGGAAGGTTCAGGTCTGTAAAAGGTTTATTTCGCCAGGCCGAAATGGCTGTTTAAACCTGCATACACAGGCTGCAATTGCCTGCCTGAGACATTTTTTAAAGTGCTACTTAAGTGGGTGGGACAATAGGTGATGCTGGCCCACTAGTAGCGCTCATTTTACAGGTGCTGGGTAAACGTAATGCTTTTACTAGGGACCTACAAGTAAGTTAAATTTGCTAATTGGGGTGTAATTCAATTTGACCATGTTGAAAGGAGAAAACACAAGCACTTTAGCACTGGTTAGCAATGGTTAAGTGCACAGAATCCCAAGGACAACTAAAACGAATTCAGCAAAACAGGAGGAGTGAAGGCAAAGTGTTTGGGGAATGCGGGGGCCCCGGGCAATCCCCCGGTAGGCTGGATGGGGTGGAGGCCAGTTTTTTGGCAGGGGGGCGGTTTTGGTGCTGGGGCTGATTTTTGGACCTGCCAGCGGCGTTAGTCAGAAAAAAAAAATCCGAGAAGTTTACGTCACTCACTCTCTGCATGCGTCTCTCTCTCTCCTCCTCGCTCCGCGTAGGGAAAAAAAAGCAGGCACAACTCCATCAATCTCTGAGTCTGGATTTTGCAATCTGAAAAAATAATGGCATGCATTTGCTGTACACCATTTAATAGGGTGAGTCGCGCGCAGATGTCTCCGCCGCCGCAGTCTCTTCAGTTCACCCACCTTAGGGTAGGGCTGGTGGTGATTATGCGCATTTGGGCTCGCGCAATAAAAAGTGTGCATTACCGGTGGTGAGGCCAGGTCGAGGAGCATTCCAGAAGTAAGCCAGCAGAGACTGAGACGACATCAACACCTGGTGAGAGAGGCACTCCATAATGTAATTATTTTTAGCCTCTGCCTCTGCCTGTCCCACTCCCTGCTGCCGACTGCCGCCCGCCGGTGAGTCACTCACTAGGGCCTGACTATTTTTGCAAATTTTGCAATCAGATTCATCTGACACTGGGGAGACAAGTCAGTCACGACTCAGAGATGAGCACAGTGATTAAGAATCCACTCTGAGTCCTAGTCCTCCTACCGCTTTTGAAGGCAGCCGTTTGGTTCCTCCTACCACGGGCTAGCACTGTGACTGACCTCAAACATGAGCTCAGGTCAGATTCTCTAAAATAGGTTTTCTTTTCATCAGGGTCAGGAGGTGTTGTCTGTTGTACACGTGTGTGTGTGCCCGACTCCATCCGAGTAGGGAAAGCTGTTGTAATGTTCCGAGCCAGCAGCAGGCAGGATACGCGTGCTCCCTTTGGTGGCGCTGTGCTGCTTGACTCTTGGGGGCTGTTGTAAATAACTGGGGCGAAGGTTGGGGTCGGCAATATTTTTCAGCACAAGCCCAATTTGAGGCTTGTGCTGAAAAATATATTTTAAGCAGACAAGTTGGCGCTGGCTCAGACTAGTTTGTCACCCATATTTTTTTTAATAGTCCGTAATATATTTCAGTCCGCATTTCACAGGAAAGCTACTTTCTACGAAAGGAGTTTTGCGCTGTTAAAATGCGCACTTGTGTGTTCAGTGCGGGTGGGGGTGGCGCCTGCTAGTGTGTTTTTTGAAAGACGCTTCCTGCTAGGGCCTGCTGTTTTGTTGTGAAGTGAGGAAACAGAAAGGGCCCCAATCAGTTCCGCTTTGCTAGCGAGTTGGCACTTGGCAGCCATGTGCAAAACAACACTCACCCTGGCGCGCATAAACAGACACACACAAACAGGGAGGCGGCGTGGCTTCATGGCTTGTTGACAACAAGAGGTAGCGACATGGCTGGTTTTGCGGCTAGTTGAGAGAGCAGCCCATCCAACTCCCCCAAAATACAACTTAGCAACAAGCATTGGCATAGCCAATAGGTCTCGCTTTTGGAACCGTACAAGTATTTAGTTATGCAGCACAATATCCTTGGTGGAACAACATTAAGTGTTGCATGGCTAAAGACTTATAAGGTCCCAAAGGTGAGACCTATTGGCTATGCCAATGTTTGTTTTATATAGTGCTTCCTACCACACTTTTCTCTTTCTTAGTGTTTTCAGTAGCAGATTGCTTTTACTCCGTTCACTGTTATTACGTTTACAAATCTTGGAATCATGGGACGCTTAGTTAGTCTTAATTGACTTAACATGCTGGCATTGCCTGAATCAGAGTACAAGTGCAGGGAGGACCTGGGTGGACGGAGTCCACTCACTAATTTTAGAGAGCAGACACTGCCCCCCTCAGCTTAAGTCGGAAATGTAATTTTTTTTATAAGAAACTGGAACTCGTGGTGTCCCCTTACTTGTACCAACCCAATTTCTATAAGTGTTATATTATAGCCAGGGTCAATGAAATTAAACGTAGGGGAGGACTAATTTATGAAGGAGGTTGACTAAATTATGTGGCAGCAAAAGGCAAATAACGCTGCACATGTTGTGTTAGCATAACCTTATTATTTTTGCTTTTTACACATGTAAACACTTTTTTAAAATGTTGTACCTCATTATTACCAGTTTAACACTCCAAATACAGAAATAGGAACATAAAGGGGACCAGTCAAACTTTAGGAAGGACCCTCCACCCTGCTGCAGTGCGTTTCTACATTTTAGTAACTTTAGTTCAGTGGGAAAAACATTTTTTTTGTTATTGTTAAAATCTGCAGTTGATGGGTAATTTGTAAAATGCAGCAAATCCATAATTAACGCGCAAAACGCAGGAGCCTCAAAATCGCATGATTCAAGTCAGTGTCTCTGATTATAGCATTGGCTTGCAATGTGGCCTTGCCAGGCAGATTTAACCCCCAGACAGCGTCCTTCTTAGTCATGAGCCTGGCCTTGAAAGTTGTTTTGAGCTGCTAACTGCCCACTATTTACAAATGTGTTCCTTAATAATGTAAAAAGGAGACTTATCTGTGCTTTCATGTTGGTTAAACACAACTGCAGGAAAAGAAATGCAAGAACACCAAACATCTCTAAAAACACACTATGCACTTTCTTATTTTGTTTACTCTACGGAACGGCAGTTTTTAAATGTAACTAGCAAGTACTCTGTGCGCGTACATTTACATTATACAATCCTACTTGGCCACCCTGTTTCTTAGCCCTAACTGTAAGATACATCTACTTTCTTGAAATGTGAGCTTTAAGGCGGTTATATTGCTTTCTGTGACGTCACTCCACTTGACGTCATTGCGCACTTCCTATTAGTCCTCCACTATTTCTTTTGGGACTTGAGCTGCGCCTTGGCCTGAATTTTGTCCCGAGGACTGTGCAGTGTTGTCGATGGCAGGACTCACTGTACCAATAAATATGATGGCAGCACAGACAGAAGTGCGTTTTTAGCAAATATGTACTTTAGAAATCAGTAGATTCTCCTGCAGTGGCCAGTGTGTTGTTTGAACACAAGCTAGTAACGCCTAATAAAAGGGTGAAGTTTCGAGAAATCTTTTAATGTTCTACACTGAATCTTTCACTACCTATTTAGTAGCTGGTACTCAATGACTGGTGTTGGTGTGTTGGCGTTATTCTTTTATATCAAAGTTGTCCTTCTGGTGGTGGCTCAGATTCTAGCAAGAAGGACCCAGTGCCATATGAGGCCTTTTAACACTGATAGTGCTCTGGGAGTGGTACTCTGTGATGCTGCACTGTTTGTACTCAATTAACGCAGTTGTTTGTTTGCACAGAGATCTGGTACTGGGCAGAGTGGGACAGCGCAGCTTGTTCCAGTTTGAGGGTATTTTGTTGAGCAGTCTTCAAATGGGCCTCTTTCACTAATTACTGTATTTTTTGCAGTGTTCTGAGCAGCATACACAGGACGCGTTGAACCCAGTGTCTCCTTATATTACGACGTTGGTGCGTTAATGCAATCTAATATGTAATGAAAAATGTCTTGAAAAATGCTTTGTTTCTTTCTGTCTCCAAACTTTTCTTGGGGGGACAACCCCCCAAACTCCCCCTAGTAGTGGTTGCTCACTGCGCTTGCTCGCTACACACCATGTGGGGGCTGGTCTCACTTTTACTTGGTTCTCTCTGATTCACTACTTGTGTCTATTTTTGGTGCTCTCTGAAAGAATGCCTATGGGTACATATGACTGGGTGGGTAACCTGGTGCTCTTTAACCCCTTCCATGCTTATGACAGAACGGTTCCGTCATGAGCGACGGTTGAGCTGTGCTCATGACAGAACCGTTCCGTCATCGTTCCATTGGCTCAATGGAACGTTCAGCACAGCGCAGGAATCTGCGCCGCGCTGAAGCGGTTAAGGTCATCATCCACTATTTACTGTGCTTTGAAAGTTGATACAATTGAATATGTAATGAATAATGTGCTGTAAAATTCACCATTTATGTCTGTCTTTTCCCAAAATGTTCTAGTAGCGGCCGGGCTCGCTCGCAACGTCGGAAGGGGGCTGGTCTGACAAAATTTGCCAGGGCTGCTTTCAGTTCCCAGTCCGGCCCTGATGGCAGGTCTATTAGTATCCATGCCATATCATTTTGTGTCTAATGTTCTGCATGTTATTCTCTTAGTTGAGGGAGAGTCTGCCATTCTCTCGTTTTCCTTTTTTCTATCTCCTTCCTTCTCTGTTTTTGCTCGCAATACCGTCCAGTTCTTTCTTTACTCTAGTCACAGCTCGTTCCTAACATGTTTGTGCTTTGAGGGTTAGAATGCTGGATGATATATGGACCAACTGTGGTGTCAGTCTTCATCTAGATGTAGGCCAAAGTTGTATGAACTGCGCTGTAAAATATTGACTTTTCAACTGTTTTGAATTATGATACTATAGCAGTTGACCAACGGGTACTCTGGTATTCTGCATTTTAGTGGTAGCCACTGTTTAATAGAGTAGGATAAATGCTGGGTAAACATCAGTTAGCTGCAATACTCCTAAAATACTGTAAGTGAAAATTATTGACAGTCATAAGAGTCTTAACACTAACCTTATAGAAAATCAGTCCAGCTTTTTGGTCATGCACAAAATTAAATACCACTTCCCATCTCTGCTACAAGTACACATCCATATACATACACCGCTTCCTGTGATAATTTCTAAAAACAAACCAGTCATGTTGGCCTTTCCCACGAGTTAAGGCTCGATAAGCAAACATGAAGCATCAGGCTGATTTATCTAGGTCACTGAGTACATGTCAGTAAAACTACAAAAACACACACCTCTGTTGATTAAATCTTCCCTCTATGACATCCCGTACTTCGCAATGCATTGTGAGGTAGGGCGTCATGTTGCCAAGTAACTGACAAATGGCCTACCATCTCTAGTCTGTGGACTGGAGGTTCAGAAATAAGCGACTATAAAAACCATGTGGTGTGTTATTGTCTATCTTTCTTCACAAAAGCAGCGGCAGTAAGGATAAGACATCCAGGTATACAAAGAAAACATTCTTAAATTATATATTAATGGTAGATAATAATGGTAATGCCACTGATCTGCCAAAGATTTCTGGAAGTCAAACTGTTACATTAAGCTAGAAAAAAAAAGGACTCCGAATCTGGTGAAATAGAAGAAAGTCGATCATTTCAACGTGACAGTAACAGTGTTAGGTAAAAAACGTAACCTGTTTGGCCTGGGAAAAGACTGGCATGTACGAAAACAAGATGATGTTTCGAAATGCTACCGATTGGCTCGAAATGGTCAGTAGAGAGGTTGAACTGCTACTCATACTGTACAGGTTGTTACAAAACTGAGACATTTTCCTAAAACAGTCACTGTCTATATATGTTTGATCCGTGTTTTTGTCACAGTGACACTTAGCCACAAAGACAGTCCGAAAAATAATTCTGTACGTTGAAGACGGCGACTGTTTTAGATCATCGACCAACAACAATTATATCAAGTGAATACGAATATTGATAGGGATTCTTTTGGTATACAGGTGCGCACACACACTAGGAAAATCCTGCAAGACTAATTTTGGCTTATGCGCGTGCTAGTGTCCTTACTTGAAGGCACTGCAGAGATTCCTAATTACGTTATACCCAAAAGGGGAAGCAGGAGCTGAGCTGTAATGAACAAAGGATCCGAACTCCTTTCCAAAGCTTATCAGTGGTCAAATTAGCAGATTGTATTGCATGATGGATCATATTTTCATTCCCTTCAGTTAAGTCAGAGATGTCACACACCTCGGATTCGGTGAGCAGGCGAAAGAATAGAAACCGAGGAACGAGTTGAGAGGACAAGGGTGATGAATAATGGATGATGTGGGAATCGGAAACCAGCTGCAGCTAAGAGAGGCCTGCGTTATACAATTATGCGTCGAACTCACTCTGCACATTACAGGAACGTGGAAAGCGCTAGAAGGTGAACCTGAACAGTACCTCTATTTTCCCAACTCCTGCGATAGGACAACTACAAAGCACATGCATTGGGTATGATGTGCAGTAAGGTGTGTGTGTGTCTAACAGAGAAATCGTGACACATACCTGAGCTAAACTGTCATTACCTGTGACTTCCCAGTCACAGTCATTTGCTCATGAGCTACGCTTGATTACTTCCACAGAAAAACCTGAATTTTCAAGCAAAACTCCCATGGCCCATCCCTACCCTCCAGGACACTCCTACATACTGTGGCGGATAACCCCATAACCACTGCAGCACATCCTGTACCACCAAGAAAAAGAAGTCGAACAGGGAAAGAGGGATGGGAACCAGCCAGGACTGTGACGGAGAGTTCTACGACTCGGAGTAATGAATATTACCGGTAAGTAACCGGTCGTTCTGGAAAATGGAAATTCCAAGACAGGTTACTGACTGCCAAATGACTGGGAGATTTGGAATATTAGGCAGAGCCTGACATACTGCTGTCTCTGCACAACTCACTGTTTCTTTGAAGTCCTAGGCCCATCACAAAACCTCACCATCTCCTTGTACATCCTTGCACACCTCTGTATCTTTAATGTTAATGGCAACATCTAAGCAGACTCAACTGTCCGACATGTGATATGCATAAGAAGTTACAGGGAAAAGTGGTCCTAGTATGTATGATTTTCAGCAACACAAATATTTATACTACATTTATAGTAAAAAACAAAAACAAACTAGGAAAGAGAGATGTTATTTAATCACATCCTCATCAAAGCACATGTATGACAAACAATCTTCTCAAAATATACACAAAATGTGCCCAGAGGAGAAAGGGGGGATGGTGGGGGTAGGTAAGTGGTTTGGTGAGGATTGGTGTTGGTGGTAGGTGTTTTAAAGATCCAGTGAAGTCACAGAATGCATTGTTGACATCACTATGGTGTATTTACTCAGCACCATCAAAGAACAATGTTGAACCTAGGCCATGCAATAGAACACAGTAATAATAGTCTGTTGTTCATGGATAGGTGTACCTACATGTGCTTTGATGAGGATGTGATTAAATAACATCTCTCTTTCCAAGTTTATTATTGTTTTTTACTATAAATGTATTATAAATATGTGTTGCTGAAAATCATATATTTGTAACATGTAACATTTAATTCCCAGGTCCCAGTACTTTTGGGTTTACCCTTCTAGGTAATGATATGCATAAGAAGAGCACACAAAGCACGGAGTGCTTCAGAGTTGTTAATAGTGGGGAGCTATGCTCCATAAAGCTATCCATAAAGCAAGAAGGAAACTAAACTATGTGAGGTCTAAATAAAGAATAGCCTTTGGGGTAATCAGAAACATAGTGATCTATTTGAGGTTGGCTGGGAATCACAAACATTAAGGGTGCACCTGTGAAAGGTGGGCATACACCTCCGCATTTAAATACAACAGGGCCTTTAAAGCTGGCTAGTTGTACGCAAGACTGCATGGGGGAGTCATTGGGGGCATCAACCCCTGTAACCAGTGTATAATTCATAAGAGATCAGCGTAAGATTGGGATCCCCAAAGTCAGCAGGACAGAGTAGAGGGGCAATCCTACAACTGAGGATCTTATGGACGCTAGAATGCCAGGAAAACAGGGGTTGACCAAGAAGAGTGATATTGATGATACTACCAGCACAGACTCAGTTGATTGGCAACGAAACACCAGCCGGTGTGGTATTTGTGTATTTCACCTTTATTCATTATGGTTCTTATGTTTTATTGTTCACTGCTTCCGCAGCGATTATGTTTGAAATGCTTTTGTGTTCTAAGCTCTGTGTGTGGAACCCATGGTCACGAGTCCTAATCTGGTTCTAGAGCGAATGGGCATTTCAGTTGCCTGCCGCTCTGAAGTGAATGGAAGCTCGTCGTCCTGGGTCCATGAAATAAACGACATAAACTTCTACTCGCCTCAAGTGTTGGCATTTCTCTTTCACAAGCATCTTGATTTGTCAGACACCTTACCACATTCTTTGTTGATATTTTGAGTGATGAAGCCACTGGTTGGGAGTTAAACTCATCATAGAGTTGGAGGATTCTCCAAAGTAAGCGGAGGAGTTTACATACGAATGGTGACAAACTATGGTGGGAATGGCACAAATGAAATCTCTTTTTTTTTTTAAGTGCTGACTGAAAATTGAGACAGGGCTCTCGAGTTATATAGCTACAGGTGACATAGTTCTTGCACTCAGTTGCATCAAAGTCATAGTATGCTGACTGCTGGAAAACATAATGTTTATAGCAGTTTATCAAACAAAGGGGGATATACAGTGGCCAAAATTGGCAAACAAATCTGCCTGTAATTACATATGTTAATGTGGTGCATAATGTATTCTTTAAGCACAAATATGTTTATTTCACAGAGCACTGGTGTGCCATGAGCATGTCCTTCCTCCATGAGCAGTGAAAAGGATATGATATTAAACTGTTTACAGGTGTGCCATAACGTTCTTGATATAATAGTGAAATAAATATACTATTAAGTTATCTACTGCTCTACCACCGCCTCCATTCACTAAGGACAACAGATGTTGTCATTAACTTCTGCTGTGCCATAACCCTACAATTACTTAACAATGGAATACATGTGATAACAAACAGTATTCTCTTTATCTATGCACACCTCCCGGAACAATGAACTAAACAGCACACAATGGTCATATATAAGCATCCACTGGTTCCAGTCCCAAGATGAAAAAAACTGAAGCCAAAGGTAGAGTGGTTTATAAATGTAAGAAAAGTGAGACACGATTACTGAACACATGCACCTTAGCCAATCTGTATTTTATATCACAAGTACAATTAAATATTTTTTCATGGGATACCAGAACAACAAAAGTAAAAATCCATAATTCAAAAGTAGGATAGCATTATCTTAAATTGAAGGTTTAATTATAGATTAACATCCACTCTACATTGCAATATTCACACACACACAGGGAACTAATGAGATGGTGCACATATTTGTTTCTGTAGAATACAGATATATACATGAAAACAAATGCCATTGTGTGCTCTGATCACTGTCAGACTGTACACTTACATAACCGTGATTTAATGCTCCTTACTGATGCAGATGTTGTACATGCCAGGCCTCACTATTAATTAAATGGTAGTGGATCACATTTACTATAATTCATTATCAGATTAATGCCATGAGATCCGGCTGATTTCATTCACAGTAAAAATATGTCAAATACAAGTATAAGGGACAGTTGTGCAACTATTTCATTTTGTGAATCTCTAAATGCAATTTTTAGCAACTCGCAATTAGAGAATCGCAAAATGAAATGTACTGTCTCAAACCCATCAGCGATTGCCAATGGGGACGTAATTTACCTGCCTCATCAATATTCATGAGGTAGGTTGCAATTTGAGACCAATTCAGAACGGGCAATAATAACAAGGGATGGTGGCCTGCTGGGGACAGCAGACCACGTCTGTTTGCTTTAAAATAAAACTATTTTTCAATGCAGCCTGTATGGGTTTCAAAAAGAAAAAATGAAACGTTTTTTTCATTTTTTAAAGGTAGGCTTTTAAAAAACGTTTTTACTATCATTCAAAAAGTGGAAGGAGTCCTTCCCCATTTGCAACTGTTTTTGTGATTTTTTTGTGATCTCATTCGGCTGGCAAAACAATCCTAGCTCAGTGGACTCTGCATTAGGAAGGTACGCCCTTGGCACGCCCCTTCATAATAGCAACTCGCAACCCCTATTTTGCAGTCGGCAATACCAACAAGCAAAATAGGATCTGTACATAGAAAAATCATTTTACTGGTCCCTGTGGTTCTCGGCCACTTCTGCGGGACATGAGATAAGCGTGTTCGAGGAACATAATGTGTGTGGTGCGTGAGTGATACGTCACAGTAGGTCTATATGTTATGTCGAATAACATAATATTATAAGACACAAACAAATGCGAAAGATTGCACGTACCTTAGAAAGGACTCTTCCAAATCCGGGAGATGTGAATAAAATACTGTTTTAGTTTTTACCCCGGAGGAGACTATGTCCTTTTGCTCTTCACCCGTGCTTCGTGTTGGTTTAGCTCGCAGCAGTGATGGTGAGACTTGTCCGTTGCTGCAGTGATAGGGGGTGATAGGCAGGACACGATGGACGTCGTTGGCTGCGGCGCTGCAGTTATATGCTCTGCCGGTGGAGGCTGAGGATGGCTGGGCGCGTCTGGGGATGCTCCTGCCCTGTGTTGCACGCTCAGCGGTGACGAGCGCCTGCGCCCTCCTATTGGCTGTTGGGAATTTGGTGCCACTCGTGGCCGTCCACCTATTGGTTAAGAGCAATCTGCTGTTGGACGGGGAAGAACTCGCCTGCCTCCAGTGTTAAACGACGGCGTGTCCTCATCCCTGAATAACATTTCACAACGACTGTGCCCGGCTGTTTTTTTTTTTTTATTTCCTCCATGTTAAAGTCATTCGAGAGGCAATAACCTACAGTTACCTCTTAAAAAATGTAGGTCATGACTCACGCAAGTACGGTCCCCGCATTCGAAGACACGCAGTTGTAAATATAATCTTACCGAATAATAAAGGCTCTGTAATTATGACCACGTGCAAAAGCACCACAGTGCAAGCCAGAAACAAAACACCTTTCTTTCTACCCGCCACGTGAAAGACGGTGGGATGTCGCATCACCGAGGTGAGGTATCAGAAGGTAACTGCGTCATTGGTGTGGGGGATGGAGCAGGGTAGGGTGGGGGGTGTTGCGCTCACGAGCAGGCGCCATGATTCCTCGCGATGTGAAGCGGCTCCTTTACCGATTTTTTTTATGTACAATACTTATGAGTTTATTTTAAAGCATAGCTCGCTCCCATTATTAACCACCCATTTTGCGTGCAATGCAACCGCCTTCCTTCAAATACCAAGTACCCCATTTTTAAAATTTATTATTTTCAGATACCTCGTGACTGGACTTTCAGGAAAATATATATATCTGCCTAGCACCGTCTTACCGGTTGATGCATAATATTTCATCAGTTATGAATGGCCATTCAATGGAAAATGCAGTATCGAGGGGATACTGTGAATGCTCTCTCTAATATTTTTTGTGTTCCAGGTTCCGCTGCTTTGTGTTCTCAGTATGCAGCATATATCGTTCTGGCATTCGTTTCCTTCCAGGTTGTGCATCTGAACTGGCTGTCCAAGAACATATTAGTCAGGTGATCACCCCACTTATAGCGCTTAATGGGCATTTTGAATAGCCACACGGTGTTCCGATGTTTGTTGACATGTTTCATTTATGTCTACCGCCGAAACAATCTTCAACAGTGGTGGCTCCGCTCATGAGAAGTCAGAATCCCTAATACATGTAATCGTTCACTGAGTTTATACAGGTCCCTTGTCACATATTATTAAGCTTTAGCTTCTGAAAACGTACAAATGTAGTGAACGGAGACTTGCTCGTTTTTATGTGATCTCTTTAACCTTTTTCTTTTACCACTCTAGCATAATACAGGTGTACTGTTGCAAACACGCATCATGAGTACATTACATAATTCTATTACTCTTGAGTCCACCGTTTCAATTATAACACTGAAAGTGAGTCTGCCTTCCCAAACAAGCAACCCCCTAACCAATCCCCTTGTATGAAACAAAACTGCTGCCGCCCTGTGAAGTATGTCCAGATCACCTACCCAGAAGACATACTGTAAAGTAGTCCAGCCCTGCCCTCAACAATTGGTCAGACACTGCCTTAACAGGAGGGCGAGATGGACGTATGATTGGAAGGGGAAAATAATGGATTCAGAGTAATGGAATTAGGTAATATAATTTAGTCAAACCCTTAGTATGTCAACATAATTTGTATATCATGAGAACATTATTTGCAGCAAAAACTAGAAACATTTATTAAACATTCAGTATGTACATTACATCATAGCATAAAGAAGCTTAGAACCAAAATCAGCATTGCCATATTCATCCACTTGTACCTGATAATGCTTAATGAAAGTAGAGGATGATGCTCGGGTAGCCACTCTACCAATCGTCTTCAAAGATGCTCCAAGAACCTCTGCCCTGATGGCGCGCGGATTACCAGCTCAATTTACCATACTCACCTGGGCCCATCAATCAATCAATCAGAGTACTTGTAAAGCGCGCTTCTTACCCGTGAGGGTCTCAAGGCGCTGAGGGGAGGGGGGGTGCCACTACTGCTCGAAGAGCCAGGTCTTGAGGAATCTTCTGAAGGCGAGTAGGTCTTGGGTCTGCCGTAGGTGGGTAGGGAGGTGTTCCAGGTCTTGGCGGCGAGGTAGGAGAAGGATCTGCCGCCGTTGGTCGTTCGTTGGATGCAGGGGACAGCGGCGAGGGCGAGGCTGGCGGAGCGGAGCTGGTGGGTGGGGATGTAGAAGCTGAGTCTGCTGTTCGGGTAGGCGTTGTGGAGTGCTTTGTGTGCGTGGGTGAGCAGCTTGAAGGTGATCCTCTTGTTGACGGGGAGCCAGTGTTGGTCTCTCAGGTGGGGGGTGATGTGGCTGCGGCGGGGGACGTTGACGATCAGTCGGCTGAGGCGTTTTGGATGCGTTGTAGTCGTCGTAAGTGTTTGGCTGGGATTCCTGCGTAGAGTGCGTTGCCATAGTGCAGTCTGCTGCTGATGAGGGCCTGTGTCACCGTTCTTCTTGTTTCGGTAGGGATCCACTTGTAGATCCTGCAGAGCATGCGGAGGGTGTTGTAGCAGGAGGAGGAGAAGGCGTTGACCTGCTTAGACATGGCGAGGGTGGAATCGAGGATGAATCCTAGGTTGCGTGCATGGTCGGTGGGTGTCGGTGCTGTTCCCAGTGTGGTCGGCCACCAGGAGTCGTCCCAGGCTGAGGGGGTGGGTCCGAGGATGAGGACCTCCGTCTTGTCCGAGTTCAGCTTCAGACGGCTGCTCCTCATCCAGTCGGCGACGGCCTTCATTACCTCGTGGAGGTTGGTTTTGGCGGTGTGTGGATGCTTGGTGAGGAAGAGGATGAGCTGGGTGTCGTCGGCGTAGGAGATGTTGAGGTCATGATGGCGGGCCACATGTGCGAGGGGGGCCATGTAGATGTTGAACAGCTTCGGGCTGAGGGATGAGCCCCGGGGGACTCCGCAGATGATGTCGGTGGCTTTGGATCGGAAGGGTGGGAGGCGGACGCTCTGGGTTCTGCCGGAGAGGAAGGACGTGGTCCAGTCAAGGGCCTTCTCTTGGATTCCGGCTTCTAGGAGGCGTGTCTTTAGAGTGTGATGGCAGACCGTGTCGAAGGTGGCTGACAGGTCCAGGACGATGAGGGCTGATGTTTCGCCGTTGTCTAGTTGGCGCCTGATGTCGTCTGTAGCGGCGATGAGGGCTGTCTCGGTGCTGTGGTTTCGTCTGAATCCGGACTGGAACGGGTCCAAGATGTTGTTGTCTTCGAGGTGGCGGGCCAATTGCATGTTGACGATTTTCTCGATGACCTTCGCCGGGAACGGGACCAGGGAGATGGGCCGGAAGTTCTTGAGGTCCTTGGGGTCCACCTTGGGCTTCTTGAGGAGGGCGTTGATTTCGGAGTGCTTCCAGCTTTCCGGGAATGTCGCTGTTTCGAAGGAGATGTTGATGACCTTCCATAGTTGGGGTGCGATGGCTGCATCTGCTTTGTTGAATATGTGGTGTGGGCACGGGTCTGGCGGAGATCCTGAGTGGATGGAGTTCATGACCTTGCGTGTCTCGTCGTCGTTGGCGTTGGACCAGGAGGTCAGGCGGTTGGCGCTGGTGGTGTTCACATGGGAGGTGGAGTCTGGCGGAGTCGGGGCGGTCGTGGTGTTGAAGCTTTTGTGGATGTCAGCGATCTTGCGGTGAAAGAAGATGGCTAGTGAGTCGCACAGTTCTTGTGAGGGCGGGATGTCGTTGGTGTTGGCGCTGGGGTTGGAGAGTTCCTTTACGATGCTGAAGAGCTCTTTGCTGTTGTGTGCGTTGTTATCCAGGCGGTCTTTGAAGGAGGATCTCTTGGCTAAATTGATGAGGTGGTGATGTCTGCGGGTGGCGTCCATGTGGGCTGCGTGGTTGTCCGGAGTGCGTTTGTAGAGCCATATCTTCTCAAGTTTCCGGCATGCGCGGTTGGAGGTCTGGAGTTCGTCGGTGAACCAGGTGGCTCTCTTGCTGGTGTGGCTGTTGGAGGGTCTCTTGAGCGGAGCGAGGGTGATGGCGCAGTCGGCGATCCACTGTCTGAGGTTGCGTGCTGCGGCGTGTGGGTTGGTGGGTGGGTTCTGGGCGAGTGTGGTGATCAGCTGGTCTTCGGTGACTTTGCTCCAGCAGCGGCGAGTGCATGGTGGGTTTCTTGAAGGTGGAATGGATGCAGCGGTGGTCGGTCCAGTGGAGTTCGGTGGTGTGGTCGAAGGTGACGTGGGTGCCTGTGTAGAAGACGGGGTCCAGCGTGTGGCCAGCGGCGTGGGTGGGTGCGGTGATGAGTTGTCTGAGGCCGAGGTTGTCGAGCAGGGTGGTGGAGTTGGCATCGTTGTTGTTATTGAGGTGGAAGTTCAGGTCCCCGAGGAGGATGTAGTCCGTGGAGGCGAGGGCGTGTGTGCTGGCGAGGTCGGCGATGGAGTCGCTGAACTGAGCCCGGGGTCCGGAGGTTCTGTAGATGAGTGTTCCTCTGAGGGTGGTGTTGGGGTCGGTGTGGATCCGGAAGTGCAGGTGTTCGGTGGTGTTGAGGGTGTCGTCTGCGTGAGTGGCGACCTTGAGGGTGGACTTGTGGACAATGGCTATTCCTCCTCCGATTCCGTTGGCCCGATCCCTGCGGGTGATTTTGTAGCCGTCCGGGATGGCTATGGCGATGTCGGGCGCCGAGGAGTCGTTCCACCAGGTCTCATTCAAGAAGGCAACATCTGGGGTGGAGGAGTTGAGCAAGTCCCAGAGCTTGACAGCCTGTTTGCGTGCAGAGCGGGTGTTTAGGAGTATGCAGCGGAGGTGGTTGGGTCCGGTCCTTGGTGGTTTGGTGGCTCGGTCGCAGGTGAAGCTGCAGGTGCAGCAGGAGAAAGGTCCGTGGGTGCGTTTCGGGGTGGCCTGGAAGCAGCTGCGGTCTTGGCCAGCGTTGAATGCGTGGAGGGTGCTGGCATCGTATTGGAGTCTGGCATTGTGGCGTATGCGGGGGCCAGGGGTTCTGGCGCGGTCTAGGCATGGACAGGCGCAACCGGGCTTGCCTTAGGCGGGCCACCGGCACGGCTGCGCTGTCTCCGGCATATATGAGGAGGTGGGAGGGAGGAGCAGCTGGGAGGCGGGAGCAACGAGTGGGCAGGGGGACGGGGGCACAGCGGCGGGGAGAACGAGTGGCACAGAAAGAAAAACGGGGCAGAAAAGAGGGGGAAACAGTGGCACAGAGCAGAAAAAACGGGGCATAAAGGAGGGGGGAAAACGAGTGGCACAGAAAGAAAAAACGGGGCACAAAGGAGAGGGAAAAACGAGTGACACAGAAAGAAAAACGGGGCAGAAAAAAGGGAAACGGTGGCACAGAGCAGAGAGAACGGGGCACAAAGGAGGGGGAAAACGAGTGACACAGAAAGAAAAACGGGGCAGAAAAGAGGGGGAAACAGTAGCACAGAGCAGAAAAACTGTGCACAAAGGAGGGGGAAAAGCAAGTGGCACAGAAAGAAAAGAAAACGGATGGGCACACCGAGTCTTTAGCAGCGGCAGCAGGGCCAGGGGCACACAGGCGGAGCTGCGTGGAGGGGGAGCGACCTACCAGGAGGGTCAGGGGTCACTCCCCCTCCCATAAACATTCACACTCTGAACTAGTAATCGTGCTTCTACTTACAGCCTATCAGTTCCTTAATTCATTTTATGAGGTATACCTGTAAACCATGACTTAATCCTTGTCACCTATGCTATAAGCCCTAGGGATCGAAAAGGGAGTAAGCATAATAGGTAGCATTTAATAATTTACCTTTCCTATAATAACCACAGACTCTGGAGAAATGTTAAATACTTTATATATACAAGTTTTGTTGAGTCAGCGGCCACAATACATTGACCAGAAATTTTACAAATAAGAATATAATTAATATGACATAAAGTATGTAAGAAATCACAATAACACCTTTAGACATTGATACCTCGGAAGGGTGAGAAATGGAAATAGCACACGGACATACCATATGGATTATATTGACCTAGAATGGTGTGAGGACCAACCCTGGCCACAGGCTGGGGCAAAGATAGGGCTCCCGACTAATCAGGTGCCAACGGGACAGGACAGGTAACCTACACTAGTGCAACGCCAGCGTCACACCCTTCTCTACGGAAGTTAGGTATCCCGACTGGGTAATCGATAATTCTCCCTCAGAAACACCCCGATTCTTCTGACAGAGTGCTCCGCCAGCACCTCTGCTCTCGATCTCCTACAGCATACGTTGGGTCAGTGACAGGTCAGATAATCGGACAAGTCGGACAATTTCTCTAACTAAGCCTACCTTAGTTATACCATTAACAGGGCAATGTATCACCCCTAAATGTTGCAAATCTATGTGTTCCCCTTCAGTGATTGGTCAAAAAGATGAGGAGAGGTCATCACACCATAATAAGATGAGGTAATTTTCATTGACGTATATTGATTAAGTTCCCGCCCATAATTTACTTTCCCATGGATTTTATTCCACCCATCAATATTATTTCATTTTAATATACAAAGTTTTGAGTTCTTTTTCTTTCCCAGGTTATGAATTTGTAGTTTCCCAGGCGCGTTGCCGGAAAGACCGTCACTGGCACCGGTTCAATGCCATTGCTTGAGGTCTCTCAAAGTTCTCGGTTCATATGCAGAGCGGTTTTTAATATGGCTGCTCATGTCACGCTTAGGCCCAAATACGAGCTATTAATAAAGTTAAAAAAAATCAAATTAGAATACAAATATAAATAAATGCACTGTATACCACTGATCTCTACTCTAACCCCATTACTTTTATTTATACTATAGCATTAATAGTTAAGCAAAAAGAACAAAGTTTAGTTGAAGCAGTAGCAGGTGCTTTAATGTGTAAGACATGAAGCAGCCATCTTGGCACTAGTGCGCAGCTGCAAAGAATTCCCACCAGAAGCGAAAGACATCACAACACGTAGATGTGGCAGACGCATGCACAGAAAGGTTCCTGCGTTTTTGGAGGCCATTTTAAGAACACTCCGGTTACTGTTAGTAAAAGCACATAGACAAGTTTCCCCAAGCCTACTAATAATGTTATTTAATGCAAATATTAGTAAACAAAACATATTGATTAATTTGTTATACGTTATTTCGAGAGGGCTGAGTACAAGCAAGTGTCTGTACGTAAGAAACCTTGCTCCATCAGCCCCAAAGGCTGGCATTCCAAGAGTAGAGCATCCCTGTATAACAAATGGACAGTGAATATTCAGAATTTTGCACAGGGCACCTGAAGAAGCAGGCAGAAGCTACTGGGCCCAACCGGTGGGGGTGTTGCTGCCTTTTACACTTAATGTCCCAGGGACCACCTTACTATGGGTCCCGAGCAACTGAGCCAAGTATCCCTTCAGCCCTTGAGTCTCAGAACTTGCATGAGTAGAGCACTCCAAGGCTTCTCGAGGGGGCGGTAGATGCAATGGGTTGAACACTGGCTCCCAACTCAAATGACTTCCAGCAGCAGCAGTTAAATACTTGCTTTTATGAAAAAGAAGTTTATGTACAAACACAAAGTGAAATTCTGCATACATAAACAATACACACAACCCCCTGTGGTCACGGCTCTAGTGTTCAATAGGCGGGCCCTTGAGTTCCACTTCCTTCTCACTTCTGTAGTGGCTATTCCCCATTCACTATATGTGACATTCTGGTTAAACCCCACTAGTACTCTCAATCTCAGGAATCCCACTCCAACTCGCTTTAAACATCAACAGTGTTCCAGAGCGCGAAGCTCCATATGTCAGAACAAGTCTCCCTGGGGCCTTCTGGCCCTGTGATTAGACTCACATGTTCCTGCAAGGATTGCATGACCAGAGTCTCCATGGGGAGCAGCAGTTGCTACTGTTGGTGAGTAGTGCTCGCGGCTATGCATGTGCAAGTATGCTCCTCTGATCCTTTCCACAGTTGGGGGAGTAGGTTGCTCTGGTTCTAAACTCAGGTCTGCATAGGTCACCACGTCCACCTTTCCTCTCCTTTCGACGACGGCTTCCCAGACACAATCATTGTACTCCAGTGGCGATAATTGGCACATGGGGTCACTGACCTTACTATGATCACGGGCGACGGCCCGATCGCGCAGCAGTAATCTTCACAGTGGCCACCTTTGGCATACAGGGTTGCAGACTTCTCCCTGTGTACCGGCAAAGGCCTGATCAGTACGGCAGTAATCTTCATGGCAGCCCCCGGCAAACGGGGCAGCTGAATTCACATATAGGCTTTGGCCTGATCGGCCTGGCAGTAATCTTCACATCAGCCTCCTTTGGCATACACGGTTTCCGACTTACATCCTTTCACGGGCTTCTGCCCAATCAATCAGTACGGCAGTAATCTTCACGGCAGCCCCCTTTGGCATATGCTATCACCAACTTCACTCCGCAACCAGGCTACTGTCCAGTTGCACAGCTGTTATTCCAACAACGGCTACTTCACGGCGATCTCCTCTGGCGTACAGTGTCGTCACCTTGAACTTACACACAGGCGGCGACCCGATCAGTACAGCAGCCATCTCCCCACACCTCCCTACATGAATCATCTGGCCATGATCTCCTACTGGACCTCCCCTTTTTTCTCAAAGGGCACATTGGTCTTAGAAAGCTGGCAGGCACTGGTGCTGCAGGCTCCAGGGGTAGGTGGTCATGGATATCCCAGGGTGATTTCACTCGCCCAGCTGGGAGACTCCCAAGTCTTAGCCCTACTTAGGTCACAGGCAGAAGTCTTGGCAAGCTTTTCTCGTTTGCACAGACCAACTGGCTGCTTAGCAGATGACAGTTTTGATGGCCTTGAGCCCCCCTTCCTATAGTCCATTTCAAGACACCAAACGTGATTTAGGGTTTGAGTCCTTGAATTTTGTGTTGGGGGTCTGCCTTCTTTTAAAATGCCCACTCATCTGCCATGCCTTTCCTCCAGAAAGCAGTCTGTCACAAAAGGCATGTTAGACCTGGCCCTTTTTGCAGGGTCACCCAACCTTTTGTTGCTGAACCTATTTTGGTAGGCTTTAGGACTTTTTCTTTGCTGACTATGGATAGAGCTCTTGTATTCTCTACCAAACATTTGGTACACTTTGCATCTACCAGTTTGGTAGATTTCATTTTCATATAAGTCCCAAGTAAATGATTCTACATGTACCCAGAGCATGTACATTAAATGTTACCAGTGGGTAGCAGCACTCATTGTGCCACCCATTAGACAAACCTTTTAAAACATGTCTCAGGCCTGCCACTACAGCCCGCAGTGCAGTTTTAAGCTGCCATTTTGACCTGGGAAAATAAGTCTTTTTTTGGGACTGAACCTTCCTTTTTAATACCTATACGTGACCCCTTAGGTAACCCATAAAGGCTCATAAGGCGATGTGCACTGTGTTTAAAAAGTAGGACATGTTTACTGAAGTATTACATCTCCAAGCAGTGAAAAACTCTTAATGACATTTGTACTGTTGAAAGGTCTTTCTCTTCCGTTGGCTAACACTGGGTTACCTTACTACATTTAATAAGCGCTAATATGAATAGGAAGAAGATAGGATGTGCTGTTTATACTCAAATTAATTGTAATTTAAAATCCCCTTTAGTGGTTAAGTTGGATTTTAAGTCGCTATTCTGAAAATGCCACTTTTAAATAGATGGCATTTTCTTGTCCCAACCAGTTGAGCCTTCTGCAAGGGTCCAGGCCACATGACCGAGGATGGCTCTGTTGTTGGGTTTTGTGTTTTGTCTCCAGACAGTAACACAAAAGTGGTATAGGTGTGAATAGGTTGGGGCATCTTGACTGGATGACTGGGGAGAGGTACCCATCCCCACTTACTCTTGAAGGGCTTAGGGCTTTGCCTTCTTCACTCAGAAAGGATCCTGACACCAGGCTGTCCCTGCCTTTTGTCTCCCCCAGACAGTTTGAAGCCTTTACAGGGGAATGGGAAAACAGTACAAGAACCAGATGTAGGGGCAGGAGAGGGAAGTCCCCACACAAAGGCAGGCACCAGGTATAAATCGACCTCCAGAGCCACTCTTTAGAACACTCCTGGTTCTGTGGAAGTTACAGGAGTAGGACTGTCCTGCTGCCAAAAGCCTGCCCTACTGCTTGAAGGACTGCCTTGCTGTTTGAATTGGAAGACTGGACCCTCTTGCCTTCATTCCGGGATCACCAGAGTGACTTCAATGGTCAGTTGACTGACCTGTGTTATGTCGATTTGTATTGCACCCTAATCACCTATTAGGGTATCAAGGCGATTGAGCAGGTGTGTAGGCTAGTGGTCCTTGCTGAGATATTTGAAGAGCCTGTTTTTCAGCTTCTTGCGGTACTTAAGAATTGATGGGGAGACTCTCATGTGTTGTAGGAGGACATTCCATGTCATGGTTGCATTGTGGGAGGACAAGCGACCCCCTGCTCTCCATTTGAGGATGCAGGGGTTGTGTGTGAGTAAGAGTGAGGCTGAGTGTAGGTGTCCGGAAGGCTGGTAAAAGTGTATGCGGCTGTTCAGGTCTGCTGGTCTAGTGTTGTGAAGGCTTTGTAAGTGTGCATGAGGAGTTTGAATTAGGCAGCCAGTGGACCTCTCTGAGTAGCTCTCTGGAGTGTGGTGAGGTGTGGGTGCAGCATAGGAGTTTGAAAATGTGTTGCGGCTAACTTCTGGATATTCTGAACTCTGTGTAGGAGCTGTTTGGAGATTTTGGTGTTGAGTGCATGGCCATATTTACAAGTATGCTTGTGTTGGGTGCTTGTGTGACAGTTTGCCTGTTGTTCTGTGGCAAGAACTTGAAGATTTTTTGCAGCATACTTAGGATGTGAAAGTAGGTAGTGCTCACTGCATTGACTTGTGCCGTCATGGGGTGCCGCTCGTAGTCGTAAACTGACTCTACCTTGCCCTGTGTTTCTTTTTTAAAGGCTGCCATTTGGATTGCGGGACTGTAGCTGATTGAGAGCCTTACCTTGCTGCTGCTCATTGCCAACTTTTAAGACTTCACCGGGGCGCTCACGGGGGAACGGGACTGCGAGGCCCAGAGGTCTTTGCGCTTCTGGAACATCGCGCACCTGGTGCCTCTGCCCGCCCCTCCTCCCTGTCATCAGGTTGCCTGTGTTTAAATACGACTCGCGGCCCCCGCTATGTGGGAGCCGCTCGTAGTCGTGAACTGTCTCTACCTTGACCCGTGTTTCTTTTTTAAAGGCTGCCATTTGGATTGCGGAACTGTAGCTGATTGAGAGCCTTACCCTGCTGCTGCTTATTGCCAACTTTTAAGACTTCACCGGGGCGCTCACGGGGGAACGGGACTGCGAGGCCCAGAGGTCTTTGCGGTGCTGGAACATCGCGCACCTGGTGCCTCTTCCCGCCTCTCCTCCTTCTCTTCCTATTTGAGGAACGCCCCTAACGCAACCGCGGGACGCGTGCGGGTGTGCGCCGGGCTAAGCCCGGGCAAAGGGCGGGCCCTCTGAGGCCCTCCGAGGCTGGAGAAAGCAGGGCTGGGGCCAATTCAGTCATTTAAAGTATTCCAATTGTATCTTGACCACAATCATTCTGTGCTTCCGGCTCATTGAAGGTAAAAGTTGTTTATCTTGGGGCCAGCTGTGTTCGTTCGTGGCCACCAAAATTCCTCTTCTGTGTGCCTAAGTTAGGGAGGGGCTAACAGGAGCAAAGTTGCCTCTCTTTCTTTCGAACTATATTGGTCTCTGTTGATTTTCATTGTTCATTCGATACTCATCATGACTGCTAAAAAATTAAGGTCTGGGCGACTATTGGTGGGCAGGACTTGCTCTAAGACCAAATCAAATCCCCTGCGAAATAAGGATGTTTCTGTTACGCTGTTAAAAGGAAAATGTCAACTATACAGTTTATGGGAAAGGGGAAAGGACAGAGTCCCCGTAGAGGGGTTAAAGTCAGAAGACCATATAGAAAAAGAAGATGAAGAAGGACGAACAACTGTGAGTGGGTACAGCAATCATGTTGTTCCAATTGATTCGGCAAATATGGTAGAGGTTGCTGACCTTCTTACTGCTGGGGAGGGTGGATCCTTAGATCCTTTGAAATCCTCGGTGCTTTCAATACAAGTTCCTGGGGATAAAAATATAAATAAAAATAAAAATAGTACGTTGACCCTCCATGGACCCTCAGGTTCTATTTCTAAAACAGTGGAGGTGACAGTGCATAGACCCTTACTTTCATCCGGTGAAATACAAAAAGAACCCCTCGGTCCTTTTCAGTCTGCAGAGGCTCAAAGTAATGATTTTACTCTTCCAGATCTTGACATAGAGCTCTGCAAGAGATATATCACCTATGATTCTAGTAAGATCACAGACCTAGCAAATACTCCAGCAGCAATAGCCCCTACAGGACTTCAATTATATAGTAGTACCCCCTCTAATAAATCCCAATTTTTCATATCACAGTCAAATTTTTCCACGAGCCCTGATCTTAACATTATTGACATCCATCTTAACCAACCTACTAGGCACGATAAACCAGTCTCCGACTCTTTATCTTCTCTAGAACATTTGCTTTCTTCCATTTTAATGTTACTGGAAACATTTGTTGGTGACTCAGATTGTGTGCTGGAAACTGTAACCCAAATAATCAAGGTTCTATTAAACAGTAAACAGGGGAAGGAATCTAGTTTAAAATACGAGTCTATTCCAGTAGGGCTGAAAGTGACGAAAGATAAGGTAGCAGAGAATAAGTTTGAGAATGTTCTCCAAGATTCAGTCCTAATTGAACACGATGAGAATTGTCAATCCACTGAACGAAAAAAATCAGTAGTGATGTTGGGGAATATCCCTGAAACCCCATCAAAAGCTCCAGTAGCTAATTGTGTTATTGTGCTTGATCAAGAAGCAATAATCGTGATGGACTCTGAAAAAAGGACAGATAAGGAGCTATTTACCATTTTTAAACCCCAGACAAATGAAGGGAAAGAGGGTGTTCTGGATTCATCATGCGAGGGGAAAAAGGAAAAAACTGGGAAATTTAAAAAGAACAGAGGGAAAAAGAGGAAACCAACTCGAAGATTTGCAAAAAAGAGGCAGAGAAAAATTAATTTTGAAGAACATTTAGATACTTCTATTGGAAAAGACCTCTCAGGGATCATTGCTTAATGCATCCCAAGATGTGATTCGGCAAGTTAAATTAGACCAAGAGATCCTGAAACCTATAGATCAGGCGACTGGTCTACTATTGACTCATAACGACTTACCCCCTAACACTATACCCCCCATATCAGTTGCCTGTAATATCATAACAGGGGGTCTTCAAACACTATACCATCTGTGGAGCAGATGAAATCTGCTAGTCAAGTATTAGTAGCCCTCAATCCCCTAGCTAAGTCGTTCCCTGATACAATTGGAAGAAAAGAGGTTTCAAAAATGCCAAATGACGTCCCTGAAAGGGAAAGTATAGATACTCTCCATTTAGATTTTTTCCCTCTGTTTGATACAGATCTTATATTAAATAGATCCGCGTTTCTTAAGTGCTTCGGAGAGATTGAAAGTCTGAAACTTATCCAAACTAATGACATAGACTTAGTTTTCCTTTTGAAAACAGAGGTTGGGAATCTAACGAGGGTATGGTTTTACTCAAAAATTATTGTAAATCATATCCTTCAATGGTCAGACGGGTTACAAAGTAGGGGGATTGACGTCACTCCCTTTCTAGAGAAACCACGAAAGGGAAGTTTTGTTAATAAGCCCCTGATATCCCAGGCAGTCTCGGGCAGCACAGATTGTCCTCCTGAAATTGAAGACTTAAAAATCTGTATTTCAAAAAATGTACGACATGTGACATATATAAATCCCTTCTCCTTCCCTTCCCAACGGAATGCCGCAGAAGAGAGTCTCCAATGGAACTGGTTGCCTGGTGTTTTGTCGAGCAAATCTAATAATAATCCCAAACTATATTCCCATTTTTAGCAACGATCTAAAAATAATATCGTGGAATGCCGCCGGAATAAAGAATAGCTCAGAAAAACTACAATTCTTACATACACTAGATGCTAACGTGATTTGTCTCCAAGAGACTTGGTGTGCAGAGAAATTATTTGTAGGAAAGGATTATTTTTCGCTAGATGGCAGAGCTACACCTTCTAGGAGAGGCCATGCAAAGGGCGGGGTGGCCTGTTTGCTGTCTAATAAGATAAAATGGAATTTTTCCCATTATGTAGATTCTAGTAATCTTTTCCAGGCAATAACATTGTTCAATTTCAACAAGGTTGAAAATTGTAAACCAATTATTTTGATAAATGTTTACATTCCCCCAGATGCTTGCCATAATGTACTTCTAAAGAAGGTCTTTTCTTATATAAAGAAAATCACTGATACAGACCCTCCCCCTCATATAATTCTGTTAGGGGACTTTAATTGTAAAATCTCCAACCTCAGCCTAGAGATGTTCAGAAATAAGGACAAAGAGGAATCCTTGCAGATACCTCAAGCCCTTCTCCCAGGCAATATAAGGACAAACAAGAGAGGGAAATTGCTTCTTGGGGAATTGACAGAAGTTGAAGGTATCATAGTAAATGGAAGGTTACCCTCAGATATACCGGCAAACTTCACCCATAAATCAAATAATAGTGAATCCATTTTAAACTATGTGATTGTGGGAAGCACCTCTTTCTCCCTCCTGAAAGATCTCTCGGTCTCTTATACATCATATAGCGATCATAAAGTATTAACTATCACTGTAAATTTAAATCCACCTAAGACGGACCCTTGGTCATTAAACAGTGAACTGGTCAGCTTTGGAAGGAAATCAGGGAGATGCCACTGGGATATTAGGGCAATTAGGGGTTTGGAGAGTATTCTAGAGGCTGCTGTGAAAAATTTGGTTAACTGGAACGGATCTGAAATAGCATGTTTTGCTGATTTTATGAATACGGTGATTTCCATTGCAAAAAAAAAAATCAAAAAGGAAATACTAAAGTAACTCCTAGATCTCTTCGTTTACTTAATACTGAAATAAACAAATTAGTAAGGGAACAGTATTTGATTTATTTGCCCGAAAGATACCATAGAATAGTATTACTAAAAAGAAGGAGGAGTAGGGTGAAGGTTAAGATGAAAAAAGAGAGGGAAGATACTTTATGGATCAAATTGCGGGAAGCTGCATTTAATGGTCAAGCAAGAACCTTTTGGTCTCTCATTGGGGAGGGTTGTAGAGTAAGATCCCGACCACTTCCAGTACCCATTGAAGAGCAAATATGGGTTGGTTACATCCAGAACCTGTATGCAAGTAACGGAACGGTGGTTGGCTGTAGTGGAGCAAATGAGGATTGCTCTCCATATGGTCCGCCGTCTGAAGAGGACATCGAACTGGCCATTAAGGGTTTGCGTTCCTCTGGGGCTATGGGTCCGGATGAGCTCCCCATCTCGGTCCTAAAACAAAATAGCGAAATGTGAGCAAAATTCTTTTTCCGGTGTTTAGTTTTGATTTTTCACGCAAAAACGTTCTCCCATCTTGGAAGGGGGGCATATTAGTCCCCCTTTTCAAGAAGGGAGACCGTGATGCTCCACATAACTATCGACAAATTGCCCTTTTGGATGCCATAGGTAAAGTCTTTGCAAAATGCCTTCTGAAGATGATCAATGATTGGGTGGTCAATGGCGAAATTCTACCCCTCGAACAGACTGGGTTTAGGCAAAGGCATGGAACCATGGATAACTTAACGGCATTCCAAGTTATAACTGAAAAATACATTAAGGTCCGAGGAGGGAGAGTCTATGCAGCCTTCATAGACTTCTCCACAGCATTTGATAAAGTAGATCGTCCTTTGCTGTGGAGGAAATTATCGGACCTTGGCATGCCGACCACCCTTCTGGAGCTAGTCCGGGCTCTCCACTCTGATACTTGGTGTAGAGTCTTGATGGGAGGGGAAAGAGGTCTATCCCAAGCTATTACTTCAGCTAATGGTTTAAAACAAGGTTGTTTATTGGCCCCTTTATTATTTTCCCTGTACATATCCGACCTCCCCTATGCCCTGTCTACATGTAAAGGTATTGCCCCTGTATTGGGGGGTAAATCGATTGTCTGTCTGCTTTATGCAGACGATATATTAATTCAGGACTTAACACCAAGGGGATTAAATAATCATCTGCAGGCATTACATGAATACGCAGAGGCCCATTACTTGAAGATAAATGTGTCAAAAAGTAAAGTAATGTGCATGACGGGAAGGAAAAAGCCGAAATATGGGAGTTTTGTCTGGTCTGTAGGCGGACAAAAATTGGAAGTGGTAAAATCTTATGTCTTCTTAGGAAAAACAATAGTTGGCAATTTAAGTGATAAGGCTCACATAGCAAATAATACTCGGAAAGCAATTGCACAAAGCAAAAGTTTAATCTCCCTCTATAGATCTACAGGCAGAAGACACTTTGCTTTTTTGCTAGAGGTTTTCCGTGCTAAAATTCCAGCTTCCTTACTGTATGGCATTGAATTACTTGATCTAGGAAAATGGGGTTTTCTAAATATAACGGAAGGCAAAATCTTGCGGTATTTAACCACAGTTAATACAGCCTGTTCTGTTGCCGCTCTTAGGTTGGAATTTGGTCTGCGTAGTAGTTGGGTTCAGGGCCTTGCAGGGATAGTGCGATGGGTTTCAAGCCTCGCAAAGGGTGAACCTGGTACTCTAAGATGTCTTATTCAGAAAGAAATATTAGGAACTTTAAAAGAGCATTCTCTAATTGTAAAACAGTTTAGAATTGCAGCTGATCTTTTGCAATTAGATGAAACGGTACTCTTTACACTATCTTCTTATCAGTTAAAGGCCACTCTGAAACTGGCTTCCTGGAAATTAAGCTTTAATATGGATAGGGAAGCCCGTATCTCAAAGAAAGGTGTTGTTCTGACTATTGACTCTTGCCTGATAAGAAAAGTACAACCTTATGTTACTTGGAATCTCCCTCATGGAGTACGCCGTTTTTGGTTCTTATTGAGGCAGGATCTTCTTCCTCTGAATGATGTATTGTCCAGATGGTATGGTACTTCAGCTATGTGCAATCTTTGTAATAATTCAACTCAGGATGTCACTCATGTGCTTTTTGTCTGCCCGGCTCTACTTCTACATCGGCGTAAGTGGATGAGACCAATTTGCCAACAATTAACTATTCTGTCTGCCACTGCATTCATAGACGCCATATATAACCCACCTAATAAAATGTTTTGCCAAAGAATTTTTAACTTTTTTAAAAGCTTTTTAGAAATATATTAGATGTTTATAAAATGTTTTCTCTGTATTTTCTATTGCGATTGTATGAAAATGTATATTTTATCTTTGTCATTCTTTTATGTGGATCTCATCAGAGTTCCAAAATCATAAATAAAATGAATTGAATTGAATCATGCTGAGCTTGTCGTCCAGGATCCCCAGATTACTGGCGTGGTCAGTGGGAGTAGATGCAAGGCGCCAACTGCAGAAAGCCATGCGTTATCTGCAACAATTAGTTCATCAAAGTGATTATGGCCTGGAGAGAAAACACTGGCCATTTTTATAGTGGATTTAATCCTTCATTCTGCATCTTAGGGAACCAAGGTCAATTGGACAAATCCCTGATGTTTAACTAAATCAATGCTCGGCTGGTGATCACCAAACATTATGTTGCACACTAGCCATGCTATTCTTGATCTAGGTCACCTTGCAGACACCTAAAGCAGGTGAGATTTTTGGAATTAGGAGCAAGATGGTACATTGTTATGACAACAGTTATATAACAGAGGAACAATTAGTGTTGAAAGAATGAGAGGCAGACAGAGTTAGATGAAGACTGGGAGAAACGGAAGCAAGAAATGAGAGATGGGGACACCTGATCCAGCGGCGTACCAGCAACAGATACTCCAATACCATATACTCACATGGGCTCATAAACACACACACAAATTAAGTAAACCGCTGGAGTCAAACTTTATTATTTTTCATACCTCAAGATTTATTATTTATTATTCCTAACCAACCTTTCACTGATCAAAAAGTTCTTTCCTCTGGTCGATGGACCATTAGTTGAACTAGTTGATGGTGAAAATTATAACTTAATTCTAACCTTTTCTCTTAAAGTAAATAACCACAAACTCGGGAAAGTTTTAAATCTTTATCTAAATTATTTGCCTGTGAACCACTTCAAAGTACAGCCCATTCACCAATACTCATAGGAGAGAAGATTCAATTAATCATGTCACCAGCGCATACTTCAAACTTGCAATGACATGCTCAGAAAGGAGAGGACAGAGAGAAAAGAGCACCTGCACATTCACAGAAGTTATATTTACCTAGTATGATGTGAAGACCAACCCCCTGGCCAAAGGGCTGGTAGGGGCCCCCCGGGATAGATCAGGAGACAAAGACTTCAGGACAGGATTCAGGACAGGATAGATGACCTCTCTAACACAGAAGGTCGTGTTGCACCCCTCTCTGACACTCTTCCTCCTTGAGATTCTTCCGCGATCTTCTTTCTAAGCCTAATAATTTAGGATATTAAGCTCTGCATTTGTTTCTTCATCAGCATCTATCGCCACTCTGACAGCACCCTCGGCTCACAGTATCTCAGCAACGACGTCTCTCCAACTAACTAAAAACAACCTCAATTATACCTTTTTTTTATTATGTACCACCCAATAATGTTTCTATATCATAAAATACTAACTCAGATTGGTCAGGCAAGGGTGGGGATATCATCACACCATGCTTACATATCATTCTTTTTAGTTAGCCCTTCGTTAATAAACTCATCCCCCTGATTTTTATTCATTTTTATTTTCACACCCGCATTCACATTACATCCGATACAAATGTTTAACTTTAATATGTGGTTTTATTCATTCTGGTCTTGTACTGCCGGTTTCCCAGGCTTCATGCAGGCTGTGGCCTTGCACTCTTCTTATACTACATGTCATCCTTCCGGGCTAACTTCCATTTTGTCATGCTTGAAGACCATATGACTTAGCTCACTCCAGACTTACACAAGAGGCCCAAATGCGCACTAATAATAAAGTCAGAAAGACAGATGTTACTTTCAAGAATAAATGGTTTCACTGCAAACACCCATCTCTACTCTAACCCCTTTTACGTATTAATATTTTCCCTGCATTAGCATTAGAAAAATAGCTCCATTTAGTTTCAAGCAAGCAGATGCAAAGCCTGTCAGTCTTCAAGAAGCCATATTGATATCTTCTGCTCATGCGCAAGAATTACCCTCCAAGCGACAGCTCGTCATACTGCGTAGATACAGTTGACGCATATGCAATACAGATTTCCCGTTTGCAGCCATTTTAGAAAGCTACTTGTGTTATTCATGTTAACAAACACATGGGCAAGCTTCTCTAACCCTCATTTACTTTATGAGGTGCGTATTAGTTTTACACAATACCTAATTAATAACATGTTAAAGAGTTAAATGAGAGGATTGCTTCCAAGCAAGTCTCTTTTCTACGAGTCCTTGCTCCATCAGGGACACCTATTAAAAGGTGTATAATGTACTGAATATGTACTTTGCAACAGCATAAAATCAGCTGTGGACAAGCAGCAGCCACGTATATTGAAAAAACTCTAGTATACGATGCCTATATCCTTAGGTTAAATCCTGTTTACAGTAACAAAAATTCTGATGGAATTTTATTTTCTAGCACATGCCTAAAGCGCTGCTCCTGCTGGGACTCGCAGTCCCACACCCACAAACCGGACAGACTTCGGTCTCTCCCCGGTGATCCTGGTGATGTTCAAGTGTTCGAGGGCTTTCCAGTGACAGCAGCAATCCAAATTACACACAACGGCTGCGAGCGGCTCCCGCGAAGCGGGGGCCGCGAGCCGTTTTCAAGCAGCAGGGGGAGGAGAGGGGCGGGAAGAGTCGCAGGTGCGCTGGTGCCTGAAGCGCTGCTCCTGCTGGGACTCGCAGTCCCACACCCACAAACCGGACATACTTCGGTCTCTCCCCGGTGATCCTGGTGATGTTCAAGTGTTCGAGGGCTTTCCAGTGACAGCAGCAATCCAAATTACACACAACGGCTGCGAGTGGCACCCCAAAAGGCCGAAACGCGACCGCATCGACACTTTCCATATGGAGGAGTCCTTGTGTTAAAATTGATTTCGTGAATTAATGCCTTGTGACACACTTTTTGATTTAGGTTCTGTAAATTTGTGCATTGAACCAGTGGTGTCCGACTACCTCCTAGTGCACCCCCTAGAGCCAATGGGAGGGCACTCAGCCTTTGCTGCAATTTTTTCTTGAGGGTGAAAAAGAAAAAGTATTTGGGGTTTTTGTTTTGATTTTTGTCGAAAGTGTTTATGTTGTTAATTGTTGTATATATGTATGTATATAGTGGTATATGGTGTATTAAGTACTGGTAAAAAAATGTGTTTTTAGAAGAAAAAAAGAGAATAAGAAATGAGATAAAAATAATTGATGCTGATTACAAAGAATAAAATGTGTAATCCTGTCCCCTTGTGTGAGTGATGATGTACAGAATGTTTAATTTAATTTAACAGTGAACATTTGGCATAGAAATAGGCAAATTAATTGTCTCCTATTTTCTAAAATAGTGTAGATCTGTTCCTCCTTTTTCCATTTTCCTTGTTTCTTGCTGTGGCACAGCTGAGCATATTATGAGTTGCAGGTCCACTGCCCATTTCATGGTGGTGAGCCCGCCATGAAAAGGGTGGCAGAGAGAAACAGGCCCCCCTGCTGCTCCTAGGCCTGGGTGTGTATGCTGGGGGGCACATGTTGTGCCCCCCTGTAATTGCACCTCTCTTCCTGTACGGTGTGGCATGTACAACATGGTGCACGCCACACCTTGCAGGAAAGTGCAGCCGGCGCTCTCACGGCGGCAGTCTGCATGTTAGGCTCTCCTATGATCCTAACGTACCAACGCCGTGCGACTGCCGCAGAATTACCCGACAGATATGGATTCAACTCTGGATCCAGCAGGCGCACCACGGGCGCCTGCTGCACACTTTCCATATGGAGGAGTCCTTGTGTTAAAATTGATTTCGTGAATTAATGCCTTGTGACACACTTTTTGATTTAGGTTCTGTAAATTTGTGCATTGAACCAGTGGTGTCCGACTACCTCCTAGTGCACCCCCTAGAGCCAATGGGAGGGCACTCAGCCTTTGCTGCAATTTTTTCTTGAGGGTGAAAAAGAAAAAGTATTTGGGGTTTTTGTTTTGATTTTTGTCGAAAGTGTTTATGTTGTTAATTGTTGTATATATGTATGTATATAGTGGTATATGGTGTATTAAGTACTGGTAAAAAAATGTGTTTTTAGAAGAAAAAAAGAGAATAAGAAATGAGATAAAAATAATTGATGCTGATTACAAAGAATAAAATGTGTAATCCTGTCCCCTTGTGTGAGTGATGATGTACAGAATGTTTAATTTAATTTAACAGTGAACATTTGGCATAGAAATAGGCAAATTAATTGTCTCCTATTTTCTAAAATAGTGTAGATCTGTTCCTCCTTTTTCCATTTTCCTTGTTTCTTGCTGTGGCACAGCTGAGCATATTATGAGTTGCAGGTCCACTGCCCATTTCATGGTGGTGAGCCCGCCATGAAAAGGGTGGCAGAGAGAAACAGGCCCCCCTGCTGCTCCTAGGCCTGGGTGTGTATGCTGGGGGGCACATGTTGTGCCCCCCTGTAATTGCACCTCTCTTCCTGTACGGTGTGGCATGTACAACATGGTGCACGCCACACCTTGCAGGAAAGTGCAGCCGGCGCTCTCACGGCGGCAGTCTGCATGTTAGGCTCTCCTATGATCCTAACGTACCAACGCCGTGCGACTGCCGCAGAATTACCCGACAGATATGGATTCAACTCTGGATCCAGCAGGCGCACCACGGGCGCCTGCTGCACACTTTCCATATGGAGGAGTCCTTGTGTTAAAATTGATTTCGTGAATTAATGCCTTGTGACACACTTTTTGATTTAGGTTCTGTAAATTTGTGCATTGAACCAGTGGTGTCCGACTACCTCCTAGTGCACCCCCTAGAGCCAATGGGAGGGCACTCAGCCTTTGCTGCAATTTTTTCTTGAGGGTGAAAAAGAAAAAGTATTTGGGGTTTTTGTTTTGATTTTTGTCGAAAGTGTTTATGTTGTTAATTGTTGTATATATGTATGTATATAGTGGTATATGGTGTATTAAGTACTGGTAAAAAAATGTGTTTTTAGAAGAAAAAAAGAGAATAAGAAATGAGATAAAAATAATTGATGCTGATTACAAAGAATAAAATGTGTAATCCTGTCCCCTTGTGTGAGTGATGATGTACAGAATGTTTAATTTAATTTAACAGTGAACATTTGGCATAGAAATAGGCAAATTAATTGTCTCCTATTTTCTAAAATAGTGTAGATCTGTTCCTCCTTTTTCCATTTTCCTTGTTTCTTGCTGTGGCACAGCTGAGCATATTATGAGTTGCAGGTCCACTGCCCATTTCATGGTGGTGAGCCCGCCATGAAAAGGGTGGCAGAGAGAAACAGGCCCCCCTGCTGCTCCTAGGCCTGGGTGTGTATGCTGGGGGGCACATGTTGTGCCCCCCTGTAATTGCACCTCTCTTCCTGTACGGTGTGGCATGTACAACATGGTGCACGCCACACCTTGCAGGAAAGTGCAGCCGGCGCTCTCACGGCGGCAGTCTGCATGTTAGGCTCTCCTATGATCCTAACGTACCAACGCCGTGCGACTGCCGCAGAATTACCCGACAGATATGGATTCAACTCTGGATCCAGCAGGCGCACCACGGGCTTGGTGGTCCTCCTGCGGACAGAGCGGTGCCGGTGCCGCAGGAGGGCTGCCAAGGTCGTAATAAGGCCCTAAGTATTGTAGAGCCCACGAGCTACAGGGACACAGCAAGCTTCAAAGGGGTCCTGCAGCTGACTCTTCTAGAGACGAGGATCAGTGATATGTGTATCAAATGGTTCCCCCAGGGCCCAAGCCCTACTCTATATACTCTTATCAGGCCCATCTCCTTTCTGAGTTGTGCCCAGGCCCCTTTCCAGTGCTCTCACCATGATGCAAAGAGCACTCGTTGTAGTGCACTGAAGAGCCTGTCTCTTTCTCCTCCAGTATGTGTCCCACCCAGCTCACAGGAATGCAGCAATCCACAAATCTGCCTGGAAGAGAATTCCTATACCCCTCATGCTCCTCCTGTTAACCATGTGCCTCCAGAAATGGAACTCAGAGCATTCCAAATATTGTACCATTCACAGTCACACACACACCTAGCACATGCATACAATACACATGCACTGCACTGCACTTCATACTAACTTGCACAGCAGCAGAACTTTACATGAGTAAACCTGTAGATGTCACTCCAGTGAAACACGTAAGAAGGAGCTGATCAATTTTACTGCTCACTGCACAGTAGGAGGCCAACACAGAGCTTGTGCTACTAAACTTCTGTCAAAGGAAGTACCCTTTCCCCATTATGAGGGTAGTGCTTTGGGCACCCCTCATGGTCCAACACGCCTACAGTCTGTGAGACAGACCTATGTCATGGTGCGCACCCATGGTCAGTGTTTGCTCTTGACAATAAAAATCAGCACCACAGATACAGACATTGCAGCTGGTGCACTTGGTGCAGGGGCACACTTTCACCACCATTCAAGGGACTTTTCCACTCCAATAAAAGCCCTTACCCAACAACTGAGAGAAGGATTGACTGAAGTGTGCCCAGTGAGCATGGCTTGTATAGAGTCAGTTTTGATGCCATGCAGTAAAACCGCTTTTTGTTGGACCAAAATTTACAAAAAGAAAAGCCACCTTCGAAAAGCATTTACCTTTCTAAGATAAACACTTTTATTCCCACATCTAAGAAATGGAAGAAATGTTGCTTAATCTCTTAGCGAGAAGCAGCATGAAGAAAAAATTCTAATAGAGCCACCTCTTGTCCAAATAAAAATATTTAGTCACTTTACAACCAAAAGCTAAATCTAACCTCTGAATCAATTTGTGAGGGGAAACCTCTGCTGCTAGAAGCATGTTAACATCCTCTATCTTCTGACTGTCATAATTGCCACCAAAACAAAACCTTGATAGTAAGAGACATAAGTAAAGTTTCTGTAGCGGCTCAGAAGGACTATTAAAGCGATATGGAAGCCATGTTTGGCTTTAAAAATGGGTGCCTCATGCTTGAATTGGGTCTGGTGGCATATTTGACTTCCAACAAAGACACACCAGTAGATTCCAGCTTGAAACTAATGATCTCGTACAACATCACAGAATAGAAATGTTTAAAAAAAATGAGAAACGCAATCCTAAAACTCATTCATTCCTCACCATTGTTCTCTCATAGCTCTAGTAGGAAGCCTCATTTGGAGAATAGCATCCTTACTGTAGAAAGGATAAGATGCTCTTACTGTAACATGCAAGAGAATCATTATTCGTAAGTACGCATCACTTGGAAAAAGAGGTCCAGTGACAAGGGTACGATTTTAGCCTAGACTATCTTTTTGATCCTTGAATAGCAATAGATAACTCTTGAGAGGACTACTTTCTTTACAATCCCAACCTCTCAAGCTAATAAGTTGAGTCAGCTAGAGCATCTAGCATTAGCTAAATATGTCTCAGCAGAGACAAATCTATCACAAAACCCCATTCTAAAAAAGTCATCATCTTACAAGGTTAAAGTTTATAGGGCTCGCTTAGGTGGCAAATCTTTCTGTCTGTTGTCAGCGAAAAATTGGAAATTTCTTCCCTTGGACTTAAGTATGCAGCCTTCTGAAAGTCAGTTTCGGAAAGATGTAAAGACATGGCTTTTCAGGCAATCTATTATCAGAGAACCATAATGGTCTAAAAGGTGGTCATTTCTAAGCAGAAGGCAAGGACTATCCCTAGGGTGAGCATACTCCGTTGGGAGTAACCAGGTGCTTTATAAAATATTAACATAACAAATCAGGAGTTATTAGGACTTAGATATAAGAAGAAATTTGAAGGTTTTTCATGTCAGCGGATTTATGATTTATGTTTTTGATTGTGTTATATTAGGACATTATTGATTTTCCTTTTCTCTTATTGTTGTTCTGTTCAGTCTCATTAGATTTTGCCAGGGGCAAAAGTCAAAGTTTAATGTAAGAGAGTGTAATGAAAAATGTCATTGCCTTGAAAGTCATAGAGGTAATAAACAGCATATGTCAATGTCAATCTTCAAGGCCAATGCATGCACAAGATTCTACAGAGGTTCTCAACATAGAAGTGACACGCCAACTCATATCTTATACCTCTGTCACAACCACCTGCACAACATTCACCTGTAATACCTCTACATCACCTCAAACTTCAACACCACCAACTCAACTACTACCAACTAAACCACCCACAAGACAAGCACTCTCTCATACAACCGTACCTCAGAATTGCGTTGGGAGAGTAGTAGGATAAACCCCTAAAATACTTAGCATTTTGTGCAATATGCAAACTCTACCCCAACACAATCACTGAAAATAATTATGTAAAATAAATTACTCATTATGCTTTTCTGTAAAACGTGTCTATTTTTCATTGATGTTGAATGCTTGTTGTGGGATTTCCAACATGGAAAATTGTTATTTATCTTCAAAAGTGTACTGGATGTAAAAATGTCATTAAGAGTTTAAATGCATCTTCTAAATCACAACAAACTGATGTACAAGGCAGTAGTTGCAAATATTGTATAAAAACAAGAAAGGCATTAATTATTTTAAATTTTATGTTATTGTATTCTACCAAAATGTCCTTTTTTGGGTGGGATAGGTGTCTCATCATGTGCTTGCAGGACTGGTGAGAGAAGGCTCCTGGGGACGGGTCTGTCAGGACCTTGGGATGAGATAACATGGAATGCGGTGTAGGTGGGTGGGGAGGGAAGGGTGCTGTATTTGTCTTTGTATTTAAGGCCACAATAGCGATTACACTCTTAAAGCTTTATTACGAGTCTGATAGACTGCCATAATTGCGGGGCGCAGTGGTTTCGGTAATCTGAACCGCCCATTATGACAAGGGCGGTCGTGCTGTATGGGACCACTGCAACGGCACAGCAGTATTGAGGCTGCAATATGTTTAGCGGGCTGCTGCGGCTCCGCCAAGCATATTATGAATTTCCTCACTGCCATGGATGCTGCAGCGGTACAAACAGGAATCTATAACATTAATGGATGCTGCAGCGGTACAAACAGGAATCTATAACATTCCTACACAGCATGCCTCACAGCACAGGAAGAAGAAATTCCGCAACAACCAAATCCTAGAACATCTGGAACATTTAAATCTCCGAGCACTAAATGGAAGATTCCCGGACGATATTCCACCAGTTGATTCGCACTACTCTGCAACAACTAGCTCAATTTTGGACTATACGTTTGCAAGTCTTGGCCTCTTTCAACATATCGGCGGATATAGAATGGGGGATAAAGGAGACAGCGCTCACCGTCCCCAAGAATTCCATATAACAGCCAAGGCAGCAAGAACGATCAGGCCTGACGTAACTCTGGGGACTATTCATACCTCAAATCTCAGGAGAATCAAATGCACAATAAACAATACAACTACTAAAGCCGAAGCCACAATCCAACTTTTCAATCAGTCAGCTGACAGCCTAGAAAACAAAATTGTAACCTGGGAAAAATTCACTGATACACTAATAGAACAAAATGCAGACACCACTGGCAAAAAACAGAAGGCACAGAAAATATGGAAAAAGAACAACATCTCGAAAGGACATCAAGTACAGATTAAGATTCTAAAAAAAAAAACAATAAATTTAGCTCTCCGCAACCTTAGAAGATCCCCTGGGAATGCCATAGTGCGAGCGACCTTGAAAGAGTAAAAGGGCGAAATTAAAAAGACTGAAATAGCACATCACCAGAGAATCGGCGAATGATCACTGGGAAAAATTGCTAAGAGATATAAAAAGCAATAACAGCAGTCGCTTTTGGAAAACAGTCAACAGGATCATCCGCCCATATCACACGGGAATTGGGTCATATTTTCCGGAATCAACCTGGGTGAAATACCTCTCAAATCATTTTAACAACTATACCGAATGCCACGGACAACAACAGGCCAGTAGTCAAATGCGCGCAAGAACAAGCTAGACAAAGCCCAATTGAGAAGAGTGATCAGGAATTTCCATCCAACAAAAACAGATCACTTGGCGTCGCCACTCACCTTTTGGCCTACAATAATCAAAAAACAGATCTGAAAAGGGAGGAATGAAGGGGCCCCGGGACCAAATGGAATCCCACCTGCGCTATATAAGACAAAGAGTGAAGACTGGGCGGAAATTTTGCACTCCCTATTCACGGATGTTAGGCGGTTGAATATAACACCAGAATCCTGTAAAGGGTCAATTTTAGAACCAATTCACAAAAAAGGTGACAAAGCAGATCCCAACAACTACCGCCTAATAGCACTGATAGATAACGAGGCAAAATACTTTGCAGGCACTATACTTGAAGATCTTACAACCTGGGCTGAGGCTAGTTCTATTATACCATGGAATCAGACTGGGTTTCGCAAATCGACCAGTACAACTACCAACATCCTCACAATCTCCCTAATAATCGATGCAGCCAAAGTCTCTAAGCTACCTCTACACCTATGCTATATTGACTTTAGTGCTGCTTTTGATAATGTGGAGAGAGGCAGATTGTGGGGGAAACTGGCACAATGGGCATACCACAGCCCACCCTAAACATGCTGAAGCTCCTACACACGAATACTTTGGTGAAGGTGAAACTAGGAGGTAGCACCCATGTTTCCATGAAAATTCCTACAACAAAAGGCTTGAAACAGGGTTGCGTGCTTGCCCCAACCCTGTTTAACCTGTTCACGGCCGATCTGCCAAAAGCGCTTAACGCTTGCAATTCACACTCACCGAGGATAGGCGGGAAAACACTGACCAATCTTATGTACGCCGATGACGTAGTTCTGCTTAGTCATACTTATGTCGGCCTACAGCATCTACTGACGGCAATGCAGAACTACGCCATAGAAAACAATTTAAGAATAAACCTGCAAAAGACACGGACGATGTCAATATATAACAACAAAAAGAAACGCCAGAGAAACTGGTTTTTCGGTGATACAAAAATTGAGTCAGCTGACAAATACAAGTACCTAGGAGTCATATTTGACAATGGAGGGTCGTTTAAGTCCCAGATGGAGGAAGCTAGAAGAAAGGGTCTGTTAATGGCTCTAACAATGAAAAACTTTGCTAACAAACTGACGGGGCCGATCTTGACCCCACTACTAAAGGTAGCCCAGGCCAAACTACTTCCCTCAATTGCATATGGCAGCGAAGCTATGCGAGGCAGAGACACAAAGGAACTGGACAACATACAGGTCAAAGCCTACAGACAAATGTTCTGCCTTCCGAACTATACTTCTCCAGCACAAATAAGGCTGGAGTTTGGGCTCCTACGACAAGACCTTGCAAGGCATGGGGTATACATCATCTGCTGGTTTAAGATTAGAAGCGCCCCCACTCACACGCTTAATCATCTGCTGTGGCATGATTTACAGCACAGGGAGCACTCCCAAGCCAGAGATTATCTCCAGTCAACCTTGGAATACACCAAACTCAAGGGGCTACAGGATGCCCAAACTGGCTATCATAACTTCAAAAAACTGGTCTGGAAGGCTATTAAACAAATCTCATTGGTGGAAGACAAGGCAACCCTTTCAAACAGAGCTCATGCATGGATGACCCTTAACACATATAAAGCATTTGCTCCCCAAACATACTTCAACCAGGGGTACCCTAAGGCAACACAAATGAGTTTTATGAATCATAGATTGGGAATTCTGCCTTGTGCTCAGCACCTTCCACCATGGCAAAGGCCATCAGCACAAGTCACTTGCAGACTGTGCAACGCAAAGCAAGGCGATATACTACATCTAATCTGCCTATGCAAAGAAATGCTCCAAGCACGGTGAAAACTCCTAAAAAAAGTTTAATCTGAAGGGATTCGCACTAGGAAGCAAGCTGTGTTAGCCTGTCTAAATCCAGAAAACACCCAGTTAAACTGCCGACTAGTAAAATTCCTAACGATAGTCGAACAAAAATTGCTCAAAAATGCAAAAGACAAACAAGGATCTGCCAATGCATGCCACCTATCTGATGGGAACACGTTCCAACAATGACCACTTTTACGGACTCAACTCCTAACCGCACTGGAACAATGCCTGCAGCATGCAAATATAGCTTGAATTATACTCCGATTAAGAACTGGGCTGTGGCCGATCTGCTATAACACGAAGCCACTAGGGGCTAACTCTAAGAACATATAACAATCTTGACTTCTACTGTACATAATCTTTTGTATAAGGGATTTTAATGTCTATCAACCCAAAGGTTGTTTTAAAAAATGTTTTATGGTTAATAGTGCAATGGTTTTAATTAACTATGCTAAATAAATAAACTTAAACACTGCCATGGATGTGGCACGGTGAGAAAGCAAAGGTGGCCCTACAGGGTCCCCTGGTGCCTCACACATGTGTCTCCCATACGCATGCACACCAGTACCTGCACGGCATGGACTGCAGCAGTCTGAATCACAGGATGTTGAGCGTCCCTGCCGAGGCGTGAACCGGGTACCACAGGTCGACTACCCTAGCCGTAAGGCCACATCCTCTCCCTATTCAATTTTTTTAAGCTTAGAGTTAGCTAGTTGGTCAAAGCAATATGTATTCTGTGGGGATATTAATTGTCCAATAGACAGATTCTGTGACACTACAAACCCCGTAAAGTATGGTAGACTCCCTAAGACAGAGTTCTTCAAAGTGTGGGACGCCCCCCACCCCTCAGGGGGGCTGTGGCTTTGTTCCCAGTGGGACGTAAATATATTTATCAATACTTGTAAATGAAGATGGCCTGGAAGTGAGACTTTTATATTCATCGTGTTTCCTGGCTATCTTAATTTACATCCAGCAGGCAGAGGGCATATTCTTCTTGGTGCCGTGGTGGTGGGGGTGGTGGGTCGTCAAAGACCTGGCCAAGCAGTTGAAAAGAAAAGAACTACATTTTGTGTAAGTATTTTGTTGTTTTTCCACATTTAGCCAGCTGCATATAAAATAATGTACATAACATAAACAAAAAATCAATGCAAATTAAACGAATCCTTGGGAATAATTTCTTTTAGGTTATCAAACCTTAATTCATTAATACGATCACCACAGTTGTCTGTGAGACCAGAGAGTCACACAATTGAATCCTTCTTGGCACAGTGCGCAATCATGATCCTTTGTATTTATAATGCTATGAAGTCTCAGCCTGCAACATAAAGCACTGTGAATATGCAAACCATTGTTTCAAAATTGTATTATGCACTGTATAAGCAAGGATGATGGAATTATGAGGTGGGAAGGACTTAATTATGTGGCAGGTTGACTAAATTATGCAGCAAAAAAAAGCGAACATATGAGGCTTAATTCAGTACTTTTTGTAATAGTGTTACTTCATTATTTTATCAGTTTTACTTGCTTACACTGTGTGGGCACATATTTACCCTCATTAGTGCCTGATTAAACAACCACATTCTGCAATAAGCAAATGAAAGTTGACCATCAACCTTTGAGATGGGCCTTCCACTGTGTGGCAACATGTGCGTTTGCCTTTTTAGTACCGGTAACCGTTTATCCATTTGAACTAGAAACACACTTTTAGAATATGCAGCAGATGGTGGATTATGTGGCAAATACAGCAAATCCATAATTTTGTGGAAAATGCTGAAGCCACAAAATTGCACAGTACCTGTGGTCCTGAGTATAAGATACACAAAATGATTTAGCATTTAAGAAATAGGTAATTACACTGTAACTAGTGCAAACATTTTTAAAAGTTCATAAACAAGAAGCTTTCCAAAACCTAACATTCTTACATTTCTTCTCAAAAAGAAAAGTGACTTCATAAATTAAAGCATGTACTCTGTTACAAACAGCCTTTACATTTGATGATTAAATAACAGCAAACATTTACATTTCTTTCAGATTGCCGGTACCCTGATGAGAAAGCCAGTTTCTTCTTTAGTTCTCTGTCCATGGATAGCCTTAAGGAGATGACACAGAGGAAAGAGTGCCATCTGTGGGCTAATTGTTTCCTTTACAAATGGACAGTTACAGCTCTCTAAGGGAGATTCCCTGAGAAAGGTGGAGAATGTTTTTAAATGGCCATCACTAACATTAGTGCAACAGGTGTAGTGGCACTAAGGCAGTGCACTGCAATTGTATCTGTGTTACTAGCAAAATGGTGAGAGGGAATCCTTTTTGTCTTGTTACCACTAGGGCCCAGGTTACCCTTGGTGTACAGGGAGCAGGTTCAAGGCAGCAGGCAGTGAGATGTGGGATTTTACTTGCTTTTTTGTTTTTTAAAACAAAGTGGAACCCAACCTGGTTTGGACCTCATGTCTAGGAGCGATGGGCAAGCCGAGAGAGTGGTCAGAGTAGTAGGTATCATTTGTGGCGCAGATGGAGTGGGACGGGGGCCCAGAGATGGGAGACTCAACTAAACCCACCATTGTTGTGTCAGTGTTGCTTTGGGCCTCAGACTAATGGCCCAAGAGAAGGGAAAATTGAAGCTGGGGAGACACATTAGCTTAGACATCAGAGAGATGACAGAGCTGGGAAAAGGGGCAAGATGGGGGCCATTTTTTCAAGAAGGGGCTTTGAAGACCGATTCTTCCAAAGGCAGTCGATCTCATTATTGAAGCTGGTTCAGTGGCATTGGGGCCCAGGAGTGAGAGGCCCACTGTATAACAATTATGACTGCCTTCATTTATTAAAGAGGATAGGAGGCTCACTTTTCTTCCTAGCATTAGAGGTGAGGGCGCCCTTGCTGCAAAGTGGTGGGCAACATGCCGGATCTCATTTTATTCTGAAAGGGACAGAGGGATAGAAAATATGTTCCAAGATTGGAGTGATAGCCATGCATGGTGGGGTAGGGGTGAAAGAGGCAGAGGGCACATTCTGATTCTCAGGGCTGCAGCTATCATTAGTGCAACAGGAGCAGCTGCATTTGGTCTTAGGAGTGTGACTGGCTCACAACACCCTAAATATCAGGAGTCATGTTATTGCTTGATATATTTGCTCTTTTATAAGTCTCACATTTAGTGTGGATTATCAATTACAGAAAAGTGCTCATGAAATGGTAATACTGCCCCCTGCACTAAGCCCAGATCCTTCCGCTCCCCCAAGCACTGCTAACGCTTTGGAGGGGGGCCCGACTTGAAAACATTTTGCTCAGAGGGGCTCACAGCAAAAAAGTTTGAAGACCTCTGCTCTAAGGTCAGAGCTGCGATTAAAAACTTGGCCAGGGTTTTGGGTTTAGGAGATTTGTGGTTGGCTAGGATTAGCAGGGGGCGCATGGATGGTTTTATATTTCCTTCCAATTTTCATGCACAATAATCAGTATTGATTATATTTTTGCATCAGCTGAACTTGCGAATCAATGTAGCATAAAGCGATTAGTCAGTATTTTCTCTGACCATTCAGCCCTGCAGCTGTCCATAATATTCAGTCCAATTATCCAAGTTGGCTGTTGGACTTTTCACAGAAACCTGTTACTGGAGGATGAATTTAAGGATGTTATGAAGGCAAAGACAGAAGAATCCATACACTTTAATCAATGTACAACTAGCCCAGGGGTTTTCTGGGATGCTTTTAAAGCTACAGTTTGGGAGCAGATAACAAGCTATACCATCAGTCGGCAGAAGGAGATTAAAGAAGTTGCTGCTAGAGGGGACCAAGAACTGTTGACACTAGTTAAGGAGGACGTCATAGCAGTTTGGCATCAGCTACATGTAGCCACAGCTATCAACTTGCAAATATCTCACGTTAAGGCGCACTTAATTTCAAACATGCCGAAAATCGCACAGCAATATCTTCAAAATTCACCCATGCATACGAATATGGGGATTCGGCGGGCGAATTTTAGCTTAGAAAATTAGAGAATGTCAGCCAGGGATGAGCATTGGGAAGCATAAGAATTACGTGCGGGAGGTGGTGGCGGAACAAGATATAATTTTAGATACTTTTCAGCAATACTGTAAGATACTTGACTCAGAAGATGATGGTAAATGTGAGTATCCAATGGGGAGTACATCAGGGCCACACCATTAAAATGAGTGCTAGGGGATGAATCTATTGGGCTAGATGTTCCAATTACATCAGAAGAAGTTACATTCGCTATTCAAGCACTGTCCAATGGCAAGGCTGCTGGGCAGGATGCAATACCTGCTGAATTCTATAAAAACCTTTAGCCAAATACTGCTGACGTTACTGATGGATGTGATCAAGGTATGCATAAAGGGCATCCCACCCCTTGTCTTAGGAACATACTATGATCATGTTTTTTCTAAAGAAAGATAAGCCATCAATTGATAGGGGGTCTAACCAGCCCATCTCACTGATTAATGCTGATGCAAAAATGTATGCTAAGATCCTGTCAAGGCGGTTGGCTACAGTAATTAAAGGGCAGGTATTGGTGGAGCAACATGGTTTTATACCCAATCGGGACACAACATCTCATATTTACACTGCTATTACCATGTTTGATGCAGCCAGCGGGTTTAGGGACTAGGTTGGTTTGATCATTTTAGATGCAATGAAAGGGTGGCCTGGCCTTTTCTGTGGCAAGATATGCAACAGATGTATTCTGGTCAAAAATACATTAATATGGTCCAGAAATTATATCAAAACCCTACCTCTTCTATAATATTGGGAGGATGTCTATCTTCTGAGTTTCTGATAAAAAGGGGCACTTGTCAGATGTGCCCGCTATGACCGCTGCTATTAGCTGTATATTTAGAGCCTTTTCTAGTCAGGAATAAAATGCAGGAACAGTTACGACCAGTACGGTTGAACCTGGTGGAGCTTAGGGTAGCTGCTTATGCTGACGATACCACAGTGTTTTCTCAGGATGTTATCAATAACATGCACAGAATTTAATATATTGCACTACTATTTGGTAGATTCTCTGGATATAAGTTGAACATGGCTAAAACTCAGATTTTAGTCAAATATGGAGTTGATAAAACTATTTGTCAATCTAAGGAGGTGGTAAAGTACCTAGGTATCTCTATTTCTACCAACCCACATTTGATTTTTGAATTAAATTTACAAACCACTACTCGCAAGGCCAGTTGCTTTATTGCATTAGTGCGATAGAATCCCGATTTCACCGCAATGATAGGTTTAACTTGATTAAGATGACCATCCTTACCAAATTTCTGTATTTGTTCAGATCGATTCTGGTGTATGTTGCTCAGACTTTTTTCCCCCCAGTTAGAAACAGACACTTCCTATTTTTTATTGGGTTACAAAAAAGACCGGCATACGAGTAAATATTTAACAATTCCATGTGAGGATGTTGGCTGGCATTGCCTGATTTAGCATTTTACTACTGCTCGACAGTGGCTAAAAGGATGCTAAGCTTTCAAATGACATATTAGACAGCTCTACAGTCAATATCTACTGGCTTTGCTTAGTGCAGAGGCGGCCAGGAGGTTATGGTTTAAATATTTTATTAGATTTTCAAGCAAAGAACAAGACCTACAGCTCCATGTAGACAGTGCGATATAGACCACAAGTGTCTTAGATAATAGCATTACCAAGGAAAGATGAGCGGAGCAGGTCAATTGTAAACAGAAAAAGGAAAAAAAAAAGAAAAAAGGGGTGGAAAAACATGAAGTGAAATCAACATTGCCTCCCCCCTCCCCTCACCCCCCTCATCCACCAAGAAAGGGAAGAAGTGATGTGAAAGTACGCGTGGTCGCCTAAGCTGTTATGAGGCATCATGATTTTGCGAGTTTTGTGTCGGAAAGGCAGAGAAGCCTGAGGTATCTGGGACACGTTAACTCATGGAACTCCGACGTATGAAGGGACAGAAAGGGTCGCCAAAGTTCTTTGAAGTCGGGCCAATTGCCAGCTAGCGTATGGGTAAGCTTCTCCATACCTAATACATGCCATAGCCGTTGTAACCTTCCAGTGAAGGTGGGAGGCTGGGGAGTGCGCCAATGAGTCAGGATGTTCTGGGTAGCTGAGCCTAGTGCAATGGCTATCAGTCGGCCTCTCCGGGATTTAAGCGGATACGTTAAGGGATTGGGTATACCCAGGAGGATGTATGCAGGAAATCTTGGCAGCTGTAACTCTAAATGGGTGTCTACTTCATCGAGAACCTGTGACCAGTATTATTGGATGCAGACACAGTCCCATAGGAGATGCACCAAAGTGCCTACCTTCCCACAGCCCCTCCAGCAGTCGGCACTTTGTCGCTGGTCAAAGTGGTGTAGCTGTTCCGGTGTATAATACCAATATGTGGCTATCTTAGTCAGCTTTTCAGTGAGTCCCATGTGGTATGCTGAGTGACGGGCCCTGTGATATATACCGTCCAATTATTTGTGGCTAAGTGTCCTGCCTACATCTCGGTCCTAGCGTGCTTCACTGGCATTGTACGTGTGTTTATTTGTTTCCAATAACATTTTATAGAGGTCTGAGATGATTTTTTTTTATCTGGTGTGCGGGTGATGAGCCATTTTTCGTAAGGAGTCAAAAAGCGTTGGGCCTCAGGCCTGGTGTGTGGGTGGAGTGCCGAATGACGGAGCTGTAAATAAGGCATGCGTTCCGATTCGGCGAGGCTATTATCCTCTCTGAGTTGTGGAAAGGGGATAATCCCTCCTAAGTCAAAGAGGTGGCCTAGCGATCGACATGCTGTGAAACGCCCGGTAGAAAAGGCCTTCTCATCCATACCTGGTTGAAATTCTGAATTGACGAATAACGGGGTAAGAGTTGAGGAACAGGTGGTCAAATTATGGGTAGCATAAGTGCGGTCCCAGGCCTCGAGGGTCGTACTTGTGATATATGATGCATATAGATTGGGCGGTCTGTGTGATTTGCGAAGGAATGGTATGCCTCGGAGAGGTGTGGTGACTACGGCCTGATCTCGAAACAGCCAGTGTTTCTCTGATTCCGGGCGATGCCATTCCATCAAATATCTTAACTGTAAGGCGTAGAAATAAAGTTGGATATCAGGGACCCCTAGGCCCCCTTCTCCGGTGGGATGATGGCTATCACATGTATACGTATATGTGAGCGGAGTTTAGAACAATTAATATCACCTGTGGCCTCTATAGAGGGAGCTACTTTGACCCCTAGGTATGTGATCGAAGAAGTTGACCATTGGATGGGGTGTTCTTCTTGGAGGTGGATTAAGGTGGCAAAGAAAGAGAAATGTTAAGTGCTACTGATTTGTCCATATTGATTTTAAACCCCAAGGCTTGTACGAAGCTGTGCATTTCAACTACGAGGGAACGTAACGCAGGGATCGTGTTCCGGGGGAGAGCAAGATGTCATCCGCGTATAGGCTTATAGTGTGTATGTCTCCACCAAACTTGATTCCGGAAATGAGAGGATGACGTCTAACCCGTAGGGCTAAGGGTTCCATGTAGAGTGCAAATAGAAGGGGTGAGAGGGGGCACCCCTGTCTAGGCCCCTACCAATAGGGAAACGTGAAGACGTGTAGCCATTAACCCGGACCGTTGCTTTGGGAATCGATAACAGTTGAGAATCTGAGTACGCAGTTTCTCACCAATGCCTACTTGTGTGAGGACTTGTTACAGGTATGGCCAGTGCACCCTGTCAAAGGCCTTCTCTGTGTCGAAGGTGAGCAGCATGTATTCTCCTTGGGTGCAAGAGGTTTTTTCGATTAAATGAAGGACCCGTTTGCTATTATCGCTGGTTTGTCTTTGTGGTATAAATCCCGCCTGATCGGACTCGACTAAATAGGACATATATGGCGCTAAGCACGATGCCAATATACTGGTGCATATTTTAATATCTATATTTAGTAGGGAAATCGGCCTGTACGCACCGCAGGATGATCTATCTTTGAAAGGCTTTGGAATGACTACTATGGAAGCTTCGAGCATATCGTCTGGGATAGCCCCGGTCTCTGCAAAGTAGTTGAATAAGCCTGTCAATAAAGGCACTACCAGGGTGCTGAGGGTCTTACAGAAGGCTGCCGAGTAGACGTCTGGTCCTGGTGATTTGCCGAGTTTGAGGCGTGACATGCCTTCAATTACTTCTTCGGTCCTAATGTCCCTATCCAAATGATTGGCCTGTGTAAGGACGTGCCGTTCCTTGCGCCTTCTAAACCGGACTTCGTTAACTGGAAATTGCATCTTCACTGAACCTGGGAAACTGGCTACGTGAACGCCGATTGAGGGCTGATTAAAGAACTTTGCCAACCCGCGGGCGGGACTGCGAGGACCAGCCTGCACAGCGCCATCACCTTCGCTGCAGCTGGTCCTCTTCCCGCCCCCTCCTTCCAGGACTTCAAAACGGCTCGCGGCCCCCGCTCTGCGGGCGCCGCTCGCAGCCATGTGTAAGGACATGCCGTTCCTTGCGCCTTCTAAACCGGACTTTGTTAACTGGAAATTGCATCTTCACTGAACCTGGGACACTGGCTATGTGAACGCCGATTGAGGGCTGATTAAAGAACTTTGCCACACCGCGGGCGGGACTGCGAGGACCAGCCTGCACAGCACCATCACCTTCGCTGCAGCTGGTCCTCTTCCCGCCCCCTCCTTCCAGGACTTCAAAACGGCTCGCGGCCCCAGCTCCGCGGGAGCCGCTCGCAGCCGTGTGTAAGGACGTGCCGTTCCTAGCGCCTTCTAAACCAGACTTTGTTAACTGGAAATTGCATCTTCACTGAACCTGGGACACTGGCTACGTGAACGCCGATTGAGGGCTGATTAAAGAACTTTGCCACACCGCGGGCGGGACTGCGAGGACCAGCCTGCACAGCGCCATCACCTTCGCTGCAGCTGGTCCTCTTCCCGCCCTCTCCTTCCTGTATATAACAACTGTGATTCCCGCGTCATCTTTAAATCTTCATTTCTGGTGACATTTGAATTTCGACAATGCCGCCGAAGCGCGGACTTGGAGGGGGAGGGAAGGTAAGAGGCACTTTGGATGCATTTTTGACAAAGGCTGTCTCGAACCTGGACCACGAGATATCTGTTGTTGAATCGCGCTTGTCCTTTGAACTCCAACAAAACAAGCGGTCTTCACTAGGTTCTTTAAGACAGTCACCCTCCCCTCCCACACATAGTGCCCAGATTACAGGGCCTTCTCTATCATTAGATATCAGTATCCCATTACTCCTTCAGGATAACTCTCTAATACATAATCAAGCGTCGTTAACGAGCCCTAACCTGGACTCAACCATATCCGAGCTCTCCCTGGATTTTTCCCCAACAGAGCCTTCCATGTTGCAGCTCCCTAATGCGACCCCTATCATTAAAAAGAGAACACCTCCGCAAAAACCATCCAGACAATCAAGTCCAACGAAAGGGAAGAGAGATGGAAATGATGATAGGGGCAGACAAACCAAAGTACCTAGATTAGGCTTAAGTCCCCACGTGGATATTCGAGAAAATACACATCAGTATTATTCGTCAGTAATAAAGCCAAATTTGAAACCCCCGAAAGTGCAAAATTTACCAAAGTTCCAATTACTTGAACCCAAGCCACTTATGAATGACATAGAACATCTAGTCAGATCTTTACTCCTTCCCGTTCTAGAAAGGGTAAAAAGATTGGGAGATCAGTTAAACAATTTAGTGGTAGAAACCACTTTAAACTCCCAACTTTTAAAGGGCCTGGTAGCCACTAATATGAATATCAAAATTAGTGGACCCCAAGTTGTAAAAAAGGTCGATACAAAACCTAATTCAACCAGTACTGATACGATCATAGGGAATGCTAGGCCTCCTAAAGTTACTCGCCCTATTTCTAATACCATTTGTGGGAAACTGGGCAAATCTGAAAAAACACACATTCAATCCACCCTGACAGGTCCGAGCGAATCACTCCTTCTCCCGAATAAAATTCATCCACCTGCCATTAATCAGCCAAATACAAAGGATGCCGCTACGGGCACTCACCAATCAACAGATAAATCCACAAAAATCATAGGTTGTCACATCGACTTGCCTCCCGCGGCGGTTCCTTATGCCATAGTTTTAACAGGCGTTCCAGATCTCATGGAGGGAAAAAGGGAGGATTACTCTGAGCTAAAGAATAAAGCTATTCATTGGCTCAGACATAACAGGCCATTACCCTCCCATATAGACGGAGACATAGTGTTTGTCAGAAGATTAGCGTGGGTGGGATCAAGACCAAAAGACACTGCTGGTGATGTAATTATCATTAACTTTAGGGATCGCAGGGTGGTACCGCACATCGTGGATTGGTACCAGATTCAGGGCCATAGTAGTATAGTGATTCAGAAAATGGGGTGGTGATGAACAGAGTGCCTGAATTAAGCAGACCACTCTTAACCAAACTTCCAAGCCAATTCTTGTACTGGGAAGGAAACAAGCTTCCGGGGACCGGTTTCTGCCATTTCAGGCGTCGTCGGCCCGGCTTGCTTGAATCCTGATGGTGCAATGAGCAAGGGACTCACATCTGAGTATACCCTTCCACGCTTATGGTGGACAAAATGATTCAGAAAAGGGGGTGGTGATGAACAGAGTGCCTGAATTAAGCAGACCACTCTTACCCAGTCCAAAGATCAGGGCTTGATCCATCACCGTTTTTAAGCTCACTGCACCATCCCAGCTCAGAACTTGGCTATATGCAAATTAGTCTGTTCCTGTCCCAGTGCATGATGGGAACAGGGCAAACCAAACTACCAAGCCAATTCTTGTACTGGGAAGGAAACAAGCTTCCGGGGTCCGGTTTCGGCCATTTCAGGCGTCGTCGGCCCGGCTTGCTTGAATCCTGATGGTGCAATGAGCAAGGGACTCACATCTGAGTATACCCTTCCACGCTTATGGTGGACAAAATGATTCAGAAAAGGGGGTGGTGATGAACAGAGTGCCTGAATTAAGCAGACCACTCCTACCCAGTCCAAAGATCAGGGCTTGATCCATCACCGTTTTTTAGCTCACTGCACCATCCCAGCTCAGAACTTGGCTATATGCAAATTAGTCTGTTCCTGTCCCAGTGCATGATGGGAACAGGGCAAACCAAACTACCAAGCCAATTCTTGTACTGGGAAGGAAACAAGCTTCCGGGGACCGGTTTCTGCCATTTCAGGCGTCGTCGGCCTGGCTTGCTTGAATCCTGATGGTGCAATGAGCAAGGGACTCACATCTGAGTATACCCTTCCACGCTTATGGTGGACAAAATGATTCAGAAAAGGGGGTGGTGATGAACAGAGTGCCAGAACTTAGATATATGCAAATTAGTCTGTTCCTGTCCCAGTGCAAGCCGGGCCGACGAGGCTGAAATGCCAGAAACCGGTCCCCGGTAGCTTGTCTCCTTTCTGGTGAAGAATTGGCTTGGTAGTTTGGTCTGCCCTGTTCCCATGATGCACTGGGCCAGGGACAGACTAATTTGCATATAGCCAGGTTCTGAGCTGGGATGGGGCAGTGAGCTAAATAACGGTGATGGATCAAGCCCTGATCTTTGGACTGGGTAAGAGTGGTCTGCTTAATTCAGACACTCTGTTCATCACCACCCCCTTTTCTGAATCGTTTTTGGCCACTATAGGTGTGGCAGGGTATACTCAGACATGAGTCCCTTGCTCACTGCTCCATCAGGATTCAAGCAAGCCGGGCCGACGAGGCTGAAATGCCAGAAACCGGTCCCCGGTAGCTTGTCTCCTTTCTGGTGAAGAATTGGCTTGGTAGTTTGGTCTGCCCTGTTCCCATGATGCACTGGGCCAGGGACAGACTAATTTGCATATAGCCAGGTTCTGAGCTGGGATGGGGCAGTGAGCTAAATAACGGTGATGGATCAAGCCCTGATCTTTGGACTGGGTAAGAGTGGTCTGCTTAATTCAGACACTCTGTTCATCACCACCCCCTTTTCTGAATCGTTTTTGGCCACTATAGGTGTGGCATGGTATACTCAGACATGAGTCCCTTGCTCACTGCTCCATCAGGATTCAAGCAAGCCGGGCCGACGAGGCTGAAATGCCAGAAACCGGTCCCCGGTAGCTTGTCTCCTTTCTGGTGAAGAATTGGCTTGGTAGTTTGGTCTGCCCTGTTCCCATGATGCACTGGGCCAGGGACAGACTAATTTGTATACAGCCAGGTTCTGAGCTGGGATGGGGCAGTGAGCTAAATAACGGTGATGGATCAAGCCCTGATCTTTGGACTGGGTAAGAGTGGTCTGCTTAATTCAGACACTCTGTTCATCACCACCCCCTTTTCTGAATCATAGTAGTATAGTGCCCCGAACTTTAACCTATTTCTATCCAGAGGCACTAATAGTTCCCCGTGGTCAACGTGGTGTGTCTACATATAACGTACGCCACCCCTACCCTTCTCCTCTATCGAAACATCCACTGCGGCCCTCAAACTATTCGCCTTTTGAGTTTGTAGAAAGACTTATTAAACGCCGGAACCTGCTCACCCAGCAAGGCCTTGATCCATTACATTGGTCACTTCCTTTAATCAACCGATGTGACGTTTTTTCGGATCTCAATGATCTGGATTGACAATCTGGACATACTGTGACCCATACCCCGGTAGCATCAAGCTGCCCATCGCTAATAAACTCCAACATCAGTGGGTGGCCGAAAAATGACTTAGTGGTCTTTACTAACACAGAGCGATCAATCAGTTACTCCAATCGTGGAAGCTGAATCTCTCCCGATCCAGCATAACGTCTCTGAATCAAATCGAATAAATATCTCCAAATACACAGATATTACCTATAGTCTCCTTTCCTGGAATGTGGCTGGTTTAGCCGATAAAGTCCACCAACAACATTGGTTAGACGTTGTTACCAAGCATAGTGTGATTTGCCTTCAAGAAACATGGTCCCTGGATGCTCATCGCATTAATGGTTATCAAACTTTCCATACCGCTGCGGTTCAGAGTGCACATGGTCGTAATAAAGGGGGTCTGTGCACTTTTTTATCTATCACCGGAGGTATTGAGGTCAAAAGATTCGTGGCAACCGAATATTACCAGATATTGTGGTTAAGATGGGGCCCACTGCAAAATGTCACTATTATAATTTTTTATAATAACATTCCTCCCGATAGCAGTAGGACAATCCTGAGTAAAGTCCTTTCAACTTTGATCTCCCTATATGATAAGCTGGTTGGTGATAATATAATGCTTTGGGTTGGAGATTTTAATAGTACGATCTGTCCCCATGGTTCGCATGGTTTGTGCGGCCTATCGGATTATGGGGAAGATTGCCCTACCCACTTTAACCATACTCCACTTGGTATTTCTATTAATAATATACTTCTTTATTTTAACTTAGTTTTTATCAATGAGATTTGTATACCGAGTGTACCATTCCAACCTACTTTCAATGGGAGGGGGTGCAATTGGATAATTGATTTTACATTAATTTCTGCATCCCACGTAGGGTTAGTGGCACATTGGGAAACGGGCCAGGCCCCCCATTCGGATCACTTTCCTATTGTGTTTAGTCTCAAACTTAAATCATTGATACGCAGGGCAGAGGTTAATATTAATTATTCCCCCGAGATAAGATTAGCTTCTAAGAACGGCTACATAATTAAATGGGATAAAGTAGACCCCCCGGGATTTTGGGAAAAACTAGCTGCCTCCAATATTGAAGACATAATGATCTGTTTAACTGAAGAAGAGGCATCAGACCATGTAATGAATTCCTTTTCTAAAATAATGGGGACAGTCAAATCCCTACTAACAAGAAAACATCGGACAGGGGTCTCAAAACCCAAAAGGTGGTTTGATAGTAAGTGCACAAAAGCACTTACATCACTTAAAAAGGCGCTGCACACAATCCCAAAAAATCGGGATCTAATTAGTGCAGCCAGAAAAACGTATAAAAATACTATAAAATCAAGAAAAGCCTCTTTAAAGAATAAGGTTTGGGTAGCCCTAAAAGAAGCTTCGGCTAAAAGAGACAATAGGGCTTTTTGGAAAGTGGTTAATGACCCCTTCCTACAAACCACAGAGACAGATCTTATCGATTCGGCAATTACAGGTGAGCAATGGGTAGCTCATTTTAAACAATTGTATGGTAGACCGTTTCCCCCTGTTGATAGAACTATTTCCATACTTGAGGATTTTAATTCCTTGGACGACAGACAGCATACTCCTTTCCCATTAGCCATAACTTTTAGTTATGAGGAAGTTAGAAAAGCTATAAAGGATAGCTCGTCTGGTAAGGCCCCGGGCCCAGACGGTGTCCCTATAGATACTTATAAGGCAGAGATTGATTTATGGGCCCCAATGATTACTAATGTTTTAAATAAAGCAAACCAAGAAGGTTTTATAACTACTTGGTCTGATGCCATAGTTATCCCTATCTATAAAAAGGGCGAGAGGAATGACCCGACTTGCTATCGGTCAATTTCTTTGCTGGATGCGTTGGCAAAGGTGACAGGTCGAATTATTTTAAACAGAATACAAACTTGGGGGGAGGAAAAACAAATTTTTAGTAACCTTCAGTACGGTGTTAGTCCAGGAAAAGGGACGACGGAACAATGTTTAAATTTGGCACTTCTCATTGCAAAGTACACTCAGGCGAAGAGCGGGAATCTTTTTATTTCATTCATAGATTTAAGTTCAGCCTTTGACTGTGTTGATCATGATTTCCTATGGCTAACTCTCAGCGATATGGGGATCGACTGTCAAATCATACTTTATATTAAGGAACTTTATAGAGAGGCAGGTGCAAGGGTCAGGTATGGCCCTAGGGGGGAATGTTCAGCTAAATTCTCCATTGAAAGGGGTGTTAGGCATGGGTGCATTTTGGCACCCCTGTTATTCACCCTATATATCAATTCAATTGGATCATATCTCAGGGACTTTGACCATTACTATCCTTCCATATCAGGAACCCCCACCCCACTGTTATTATATGCCGATGATGCGGCGTTAATGTCTAGGACTAGACTCGGGCTGCAAAGAACCATAAATAAATTTAACATCTATATGAAGCTTCGCGGCCTGAGTATTAATGCTTCTAAAACCTTCATAATGGTCTGTGGGAAGGGAAGGAAAAGGGCACCCTGCTCAATATTCTTGGATAACAAGAAAATCGAAATCACGGACACCTTCCCGTATCTAGGGGTAAACTTTCATAGGGGGAGTTCCTGGCAAACAGCGATTAACGCCAGGAAGCTAGCTTTCCTGCGCTCTATTGGCGCTTTGCGTAATTTTACTAGCAAATTGGGGGGGGAAGCCAGTTAAAGACTTAATTTACATTTACAAGGCGAAATGCGTTTCAACTGCCACCTATGGTGCTGGTATTTGGGGCATTGAACACGCTCAGGGGATCCAGAGCTGTGAAAACCAGTTCATTGCCTACTTATTGGGGGTATCTAAAACTATATCCTCATATATGCTGCACATAGAAGTTGGCCTTTCTCATATAGCAGACACCATAAGGATTTCTCCCATCCTTCTCTGGCATAAGGTCTGGGTCACCCCAGAAACCTCCTTAAACAGGGTTTTAATCAAAGACTGCCTTTCGCTAGACGGGATGTCAAAAATCAAATGGCTATGCTATGTGAGAAAAATGTTCAATGAGTTAGGCCACCCGGAATTTTTTGTAAATCCAACTATATTGGAGACGGTATCAAGAAGTATGATCAAAAAGTTGGTCTTAGACCACCTTGTTACATCTAGGTGGAATGCAGAAAAAGAAAAATATACCCTCATTAGATACCAGCAAATTACTTCCCACGAAGGGTTACAAAGATACCTAACTTTATTGAACAGCCCCTATTCCTGCTCCTTGCTCACCCGTTTTAGGCTAGGCATCTTTTTTGACTCGTTACCTTTCCCCAATGTAACAACTGGTCCATGGCAAAATTGGTTTGCGCCTGTGATGATATTTCTTATCAAACGAACATTCATTGTGTCCTATTATGCAAATTTTACCAGGCACCACGCAGGGCGTACCTTTTACCCATTTTAAGGTCATGGGGGATACGAACTTGTAAGCTAGCCTTCTCTAAATTACAACGGCTGGAAGAAGAATATGTTATTCATGCACTGATCTATTTTTTTAAACTTGTTGTAAAGTTCCGTCATTCTATGAATTGATTTAATAACTTTTAATGTTTATTTTATGGGCTGAAATATGAACTCAGGCTTGGATTGGCTTAGTACACTTATTTATTTGCTGCATCAATTGTTTTTAACATATGTGCTGTCATGATTTGAATTTTAAATCGAATAAAGCAAGTTTTGAATTTGAATTTGATTGGCCTCTGTATGCATGGGGCATGCGTGCGGCTGCTGTATAATCGGTGCTAAGGAAGGTGTTCAAGGGTTGACTGGAGTATAGCCCAGCGTAGAAGTCTCGAAAGACTTCAGCAATTGCAGAGTCCTCTGTGATAAGTTCACCCCCAGTGGAGCGGATGGCCTGGACCCCCTGCTTCTGCTTGGCTTCTTGCAGTCTGTGGGCCAGTAGGTGGCTGCATCTGTCGCCGCCAGTATAGTATGAGTGACGGAGACGTAGAGCTGCGAATTCAGCCCTGTCCTGATCTAGTGCTATGAGCTGTTTCCATTCTGTGAACAATTGTCGCCAGATTCGGGGAGCCCCAATGCTCTGGTGCATTTGCTCGAGTTCTGTTACCTGTTGGGTAAGCTCGGCCCGCTTGTGACTGTGTTTGAGATTATTGGCTGTGGAGATGACTATGAATTTTCTGCGTATAACCACTTTGAGCGCCGCCCACTGTGCCGCCAGGGTAGTGTCGGCATTGGCGTTTTGTGTGAGATAATCTTCAATGGCTTTCTGAATCTGGTCTACGACAGTAGTCTGATGAAGGAGGCTGTCACGTAAACGCCAGTGTCGAATGGGCTGTTGTGTCGGTGGACGCCGGAAGGCGGCTATAACTGGGGAGTGATCTGATAAAGAGGCTGTCAAGATCTCGGTGTCAGTCGCGTCTGCGTGTAGCGGGCGGAACTGAGAAGGTAGTCCAACCTAGCGTTCGCTTTGTTCGTGCCTGAGTAAAGACTATATTCGCGTCTGCGAGGATGAAAGTGCCGCCATAGATCTATAAATCCTAAATCTTGTAGGCGGGTCTTTCCAGCAGGTGAGAGCGTGCCAGTCTGACTCGTCCTCTGGCAGGAGCGGTCGTTAATGTTGTCAAAGACAAGATTTAAGTAGCCCCCCAGCAGTAATCATCGTTCTGGTGTGTGCGTTGCATCCGTGAGGGCGTCATGGAGGAATTTGTCTTGTCCCTGGTTGGGCGCGTACACCGACCCTGCAATGAATTTCATCCCGCCCACCAGGAATTGGTATGTGAATAGTCGACCTTTGATCTCGGCTTCCTTCTGCAACACTCTACCCTTAAAGGATCGGGAAACTAATATAGCAACTCAGCTAACTTGATAGAGCTAGACGAGAACATCTGGGTCGGAAACATTCAGGATTTCATCCTGTGATAATCTTTGGGAAGGAGACGGGTCTCTTGTAAGAGGCAGATGTCTGCTTTGGAGTGTTCCAAGTAATAAAGAACAGTCCTGCATTTAATAGGGTTGTTCAATCCCTGCACATTCAGGGTGAGATTTTTGAGAGAGTTATGTGGCATCAATAATAGGGAGGAAGTGGGCTTGCTGGCAAAGGCCGTGTATTTCCACAGAATAAGGAGTCGCAGTGGGGAGAGGCCCAGGGTTGTATATCAGATAACATCTAAAGCACAATGGGGGAAGGTGTACGAGGGAACCCAAATCCAGAAAACGAAGAAACCCCCCCAAAAACGAGGCTCCATACTAGAGTTGCAACAATAACATGAAGAAGAAAAAAATATCAGGGAAAATAGTCCGTCATCCCAAGATGAACAGGAAAACATTGAAATGGTGTCCATGTTGTGGCCAAGTGTGGACGTCGCAGCCCCACCCGCCGCCTGCCCATGATGAAAAGAAAAAGGTGCGAGTAAGTCGGGCTCTCCTGCCCCTTCACTGGTCACTGAGCATGCTCTCGCCAGGGCGTCCAATGTGGAAGCAAGGGCTGGCAGTTGGCCCCTGGTTATTTCTGCTTTGTTTGACTTCTGTATGCGCCTCCGCCGACCCTGTCGCTGCCATCCAGACGGAGAGATCTCGGGACCAGAGGTTGTGCTGCGTTGATCATCATCATCGCATGGCGGGGTGAGACCAAGGACGCAGCAGGATTCCGTGAGGGAGCGGAGTTGATGTATCTTGCCATTGTGGTGAAATATGAGTCTGAAGGGGTGTCCCAGGAATATGAAATTTCTTGCTGACGAATGTGGTCTGTTACAAGGCGGAACTGCCAACATTGCTGGAGAGTTGTCAGAGCCAGGTCTTGGAATAACACTGGAGATTGCCCCTGGAAAGAGATGGGATGCAGTGATCTTGCCTTAGTGAGAATGACTTCCTTGGTCTTAAAGTCTTGGACGTTCACAAGAATGTCGGCTGGAGGGGCGGTGTTCACCCGAGGGGGTCCAACTCTGTGTGCTCAGTCTAATTTGATCTCAGTGTCAAGTGGGGCACCCAAGATATGATTGAACAGCTCCCTGGTAAATGTGAACAGATCACTGGTATCTTTTTTAGGTTTAACCCCTCGGATACAGATAGTGTGTCTGCGTAAATGGTTCTCTAAATCCTCCAGATGGGGCTGTATGTCGAGTTGTTGATCCTGCAGTCTGATCACTTCTTGTTGGAGGGTGGATGACTCAGACACTGCGGATGTCGGCGATCTCAGCAGTAAGGTCTTTTTTCACTGTCTGCAGGTCTTATCTGAGGGTTAGAAAGAGGCACTCCAAGAATACTTTTATGATGGGTTCATCCCCGGTGGAGGCATTCTTGGTCAAAATTGTGACCTCCAAGGTGGTGCTCGCCATATTGGGGTTGAATTGTGAGCCCCTCCCCTGGGTTAAGCGTTGACCAGGCCCGAGGCACTGGTGAAATAGCGGTAGTGGGGGATACAGACAGGAATTCGCTGGTGTGCTGGTCCGCTAGCTGCGCAAGTCATTAGGGGTGAGGTGGCGACTTCTCCCTGGGCGTGTGGTGCTTGTGCCGCTCTTGACGACCAGCTTGGTGGTCTCACAGTCGGGGCAGCATAGGCAAAGGGCGTCAGGCCTCCGGAAGAGAGTGCCAGGTGCTCACGCCGCTCTTGGCGACCGACTGGAGGTACTGACAGGAGGATGCTGCTGAGGCAAAGGGCAGTAAGCTCTAAGAAAAGTGCGCTGCTCGAGCTCTTGCGCCCTACCAGAGTTCATGCCGCTACTTCAGGGTGGGGGTCCACTGGTCAGTGTCCGATCTCCTGAGTGGGTCTCGGGCCCCCAAGGCATCCCGCGGGGCCCAGGCGATTCAACCCTCAGCAGCAGCAGTTCTGGGGCTCTCCAGTCGAGTAAAGGCGCTCCGCCTTCCAGATCGCGCCAATGTCAACCAGCGGCACCCCACCACCCGTGCTGCGGTATATTGGCGTTTACCGGGTGCTCAGAGGGCATGAGAAGTCCTCAGGTGCGGGTCCCGCTGTTCTATGCGCTCCGGTAGAGGGCAGAAGCCCAAGTGTGGTAGGGCCGCCGGCCCAGCAAGCACCACGAAAATCGAGGTGTGGGATGCGCGCGGCCTACGGGCTCCCTGATCGTCTTGGATCCATCAGCATCCGGGGTCTCTGGGCAGATTGGCGGTGTGCAAGGAAGCCTGTGGGTCCACTCGGGTGTCCGACATGGCGGCGGGGTGTGACGATGCTGGCCTCGGTGGACTGTATGTTTAAATCCACTGCGTTGTTGAAGGCGCCGTACACACAGTTTATTCACTCGCGCGCCCGCAATCCACTGCTGATGATGTCACATATTACATCACTCATGACATGGTCAGTGACATCACTCATGACATCTCAAATGACATCACTGATGACATCATCCTTGTGAAAGAGTGGCAGACCTCCTCTCACCCTAATATACCCTAGCCTGTTGTTCGACCTCTTCCCAACAGAGATGGGCAAGCGCGTTCTCTTCAGCGTCCCTCATTCGCAGTAATATTTGGCCAAGACCCCTTGTCTAGCCGGGATCTGATTTATTAATCCATATTCCAGGTGTATTTGTGCTTGGGAAATATGTCGCGGAATTGAGAAAAGTTTTTTAAACAATCTTGATTGGGCAAGGTTTAGCAATGTAGAGTCCTTGGTGGCCATCATTTCCGAGCCATATGTGATTGAAGGCAAACATTTTGCTGCTATGACCTTTAGCAAATGACCAGTTGAGCTTCCACTCAGTTTTTTTTGTATGGTTTTGAAGGCCAATTGAAGTTGTTTTGCTTTTGAGTTCCCATGGTCTTAATGATGTTTGTACTTTAATTGGCGGTCTAGTAGGATGCCCAAATATTTGTATTCATCCACCTGGGTTAAGATACAAGAATTTATCCTCCAAACAAATTTTGGTCGTTTTTTACATGAGCTGGAGAAGCATAGTACATTAGATTTTTTAAGGTTTATTATTCATTTGCAACTATTCTTCTATTTCATATTCCTATTCAAAGTTCAGGCCTTTATCGAGACTTTTTATTGTAACAACTACCACGGCCAAAGGCAGTGTAAATTTGCACACTTGCTCCCTTTCTTGGCTGGGGTTATCAATTATTCTTCAATTTCATATTCTGATTAAAACTCAAGGCCCTTTATCGAGCCTTTTTGTTGTAACTACTGTTGCAGGAATTCTGCTCCTACACAGAACTGTGCATAAAGACTTAGGACCTCGGTGAATTACGGTGTACCAAAACCCACCTTAGTACCCAAACCCCCTACCAGACTAGCAATCAGTGACTCATTGGTTCTTCATCCTATAGCAAAAACACCAATGACTAGTCAACCCAGAACATGCGACTTAGATTACCTCAAGTAAGGTGGATAAAAAGAGCACTCTTTCATTATAGTCTTACACCATTCCAAAACAAGGAGTAAATAAAGAGACGTGCAAGTTTGAAATGTTTATTTCTAACGCCGTAATCTCATGCGCAGTACCTTAGATAATACAACAAAACATATTATCAGAAACAAGGTTGTCAGCATTGTTACTATTCCATAAAATACAAAGGGAGAAAGCATCCTATAATATTTAAGGGAAACAGATTTAAAACATACCTACATTTCACCCTCCCTACCTACCAGGTTAGTTTATACCTACAGAAGGTCTCATAGGATTACATGGGTGGACCCATACCTCTGGTACTCAGCAGTAGTGGATCACATTGAGTTCTGCACAAACTGTCAGGATACGAATGTTCTCCAACTGTGTGTAATTATGCCTCCACAATGCATTATTAAACATGCCAGTATTAGAGGTGGCCACAGCTGCATATGTGTTATGGGTCAAACGGGCGAGGATCATTCTGAATAACAGACACAGTATCCAAGAAAACCTTGATGTTCCATGCTCTCACTATACACACTAAACTAGCGAGGCAGTCTAGAAATGTAGCATAACACATTATTCTCATGTGAAGCAAAATACTCAGCCTTCTCTAAACAATATCACAAGTGCATGTTGTGTGCAAAGCAGAGCAGGAAAGCAAAAATGGCGTTTAAGCTTCTAATAAACCCATGCTAACTTAACACAGTGTGAGTGCAAGGCTCAGCCCACGACACCCTCCCTCGATCGAAGCACGTGATATAAACGTGGGCGAATTAGGAACGCAGAGTCCAAGCCTGAAAAGCAGAGTCAAGTTAAAATTTGCAAAAAAAATATTCGTTGTTTGATAGACAACAGTAACTAAATAATAAAGAATAGGTAGAAAAATCAAAGAGTCTTAATCCAACAGCGTATAAGCACAGTATGTAGCAACAGCCTCCAAGAGGAAGTCATTGTTCTCATCTGAAAACATTTCAGCCATCCAATTCAATAGAGAGAATGAACATACATGTTCCTCAACGACCGGAGCCTCTATCACCATCGGAGGAAAATTCGAGTCATCTTCAATGTAACTGCGTGCCAAGAAGTCATGCGCCGCTGCAAAAACATTCCAACGTCCCAATATTCCATGTATCGCTGCTAAGGCCATAATCCTGCCGCCAGAACAGAGCAAGTCATGAACCACTAAGGGGCTCATCAGCTGGTCATAATCCGCGTTAGGAGATACCGTACAGCAGAGACACAAATCCAGAGCCCAGTCAAAATTGCAGCTCAGGCAATGGAAGACAGGTTGAACGCATTTGAAAAAGGAGAATCGAAACGATAATCCATAAGCTGCACTCAATGCAGCCAGAGGCAGCGCTCCGTAATAACTAAGCATTCGGTTGCGGACCAGCAACAGCCGGGACATAGGACATATTCTCGTGTGCTGCAGGATGTGCATCCATATTTAAGTAAACAAATGAATAGAAGCACACCGGCAACTAATGCGAGTATTAAGGGGAATCCACCAAAGGTGCTGGAAAACATCGAATGAAAAAATGCAGAGAAGACATCAAATATAGTTTGAAAAGAAGTCACAAGGCCACTGCTTCTAACTTTAAAAAAGTAAGGTAACCCCGTAGTCAAGGACGAATTAAAGATACTCTGAATTAACTCCCCAAAATGCAGGGGCACGTCTGTATTTAATAAATCATGCACTTATGTGCGGGTGTTTGCTACATGAAGAACAAATGTTTCTGTAGCAGATGTAAGAGCGACCTCTTTTTGAGACAATAGTGCTCTTATACAGCTCATTTGGTTGACTCTTCTTTCAAGGTCGGAATCGACGGCCAGATGGAAACATCCAGCTTCCCATGCAGAGGAGTAAACACAACTTTTTTTTTATAGCAAACCACATGCTCAGTTACCGTAATCATGTAAGCGATGCCTGTTAACATTACACAACAATCTGCATTATTTCAAATGAAATAACTCAAGTTTCCAGTAAACTGAACGTTGGTATGATAGCAGGTGTCGGAGTGCCTTTCAAAACTCAGGCCAAATTAGGCGCATCTTGTTTACAAGAGCCAGGGTTGGATTGGGATTAAAAATCGACCCGGGCACGCTAAAAAAAAGTGGCCCACATTTGCATATCGCCTTTCCGCAAAACACTGTTTTGGCGAAATTGTATTGAAAAAGGGGGGGGGGGGTTAAAAAAAATGCACGGATCAGTTTACATTAGTGAAATACACATTAAAACAAGTGTGGCCACTTTTGCCCAGGCCCCCTGCCCCCACTCAAAATGCATACATTAACGGGCCGGCCCAGCGAGAGAAAGGGAGTGACACCACTCACTGCCTGTTGATAAAAGAAGCATCTACCTCCAGAAAGGTCACTCAGGCACCCACTGGGCCTCTTTTGGCATGAACAACACAGACACTGCCCAAATCGGCCCTCCAGGCTGCCCAAAAAAGCAGCCCACGGCTGGAATTTCGGATACCGACCCCTCGGCCATTGCCCTGAGTGCCCCCGTTACCAATCCGAGGCTGAGAAGAGCCATGCAATTGTATGTGTCTACAAATTAAGGAGTGATCTGGTGCTATTCTGCAATCCTCGCCATTCAGATAGACTTCTTTTCCCTCCCTCAGGCACCTATATGTAAATGATAATGACCAAGCTTCATGGAGATAAGCGCTGCCTAATGATTCATATCTGCCTATAGCATAGTATTTCATGCAAACCTCAAACTTAAACAGGCTAAAAAGTAACGGTATGATACCGTGGATAAGCCACACAGCTGAATCGGATCTCCAATGAGTGACCACTTCTAACCATTCTCATAGCGCGCCCTGTGCTCTGATTTGACAGTGAGAGAGTGATCGCACCATAGTTTGTACTGCTAATCATTCTCAGCATACGCTACGAATACACTTTCACGTTACACGTCGCATCAAAGCTTCCGTGTGACGTCATGTACGGCGCCCCGTACGCAAAGACGCAAATGTTCTTAATTGTTTAAAACATGTATTTAATAACATAGTAACAGAAGACATTATCTAGGATAATTATGAAAACATTTTTTTTAAGTTCCAATAATCCTATATTACTTTTAATAGCAATTACATAAATCACGGTGGAACGTCATGCGTACTCGCATCGTAAGAGCACCGTAAGCACAGCGTAAGCGTAAGCAAAGCCATGTGACTTTAAAAGAAGAGATTTGATTGGTTCATAACACTTCCTATTACAACTGTTGAAACTTCCATCCCATTTTAATAATTCTACTTTGACTTTCTAAGAAGAAGCATCTCTTCTGAGAATCTTGTCAAATAGAATGAAGTTTACCATAATAACAGCAATGGACTCATCTTACAGCCATTCTTCAGAGGAATATTTCATACCTGAAGAACCTCCAAAGAAGAGGAAAGAAGCTCTAATTTGGTAGTTTTTTTACTTTTCCAGAAGGGCAAAAAAAAGGTTAATGCTCCAAAAGTAACCTGTAAAATTTTCCAAACTCTTTCAAGGGGTGATCCATCTCAAAAATACTCCTTTGGCACAGCAAATATGGAGCGACACGTGAAGAACTTATACCCCAACAACTTTGCTCGAGCTGCAACACAGAGGTTGAAGGACAACCCACCTGCTACTGCACCAAGCACATCAACTGCTGCAGCAGCATTTTCAGCAAGCAGTCCACACCCACAAATTGATCCTGATTTTGCTAAAGTTAAAATTCTATGCATTTATTGCAATAAACTTTTGTGTTATGGGAAACAGTCTATTGACCTGATAAAATGCAGGAAGCAGGAGCATAGCTGTCCTCGACATTAGTTTTTTTTCTTCATTCTTTTGTTCCTATTGGACATTTCCAAGCCCCCCATTATAGAAAAAAGTTGCCCCCGGGGTTTGGCCTCCCCAGGAGCTAATTAAGAATAAAACGAACTTCTTGTTTCTTTTTTCCTTTTCCACCGCGTAAGAGAACAATACGCATACCCCGCGTTTTAAATTTTTTTTTTTTAAATACATTTTTGTGCCTAAAGATCCATATGGGACCCCCTGAGCAGGCCTAGAGGGTCAACATGTTTCTACCCTGCCCCCTTTCCTTATTTTTCAACTTTGTTTTACTGTTTTTTTGTGACTCGGTGCTACCGAGGCACAAGATGGCTGCCAACACTTCCTGGTTTGGAGTGTTGACAGACAGTTGACATCCAATCAGCATCCAGCTCATGCTCGTAATTGTACGGATTTCGGTACGCGTGCCGTACTTCGTCTCTAGATATCGCTATGATTTTACTTTTGATTTTCTCAGGAACTACTGAACGGATTTACACCATTTAACAAAAAGCACAATCTGCGAACCGAACTCTACCTCTCTGCCAAATTTGGTGTAATTCCGTTCAGCCGTTCGGGCTGTAGCCATGGCTAAAGGTCCCTATGGAAAATTGCATGGGGAAAACATGTTTTGATATCCCATTTTTTCTTGACCCCCACTTGACGAATCACCCCCAAACTTTCAGGGAAGGAGCGGAGCGGAGCAGGCCATTTTCTTGGAGAAATTCGCGAAGATTTGTCCACCAGCGCCAAAGTTATTCCAAATAAAATGTTGTGGGTTTTCTATGGAAAGTAGGTCCTAACTCTAACTACCTACTGGCGACCGCCAGTAGGTAATATGTATATATATATATATTCACTGAAAAAACAGTAGGTTTCAGCCACGTTATAGTTAGGAATTAGCATTTAAAAAACCTTAGAAATTCACTGAAAAAACCATAGGTTTCACCCATGTTATAGTTAGCTGGACATTTCACTCATACAAAACCTTTGAAATTCCCCCGTTATAGTTAGTTCAGCTAACTATAACTTGCGTACCTGCAATGCACTACTGACGACATCACATATTACATCACTCATGACATGGTCAGTGACATCACTCATGACATCACTGATGACATCTCAAATGACATCACTGATGACATCATCCAGTGAATGTGTGTCTTTCTGAAAAATAAATATCTTTTATATATGTATATCTAAAGGCCGATGGAAGAATAAATGGGTAAATAAGTGTCTAAATGGATGTTTTTTTTTGTAAAAATGATTGTATAACTGACTTATTAAGTATATCTTAGTGAATACATGTATTAGCGGGTAATCTTTAAATATGTAAATATCTGTATCAGTGTCTCACTTTGTGTATAAGGGGCTGCATGGGTTAGTGAGTAGCTACAAGAGTGTCTATATGGGTTATTTGGATTTTTGAGTATCAGAATGAGTGTCTGTATGGTTCGGTGGGGGGTATTACTCAGCGCACAGATGCATGAATGAGTGACTCACTGTTTGTATGTGTTTTGAAGACAGCATGTGTGCAGGACTGTATGGGTGAATGAGTGTGTGTATGGGTGTGTTACTAACTGAATGACTGCCTCAATAGTGTATTTAGGAGTAAGTACATATGTTTTAAATTAGTATATGTGAGTATTGATGTATATAAGTAAGGATATATGACAGTGACAGATTGGAAGAGTTCCTGTATAAATAAGTATGTGTTTCTATAACTGATTGTATAACCCCTTCGGGGCTGATGACGAGCTGGGAGCGTCATGGCGCACACCGGTCGTGGGGAAGCGTTGGCGCTCCCCCCGAGGGTCTGCGATCATTTTTTAAAGTACGGGGATGGCAGCGGAAGAGTTTCCGCTGCCGCCCCCGCCCCTCCCCATGGGAATCCCTGATGACGTCAGCGCGCACAGCGCGCGCTGACATCATCAGGGATTCCGAGCGCTCGGGAAGCCATTTGCTTCCTGCGCGCCTCGAGTAAAGGTAGGTTTTTTCGAGTCGGGCGGGGGTTTGGGGCCGCAAAGAGGCATCAGGGGAGAGGAAAGAGATTTTCCTCTCCCCTGATGTCTCTTTGCAGGGCATTTCTGCCTCACGATCGCGCACAGCGTCGCGATCGTGCGGCGGAAATGCCCCCACTAGCACCAGGGAGTTTAAATTTAGTTTACAGGAAGCGACCCCTTGGGCAAGGGTCGCTTCCAGGTGGCCAAAAATTATCTTTTCGTTTTTCTGCCCCCCCTGGGGGCAAATCGGCTTGTTTGTTCAGCCGTTTTGCCCCCAGGGGGGGGGCAGAAATTCCCCACTAGCACCAGTGTTTATTTGGGTCGCTTCCTGGCGGCCATTTTTTATGTTTACAATTTTCTGTCCACCCTGGGGGAAAATCGGCCCGGTTTTTTTGCCGTTTTGCCTCCAGGGGGGGGGCAGAAAATGCCCACTAGCACCAGGGATTTTGAATTGAGCTTTTAGGAAGCGAACCCTTGGGCAAGGGTCGCTTCCAGGTGGCCTCACATTTACTTTTCATTTTTCTGCCCCCCCTGGGGGCAAATCGGCCAGTTTTTCGGCCATTTTGCCCCCAGGGGGGCAGAAATTTCCCACTAGCACCGGGGATTTTTGTTGGGGCAATGTGTTTGTTTTGGGAAGCGACCCCTTGGGTAAGGGTCGCTTCCAGGTGGCCATGATTGTGTTTTTGTTTTTCTGTCCACCCTGGGGGCAAATCGGACCGTTTTTTGCCGTTTTGCCCCCAGGGTGGGGGGGGGGGGGCAGCGAATGCCCACTAGCACCAGGGAATTTAAATTTAGTTTTTAGGAAGCGACCCCTTGGGCAAGGGTTGCTTCCTGGTGGCAAGTAATTATGTTTTTGAATTTGGGGCAAATCGGCCCGTTTTTTTGCCTCCTGTTTTTTTTGCCCACTAGGCCCTAGGATTTGAGTTTTGTTCCAATGGTGGTTATAATTTTGGTTGTTTTTTACTGTCCGCCTCCCTTGGTGCCGGTTGGTCTTTTTTTGTCCTTACTGCCTTGGCTGGCGGTGTGTGTGGAGTGGTGCTTGGCTGGCGGTGTGTCTGGAGTGGCTCTTGGATGGTGGTGTGCGTGGAGTGGTACTTGGCTGTCTGTGCACGGAGTAGTGCTTGGCTGGCGGTGTGTGTGGAGTGGCGCTTGGCTGGTGGTGTGTGTGGAGTGGTACTTGGCCGTCTGTGCACGGAGTTGTGCTTGGCTGGTGGTGTGTGTGGAGTGGTACTTGGCTGTCTGTGCACGGAGTTGTGCTTGGCTGTCGGTGTGCGCTGAGTGGTGTTTGGCTGGCGGTGTGCATGGTCTGGTGCTTGGATGGTGGTGTGGGTGGACTGGCGCTCGGCTGGCGGTGTGTGAGTAGTTACTTTCTGTTGGTCACTACACACACTGCTAGTTGAGTGACACTCCACGCAGTCCATCATTTTGTGTAGTCGCAGTGTCAGAAATATGGGCGTGTGAAAGTGATAGGCCCATTTCAGAAATGTGTGGGTTTGGTAGGTTTCCCTAGATGGCCGTCTAGCACGGGGCCAATAACCCAGGTAACCCCTCTTGCAAAAGCTGGAGGACTTGACAATGGTGACAATGTCAAAACCACCAGCTTTTGCAAGAGGGGTTACCTGGGTTTTTGGCCCCGTGCTAGACGGCCATCTAGGGAAACCTACCAAACCCACACATTTCTGAAACGTAGACACCCGGGGGCTTCCAAGGAGGTATGGCTTGCGTGGATCCTCCAACGTTCCTTTACCCAGAATCCCTTGCAAACCTCAATTTTAGCTGAAAAAATCATTTTTTTCACACTTTTTTGTGTGGGAAAGCGTGGCATCACTGGGCTCACACAAATTTCCTCCCACCCAGCGTTCCCCCAGGTCTCCTGATAAAAATGGTACCTCACTTGCGTGGTTAGGCATAGTGGCTGCAACAGGAAAAGGTCCAAATCGTACCCTATAGCAAAACTACCTTGATTTGGGGGGGTTTTGACCCGGAGCTCGGCGGCCATCTTTGGAAACTACCAAACCCAAACAGTTCTGAAAACTAGACACCCGGGGGAGTCCAGGGAGGTATGGCATGTGTGGGTCCCCCAATGTATTCCTACCCAGAATTCCTTGCAAACCTTAAAATTAGGTAAAAAAAACACTTTTCCAAACTTTTTTGCGTGGGATCTCCGTGCCGGCAAAAATGTCCTACCACCCAGCGTTCCCCTTGTTCTCCAGAGTAAAATGATACCTCACTTGTGTGGGTGCCCCAAAGCAGAACAGGCTAAAAATGAATTAAAAAAAAATCTAGTATATAGGTTTGACAAATTAAGCACCCAACCTTAGTCACAGGGCTTTGGCCCACCCATAGAAGTGAGGTATCATTTTACTCGGGAGATCAAGGGGAACGCTGGGTGGTAGGACATTTGTGCCGGCAGGGAGATCCCACACAAAAATGTATGAAAAAGTGTTTTTTTTAACCTAAATTTAAGGTTTGAAGGGATTTCTGTTTAGGAAAACATTGGGGGACCCACGCATGCCATACCTCCCTGGACTCCCCCGGGTGTCTAGTTTTCGGAACTGTTTGGGTTTGGGAGTTTCAAAAGATGGCCACTGAGCCCCGGGCCACAAACTAAGGTGCCCCCCCCAAAAAATCAAGGTAGTTTTGCTATAGGGTATTGTAAATTCACCACCGTACGATTTGAACCTTTTCCTGTTGCAGCCACTATGCCTACCCATGCAAGTGAGGTACCATTTTTTTCGGGAGACCTGGGAGAACGCTGGGTGGGTGGAAATTTGTTGATCCACGCAGATTCCAGAACTTTCCACCACAGAAAGGTGAGGAAAATGTGTTTTTTTGTCAAAGTCTTAGCTTTGCAAGGGATTCTGGGTAACAAAACCTGGTGGTAGGCAGTCGAGTCACCCCATCCTGAATTCCCCTGGGTGTCTAGTTTTCAAAAATGTATAGGTTTGCTAGGTTTCCCTAGGTGCTGGCAGAGCTAGGGCTCAAAAACAAAAGGTAGTCTCTTTGTCCAAAAATGGCAAGATTTCACTGGGAAATTGAGGTGCGACCATGTTGCATTTTGCGCTGTTTCATGTCGCAGCCACTATGCCTACCCACGCAAGTGAGGTACCATTTTTTTCGGGAGACCTGGGGGAACGCTGGGTGGGTGGAAATTTGTTGATCCACGCAGATTCCAGAACTTTACACCACAGAAATGTGAGGAAAATGTGTTTTTTTGTCAAATTCTTAGCTTTGCAAGGGATCCTGGGTAACAAAACCTGGTGGTAGGCAGTCGAGTCACCCCATCCTGAATTTCCCTGGGTGTCTAGTTTTCAAAAATGTATAGGTTTGCTAGGTTTCCCTAGGTGCTGGCAGAGCTAGGGCTAAAAAACAAAAGGTAGTCTCTTTGTCCAAAAATGGCAAGATTTCACTGGGAAATTGAGGTGCGACCATGTTGCATTTTGCGCTGTTTCATGTCGCAGCCACTATGCCTACCCACGCAAGTGAGGTACCATTTTTTTCGGGAGACCTGGGGGAACGCTGGGTGGGTGGAAATTTGTTGATCCACGCAGATTCCAGAACTTTACACCACAGAAATGTGAGGAAAATGTGTTTTTTTGTCAAATTCTTAGCTTTGCAAGGGATCCTGGGTAACAAAACCTGGTGGTAGGCAGTCGAGTCACCCCATCCTGAATTTCCCTGGGTGTCTAGTTTTCAAAAATGTATAGGTTTGCTAGGTTTCCCTAGGTGCTGGCAGAGCTAGGGCTAAAAAACAAAAGGTAGTCTCTTTGTCCAAAAATGGCAAGATTTCACTGGGAAATTGAGGGGCGACCACGTTGCGTTTTGCGCTGTTTCATGTCGCAGCCACTATGCCTACCCACGTAAGTGAGGTACCATTTTTTTCGGGAGACCTGGGGGAACGCTGGGTGGGTAGAAATTTGATGATCCACGCAGATTCCAGAACTTTACACCACAGAAATGTGAGGAAAATGTGTTTTTTTTGTCAAATTCTTAGCTTTGCAAGGGATTCTGGGTAACAAAACCTGGCGGTAGGCAGTCGAGTCACCCCATCCTGAATTTCCCTGGGTGCCTACTTTTCAAAAATGTATAGGTTTGCTAGGTTTCCCTAGGTGCTCGCAGAGCTAGGGCTCAAAAACAAAAGGTAGTCTCTTTGTCCAGAAATGGCAAGATTTCACTGGGAAATTGAGGTGCGACCAAGTTGCGTTGTGCGCTGTTTCATGTCGCAGCCACTATGCCTACCCACGCAAGTGAGGTACCATTTTGTTCGGGAGACCTGGGGGAACGCTGGGTGGGTGGAAATTTGATGATCCACGCAGATTCCAGAACTTTCCACCACAGAAATGTGAGCAAAATAGTTGTTTTTGTCAAATTCTTAGCTTTGCAAGGGATCCTGGGTAACAAAACCCGGTGGTAGGCAGTCAAGTCCCCCCATCCTGAATTCCCCTGGGTGTCTACTTTTCAAAAATGTATAGGTTTGCTAGGTTTCCCTAGGTTCTGGCAGAGCTAGGGCTCAAAAACAAAAGGTAGTCTCTTTGTCCAAAAAGGGCAAGATTTCACTGCGAAATTGAGGTGCGACCACGTTGCGTTTTGCGCTGTTTCATGTCGCAGCCACTATGCCTACCCACGCAAGTGAGGTACCATTTTTTTTGGGAGACCTGGGGGAACGATGGGTGGGTGGAAATTTGATGATCCACGCAGATTCCAGAACTTTTCACCACAGAAATATGAGGAAAATGTGTTTTTTTTGTCAAATTCTTAGCTTTGCAGGGGATTCTGGGTAACAAAACCTGGTGGTAGGCAGTCGACTCACCCCATCCTGAATTCCCCTGGGTGTCTAATTTTTTAAAAATGTATAGGTTTGCTAGGTTTCCCTAGGTGCTGGCAGAGCTAGGGCTCAAAAACAAAAGGTAGTCTCTTTGTCCAAAAATGGCAAGATTTCACTGGGAAATTGAGGTGCGACCACGTTGCGTTTTGCGCTGTTTCATGTCGCAGCCACTATGCCTACCCACATAAGTGAGGTACCATTTTTTTCACGAGACCTGGGGGAACGCTGGGTGGGTAGAAATTTGATGATCCACGCAGATTCCAGAACTTTCCACCACAGAAATGTGAGGAAAATGTGTTTTTTTGTCAAATTCTTAGCTTTGCAAGGGATTCTGGGTAACAAAACCTGGCGGTAGGCAGTCGAGTCACCCCATCCTGAATTTCCCTGGGTGCCTACTTTTCAAAAATGTATAGGTTTGCTAGGTTTCCCTAGGTGCTGGCAGAGCTAGGGCTCAAAAACAAAAGGTAGTCTCTTTGTCCAAAAATGGCAAGATTTCACTGGGAAATTGAGGTGCGACCATGTTGCGTTTTGCGCTGTTTCATGTCGCAGCCACTATGCCTACACACGCAAGTGAGGTACCATTTTTTTTGGGAGACCTGGGGGAACGCTGGGTGGGTGGAAATTTGTTGATCCACGCAGATTCCAGAACTTTCCACCACAGAAATGTGAGGAAAATGTGTTTTTTTGTCAAATTCTTAGCTTTGCAAGGAATTCTGGGTAACAAAACCTGGTGGTAGGCAGTCGAGTCACCCCATCCTGAATTCCCCTGGGTGTCTAGTTTTCAAAAATGTATAGGTTTGCTAGGTTTCCCTAGGTGCTGGCAGAGCTAGGGCTCAAAAACAAAAGGTAGTCTCTTTGTCCAAAAATGGCAAGATTTCACTGGGAAATTGAGGTGCGACCACGTTGCGTTTTGCGCTGTTTCATGTCGCAGCCACTATGCCTACCCACGTAAGTGAGGTACCATTTTTTGCACGAGACCTGGGGGAACGTTGGGTGGGTAGAAATTTGATGATCCACGCAGATTCCAGAACTTTCCACCACAGAAATGTGAGGAAAATGTGTTTTTTTGGTCAAATTCTTAGCTTTGCAAGGGATTCTGGGTAACAAAACCTGGCGGTAGGCAGTCGAGTCACCCCATCCTGAATTTCCCTGGGTGCCTACTTTTAAAAAATGTACAGGTTTGCTAGGTTTCCCTAGGTGCTGGCAGAGCAAGGGCTCAAAAACAAAAGGTAGTCTCTTTGTCCAAAAATGGCAAGATTTCACTGGGAAATTGAGGTGCGACCACGTTGCGTTTTGCGCTGTTTCATGTCGCAGCCACTATGCCTACCCACGCAAGTGAGGTACCATTTTTTTCAGGAGACCTGGGGGAACGCTGGGTGGGTGGAAATTTGATGATCCACGCAGATTCCAGAACTTTCCACCACAGAAATGTGAGCAAAATAGTTTTTTTTGTCAAATTCTTAGCTTTGCAAGGGATCCTGGGTAACAAAACCTGATGGTAGGCAGTCAAGTCACCCCATCCTGAATTCCCCTGGGTGTCTACTTTTCAAAAATGTATAGGTTTGCTAGGTTTCCCTAGGTTCTGGCAGAGCTAGGGCTCAAAAACAAAAGGTAGTCTCTTTGTCCAAAAAGGGCAAGATTTCACTGCGAAATTGAGGTGCGACCACGTTGCGTTTTGCGCTGTTTCATGTCGCAGCCACTATGCCTACCCACGCAAGTGAGGTACCATTGTTTTCAGGAGACCTAGAGGAACGCTGGGTGGGTGGAAATTTGTTGATCCACGCAGATTCCAGAACTTTCCACCACTGAAATGTGAGGAAAATGTGTTTTTTTTGTCAAATTCTTAGCTTTGCAAGGGATTCTGGGTAACAAAACCTGGTGGTAGGATGTCGAGTCACCCCATACTGAATTTTCCTGGGTGTCTAGTTTTCAAAAATGTATAGGTTTGCTAGGTTTCCCTAGGTGCTGGCAGAGCTAGGGCTCAAAAACAAAAGGTAGTCTCTTTGTCCAAAAATGGCAAGATTTCACTGGGAAAATGAGGTGCGACCATGTTGCGTTTTGCGCTGTTTCAAGTCGCAGCCACTATGCCTACCCACGCAAGTGAGGTACCAATTTTTTTTGGGAGACCTGGGGGAACGCTGGGTGGGTGGAAATTTGATGATCCACGCAGATTCCAGAACTTTCCACCACAGAAATATGAGGAAAATGTGTTTTTTTGTCAAATTCTTAGCTTTGCAAGGGATTCTGGGTAACAAAACCTGGTGGTAGGCAGTCGAGTCACCCCATCCTGAATTTCCCTGGGTGTCTACTTTTCAAAAATTTTTAGGTTTGCTAGGTTTCCCTAGGTGCTGGCAGAGCTAGGGCTCAAAAACAAAAGGTAGTCTCTTTGTCCAAAAAGGGCAAGATTTCACTGGGAAATTGAGATGCGACCACGTTGCGTTTTGCGCTGTTTCATGTCGCAGCCACTATGCCTACCCACGTAAGTGAGGTACCACTTTTTTCACGAGACCTGGGGGAACGCTGGGTGGGTAGAAATTTGATGATCCACGCAGATTGCAGAACTTTCCACCACAGAAATGTGAGGAAAATGTGTTTTTTTTGTCAAATTCTTAGCTTTGCAAGGGATTCTGGGTAACAAAACCTGGCGGTAGGCAGTCGAGTCACCCCATCCTGAATTTCCCTGGGTGCCTACTTTTCAAAAATGTATAGGTTTGCTAGTTTTCCCTAGGTGCTCGCAGAGCTAGGGCTCAAAAACAAAAGGTAGTCTCTTTGTCCAGAAATGTCAAGATTTCACTGGGAAATTGAGGTGCGACCAAGTTGCGTTGTGCGCTGTTTCATGTCGCAGCCACTATGCCTACCCACGCAAGTGAGGTACCATTTTTTTCGGGAGACCTGGGGGAACGCTGGGTGGGTGGAAATTTGTTGATCCACGCAGATTCCAGAACTTTCCACCACAGAAATGTGAGCAAAATAGTTGTTTTTGTCAAATTCTTAGCTTTGCAAGGGATCCTGGGTAACAAAACCCGGTGGTAGGCAGTCAAGTCCCCCCATCCTGAATTCCCCTGGGTGTCTACTTTTAAAAAATGTATAGGTTTGCTAGGTTTCCCTAGGTTCTGGCAGAGCTAGGGCTCAAAAACAAAAGGTAGTCTCTTTGTCCAAAAAGGGCAAGATTTCACTGCGAAATTGAGGTGCGACCACGTTGCGTTTTGCGCTGTTTCATGTCGCAGCCACTATGCCTACCCACGCAAGTGAGGTACCATTTTTTTGGGGAGACCTGGGGGAACGATGGGTGGGTGGAAATTTGATGATCCACGCAGATTCCAGAACTTTTCACCACAGAAATATGAGGAAAATTTGTTTTTTTTGTCAAATTCTTAGCTTTGCAAGGGATTCTGGGTAACAAAACCTGGTGGTAGGCAGTCGACTCACCCCATCCTGAATTCCCCTGGGTGTCTAATTTTTTAAAAATTTATAGGTTTGCTAGGTTTCCCTAGGTGCTGGCAGAGCTAGGGCTCAAAAACAAAAGGTAGTCTCTTTGTCCAAAAATGGCAAGATTTCACTGGGAAATTGAGGTGCGACCACGTTGCGTTTTGCGCTGTTTCATGTCGCAGCCACTATGCCTACCCACGTAAGTGAGGTACCACTTTTTTCACGAGACCTGGGGGAACGCTGGGTGGGTAGAAATTTGATGATCCACGCAGATTGCAGAACTTTCCACCACAGAAATGTGAGGAAAATGTGTTTTTTTTGTCAAATTCTTAGCTTTGCAAGGGATTCTGGGTAACAAAACCTGGTGGTAGGATGTCGAGTCACCCCATACTGAATTTTCCTGGGTGTCTAGTTTTCAAAAATGTATAGGTTTGCTAGGTTTCCCTAGGTGCTGGCAGAGCTAGGGCTCAAAAACAAAAGGTAGTCTCTTTGTCCAAAAATGGCAAGATTTCACTGGGAAAATGAGGTGCGACCATGTTGCGTTTTGCGCTGTTTCAAGTCGCAGCCACTATGCCTACCCACGCAAGTGAGGTACCAATTTTTTTTGGGAGACCTGGGGGAACGCTGGGTGGGTGGAAATTTGATGATCCACGCAGATTCCAGAACTTTCCACCACAGAAATATGAGGAAAATGTGTTTTTTTGTCAAATTCTTAGATTTGCAAGGGATCCTGGGTAACAAAACCTGATGGTAGGCAGTCAAGTCACCCCATCCTGAATTCCCCTGGGTGTCTACTTTTCAAAAATGTATAGGTTTGCTAGGTTTCCCTAGGTTCTGGCAGAGCTAGGGCTCAAAAACAAAAGGTAGTCTCTTTGTCCAAAAAGGGCAAGATTTCACTGCGAAATTGAGGTGCGACCACGTTGCGTTTTGCGCTGTTTCATGTCGCAGCCACTATGCCTACCCACGCAAGTGAGGTACCATTGTTTTCAGGAGACCTAGAGGAACGCTGGGTGGGTGGAAATTTGTTGATCCACGCAGATTCCAGAACTTTCCACCACTGAAATGTGAGGAAAATGTGTTTTTTTTGTCAAATTCTTAGCTTTGCAAGGGATTCTGGGTAACAAAACCTGGTGGTAGGATGTCGAGTCACCCCATACTGAATTTTCCTGGGTGTCTAGTTTTCAAAAATGTATAGGTTTGCTAGGTTTCCCTAGGTGCTGGCAGAGCTAGGGCTCAAAAACAAAAGGTAGTCTCTTTGTCCAAAAATGGCAAGATTTCACTGGGAAAATGAGGTGCGACCATGTTGCGTTTTGCGCTGTTTCAAGTCGCAGCCACTATGCCTACCCACGCAAGTGAGGTACCAATTTTTTTTGGGAGACCTGGGGGAACGCTGGGTGGGTGGAAATTTGATGATCCACGCAGATTCCAGAACTTTCCACCACAGAAATATGAGGAAAATGTGTTTTTTTGTCAAATTCTTAGCTTTGCAAGGGATTCTGGGTAACAAAACCTGGTGGTAGGCAGTCGAGTCACCCCATCCTGAATTTCCCTGGGTGTCTACTTTTCAAAAATTTATAGGTTTGCTAGGTTTCCCTAGGTGCTGGCAGAGCTAGGGCTCAAAAACAAAAGGTAGTCTCTTTGTCCAAAAAGGGCAAGATTTCACTGGGAAATTGAGATGCGACCACGTTGCGTTTTGCGCTGTTTCATGTCGCAGCCACTATGCCTACCCACGTAAGTGAGGTACCACTTTTTTCACGAGACCTGGGGGAACGCTGGGTGGGTAGAAATTTGATGATCCACGCAGATTGCAGAACTTTCCACCACAGAAATGTGAGGAAAATGTGTTTTTTTTGTCAAATTCTTAGCTTTGCAAGGGATTCTGGGTAACAAAACCTGGCGGTAGGCAGTCGAGTCACCCCATCCTGAATTTCCCTGGGTGCCTACTTTTCAAAAATGTATAGGTTTGCTAGTTTTCCCTAGGTGCTCGCAGAGCTAGGGCTCAAAAACAAAAGGTAGTCTCTTTGTCCAGAAATGTCAAGATTTCACTGGGAAATTGAGGTGCGACCAAGTTGCGTTGTGCGCTGTTTCATGTCGCAGCCACTATGCCTACCCACGCAAGTGAGGTACCATTTTTTTCGGGAGACCTGGGGGAACGCTGGGTGGGTGGAAATTTGTTGATCCACGCAGATTCCAGAACTTTCCACCACAGAAATGTGAGCAAAATAGTTGTTTTTGTCAAATTCTTAGCTTTGCAAGGGATCCTGGGTAACAAAACCCGGTGGTAGGCAGTCAAGTCCCCCCATCCTGAATTCCCCTGGGTGTCTACTTTTAAAAAATGTATAGGTTTGCTAGGTTTCCCTAGGTTCTGGCAGAGCTAGGGCTCAAAAACAAAAGGTAGTCTCTTTGTCCAAAAAGGGCAAGATTTCACTGCGAAATTGAGGTGCGACCACGTTGCGTTTTGCGCTGTTTCATGTCGCAGCCACTATGCCTACCCACGCAAGTGAGGTACCATTTTTTTGGGGAGACCTGGGGGAACGATGGGTGGGTGGAAATTTGATGATCCACGCAGATTCCAGAACTTTTCACCACAGAAATATGAGGAAAATTTGTTTTTTTTGTCAAATTCTTAGCTTTGCAAGGGATTCTGGGTAACAAAACCTGGTGGTAGGCAGTCGACTCACCCCATCCTGAATTCCCCTGGGTGTCTAATTTTTTAAAAATGTATAGGTTTGCTAGGTTTCCCTAGGTGCTGGCAGAGCTAGGGCTCAAAAACAAAAGGTAGTCTCTTTGTCCAAAAATGGCAAGATTTCACTGGGAAATTGAGGTGCGACCACGTTGCGTTTTGCGCTGTTTCATGTCGCAGCCACTATGCCTACCCACGTAAGTGAGGTACCACTTTTTTCACGAGACCTGGGGGAACGCTGGGTGGGTAGAAATTTGATGATCCACGCAGATTGCAGAACTTTCCACCACAGAAATGTGAGGAAAATGTGTTTTTTTTTGTCAAATTCTTAGCTTTGCAAGGGATTCTGGGTAACAAAACCTGGCGGTAGGCAGTCGAGTCACCCCATCCTGAATTTCCCTGGGTGCCTACTTTTCAAAAATGTATAGGTTTGCTAGGTTTCCCTAGGTGCTGGCAGAGCTAGGGCTCAAAAACAAAAGGTAGTCTCTTTGTCCAAAAATGGCAAGATTTCACTGGGAAATTGAGGTGCGACCACCTTGCGTTTTGCGCTGTTTCATGTCGCAGCCACTATGCCTACCCACGCAAGTGAGGTACCATTTTTTTCGGGAGACCTGGGGGAACGCTGGGTGGGTGGAAATTTGTTGATCCACGCAGATTCCAGAAATTTCCACCACAGAAATGTGAGGAAAATGTGTTTTTTTGTCAAATTCTTAGCTTTGCAAGGGATTCTGGGTAACAAAACCTGGTGGTAGGCAGTCGAGTCACCCCATCCTGAATTCCCCATGGTGTCTAGTTTTCAAATATGTATAGGTTTGCTAGGTTTCCCTAGGTGCTGGCAGAGCTAGGGCTCAAAAACAAAAGGTAGTCTCTTTGTCCAAAAATGGCAAGATTTCACTGGGAAATTGAGGTGCGACCACGTTGCGTTTTGCGCTGTTTCATGTCGCAGCCACTATGCCTACCCACGTAAGTGAGGTACCATTTTTTTCACGAGACCTGGGGGAACGCTGGGTGGGTGGAAATTTGTTGATCCACGCAGATTCCAGAACTTTCCACCACAGAAATGTGAGGAAAATGTGTTTTTTTTGGTCAAATTCTTAGCTTTGCAAGGGATTCTGGGTAACAAAACCTGGCGGTAGGCAGTCGAGTCACCCCATCCTGAATTTCCCTGGGTGCCTACTTTTAAAAAATGTACAGGTTTGCTAGGTTTCCCTAGGTGCTGGCAGAGCAAGGGCTCAAAAACAAAAGGTAGTCTCTTTGTCCAAAAATGGCAAGATTTCACTGGGAAATTGAGGTGCGACCACGTTGCGTTTTGCGCTGTTTCATGTCGCAGCCACTATGCCTACCCACGCAAGTGAGGTACCATTTTTTTCAGGAGACCTGGGGGAACGCTGGGTGGGTGGAAATTTGATGATCCACGCAGATTCCAGAACTTTCCACCACAGAAATGTGAGCAAAATTGTTTTTTTTGTCAAATTCTTAGCTTTGCAAGGGATCCTGGGTAACAAAACCTGATGGTAGGCAGTCAAGTCACCCCATCCTGAATTCCCCTGGGTGTCTACTTTTCAAAAATGTATAGGTTTGCTAGGTTTCCCTAGGTGCTGGCAGAGCTAGGGCTCAAAAACAAAAGGTAGTCTCTTTGTCCAAAAATGGCAAGATTTCACTGGGAAATTGAGGGGCGACCACGTTGCGTTTTGCGCTGTTTCATGTCGCAGCCACTATGCCTACCCACGTAAGTGAGGTATCATTTTTTTCACGAGACCTGGGGGAACGCTGGGTGGGTAGAAATTTGATGATCCACGCAGATTCCAGAACTTTCCACCACAGAAATGTGAGGAAAATGTGTTTTTTTTGTCAAATTCTTAGCTTTGCAAGGGATTCTGGGTAACAAAACCTGGCGGTAGGCAGTCGAGTCACCCCATCCTGAATTTCCCTGGGTGCCTACTTTTCAAAAATGTATAGGTTTGCTAGGTTTCCCTAGGTTCTGGCAGAGCTAGGGCTCAAAAACAAAAGGTAGTCTCTTTGTCCAAAAAGGGCAAGATTTCACTGCGAAATTGAGGTGCGACCACGTTGCGTTTTGCGCTGTTTCATGTCGCAGCCACTATGCCTACCCACGCAATTGAGGTACCATTTTTTTTGGGAGACCTGGGGGAACGATGGGTGGGTGGAAATTTGATGATCCACGCAGATTCCAGAACTTTTCACCACAGAAATATGAGGAAAATGTGGTTTTTTTGCCAAATTCTTAGCTTTGCAAGGGATTCTGGGTAACAAAACCTGGTGGTAGGAAGTCGACTCACCCCATCCTGAATTCCCCTGGGTGTCAAATTTTTTTAAAATGTATAGGTTTGCTAGGTTTCCCTAGGTGCTGGCAGAGCTAGGGCTCAAAAACAAAAGGTAGTCTCTTTGTCCAAAAATGGCAAGATTTCACTGGGAAATTGAGGTGCGACCACGTTGCGTTTTGCGCTGTTTCATGTCGCAGCCACTATGCCTACCCACGTAAGTGAGGTACCATTTTTTTCACGAGTCCTGGGGGAACGCTGGGTGGGTAGAAATTTGATGATCCACGCAGATTCCAGAACTTTCCACCACAGAAATGTGAGGAAAATGTGTTTTTTTTGGTCAAATTCTTAGCTTTGCAAGGGATTCTGGGTAACAAAACCTGGCGGTAGGCAGTCGAGTCACCCCATCCTGAATTTCCCTGGGTGCCTACTTTTAAAAAATGTACAGGTTTGCTAGGTTTCCCTAGGTGCTGGCAGAGCTAGGGCTCAAAAACAAAAGGTAGTCTCTTTGTCCAAAAATGGCAAGATTTCACTGGGAAATTGAGGTGCGACCACGTTGCGTTTTGCGCTGTTTCATGTCGCAGCCACTATGCCTACCCACGTAAGTGAGGTACCACTTTTTTCACGAGACCTGGGGGAACGCTGGGTGGGTAGAAATTTGATGATCCACGCAGATTGCAGAACTTTCCACCACAGAAATGTGAGGAAAATGTGTTTTTTTTTTGTCAAATTCTTAGCTTTGCAAGGGATTCTGGGTAACAAAACCTGGCGGTAGGCAGTCGAGTCACCCCATCCTGAATTTCCCTGGGTGCCTACTTTTCAAAAATGTATAGGTTTGCTAGGTTTCCCTAGGTGCTGGCAGAGCTAGGGCTCAAAAACAAAAGGTAGTCTCTTTGTCCAAAAATGGCAAGATTTCACTGGGAAATTGAGGTGCGACCACCTTGCGTTTTGCGCTGTTTCATGTCGCAGCCACTATGCCTACCCACGCAAGTGAGGTACCATTTTTTTCGGGAGACCTGGGGGAACGCTGGGTGGGTGGAAATTTGTTGATCCACGCAGATTCCAGAAATTTCCACCACAGAAATGTGAGGAAAATGTGTTTTTTTGTCAAATTCTTAGCTTTGCAAGGGATTCTGGGTAACAAAACCTGGTGGTAGGCAGTCGAGTCACCCCATCCTGAATTCCCCATGGTGTCTAGTTTTCAAATATGTATAGGTTTGCTAGGTTTCCCTAGGTGCTGGCAGAGCTAGGGCTCAAAAACAAAAGGTAGTCTCTTTGTCCAAAAATGGCAAGATTTCACTGGGAAATTGAGGTGCGACCACGTTGCGTTTTGCGCTGTTTCATGTCGCAGCCACTATGCCTACCCACGTAAGTGAGGTACCATTTTTTTCACGAGACCTGGGGGAACGCTGGGTGGGTGGAAATTTGTTGATCCACGCAGATTCCAGAACTTTCCACCACAGAAATGTGAGGAAAATGTGTTTTTTTTGGTCAAATTCTTAGCTTTGCAAGGGATTCTGGGTAACAAAACCTGGCGGTAGGCAGTCGAGTCACCCCATCCTGAATTTCCCTGGGTGCCTACTTTTAAAAAATGTACAGGTTTGCTAGGTTTCCCTAGGTGCTGGCAGAGCAAGGGCTCAAAAACAAAAGGTAGTCTCTTTGTCCAAAAATGGCAAGATTTCACTGGGAAATTGAGGTGCGACCACGTTGCGTTTTGCGCTGTTTCATGTCGCAGCCACTATGCCTACCCACGCAAGTGAGGTACCATTTTTTTCAGGAGACCTGGGGGAACGCTGGGTGGGTGGAAATTTGATGATCCACGCAGATTCCAGAACTTTCCACCACAGAAATGTGAGCAAAATTGTTTTTTTTGTCAAATTCTTAGCTTTGCAAGGGATCCTGGGTAACAAAACCTGATGGTAGGCAGTCAAGTCACCCCATCCTGAATTCCCCTGGGTGTCTACTTTTCAAAAATGTATAGGTTTGCTAGGTTTCCCTAGGTGCTGGCAGAGCTAGGGCTCAAAAACAAAAGGTAGTCTCTTTGTCCAAAAATGGCAAGATTTCACTGGGAAATTGAGGGGCGACCACGTTGCGTTTTGCGCTGTTTCATGTCGCAGCCACTATGCCTACCCACGTAAGTGAGGTATCATTTTTTTCACGAGACCTGGGGGAACGCTGGGTGGGTAGAAATTTGATGATCCACGCAGATTCCAGAACTTTCCACCACAGAAATGTGAGGAAAATGTGTTTTTTTTGTCAAATTCTTAGCTTTGCAAGGGATTCTGGGTAACAAAACCTGGCGGTAGGCAGTCGAGTCACCCCATCCTGAATTTCCCTGGGTGCCTACTTTTCAAAAATGTATAGGTTTGCTAGGTTTCCCTAGGTTCTGGCAGAGCTAGGGCTCAAAAACAAAAGGTAGTCTCTTTGTCCAAAAAGGGCAAGATTTCACTGCGAAATTGAGGTGCGACCACGTTGCGTTTTGCGCTGTTTCATGTCGCAGCCACTATGCCTACCCACGCAATTGAGGTACCATTTTTTTTGGGAGACCTGGGGGAACGATGGGTGGGTGGAAATTTGATGATCCACGCAGATTCCAGAACTTTTCACCACAGAAATATGAGGAAAATGTGGTTTTTTTGCCAAATTCTTAGCTTTGCAAGGGATTCTGGGTAACAAAACCTGGTGGTAGGAAGTCGACTCACCCCATCCTGAATTCCCCTGGGTGTCAAATTTTTTTAAAATGTATAGGTTTGCTAGGTTTCCCTAGGTGCTGGCAGAGCTAGGGCTCAAAAACAAAAGGTAGTCTCTTTGTCCAAAAATGGCAAGATTTCACTGGGAAATTGAGGTGCGACCACGTTGCGTTTTGCGCTGTTTCATGTCGCAGCCACTATGCCTACCCACGTAAGTGAGGTACCATTTTTTTCACGAGTCCTGGGGGAACGCTGGGTGGGTAGAAATTTGATGATCCACGCAGATTCCAGAACTTTCCACCACAGAAATGTGAGGAAAATGTGTTTTTTTTGGTCAAATTCTTAGCTTTGCAAGGGATTCTGGGTAACAAAACCTGGCGGTAGGCAGTCGAGTCACCCCATCCTGAATTTCCCTGGGTGCCTACTTTTAAAAAATGTACAGGTTTGCTAGGTTTCCCTAGGTGCTGGCAGAGCAAGGGCTCAAAAACAAAAGGTAGTCTCTTTGTCCAAAAATGGCAAGATTTCACTGGGAAATTGAGGTGCGACCACGTTGCGTTTTGCGCTGTTTCATGTCGCAGCCACTATGCCTACCCACGCAAGTGAGGTACCATTTTTTTCAGGAGACCTGGGGGAACGCTGGGTGGGTGGAAATTTGATGATCCACTCAGATTCCAGAACTTTCCACCACAGAAATGTGAGCAAAATTGTTTTTTTTGTCAAATTCTTAGCTTTGCAAGGGATCCTGGGTAACAAAACCTGATGGTAGGCAGTCAAGTCACCCCATCCTGAATTCCCCTGGGTGTCTACTTTTCAAAAATGTATAGGTTTGCTAGGTTTCCCTAGGTTCTGGCAGAGCTAGGGCTCAAAAACAAAAGGTAGTCTCTTTGTCCAAAAAGGGCAAGATTTCACTGCGAAATTGAGGTGCGACCACGTTGCATTTTGCGCTGTTTCATGTCGCAGCCACTATGCCTACCCACGCAAGTGAGGTACCATTGTTTTCAGGAGACCTGGAGAAACGCTGGGTGGGTGGAAATTTGTTGATCCACGCAGATTCCAGAACTTTCCACCACTGAAATGTGAGGAAAATGTGTTTTTTTGTCAAATTCTTAGCTTTGCAAGGGATTCTGGGTAACAAAACCTGGTGGTAGGATGTCGAGTCACCCCATCCTGAATTTTCCTGGGTGTCTAGTTTTCAAAAATGTATAGGTTTGCTAGGTTTCCCTAGGTGCTGGCAGAGCTAGGGCTCAAAAACAAAAGGTAGTCTCTTTGTCCAAAAATGGCAAGATTTCACTGGGAAAATGAGGTGCGACCACGTTGCGTTTTGCGCTGTTTCAAGTCGCAGCCACTATGCCTACCCACGCAAGTGAGGTACCAAATTTTTTTTGGGAGACCTGGGGAAACGCTGGGTGGGTGGAAATTTGATGATCCACGCAGATTCCAGAACTTTCCACCACAGAAATATGAGGAAAATTTGTTTTTTTGTCAAATTCTTAGCTTTGCAAGGGATTCTGGGTAACAAAACCTGGTGGTAGGCAGTCGAGTCACCCCATCCTGAATTTCCCTGGGTGTCTACTTTTCAAAAATGTATAGGTTTGCTAGGTTTCCCTAGGTGCTGGCAGAGCTAGGGCTCAAAAACAAAAGGTAGTCTCTTTGTCCAAAAAGGGCAAGATTTCACTGGGAAATTGAGATGCGACCACGTTGCGTTTTGCGCTGTTTCATGTCGCAGCCACTATGCCTACCCACGCAAGTGAGGTACCATTTTTTTCGGGAGACCTGGGGGAACGCTGGGTGGGTGGAAATTCGTTGATCCACGCAGATTCCAGAACTTTCCACCACAGAAATGTGAGGAAAATGTGTTTTCTTTGTCAAATTCATAGCTTTGCAAGGGATTCTGGGTAACAATACCTGGTGGTAGGCAGTCAAGTCAGCCCATCCTGAATTCCCCTGGGTGTCTACTTTTCAAAAATGTATAGGTTTGCTAGGTTTCCCTAGGTGCTGGCAGAGCTAGGGCTCAAAAACAAAAGGTAATCTCTTTGTCCAAAAAGGGCAAGATTTCACTGGGAAATTGAGGTGCGACCACGTTGCGTTTTGCGCTGTTTCATGTCGCAGCCACTATGCCTACCCACGCAAGTGAGGTACCATTTTTTTCGGGAGACCTGGGGAAACGCTGGGTTGGTGGAAATTTGTTGATCCACGCAGATTCCAGAACTTTCCACCACAGAAATGTGAGGAAAATGTGTTTTTTTTGTCAAATTCTTAGCTTTGCAAGGGATTCTGGGTAACAAAACCTGGCGGTAGGCAGTCGAGTCACCCCATCCTGAATTTCCCTGGGTGCCTACTTTTCAAAAATGTATAGGTTTGCTAGGTTTCCCTAGGTGCTGGCAGAGCTAGGGCTCAAAAACAAAAGGTAGTCTCTTTGTCAAAAAAATGGCAAGATTTCACTGGGAAATTGAGGTGCGACCACCTTGCGTTTTGCGCTGTTTCATGTCGCAGCCACTATGCCTACCCACGCAAGTGAGGTACCATTTTTTTCGGGAGACCTGGGGGAACGCTGGGTGGGTGGAAATTTGTTGATCCACGCAGATTCCAGAACTTTCCACCACAGAAATGAGGAAAATGTGTTTTTTTGTCAAATTCTTAGCTTTGCAAGGGATTCTGGGTAACAAAACCTGGTGGTAGGCAGTCGAGTCACCCCATCCTGAATTCCCCATGGTGTCTAGTTTTCAAAAATGTATAGGTTTGCTAGGTTTCCCTAGGTGCTGGCAGAGCTAGGGCTCAAAAACAAAAGGTAGTCTCTTTGTCCAAAAATGGCAAGATTTCACTGGGAAATTGAGGTGCGACCACGTTGCGTTTTGCGCTGTTTCATGTCGCAGCCACTATGCCTACCCACGTAAGTGAGGTACCATTTTTTTCACGAGACCTGGGGGAACGCTGGGTGGGTAGAAATTTGATGATCCACGCAGATTCCAGAACTTTCCACCACAGAAATGTGAGGAAAATTTGTTTTTTTTTGTCAAATTCTTAGCTTTGCAAGGGATTCTGGGTAACAAAACCTGGCGGTAGGCAGTCGAGTAACCCCATCCTGAATTTCCCTGGGTGCCTACTTTTCAAAAATGGATAGGTTTGCTAGGTTTCCCTAGGTGCTCGCAGAGCTAGGGCTCAAAAACAAAAGGTAGTCTCTTTGTCCAGAAATGGCAAGATTTCACTGGGAAATTGAGGTGCGACCAAGTTGCGTTGTGCGCTGTTTCATGTCGCAGCCACTATGCCTACCCACGCAAGTGAGGTACCATTTTTTTCGGGAGACCTGGGGGAACGCTGGGTGGGTGGAAATTTGATGATCCACGCAGATTCCAGAACTTTCCACCACAGAAATGTGAGCAAAATAGTTGTTTTTGTCAAATTCTTAGCTTTGCAAGGGATCCTGGGTAACAAAACCCGGTGGTAGGCAGTCAAGTCACCCCATCCTGAATTCCCCTGGGTGTCTACTTTTCAGAAATGTATAGGTTTGCTAGGTTTCCCTAGGTTCTGGCAGAGCTAGGGCTCAAAAACAAAAGGTAGTCTCTTTGTCCAAAAAGGGCAAGATTTCACTGCGAAATTGAGGTGCGACCACGTTGCGTTTTGCGCTGTTTCATGTCGCAGCCACTATGCCTACCCACGCAATTGAGGTACCATTTTTTTTGGGAGACCTGGGGGAACGATGGGTGGGTGGAAATTTGATGATCCACGCAGATTCCAGAACTTTTCACCACAGAAATATGAGGAAAATGTGGTTTTTTTGTCAAATTCTTAGCTTTGCAAGGGATTCTGGGTAACAAAACCTGGTGGTAGGCAGTCGACTCACCCCATCCTGAATTCCCCTGGATGTCAAATTTTTTTAAAATGTATAGGTTTGCTAGGTTTCCCTAGGTGCTGGCAGAGCTAGGGCTCAAAAACAAAAGGTAGTCTCTTTGTCCAAAAATGGCAAGATTTCACTGGGAAATTGAGGTGCGACCACGTTGCGTTTTGCGCTGTTTCATGTCGCAGCCACTATGCCTACCCACGTAAGTGAGGTACCATTTTTTTCACGAGTCCTGGGGGAATGCTGGGTGGGTAGAAATTTGATGATCCACGCAGATTCCAGAACTTTCCACCACAGAAATGTGAGGAAAATGTGTTTTTTTTGTCAAATTCTTAGCTTTGCAAGGGATTCTGGGTAACAAAACCTGGCGGTAGGCAGTCGAGTCACCCCATCCTGAATTTCCCTGGGTGCCTACTTTTCAAAAATGTATAGGTTTGCTAGGTTTCCCTAGGTGCTGGCAGAGCTAGGGCTCAAAAACAAAAGGTAGTCTCTTTGTCCAAAAATGGCAAGATTTCACTGGGAAATTGAGGTGCGACCACGTTGCGTTTTGCGCTGTTTCATGTCGCAGCCACTATGCCTACCCACGCAAGTGAGGTACCATTTTTTTTCGGGAGACCTGGGGGAACGCTGGGTGGGTGGAAATTTGTTGATCCACGCAGATTCCAGAACTTTCCACCACAGAAATGTGAGGAAAATGTGTTTTTTTGTCAAATTCTTAGCTTTGCAAGGGATTCTGGGTAACAAAACCTGGTGGTAGGCAGTCGAGTCACCCCATCCTGAATTCCCCATGGTGTCTAGTTTTCAAAAATGTATAGGTTTGCTAGGTTTCCCTAGGTGCTGGCAGAGCTAGGGCTCAAAAACAAAAGGTAGTCTCTTTGTCCAAAAATGGCAAGATTTCACTGGGAAATTGAGGTGCGACCACGTTGCGTTTTGCGCTGTTTCATGTCGCAGCCACTATGCCTACCCACGTAAGTGAGGTACCATTTTTTTCACAAGACCTGGGGGAACGCTGGGTGGGTAGAAATTTGATGATCCACGCAGATTCCAGAACTTTCCACCACAGAAATGTGAGGAAAATGTGTTTTTTTTGTCAAATTCTTAGCTTTGCAAGGGATTCTGGGTAACAAAACCTGGCGGTAGGCAGTCGAGTCACCCCATCCTGAATTTCCCTGGGTGCCTACTTTTCAAAAATGTATAGGTTTGCTAGGTTTCCCTAGGTGCTGGCAGAGCTAGGGCTCAAAAACAAAAGGTAGTCTCTTTGTCCAAAAATGGCAAGATTTCACTGGGAAATTGAGGTGCGACCACGTTGCGTTTTGCGCTGTTTCATGTCGCAGCCACTATGCCTACCCACGCAAGTGAGGTGCCATTTTTTTTGGGAGACCTGGGGGAACGCTGGGTGGGTGGAAATTTGTTGATCCACGCAGATTCCAGAACTTTCCACCACAGAAATGTGAGGAAAATTTGTTTTTTTTGTCAAATTCATAGCTTTGCAAGGGATTCTGGGTAACAATACCTGGTGGTAGGCAGTCGAGTCACCCCATCCTGAATTCCCCTGGGTGTCTACTTTTCAAAAATGTATAGGTTTGCTAGGTTTCCCTAGGTGCTGGCAGAGCTAGGGCTCAAAAACAAAAGGTAGTCTCTTTGTCCAAAAATGGCAAGATTTCACTGGGAAATTGAGGGGCGACCACGTTGCGTTTTGCGCTGTTTCATGTCGCAGCCACTATGCCTACCCACGTAAGTGAGGTATCATTTTTTTCACGAGACCTGGGGGAACGCTGGGTGGGTAGAAATTTGATGATCCACGCAGATTCCAGAACTTTCCACCACAGAAATGTGAGGAAAATGTGTTTTTTTTGGTCAAATTCTTAGCTTTGCAAGGGATTCTGGGTAACAAAACCTGGCGGTAGGCAGTCGAGTCACCCCATCCTGAATTTCCCTGGGTGCCTACTTTTCAAAAATGTATAGGTTTGCTAGGTTTCCCTAGGTTCTGGCAGAGCTAGGGCTCAAAAACAAAAGGTAGTCTCTTTGTCCAAAAAGGGCAAGATTTCACTGCGAAATTGAGGTGCGACCACGTTGCGTTTTGCGCTGTTTCATGTCGCAGCCACTATGCCTACCCACGCAATTGAGGTACCATTTTTTTTGGGAGACCTGGGGGAACGATGGGTGGGTGGAAATTTGATGATCCACGCAGATTCCAGAACTTTTCACCACAGAAATATGAGGAAAATGTGGTTTTTTTGCCAAATTCTTAGCTTTGCAAGGGATTCTGGGTAACAAAACCTGGTGGTAGGCAGTCGACTCACCCCATCCTGAATTCCCCTGGGTGTCAAATTTTTTTAAAATGTATAGGTTTGCTAGGTTTCCCTAGGTGCTGGCAGAGCTAGGGCTCAAAAACAAAAGGTAGTCTCTTTGTCCAAAAATGGCAAGATTTCACTGGGAAATTGAGGTGCGACCACGTTGCGTTTTGCGCTGTTTCATGTCGCAGCCACTATGCCTACCCACGTAAGTGAGGTACCATTTTTTTCACGAGTCCTGGGGGAACGCTGGGTGGGTAGAAATTTGATGATCCACGCAGATTCCAGAACTTTCCACCACAGAAATGTGAGGAAAATGTGTTTTTTTTGGTCAAATTCTTAGCTTTGCAAGGGATTCTGGGTAACAAAACCTGGCGGTAGGCAGTCGAGTCACCCCATCCTGAATTTCCCTGGGTGCCTACTTTTAAAAAATGTACAGGTTTGCTAGGTTTCCCTAGGTGCTGGCAGAGCAAGGGCTCAAAAACAAAAGGTAGTCTCTTTGTCCAAAAATGGCAAGATTTCACTGGGAAATTGAGGTGCGACCACGTTGCGTTTTGCGCTGTTTCATGTCGCAGCCACTATGCCTACCCACGCAAGTGAGGTACCATTTTTTTCAGGAGACCTGGGGGAACGCTGGGTGGGTGGAAATTTGATGATCCACGCAGATTCCAGAACTTTCCACCACAGAAATGTGAGCAAAATTGTTTTTTTTGTCAAATTCTTAGCTTTGCAAGGGATCCTGGGTAACAAAACCTGATGGTAGGCAGTCAAGTCACCCCATCCTGAATTCCCCTGGGTGTCTACTTTTCAAAAATGTATAGGTTTGCTAGGTTTCCCTAGGTTCTGGCAGAGCTAGGGCTCAAAAACAAAAGGTAGTCTCTTTGTCCAAAAAGGGCAAGATTTCACTGCGAAATTGAGGTGCGACCACGTTGCATTTTGCGCTGTTTCATGTCGCAGCCACTATGCCTACCCACGCAAGTGAGGTACCATTGTTTTCAGGAGACCTGGAGAAACGCTGGGTGGGTGGAAATTTGTTGATCCACGCAGATTCCAGAACTTTCCACCACTGAAATGTGAGGAAAATGTGTTTTTTTTGTCAAATTCTTAGCTTTGCAAGGGATTCTGGGTAACAAAACCTGGTGGTAGGATGTCGAGTCACCCCATCCTGAATTTTCCTGGGTGTCTAGTTTTCAAAAATGTATAGGTTTGCTAGGTTTCCCTAGGTGCTGGCAGAGCTAGGGCTCAAAAACAAAAGGTAGTCTCTTTGTCCAAAAATGGCAAGATTTCACTGGGAAAATGAGGTGCGACCACGTTGCGTTTTGCGCTGTTTCAAGTCGCAGCCACTATGCCTACCCACGCAAGTGAGGTACCAAATTTTTTTGGGGAGACCTGGGGAAACGCTGGGTGGGTGGAAATTTGATGATCCACGCAGATTCCAGAACTTTCCGCCACAGAAATATGAGGAAAATTTGTTTTTTTGTCAAATTCTTAGCTTTGCAAGGGATTCTGGGTAACAAAACCTGGTGGTAGGCAGTCGAGTCACCCCATCCTGAATTTCCCTGGGTGTCTACTTTTCAAAAATGTATCGGTTTGCTAGGTTTCCCTAGGTGCTGGCAGAGCTAGGGCTCAAAAACAAAAGGTAGTCTCTTTGTCCAAAAAGGGCAAGATTTCACTGGGAAATTGAGATGCGACCACGTTGCGTTTTGCGCTGTTTCAAGTCGCAGCCACTATGCCTACCCACGCAAGTGAGGTACCATTGTTTTTTGGGAGACCTGGGGGAACGCTGGGTGGGTGGAAATTTGATGATCCACGCAGATTCCAGAACTTTCCACCACAGAAATATTAGGAACATGTGTTTTTTTGGTCAAATTCTTAGCTTTGCAAGGGATTCTGGGTAACAAAACCTGGTGGTAGGCAGTCGAGTCACCCCATCCTGAATTTCCCTGGGTGTCTACTTTTCAAAAATGTATAGGTTTGCTAGGTTTCCCTAGGTGCTGGCAGAGCTAGGGCTCAAAAACCAAAGGTAGTCTCTTTGTCCAAAAAGGGCAAGATTTCACTGCGAAATTGAGGTGCGACCACGTTGCGTTTTGCACTGTTTCATGTCGCAGCCACTATGCCTACCCACGCAAGTGAGGTACCATTTTTTTCGGGAGACCTGGGGGAATGCTGGGTGGGTGGAAATTCGTTGATCCACGCAGATTCCAGAACTTTCCACCACAGAAATGTGAGGAAAATGTGTTTTTTTGTCAAATTCTTAGCTTTGCAAGGGATTCTGGGTAACAAAACCTGGTGGTAGGCAGTCGAGTCACCCCATCCTGAATTCCCCTGGGTGTCTACTTTTCAAAAACGTATCGGTTTGCTAGGTTTCCCTAGGTGCTGGCAGAGCTAGGGCTCAAAAACAAAAGGTAGTCTCTTTGTCCAAAAAGGGCAAGATTTCACTGGGAAATTGAGGTGCGACCACGTTGCGTTTTGCGCTGTTTCATGTCGCAGCCACTATGCCTACCCACGCAAGTGAGGTACCATTTTTTTCGGGAGACCTGGGGGAACGCTGGGTGGGTGGAAATTTGTTGATCCACGCAGATTCCAGAACTTTCCACCACAGAAATGTGAGGAAAATGTGTTTTTTTGTCAAATTCTTAGCTTTGCAAGGGATTCTGGGTAACAAAACCTGGTGGTAGGCAGTCGAGTCACCCCATCCTGAATTCCCCATGGTGTCTAGTTTTCAAAAATGTATAGGTTTGCTAGGTTTCCCTAGGTGCTGGCAGAGCTAGGGCTCAAAAACAAAAGGTAGTCTCTTTGTCCAAAAATGGCAAGATTTCACTGGGAAATTGAGGTGCGACCACGTTGCGTTTTGCGCTGTTTCATGTCGTAGCCACTATGCCTACCCACGTAAGTGAGGTACCATTTTTTTCACGAGACCTGGGGGAACGCTGGGTGGGTAGAAATTTGATGATCCACGCAGATTCCAGAACTTTCCACCACAGAAATGTGAGGAAATTTTTTTTTTTTTTGTCAAATTCTTAGCTTTGCAAGGGATTCTGGGTAACAAAACCTGGCGGTAGGCAGTCGAGTAACCCCATCCTGAATTTCCCTGGGTGCCTACTTTTCAAAAATGTATAGGTTTGCTAGGTTTCCCTAGGTGCTCGCAGAGCTAGGGCTCAAAAACAAAAGGTAGTCTCTTTGTCCAGAAATGGCAAGATTTCACTGGGAAATTGAGGTGCGACCAAGTTGCGTTGTGCGCTGTTTCATGTCGCAGCCACTATGCCTACCCACGCAAGTGAGGTACCATTTTTTTCGGGAGACCTGGGGGAACGCTGGGTGGGTGGAAATTTGATGATCCACGCAGATTCCAGAACTTTCCACCACAGAAATGTGAGCAAATAGTTGTTTTTGTCAAATTCTTAGCTTTGCAAGGGATCCTGGGTAACAAAACCCGGTGGTAGGCAGTCAAGTCCCCCCATCCTGAATTCCCCTGGGTGTCTACTTTTAAAAAATGTATAGGTTTGCTAGGTTTCCCTAGGTTCTGGCAGAGCTAGGGCTCAAAAACAAAAGGTAGTCTCTTTGTCCAAAAAGGGCAAGATTTCACTGCGAAATTGAGGTGCGACCACGTTGCGTTTTGCGCTGTTTCATGTCGCAGCCACTATGCCTACCCACGCAAGTGAGGTACTATTTTTTTGGGGAGACCTGAGGGAACGATGGGTGGGTGGAAATTTGATGATCCACGCAGATTCCAGAACTTTTCACCACAGAAATATGAGGAAAATTTGTTTTTTTTGTCAAATTCTTAGCTTTGCAAGGGATTCTGGGTAACAAAACCTGGTGGTAGGCAGTCGACTCACCCCATCCTGAATTCCCCTGGGTGTCTAATTTTTTTAAAATGTATAGGTTTGCTAGGTTTCCCTAGGTGCTGGCAGAGCTAGGGCTCAAAAACAAAAGGTAGTCTCTTTGTCCAAAAATGGCAAGATTTCACTGGGAAATTGAGGTGCGACCACGTTGCGTTTTGCGCTGTTTCATGTCGCAGCCACTATGCCTACCCACGTAAGTGAGGTACCACTTTTTTCACGAGACCTGGGGGAACGCTGGGTGGGAAGAAATTTGATGATCCACGCAGATTGCAGAACTTTCCACCACAGAAATGTGAGGAAAATGTGTTTTTTTTGTCAAATTCTTAGCTTTGCAAGGGATTCTGGGTAACAAAACCTGGCGGTAGGCAGTCGAGTCACCCCATCCTGAATTTCCCTGGGTGCCTACTTTTCAAAAATGTATAGGTTTGCTAGGTTTCCCTAGGTGCTGGCAGAGCTAGGGCTCAAAAACAAAAGGTAGTCTCTTTGTCCAAAAATGGCAAGATTTCACTGGGAAATTGAGGTGCGACCACCTTGCGTTTTGCGCTGTTTCATGTCGCAGCCACTATGCCTACCCACGCAAGTGAGGTACCATTTTTTTCGGGAGACCTGGGGGAACGCTGGGTGGGTGGAAATTTGTTGATCCACGCAGATTCCAGAACTTTCCACCACAGAAATGTGAGGAAAATGTGTTTTTTTGTCAAATTCTTAGCTTTGCAAGGGATTCTGGGTAACAAAACCTGGTGGTAGGCAGTCGAGTCACCCCATCCTGAATTCCCCATGGTGTCTAGTTTTCAAAAATGTATAGGTTTGCTAGGTTTCCCTAGGTGCTGGCAGAGCTAGGGCTCAAAAACAAAAGGTAGTCTCTTTGTCCAAAAATGGCAAGATTTCACTGGGAAATTGAGGTGCGACCACGTTGCGTTTTGCGCTGTTTCATGTCGCAGCCACTATGCCTACCCACGTAAGTGAGGTACCATTTTTTTCACGAGACCTGGGGGAACGCTGGGTGGGTAGAAATTTGATGATCCACGCAGATTCCAGAACTTTCCACCACAGAAATGTGAGGAAAATTTGTTTTTTTTTGTCAAATTCTTAGCTTTGCAAGGGATTCTGGGTAACAAAACCTGGCGGTAGGCAGTCGAGTAACCCCATCCTGAATTTCCCTGGGTGCCTACTTTTCAAAAATGGATAGGTTTGCTAGGTTTCCCTAGGTGCTCGCAGAGCTAGGGCTCAAAAACAAAAGGTAGTCTCTTTGTCCAGAAATGGCAAGATTTCACTGGGAAATTGAGGTGCGACCAAGTTGCGTTGTGCGCTGTTTCATGTCGCAGCCACTATGCCTACCCACGCAAGTGAGGTACCATTTTTTTCGGGAGACCTGGGGGAACGCTGGGTGGGTGGAAATTTGATGATCCACGCAGATTCCAGAACTTTCCACCACAGAAATGTGAGCAAAATAGTTGTTTTTGTCAAATTCTTAGCTTTGCAAGGGATCCTGGGTAACAAAACCCTGTGGTAGGCAGTCAAGTCCCCCCATCCTGAATTCCCCTGGGTGTCTACTTTTCAGAAATGTATAGGTTTGCTAGGTTTCCCTAGGTTCTGGCAGAGCTAGGGCTCAAAAACAAAAGGTAGTCTCTTTGTCCAAAAAGGGCAAGATTTCACTGCGAAATTGAGGTGCGACCACGTTGCGTTTTGCGCTGTTTCATGTCGCAGCCACTATGCCTACCCACGCAATTGAGGTACCATTTTTTTTGGGAGACCTGGGGGAACGATGGGTGGGTGGAAATTTGATGATCCACGCAGATTCCAGAACTTTTCACCACAGAAATATGAGGAAAATGTGGTTTTTTTGTCAAATTCTTAGCTTTGCAAGGGATTCTGGGTAACAAAACCTGGTGGTAGGCAGTCGACTCACCCCATCCTGAATTCCCCTGGATGTCAAATTTTTTTAAAATGTATAGGTTTGCTAGGTTTCCCTAGGTGCTGGCAGAGCTAGGGCTCAAAAACAAAAGGTAGTCTCTTTGTCCAAAAATGGCAAGATTTCACTGGGAAATTGAGGTGCGACCACGTTGCGTTTTGCGCTGTTTCATGTCGCAGCCACTATGCCTACCCACGTAAGTGAGGTACAATTTTTTTCACGAGTCCTGGGGGAACGCTGGGTGGGTAGAAATTTGATGATCCATGCAGATTCCAGAACTTTCCACCACAGAAATGTGAGGAAAATGTGTTTTTTTTGTCAAATTCTTAGCTTTGCAAGGGATTCTGGGTAACAAAACCTGGCGGTAGGCAGTCGAGTCACCCCATCCTGAATTTCCCTGGGTGCCTACTTTTCAAAAATGTATAGGTTTGCTAGGTTTCCCTAGGTGCTGGCAGAGCTAGGGCTCAAAAACAAAAGGTAGTCTCTTTGTCCAAAAATGGCAAGATTTCACTGGGAAATTGAGGTGCGACCACGTTGCGTTTTGCGCTGTTTCATGTCGCAGCCACTATGCCTACCCACGCAAGTGAGGTACCATTTTTTTTCGGGAGACCTGGGGGAACGCTGGGTGGGTGGAAATTTGTTGATCCACGCAGATTCCAGAACTTTCCACCACAGAAATGTGAGGAAAATGTGTTTTTTTGTCAAATTCTTAGCTTTGCAAGGGATTCTGGGTAACAAAACCTGGTGGTAGGCAGTCGAGTCACCCCATCCTGAATTCCCCATGGTGTCTAGTTTTCAAAAATGTATAGGTTTGCTAGGTTTCCCTAGGTGCTGGCAGAGCTAGGGCTCAAAAACAAAAGGTAGTCTCTTTGTCCAAAAATGGCAAGATTTCACTGGGAAATTGAGGTGCGACCACGTTGCGTTTTGCGCTGTTTCATGTCGCAGCCACTATGCCTACCCACGTAAGTGAGGTACCATTTTTTTCACAAGACCTGGGGGAACGCTGGGTGGGTAGAAATTTGATGATCCACGCAGATTCCAGAACTTTCCACCACAGAAATGTGAGGAAAATGTGTTTTTTTTGTCAAATTCTTAGCTTTGCAAGGGATTCTGGGTAACAAAACCTGGCGGTAGGCAGTCGAGTCACCCCATCCTGAATTTCCCTGGGTGCCTACTTTTCAAAAATGTATAGGTTTGCTAGGTTTCCCTAGGTGCTGGCAGAGCTAGGGCTCAAAAACAAAAGGTAGTCTCTTTGTCCAAAAATGGCAAGATTTCACTGGGAAATTGAGGTGCGACCACGTTGCGTTTTAGGCTGTTTCATGTCGCAGCCACTATGCCTACCCACGCAAGTGAGGTGCCATTTTTTTTGGGAGACCTGGGGGAACGCTGGGTGGGTGGAAATTTGTTGATCCACGCAGATTCCAGAACTTTCCACCACAGAAATGTGAGGAAAATGTGTTTTTTTTGTCAAATTCATAGCTTTGCAAGGGATTCTGGGTAACAATACCTGGTGGTAGGCAGTCGAGTCACCCCATCCTGAATTCCCCTGGGTGTCTACTTTTCAAAAATTTATAGGTTTGCTAGGTTTCCCTAGGTGCTGGCAGAGCTAGGGCTCAAAAACAAAAGGTAATCTCTTTGTCCAAAAAGGGCAAGATTTCACTGGGAAATTGAGGTGCGACCACGTTGCGTTTTGCGCTGTTTCATGTCGCAGCCACTATGCCTACCCACGCAAGTGAGGTACCATTGTTTTCGGGAGACCTGGGGGAACGCTGGGTTGGTGGAAATTTGTTGATCCACGCAGATTCCAGAACTTTCCACCACATAAAGGTGAGGAAAATGTGTTTTTTTTGTCAAATTCTTAGCTTTGCAAGGGATTCTGGGTAACAAAACCTGGTGGTAGGCAGTCGAGTCACCCCATCCTGAATTCCCCTGGGTGTCTAGTTTTCAAAAATGTATAGGTTTGCTAGGTTTCCCTAGGTGCTGGCAGAGCTAGGGCTCAAAAACAAAAGGTAGTCTCTTTGTCCAAAAATGGCAAGATTTCACTGGGAAATTGAGGTGCGACCACGTTGCGTTTTGCGCTGTTTCATGTCGCAGCCACTATGCCTACCCACGCAAGTGAGGTACCATTTTTTTCAGGAGACCTGGGGGAACACTGGGTGGGTGGAAATTTGATGATCCACGCAAATTCCAGAACTTTCCACCACAGAAATGTGAGCAAAATAGTTTTTTTTGTCAAATTCTTAGCTTTGCAAGGGATCCTGGGTAACAAAACCTGGTGGTAGGCAGTCAAGTCATCCCATCCTGAATTCCCCTGGGTGTCTACTTTTCAAAAATGTATAGGTTTGCTAGGTTTCCCTAGGTTCTGGCAGAGCTAGGGCTCAAAAACAAACGGTAGTCTCTTTGTCCAAAAAGGGCAAGATTTCACTGCGATATTGAGGTGCGACCACGTTGCGTTTTGCGCTTTTTCATGTCGCAGCCACTATGCCTACCCACGCAAGTGAGGTACCATTGTTTTCAGGAGACCTGGGGGAACGCTGGGTGGGTGGAAATTTGATGATCCACGCAGATTCCAGAACTTTCCACCACAGAAATGTGAGCAAAATAGTTTTTTTTGTCAAATTCTTAGCTTTGCAAGGGATCCTGGGTAACAAAACCTGGTGGTAGGCAGTCAAGTCACCCCATCCTGAATTCCCCTGGGTGTCTACTTTTCAAAAATGTATAGGTTTGCTAGGTTTCCCTAGGTTCTGGCAGAGCTAGGGCTCAAAAACCAAAGGTAGTCTCTTTGTCCAAAAAGGGCAAGATTTCACTGCGAAATTGAGGTGCGACCACGTTGCGTTTTGCACTGTTTCATGTCGCAGCCACTATGCCTACCCACGCAAGTGAGGTACCATTGTTTTCAGGAGACCTGGGGGTACGCTGGGTGGGTGGAAATTTGTTGATCCACGCAGATTCCAGAACTTTCCACCACTGAAATGTGAGGAAAATGTGTTTTTTTTGTCAAATTCTTAGCTTTGCAAGGGATTCTGGGTAACACAAAACCTGGTGGTAGGATGTCGAGTCACCCCATCCTGAATTTTCCTGGGTGTCTAGTTTTCAAAAATGTATAGGTTTGCTAGGTTTCCCTACGTGCTGGCAGAGCTAGGGCTCAAAAACAAAAGGTAGTCTCTTTGTCCAAAAATGGCAAGATTTCACTGGGAAAATGAGGTGCGACCACGTTGCGTTTTGCGCTGTTTCAAGTCGCAGCCACTATGCCTACCCACGCAAGTGAGGTACCATTGTTTTTTGGGAGACCTGGTGGAACGCTGGGTGGGTGGAAATTTGATGATCCACGCAGATTCCAGAACTTTCCACCACAGAAATATTAGGAACATGTGTTTTTTTGGTCAAATTCTTAGCTTTGCAAGGGATTCTGGGTAACAAAACCTGGTGGTAGGCAGTCGAGTCACCCCATCCTGAATTTCCCTGGGTGTCTACTTTTCAAAAATGTATAGGTTTGCTAGGTTTCCCTAGGTGCTGGCAGAGCTAGGGCTCAAAAAACAAAGGTAGTCTCTTTGTCCAAAAAAGGCAAGATTTCACTGCGAAATTGAGGTGCGACCACGTTGCGTTTTGCACTGTTTCATGTCGCAGCCACTATGCCTACCCACGCAAGTGAGGTACCATTTTTTTCGGGAGACCTGGGGGAATGCTGGGTGGGTGGAAATTCATTGATCCACGCAGATTCCAGAACTTTCCACCACAGAAATGTGAGGAAAATGTGTTTTTTTGTCAAATTCTTAGCTTTGCAAGGGATTCTGGGTAACAAAACCTGGTGGTAGGCAGTCGAGTCACCCCATCCTGAATTCCCCTGGGTGTCTACTTTTCAAAAACGTATCGGTTTGCTAGGTTTCCCTAGGTGCTGGCAGAGCTAGGGCTCAAAAACAAAAGGTAGTCTCTTTGTCCAAAAAGGGCAAGATTTCACTGGGAAATTGAGGTGCGACCACGTTGCATTTTGCGCTGTTTCATGTCGCAGCCACTATGCCTACCCACGCAAGTGAGGTACCATTGTTTTCGGGAGACCTGGGGGAACGCTGGGTGGGTGGAAATTTGTTGATCCACGCAGATTCCAGAACTTTCCACCACAGAAATGTGAGGAAAATGTGTTTTTTTGTCAAATTCTTAGCTTTGCAAGGGATTCTGGGTAACAAAACCTGGTGGTAGGCAGTCGAGTCACCCCATCCTGAATTCCCCATGGTGTCTAGTTTTCAAAAATGTATAGGTTTGCTAGGTTTCCCTAGGTGCTGGCAGAGCTAGGGCTCAAAAACAAAAGGTAGTCTCTTTGTCCTAAAATGGCAAGATTTCACTGGGAAATTGAGGTGCGACCACGTTGCGTTTTGCACTGTTTCATGTCGTAGCCACTATGCCTACCCACGTAAGTGAGGTACCATTTTTTTCACGAGACCTGGGGGAACGCTGGGTGGGTAGAAATTTGATGATCCACGCAGATTCCAGAACTTTCCACAACAGAAATGTGAGGAAATTTTTTTTTTTTGTCAAATTCTTAGCTTTGCAAGGGATTCTGGGTAACAAAACCTGGCGGTAGGCAGTCGAGTAACCCCATCCTGAATTTCCCTGGGTGCCTACTTTTCAAAAATGTATAGGTTTGCTAGGTTTCCCTAGGTGCTCGCAGAGCTAGGGCTCAAAAACAAAAGGTAGTCTCTTTGTCCAGAAATGGCAAGATTTCACTGGGAAATTGAGGTGCGACCAAGTTGCGTTGTGCGCTGTTTCATGTCGCAGCCACTATGCCTACCCACGCAAGTGAGGTACCATTTTTTTCGGGAGACCTGGGGGAACGCTGGGTGGGTGGAAATTTGATGATCCACGCAGATTCCAGAACTTTCCACCACAGAAATGTGAGCAAAATAGTTGTTTTTGTCAAATTCTTAGCTTTGCAAGGGATCCTGGGTAACAAAACCCGGTGGTAGGCAGTCAAGTCCCCCCATCCTGAATTCCCCTGGGTGTCTACTTTTCAAAAATGTATAGGTTTGCTAGGTTTCCCTAGGTTCTGGCAGAGCTAGGGCTCAAAAACCAAAAGGTAGTCTCTTTGTCTAAAAAGGGCAAGATTTCACTGCGAAATTGAGGTGCGACCACGTTGCGTTTTGCGCTGTTTCATGTCGCAGCCACTATGCTTACCCACGCAATTGAGGTACAATTTTTTTTTGGGAGACCTGGGGGAACGATGGGTGGGTGGAAATTTGATGATCCACGCAGATTCCAGAACTTTTCACCACAGAAATATGAGGAAAATGTGTTTTTTTTGTCAAATTCTTAGCTTTGCAAGGGATTCTGGGTAACAAAACCTGGTGGTAGGCAGTCGACTCACCCCATCCTGAATTCCCCTGGGTGTCTAATTTTTTAAAAATGTATAGGTTTGCTAGGTTTCCCTAGGTGCTGGCAGAGCTAGGGCTCAAAAACAAAAGGTAGTCTCTTTGTCCAAAAATGGCAAGATTTCACTGGGAAATTGAGGTGCGACCACGTTGCGTTTTGCGCTGTTTCATGTTGCAGCCACTATGCCTACCCACGTAAGTGAGGTACCATTTTTTTCACGAGTCCTGGGGGAACGCTGGGTGGGTAGAAATTTGATGATCCACGCAGATTCCAGAACTTTCCACCACAGAAATGTGAGGAAAATGTGTTTTTTTTGTCAAATTCTTAGCTTTGCAAGGGATTCTGGGTAACAAAACCTGGCGGTAGGCAGTCGAGTCACCCCATCCTGAATTTCCCTGGGTGCCTACTTTTAAAAAATGTATAGGTTTGCTAGGTTTCCCTAGGTGCTGGCAGAGCTAGGGCTCAAAAACAAAAGGTAGTCTCTTTGTCCAAAAATGGCAAGATTTCACTGGGAAATTGAGGTGCGACCACGTTGCGTTTTGCGCTGTTTCATGTCGCAGCCACTATGCCTACCCACGCAAGTGAGGTACCATTTTTTTTCGGGAGACCTGGGGGAACGCTGGGTGGGTGGAAATTTGTTGATCCACGCAGATTCCAGAACTTTCCACCACAGAAATGTGAGGAAAATGTGTTTTTTTGTCAAATTCTTAGCTTTGCAAGGGATTCTGGGTAACAAAACCTGGTGGTAGGCAGTCGAGTCACCCCATCCTGAATTCCCCATGGTGTCTAGTTTTCAAAAATGTATAGGTTTGCTAGGTTTCCCTAGGTGCTGGCAGAGCTAGGGCTCAAAAACAAAAGGTAGTCTCTTTGTCCAAAAATGGCAAGATTTCACTGGGAAATTGAGGTGCGACCACGTTGCGTTTTGCGCTGTTTCATGTCGCAGCCACTATGCCTACCCACGTAAGTGAGGTACCATTTTTTTCACAAGACCTGGGGGAACGCTGGGTGGGTAGAAATTTGATGATCCACGCAGATTCCAGAACTTTCCACCACAGAAATGTGAGGAAAATGTGTTTTTTTGTCAAATTCTTAGCTTTGCAAGGGATTCTGGGTAACAAAACCTGGTGGTAGGCAGTCGAGTCACCCCATCCTGAATTCCCCTGGGTGTCTACTTTTCAAAAACGTATCGGTTTGCTAGGTTTCCCTAGGTGCTGGCAGAGCTAGGGCTCAAAAACAAAAGGTAGTCTCTTTGTCCAAAAAGGGCAAGATTTCACTGGGAAATTGAGGTGCGACCACGTTGCGTTTTGCGCTGTTTCATGTCGCAGCCACTATGCCTACCCACGCAAGTGAGGTACCATTTTTTTCGGGAGACCTGGGGGAACGCTGGGTGGGTGGAAATTTGTTGATCCACGCAGATTCCAGAACTTTCCACCACAGAAATGTGAGGAAAATGTGTTTTTTTGTCAAATTCTTAGCTTTGCAAGGGATTCTGGGTAACAAAACCTGGTGGTAGGCAGTCGAGTCACCCCATCCTGAATTCCCCATGGTGTCTAGTTTTCAAAAATGTATAGGTTTGCTAGGTTTCCCTAGGTGCTGGCAGAGCTAGGGCTCAAAAACAAAAGGTAGTCTCTTTGTCCAAAAATGGCAAGATTTCACTGGGAAATTGAGGTGCGACCACGTTGCGTTTTGCGCTGTTTCATGTCGTAGCCACTATGCCTACCCACGTAAGTGAGGTACCATTTTTTTCACGAGACCTGGGGGAACGCTGGGTGGGTAGAAATTTGATGATCCACGCAGATTCCAGAACTTTCCACCACAGAAATGTGAGGAATTTCTTTTTTTTTTTGTCAAATTCTTAGCTTTGCAAGGGATTCTGGGTAACAAAACCTGGCGGTAGGCAGTCGAGTAACCCCATCCTGAATTTCCCTGGGTGCCTACTTTTCAAAAATGTATAGGTTTGCTAGGTTTCCCTAGGTGCTCGCAGAGCTAGGGCTCAAAAACAAAAGGTAGTCTCTTTGTCCAGAAATGGCAAGATTTCACTGGGAAATTGAGGTGCGACCAAGTTGCGTTGTGCGCTGTTTCATGTCGCAGCCACTATGCCTACCCACGCAAGTGAGGTACCATTTTTTTCGGGAGACCTGGGGGAACGCTGGGTGGGTGGAAATTTGATGATCCACGCAGATTCCAGAACTTTTCACCACAGAAATATGAGGAAAATGTGTTTTTTTTGTCAAATTCTTAGCTTTGCAAGGGATTCTGGGTAACAAAACCTGGTGGTAGGCAGTCGACTCACCCCATCCTGAATTCCCCTGGGTGTCTAATTTTTTAAAAATGTATAGGTTTGCTAGGTTTCCCTAGGTGCTGGCAGAGCTAGGGCTCAAAAACAAAAGGTAGTCTCTTTGTCCAAAAATGGCAAGATTTCACTGGGAAATTGAGGTGCGACCACGTTGCGTTTTGCGCTGTTTCATGTTGCAGCCACTATGCCTACCCACGTAAGTGAGGTACCATTTTTTTCACGAGTCCTGGGGGAACGCTGGGTGGGTAGAAATTTGATGATCCACGCAGATTCCAGAACTTTCCACCACAGAAATGTGAGGAAAATGTGTTTTTTTTGTCAAATTCTTAGCTTTGCAAGGGATTCTGGGTAACAAAACCTGGCGGTAGGCAGTCGAGTCACCCCATCCTGAATTTCCCTGGGTGCCTACTTTTCAAAAATGTATAGGTTTGCTAGGTTTCCCTAGGTGCTGGCAGAGCTAGGGCTCAAAAACAAAAGGTAATCTCTTTGTCCAAAAATGGCAAGATTTCACTGGGAAATTGAGGTGCGACCACGTTGCGTTTTGCGCTGTTTCATGTCGCAGCCACTATGCCTACCCACGCAAGTGAGGTACCATTTTTTTTCGGGAGACCTGGGGGAACGCTGGGTGGGTGGAAATTTGTTGATCCACGCAGATTCCAGAACTTTCCACCACAGAAATGTGAGGAAAATGTGTTTTTTTGTCAAATTCTTAGCTTTGCAAGGGATTCTGGGTAACAAAACCTGGTGGTAGGCAGTCGAGTCACCCCATCCTGAATTCCCCATGGTGTCTAGTTTTCAAAAATGTATAGGTTTGCTAGGTTTCCCTAGGTGCTGGCAGAGCTAGGGCTCAAAAACAAAAGGTAGTCTCTTTGTCCAAAAATGGCAAGATTTCACTGGGAAATTGAGGTGCGACCACGTTGCGTTTTGCGCTGTTTCATGTCGCAGCCACTATGCCTACCCACGTAAGTGAGGTACCATTTTTTTCACAAGACCTGGGGGAACGCTGGGTGGGTAGAAATTTGATGATCCACGCAGATTCCAGAACTTTCCACCACAGAAATGTGAGGAAAATGTGTTTTTTTGTCAAATTCTTAGCTTTGCAAGGGATTCTGGGTAACAAAACCTGGTGGTAGGCAGTCGAGTCACCCCATCCTGAATTCCCCTGGGTGTCTACTTTTCAAAAACGTATCGGTTTGCTCGGTTTCCCTAGGTGCTGGCAGAGCTAGGGCTCAAAAACAAAAGGTAGTCTCTTTGTCCAAAAAGGGCAAGATTTCACTGGGAAATTGAGGTGCGACCACGTTGCGTTTTGCGCTGTTTCATGTCGCAGCCACTATGCCTACCCACGCAAGTGAGGTACCATTTTTTTCGGGAGACCTGGGGGAACGCTGAGTGGGTGGAAATTTGTTGATCCACGCAGATTCCAGAACTTTCCACCACAGAAATGTGAGGAAAATGTGTTTTTTTGTCAAATTCTTAGCTTTGCAAGGGATTCTGGGTAACAAAACCTGGTGGTAGGCAGTCGAGTCACCCCATCCTGAATTCCCCATGGTGTCTAGTTTTCAAAAATGTATAGGTTTGCTAGGTTTCCCTAGGTGCTGGCAGAGCTAGGGCTCAAAAACAAAAGGTAGTCTCTTTGTCCAAAAATGGCAAGATTTCACTGGGAAATTGAGGTGCGACCACGTTGCGTTTTGCGCTGTTTCATGTCGTAGCCACTATGCCTACCCACGTAAGTGAGGTACCATTTTTTTCACCAGACCTGGGGGAACGCTGGGTGGGTAGAAATTTGATGATCCACGCAGATTCCAGAACTTTCCACCACAGAAATGTGAGGAATTTCTTTTTTTTTTTGTCAAATTCTTAGCTTTGCAAGGGATTCTGGGTAACAAAACCTGGCGGTAGGCAGTCGAGTAACCCCATCCTGAATTTCCCTGGGTGCCTACTTTTCAAAAATGTATAGGTTTGCTAGGTTTCCCTAGGTGCTCGCAGAGCTAGGGCTCAAAAACAAAAGGTAGTCTCTTTGTCCAGAAATGGCAAGATTTCACTGGGAAATTGAGGTGCGACCAAGTTGCGTTGTGCGCTGTTTCATGTCGCAGCCACTATGCCTACCCACGCAAGTGAGGTACCATTTTTTTCGGGAGACCTGGGGAAACGCTGGGTGGGTGGAAATTTGATGATCCACGCAGATTCCAGAACTTTTCACCACAGAAATATGAGGAAAATGTGTTTTTTTTGTCAAATTCTTAGCTTTGCAAGGGATTCTGGGTAACAAAACCTGGTGGTAGGCAGTCGACTCACCCCATCCTGAATTCCCCTGGGTGTCTAATTTTTTAAAAATGTATAGGTTTGCTAGGTTTCCCTAGGTGCTGGCAGAGCTAGGGCTCAAAAACAAAAGGTAGTCTCTTTGTCCAAAAATGGCAAGATTTCACTGGGAAATTGAGGTGCGACCACGTTGCGTTTTGCGCTGTTTCATGTTGCAGCCACTATGCCTACCCACGTAAGTGAGGTACCATTTTTTTCACGAGTCCTGGGGGAACGCTGGGTGGGTAGAAATTTGATGATCCACGCAGATTCCAGAACTTTCCACCACAGAAATGTGAGGAAAATGTGTTTTTTTTGTCAAATTCTTAGCTTTGCAAGGGATTCTGGGTAACAAAACCTGGCGGTAGGCAGTCGAGTCACCCCATCCTGAATTTCCCTGGGTGCCTACTTTTCAAAAATGTATAGGTTTGCTAGGTTTCCCTAGGTGCTGGCAGAGCTAGGGCTCAAAAACAAAAGGTAGTCTCTTTGTCCAAAAATGGCAAGATTTCACTGGGAAATTGAGGTGCGACCACGTTGCGTTTTGCGCTGTTTCATGTCGCAGCCACTATGCCTACCCACGCAAGTGAGGTACCATTTTTTTTCGGGAGACCTGGGGGAACGCTGGGTGGGTGGAAATTTGTTGATCCACGCAGATTCCAGAACTTTCCACCACAGAAATGTGAGGAAAATGTGTTTTTTTGTCAAATTCTTAGCTTTGCAAGGGATTCTGGGTAACAAAACCTGGTGGTAGGCAGTCGAGTCACCCCATCCTGAATTCCCCATGGTGTCTAGTTTTCAAAAATGTATAGGTTTGCTAGGTTTCCCTAGGTGCTGGCAGAGCTAGGGCTCAAAAACAAAAGGTAGTCTCTTTGTCCAAAAATGGCAAGATTTCACTGGGAAATTGAGGTGCGACCACGTTGCGTTTTGCGCTGTTTCATGTCGTAGCCACTATGCCTACCCACGTAAGTGAGGTACCATTTTTTTCACGAGACCTGGGGGAACGCTGGGTGGGTAGAAATTTGATGATCCACGCAGATTCCAGAACTTTCCACCACAGAAATGTGAGGAATTTCTTTTTTTTTTTGTCAAATTCTTAGCTTTGCAAGGGATTCTGGGTAACAAAACCTGGCGGTAGGCAGTCGAGTAACCCCATCCTGAATTTCCCTGGGTGCCTACTTTTCAAAAATGTATAGGTTTGCTAGGTTTCCCTAGGTGCTCGCAGAGCTAGGGCTCAAAAACAAAAGGTAGTCTCTTTGTCCAGAAATGGCAAGATTTCACTGGGAAATTGAGGTGCGACCAAGTTGCGTTGTGCGCTGTTTCATGTCGCAGCCACTATGCCTACCCACGCAAGTGAGGTACCATTTTTTTCGGGAGACCTGGGGGAACGCTGGGTGGGTGGAAATTTGATGATCCACGCAGATTCCAGAACTTTTCACCACAGAAATATGAGGAAAATGTGTTTTTTTTGTCAAATTCTTAGCTTTGCAAGGGATTCTGGGTAACAAAACCTGGTGGTAGGCAGTCGACTCACCCCATCCTGAATTCCCCTGGGTGTCTAATTTTTTAAAAATGTATAGGTTTGCTAGGTTTCCCTAGGTGCTGGCAGAGCTAGGGCTCAAAAACAAAAGGTAGTCTCTTTGTCCAAAAATGGCAAGATTTCACTGGGAAATTGAGGTGCGACCACGTTGCGTTTTGCGCTGTTTCATGTTGCAGCCACTATGCCTACCCACGTAAGTGAGGTACCATTTTTTTCACGAGTCCTGGGGGAACGCTGGGTGGGTAGAAATTTGATGATCCACGCAGATTCCAGAACTTTCCACCACAGAAATGTGAGGAAAATGTGTTTTTTTTGTCAAATTCTTAGCTTTGCAAGGGATTCTGGGTAACAAAACCTGGCGGTAGGCAGTCGAGTCACCCCATCCTGAATTTCCCTGGGTGCCTACTTTTCAAAAATGTATAGGTTTGCTAGGTTTCCCTAGGTGCTGGCAGAGCTAGGGCTAAAAAACAAAAGGTAGTCTCTTTGTCCAAAAATGGCAAGATTTCACTGGGAAATTGAGGTGCGACCACGTTGCGTTTTGCGCTGTTTCATGTCGCAGCCACTATGCCTACCCACGCAAGTGAGGTACCATTTTTTTCAGGAGACCTGGGGGAACGCTGGGTGGGTGGAAATTTGATGATCCACGCAGATTCCAGAACTTTCCACCACAGAAATGTGAGCAAAATTGTTTTTTTGGTCAAATTCTTAGCTTTGCAAGGGATCCTGGGTAACAAAACCTGATGGTAGGCAGTCAAGTCACCCCATCCTGAATTCCCCTGGGTGTCTACTTTTCAAACATGTATAGGTTTGCTAGGTTTCCCTAGGTTCTGGCAGAGCTAGGGCTCAAAAACAAAAGGTAGTCTCTTTGTCCAAAAAGGGCAAGATTTCACTGCGAAATTGAGGTGCGACCACGTTGCATTTTGCGCTGTATCATGTCGCAGCCACTATGCCTACCCACGCAAGTGAGGTACCATTGTTTTCAGGAGACCTGGAGAAACGCTGGGTGGGTGGAAATTTGTTGATCCACGCAGATTCCAGAACTTTCCACCACTGAAATGTGAGGAAAATGTGTTTTTTTTGTCAAATTCTTAGCTTTGCAAGGGATTCTGGGTAACAAAACCTGGTGGTAGGATGTCGAGTCACCCCATCCTGAATTTTCCTGGGTGTCTAGTTTTCAAAAATGTATAGGTTTGCTAGGTTTCCCTCGGTGCTGGCAGAGCTAGGGCTCAAAAACAAAAGGTAGTCTCTTTGTCCAAAAATGGCAAGATTTCACTGGGAAAATGAGGTGCGACCACGTTGCGTTTTGCGCTGTTTCAAGTCGCAGCCACTATGCCTACCCACGCAAGTGAGGTACCAAATTTTTTTTGGGAGACCTGGGGAAACGCTGGGTGGGTGGAAATTTGATGATCCACGCAGATTCCAGAACTTTCCACCACAGAAATATGAGGAAAATGTGTTTTTTTGTCAAATTCTTAGCTTTGCAAAGGATTCTGGGTAACAAAACCTGGTGGTAGGCAGTCGAGTCACCCCATCCTGAATTTCCCTGGGTGTCTACTTTTCAAAAATGTATAGGTTTGCTAGGTTTCCCTAGGTGCTGGCAGAGCTAGGGCTCAAAAACAAAAGGTAGTCTCTTTGTCCAAAAAGGGCAAGATTTCACTGGGAAATTGAGATGCGACCACGTTGCGTTTTGCGCTGTTTCATGTCGCAGCCACTATGCCTACCCACGCAAGTGAGGTACCATTTTTTTCGGGAGACCTGGGGGAACGCTGGGTGGGTGGAAATTCGTTGATCCACGCAGATTCCAGAACTTTCCACCACAGAAATGTGAGGAAAATGTGTTTTCTTTGTCGAATTCATAGCTTTGCAAGGGATTCTGGGTAACAATACCTGGTGGTAGGCAGTCAAGTCACCCCATCCTGAATTCCCCTGGGTGTCTACTTTTCAAAAATGTATAGGTTTGCTAGGTTTCCCTAGGTGCTGGCAGAGCTAGGGCTCAAAAACAAAAGTTAATCTCTTTGTCCAAAAAGGGCAAGATTTCACTGGGAAATTGAGGTGCGACCACGTTGCGTTTTGCGCTGTTTCATGTCGCAGCCACTATGCCTACCCACGCAAGTGAGGTACCATTTTTTTCGGGAGACCTGGGGGAACGCTGGGTTGGTGGAAATTTGTTGATCCACGCAGATTCCAGAACTTTCCACCACATAAAGGTGAGGAAAATGTGTTTTTTTTGTCAAATTTTTAGCTTTGCAAGGGATTCTGGGTAACAAAACCTGGTGGTAGGCAGTCGAGTCACCCCATCCTGAATTCCCCTGGGTGTCTAGTTTTCAAAAATGTATAGGTTTGCTAGGTTTCCCTAGGTGCTGGCAGAGCTAGGGCTCAAAAACAAAAGGTAGTCTCTTTGTCCAAAAATGGCAAGATTTCACTGGGAAATTGAGGTGCGACCACGTTGCGTTTTGCGCTGTTTCATGTCGCAGCCACTATGCCTACCCACGTAAGTGAGGTACCATTTTTTTCACGAGACCTGGGGGAACGCTGGGTGGGTAGAAATTTGATGATCCACGCAGATTCCAGAACTTTCCACCACAGAAATGTGAGGAAAATGTGTTTTTTTTGTCAAATTCTTAGCTTTGCAAGGGATTCTGGGTAACAAAACCAGGCGGTAGGCAGTCGAGTCACCCATCCTGAATTTCCCTGGGTGCCTACTTTTCAAAAATGTATAGGTTTGCTAGGTTTCCCTAGGTGCTGGCAGAGCAAGGGCTCAAAAACAAAAGGTAGTCTCTTTGTCCAAAAATGGCAAGATTTCACTGGGAAATTGAGGTGCGACCACGTTGCGTTTTGCGCTGTTTCATGTCGCAGCCACTATGCCTACCCACGCAAGTGAGGTACCATTTTTTTCAGGAGACCTGGGGGAACACTGGGTGGGTGGAAATTTGATGATCCACGCAAATTCCAGAACTTTCTACCACAGAAATGTGAGCAAAATAGTTTTTTTTGTCAAATTCTTAGCTTTGCAAGGGATCCTGGGTAACAAAACCTGGTGGTAGGCAGTCAAGTCACCCCATCCTGAATTCCCCTGGGTGTCTACTTTTCAGAAATGTATAGGTTTGCTAGGTTTCCCTAGGTTCTGGCAGAGCTAGGGCTCAAAAACAAACGGTAGTCTCTTTGTCCAAAAAGGGCAAGATTTCACTGCGAAATTGAGGTGCGACCACGTTGCGTTTTGCGCTTTTTCATGTCGCAGCCACTATGCCTACCCACGCAAGTGAGGTACCATTGTTTTCAGGAGACCTGGGGGAACGCTGGGTGGGTGGAAATTTGTTGATCCACGCAGATTCCAGAACTTTCCACCACAGAAATGTGAGGAAAATTTGTTTTTTTTGTCAAATTCTTAGCTTTGCAAGGGATTCTGGGTAACAAAACCAGGCGGTAGGCAGTCGAGTCACCCCATCCTGAATTTCCTTGGGTGCCTACTTTTAAAAAATGTATAGGTTTGCTAGGTTTCCCTAGGTGCTGGCAGAGCAAGGGCTCAAAAACAAAAGGTAGTCTCTTTGTCCAAAAATGGCACGATTTCACTGGGAAATTGAGGTGCGACCACGTTGCGTTTTGCGCTGTTTCATGTCGCAGCCACTATGCCTACCCACGCAAGTGAGGTACCATTTTTTTCAGGAGACCTGGGGGAACGCTGGGTGGGTGGAAATTTGATGATCCACGCAGATTCCAGAACTTTCCACCACAGAAATGTGAGCAAAATAGTTTTTTTTGTCAAATTCTTAGCTTTGCAAGGGATCCTGGGTAACAAAACCTGGTGGTAGGCAGTCAAGTCACCCCATCCTGAATTCCCCTGGGTGTCTACTTTTCAAAAATGTATAGGTTTGCTAGGTTTCCCTAGGTTCTGGCAGAGCTAGGGCTCAAAAACCAAAGGTAGTCTCTTTGTCCAAAAAGGGCAAGATTTCACTGCGAAATTGAGGTGCGACCACGTTGCGTTTTGCACTGTTTCATGTCGCAGCCACTATGCCTACCCACGCAAGTGAGGTACCATTGTTTTCAGGAGACCTGGGGGTACGCTGGGTGGGTGGAAATTTGTTGATTCACGCAGATTCCAGAACTTTCCACCACTGAAATGTGAGAAAAATGTGTTTTTTTTGTCAAATTCTTAGCTTTGCAAGGGATTCTGGGTAACAAAACCTGGTGGTAGGATGTCGAGTCACCCCATCCTGAATTTTCCTGGGTGTCTAGTTTTCAAAAATGTATAGGTTTGCTAGGTTTCCCTACGTGCTGGCAGAGCTAGGGCTCAAAAACAAAAGGTAGTCTCTTTGTCCAAAAATGGCAAGATTTCACTGGGAAAATGAGGTGCGACCACGTTGCGTTTTGCGCTGTTTCAAGTCGCAGCCACTATGCCTACCCACGCAAGTGAGGTACCATTGTTTTTTGGGAGACCTGGGGGAACGCTGGGTGGGTGGAAATTTGATGATCCACGCAGATTCCAGAACTTTCCACCACCGAAATATTAGGAACATGTGTTTTTTTGGTCAAATTCTTAGCTTTGCAAGGGATTCTGGGTAACAAAACCTGGTGGTAGGCAGTCGAGTCACCCCATCCTGAATTTCCCTGGGTGTCTACTTTTCAAAAATGTATAGGTTTGCTAGGTTTCCCTAGGTGCTGGCAGAGCTAGGGCTCAAAAACCAAAGGTAGTCTCTTTGTCCAAAAAGGGCAAGATTTCACTGCGAAATTGAGGTGCGACCACGTTGCGTTTTGCACTGTTTCATGTCGCAGCCACTATGCCTACCCACGCAAGTGAGGTACCATTTTTTTCGGGAGACCTGGGGGAATGCTGGGTGGGTGGAAATTCGTTGATCCACGCAGATTCCAGAACTTTCCACCACAGAAATGTGAGGAAAATGTGTTTTTTTTGTCAAATTCTTAGCTTTGCAAGGGATTCTGGGTAACAAAACCTGGTGGTAGGCAGTCGAGTCACCCCATCCTGAATTCCCCTGGGTGTCTACTTTTCAAAAACGTATCGGTTTGCTAGGTTTCCCTAGGTGCTGGCAGAGCTAGGGCTCAAAAACAAAAGGTAGTCTCTTTGTCCAAAAAGGGCAAGATTTCACTGGGAAATTGAGGTGCGACCACGTTGCGTTTTGCGCTGTTTCATGTCGCAGCCACTATGCCTACCCACGCAAGTGAGGTACCATTTTTTTCGGGAGACCTGGGGGAACGCTGGGTTGGTGGAAATTTGTTGATCCACGCAGATTCCAGAACTTTCCACCACATAAAGGTGAGGAAAATGTAATTTTTTTGTCAAATTCTTAGCTTTGCGAAGGATTCTGGGTAACAAAACCTGGTGGTAGGCAGTCGAGTCACCCCATCCTGAATTCCCCTGGGTGTCTAGTTTTCAAAAATGTATAGGTTTGCTAGGTTTCCCTAGGTGCTGGCAGAGCTAGGGCTCAAAAATAAAAGGTAGTCTCTTAGTCCAAAAATGGCAAGATTTCACTGGGAAATTGAGGTGCGACCACGTTGCGTTTTGCGCTGTTTCATGTCGCAGCCACTATGCCTACCCACGCAAGTGAGGTACCATTTTTTTCGGGAGACCTGGGGGAACGCTGGTTGTGTGGAAATGTGATGATCCACGCAGATTCCAGAACTTTCCACCACAGAAATATGAGGAAAATGTGTTTTTTTTGTCAAATTCTTAGCTTTGCAAGGGATTCTGGGTAACAAAACCTGGTGGTAGGCAGTCGAGTAACCCCATCCTGAATTTCCCAGGGTGTCTACTTTTCAAAAATGTATAGGTTTGCTAGGTTTCCATAGGTGCTGGCAGAGCTAGGGCTCAAAAATAAAAGGTAGTCTCTTTGTCCAAAAAGGGCAAGATTTCACTGGGAAATTGAGGTGCGACCATGTTGCGTTTTGCGCTGTTTCATGTCGCAGCCACTATGCCTACCCATGCAAGTGAGGTACCACTTTTTTTCAGGAGACCTGGGGGAACGCTGGGTGGGTAGAAATTTGTTGATCCACGCAGATTCCAGAACTTTCCACCACAGAAATGTGAGGAAAAAGTGTTTTTTTTGTCAAATTCTTAGCTTTGCAAGGGATTCTGGGTAACAAAACCTGGCGGTAGGCAGTCGGGTCACCCCATACTGATTTCCCCTGGGTGTCTAGTTTTCAAAAATGTATAGGTTTGCTAGGTTTCCCTAGGTGCTGGCAGAGCTAGGGCTCAAAAACAAAAGGTAGTCTCTTTGTCCAAAAATGGCAAGATTTCACTGGGAAATTGAGGTGCGACCATGTTGCGTTTTGCGCTGTTTCATGACGCAGCCACTATGCCTACCCAAGCAAGTGAGGTACCATTTTTTTCGGGAGACCTGGGGGAACGCTGGGTGGGTGGAAATTTGTTGATTCAGGCAGATTCCAGAACTTTCCACCACAGAAATGTGAGGAAAATGTGTTTTGTTTTTCAAATTCTTAGCTTTGCAAGGGATTCTGGGTAACAAAACCTGGTGGTAGGCAGTCGAGTCACCCCATCCTGAATTTCCCTGGGTGTCTATTTTTCAAAAATGTATAGGTTTGCTAGGTTTCCCTAGGTGCTGGCAGAGCTAGGGCTCAAAAACAAAAGGTAGTCTCTTTGTCCAAAAATGGCAAGATTTCACCGGGAAATTGAGGTGCGACCACGTTGCGTTTTGCGCTGTTTCATGTCGCAGCCACTATGCCTACCCACGCAAGTGAGGTACCATTTTTTTCGGGAGACCTGGGGAAACGCTGGGTGGGTGGAAATATGTTGATCCACGCAGATTCCAGAACTTTCCACCACAGAAATGTGAGGAAAATGTGTTTTTTTTTTACAATTTCTTAGCTTTGCAAGGGATTCTGGGTAACAAAACCTGGTGGTAGGCAGTCGAGTCACCCCATCCTAAATTCCCCTGGGTGTCTACTTTTCAAAAATGTATAGGTTTGCTAGGTTTCCCAAGGTGCCGGCAGAGCTAGGGTGCAAAAACTACAGGTAGGCACTTTGCCATAAAAGGGTCAGTTTTTAACTGCAAAATTGAGGTGTGACCATGTTGCATTTTGTGCCGTTTCCTGTCGCAGGCACAAGGCCGACCCACACAAGTGAGGTACCGTTTTTATCGGGAGACTTAGGGTAATTCAGATTTGTAAATCAACTGTTATTACCAATTGAGTTTTCATGCATTTCTCCCTTCCCAATGAAAGACATTGTGTAAAAAAATAATCTTTTTCAAAAATGACCAATAATTCACATGCTAGTATGAGTATTCCCAATTTGGAAAATGTGCAATTATATACTGTTTCTAGACTCTATAATTTGTACCCAATTCAGAAATACATAGGTGTCTTTCATACCGATTTTTCCACATATACATTTTCCAAGAATAAGTGCTCTATACCCAGTAAATAAAAAAAAATCATTGCAAGTTGCTGCTCAGTTTTTGGATCTGGGTTCGTCGGGTTCTTGTAGAAACTACAAGTCCTATATATCCCCACAACCAGGAAGGTCTAATGAATGTAATGGTACATTGCTTTCCAAGAGCTGTCAAAATTACAAGAAGTTATAGGTGAAAACGTTGAGACAAAAGGCTGTTTTTTTTCAAACATTTTTCAATTATTCCAATATTTAAGTGTTAGTTTATATAAAGAAACCTTCATGGATTTAGACAAATGACCCCTTTCTGAATTCATAATTGTATCTACTTTTCACAAATGTATAGCTTTCCAGGATCCCTTATTGCTTTCATACTCATTTCTACCATTAACTGGAAGGTGGTGAAAAGCTCTAAAAATAGCAAAAATAGGCTATGTCCCAGAAAAATGCCAAAACTGTGTGAAAAATGTTGGTTCTCTGACAAAAGACTGTCATTCCCTAAAAGCTTAGAAAATGGAGATTTCAGCCCCACAAACCCTTTTTTGATACCATTTGCAGGGAAAAACCCAGAGGCTTTCATTTGCAGCCCGTTTTCCCCATTTCTCTGAAAAAAACAAACATTTCACTATATTTTGGTTAATTTCTGGGACCCCTCCAAGGGAATCCACAAACCCTGGGCACCTTTAGAATCCTCATGATGTTGGAAGAAAAGGACGCAAATTTGGCGTGGATACCTTATGTGGCCAAAAAGTTACAGGGGCCTAAGCGCGCACTACCCCAAATCGCCAAAAAAAGGCTTAGCACAGGAGGGGAAAAGGCCTAGCAGCAAAGGGGTTAAGAGAGTAAGTATGTGTACATTTCTGTAGAAATAAGTGTAGTGGTGTGTATAGACCTGTATAAGCAAGTAAATGGATGTGTGATAGTTTATTTCCATGTGTGAGTATGTGTGTGAATAACTCTATGTATAAGTATAGGTGTGTAACAGGATGTATACGTGTATGAGTACATATGATGAGTGAGTACATGTATGAATGACTATATAGAACTACTGGTGAATGAGTGAATGTGTATGTAGATGTTGTAATTACTAAATAAGTTGTTGTAACTGGTATTGGTATATCCATTTTTTTGAAAATGTTAATTCCTACTTTTGAATGTGTGTATCAAATGTAATATTAGGGTGAGAGGAGGTCTGCCACTCTTTCACAAAGATGATGTCATCAGTGATGTCTTCAGTGATGTCATTTGAGATGTCATCAGTGATGTCATGAGTGATGTCACTGACCATGTCATGAGTGATGTAATATGTGATGTCATCAGCAGTGCATTGCGGGTGCGCGAGTTATAGTTAGCTGAACTAACTATAACGGGGAATTTCAAAGGTTTTGTATGAGTGAAATGTCCAGCTAACTATAATATGGGTGAAACCTATAGTGTTTTCAGTGAATTTCTAAGGTTTTTTAAATGCTAATTCCTAACTATAACGTGGCTGAAACCTATGGTTTTCTCAGTGAATTTCTAAGGTTTTTTAAATGCTAATTCCTAACTATAACGTGCCTGAAACCTATGGTTTTTTCAGTGAATTTCAAAGGTTTTGTAAATGATAATTTTAAAATGTACTAATTATTGTATTTCTTTCTTTTTATAGTAATTTCCTACATTTTTATTATAAATACTTATATTTATTTTATTTTTAAAGTTACATTTCATATTTTTAATGTAAAATAATAATAAAAGTAAATTTAAAAAAATGCACTGCTAGTGAAACTGCCTGGGTGAATTTGTAAGTGTTTGTTAGGGGCAGATTTACAACACCCTTGTGTCTCTTTTACACCGCCGTTGCATCACTTTCCTGATGAAGCGGTGGTGCAAAAGATGCGCCATGGTATGTGGTATTTAGAATGTGACGTATCTGGGAGGTGCGTCACATTGTAAATCCCTGTACCAGAAGGAGACATTCCTACATGGGGGGGGGGGGGTGTTCCGGCACAGGAACATCTCCTAAAAGTGCTTGACTGAAATCTACAAGATTTCACTTTGTCCCTTTTGGGCTCATGCTGTGTCAAAACCCTGCACTACCTTGAAGCAGGTGTAAGGATTGACACAGCAGTCTGAGCATAGGGCCCCCAGAGCATTGCTGGAGATGCGTTGCACTTGCAACATAACTCAAACAATGCACCACCTTTACAGCACAGATACATCACATATGTGTGCCATTTTTGTCCCATGGTACACCGCATTGTAAATACGGCGCATCCATGGTGGTGGTGTCACGGAGCACAATAACTGACATAATCCTGGGGATATGCCAGTTATTGTATATGTGCCCATTAGTGTGTTAATGTAGGGAATGGATTACTACATACCGATGAATGAGTCACTACAAAACTAAAACAACAGTGACAGAGTGTTTGGTGGAAGTGTAAGGATACAAACTGGTAAATTGAACGTATAAAAGACAAATTTGCAAGTACATAGAAGACTGTATACAAAGTCTATAAGGGTTTGAAGCTGTCTATGCCCTAAGGCCTAGTTTACTGCATGAGTACTTAGGTAGTGAGTGGATGATTACAGTTCTGCAAGGAAAGAGCCTGATTGAATTTATAACAGCCTCAGTTTTACCTCAGTATACAGATAAACACATACTGCTGAATGGCTCACTACAATATTGAAACAGTGGTGTGAGAATGGTTTCTGGAAGTGTAAGGATACACATTGAGGAATTGAACGTATAAAACATAGGTTTGCTGGTGCATAGAACAGTGCATGCACAGTCTATAGGGGTTTGAAACAGTCTATGGACTAAGGCCTGTTTTAATCCATGAGTATCTAGATAGTGACTGGATCATTACAGTTCTGCAAAGAAAGTTCCTCACTAAATTTATTACAGCTTCAGTTTTACCACGGTACAATGGAAAAGAACATACTGCTGACTGGTTCACTACAATACTAAAACAGCAGTGTCAGAGTCTTTGGAGGAAGTCTAAGCATACAGACTGGGGAATTGAAGGCATAAACACAAATTTGCAGGTGCATACAAGACTGTATGTATACTCCATACGATTTTAAGCAATCCATACCCTCAGACCCACTTTGCATATTCTAAATCAATGCAAACATTTAAAGAATATATACCTGAATCTTTAAGTGCTTCATTTTTAGTACAATAAATACATTAGTAGATAGTGCTCAAACCTTTATTATTTTTAAACAATAAATGTATTCTTGTAACATCTCATAATTTAACACACATTCCAATACAAGTTCATCAGATATGTCATTCAGATCAATTCCCTCATTAGCAGTTTCTGACTTAGGGCCCGATTATGATTGCGGTGAATCCGCATCCTCGGGGCCGGCGGAAGCCACCGCCGGCCCCGAGGATGCGGATTCACCGCTGCGGTGATTCACAAGACCCCCCGCTAGATTAGGATGGCAGGGGGGTCGGGAAGTCCGTACGCAGCTTTTCCGCCGCGGTCCCGCGGCGGAAAAGCTCTAATATGGTGGCGGTGTCTATCAGACACCGCCAGCCATATTAGGATGCATGCGTAAACATGCTTTTCCACGGCGGCTTTTCCGCCGTGGAAAAGCATGTGGTCTGTTCAGTTTGGGGGCCCGTTGCGGGCCCCCAGGGTGTCAGGTGGTGGGGGGTGCACATGGGGGGTACCTATGGTACCCCCCTGCCTTTACATGAACAAAGCGGCAGGCCCCACGGTGCCTGCCGCTTTGTACATGTAAAGGCTAAACATGCATTTTTAACATTGTGGCGGGTGCTGCTTCAAGCAGCACCCGCCGCAATGTTAAACATACAGGATGTGACCGCCAGGGTGGCGGTCACATCCTAATTCGCACGGAGGGACCGCCGCTGCCCCTGCGGACGGTCCCTCCACCTCTGGGATGGCGGACGGACGCAGGTCCGTCCGCCATCCTAATAGGCCCCTATATTTGTTCTAAAATTTCAACATAATTTAATGCTTCCAGAAAATCTCCATCAAAGCTTTCGTCTTTGAAATCACACCTCATGTCTGCAACACTAATTTCCCCTTCTTCACTCTCATTGCCTGTGACAGATACGATTAGTTCTTCAATTATACTCAAGGTAATATCCAAAATCTCCTCAGTATGAGGCTGTTCTCTTTCCATAATTTTTCCTTTATGTTCTTTCTCCTTGTATAAAAATATAAACAGTTAATGTTATCACTTTTCGTAGTATATAATACGAAACTACAGTTTTCACCTATTTTGGCCTACAAAAAATACTATATAAATACTATTATCTAATAATATTCCATTAGTAGAGTTTTAGTCATTTGCAAAGTTATATAAATATAATTACTTATAAAGATATCCTGTTCTTAGCTTTTCTTAAATTTTGAAACCAGTCACTCCTTATGACTATAGGAAAAGACTCAGGTTGTTATAGTAAAATACACTACTAAAAAATGTAGAATATGTCTGTTCACCTTACCCATTCCAAAATAGTAAATGTGTTTTAGTAAAATGCAAAAGATACTATTCATTGTCCAGAATAACACTGTGTATCTGTGTATATTTAGGCATCATTATCACACTACTTTGTGAATACTTCATGTGTTTACTCTATCTCTATTCCTCATCTATAACTTAGTCTAACCCTACTAATTACCTACCCCTTCGACTTTCGATCTAGCCTCTCCTCTAGTATTTCTCTGCAACCTTGTAGCTTGCGGTTCTTTATTTTTCTCACTGCTTATAACCTATAATTACGTAACATTCATTAACCTAGGCTTCTCAGTTTATTGTCTAATTTTTATAATATTAATTTCCTTGTGTTCTTCTACTAACCTTTCTTTATGCAGTTGCTTGTTATCTATTCTGTCAATCCTTGAATATCTTGTGTTTTTCACTAATGTTCCTTCTTAATTCACCAATGTTTCTGGTATTTCTTACTCAATGTGTTCTTTTCCCTTAAGACCTTGCTTATCACGAATTTTATCGTTTCTTGTTTTAGGTTAGAGAAAATACATCGAGTGAATATATTCAATATTCTCTATAATGTCAGGTAAGTTTAGTCACTCAGTAACTTGTCATACGATTATTTTCCAAGAATATACCTTTGTCAACTATAAGGTATCACTTAGGTTTCTTGTATGGTTTCTTGTTCTCTCTGCTCTTCAGGTGCTGAACACGACTGAGTCCGTGTGCCCTGAAGGAGCCGCAACGGGAAAATCAACTGCTGTGCAATGTGCAGGCTTCTTCCAACTCGGAAGCTGAATTCTAGTTGCGGGCACGATAACTAAGGTAAGTTTAACCGGGAACCTTCTTTAACTCTCTCACAAATATTTGTGCTTTCTCTTCAGGAATATATATGAAGCAATTGAAAACGGGTCTGAACTCAGGAATGTCTTAGGTGAAATGCGCACTCGTTAAGGAGCGCGGGCCTCACCAAGGATTCCCCACAAGTGTGTGGTAAATGACTAGACCACCACCGTGTCTTTCCTCGAGGCGGCCATCTTAAAATTTCTCTGTTGCACTAAAGCATTCTAAGTATGTTTCCTTGCGGATTCTTCATCTCTCCTGCAGCAGCTAGGGTTTAGATAAGTCATTATCGTATCCACTGATTGATGAGGGGTTCTGATAGGAACACTCAGTATATAATTTTTTTAAATATCTTTAAAAGATACAAACCATCTTTACACATCGTATCTTCTCCGTCCATGTTTTGTTACTTCAGCTCGTTTCAAGCACATTTCATCGACCAGTTACTTGTACTTACCTTAAGCATATTAAATATTAAAAAAAATATATATTATAAAATTACCATCTGTGGAAGACACAAAAAAATACAGTTACAATATATCTTTTACAACACAAAATAATTTGTAAACTATTACATTTGCCTTTTTTGCTGTTTTCAGAATATATTGAATTTCACTAGAAACAGTGAGTTCAATAGTACTCATCACATAACAGCGGGCAAAAAAAAGACAATCAATAAGATTATCTTAAAAAAAACCATTCAACATTCTCATTAATAACCTAAAAAATAGAAATAAAACATATCTTAAATGTTTTTTTCTAAGAGCAATTTCTTACGTAAATATGACACATCTCAAACAATCATAACATAACAAAACATTATGATTAATTTTCATACACTGTAAATAATATTACTTACAAATATATGCTGACAAAATATATAACAACAAGTCCTTTATGGTTTCATTTACTTTTCCACACGGCCAAATAGTATGCGTCAAATTCTTAGTTTGGTAATTGTTCAATAGTAATCCTGAGTATCTGCCTCCCAGCCTTCTGATCCAAAACCACCGACACCATTTGCTCCGTTTCCCAGTGCTCATCCATCAGCCCGACGCTATTCAACATCTACATGGCCACCTTCACACAAGTAGCCCACCATCACAACCTCAACATCATCTCCTACATCGACGACACCGAGCTCATCCTCTTCCTCACCAAGAATCCACATATCACCAAAAGCAACCTCCACGACACAATGAAGGACATCACCAACTACATAAAGAGCAGCTCTCTAAACATGAAGTCGCACAAAATAAAAGTACTCATCCTCAGACCCACCCCCTCAGCCTCGGATGACTCCTGCTAGCTCACTACACTGTGGACAGTGTCAACACCTACCAACCATGTCCACAACCTAGGATTTATCCTAAACTCTTCCCTCTCCATGTTTAAGCAAGTCTACACCATCTCCTCGTACTGCCATAACATCCTCCACATGCTCCGCAACATTTACAAGTGGATCCTTACCAAAAGAAGAAGAACAGTGACACAGTCCCTCATCAGCAGCAGACTACACTGTGGCAAAACACTCTACACTTGAATTCCAGCCAAACACCTACAACAACTACAACAAATCCAAAAGACCACCACCTGACTGATTATGAATGTTCCCTGCTGCAGCCACATCACTCACCACCTAATACACCTACACTGCCTCAATATCAACAAGAGGATCACCTTCAACCTCCTCACCCTCACTTACAAAATACTCTACAACACCAGACTAATGTGCCTTAACAGCACTAATCCTAAAAGGCCACATTTCGAACTTAAAAGTTTTGCTTTAAAAATATTAGGTAAGAATTTGGTAACTCTTTAGGCAAACGTTGCTTAAAAACTAATTGACTATCATTACAATGTATCCAACCTTTCATACATTTTAAATAAACAGTGTAATGTCTAGATGTTGTAGAAGGTCCATCATGAAAAATAATTGCAACAGCTACAAAAGTTCTTCCTGATATTGAAACTCGACCAGCTACAAAAATTTTAATTAAAGTTTCCAATTTTCTTCCATCAGCTCTACAACGTTTCAGCATTAAAATTACATACTGTCCATATCTTTGTATAAACAATGTTGATGAGATTTCTGATTTACATTGGCTACACTCCATGTTTTGACTTGATCCTCTAATTAGATTGTTAAAAGACACTGATTTACAGCCAGGTAAAGTCAAATATATGAATCTTTCAGTGTCTATGTTAGTACTACATGTAAACAAACAATTTTGACAGTCATGTTGCCATTTATAAGAAAGGCCAAAAAGGTTTTCAATATCTATAACTTCATCTTCCAGTACACCAAGCATAAACATTAAAAATTCCTGACAATCTTGCTGAATATTCTGCGTAAATTGACTAGAACCAGAACATATGTCCAAAACATTTCGAATATCTGAAACCCTTTGTATTTTACTTTTATCACTACTACATTTCTCATAAACAGAATACAACAATGAACAGAATCTTTTGTCCCGATTTTCAACAATTTGCTGTTGCAAACTTTCAAGAACAAAAACAACATTAACAACTACATTAGCATAGCAGTTGACACCACAACTATTTTCAAACCAATAACCAACATTCTCTTCAACACTGTCCTTTTTAATTTTGCTTACAGGCGCTACTTCATCTTGTTTTTTTTCTTTCTCTACAGTTTCACTACAGATATTCTCAAATCATCTTTTCTACCTACCACACGCTTTTCAAATACTGGATATTGACCTAACTTGGGTGCATATTCTCTTCTTAACCTAGTATACTCTTTCACACAATATGCATCTGCACTAACCTTTGTCTCATAAAAATCAATTAAGTACAATCCAGATAAAGTTCTGACTCAAGACAAAGCAACATATGCCATACCTTCTTTAAACACGGTACTTCCAATATTCACTAAAGCACTATCTACACTTAAACCTTGAGATTTATGAATGGTCACCGCATATGCCAAACAAACAGGAAACTGTTTTCTGCGTACATACAAATCTTTTACAAGCAAAAACCGAGATGAACAACTACTAAATTGTTGTACTTCAGCAATTTCATCAAATTTGATTTTCAAAAATGTAATCCCATCTCTATTTACATAATTAACAAAATCAACACTATTACCCATTGCTCCATTTCTAAACCTTTTTCAACAGTCAAATTACGTCGTAAAATTACCCTACAGTTTACACATGCATACAAATTCTTTTCTAAACCAGCAGTTTTACTTATCGATTTCTCTAAAGAATCCAATTTCTTCTTCAACTTTTCAGTCAAAATAATACTGATTCCTTCATGTTCTATTTTATCAATAGCTTCCAATTTTATAATTTCTTCATTTTCCAACTTCAACATTTTTTCATTGAATATAGAACATTCACGTAGTGTTGGCATTAAGCAGATTACGGATTTGTTTTCTGCAATTCTCATGTATATTTTCTGTGGGAAAATATTTTCATTTGGAAACAAATTGGAAAGTAATCGTCTCTGTAAAGCTTGTTTGCCATGTTCAGTCATTTTTCCAATTCTTATATCTTGAAGACTAGGTCCATAATCAGCATCATTTGCCTGTCGCATATTTGTAATAAGTTCCTTATACTCAAAATATGACCAAATGTTTACATTTCCAATGCTCTCCAAAGACTTTCTGGTATCTTCATGCGACAGTGTTTTAAACACTAGCTGTCCTTTTACAGGAGTAAGTTGTAGAAGATCTCCAAAAACTATGACGTGTTTTCCTCCGAATAATACGTCATACTCTGTTTTAAGAATTTGTTGCATTCTTAAATGCACAAAAGCAAGCATTAAGTTTGATACCATGCTTACCTCATCAATAATGAGAAGTTTCATTTTCCTCAAGACTATTGAAACTTCACAAGAAGCTTCTCCAGATAGCTTGTGGTATTCTGATTTATTTTCATGCTCTACTGGTAGCTTTAATAAACGATGTAAAGTAATTCCTTCTATATTGTGGGCTGCTAATCCATTTAGAGCAGTGACAACACAAGACAAATGCGACTCAGTTGTTTTCTGTAGAAACGCTGTGATTACTTTAATGAAAAAACGTTTGCCTGTATCAGCTTTTCCACTCACGTACATTCGGATAGGTTCAAATAATGAGCAAGAGCACTCTTTCTTCTCATGAAGTAATCCATGGTCAATCTGTTCTCTCACTTGCTCATATATTTCTTTCTGATCAAGATTTAGTTGTTCTTCCAAGTTTCCTAAGTTTGCTACATCTTCTTGACCTTGATACATTTCCACCTCTTCCATAGCAGTTGCTGCTTCATTTAGAACAATTGGTTCTCCTAGTGGGTCCTGACTCAATGGAGCAGAAGTCTGACTGACTTGAGAACTGTCTCTAGCAATCTCAGCTGCAGTTCTAGCTTCTTGCTCAATTGCTTCATTCCACATTTTCACATAATTAGCAAAAACAGGACATTCTATAGTATCTTTAGTTGCATTGAAGGAATCTTCATAGCTCTCGAAATCTCCAAGTAATTCCAATTCTGAACGCCATGGCTTGAAAAGTTACAAAAGAGCTAAATAGTTAAATTCCCTTTTGTCAGGTGTTTCGCAACTCAGTTTACGGTGATTAATAAAATGTCCTTTTCTTTGTTTCACCAGACATCCTTCAGAACCAATAACGGCATATATACCAATATTAATGTTTTCGGTAATATTCCGTTTAAAAATATAGTTTTGCAGCACTTCATAGAGACAAATGTTCTCAAGATGATGACTTCTATTTGGATAATATGTATCCAACATATTTGTTTTCACAATATCTGTACTTTCTGGCTCTTTTTCAGCTAAATATTCAATTTCTTGTACAGATTTAAGAACTCGGTTTCGTGTTGCAGCAAGACCTAGACTCACCCAAATGATTCTTCTAGATTTGGAATATAGACTTGCAGATGATAACCGATCCGAGCATTCATGCGCTCCAATTTCTCGATGAGATAACATCTTCAAACTGTAAGTATATAACCTCTTACTTAGACTCTTCTCGTGGGAAATCTCTTTCCACATTTCCTTCAATTCCGTCTTTTCTGATTTTGTTATGTAGGATGTTACATATCGAGCAACAGCAATGGAATTGTCCGCAACATATTGAATATCCATATTAGCATTCCACATGGACAAAATGACTGGGTTATAGTCATTTATATATTTTGACTCTTCATTTCTTCTTAAGTTATAGGTATTTTTTGGAGACTTTCTTGTGATAGTATGTCACAAAGATGACATAAAACTGTTCACTCTTCCTTTTGATATTACAGGTCGTGGAAATGCAAAACTGCATTTGGTGTAGAATTTGTCCGTAGATTTGTACTTTCGACGACAGTATTTCCCACAACGATGGCTTTGGAATCGTAGGACTTGTTGTCTTAAGTCCTTATCTTGTGTACTTTTGGGTATATCACATGTAGCATATTCTTCAATAAAAGACAACACAGTATCATCTGAGTCTGTTCCAAATTTGGGAGCATCTTTGATCCATATTAGCATGTGTATGTGAGGAGCACCTCTTGCTTGATACTCCTTTCTCCAAAAGAAGTCCAGAACCTCTCCAAGAGGAGGATTTTTTATTGGTGATAAAAGACATCATAGCTTCAAATCTATGATTGAAATACCTGCATACATCAACTGGATCCAAAGAGCACAATTCTCCAGGTGTCTTGTATTCAATATTTAGTATATTTGGATTTGCCTCTCGAAGAAATTAAAGTAAATCATCCCAAGCATATTCAGCACAGCTTAGAGTAAGAAAGCATGTAGGAGTTCCTAAGTTCCTTAGCATATATTTCAGTTCTCCATGACGACGGTACCAGTACTCATTAGTACCACGCTGACACGCCATGAGATTAATTAGCTGAGATTCCAAAACATTATCTTTCTGCAGTACTTTATCCATAAATTTCTTTGCCAAAACATGTTGCAGATGTACACCTGTTTTCAATATATGGTTTATTGCATACGAAAGTCCAGACAAATCACTCTCAAACAAAAGATGAAACAAATACGGAATACATTGTCGAAATCTTGGATCTTCTGCATATAAATTTGATGTCCGGTATTCAGATGCAGAAATTTGCACAGGTCGTTCATCATATCATCCTCCTTATCCTGTGGGAAACAATTGAGGGAAACAACGAGCTTCCAAGCTTTTTTCCCATACACTAATGGGACTTCCTTTTGCTTCTTTCATTTGGAATAACTCTATTGTATTCCCCATCACTTCTTTAGAATGCAGTGGATGAACAGTGTAATGTTCGTAGATTTCTTCAGTTCTGGACACATCTGTAGGAGAGTAGGGTCTGCTTTCCTATGGTCACCCCATTTTTTGCTTTTTGCTTCACTGGTTTTCGACTTAATGTGGCTGTAGGCCTGCTAATCAGACACACAGCCCTGCTGTTCTCTCTCTAAATTTCACACCATGTACTTTAGGTACATCACCAATTGGGATTTGGGTCACTCTTATGAGTCCCTGTACAGTGTACTATAGGTACCCAGGGCATAGGTGCACCCAAGGCCTACCAGGGGCTGCAGCATATCTTTTGCCACCCCTGGCTGGCCATCCAAACTGACACAACTGGCTGATCACTCAGCTGGGGCATGGTCCTGTAATCACCCCTTGCTTAGATATAGTATTCCTATGTCTAACCTTATATCTGGACACATATACACCTATAAGTCACTCCTATCGCAGGCCTTAACAATCCTGAAGGCAGAATGCTTGGTTTTATGAGAGATGGTGCTCTAGCATGAGCTGAGCCTGTCTGAAGCTTTCGGAACCATGTCCTTATAGCTGTTCTAGGATACTGCCATACCATAAACTCTTAAGTGCATTATGTACCTCGCGGTCAGATCTAACTTTGGTTTGGCTTTATCAAAACATGTCGTGTAAGGTGTCATACGCTTTGGAATACTACCCCCTCACCAGTTCTGGCGACGGGGGTAGCATTCCACCCTTCTAGAGGGAGAAGACATGTTGCTTCCATTAATCCCGGTTAAAGTTAACCAGAGCCTCAGCATCACAAAATGGATGCTGCTGCCACAGACACAAGTCTGACCTCCTGCTGCTCGGAGTCCTTACAGCGAGGGAGGCTTGGACAATAGGTTTCCTGTCACAGGGAGGTGCTAGCACCACCCCAGACAGGCTATAGTGTATTGGGGCAGGGAGGGCTGAATGAAACTAGACACTGCCTGGGGCACACAAGGTGTCCCATGCGTAGGCCAGTTCAAACCGGTGCTGGGGCACTCCAGCCCTAGCTCTGGCATGAAACTGGACAAAGGGAAAGGGGTGTAACCACCCCCTTCCTGGGTCCCACCCATAGGAGGGACCTAGCAGGTAATCCAGCCCCTAGATTTGGTATATAGGTAGGAGCTGAGTCCCAAGACTTTAGATTTATCCTGACTGAAACTCTGATACGAAACTCTGGACCCTTCGACATCCTACTCGATGTAGAAGACTGAAGAATCTCCCTTGTGGTCAAGGAGTGACCACCCTGTGCAAGCAGGCACCATCAAGTGCGCAATGGTTTGCTTTGTCGTTGCTCCCGCCGGACCTTGAACACAGAGCCTGACAAGACCCGGACTTCCAGACTTCCTTCAGCACGATCCACGGCCACAGCAAAGCTGAGACCCGTGGAGGCGACGCGAGACATGGGACCGGCCATCTTGGAAAGCCAGCAAATTGCTTTCCGTGCAACTTCTAAGGCACCCTCGAAGTTGTGCATTGGGGATTGAGAAGCCCCAGCGCCGAGCACCAACTGCACCGAAGATCACCTCTCCACACTCACCGAGTGCTGCGTGGGGCCCTTTTGCATTTTCCTGCTCAAAGTGTCTGTCCGGTCACTTGCCCGTTAGCTAGTGGCCTCTGCGACGACGAAACTTTGATTTCCCAAAACTGGTCTGGTTGCTCCAGACTGGCCCTTGGTCCCCTGAAGAGGAGCAGCCCATCAGACCTTGCTGGTCTGATCCAGAAGCCATCTTCGATTCCTGCGTGGGTTGCATTTGCTAAGGCCTGTTGCTTCCGAATCGAGAACCGACACCGCCAACAGTGAGAGCCTTCGTGCGACAGTCCGTGCCCAGCTCCTGGTCATCATAGACACCTCCTGGTCCACGTGGCAGCGGAGACAAACTTCACGACAGCACCAGATCGCATCCCAACATCGCCTGGTTTCTTCCTGGTTTCATCCTGGTCACTGGCTAGTGACCCAGACTCTGTCCCCTCTGCTTTCAGGCACTCTTCATCCTCGATCCGCACTTGGATCCAACCGGACTCTTCTCTCCTGGTCGCCTGCAGCATCTTTTCTCCAAGGCTCCATAGAACTCCACGACGAAACCCGACACGCTTTGACACATATGCACCTGCTTCCTGTGGGTGAGGTAACGCGAGTACTGCGGTGCTCCTGTAAAGGTTTACACTCCTAGTGCCCTAGTTTCAAGTGGTTAGTTCCTAGTCCAGTCGGAAGACTCCTAAAACTTTAACTTTCTAACTTTACGCACCCATTGACTTCTATGTGTGCACGAGTGTGCATTTAAACACTGCACCCACATCTCGTGGGCCTCCTGCTCCCTAACTACTGTTAGTCCAGTGTAGCCCCAGCGATTCCCAAGGCCCTAGGCCTTACCATTGTTCGTGACGTGGTTCTTATACCACTATTTTAGTATATGGTCTAGCGGGCCACCAGGGCCTATCCATATTTTTGCAACTTTTGTATGTTATATTAAGTTACTTGTTATGCGCTTGTGCTCCTGTGCTCATAAAGAGTTAAGGGGATTGATTTAGAAATAAATACATATATATTTTGAATATATAACCTATGTGGTGTCCTTTCATTTGGTATTAAAAGGTTTGCATTTGGTAAAACAGCTGGCTTCACATGCCCTAAGACTGCTTTTGTCCATGCTACCGCTAGGATAGCTGGTCTATAAGGTTGACTTTACAACCATCACCATAAGGGTTGTTTGGACTGCTGCAAGGTGCTCACTAGAATAGTGAACACTATATACCAGGCCAACTTCTCACATTGGTGTGCAGCGCTTGGGATTTGAGCTTGCTGTTGTTTTATCAATTGTAATCTTTGAGATATCATTTGAAAGATCACATTAGGTACCATAGGTACATATAACAAGACTTAAAATACTTATGTTCCACTGAACTTAGTTGTTGTAGACCAAAGGGCTTAGCACACCCTGACTACAACTCCTAGAGAGGTTCTAGTAGGAAAACACATAGTGTAGGTAGGTGCACACACCACACCTCACTAGAATCATGTCTACCACAGGGGAGCCAAGTATGACTCTTCCTGGGGCAGGTGACCCTCCCAGGGTACCATCTAGATATGAAATGCTCAATTTCCAAGAGATGAGGCACTTGGGCACCTCAAGGAGATTGAAACAGGGTCTAACCCTACCATTTCCCATCTCATAGAAGTCCTAGAGAGGGCTGATGCTGAGAAGGCATCTAGACAGGGTCCCTCAGTTCATGCAGAAGAGGTCTTGCCCTCTACAGATGATGCAACAGATCCCACTATTGTAGGAGAGGAGGGAGATGAACAAGAGGAAGGCTCTGAAGAAGAGGTTTTCCAAGATAGCCAGGTCCAAGTTGGGAGACTTAGCCAGGCTAACCTAAGCCTACATGGGGCTGAACATGGGCAAGACCCATACAGACCTATTAGTAGACTTAACCAGGGGTATGGGAGGAGGAGGTCTCACTCAGGTGACTCCCACCACTCTCAGGCCTCTAAGGGATCCAGTACCCTTGCTCAGAGAAGGATGACCCCTCCTGAAAGGAAAGAACATCAGGCTAGGATGAGGGAAGCTAATCTGAGGATTGAGAGGCGAGAACTAGAAGTTGCCCTTGCCAAAGAGAAGCTTGCCCTAGCTAGAGAGCAGAAATTGAGTGGGTCACAACCCACTGGTGGCAGCAATATCCCTAAGGATAAAGACAGGTCCCATGAGAATTCTAGGCACCTGAGTAAGATAGTGCCCCCCTACAAAGTTGAGGATGACATCCACAAGTGGATAACTGCTTTGGAAAGGGCCTGCAAAGTCCAGCAGGTCCCCCAGAGTCAGTGGGTAGCTATCTTGTGGCTCTCCTTTGAAGAAAAAGGCAGAGATAAGCTCCTCACAGTTAGTGATGCGGATGCTAATAACTACCCTGTCCTGAAGAGTGCTCTAATTGATGGGTTTGGCCTAACCACTGAACAGTACAGGTTGATGTTCAGAGATACCCAGAAGACACAGACTCAGGACTGGACTGATTTTGTTGATTGTGCCACTAAGGCTCTGGAAGGTTGGTTACTGGGAAGTAAAGTTAAGGACTATACAGGATTGATAATTTGATCATGAGAGAACAAATCCTTAATAATTGTCAGAATCAGTTGTTGCACCAACACCTGATTGACTCAGATCTGACCTCTCCCCAAGAATTGGGAAAGAAGGCAGACAAATGGGTCAGAACCAGGGTTAAACAGATACCCCAGAACCAAGGTGGTGACCAGAAAAAGGCAAACCAAAAGGGTGGAGATCAGAAACAAAAAGACCAGAAGTCTTATTCAGGCCCCCAAAATACTTCTAATGAGGGGGGGGTCCCAAAATTCCAATAAAAAGAAGAAAGAAGGTCCAAAGAAACCTTGGTGTAATTACTGTAAAACTGCCTCTCACTGGTTTAGTGAGTGCACCAAGAAAGGTACAGCCCCTACCACTGCAGCCCCTAAGGCAACTGCCCCCCCTAGTACAGTCAGCAGTGGTAGTTCCCAACCCAAGGCTATAGTGGGGTTAACCATGGGTACTGAGGTGGATCCTGGCCTAGTCAGGATTCCAACTCAGGCTGTCCTGATCTGTGATGTGGACATGGCTATGTCCACTACTGTGTGTCCCAATACTTTGGGCAAGTACAGACAGACACCTTTGATTAATGATAGAGTGGCTCAGGCCTACAGGGACACTTGTGCCAGTGTCACTATGGTGACACCTAACTTTGTGGACCCTGGACAGATTGTACTGGGTGATAATTATCTGGTGACCAATGCGAGCAATGTCACTACTACACATAGTGTGGCAGTTGTTAATGTCTCCTGGGGAGGGGTAACTGGCCTCAAAAGAGTTGTGGTAAGTGCAGACCTCCCAGTTGAATGTCTTTTGGGCAATGATCTAGAAAACTCAGTATGGTCAGAAGTGGAGTACAGGACTCATGCAGAGATGCTAGGTATTTCAGCACATGTCCTTGCTATGACCAGGTCACAGGCAAAAAAGTGCTTACCTGAACCAGTGCTGGATCTTGAAACAATAGACCAGACACAACCCAAGAGAAAGAGCAAGAGGGTTAAGGCAGTGCCTTCCCCCCTGCCTCAGGTTGAGGATCAGCCCTCCCAGGAGGATCATTCTGTGATCCAAGAGGGAACTGTCCTAGAAGAACTTGAGCCTGATCAGGTTGAGTTTCTTGGGACAGGGGGACCCTCAAGGGCAGATCTGAGGCAGGCTCAATTAGATTGTTCTTCTCTTTAACCCCTCAGACAGCAGGCTGCTGCCGAGGCTGCTGGGAATACTCAAGATACCCATAGAGTGTATTGGGATGATGGGCTCCTTTATTCAGAGGCTAGAGACCCCAAGCCTGGTGCTTCCAGGAGGTTGGTTATACCTCTGCAATTTAGGGGCTTCCTTCTCACCTTGGCCCATGATATTCCCTTAGCAGGACACCTGGGCCAGAACAAGACTTGGGACAGGCTTGTCCCTCACTTTCACTGGCCCCATATGTCAGAAGATACCAAGGAGTTTTGTCGCTCCTGTGTTACCTGTCAAGCCAGTGTCAAATCAGGTGGCACAACAAAGGCCCCCCTCATACCATTACCAGTGGTGGGGGTACCCTTTGAGAGAGTGGGGATAGACATTGTTGGACCAATGGACCCCCAAACAGCATCTGGGCACAGATTTATACTGGTGGTAGTGGATCATGCCACCAGGTATCCAGAAGCTATTCCCCTGAAGACCACAACAGCTCCTGTTGTGGCAAGGGCCCTACTTGGAGTTTTCTCCAGAGTGGGGTTTCCAAAGGAGGTTGTCTCTGACAGAGGTGCAAACTTCATGTCAGGATATTTGACTGCTATGTGGAAGGAGTGTGGTGTTAATTACAAATTCACTATACCCTACCATCCACAGTACAATGGGCTTGTTGAAAGATTCAACAAGACCCCAAAGGGATGATAAAAGGGTTACCTGAAAAGCTTAGGCGAAGATGGGATATCCTTATACCCTGCCTTCTGTTTGCTTACAGAGAGGTCCCACAAAAGGGGTTGGCTACAGCCCTTTTGAGCTTTTGTTTGGGCATCCTGTAAGGGGACCCCTATGTCTTGTGAAGGAAGGATGGGAGTTACCTCTCAAAAAGCCTAAGCAGGACATATTGGACTATGTACTTGGTCTCTGCTCCAGGATGGCTGAGTATATGGAGAAGGCTTCTAAAAACCTTGAGGCTAGCCAAGAACTTCAAAAAGCTTGGCATGACCAAAAGGCTGTGCTGACTGAGTACTAGCCAGGACAGAAGGTGTGGGTGTTGGAGCCAGTGGCCCCAGCAGCACTCCTGGACAAATGGTCTGGACCCCACACTATTGTTGAGAAAAAGGGAGAGGTCACTTACTTGGTGGACCTTGGCACCCCTAGGAGCCCCCACAGGGTGCTCCATGTCAACAGACTCAAAGCATATGTTGACAGGGCAGACATGGGCTTGGTCATGGCTACAGATGAGGGACAGGAGGAAGAGAGTGACCCTCTCCCAGACCTGTTGACTCAGAACCCTGATGATGGTTCAGTTGATGGAGTGGCCTTGGTAGGCAGCCTCACTGACCAGCAGCAACAGGACTGCAGACAAGTTCTGCAGGCCTTTAGACATATGTTTTCATTGACACCTAGTCAGACTAACTGGTGCACCCATGAGGTGGACACTGGTGACAGTCTGCCTGTGAAGAGTAAGATCTACAGGCAATCTGACCATGTCAGGGAGTGTATAAACATGAGGTGCAGAAAATGCTTGAGTTGGGAGTAATTGAGCCATCAGAGAGCCCCTGGGCCAGCCCAGTAGTCCTTGTACCAAAACCTCACACCCAAGATGGCAAGAGAGAGATGAGGTTCTGTGTGGACTATAGAGGTCTAAATGCTGTCACTAGGAAAGATGCTCACCCAATTCCAAGAGCAGATGAGCTCATTGATAGGTTGGCTTCTGCCAAGTTTCTGAGCACATTTGATTTGACAGCTGGCTATTGGCAAATCAGGTTAGCTGAGGATGCCAAGGCCAAAACTGCTTTCTCAACCCCAGGAGGTCATTATCAATTTGTGGTAATGCCCTTTGGCTTGAAGAATGCACCTGCCACTTCCAAAGGTTGGTGAACCAAGTCCTTACTGGGTTGGATGACTTTTGTGCAGCTTATCTTGATTATATTTCTGTCTTCAGCTCCACCTAGGAGGATCACGTGATCCACCTGAAGAAGGTTTTAGAGGCCCTGCAAAAGGCAGGCCTAACTATCAAGGCCACAAAATGCCAGATAGGGCAGAGTAAGGCTGTGTACTTGGGCCACCTTGTAGGTGGGGGTCAGGTTCAACCACTGGAGAGTAAGATCCAGACCATCAAGGACTGGGCTCCTCCAACTACCCAGACACAGGTCAGAGCTTTCTTGGGCCTATCTGGTTACTACAGAAAATTTGTCAAGAATTATGGGTCCATTGTGACACCACTCAATGACTTGACTTCAAAGAAGATGCCAAAAAAGGTTCAGTGGACAGTTAGCTGTCAAAAGACATTTGATGACCTGAAGAAGACCATGTGCTCTGCACCTATCTTAAAGAGTCCTGACTACTTTAAAGAGTTTATTGTCCAAACAGATGCTTCTAAGTTGGGGGTGGGAGCTGTGCTGTCACAACTTAATGTAGATGGTCAAGACCAGCCCATTGCTTTTATTAGCAGAAGGCTGACCCCTAGAGAGAAACGTTGGTCAGCTATTGAGAGGGAGGCCTTTGCTGTGGTTTGGGCCCTGAAGAAGTTGAGACCATACTTGTTTGGCACTCACTTCAAGATTCAGACAGACCATAAGCCCCTCTTGTGGCTAAATCAGATGAAGGGTGAAAATCCCAAACTGCTCAGGTGGTCCATTTCCCTACCGGGGATGGACTTTACAGTGGAGCACAGACCAGGGACTGACCATGGCAATGCAGATGGTCTCTCCAGGTATTTCCACTTTGAACGTGAAGACACAACTGGTCAAGGTTAGTCTAATGTCCCTGGGTTTAGGGGGTTATGTAGGAAAGTATGGTCTGCTTTCCTATGGTCACCCCATTTTTTGCGTTTTGCTTCACTGGTTTTGGACTTAATGTGGCTGTGGGCCTGCTAATCAGACCCACAGCCCTGCTATTCTCTCTCTAAATGTCACACCATGTACTTTAGGTACATTACCAATTGGGATTTGGGTCACTCTTATGAGTCCCTGGACAGTGTACTATAGGTACCCAGGGCATAGGTGCACCCAAGGCCTACCAGGGGCTGCAGCATATCTTTTGCCACCCCTGGCTGGCCATCCAAACTGACACAACTGGCTGATCACTCAGCTGGGGCAAAGTTGTGTAATCACCCCTTGCTTAGATATAGTATTCCTATGTCTAACCTTATATCTGGACACATATACACCTATAAGTCACTCCTATGGCAGGCCTTAACAATCCTGAAGGCAGAGTGCTTGGTTTTATGTAAGATGGTGCTCTAGCATGAGCTGAGCCTGTCTGCAGCTTTCGGAACCATGTCCTTATAGCTGTTCTAGGATACTGCCATACCATATACTCTTAAGAGCATTATGTACCTCGCGGTCAGATGCTAACTTTGGTTTGGCTTTATCAAAACATGTCGTGTAAGGTGTCATACACTTTGGATTACTACCCCCTCGCCAGATCTGGCAACAGGGGTAGCATTCCACCCTTCTAGAGGGAGAAGACATGTTGCTTCCATTAATCCCGGTTAAAGTTAACCAGAGCCTCAGCATCACAAAATGGATGCTGCTGCCACAGACACAAGTCTGACCTCCTGCTGCTGGGAGTCCTTACATCGAGGGAGGCTTGGACAATAGGTTTCCTGTCACAGGGAGGTGCTAGCACCACCCCAGACAGGCTATAGTGTATTGGGGCAGGGAGGGCTAAATGAAACTAGACACTGCCTGGGGCACACAAGGTGTCCCATGCATAGGCCAGTTCAAACCGGTGCTGGGGCACTCCAGCCCCAGCTCTGACGTGAAACTGGACAAAGGGAAAGGGGTGTAACCACCCCCTTCCTGGGTCCCACCCATAGGAGGGACCTAGCAGGTAATCTAGCCCCTAGATTTGGTATATAGATAGGAGCTGAGTCCCAAGACTTTCGATTTATCCTGAATGAAACTCTGATACGAAACTCTGGACCCTTCGACATCCTACTCGACGTAGAAGACTGAAGAATCTCCCTTGTGGTCAAGGAGTGACCACCCTGTGCAAGCAGGCACCATCAAGTGCTCAACGGTTTGCTTTGTCGTTGCTCCCGCTGGAGCTTGAACACAGAGCCTGACAAGACCCAGACTTCCAGAGTTCCTTCAGCCCGATCCACAGCCACAGCAAAGCTGAGACCCGTGGAGGCGACGCGAGACGTGGGACCGGCCATCTTGGAAAGCCAGCGAATTGCTTTCCGTGCAACTACTGAGGCACCCTCGAAGTTGTGCATTGGGGATTGAGAAGCCCCATCCCCGAGCACCAACTGCACCGAAGATCACCTCTCCACACTCACCGAGTGCTGCGTGGGGCCCTTTGCATTTTCCTGCTCGACGCGTCTGTCCGGTCACTTGCCCGTTGGCTAGTGGCCTCTTCGACAACAAAACCTTGATTTTCTAATGCTGGTCTGGTTGCTACAGACTGGCCCTTGCTCCCCTGAAAAGGAGCTGCCCATCAAACCTTGCTGGTCTGATCCAGAAGCCATCTTCGATTCCTGCGTGGGTTGCATTTGCCAAGGCCTGTTGATTCCGAATCGAGAACCGACACCGCCAACAGTGAGAGCCTTTGAGGGACAGTCTGTGCCCCGATTCTGGTTGTCGTCAACACCTCCTGGTCCACGTGGCAGCGGAGACAAACTTCACGACAGCACCTGATCACATCCCAACATCGCCTGGGTTCCTTCCTGGTTCCATCCTGGTCACTGGCTAGTGACCCAGACTCTGTCCCCTCTGCTTTCAGGTACTCTTCATCCTCGATCCGCCTTGGATCCAACCGGACTCTTCTCTCCTGGTCGCCTGCAGCATCTTTTTTCCAAGGCTCCATAGAACTCCACGACGAAACCCGACACGCTTTGACACCTTTACACCCGTTTCCTGTGGATGAGGTAACGCGAGTACTGCGGTGCTCCTGTAAAGGTTTACACTCCTAGTGTCCTAGTTTCAAGTGGTTAGTTCCTAGTCCAGTCGGAAGACTCCTAAAACTTTAACTTTCTAACTTTACGCACCCATTGACTTCTATGTGTGCACGTGTGTGCATTTAGACACTGCACCCGCATCCCGTGGGCCTCCTGCTCCCTAACTACTGTTAGTTCAGTGTAGCCCCAGCGATTCCCAAAGCCCTAGGCCTTACCATTGTTCGTGACGTGGTTCTTATACCACTATTTTAGTATATGGTTTAGCGGGCCACCAGGGCCTCTCCATATTTGTGCAACTTTTGTATGTTATATTAAGTTACTTGTTATGCGCTTGTGCTCCTGTGCTCATAAAGAGTTAAGGGGATTGATTTAGAAATAAATACATATATATTTTGAATATATAACCTGTGTTGTGTCCTTTCATTTGGTATTAAAAGGTTTGCATATGGTAAAACAGCTGGCTTCACATGCCCTCTTGAGTTTAGCCTAAGACTGCTTTTGTCCATGCTACCAATAGGATAGCTGGTCTATAAGGTTGACTTTACAACCATCACCATAAGGGTTGTTTGAACTGGTGCAAGGTGCTCACTAGAATAGTGAACACCATATACGAGGCCAACTTCTCACATCATCCACTTTTTCAATTTGTCCAGATGGCAAGTCACTATCTTCTTCTACAATTATTTCTTCTTCTCTCACATACATATTTCTGTAATATTGATTATTTTTTACCAGATACAAAGTTGCCTTTTTCACTTTCCTAACATCCACTAATTCTTGCCAGATTTTCTTGCTCTTAGTAGGAACGCCATTAACAAGAATAACTTAAGGTTCATCCTCTACATTTTCGACACCAATTCTTTCAATATTTTTCTTTAAATCTAGAGGCAAATATACAACTCTTCCCTTTAATCCTCTCTGTAAATCAGAAGGAGGCAATTTTCCTGTCTTAGGCTCCATACGAACAATAGCCTGAATTGGATGCACACATTGAATAAGAATAGACTCATAGGTATTTAAATCCATCAGTTCAGAAGGAATATTTACCAACTCAAGATTATTATGCACAGCTCTAGCAGACATTTTGTTCTCGTCTAATTTGTTATAACAATATTTACAAATATGCTGATTAGAACCCAAATTAAAACAATTCTCTACCAACAAATAAGTTGCAAAATCCTTCCACTCATTATTATTTTCCTTTTCACTTTTTAAATACAGATCAACAGTCCTGGTCTGATTTTTATAATGAGTTTGTCCACAACACACACAACAGTAATTTGGCCTTTCACCTGAAATCACCTTAAACTTTGTAATTTCTTGCTCAAAATTTTCCGTACTACAATGTTGTACATTCTCTTCTACATTTCCTTCTATTAATATCTCAATTTCTGCACTGTCTTCCTCAGGACCAAAATAACTAACCTCAATTTCATCACAAACGTTCTTTACACTTGATACAGATCCATGCAAAAGAGCACTGTTCAACTTTTTTAACATTAGAGCTGGAATTTTTGCATAATACAATCTTGTGACTAATTTCCTCATTTCAGAATGATGTACTGCTAACATCCTGTAATGGTGAAAAACACTTCAACATACTTTTTTAGAAAGACAAGCCAGAGAATGACCTTGCAAACCAGTATTTTCTCTCACTCTGCAAGGGTCTAGTCCTTGCAACATCTTAATCTTTTGTTTAACACTTTTCTTAGTATAGTTACGTAAGAAATTGCGTAAAAAATCAATAGATTCTTGCCGTACACTGCAAATACTACTACAATTCCAAGTGTACACTGGAGCTTTGGGACATCTCCCTAAAACTTCATCAGCTAACACCTTTTCTCCATTTCTAGGAACAATTTTCTCTTTCTCAATAGGACAACCATGTCTAACCTCATAAGCACGACCACTAGTGTCAACTGCATGAAACAAATCATTACTCTGAAAATAACTTTCTTCATTAAAAAAAGGCTCAGAACTTGAACTATGTTTCCATTCACCCAAAAAAACTCACAAAAATTACTTCTGTTAATTACTCTTCTCCACTTACTTTTGGACTTCATTAAATGGATTGGCTTATCTAGTGATCAAATTCTATTGATTACTAAAATAAACAATTTTGTTTTCAATTCCAAAGCTTTCTCAACTACATTTTCTATACCTTTCTTCTTCTTATAAAATGCTGTTTTTTTACATCCCTTATTTTCTTTAATTAAATTTGAAACAACTCTATTATAAAACATTTTTTTCCTAATTTCCATAAATTGATTTTTCCTCCTTTTACTATACACTATTTTTCTGCAGTTGACTTTCCATGATTGTTCTCTTTATTCTTCTTTTTCTTTTTAGTTGCAGACACAGTAATACCATTTTTCCCTTTGTCCACACTACTCTTAGTCTTTAATATTTTCCTCACAAAAGTGTTCCTTCTCTTACCAGCACTTTTTTCTTTTTCTTAACACATGGTTCTTCATGTAAATCTTGTGGATGACTTCTCTTCAAATAAACACCTTTCTTTCGTTGTTTCCTCTTCTGACTTTTGGTAGGCATGATACCGTTTTTTTCAGTATTGATAGACAGAATCTATTAAAAAAAATATATATATAACGTTACAAAAATAAATATATGAAATATTCTATAATATTACTTATAACAACAGAGGCAGAATTATGACGAGAAACGTGAGACTATGAAAATAAAAGTACTTACAACAAGAGAGGACGAAGTATAAAACAAGGGAAAATATAACCAAAAAGGGGAGTATAAACAGACACTGTAATATAACGGGATGAAGGAAGTATGAATAAACTGGAAAGTATCAATAGGTAAGGGAGAGTATGAAGAGAAAGATGGAAATATGAGGAGAGAAGAAAGAGTATAAGAAGAAAAAAGAGAGTAAGAGGACAGAGGGGGCACTATAAGAAGAGAGAGAAAGACTCTTAATGAAAAATAAGTAATATGTTAAAAGACACGCAACTACGACAACAAAAAAGGAATACTAGCAAAGGACAATGTGTATAAGGACAGAGAGAACA